>NC_136065.1:55665669-56874236 GCF_964261635.1 Lissotriton helveticus | reverse complement strand
TCAGATCGGATGACTTCTCCCCTGAGAGAAGAGAGCATCAAGCTAGGATGAGAGAAGTCAATCTTAGAATCAGGAGGCCAGAAATTGCCCTTGCAAAAGAGACCCTGGCTCTTGAAAGAGTTAAGTGGGTTAGAACCCACTGGTGGCAGCAACATTCCTACAGATAGGGATAGGTCTCATGACCATAAAAACCTAAGTAAGCTTGGCCCTCCCTACAAGAGGGGGGGGTGACATCCACAAATGGATAACTGCTTTGGAGAGGGCCTGCAAAGTACAGCAGGTACCCCAGAGTCAGTTGGCAGCTATTTTATGGCTCTCCTTTTCTGAGAAAGGTAGAGACAAGCTCCTCACAGTTAGTGATGGGGATGCTAACAACTACATTGCCCTGAAGAGTGCTTCAATAGATGGGTTTGGCCTAACCACTGAGCAGTATAGGTTGCTGTTCAGAGACACAAAGAAAGCACAGAATCAGGACTGGACTGACTTTGTAGATTGTGCCACTAAGGCTCTGGAAGGCTGGTTACTGGGCAGTAAGGTCAAAGACTATACAGGATTGTAAAATTTGATTATGAGAGAACAGATTCTTAATAATTGTCAGAACCAGTTATTGCATCATCACCTGATTGACTCTGATTTGACCTCTCCCCAAGAAGTGGGTAAGAAGGCAGACAAATGGGTCAAGCATAAGGTCCAGAACCAAGGTGGTGATCAGAAGAAGCAAGACCAAAAGGGTGGGGATCAGAAACAAAAAGACCAGAAGTCTTCTCAAGGTTCCCCAATAAGCTTCTACTGAGGGGAGTTCCCAAAAATCCAAAAAGAAAGAAGGTCCAAAGAAACCATGGTGTAATTTTTGTAAAAGTAATTCTCACTGGACCAGTGATTGCACCAAAAAGGAGGCAGCTCCAGCCACGATTGCCCCTAAGGCAACTGTTACCCCTAGTGCAGCTAATAGTGGTGGTTCTCAACAGAAGGGTGTAGTAGGGTTAACCCTGGGAACTGAGATGGATTCTGGCCTAGTCAGAATACCAACTCAAACTGTTCTTGTCTGTGATGTGAACATGGCTATGTCCTCTACTGTGAGCCCCAGTAACCTGGGCAAGTACAGATATATTCCTTTAATCAATAACAAAGTGGCTCAGGCCTACAGGGACACATGTGCTAGTGTCACCATGGTGACACCTGACTTTGTGGAACCTGGACAGGTAATACTAGGTGATAATTACCTAGTGACCAATGCAAGCAATGTCACTACCACCCATAGTATGGCAATTGTTAATTTCTCATGGGGAGGGGTTACTGGCCTCAAAAGAGTTGTTGTTAATTCAGACCTCCCTGTAGAATGCCTGCTTGGCAATGATCTGTAATCTTCAGTCTGGTCTGAAGTGGAGTATAGGACTCATGCAGAGATGTTAGGTATATCAGCGCATGTCCTTGCTGTGACCAGGCCACAGGTTAAAAAGTGCCAAACTGAACAGGCCCTGGATCCTGAATTTATGGACCAGTTGCCTACCAAGAGAAAGAGCAGTAGGGTTAAGGCAGTGCCTTCCCCCTTGCCTCAGAATGAGGATCAGCCTTCCCAGGAAGCTGATTGTGAGACCCAAGAAGGAACTGTCCTAGAAGAACTTTAGCCTGATCAGGTTGAGTTTCTTGGGACAGGGCGACCTTCAAGGGCAGATCTGGGGTAGGCGCAGTTAGACTGTTCTTCTCTTGAACCCCTCAGACAGCAAGCTGCTGCAGAGGCTGCTAAGAATGCTACAGGTACCCATAGAGTATATTGGGATGAAGGGCTCCTTTATTCAGAGGCTAGACCCGAAGCCTGGTGCTTCCAGGAGGTTGGTCATACATTTGGCATTCAGGGGCTTCCTTCTTACCTTGGCCCATGATATTCCCTTAGCAGGACCCCTTAGAACAAGACTTGGGACAGACTTGTCCCTCACTTTCACTCGCCCCACATGTCAGAAGACACCAAGGAGTTTTGTCGCCTGCCAAGCCAGTAGCAAATCAGGTGGCACCACAAAGGCCCCCCCTTATACCACTCCCTGTGGTGGGGGTTCCCTTTGAAAAAGTTGGGATAGACATTATGGGACCAATGGATCCCCAAACAGCATTTGGGCACAGATTTATTCTGGTGGTAGTGGATCATGCCACCAGGTACCCAGAAGCTATTCCCCTAAGGACCACAACAGCACCTGTTGTGGCAAGAGCCCTCCTGGGAGTTTTCTCAAGAGTGGGTTTTCCGAAGGAGGTTGTCTCAGACAGAGGTGCAAACTAATGTCTGGATATTTGACTGCTATGTGGACACACCACACCCTATCACCCACAATGCAATGGTCTGGTGGAGAGATTCAACAAGACCTTAAAGGGCATGATCAAGGGTGTACCTGAAAAGCTTAGGCGAAGATGGGACATCCTTCTGCCCTGCCTTCTGTTTGCTTACAGAGAGGTCCCACAGAAGGGGGTTGGCTACAGCCCTTTTGAGCTTCTGTTTGGGCATCCTGTAAGAGAACCCCTTTGTCTGGTTAAGGAAGGATGGGAGTTACCTCTCAAAGCTCCAAAACAAGACATTGTGGACTTGGTCTCCGCTCCAGGATGGCCGAGTACATGAAGAAGGCATCCAAAAACCTTAAGGCTAGCCAAGAACTTTAAAAAGCTTGGCATGACCAAAAGGCTGTGCTGACTGTTTACCAGCCAGGACAGAAAGTGTGGGTGCTGGAGCCAATGGCCCCAGCAGCACTCCAAGACAAATGGTCTGAACCCCACACTATTGTTGTGCAAAAGGAAGAGGTAACCTATCTTGTTGATCTTGGAACTCCCAGGAGCCCCCACAGGGTGCTTCATGTCAACAGATTGAAACCATATGTTGACAGGGCCGACATGGGCTTACTCATGGCTACAGATGAGGGACAGGAGGAAGAGAGTGACCCGCTCCCAGACCTGCTTTCTCAGAACCCTGATGATGGTTCAGTTGATGGTGTAGCCTTGGCAGGCAGCCTCACTGGCCAACAGCAACAGGACTGCAGACAATTTCTACAGTCCTACAGACATATGTTTTCTTTGACTCCAAGTCAGACAAGCTGGTGCACCAATGAGGTGGACACTGGTGACAGTCTGCCTGTGAAGAGTAAAATCTACAGGCAACCTGATCATGTAAGGGACTGTATCAGGACAGAGGTCCAAAAGATGTTGGCGTTGGGAGTTATTGAGCCCTCAGAGAGCCCTTGGGCCAGTCCAGTAGTCCTTGTGCCAAAACCTCACACCCAAGATAGTAAGAGAGAGATGAGGTTTTGTGTGGACTACAGAAGTCTCAATGCTGTCACTAGGACAGATGCCCACCCAATACCCAGGGCAGATGAGCTCATTGATAGATTGGCTTCTGCCAAGTTTTTGAGCACATTTGACCTGACAGCTGACTACTGGCAGATCAGACTAGCTGATGATGCAAAATCTAAAACAGCAGTCTCAACCCCAGGAGGTCATTATCAATTTGTGGTGATGCCCTTTGGTCTGTAGAATGCACCTGCCACATTTCAAAGGTCGGTGAACCAAGTCCTCAGGTCTGGATGACTACTGTGCAGCATATCTAGATGATATTGCTGTCTTTAGCTCCACTTGGGAAGATAACCTGATCCACCTGAAGAATGTTTTGGAGGCCCTGCAAAAGGCAGGCCTAACTATCAAGGCTACCAAGTGCCAGATAGGGCAGAGTCAGGTTGTATACCTGAATCACCTTGTAGGTGGGGGTCAGGTTCAACCACTGGAGAGTAAGATCCAGACCATCAAGGACTGGTCCCCTCTAACCACCCAGACTCAGGTCAGAGCTTTCTTAGGCCTGACTGGGTACTACAGGAAGTTTGTTAAGAACTATTGGTCCATTGTGACTCCTCTTAATGACCTCACTTCCAAGAAAATGCCAAAGAAAGTTCAGTGGACAGTAAGCTGTCAAAAAGCATTTGATGACCTGAAGCAGGCCTTGTGCACTGCACCTATTCTGCAAAGTCCAGACTACTCCAAAGAATTCATTGTTGAAACAGATGCTTCTGAGTTGGGTTTGGGAGCTGTTCTTTCACAATTGAATAAAGATCGTCAAGACCAGCCAATAGCTTTTATTAGCAGAAGGCTGACCCCCAGAGAGAAACGTTGGTCAGCTATTGAGAGGGATGCCTTTGCTGTGGTTTGGGCCCTGAAGATGCTGAGGTCATACTTGTTTGGTACTCACTTTAAGATTCCGGCAGACCATAAGCCCCTCCTGTGGCTAAATCAGATGAAGGGGGAAAATCCTAAACTGCTTAGGTGGTCAATTTCTTTACAGGGGATGGACTTTACAGTGGAACATAGACCTGGGACTGACCATGCCAATGCAGATGTTTCCACTTAGAACATGAAGACTCATCTGGTCAAGGTTAGTTTAATGTCCCGTTTGAGGGGGGGGGGTTGTGTAGGAGAGTAGGGTCTGCTTCCTATGGTCACCCCCACTTTTTGCTGTGATTTTCTGGTTTTTCGACTTTAGTGTGGCTGTGGGCCTGCTAATCAGACCCACAGCCCAGCTGTTCTCCCTCTAAATTGATACCATGTACTTTAGGTACATACCAGATTGGTTACTGGGTCACCTTTGTGAGCCCCTGTATAGTGTACCTTAGGTACCCAGGGCATAGGTGCACCCAAGGCCTACCAGGGGCTGCAGCATGTATTATGCCACCCCTGGCTGGTCATCTAAACTAACACCACTGGCTGATCACTCAGCTGGGGTAAGGTGGTGTAATCACCCCTTACTTAGATATAGTATACCAATATCTACCTTATATATAGACACATAGTAGCCTATAAGTCACTCCTATGGCAGGCCTTAACAATCCTGGAGGCAGAGTGCTGGGTTTTATGTGAGAGGTGGCTCTAGCATGAGCTGAGCCCTTCTGCAGCTCTCGGAACCATGTCTTTATAGATGTTCTATGATATAGCCATACCATATACTCTTAAGTGCATTATAATCCTCGCGGTTAATTCTAACTTTGGACTGGCTTTATCGAAACATGTTGTGTGAGGTGGCAAACACTTTGGAATACTACCCCCTCACCAGTTCTGGCGTCGAGGGTAGCATTCCACCCTTCTAGAGGGAGAAGACATGAAGTTACTGCTTTACCTGGTTAAAGTTAAACAGAGCCTCAGCATCACAAAATGGATGCTGCTGCCACAGACACGAGTCTGACCTCCTGCAGCTGGGGGAAACTCCAGAGAAAGAGGCCTGGACAATAGGTTTCCTGTCGAGGGAGGTGCTAGCACCTCCCCAGACAGCCTGTTGTGTATTGGGGCCTGGTGGGTTGAATGGAAAGATGATTTTCCAGACACTGCCTAGGGCACACAAGGTGCTCCATGCATAGCCCGGTTCAAACCAGTTGCGGGGGCACTCCAGCCCCGCTCTGGCGCAAAACTGGACAAAGGGAAAGGGGTGTAACCACCCCCTTATCAGGTCCACCCATAGGAGGGACCTAGCAGGTAATCCAGCCCCTAAAATAAGTATATAGGTAGGTGCTGTGTCTAGAGACTTTAGATTATCCTGGAACGAAACTCTGATATGAAACTCTTGGACCTTCGACGTTCTATCCCGACTAGAATACTGAAGACATCTCCCTTGTGGTCAAGGAGTGACCACCCTGTGCAAACAGGCACCGCCAGTAACTTGCCGGTTTGCTCTGTCGACGCTCCTGCTGGAACCCGAAGACTCAGCTACTCAGGACTGGACTTCCAGACTTCTCTGACCCCGATGCACACCTCCAGCAAAGCTGAGACCCGTGGCGGACACGAGAGACATGGGACCGGACTGCCTGGATATCCTGCATTTTGCTAACCTTGCAACTTCAGAGGCACCCTTGAAGTTGTGCATTGGGGTAAGAGAAGCCCAGACCCGAGCACCATTTGCACCGAAGCTCAGCCATCCACACTCCAGGAGTGACGCGTGGGGCCTGCGCCCGCATTTCAGCTTGACGCGTCTTCCCGGTTGCTAGCCCATTGGCTAGTGAGCCCCCTGAAGATGAACCTTTGAATTTCCACCACTGGCCTGGTTGCTCCAGGCTTGGTCCAGCTTTCCTGCAAAGGAGAAGCTCCCCAAACCTTGCTGCTCTGACTCGAACACAATCTGCACCTTCTGCATGGATTGCATTTGCTAAGGCTTGTTGGGTCCAATCCGGATACCGACACCGCAGTCAACAAGATCCTTTGTGGGACAGCTCGAATCCAGCTCCTGGTCGTCGTCGACACCTCCTGGTCCTCGTGGCTGCAGAGACAATTTTCACCTCTTCACCTGAAATCACTCGACATCGCCTGGTTCCTTCCTGGTTCCTTCCTGGTCACTGGCTAGTGACCCCCGACTCAGTCCCGTCTGCTTTCAGGTTCTTCTCCTCTCCGATCCACCCTTGGATCCACCCGGACACTTTTCTTCTGATCGCCTGCAGCACTTCTTTGCAGCTCTCCATAGGAAACAGCGACGAATCCCGACACGAAAAGACACCTATGCACCCGGTTTCCCTGGGTGAGGTAACTTGAGTACTCCGCTGCTACCGTGGGCATTGACTATCCAAGTGTCCTAGTTTAAAGGGGTTTCACCGTAGTCCATCCGGAAGTAGTCCATCCAGAAGCAAAGCAAGATGGCCGCCTGGTAAGAGCTCCAGTCCGGAGCTCCTAGTGCCTGGGATCCCTTTATGGAATTATCCCGGACAGCACCCATCTTCGCTGCATAAAAACAAGTAACTGGATTTACAGCAAGTAACAGGTTTTACATCAAGTAACTGGATTGCAAAACACTCACCGGAAACAGCAGCGGAGCCCTGGACGGTGGAGCGAGCTTGGGGCTGCTGCTCGGCGCTGGACATCGGAGTAGTTGGAGTCCGGGATCCCTTGGAGGCGTCGTTCGGCTCCCGTGACTGCACCGGACCGGTGAGGATTCCATCGCTGGCTACGTCTGGAGATCGCCGTGAGTGCTGTGCTGCCCACAGGAGGGCTACTGGCAAGCTGTGACCCAGCCCATCTCCGCCGGAGCTGAGGAGGCGGTGATGGCTTCGCTGGGGTCCCGCACCTCTTGCCACGTCTGAAGATCGCCGTGAGTGCTGTGCTGCTCACGGGAGGGATGCTAGCGTTCAGTGACTCCGCCCGTCATCGCTGGAGCTGGGGAGAGCGCCCGTGACTGCACCGGACCTGAGGGCGCACCGTGGACCTGGCAGCCCCGAGGAGAGTGTTACCACCACGCCCCCACCCCTGCAGGCATCGAGGGGGTCGGCTCCGCGGGGCATGACCGTAGCTCTCCCCCGAGGGTCTCCTTCTACCATCTCGGTGGCTGGCTCGAGCGGGCTGCGCGGGAAGCGATCGACTTCGCATATGGAGACGGGAGAGGCTGCACTGCAAGCAACAATGGCCGGCGCACGGGCACCAGCAAGGTTGTTTAGCCTCAGCGTGGCTCACGGCCGCCCCGCTGCCACAGTCGGCATTGCTGCACTGAAGAGGAGCCCTCTGCTGCCTGCTGCCGCGAGAAATATCAGAAGTCGCAGCCCCTGACAAATCACTCGGAGCTGCTGCCTGCTGCCGAGAGAAGCCTCCGACCCCGACGGCGCGATACTGCGGACCCCCTGTTGCCACTGATACCCTGGGAGCAGTCGTGCAAAGGTGGATGCTTCACTGGCAAGAAATGAATAGAAATCGCACTTGATCACTCCGGCTAGACTTCTAGAAGCCTGCAAAACGTTACTGCTAACATCAGCACAACTACTGAGCAGAAATCACATACAGGCACAAAGCCTTTACAACAGTACTTAAACGTAGCCACGCACGCACATCAGAGGACCAGCAGTCTTTAAACACTGCAGCTGCACCCTTTTTGGCGAGACCTTGATATATTCATCACTTTGCTGATAACATCAACGTGTTTGCTCAACAGAATCTACAAAAAGGTATTTATCTACCCCAATCGACTATTCACACTTTCTAGAAAAAGCCTCCTTTGTACAAAATGGCGGGGGCCATAAAACTGTAGCAATAAATTCCCCCAACCTGTACCGCCTGTACTACTGTTACTCACGAGGCTCCTCAGTTTAACTCCCCCACACAAGACCACCAAAATAGAGATAAGACTCCCTCCCAGCAAGCCAGAGCTGGGCTTGCTCAAATAGAAACTGAAATAGCCCTTCCTTGGTCATAAAGCAACAACAACTGACAGAGGACTATCGGCTATATCTCCCCTATTTGGCGGCCATTTTAGACTGATATTTCTCTTTCTTCGGCGGCCATCATGGGCTAGTCACTCTCACTTCTTGCCCAGACCCTAAGAACTGACTTTTCTTTTTATCAACTACCGCACACCTACATAGCTCTGTATCTAAAAACTCTAATTAAGTATCTGCCTTTTATTGCAGTACTGTATTTTTATTTTTATTTTTCTATTTTAGTTTTTCTACTTTATTATACACATTTGTTGTACTTCTATTTGTATTCTGTGCACTGCTGTACCCTGTACCCACGTCACTTTATCTTCACCTGTAATTCACCGATTACTACCTCATATATGTGTGATTAAGTATCTGCCTCTTATCACAGTAATGTACTCCTACCTGTACTTTGTAGAATTTTTGTACCCTGTACCCATGTCACTTTATCTTCCGACTATTATCTCATACATGTGTGATTAAGTATCTGCCTCTTATCGCAGTATTATACTCCTACCTGTACTTTGTAGAATTTTTGTACCCTGCACCTATGTCACTTTTTCTTCACAGGTAATGCACCGATCGCTACCGCATATTTCTTTTGGATGCTCACTAGTGTCACTTATGACTCAAGCAGCCTCTGTCTGCACCCATACTCTGTTAGTATTACACTAGTATTTGTATTTGTATTGTATATGTATCTTCGTGTGATTAAGTGACCGCCCTATATTGCAGTTTTATACCTCTACTAGTATTCTATACACTCTGCGTAAACTGCACCCATTTCACTTTTCCCTCACCGGTTCTGCACCAATCGCTACCTCATGCTGCACCTGCACCTATCTCACCTTTATCCCTATCATTCACTGTTCGCTACCTCATTTATTTGGTTCTTCGATGTCAGCTACTTCACGATGTTGCACTGATTATTTCTACCTCATTCACTTTGTTTATTCATGTAAGCTGCACCCAGCCACTTTCTACACCTAGACTACACCGCTGCTACCTCTTACATTCTGATGTGTAAATTTGATTCCACCTAACCTGTTCTACCTCTCATATTTTGTACATGGTGTAAGCTGACTGCTACCTCGCATATAGGATACATTATGTAAGCTGCACCTTCGCACTGTTTGTTCCTGGATGCACTGACTTCTACCTCTTATACTTTTGGTCACTCATTAGTGTCACTCCTTTGCCCTGTAACCAACGGCTGACAGTTTTTATTGTTGTCCTATCTCCTACACCCAACATCACAGCCTTTCTAAAATGGAGCTCAACGGCAAGCACACTTTTAGAATTAACTACCCTTCCACCCTCACCAAAAAAGCCACTAAACGTTTTAAACATAACTTCTTGAGGTCGCACCCTGAAACACCCTTTGCCAACACCTACTTCTCACCGGGCAATGGAGCCTTGAATACTGATATCATCTTCCACACCTCACGCAGAGCCCAATGGAGAAAAGCGTTCCTAACCCTACTCACCGTCTCCACCACCAGGAAAACAACTCATGGCCTAACTCTCTCTATCACACCTTCCCACCTCTTCCCTGGCAGGACTACCATTACTATCTACAATAACGGGATTGTCCTAATTCAATCCACGGACAAGAACCTGGAACTACTAGACAACCTGTTCCCCAAGTTCAAAGAGCACCTCTCCAAGCTGCGGACCCCCACCCAGAACTCCACCAGCACTATCACCCCTGACGTTGCAGCCCCCACCTACAACACCTCTACCCCCAGCACCCCAGTAAATGGCCCACCTGCTGTTAACGCCCCACACTCCCCAAGGACAGTCACAAATGTCTCCACCTCTTATACTAGCCGCCCCTCTAACATGACCCCTTTTACCCCCACTCATACCCCCCATCCCTCTCCCCCCTGACATAACAACCCCCACCCACAACACGCCACCATCTGAACACACCACTGCTCGGAGTTTATCCCCCCCCCCTCCTATGCCCCCCACGGCAGACCCCTCTCCCTCCCCAGCTCTCTCCCCACTCTCACCCACGACACTCTCACACCTGACATAACAACTCTCACCCACAACACGCCACCACCTAATCACACCACCATTCGGAGTTTATCCACCCCCCTCCCATCCCCCCCACGGCGGACACCTCTCCCTCCCCAGCTCCCTCCCCACTCCCACCCACGACACTCTCACCCTCCCAACAAAACATACAGAACATACCGCCTCCCCTACCTTAGCATCCCCCTCTCTCCCACCTCCTATTCTCAGCCCTCACTACCCTCCAGTCTCCCCCACTGTCTTCAGCCTTCACTCACTCTTCTACTCACCAGCACCGTCTCCCACTGACGGCACTACCTATGCCTCCCACCCACCGCCTTCACCGCCTACTTCACCCACACCCCTCGCCCACAAACACGCCCACACTTTGAATGCCAACCCACTCATTAGCACCGCAGAACCTTCCAACAACGCTAGTATATCCCCACCCTCGATACCCTGCCCGCTTTCCAGCTCACTACTCAATCAGTCACCAATGGCTCTCACCACCAACCCCATCCCCAATCCTCCTCCTGACCTGACTTTATCCACCCTCCAACAAGTCAAAGAGGATATTCTACAAATTCTACAAAAAGATGTCCACGCAATCAAAGGCCTTCTCTCCTCACAGCCCAGTCTACCTCCCACCATCCCTCTACCCTACAAACGACGCACCCTCCCTACATACCCTCGCCGCCAACGACACCCGCGCTGGCTGACTATCCCCGTTCGCAATAACTCCCACCGCCCCCGTCGTGTCCTCAACCCACTGTCGGACCGCGACCTATGCTCTCTCCTACGCTCTTATGGCCCAGGTACGGTAAAACACATATCCAACACACACATCCCCATACCCACAATTCTTACAAACCCTCTGAGGCTCCCAACACTCAACAACAGAGGTTCCGTCCCTAACAACCTCAGAAAAGTTCCACTCACTCTAGAAAGCTCGACCACCCTTCTCTCTCCCAAACTCAAATGCATCCTACTCAATTGCAGATCGGCCCAGAGACACTCCTCCGACATCGCTGATCTCGTCTCAGCTATGGATCTGGACCTAGCCATTCTAACATAAACGTGGCTTACTGAAGCCTCTACCCTGATTATGGACATACGAGTCCCCCCCAATTATCACATCATTAGGCTGGACAGGTCCCCTGGCAAGACAGGCGGGGGAATTGCATGCATTTTTAGGAGCAACCTCTCCGTTACTAAAGTCAACTCCCCCTCCCTTTCCTCCTGTGAACTCCTCTGCCTCGACATCACCAGCGAGGGCAAACAAGTTTGTGCTTTACATCTCATCTATCACCCGCCTGGTGACAATCTCATATTCACCCAACAACTCATGGACATGATCACTTCCAATGCCGGTCGGCACCCCACCCAAGTCTACCTGGGTGACTTCAATCTCCACTGGAACGATCAGAAAGACACAGTGGTGAATAGTCTCAAAACTTTCCTTAATGCGCTTGACCTCACCCAAATATGCGATAGACCAACACACGACAAAGGCTCGATACTCGATCTCATCATTGCCAAAGAGAACTCTACACAACTGGAGGCGATCCAACCCTGCGACTGGTCAGATTACCACATTATCACCTTCTTTATCAATGAAAAAGTTAAACCTAACCCGGCTCAACCAATCAAATCCAAAACATGGAAAAGGGACATGAAGAATCTTAACCCCTCTACCCTGCCTCCCCACATCGGCAATCTCCTCCTTCCCCCTTCAGGTGCCTCGGATGTTCAATCACTGACCGACCACTACCTTGACTCTATGAATACAATAGTAAATGAAGTCGCCCCACTGCAACTGAAGAGAGTCTCCACTAAAATTTCTAACCCCTGGTATGACGATAGACTCAATGACGACAGGCGTACTATGCGAATGGCAGAGCGCACCTGGAGATCGGACCCTTCAGCACTGCACCTCAAAAGGCTTAATAACAAGAGAAATGCCTACTTCAGGAAAATAAAGCGCACAAAGTCGGACTTCTTTAGCCGCCAATTGGACCAAGCAAAAAACAGGCCAAGAAAGCTGTTCGAACTAATCAAGACCCAAACAAAGACACAACCCTTACAATCAAACAGCACAACAAGCGACACCCCAAACTGTGAAGCCTTCTCTGCTTTCTTTAAGCTAAAGTCTGACAACATAAGAAATGACCTCATCATGGATGTAAGCCGATTCCCCAACCACACCAGAATGTCTAACAATCAACCTAAAAACAAGGCATCCTGGCTGTACTTCGATACCTACTCGGAAGAAGCAATACACAAACTGCTCTGCACCTTGAAGCCCTCTAATCACCTCACAGACCCTCTACCTGCTAATGCTGTAAAAGACTTCATCCCCTTGCTCCTCCCTCTCTGGACCAAAATCATCAACAGCTCCCTACAACAAGGCCTAATTCCAGACTCCCTCAAGGTGGGGCAAGTCACGCCTATACTCAAGAAACCTACAGCTGATCCGTCTGACCTAAACAGTTACCGACCCATCACCAACATCCCCACCCTGGCCAAACTGCTGGAGAAATGTGTCCAACTCCAACTAACAAAACACATTGATCAATTTGACCTCCTCAACCCTCATCAATCAGGCTTCCGAGTGAAACATAGCACAGAAACAGCTATGACACACATAATTGATGACGCCCTCCAAATTCTTGATCGCAATGAGTCCTGCCTCCTCATCCTTCTTGACCTCTCTTCAGCATTTGACACGGTCAAACATGAGAACTTGCTGGAGCTGCTAAGCACTAGAATGGGTCTATCGGGAACTGTTCTCAAATGGTTTTCGCCCTTCCTTCACAACCGGTCTCAGAAGTTCAAGATCGACAATGTCCTATCTACACCTGTGCCTGCAGATCTAGGTGTCCCACAAGGATCCTCCCTCTCCCCCACACTGTTCAACCTCGTCATGGAACCGCTCGCCACCTTGCTCCAAGCTTCCAATGTCCAATTCCATATGTACGCCGACGACACACAACTTTACCTAAAGCTACAATCCCCGGAAGATATCAAACATCTGAATTCCACACTTATTAACACTCAATCTTGGCTGGCCGATAATCACCTCAAACTAAATGCTCTGAAAATTGAGTTCCTACTCATCTCACCCCCGGCGAAAATTTCCACCACCCAAACCTGGCTCAATAACCTAACAGCACTCAATGTCCAACCTACCATTGTGGATTCGGCGAAATCCCTAGGCATCACACTCGACGCCAAGCTCAACATGCAGCAGCACGTTAGCAAAGCCACAAAAGGAGCTAATTTCCAAATCAACACACTGAGGAAAATTAAACCTTTCCTCCCTGCCGAAGACTTCCAAACTGCTGTACAAGCTTTAGTCATCCCTCGAATAGACTACGGAATTGTGGCCCTCAGCGGACTCCCGCTATCCACAACAGCACCCTTAAGAGCCTCCCTGAACGCTGCCGCGAGACTCATTACTGGCTCAAGAAAACACTCACATATATCCCCAGACTTAAAGTCTCTAAAATGGCTGCCTTTTGAAGCCAGAATACAGCTAAAAATTGCAGTTATGAGACACGCGGCCGTGCACCACAATGCACCCAACTACCTCGCTCAAAAGTTGTCTATATCAGGAGGTTCGAGATCCAATAGAAGTACAAAAAATCTACTCCTGAAACCTCGTAGATTCCGGAAAGAGAAAACATACAAGCGCTCCTTCTCAGGAATGGCTCCCAGGATCTGGAATGCGCTCCCTCCTGAAACCAGGCTTATCTCCTCCACTGCACTCTTCAAAAAAGAGGTGAAAACCATCCTTCTGGCCAAGATCTCCTGAACCTTATAGGTGCTGGATCAGAGACTCTGCATTGCTCTGTATCACTGTTCACCTTGTCCTGTGGCACTATACTTCTACTTGTTGGGGGTCACTATTACGCTACTCTCTTAATATCGACCAATATACGATACACTTTGGTTTACTGATTCACTCTCCCGATGCCCCCACTCAGTGTTCTCTCTACACTAAGACACTGGTATAAGCCATCCACACACCCAAGGTGTACCTGAACACCTCTGTAGTGGGATCAATGACTGGTGCCGTCTTATATTACTTGTTTACCTGTTTGTATATTGATATGTATTATGTATGTTATTATTATCCTACCATGTCAGTGACTATTATACTGCTTCCATTATCTCTGTTCATTCCTACTGCCCCTACCCTGTCTTTGTGAAGCGCTCTGATATCTGTAAGGATCTTGTTCGCGCTATATAAAACTTTGAATAAGTGTCCTGAATCAACTACTTTATAACTTTTACGTTCCCATTATAACTCTATGGTAACTCGCGGGTGTGTTGAGACACTGCACATGCTTCCCGTGGGTCTCCTACTTCCTAACTGTTAGACCTGTCAGCCTTAGGGTGGTCTCCCCTACATTTTTGCCCTTTTTGCCTCCCATTTTTACCTTACATTTCGTTGGACTTAGGACTCTGGGCGCCTCACCACTGCTAAACAGTGCTGAGGTGCAGGTGCTCTTCCCTAAAACCTTGTGATGCTGGCATATCTGCCACAAGCCACTGCTAACGCAGTAAGGCTAATTCTCCATAGGCTAATATTGGGAACCTCTCCTTATGGGATAACTTCTGACAGGGACCTAATAAGTCTGTCATGTTTGGTCTTGTTGGACTCGGGGCGGGGAACCCTTTCCAATGATATATAGGGTTTGGACATTACTACGCTAGAGATCCCACTTTTATAAAGGGGACCTTTTCCTGCCTACACTGAGATTAGGGTCTGCAGACTCCCCCCTCCCCTCTGCACACTGATAGCCTGCCTGGGTTGGGAGGTGGGAGTGGTGATTCACACCTTCTTCCCTGGGATGAGCTGTGACGGGCTGCCCACTGTAGCCTTAACGGCCTGTCTCTCGTCACTGACAGCTAGGTCAGGGAAGGCAGGGAACATACCAGAACACCCTGGACTCTTCCAGAAGCCCCTGCCCCCAGACCCTTCCAGAGACTTCCACCACTTTCTAGCCCTTAGAGTGAAAGATATATAAGGGAGGGTCCTGGCCTCACTTCTTTGTTACACTGCTGGACCTGGAAGAATCCCTGCTGGAGTGAGGACTGCTGCGCAAGAGGATTGCCACTGGGAAGGAGGCTGACTGCTCCAAGGAACTGCTGCCCCACAACCTGCTGAGATGCCCTACTGTCTGCTGATCCTGCCCTGCATGGGAGACTGCAACATCACCAACAGAGTGTCTCCACAACATCCCAAAGGAACTACTTTTCTTTGAACAACATTTTAAAGAGTCTTCAACCTTTTAAAGATTGCCTTTTTGGGACTGCACCCTTTTTAAGCTAAAGGAAACTACCTGTCCTTGGACCACAGCATTTTAAAGACTGCCCTTTGGAACAACAACAACACTCTCAAGATTTGCCCTGCAACTCTGTGCCTGCCCTCAGCACTGCTTGCCCCGTGATCCTCCCGAGGGCTCTGTGATTGCCCCTGCTTCTGGCGCAAGCCGACTGAAACTGGCCCTGAGGTCACCGCCACTGGGACCGGAGCACGCTGTGTAGCGCTGAGAAGCGAAGCGCTGTGTGGCAGGAGGCTCCGTCGTTGGCCCCGGACTTGGAGGCACTGTTAAGCGCTGTGCTAAAGGAGCGCTGTGTGGCCGTGACCCCCACCCGTGCACGCCTGCTGAGCCCGAGGCCCCAGGGGGAGAGGAGCCTCGCACCCGCGCCCGCAACCACCACCCCAGGTAACGCCTCAGTGCAACCAGGCTGCTGCGAGGGGGCTGGGTGCGGGTTGGCCGGGTACCTGGAGTGTGAGCTTTGTGCTTGGCTGGGAACCGTCCTTCACTGACTGGCCTACGGGGGCATAATTACTTGGTAATTGACACTGGGGCATTGTTTAGCATTACCAGCAGCGCCTGGGCAGCCACACTTCCTACGCTGGGAGCATCATTTCTATGAGAGGCACACTTATTACGCTGAAGGGAACTTTGGCCTAAGAACCTTCCCACAGTGAATTTTGACCATAAGAACCTACCGCAAGTGAACTTTTGCCATCCAAGGACACTGTGAGAAAGACATTACCAGCAGGAGCCCTTGGCACACATGAGCTTTTGGTGATTTGATCAGGCCTGGGAACTGGATTCATTCTTATTGATTATTGATCTTGCTTGGAAATTAGAATCCTTTTTATTATTGATTTTGCCTGGAGCTGGATTTACCTGCTTTTGGTTCTCGCATAGTTTTTAGATAAAGAAATTCTTATTCTTATACCAAACTGGTGTGGTGTTCCTCTTGTGAGTGTTTTTACTGTGTCATCGCCGTTGTGTGTTGCACAAATACTTTACACATTGCCTCTGAAGTTACGCCTTTGCTGCTCTGCGCCAAGCTACCAGGTCGGAAGCGGTGGTCCCTACTTGGACTAGGGTACATACCCCTGCCAACTAGAGACCCCGGTTCTAACACTAACCTTTGGTCGTTTAGCCCTAGTGATTCCCTAGGCCCTAGGCCTATTCACCTTTCCTGAAGTGGTTCTTATACCACTTACTTAGTATATGGTTTATGAAGCCCCTAGGGCAGAACTGTATTTTGTGCAACTTATAGTATGCTAATTGAGTAACTTGTAATGTACTTCGATCTCTGACCTCATAAAGAGTGCAAAGGGGTTGTGTTTAGAATAAATACATATATATTTGATATATACCTTGTGTGGTGCCTTTCATTGGTATTCAAGGGATTATAATTGGTAAAACAAACAGCTTTATATGCTCTTCGAGGTTACCACTAGGATAGCTTGTCTATAAGGTTGCCTTTACAACACCATCAATAAGGGTCGTTTAGACTGGTGCAAGGTGCCCACTAGAATAGTGGACATCATATACCAGGCTAACTTCTCACAAGGAGGAGCTGCGGATATTCAGCATCTATTCTCCGGGTACTCGCCACAACGCTGCCTTAGGTCAGCCAATACTGGACTGATCCCGGTCCTTAGGATAAAAAGAGCCACATGGGGAGGAAAACTGTTCTCCTACCAATCGGCCAAACTGTGGAACTCTCTCCCCACTCTGATCAGACTACAATCGAAGAGAGCTCTTTTTAGAAAATTGATAAAGACGTGGCTCTTTCCTTAGCTTGAGAAACATTAGCGTAGACTTCTGTATCCACCTTCTTCAGCGCCAAGATGCCTTGGCAATAGTGCGCATTTTTACGATATCATTCAGTCAGTCAAAAAGAGTAAAGAAAGGGTCCGAAGCTATCAGGATAGTTCATATAAAGGTGAATATTTACAGGAAGAGTAACGAAAGTGGCCGAAGCTATAGGGATAGTTCATATAAAGGTGAATATTTACAGGAAGAGTAACGAAAGTGGCCGAAGCTATAGGGATAGTTCATATAAAGGTGAATATTTAATGAAAGAGTAAGGAAAGGGGCTGAAGCTATCAGGATAGTTTATATAAAGGTGAATATTTACAGAAAGAGTAACGAAAGTGACCAAAGCTATCAGGATAGTTTATATAAAGATGAATATTTACAGAAAGAGTAACAAAAGTGGCCGAAGCTATCAGGATAGTTTATATAAAGGTGAATATTTACAGAGAGAGTAACGAAAGTGGCCGAAGCTATCAGGATAGTTTATATAAAGATGAATATTTAATGAAAGAGTAAGGAAAGGGGCTGAAGCTATCAGGATAGTTTATATAAAGGTGAATATTTACAGGAAGAGTAAGGAAAGTGGCCGAAGCTATCAGGATAGTTTATATAAAGGTGAATATTTACAGGAAGAGTAACAAAAGTGTCCGAAGCTAGAGGGATAGTTTATATAAAGATGAATATTTAATGAAAGAGTAAGGAAAGTGGCCGAAGCTATCAGGATAGTTTATATAAAGATGAATATTTACAGGAAGAGTGAAGAAAGTGGCCGAAGCTATCAGGATAGTTCATATAAAGATGAATATTTAATGAAAGAGTAAGGAAAGGGGCCGAAGCTATCAGGATAGTTTATATAAAGGTGAATATTTACAGGAAGAGTAAAGAAAGTGGCCGAAGCTATCAGGATAGTTCCTATAAAGATGAATATTTACAGAAAGAGTGAAGAAAGTGGCCGAAGCTATCAGGATAGTTTATATAAAGGTGAATATGTACTGAAAAGGTAAAGAAAGTGGCCGAAACTATCAGGATAGTTTATATAAAGGTGAACATTTACAGGAAGAGTAACGAAAGTGGCTGAAGCTATCAGGATAGTTTATATAAAGATGAATATTTAATGAAAGAGTAACGAAAGTGGCCGAAGCTAGAGGGATAGTTTATATAAAGGTGAATATTTACAGAAAGAGTAAAGAAAGTGGCCGAAGCTAGAGGGATAGTTTATATAAAGATGAATATTTAATGAAAGAGTAACGAAAGTGGCCGAAGCTAGAGGGATAGTTTATATAAAGATGAATATTTGTAGAAAGAGTAAAGAAAGTGGCCGAAGCTATAGGGATAGTTTATATAAAGAAGAATATTTACAGAAAGAGTAACGAAAGTGGACGAAGTTATCAGGATAGTTTATATAAAGGTGAATATTTACAGGTAGAGTAAAGAAAGTTGCTGAAGTTCTCTGGATAGTTTATATAAAGGTGAATATTTACTGAAAGAGTAACAAAAGTTGCAGAAGCTATCAGGATAGTTTATATAAAGGTGAATATTTACAGGTAGAGTAAAGAAAGTTGCTGAAGTTCTCTGGATAGTTTATATAAAGGTGAATATTTACTGAAAGAGTAAGGAAAGTGGCTGCAGCTAGCGGGATAGGATTGTAGTGTAACCCGGGTTGCCGTAGAGACAGTGTGAGATTATAGTTGTCTTCAAGTCCCCACAGAAATAGCCTGCGATTGTAGGGCAACCTGAGTCCCCATTTATTTATTTTTATTTATTTATTTAACAATTTTTATATATAGCGCTGGCTGGACCGGGGTGTATCAGAGCACTTTAAATGAGTTTTCATAGCAGTATAGAACATTTACAATGAGGTAGTATTCAGAACCCAACACAGAACGGTAGAAAGCAGTTTAAATATTACACAATTTAAACAAAAATTGCTAAAAGGGTTAGAAATAATCAAGAGAGATTAGGCTAGAGAGAGAGGGAGGAGATATAAAAGAGGGGGGTATGGAAATGTGGAGGGGGAAAGTTAAGGCGATATTAGACAGCTATACGTAGATTAATACATTGCATGAAACAGGATTACAATGAGGTAGTATTCAAAGTAGCTCAAATTTAACCCCGTCACAGTCAATGAGTGACAAAGGGTAGCCACAAGTCCAGAGAGAACTAGCCTAGTGTAGAAGGGAAAGCATTGAGAAGAGGGGGGAGGGTAAGTGAATATAGGGAGGCTGAGGGGGGAAGGAGGATTAGGTAATACTTGGAGGGACGGGCAGGTCCTGTAGGCAAAGGCTGGAGGCGGAGTTGGAGGGAGGAGGAAGATGAAGGAGGGGGAGGAGAGCAATAGGAGGTAGAGGTGTAAAGAAGGCCACGTGGGAGATTTAAGGACCGCAGTATTTGTTCAGCAGGAGGAGTTTCAGGTCTTTTTTGAACTGGCATAAGAGGGGTTGCAACAAAGATCTTTGGGGAGGGAGTTCCAGATGTTAGGTGCATTCCCGGAAAAGGAACTAGATTGTGTGGATTTTTTGTTAAGTAGAGGCAGGAAAAGAGCGAGGGTGTTGGAGCTTCTCTGTGAAGTTTATCTGCGAGGTACTGCGGGGTGCATTGATGCAGGGCTTTGTGCGTAACGCACGCTGTCTTGAAGGAGGCACGTCCTTTGACGGGCAACCATTTGAGGGTTTTAAGGGCCGGGGAGATATGGTCAAATCGTTTAAGGTCGTTAATGAGCCTAGCAGCAAGGTTCAGAACCGATTTGATTGGGGCAAGGTGGGCTTTAGGAGTTCCTGCGAGGATGGCGTTCCCGTAGTCGATTTTTGACATGACCAACGACTGGACTACTAATTTGAAGTCGTCTGCTGGAATGAAAGGTTTGATTTTCTTTAAATGATGGAGCGTGAAGAGAGCGCTTTTGGCCGAATTTTTTATACGGGGGATGAGAGTAAGGTTCTGGTCAATGTTAAAGCCGAGGGATTTGACTAAGTTGGATATAGTGGGAGAGCAGTTGAGAGCTGTAAGGTCAGAAATCCAGGTTAGACTGGGGAGCGAGTGAGTTGTTCTTAGGGGAGAAGAGAATGATTTCGGTCTTTTTTGTGTTAAGCTTGAGGTGGTTGTAGTGGAACCAGGATTGAATCTTACTCAGGGCATCATTGAGGTGAAGGATATCTGAGCGGGGTTGAATTTTATAGTAAAGTTGGGTGTCATCGGCAGAAAGGTGGTAATTGATTCCCGATTTTTTACGGATGAGGGTGAGGGGTTCCATGAAGAGATTAAATAGAGAGGGGGAGAGGCTAGAGCCCTGTGGGACCCCAAGGGAGACAGGCAGAGGTTTGGAAAGGCAGTCATAGATTTTAACTTCCTGGGTTCTGTGTTGGAGATAGGAGGTGAATCATTTGAGGACTGATCCGTTAAGGCCAAAACGATCTATAAGTGTGTTAAGTAGCGTATAGTGATTAACAGTGTCGAAAGCAGGGGAGAGATCAAGGAGAATGAGTAGGGAGGATTCGCCTTTGTCAAGGGCGTGTTGGATGTCATTAATTATGTTTAGCATTGCAGTTTCAGTACAATAGCCCTTTCCGAAGCCTGATTGGAACGAGTCTAAAGGATTGAATGAATCAATGTGCCTATCTAGCAGGGCACATTTTTCCAGGGATTTTGAGAGAAGAGGAAGATTAGAGATAGGACGAAGGTTATTTAGGTCGTTAGGGTCGCCAGCCGGATTTTTGAGGATGGGAGTGAATTGTCCAAGTTGGAGGGAAGCAGGGACACAACCAGAGTTAAAGGAGCAGTTGACGATGGAGGTCCAGTAGGGGGTAATGGTGTGTTTTAGGTCTTGGAGAAGGTTGGAGGGTAGAGGATCTTTAGTGTGAGATGATGGTTTCAGTCTGGAAATGACGTAAAGGACATCAAGTTCAGTGACTGGGTGAAAGTCGTGCCAGGAAGCATTATTTTATAGTTCAAGTAAGATGGGACCGGGTTCGGGTTCGAGACTAGGGACGATAAGATGGAGTGATAAGGAGTCGTGAGGGAGCATTGAGAGTGCAGGAGAGTTTGAGGAAATGTCCGGAGCGGGTAGAGGGTTAGGGCAAAGGATTGATCAATTTTAGAGATTTTTTCTAAGAAGTAGTTGGCAATTTCCTCGCATCTTTCAGTGGTGGCAATCAGTTTTCAAGGTCGTTTTTTTGCCCAGTCGAGTTGGGAGCAGAAGAATGATGTCGTAGCATTGAGGATGTGTTTTTTATGGTTGGATCTAGTGGATCTGAGGAGAGAGAGGTTATAGGGGGAATGGTTTTGCATCCATAAGTGTTCAGTCGATCTAAGAGTGTGTTGCTCATTGTTGAGATCTGGATTGAAACAGGAATTGGAGGAGTTTTTCTGTTGTTTTAGTTTGGCTGGAGATATTTGGTCAAGGACTTTAACAATGGAGTTGTTAAAGTTTTCGGTGAGGTCATTGGCATTCTGTGAGGGAGGGGAGAGCTGAAGTTGAGCTTTGATTTTGTCCTCGAGTTCGCCTGGGGGGATAAGGTGAAGATTCCTGGTCAATTTCATCTGTTTGATGGTTTTGGGTGGTGGGGGTAGAACAGTGGTAGAGATCGTGTAAAGGGTGAGGTGGTGGTCAGACCAGTCGATGGGGACTATGGAGGAAAGGGAGGCCAGTTCTTTGTTAGTAATGATAGCGCAAAGAGTGGCTCCTTTAGAGTGAGTGGGAGAGTGGCATAGTTGTTTTAGGTTATTGATGTCGAGTAGATCAGTGAGAAGGTTAACCGTAGGATCCTCTTTTTTGTTCCAATGGAGATTAAAATCTCCGCGGAATAGGTTTTTAGAGTTGGAAAGTGAGGATTGGCAGAGAAGGTCAGACAATTCTTCTACAAAAGGGAGAGGGTCACCTGGAGGGTGGTAGATGTTGTGTAATCTAACTGGAGGGGAGCCCTGCACTTTTAAGTTCTGCTCTGAGGTATTCAAAAGTAGAAGGATCGAGGCTAAGCACAGGGGAGAGTTGGATTTTTTTTTTATAGATTATTGCTAGACCGCCTCCAGTTTTGCTAGGTCTAACTTTTCTGAGGATGGAGTAGCCAGGGGGGGGAGAGTATATCAAGAATGGAAGAGGAGTGATCTTTAAGCCAAGTTTCAGTAAGAAAGGCAATGTCAATGCATTCACTAAGGATGGTTTCCGAAATTTCAATCGCATGTCGGACCGCCGAACGACAGCTTACTAGCATGCAAGATGGGGGTATAAGGTTAGTTGTAGAGGGGGTGGGGGGGCAGGGGCGGATTGTGGAAAATTGCGGGGGAAGTCTAGGTGAGGTTGGAGAAGTTGGAATTCTGTTTGTCCCAAGGATCACAGGGATAGGAACGTGTGGGATCAAAGGGTCGGTCGAAGGAGAGCAAGGGGGGCAAGGATTACAGGGGTCATGGAGGCCAGAGGCGGGAAGGAGGTTAGGGGTGCATAAGGTTCTAAGTGTGTCATTGCAGAGGGGGTATTATCATGTTGCTGGGTGACTGTAGAGTAGTTTTGTTCAGTGTACACAGGGGCACGTAAGGTTCTAAGTGTGTTGTTGCAGAGGGGGTATTATCATGTTGCTGGGTGACTGTAGAGTAGTTTTGTTCAGTGTACACAGGACTAGAGAGATTGGGGCAATTTAGTGTGGTGAGGAAATTGTCATATTTTTTGAGAGAGGTGAGTTCAAATGATAGGTTAGCGAGATGGAGCTCTATATTAAGAAGCGTCTGAGGAATAAGGCAGAACTGTATGGGGGTGTGAGTTCCGGAGGGTTAGGAGTTCTGAGATAGTCACGGAGAGAGGTCTGGGGAGAGGCGGGGGAGGGAGCCCAGGAGGGGGGCAGTAAAGAGGAGTTCCACTTTGTGGCTGAAGGGAGGAGAGAGGAGAGAGGTGAGGAAGTCATTGGGTACAAAGGAGAGTCAGTGGAATGATAGGGAGATTGGTGAGAGTGAGGAGGGTTGATCTCTTGGTTAAGGAGGGTAAGGTCAGTTAGGGTGGAGGAAGTTGGAGCAGGTAGATGAGTCGGAGGGAGGTCCAATTAAGGGGGTTGGAGGAAGAAGAAGATGGAAGGGGGGAGCTGCTCAGAGATGTTGGAGCTTCAAGAGGAGGGGAGAGAGTAAGGGTGGTTGTGTAGGGAATTGGAGGGAAAGTTGTTAAGGTGTGGGAGGGACTGAGAATCTGTGTTTGGTTGACTTCCATGGTGTTTTCAAAGTTTGTAAAAGGGGGGGTTGGAGGAGTTGATTGGGGAGGTGTAGGGTCAGATTGTGAAAGGGGGATGTTGGTGGGGGATACTGCTGAGATATGATGGTGCCTCAAGCGGAGGAGAGAGAATAGTACGGGAGCATGTGAGGGCAGTAGGAGAGTCATTTGGCAGGCCGCTGTTAAGGTAGGGGAGAGATAGAGAGTCTGAGTTTGGGAAAATTCTGTGGTGTTTTCAAAGCTTGCGGGAGGGGGAGAAAGAGAAGGTGACAGAGGAGGTGTAGGGTCAGGTTGAGATTGGGAGGAGGATTGTAAAATAGGAACCAACAATTTGAAGATGAAAAGTAGTGGTTTATTAGAAGAAAGATCCCAGCCACAGGTGAGCATCCAGCCAGCATCAGGGTATGATAGTAACTGCTTGTAGGTCAAAGCATAACATTCCATATGAGGTTCCAGTGCTCCATGACATCAGTGCAGCTGTGTCATGAAGGGTACAGAGAACCACGATGCCACACATCTCCCTTCTTAACAACAGTAACAAAATTACAAAAGGAAATGAGTTAACATTAAGGCATAAATCAGAAACGAAATAGGAGGAGAAAAAGAGTTAACATAAAAGCATAAATCACACAGTCACATAGTCTCTTAAATACTCAGGAGAATGAGACTTCCTTGTAGACTTGCGAAGAAGTGAAGAGGGTTCACCACTAGGCATTTGGCAATGAGAGCTGTAAGACGCCTCCACAAGATCATTTCTCACCACCACCACCCTGTTCAAATTCCAAACACGATGATCTGCAGTCTTGATGGCGTTCTTAAAAACTTTAATGACCCGAATGGGTTTCTTAAAGGTAGCCTTATTGTTTTTACAGGGATTTTTAATGAGTACCCAATCTCCCACTTTAACTGGCGTGACCTTTACAGAATTCCTTGCATCAAAATTCCTTTTCCTATTTTCAACTCTAGAAGATTCACGCAACATCCAGTCATCATGAACATCATGAGGACATGGTTGTAGATCATTGACCCATGCAGGTACTACTAGGGTATTGGGAATGCGTGATTTAAAAAGTTCAAACGGAGTCTTCCCAGTAACAGCATGGGAAGATATTCTGTAAACCTTAACCTTCTTAAAGACATCTGTCCTCCAATCTGTACCAGCAGACTTGGCCATTCTGATGGTTTCTTTGAGAACACGGTTGAACCTCTCAACCATACCATTGGTTTCTGGGTGGTACAAAGAGGACTTTTTGTGTTTTACACCTTGCTCTAATAGAAAATGTTCCATCTCGTTAGATACTAATTGGGGACCATTATCTGTGAGAATGGTGTTGGGAATGCCCTCCCTTGCGAAAAGTTTGGTTAAAAAGGCCACCACATGCTTAGTTTCGATGCCACGAGTAATGGCAATTTCTGGCCATCTGGAAAAGAAGTCAACAAGGACCAAAACATACCACTCACAACCAGCAGACACTATGGGCCCCAAAATATCCAAACCAACTTCTTTCCAGGGTGCATTCGGTCTGTCTCTGATCACCATAGGTTGAACCTTAGGTTTAGCTACCTTCTCACTAAGGGCACAGTCAATGCAATCCCTAACCTTACGTTCCACTTCTAAATCCATATTAGGCCACCAATATGACCTCCTCAATATCTCCTTGGTTTTAGAGACTCCTAAATGTCCAATATGTGCTAAAGACATAAGCTCATCCCGCAGAGCTAGAGGTGGAACCAATCTAGTTCCTCTAAACAGTAAGCCATCCTGTTCTGAAAGCTGATCCTTGACATGCCAAAATTTCTCGAGGCCTTCATTAGATTTGGGTTTGACCTTCCATCCTGTCGTTAATAGTTTAAGAACTTCCACGAGAATCAAATCCTCCTGAACCATCTTCAACCACCTCACCTTATCAATGACAGCCTCCTCTACAACACAAACCATCTCATCGTCTTCATCACAATCTTCCTCATCATTAGTCTCAGAACTAGGAACAAGGCGGGATAAGGCATCTGCTACCTTGTTTTCCACCCCAGGTAGATATTTTACATCAAAATCATAATCTTGCAACCCAACAACCCACTTAGTGATCCTTCCAGACACAGCATCAATACCTTTCTTTTTTAAAATTTCACAAAGCGGCTTGTGATCCGTCCTAACCTCAAAGGTGGTTCCCCATAATAGATTTTTAAGCTTCTTGACAGACCAGTAAACAGCGAGAGCTTCACGCTCAATAACTGAGTATCTAGTTTCAGCTCCCTTTAAACTCCTTGACAAGAAAAGAATGACCCTCTCGGTGCCCTCAAACTTCTGTACCAGTACTGCACCTAAGCCTTTCAAACTTGCATCAGTAATCAAAATAGATTTTTCAGAAGGATCAAAACTGCTCAGTTTAGGTGCAGAAGCTAACCTCTTCTTGATGACTTCAAATTCATGTTGGCATTTTTCTCCCCAAACAAAATCCACTCCTTTCATCAACAATTGTCTCATGTTAGCACACAAAGAGGCAAAATCTTTCACAAACTTACTGTAATATTCAGCAAGTCCTAAAAAACTCATCAATTCTTCCTTATTCTGTGGGGAAGACAACTTAGAAATGGTAGAGATTAAGTTTTCTTTAGGTAAAATTCCTCCTTCAGTAATTGTGTGACCTAGATAGTCAATGGAAGTCTTCCTAAACTTGCATTTCTCAATCTTAACAGTCAAACCTGCAGTACATAGTCTTTCTAAGACTGCAAAAAGCCTCAAATCATGCTGCGAATTATCCACGCCAAACACAAGAATATCATCTTGGTATATTCTGACACCTTGTAGACCTTTTAAGACCTTTTCCAATGCCCTTTGGAAAACCGATGCGGCTGACACTAAACCAAATGGTAGTCTGACAAACCTAAAGGTGCCATACGGTGTCACAAAAGAGGTTAAATCTTTCGAACTTTCTTCCAACCTAATCTGATGGTATGCGGACCGTAGATCAATGGTGCTAAAAATCTTAGCACCCTTGAGTAGCATAAGCATGTCAGCAATCTTGGGTAAAGGGTAATGATCAGTGACCACACACTTGTTGAGTTCCCTTAAATCGACACAGAGACGAAGAGAGTTGTCCGATTTTTTAGCTGCAACAATCGGGGCAACCCATTCCGTTCCCTCTACTGTTTCAATAATGCCTCCTTTGACAAGCTTCTCAAGTTCAGCTTTAACTTGCTCCCTGACAGCCACAGGTACATTTCGTACTTTGCAGCAAACAGGTACAGCACCTTTTTTCAAAATGATACGATGACAATAATCATTCAGGCACCCCAAGTCTTCAGAAAATACTTTGGGAAACCTCATTTTCAACTCAGTGGTGAAATCTTGAGAAACTAGAGAAATAGTATGGGAGGTAGAGGGAAAAGGCTCTTTTAATACAATAGGAGGGGTCGAATTTGGATCAAGCATAACTCCCAAATCTTTGAGAGCAAACCAACTTATTATGCTATCTCCCTTTTGAGAAACATAAATTTTTGCTCTGGTCAACCTATTCTTATAATTGATCACTCCTTCACACACCCCAAGCAGCTTAATGGGTTGTCCCGCATAGCCGAAAGGTCTTATGTCAGGGCGAGACAACTTAAGTTTTTGGCCTAACTTATTTAAGAAAAATTCTTTTGCAATAATAGTGATTTTTGCTCCAGAATCAAACAAAACTTTTGTGGGGAAACCTTCTATTAGAATTTCGTCAGAAGGCGAATTCTTTGCTTCTTCAGCACTTACAGTCTGTATACAAATTTGGCCACAATCTAGATTTTCATCAGAATTACATTCATTTTCAAAGTCATAAAATATCTCATTCACTCTACCTTTGTAGTTTCCCCCTCTACAACATGAGGTAACATGTCCCTTCCTTTTACATTTACCACAATATGCCTTCCAACCTTGACATTGTCTATCCGTAGCAAAATGTCCCATTTTACCACACCTATAACATCTTACTTGGGAGAAATCAAGACTGTTCTCCTTCTTTTTATAGGGAATTTTGCTTGCACCATTTTCATTTCTAGATTCTTTCTGGTGATTTTCGCCTACTCTAGGAGTAGATTTTACAACACTTACTGTGTCTTTAGTAATTTTGTTCTCCCCATTTTTCTTTATAACTTCTACACACTTGATAGAATGTTCTATCCTCTTAGCAATAGTAAGAACTTCCTCTAAAGAGGGTTCGTCCTTTTGCCACAATTCCTCCCTCACCTTCTCAATATAGCATCCAAGCATGAACTGATCTCTTATGTGTTCATCAAGACTTGCACCAAATTTACATGAAGAAGCCAGCTTTCTTAAAGCTGTAATATAATTCTCAATTGTCTCTTCTTCCAATTGTGTTCTCCGACCAAAATGATATCTTTCTAAAATTGTACTGACTCTAGGAAGATAATGTTCATCTAATTTAGCAATACAAATTTCATATTCATTTAAAGTACTATTATCAAGGTCAGGCAAATGATCGAATACCTCTTGTCCTTCTGCCCCCAAACAGTGTAATAGTAGAGCGGTCTTTCTTTCAGCACTCAAGCTAGATCCACACACTCTAGCATACCTTTCAAACACTTTACGCCATTTTTTCCATCTGATAGGTGGATCTCCAGGTGAGGATAAGAAGAAGGGGGGGGCAGTTACATTTTGCATTTTGCTGTCACCGACAAGCAGAAAACAAGTGCGAGAGAAAATTTTTTTTATGGGAAAAAGAGAATTAAATGTCAAATATGTGTGTGTGTCACAGTGAGTGCACACAAAACAATAAAATTGTAGGTGCAAAGTCTAGTGTGTGTGTCACTGTAGTCGGACACACAAAACAGATTCAAGTGAGAGTCTCCAATAGGTAGAGAAACGGTTGAAGTAGTTGAAACAGTACCTTTGTATTGTCCAAATGAAACTGTGGCAAAGCTTGTAATAAACAAGAGACTTCAGGGTGATTTGTAAGAATTAGCGATGAAAATGCATTGCGGAGTTATGAAATGCGATGAAAAACGCGCTCCGAAATGAAAATGAGGAAGTTGACCAATCCAAGATGGCGCCTACGTCAGCGTGACTCCCAGCGTACCTTGCGGCACGTTTGCGTGCTTCCCAGTAGGCTCCGCGAACAGCCGTGAAGACGAGTAGAGCTGGTGTGTCTACTTGAAGGCTCTGAGACGCTGCTAGGCAACGGCGCCAGCGTTCTCCACAGGATGCGGCGGGATGGGCTCGCGAGGAGTCAGCAGGTAGGGTCTTATTTGAAAGATGCAGATCGCAAAGTAGATCGCTTCCTCCAATAATGAAATGAAGTGCAAGCGTCTGATAAGGCGATTGCAAAGGTGCAACAGGAACAATAATGATCAATCGCTAATTTTAAAAACAAAAGTACTGTTTCCCTTTTTTATGAAAAAAAACGTTTCTCCTTACCCTGAAAAGACGAAAATGAAGTTCTCTTTTGAAGTCCAAAGTCAGTGAAGTATTTCCAAATCTTGACAGTTGAATGTCACGTAGTATCTCCTTGAAATTGTTCAGAAAAATCCACAAGTTTCCAAGGGAAAAATTTTTTTTTTTTTTTTTTTTGAGATAGGTGTTGAGATCTTATCTTCTTATCCCATCCTGCGTCGCCAAATGTAAAATAGGAACCAACAATTTGAAGATGAAAAGTAGTGGTTTATTAGAAGAAAGATCCCAGCCACAGGTGAGCATCCAGCCAGCATCAGGGTATGATAGTAACTGCTTGTAGGTCAAAGCATAACATTCCATATGAGGTTCCAGTGCTCCATGACATCAGTGCAGCTGTGTCATGAAGGGTACAGAGAACCACGATGCCACAAGGATGGTATCGAGAGTAGGTAGGATAAGGTGCTGTAATGGTGTCCAAAGATGGTGAGATGTTTTTCGGGGGCCTGAATGAGGATGTTTTCAGATTTAAAAATGGAGATGTCAACTGCACGAAGAAAAGTAAGGGAAGGGGACGTAGATAGTTTTAAGCCATATGGGATTTTACATGACTTTGTGATAGGGAGGTGGTGGAGGAAGGTACTTTTCCATTTAGACGGGCGCTTGGAGTAGAAAATGTAGTTGGTCTTAGCTATAGAGGTGAGACTGCGATAGTTATCTACAAATAGTGTTTCTTGGTGAAGAATAAGTTGTTTATGTTTAAAGTTTTCTTAGCATTTTTGGAGAGGTTGGGGGATAGAGAACGGTCCAAGAGTTTGGGCCGTGTCTAGTGATAGGCCATGGAGACAGTGTTAAGATTACAGTTGTCTCCAAGTCCCCACAGAGATATCATGCAATTGTAGTGTAACCTGTGTCCTAATAGAGATAGTGTGAGATTACAGTTGTCTTTGAGTCACCCCAGAGATTGCGTGTGATTGTAGCTTGGCCTGGGTCTCCATTGAGTTAGTGTGAGATTACAGGCGTGTTTATGACCCCATGGAGATATTTTGCGATTGTAGTGAAACCCTGGTCCTCGTAGATATAGTGTGAGATTACAGGCTTGTTTATGACTCCACAGAGACAGCGTGCGGTTGTAGTGTAACCCGGGTCCCTGTAGAGACAGAGCGAGATTAGTTGTCTTCAAGTCCCCACAGAGATAGTGTGTGATTGTAGTGTAACCCGAGTCTCCGTAGACACAGTGCTAGATTACAGTGGTGATGAAGACCCCCCTAGAGATGGCATAAAGCTGTAGTGTAGCTGTTGTATCTTGACTCCCATGTTGCGCTTGCCCTCTCTGTGGAATCTCAATGTGATGTCACCATACAGAATATTGGGAGTCAAATAGCTGCAGTTTGCTGGGCTGAGCAGCATGCTGGCTGCTCCTGGTGGGGTCTCGTTGTGATCTTGTAACTATCCTGAATAAAACCTCTCGGAACTTCATCTACCTGCATGGACTTGATCACCACAATTTTTGGCGACGATCTTCAAAAGAACCTGCATCTATCACCTCTGAAAGACTTCAAGCAACTACAGACTTAACAGTAACTAAAGCTAAGCTTCTACCTTCAACTGGCATCCTTGACCCCACCAATGACCTCCCATCTGTCGCCTACAGCAGCCTGCCAGTTGTTCCCGTGCGTCTGGGGTAGTGCTACTACAGGAGTTGCCCATTCAAACTTGGGCGTCTACTCCCCACTAACTCTACGCATCCTGTGCTGTGCCTTCAGGGTAAGCCATTCACCAACATCTGTCTTCAACATCACACATGGTGAAGAAGTGTGTTTTATCTTGGTTTTTGCGTCTCTGGCAAACTGAACTTTGAGAACTCACTGAATTCTACCACATTGGGAGAGGAGGTTTTAAACACTAATAATGAGTTTCAGCCTCCTTCTGGTAACGCTGCTACCAGGGGCTCACATAAAACCAGCTGTTCCTGCGTTTGTCTCTTTCCTATACATGCCTGATTTAATTCAGCTATGTCTTCTGGAACTGAGAGCCACCTGGTGCCATCCAGTGTTGTTTCCATGGATTCTTCAGCTGATGTGAAGTGAGCCTCTACACCTAAAGAGTTTTTCAGTTGTTCCGTTTTTCCAGTGCATTTGGAGTGAGGAAAATACAACAGCATTACAACAATGTCATCTTGTGGTCATCTAGCACCACTGCAGCATAGTCGAATTACCAGCTGAATACAGTTTTCGATTCCAGTCCTTCCGTTTGCCCACCAGTGTCGCTGTTTCATGTTTTCTTCAATCCAGTCCGTGATCTCACAGGTACTCTCTCCTTGTCGTGCTTGTGCCTGCCTGTCAAAGTGGTTCACGACTGGAGCTTCTTCCCTGTTTCAACCTCACTCACTTACCTTACTTCTGGGATGCCATGACCTGTCTCAAACTAACGGTTTCTGACTGAAAGTGCTGTATATTTATCTATCCACCGACGGCACCTGCACCTACTACCTTTTGGTCACAAAGTGTACATTGTCTGGTTGGTTTTTCACAAGGATCTCTACTCTGATCTTCAGTTTAAAGTCTGCCTGCTTTTTCGTTATGATGCGAAACTCACAAGGAAAATGCCAGTTTTCATTGTTTTCTTTTAAATGACTCAATGTTAGGGGGTTGTTTATCATTTACAGCATATTTTTGCATTTTCGTTTCTTGGCACGTTTATGTTATTTTCCTTTCCAGAAGGGATTTTCCAGGCAGTTGTTACTCTGGTGAGGAGTCGCTCACCAGCGTGTGTCACAGGTCTATGTCATTGCATTTCTGCTTCTGTTACAAATGTTTTACCATTTCTTTACTGTTCCTTTTGCATCTCTTTACACTCAAGGCATCTATGCAACGGTTTTAGTCCGTTTTGCACCTTTTGTGCTTCTCTATCTATAGAGATTTGTCATGGGTTGCTACCCATTGGTTGGGGTCCCTACCCACATTTAAGTCACGGGTGCCTACCCATGTATTCGGGTTTCTACCCGAAACGCTAACATTTACGTTCCTTTAGTGTACAGTGTGAAAGCTCCACACTAGTTGTCCATACACGGACACCTCTCGTCTTATTTGTTTACCCTACATAGGGTGTGTATGGGGAATACCCTTTTGTGCACAATTCTGTTCTACCTCATTCCTGGGAGCTATGCAAGGGTGTAAGTCCCTTTGCATTAAATATATGGGTTCTTGCCCATATCTGTTTGCTCACGTCTCTCAACCCCTTTTCGTTTTCTCTCTGTCATCACTGAGGTTCCGTAAAAATTATTACGATGTTCTGGGCATTGCCGAATATGGACGAGTTTGGTATCTACGAACCGCAAATGACGAGTTCGGCAAGTGTGCGAAATTTCGCTACACTACCTACCAGGGTTCGTCTAATATTACGTGTTCTTCATCTGAACCCTCGGGTTCCATTTTAGATACGGCATCCATTTTGTTTCTTGCCCTCACGTAGTCAGCGAGCAGGTAACTGTTCGCTCCTTGACCCTCTAGTTCCCAAGCCTTGCGGAAGACGCATATTCCTTTCATGCGTCTTTATGGCCGGAGGAATGACACAGCAAAGGCAGATGGCACAGCTTGAGGGTAATCTGGTTGTACCGGTCTATTGTGACAGCCTTGCAAGCGATGGATCCAACTCTTTTGATCCCACGATCATGCTTCCGATATTCCCCCACACTCTTTTCTCTACACGTGTCTGACTTCCTTGCAGCTGTTCTTGTCTCTTCTTCTTTGTCATTTACAACTCTAATGGGTGTGCCTAATGGTGGGAAGATGTACTTTTACAGTTGGGAACCGGCATGGCTATTGTAATAATGTTCCGGGATTCTGAACACATGAAAGCCACCCTGTTGAAGCCTACTGTGGGAACCGGATTGTAATCTTTTGTCCACATGTTATGCGATGGTAACACTCTGTATAAAAGAGAGCGACGTACAAACTCAATTTGAAGCAGACTCTCAGAACCTACACACTGTTGTACTTCTTGTGACTTTTGCCTCCCTGCAGTAATAAACGCTGATCTTTGACGCCGAAGGAAGTATCCCGTGTCTCTGTAATTTGTGCGCCGAAACAGGTATCCCATGAAGGTTATAGGTGTTGTTCCCTGGCACCGCTGGTACTGTTAAAAGTCCAGTCCTTCAGTTGGCGCCCAACGTGGGGCGACTTCAGCGGTACCGGTCCAAAGCCTGATGATCGTGAGGAACTTCGTGTGAAATCTCCGAGGGAAGGTGCACCCCGCTTCATCGATCCTGTTGTCGAAATAAGTGGCCCGAAGTTTTTCCCTGCGAAGATTCCCGCCTCCTGACGGCTGCGACGGACCGATGCCCTGACTGTCGACTTGTCTTCGACGCCCGGCGCAGACCTTACGTACAAGCGAGACGACAGACGGGCCTTCCTGGTGACGCCATTGAAGTTCTGAGTTAAGTATTTTGTGGGTCGCTCCCAGTCCTTAGTGGTTGTTCTAGCTTTTTGAAAGCTTGGTTGTTAGCCTTTAAGGTTTTTGTTGTAATAGCTCACTGAGCTTTGTAATAGCCTCCTCAGGCTTTGTGGTTAGCTCTCCGAGCTTTGTGATAGCCTTAAGGCTTTGTTGTAATGCATGGTTCCATTGCATTTGTGGTTCTTAGTATTGGTCCTTAGTATTATTTGACAGTTGCAATTGCCAAAAACCGAGGATTTTGACTTACACGAGGTTTTATTGCTTCGGTAATCCTTGAAGTTTGATACTAGGTTAGTGTACACGATGCCTAGCCATAGTGGTTTGTTTCGTATTTTCAAATGTTGCGCAATGGATTCCCGGTTGGAGGACTCGTGTCCGATACCTCCAGTTGGAACTCCGATACATGATCTTTATAGTCGACATGGGGTGGGTCCAATAGTATATAATGATTACTGGGTTCGTTATACAAAGAAAGACGGTGACCTTAGATGGCCACCACATGGAACTTTTGAACTTTCGATTTTAGACAATCTTGAGGCTAAATTATTTTTAAAGAAAGCTAGGCCAGCTATGTTTGATTCCTTTCGGATATGGCGTAAAGAGGCCAAGCAGAAAGAAATCAAACAACTTAAAAAGGATCAAAAGCAAGGGTTCGTTCCTATAATGCAAACTATACGAGAATGTAAACAGGAAAAAGAAGAAAAGGAAATGGAAATCTCTACTAGATTGCATCACATGAAAATAGATAAATGTTACCCGGTTTTACCGAATAATCTAGAAAAGAAAGAGGAAGATTTGAAGGAGGATTCCTTGTTATCATATTTGATGAAATCACCACCTCCTTATGTACAGGGTGCTACTGCTCCTGTAGCTGCTCCTGTTGTTCCTCCTGTTGTACCCCTTGTTGCTCCAGCGGCTGCGGGCCAGCCCGTTGTTAACCCTACGTTTGTTCCACCACCTGTCCTTGTTCCTACTGCTCCTGTACCTGTATCTTCGCAGACTGTTGTTTCTGCTACTCCGACTACCTTGTCCGTTCCTACTATGCCTTCCTTCACCTCCAGTGTTGTTGCCCCTGTTTTTCTTTCTCCTTCTGTTCGTAAGCGTGTTCCTAACTCTGTTGCTACCCTTTATTCACCTCTTTCTGGTCCATTATTTTCGTCTAATTTATCTGAAACTCCTCAGAGACGGAGTCAGATCCCTAATGGTAGGGAGAAAGAGACGTTAGTAACCATGGCACATAAGTGGATAAAACATCCTGCTAACTACACTCCTCGTGTGGTCTTCGACACGTTTTCTCAGTTTAATGAGCCTACGCAGAGATTCGTATTTGAGGAGATGTGTAACTTTTTGAGGGAAGAATGGTATAATGATGATGTAGATAATGTACCGTCCGACATAATTGAACTTCAGAGTCACTTTTCGACTGGTATGATTATAGGAGACGATGTACGACGTGCCGTGGAACGCTTATTAGCGTTCAGATCCACAGCACATTCTCGGGCATCAGCAGATAATACCACTGAGAATTGGAAAGCGGTTCCTGGTCAGTATCCTATGAGAGAGGTTCCGCCACTTTGGGTGCCTGGTGACCCTGCTGCTAACCCTCCAATTCTACCGCATTTTCGAAGGGTATGGATACATCTTCCATGGAAACGATCGGAAGTTTTACAAGTAAAGCAATCCTTACCCGATCCGCGTAAAAATCCGGCTGGTTATTATAAGGAGTTATCACAACTGGTGGAAGCTTCTATTATGAACCTTGCCGACATCGACATGTTGTTTGGCAATGTTGTACCGCAACCAGTTTGGGCCAAAATTCGTCAAGCCAATCACGCAGTTGAATTAGGGGGTGATTGGGCTGCATTGATAGCGGCTGATGGACTACAAGTTGGTGGGGCTAAGCCTGACCAGCTAATCTTAGATTTGCCGCAGAAAATCATTACGCTCATGAAAACTCTCATGCCAGCAATGAAGGTGAACTGGGATAAGTTATCAGCTTGTAAGCAAAAGAAAGACGAAAGTGTCTCGGATTTCTTTACAAGGTTTGAGGAAGCGTTTGTCGACCACAGCGGTCAGGACATGGGAACTGAGGGAGGCCAGCGGTTATTTGTTGACAAATTTGTGTCGAATTTGTTGCCTGAATTAAGCAACAAACTGAAAAATTCAGAAAGTGCGTGGGCAGTTTCAACCCCTGCGCAAATACTAGCAACGGCCCAGTATTATGAGAATAGGGAAAAGGAAGAAAGTGATCGTGTAGAAAAGAAAACGAAAGAGCTCAAAACAAAAGTTTTGTTGCAGCAAGCATGCCCCCCACGATCAAACCAAAATGATTCACAACAGCAGTATCGACCACGAGCACAGCCCGATAGGATGCAGCCGCGTTCTGATAACTTTGATTATAGATCTCCACTTGGGTATAATCAGTGCGCATATTGTAGGAAAGAGGGACACCTAAAATATGATTGTCTTGCCTTACGGGACCGCCTGAATGGTGTGTCGACACGAGGAAACCGCGTTGGTGGTCCTCAACAGGCATCATGTGGTAGAGGTCGTGATTCATCCCACAATCAGATTGATCGTCATCAAAATCAATCGGATGTGAATAATTGTTTTGACCAGCGAAATGCAGGGTCAGTTCGATCTGCACAGTATAATGTGGATGATTATTACGCAGAGCATGAGACTGTCTTAAATGACCATTACTAGGACAGCCAACGACAAAGAGAGGGAGTAGTGTCAGTTCCGGTCGATCAGAGTGGGCCTTACGTTGCAGTGGCTACATCGGGTGTAGTTGAGCCTTTTCTGTTAGACACTGGTGCGACGAAAAGTTCCATCATGCATTCGAAACTCCCTGGCGCACCTTTGTCTGGCTTAACGAACGTTTCCGTTGGATTCTCTGGCGCCCCTGTTAGTAACCCAGTCTCTAGTCCTTTGCCTCTTATGATTGGACCTTGTGAGCTAACGGCTCCACTGATTCTATCTACAGGTTGTGGTGAGAATCTTTTTGGTCTGGATTTGTTGAAACGATTATATGCAACATTGTATTGTTCCCCCGAAGGAGTGGAGCTTACATTGGGACAGAGAGTGATCTCTCCAATGTATTTATCGGTCGATAAATTCCCACCGGAATTGAGTTCCCTCCCTGCGTCCTTATGGGCCACAGGTCCCAATGATGTGGGCCTGTTAGACATTCCACCCTATGTGATTCAATTGAAACCAAATGCGCGATTACCGCGTTTACCTCAATATCGTATTTCTCTTGAAGGCGAACGAGCGCTGTTAGCAATTGTTCATGATCTCATTGGAAAAGGTGTTGTTGAAGAAACTCGTGGAAATGTGTGTAATAGCCCTGTATTACCAATTCTGAAACGAACTGACCCAACTAAACCTCCTGTGTATCGTTTTGTAATAGACTTAAGAGAGGTGAACAAAATAGTGGTTCCACAATTTCCTGTGGTCCCTGACATTACGGCTTTACTAACAATGATTCCGGCATCTGCCTCCTGTTTCACAGTGATCGATCTAAAGAATGCTTTCTTTAGCATCCCAATTGCAGAGGAAAGCAGAGACCTATTCGGATTCTCATTAGGTGGTCGCAGTTTTAGGCTAAAACGCGCTCCACAGGGCTACTGTGAGAGTCCGTCAATTTACAGCCAAGCACTTAAAGGTCAACTTGATGCCTTTGTTTTACCTAAAGGTGCAGCTTTGATTCAATACGTTGACGATCTTTTAGTGGCAGCTGATACAGAAGCTATTTGCAAAACGGCTACAGTATAATTGTTACACTATCTACATGACTTACATCACAAGGTATCACCTTCAAAGCTACAGTATTGTTGTCAAGAAGTCACCTATCTAGGTCACTTATTGTCAAGAGAAGGGAGAAGGTTGACCCCAGAGAGAATCGCAGCGATTTCCCGAATGACTGTGCCAAAAACCCAGAGAGATGTTCGCGCCTTTTTAGGTATTACGTCCTACTGCAGGCAATGGATTCCAAATTTTTCATTGCTGGTGAAACCATTGATAGCTCTTACGTGCAAGGATGTTCCATCCCCATTGCCTTGGTCTGAAGAGTGTCAGAAAAGTTTTTCTGAATTACGTGATGCGTTGTGTTCGGCTCCTGTGTTGGGCACTCCTAACTACGGTAAGCCGTTTACACTATACGTTCACGAGAGGGATGGTTGTGCGTTAAGTGTTCTGACACAACCTTTTGGAGGCAAGCAACGCCCATGCGCCTATTTTTCTTCGACTTTAGACCCAGTAGCAAGAGCCTTGCCAAGTTGTTTAAGGGCAACAGCGGCAGCTGCGGCGTCCATTCGACAGTCTGCAGGTTTAGTCATGGATAATATGCTTACGGTGATGGTTCCGCATGCAGTTGACACTCTATTGAATCGAACAAAAACTCAACATCTGACGAGCGCAAGATTGTCTGGATATGAGTTGATGTTGCTGGCCAGTCACATACGGATAAAACGATGTAATGTGTTGAATCCAGCAACATTGCTGCCGATCGACACAGAATCAAGTGGTGAAGCAGTACATGACTGCTATCTCAGAACTGAAGAGGAAACCAAGGGTCGTATTGACCTAAAAGATACTCCATTGACAGATCCCGATGGTACTTTGTATGTGGATGGTTCTTGTTTCAAGTTGCCGAACGGTGATGTGACGACTGCGTATGCTGTAGTTACATTGAGAACGATCGTGGAAAGCGAAAGACTAAGTCAGAATTCGGCTCAGGCTGCCGAGTTAATCGCTTTGACAAGAGCGTGTGTGTTGTCTAAAGATAAACGGGTGAATGTGTTTACAGATAGTCAGTATGCGTTTGGTGTGGCACATAGTTTTGGACGACTGTGGAGAGAGAGAGGATTCCTTACGTCACATGGCACGAAGATTCAACATGGTCAGCTTGTAAATGATCTTTTAGATGCACTCACATTGCCTAAACAGGTGGCCATAGTCAAATGTAGCGCACATCAGAAAGTAACAGATGATGTGGGTCGTGGAAATGCGTTTGCGGATGAAACGGCTAAAGAGACGGCTAAAGATTTGACGAACAGAATGTATGTTACGAGCTCAGTGAGATGGCCAACAGAGACTGGTATGTGTGAAGACACATTTGAAAGTGTGAAAGGAATACAGAATGAAGCCACTGAGACGGAAAGGACTAAATGGAGAGAGAGCACGGGAAGATTGGATGAGAATGGATGTTGGGTTGATCTATCAGAGAAGCAGAGATGGATGTTACCGGATGCGTATGTGCTCGCTGTTGTTACAATGGCTCATGGTATGGCGCACATCAACACGAAAGGCATATGCAAGTTGTTGTCTCATGTATGGAAGAATGATGGGATTACTAAGTGTGCCGAGAGAGTGGTTAAGAATTGTATGGTGTGTTTGATGCACAATCCCGGTAAGGGCACCCCCACTCCACCTGGCCATTTTGCCCCTCCTACGTACCCTTTCGAAGTTATCCAGTTGGACTTTATCCACATGGAGAGATGTAATAATTTGAAGTATGTGTTGGTTGTGGTGTGTGCATTTTCTAGGTGGATTGAGGCTTACCCCCTTAAGGATAATACGGCTTTATCCACGGCAAAAATTTTGCTCAAAGAGTACTTTCCCCGCTACGGAATGCCTCGGGTCGTATGGTCGGATAACGGAAGTGAGTTTGTTGGGAGTGTGATGAAGAGTGTGTGTCGCGGTTTAGGGATTGTACAAAAATTTCATAGTGCAAACCATCCACAATCAGCAGGCTTGGTGGAAGGATATAATGGCACTCTAAAACTGAAATTGGCTAAAATTCAGGCAACAACTGGTTTATCATGGCCCGACGCTTTGCCTCTGGCTCTCCTGTCGACCAGGGCAACTGTACACTCTCGAGTAGGGCTCAGCCCATATGAGATTGTGTTCGGTCGTCCTGCTAATGTATGGGGAGTCCCAAGACCTAAGGAATTTGACAGAATTGAATACCCTATGTTGATTGATTATCTCTATGATCTGACTGCTAAATTGAGTTTGATTCATCAACAGGTCTTTGAGTCTCTGCCATCACAAACAGAGGGTCCTGGTCATCGACTTCAACCAGGGGACTGGGTCCTCGTCAGAAACTACGGACGAAAACGAAACCTTGAACCAAGATTTGTGGGCCCGTTTCAGGTACAGTTGGCTACGAGGACGGCGGTTCGACTACACGGACGCCGGAACTGGGTACACGCTACCCACACTAAAAAAGTCCCGCTTCCTTTGCCATCGGACACCTGGATAAGAAGAGGTCTTTCTTCATCTGAGACCGACACTCCACCATGTTTCGTTCCATTCAGCGAAGCTCGGCTTGTATCTGACACCGTTGCTGACTCCTCTCAAACAATTTCCTCCACGTCAACCTTGGAAAATTTGACTGTTGAACAATCGCCTGAACAATTGAACACTCCTTTGCCGTCCAATCCACTGTTTGAAGACCAGACTCACCCTGGAAGTAGCCGATATTTTCTTCGTCCACGAATAAGCCACAAATAAAAAGATTTTTGTTTCTAGGTTCTACATTGCTCTAAAAACAGTGGACATTATATATTGTGTATCTTTTTCTTTTTCGTACAGCCAAGAACATTATTTAGCTAGAACCTACCATCCAGGTTGACCGTAAGGCCGTGCGGGTACTTCCTTCTGTTTAGCAGCTATCGACACAAGGTTGGTTTCTATTATCGATTTCTGGGAACTCCTGGAAATTGATAACCGCTACTCAGAACGAAGTGCGTCAAGAACGTCGCGGACGGTCGTTAGGGGATGGAAACATCATTGTCTGAGCTGTCGAAAAGAGAGGAAATTTTGGCGCAAAAATCTGCAGTGCATAAAATATTTCATACGAAATGGTTTTTCTTACAGGTGGTCATACTGTTCCTGACTATATCTATGTTGCTGGTGGGGGGAGTGTATTATGGGTCCCAATTCTTATTGTCTTCCGCTACATCTACTCTCCCATCTCGTGATCTATATTTCGTTTCTACTGTCTCTCCACATTCCTTTTATCCTCTGCCTCAACACGAACAAGTCAGACGTGCAGAATTCAGAAACAACTCTTTTATCCAACTCTTGCATCAGCATCAGTTAGTGGTAAACACTACCAACTGTTGGGTGTGTGGGTTAATGCCACATACCATGGATAAGGGTATCCCGTACTTAGTTCTGCCTTATAGTGCACAAGGGTCAGCTCGAGCATTACAAACTATGTTCCGTAGCGCACTAAATTCCTACCCCCATCGAGAACCACGCTCAGCAAACTCTGGTCCTGGCCCGTACCACAAGACTCTGGCGAGAGCTATTGCAGATTTAGATAGAGATATTTTTGACGCATCGCTCATCCCAGAGGAAGAGGTGCGAGCATATAAGGAACTAAGTGAAGCTGAATACAGCTTATCAGTGGGTGAGAGGCAGCTTAAAAGCTCGCCACCGATATGGATTGTACCTCACCTTGGTAATTTCTGCTTGAAAGGTCTTGGTCGAAATCCGAGAGCTCAGTTTGGGGAGAGTGCTTGTACCGAGACATATGTCTTACCGACACTCTCCTCCCCTGTCTTCCTGCCTGCCAAGGGTACTTACTTTGTATGTTATGATCGAGCCTATACGTGGTTACCTCATGACTTCTCGGGTACCTGCTATATTGCGAATCTTTTGCCTCCGACCTTCACTGTAGCCTCGGATTATCACAGAAATAGAATTGTAAGAGGTGTGATTAGCAAAGAAGATACTTCCGGACAAGAGGCGGGAGACTTCTTTAAGGGTTTCCTACCGTTCTGGGGACCGATGGTTAATAGCAGGAACCTGAGACAGTTAACTTGTGTAGTAGAATCAACTGCCAACATAACTGCAAATGCCCTTGGTAATTTGACAGCCGAAGTCCAGGCGGATAGACTGATGACGTTGCAGAACCGTATGGTTCTAGATATCGTTCTAGCAGATAGAGGTGGGGTTTGTAAAGTCATCCATTCGAGCTGCTGCATATTCATACCTGATAACGCTCCAACGGTTTATCAAGCCATCTCTAAGTTGCACAAAATTTCGGAGTCCATACACGTGGACGAAGGAAATTGGACGCTTCTGGGATGGTTTTGGGGTCTGATATCGACTTGGGGTTGGAAGATTCTGATGATCATAGGAATTGCTGTAACATTCCTGTTCTCGTGTTGTCTTTGTGTGCAATGTGGTCCTGCCTTATGTGGCCTTTGTGCTACGACGTGTATAAGACAGCCCGTTGTCACCAAAGAGGCATTGAAGGATAGAATAATGTATCAACAACATCTGGATGATCTGATGAGTATCGAAATCGATTATGATTCCGACTAGTGCTTGCCTACATGAGGGCAAAAGGACCGTCTGAGGTTCCGTAAAAATTATTACGATGTTCTGGGCATTGCCGAATATGGACGAGTTTGGTATCTACGAACCGCAAATGACGAGTTCGGCAAGTGTGCGAAATTTCGCTACACTACCTACCAGGGTTCGTCTAATATTACGTGTTCTTCATCTGAACCCTCGGGTTCCATTTTAGATACGGCATCCATTTTGTTTCTTGCCCTCACGTAGTCAGCGAGCAGGTAACTGTTCGCTCCTTGACCCTCTAGTTCCCAAGCCTTGCGGAAGACGCATATTCCTTTCATGCGTCTTTATGGCCGGAGGAATGACACAGCAAAGGCAGATGGCACAGCTTGAGGGTAATCTGGTTGTACCGGTCTATTGTGACAGCCTTGCAAGCGATGGATCCAACTCTTTTGATCCCACGATCATGCTTCCGATATTCCCCCACACTCTTTTCTCTACACGTGTCTGACTTCCTTGCAGCTGTTCTTGTCTCTTCTTCTTTGTCATTTACAACTCTAATGGGTGTGCCTAATGGTGGGAAGATGTACTTTTACAGTTGGGAACCGGCATGGCTATTGTAATAATGTTCCGGGATTCTGAACACATGAAAGCGACCCTGTTGAAGCCTACTGTGGGAACCGGATTGTAATCTTTTGTCCACATGTTATGCGATGGTAACACTCTGTATAAAAGAGAGCGACGTACAAACTCAATTTGAAGCAGACTCTCAGAACCTACACACTGTTGTACTTCTTGTGACTTTTGCCTCCCTGCAGTAATAAACGCTGATCTTTGACGCCGAAGGAAGTATCCCTTGTCTCTGTAATTTGTGCGCCGAAACAGGTATCCCATGAAGGTTATAGGTGTTGTTCCCTGGCACCGCTGGTACTGTTAAAAGTCCAGTCCTTCAATCACAACTAGGGGTATTAACGCTATGTTTGTTCTGATTTTATTTACTTGCTATTGTTCATATACACTGCTATCGTTATATTATATGCTTCATTATGTACTGATAATGGTGTTTTGGTGAGGAGTTTCCTCTATCCTTCCTCATCTTTCTTGTTTCTCGTGTCTCTTATCTTTCTTGTTTCTCGTGTCTCTTGTAGATTCTGAGCTTTCCTCTGCAGTTCTGTTGTGTGTTCCCTTTTTCTGTGTTTGTCGCAGCCTGTAGGCATGTGTTCTGTTAGTTTTCCATTTTCAGCCTTCATTCATTCCTGTTCTGGCCAGTGGGTGTGCTTTGGGGCAGACTTTTGTGCTTCCTTTTATTCTTTCTCTGACGCTGTTGTTTTTTCTGCTTTTCTGTTGTGTATAGAAGGGAGGATGGTTTCTATGTTAGGTTTCCTTTCTTCTCTGTTTCTTGATTTCCTTGTTGTTGCTCTTCTTTCGATGGTTGTTCTCTCATTGTTGTTTTTTCATTAAGAAGAAAGGGGGATATGTTATATCTTGTCTCCCATGTTATGCTTGCCCTCTCTGTGGAATCTCGATGTGATGTCACCATACAGAATGTTGGGAGTCAAATAGCTACAGTTTGCTGGGCTGAGCAGCTTGCTGGCTGCTGCTAGTGGGGTCTCGTTGTGATCTTGTAACTATCCTGAATAAAACCTCTCTGAACTTCATCTACCTTTGTGGATTTGATCACCACAGTAGCCCGGGTCCGAATAGAGACACTGTGAAACTGAACAACTATATAAAACCATACAGACCAGGCAGTACTCACGGTTGCTCCCAAAAACTTTTGTGAGTGTGATACAATCTGAAACTTGTGGGCACACATAGCCCAGGATTGGCTCAGTGCATACAACTATCCTTTTGCATAACTCTTGCAAGCAGACTCTACATCTCTTACAGGGATTGTTTTTTTTGGCATGGGAGGAATTACAACGGGAAAGTGGCGAGCTTTCATTCTAGCCAAATCTTCCACCACTCCTATTCTAGGAACACTTGCCTGTTCCACCACAACAAGGCTGCCTATCACAGACTCCTGAAACTGAACAAAAGTCATCCTTGATGCTGGAGAACACTGAGTCACTAAAGTGAAGAGATGGATGGCCAACTTCTTATACCAAATGTAAGCCTTACGAACAGCAGTGTAAGGTTCCAACCTCTGATCTACTCTACAATAGGCACAAGGGTGGAGTTGATAGTCTACAATGCACACAGGTTTGTGCACTTCAGCAGCCTGACCCCAAACAGTCACAGGTAAAGTATTGTCATCACGGATGATAGTCAGCAAGTACACATCCCTCCTGTACACAAATTTCACAGCTAGCACTTCATCACTACGCAAGGCAGGGCACTGTCACCTCTGAAGCTTTTTGCAAACAAACTCTTTTGGGTAACCTTTATGGTTAGAGCAGATGAAGCCATGAGCAAAAGTGTCCACTTTGAACAATTCTTTAAACAATTGCACAGCAGTGAAGAAATTATCTAGATACAAATGGTGACATTTGTTAAAAAGTCCTCTCCCAAGTTCCCACACAATCTTCGCTGAAACTCCAAAAAAGGATCGAAAACTAGGGGTCAATAGTGGAATCTCTACCAGCGTACACCCGGAAGTTATAAACATATTCTGTCCTACACTCAGACAACATATACATCTTAATTCCATAATGTGCCCTCTTGCTAAGAATTGACTGCCTAAAATCAACAGCTATTTCTTTCCTTGAAGTATTGATCTCTGAAAATCGATCTATGAAGAGATCAAGGACAGGCTGAATCTTAAAAAGACGGTCACAGTCATGGTGATCTTGTGGCAACGCCGAAGCATTATCAACTAAATGCAGCATCCGAAGCAAAAGTAAATACCGATCACAACTCCTAATTGCAGGAAATATGGCCGTTGCCATCAAGGGACTGTGTGAGGAGGACCCCTCCCCCCCTGTCCATAACGCTACGCAAAGCCCCAAGGAAACGCCCTGGACACCTTACCAGTTTGAGGTCAGTGAAGGTGGAGCGACCTCGCTAACCCGCAACTCTGCCCTCCTCTCACAGCCTTCGCAGCATTACCCGGAAACACAACAGTCGAGTGGAGGCGGAGCCGACGCCTTGACCAACCAATCGGCTGACTCCAGGAGAACATGTTCACCGCTAGAAAAGCAAGGAGGGAGCCTATTGGTGTCGTCGACGGAGAAGTTCCCGGAAGAAGACGCCGAGAAGACGCTGAAGCTGTCGAAGGAAGACGCCGACATCGGAGAAGATGCCGACCCCGAGGGAGACGAAGATACCTGGACAGAAGATTGGTGGAGCCCGAAGGACGTACGAGCCGCCACGACTCAGGAGAGTTGTGGCTACTAGCGGTACGTGACGGGACAAGGGCTTAGGGAAGGGGTGGGGTGTTGTTAGAAAGGGGAAGGGTGTTAATTGTGGCACTTGCTATCCCACTTCCCCCTTACCTCACTCCTATTCCCTGATACGCCCCGCACCAGTAGAGTCCATATTCGCTCACTTGTCTCGGACTTGTAACCTGACTCACGCTGAGTGACATTTTGCGTGGTATCTTTACTAACTCTTACTTTACCCCCCCCTAAACTTTGATCCGCTGTCCAATAGGCGGGTGCACCTAGTCAATCCCTCCCGCACTACCTGGGTTATGGTGATGGTGTTCCTAATTACGAATTACAGACCCTTATGCCACTCTCTTTCTGTTTGAGGTACTCCTGGAACCGGGTGACTCCCCAGAAACCCGTAATAGGTTTCCAACGAAAGGACAGACAACGGAAATCCGTGATAGATTTCCGGGACCCGTAGAAGACCACCTGACATCTATTGCAAGACCCTGCATCCAGAGATCTCCTCCAGAACTGTCAAATTGCGCCTCCGTTCCAGTTACAACTTGATAACACTCCTACCTGTAACCCCTCTAATCCCAAATAAATCCTCACTATTCACCCTATACGGCTTCCCCGCTTCTGCTTCCGACCATCCCTCCGACAGACTGCTAGACCAATATTAAGACAGGGACGGCTTCCTTATCAAAACCATCAAAAAAGGGAAACCCAAAAACTTCTTCATCTCCTCCAGATTTGTGGGAGTCCACCGGGTAGCTCTAGAGTGGGGCTTAAGGCTGGCACTTTTGTCCCTCAAAAACTGTTCAGCATACAAATGAGTCTGCTCAACAATCTCAGCCAAAAATACATCATCCATAAACAACTGAAAAAACTGTATAGGCAAACACTTTTCACAATTCACTGTACACGCTGCATCACCAGTACAGGCAGGCAACATCGGCTGGACCATGTTTGGATCAACCTAGAGTCCAGCACTTCCAGTAGGAAGCCTCACAGACTCAGGCTGCAATCCAGATGCCTCTTACTGCACTATCAAAGCATCAGTGTCCTCCTCTATAAACAGGCATTTCATCCGCGCTGAGAGTAGCTTCATCATCAGATGATTGCTCATGGACAGAAAACTCACTGCCAGAATCTTACACACCCTCCTCTCCCTCAGACGCACTGTCAGTCTCATAATCATGGTCAAAGGAAGATTAAAAAAACATACCAGCCACCTGCTGAGCAGTAATCCTGCGGCTAGTCATAATCCTTACTGATAAAGGTAACTTGTCAAACAGGTCAATGAACAATAAACACTTTGTAAAATAAGTAATAAACAAAATGTGGCTGTTCTCACAAAGACCTGTGTTCTCTATGTACGGGGACAGATGGGTCTAAAAATAAAGCCAAAACATGCACTGCCGAAAGGGTCCTCATCCCAAAAACAACTTAGTGAAACCAACGTCCCTGGTGTCTAGTGGTTTCTGCCCCCCTTGGGGACAAAGTGCCAAAAACACAGTCTCTTGTATCAACTTGTGTATGTCATCTAGATCTATTTTTGCACATTTGACCAATATTAGCCTCCTATTCTTTGAACAGTTCATGTTGTTATCTCCCCATTCTTGTAACATCTGTGGCCTTACTTCAAAATGGTTTGGCATGGTGAAACTTCTTAGCCCCTGTGGACTCGCTCTAATTCTATGTACGTCTCTATGGTGATAATGTCCCAACTTTGGTTGATTTCTTGTTTATACAGTCTTTCTCATTGATTCAACATTTGTTTAGGTTCTGTGCTCTTACCTTCGTGCATAACTTGTGTGTTGTCCCCATCCACCTGAAAACGTGCGCGCTTCAGGGTCCTGGTTGGTTGGCCAGTCCTTTAGTTTCAGTTTTCTCCTTTTATAGTTTCCCTTTCATCTCTCTGCCTCCCCTCTTTTTATTTAACTGTTTAAGAGGATGTTGCAGCTATCCAGGCAGTGCTAATGGGTCTCTTGCTTCCCGCCCATTTCATTTGCAGTGCGCTTCATCCCATGTGGCCATTACCTGTAAACCAGGAGTTTATTATGGAATGCTGCTGTCCATTGAGTTTAGTTGCTTTCCCATTCCAAGATGGTCAACACGTTGGTTCTAAATATGGCAGCCATGCTGGAACGTTAAAACACAGATGGGCTTTTTACAATGCCTGTGCAAGATGGACACTCACTGCTATATTTAGTTTTGGTATTGCAAGCACGTGGCCACCGTGTATAGACAGCAGCATGTTTTCTTTTTTCCTTCTTATATTCTCTTAATTTATTTTGTGTAAATAGAGTTTGTGTGTTTCACTGCGGTTCTTTCAGAGAGTCAAAGCAAGAATGAGTCGATGGGTGGATGGACTTCTGACTGCAAAGATGAGTGTCAGAGTGGATGTATGATGACTTATGGAGTGCCTAAACCCATCAGTGACACAAAGGGCACTGTCATTCCTGAGTCAGACCTCAGGTGGAAGTGGTGTACCGGCATCATTCCTGCAATGTTGCTGTTATGCGTCTGCCTAGAACCTTGCACTGACATTCAGTGTGTATGTTCAGTGCACACGTGTGGTGAACAGTTGAGGGTAGAAGTTCACCATAAGAAATGTGGTTGCTGGTTTGCTGGGGTGTGAACCCTGGTCAAGCAGCAACCACAATCCTTGTCAGGGTAAGGCACAAGCAAACTCCAAATTAACCTGTGCTCACCCCCTGGTAGCCTGGCACGGAGCAGTCAGGCTTAAATGAGAAGCAATGTGCAAAGTATTTGTGCGACACTTCAAGCAGTGACAAAGTGAAAATACACCACAAACAGAGCCCACAACGGACTTAAAAAAAAAAACAGACTTTAATAAATAAAACAAGACCAAAATGACAAAAATTCAATCAGTAAGTACCGTTATTATTATTTTTAAAAGAATATACTGCAATATAGCGCCTAAAAGCATAAAGCACCAACCAAGGCTATCTGGTCGCACTGGACCAGATCAAAGTCAAAGTTCACAATGGCGCGTGGGTTGGATACAGTCCCAGATAACTCCTGCTGAAGTTTTACCTTCTCATGTTTTGTGCCTAGAGTCCAGTGTGCGGGGAAGCAGTTCATTGGGAGCAAACAGAGCCCAAGAAGCAGGCTGGGCATCCGAAAGGAGGGCTGTTGCCTCACAGTGCTGATCCGCATGGGGAATTATGCTTGCTGTGCAAGGAGACGGACGTGCAGCGCCTTGAGCTCATTTTCCATGTGAGAAACACGGTTACGGTGCAAACAGACTTGTTTGCGGTTGTGAAAAGCCCAAAAGCTTGACTTTAAGAGTTCGAGAGCCACATCAAGGGCCCAGGATCTGAGAGGCACCCCTTAGAGTTCAGGAACTCGGGAACTCACTCTTTGAAAGGGGGTCCAGGGGCTGTGGGGGAGCCCGTTATGCCACTGAGGCTCAGATCAGGAGGCCTACAGAATAGTCCTTTGAGGCACTCTTGGGTCCTGGGTGCAAGATGTGTTGCAGGTCCAGTCCTTTCACCCCAGGCAAGAGGCCAGCACGCAGCAGGTCAACACGGAAACTTTATTCACTGACCCTGCAGCTTATTCGGTCTTTGGGTAAGTGAACTCTCATTATAGCCAGTTAGGAGCTTCCACTTCACTGCTGCGCCCCATCACTGGGTAGGAATAGCCTTTGTCAGAAGGACACTCAATGCTGAGCCACTAGCAATGGAAGGGGGTAAATGTGAAATCTCCCTCTCAACCCCCCTCGCTGGGCCTTATTTATGTAAAGTGACGCATCGCTGCGTGAAAGCAGTAGTGCGTCACTTCTACTTGCGCCCTCCTTGCGACATGCTGGATGCGTGATATTTACTGTATGACGCATCATGTTGCAAGGAGTTACAGATACGTCAGTATTTCTGATGTATCTGTATGTCACAAAAGTGACGCATTGCTGGAGTGCGTCACAAAAGTGACGCAACTCCAGCAACGTGTTCTTTCACATGGGGCAAGCCCCATGTGAAAGGGCCTGCATCAGTCTTATGCCTGCTGTGGGACAGGCGTAAGAAATTTACGTATTTGCACCCTAGAAGTGGCGCAGTGAAATCTTATAGATTTCACTGCGTCACTTCTACGAGGCTTACTTTGTGATGTATTCCTATAGGTTCTGTATCGATCCCCCTATTCCTGACCCTGTTCTGGTTAACAAGTTAACTAGCAGCCATCCCATGATGCAGAAACCGTTATCTGATTAAGCCACACCACGGCACAGGAACGCGTTATCTGATTAGGTCATAACGCTTGCCATCTAATTAGGCAAGCAATATTCCTCCAGCCCCTGATAAGGCATACGGAGTTCTCAAAACAAATCAAACCTATGACAACCTGGGAAAAACCCTGCGGCCATTGTTTTGATTTCACCGAGAACTTCAGCAAAAGAATGTGCTAACGACCAGTTCGTATGACATCCTTATTGACGTATCTATGTCCATCCTTACGTCAATCTCGGCACCTTACAGGTATAAATATTACCGATATTGCCTTAAGCAAACACACGCGGTGGTGACGAGATCGGAGCAGCCAGACTTGCCGAAGCCCAGCACAGAGCGGACCCCGCTGGCGCAGCCCCGCCTTCCTGACGCGCTGAGAACGAGACGCTGCTTTCTCCTGCCGAGAAATTCAGCTCCGGCGCTTCCAAGCAGCCCTTGCAGGCAGCCTGGAATATCGAGACCAAAGACGAGAGATACCATCCCTCAACCATCCTAGATCTCAGGTACAGAACTGAATAACCCCTTGCAGAGAATTCTTGAGTCAGTCACTTGGCAAAACAAACTTAACTTAAACTGCTACTTTCTATTCCCGCCCACGTATTAGGCTTAGGTCAGGTACACTGGGGTAGGCGTAGTTAGAAGCACCAGTTGAGTACGATTAGTCAAATGTTTATATGTATGTATCTATTTTATCCATTTTAAACCACCATATGGCTTAGAAACCATATAAATGTTTTTACAGTATTATTTTATACTTCTACTTTTATTGTATGCACTTTACTTAACCATAAGTATTGCGATAATATCGATTCATTTCTCTTGTACGAGAAAAGAGACTGATCAATAAATAACATCTTTTATTGAACACGCCCGTCTCTTCCTTTTCTCTACAATCTGGTGAAACTAAGAATGCATGTACTGACTGAGTAAAATAAGTTGTCTTTTGTTTTCACACGACTCTAGAGATACACTCTTGATTAGGGGAGAGCAAAGTTGTCATGTTCTATGGTTGTCAGAAACTAAATCCCTTCTTGTCTATCCAGGGAGGTTCAACTCCTCCTTGCCTATTCGAGAAAGTTTCTAGTGAACTCTGAGCTAGCTGGCAAACCCAAAACTTTAAGTCTAATATCGACAATAGAAGACCTAGTTAACATCTGGTCTAGGCCTATACTATTGAAGGTATTATTCCAATGCGCAGAGCCTATTGGGATAATAGGAACTACACTACATGGCGCCCAAACGTTTGGAAAGGCGATAAAACTAACGCAAGACATTAGAGTAACTCAGTCGTGCTTTTTCACTCAGACCCCTTTTTTTCCCATAATACTCCAAAGACGTCTGGAGTGGGTGAAAGGTCATATCCGCCAAACCTCGCAGGAGGAAACTCCTATGTATGGTTCTTGGTTTAGTCAACGTTGAAGGATACACTGTTCCAAAATATTGTGCATCTAATCTTTGTTTCCATAAGAAACCTGATCTGCAAACAAACGGAATAACCTTCTGGACAGTACAATGTCAGACAGTGAAGGAGAAAGAGAGGCAGCTAGAATAGCAGCTGAACTCGTAGCAGCTGATAATACTATGCAAGAAGCAGACCCGGATATAATACTCATCCCGGTCAACATAAGAAAATCTGTAACCTTAAAACTTATAGAAAATGGACTGACACCTAGAGGTGGCACAGTCATATTCGTAATAGAGGCACACGAATATCGGCAGACAGAGGTATTCTATTCATGCATACACTTTCCAGCAGCGAACGCTGTAACAAAGCACTTCCACTATTACAAAACAGAGGAACCTCCTAATGAGTACACTCCTTTCGAGGAGGTGGAAGTACCACTTAAATTTCAAGAGCACCTGCTCTTGTTTAATGGCGCCCTAAAACACAATAATCACATCACCAGGCTCGGTCCATTAGGTAGACCAGGAGCAACGTGGCCGGTCCTAGCCGGATACACACCACATCCAGACATCGAAAGAATGTCTGCAGCAGATCTTTTTAATACAACTAAAACAATTAATAAAAGTACATAGACAATTAGTCCAATATGTAATGCGGACTTCAACAATCCAACCAGCAATTAAAATTCCACAGCTGACCCCTCATCAGGGGAACACAAATAAAATTACACCACAGAACATACAGTCCTGCCTAGGTAAAGTACCAGCTAAACAGGAACAAATACCATTCTGGTTAGCACAAAAAATCACCCAAATAGAGGCGGTGTTTCCAGACACCACCCCGTTAGAAAAACACAGGATTCTGACTATCTGTCTTCCAATGGGAATCGCACCACACGTGGAGGACTGTGACACTTGGGGTACAGTCTTTGCTTCCATTTACACAAAAACGCATGGTGTTCCATCCATCTCAGTAATACCAGATGTGCTAAAACAAATTCAAGATGAATACGGTCCAGAACCCGCTTTAACTCTTGGTATGAAATTACTAAAAGACTTCAAGCAGGTCTCGGCAATACTATTAGCCAACATAAAGGGAGAAGCAGCAAACGTGGCGATCCGCCAAAGGTTAAAAGAGACAGATATAGCAGACCAACCAGCTGAAATTGCCAGAATTATAGAAAAATCCTATGAGGAACTAGGTAGAGATAGTTTAGGTGGAATACCAGTAAAACCACAACTGATTGAAAGTCTTGAAAAAGTATTTTTTTTAAATAATTTAACAACACAAAAAAAGAGCTGGGATGGAAACAAACAATCCAATCCTAAAGAAAAGAAATTCCAGTCCAGAGGAAGGTCTCCTCGGCGGAGAGAAAGATCTCCGAACCAAGGACGCAGGTCTCCCCAAAGTGAGCCCTCTGGGAAAAAATACAATCTTAGAAATAGGGATAATATAAAGAAGCCTGATAGATATCAAGAAATTGATACACGTCCCTCTCAATCTTTTCAGACTTCCTCGCAGAAATCGGAAAGAAGAGGACGATCAGAACACAGGGAAGAGCACGTCAAGTCCAAAGACAAGGAACCTGCTCATCTAAATAAGAAATTACAATTTCCAAAAAAGAAGGTAGCCAGTATTAAAGTAATTAACAATGCCGAGAATACTGAGGACACAACTGAAAAACGGAGAATGGGCTCAGACAATGCTAGACAGCGCAGCACAAGTGAGCATAGCTCGCAAAGTCCTTATGAATCATCTGGAGACAGTGGACACGAATGAATACCTTCAAGTGGAAACTGCAGACACCAGAGTTAGCAAACCTCACAAAATATATGAAATAACTTTACGTATAGAAGGGGATAAGACTAGAAAAATAAGGGGCCTATTTTGGGATAATCTCTCCAAGGGCTATGACATCCTTCTAGCTGAAAAAGACTGGCCACCAGAGTTTGTCAGGGAGTGCCCACATGGCGAAGAAATAATTATGCCTGCCTTCTCAAATCATATTCCAATTCATAAAAAATACACACTTGCTAGGAAGTGGGCAGTAGCTCAAGCTCCTGCTTTATATAAAAATCATGTAGGATGGGATGAGGACTCTCCTCCTCACAAAATCCAGTTAAAATCACAACCTACTGCACAAAGACAGTATCCAATCAAGCAAGAAGCTAAAAAGCAGGTAAAAGAAATCCTAGATCAACTAGAATACCAGGGGGTGATTGAAACTTGCACCTCACAAATGAACAACCCTTTGTTTCCTGTCTCCAAACCAGACAACTCATATCGTCTAGTTTTGGATTACAGACACCTTAACTCATGTTGCAAAACTTTTGCAGTGCAAAACTCGCATAGTGCTGCACTAATGAATAACATAGTGCGCAAAAAATACAAAACAACATTAGACATCTCTAATGGATTCTTTTGTCAAAATATAGCACCAGAGAGCAGATACTTGTCCGCATTCTCAATAAATGGCGCTCAAAAACAATTCTGTCGTTTGCCCCAGGGGTACAAGAACAGCCCAGGATTATTCTCAGCGAGAGTAACAGAGTTACTACAAACATATGATGACGAAGCATTATCTTATGTCGACGACATATACCTAACAGATGATGACTTGGATACTCACTTGAAGAGAGTGAACACCATAATACTTGGGTTCGCAGCAGAGGGTTACAAATTCAACTTTAAAAAATCTAGAATTGCCCATCTAACAGTCCTCTTCTTAGGATATGAATTATCAAGTGAAGGCAAAAGCCTGGCTGACAATTTCCTAGAGAAATGTGCCGTACTCCAAGCACCTAGAACACTAAAAAACCTACAGTCAATTCTATGCTTCCTAAATTTCGGAAGAACATACATTGCAAATTACGCAGAAAGGGTCAAACCCCTTTATGATCTAATAAAACCAGATTTTAAAAGAACCAATTGGACTCAAATACACACAGAAATTCTGAGATCCTTACAAACAGACATGTTAATTAAAACAAAATTAGAAACACGTGATAACACACGCAATCTTGTGATTCGAGTCATCCCAGGAAGATGCGGATTCACATACCTGACCTCTAATGAGGGAGAAAAGGTACCGATTGCATTCAAATCACACTTGTACACAGAAGCTGAAAAAAAGTTCAGCGTTAAAGAAAACATTGTTCATGCAGTTCAAACCGCAATAGCTAGAGAAAAAGATAAAGCTGACGGTAGACGTATCACAGTCAGAACAGCAGAATCAGCCTTTGAGGCATTAACAACCCCATGTAATTTACCAACAACAGCGTTGAATCCTGAATGGATACAATGGGTGAATTCCATTACAATGGACAAAGTAAAATACTACTTTGATCCAGAACTAAAGGAATTAAAATATCTAGAATATGAAAGAACATTCCCTCTGCCAATCAACATTCTGCCATTACGACAGTACGCTTGTGTAATCTATACAGACGGACATGCTCAACCCTCCGTTTGGGGAGAACAAGCATACAACCCCACATGTGAGATTACAAAAGAAGTGTGGCGCGGAGGTAAACTAAGACCCCTATTAACAAAAACACACTCAGCAGAAACTAATTCAGAACAACAGACTGAAATAATAGCATTGAAAATGGCGCTAGATAATGCAGATCGCGAATTCCCGACACTTATAGTGTCCAATTCATATTACTGCGTCAAATCATATAACAACGATTTGCAGAAATGGATTCAAAACGGTTACAAAGATGACACAGGTGCAACAATACAGCAAAAACTGCTTTGGAAACAAATAGTTCTGTTACAGAAAGAACTACCAAAGACTCACGTGATACACTCACTGAGTCATCAGCGTGATGGCGTTCACGTTGCAGGGAATTCATTGGCTGAGACAGCCACAGCGGTAGCAACTAAATCGGCTTCCGTAGCTAGAAAAAAGCGTACAGTGAAATACATTGACGGTGAAACAGTGCTGGCGGTGAGAACGTCATCAAAAGGCGACTGCTCAGCGCTACCGATCAACTATCCACTCAATTATACATACATAATCGATGCAAACTCCGTTCCTTTTGCTCGAATCCCTGGAGTGGGGGATAGAGTAATTCCAAACATGGACAGGAGAACTTTGTTAATTGTAGACGCACATATAGGTGAGGGTCTTAGTCATCTCAAACTAAAAGATTCTCTGGAAGAACTACAATCAGTGTACTGGTGGCCAGGCATGAGCCTGCAGCATCACATTTTTGTAAAAAAATGCCCGGACTGCAACAGAGATCGCAGCGGTGAGAGAAACGGTGTAATACCATGGCGTTTCTCTCAAGAAGGGCTAAACAATAATCAATAAGACCAGTGTAAATAATGCGTCAAATTAACAAACAAAGACTAGTTTCCATTTATAATGTAGACCCCAGCACTCGGCTGACGTCGGGACTGTTATACAAAGATTTGCGAGTCTAAATGGCATATACGCTAGGAGCATGCTACGTTTGACCAATGTTTTCACTTTAGCCCTCAAGCCTGTGGGGAAGCATGGCCAAATGAGCATAGCGAAGCGGGATTCTTCTCACTTCCTTCCTGAGGGATACGGGATGGTGTAAAGAAAAAACCAAGGCATAAAGCAATCTATAACAGAAAGGATATTAGGTTCGGGAGCTGGGTGGGTCAAACATCTAATAAGTGTCCAACGTAGTCTAAACAACCTGCCAAGAAATTCTCTGAAGGGATTCAGTCCGTACGAATTGTTGTTTGGGACTAGGATGATGGTCTTAGATCTTGACAGTCAGACTTCAGTGGTGAAGGAAAAAAGCTTTGATATCAAAGATCGTTTGGCTATTTTGCAGGACTTAAACGAAACAAGAAAAGACCTGAGCAACAAAAAGTTTAAACAGCAGCCAACAACCACTGAAGAAACACCACCTGTCCCAGCAAGACCTGTCTGGATTCCAAAAGTCGGGGATCTAGTCAGAGAAAAGATCGCGGTAAAGAAGGAATTTGGGCCTTCTTACAGAAAAGCAGTTCCTGTCTTGTCTATCAACGGGACAAGATCAGTTGTACTACCGCCGCTTGCTGGTAAAAAGGAGAACCGAGTTGTATCCATCAACCTGGTAAAACCACAATCATGTGGCCGATAACAAACAGTAGGCCAAGTGGACTCCCGATAAGTAGTAGAACACCAAGATTTGCTACAAATACAGAGGTCCTAACTAAGAGGCTAATCACATTCGAAACGCCTACAGAACAACAACAAGGACTATGCAACAATGCATTGGAACTCACACCTCTAAAAACCCAAATAAAAACATTTAGTAGAGACACACCAACCTACAATGAAGTAACAAACGAATATGCAAGAAACAGTAATCCTGAAGCAATTGGAACAATTGACAGAACGGCATCCGGCTACTTCATAAACTTCAATGATTCCTCTGAAGATCTCAGTGAATCAAAAACACAGCCATCAACAAAAACCTTTAAAGACAAAGCTAAGGAACTTTTGAAACAACTGAAAGAAACCTATCTGATTTCTCCATGGATTGAATTTTGGGTGGCCTTTGGTGCATTTATCCTCATACTTTGGCTCATCATGGTACTATGCTTGGGACGCTTCATTGAGGGAAAATATGCTAAAATGGACACAGCAAGCCAGAAAATCAACTTGATCCTCAAGCCACACACGTCTTCACACGTCGAGAAAAGAGAAATTTCTTCAGTCAACTTCACAGCCAATCCTATACCGGGTGGGGTAGCATGGGACAACACTGACTATGAAATTTATGGTCCGGTTGAAATCCTGAAATATCCACACCAAATCAAGATCTCGTTGAGTGACTTTGTAAAACCAAGCTCATTTGCTGATGATTGGGACTTTGAAAGTATTAATGATATGATGTCTGACCTAGTGATGTCTGCTAAATTTACCAAACATGATTATTTGCAGGGTTCGTCTAATTATGATAGTATGTACTGTTACAACCACTATGGTAACCATTTTCTACATAAATCGGCACAACCTAGAAATGTTTTAAATTATAATCAATGGGAACATTGTGCAACCCCTCCAAAAGGAAGCTCAAGAACCTTTTATGACAAATATTCATACTTTTCAGGGTTCAACACAAGTAATGCTGAAACATTTTATTTCAAATTGTCAAATAAGACAGGAACAAAAACCATGCTTACAAACACGAAATTGATACATTCGGACTCATTTTTTGAACAAATGAATACATTTGGTTTTGATTATTGGGACAAAAATGTTGAAGTAAAAAGTGTTTGGGGTACAAAAGAATGGCAAGTACAAGGTATAGAATCATTGTTTAGAGCCTGCATGATCCCAGAACAAATTATATTTTTGAATGACACTGTTCAACAAACTACCTGTCTTGGCCTAGCCAAAATCAAAGACTTAAATAAACCGTCTATTCCAAAGCCATCTATGAACAGCAATAGCTCTACAGATGAAGAGATAGACGTAAACTATGTATTAAACCAAAACAGAACACATCCTGATTGGAAACAATGGTTAATCTGGCCCACAGATACTAATAACTGTCAAAACAGATTCCTGAACAAAACACAGGGGTTCACATTGGCCAGACCCTAGATATTCCCAAAGACAACACCCAGGGATCATTACCACCTACAGTGTGGGCAAACTCTGCCTCCAATGGCTACAAACTTCCACACTGACAGAAATTAAGCAACACCTAACTTTACTTACTGATGGTGCTGACTTGCGTAATTTCATTATGGGACCGCGCAAACAGCGTCAAAAACGCTTCATAGCAGCCTCTGTATATGCAGCTTACAACGAGGCCTGGAAGGTAACTCAAATTGAGACAGCAGAAAGTATACGGGAAATTGACCGTATTAATTTGGAAAAATCACTTTCTGTAGTGGACAATGGGTTAATGACTCTGTCCTCCAGAATCTTTTCATTGGACAGCATTGTGTCTTCAGCAATCGACATAATATCGCAAGACTTACTGTTGTTACAACACGGTCAGTCCCAATTGCGTTCTATTGTACAGCTTGGCTGGATGTTACAAAATCTGCGTTCAGGCTATGTGCCTTGGCGTTTAATCAACACAACGTCACTATTCAATATCTTTAACCTTACTGATAAACAAATCAGTATGGCACAGAAGGGTGCTGATTATACAATCCTGAGCATTGAGAAACTCGAGAGATTACCAGTGACAATGTCAGAACGACCTGTCAGTGAATGGATAATACATGGGATAATTAATATTCCAATATCTACCTTCAGGTTTCAATACTGCCAAAAATATATACAGGCTGGCATGTACGAAAAATTGGGAAAAGGGTACATTAAGTCAACTTGGAACTTGCCCTATTCATATGCATGTGTCAGTAATAAAGGACAGAAAGTGTTTCTTAGTGGCAATAATTGTGCGATGTCACTAAGCGGTACACTTCTGTGTAATGGAATTAGTTTGCATGGAGCCTGTGAAGGGAACTCAAATAACCTTTCATGTCACCAGCTAGGCGCACCTGCAACAGAGATAGAACCATTCTTTAAAAGACTCTATAACGGGAGTTACATTCTAATTGTGGATCGCAGATGTTGTAGTCTTCTGCCCGGGATTCCTTATCTCATAACTACGACTGCGAAGGTCATGTGCTGTGGACGCTTATTGTTCCCCAGCTCCTTTCCAGACAGGGAGGCAAGGGCATGGCCTAACTTGAAAATTACTTCTATTCGAATTGATACTTTAAGCAGAATGAAAACAGTGCTTCTTCAGACGCCGACCAGGCTCACGTCATCAAAAGAAACGTATGATCTCCTAGTCGCAAGGACGACTGCAGAGATTCACTCATTGCTATCAACTAATTCCCCCATACATTTCGCAGAAATCCTGAATGAAATCTTAAATATTTCTGATACCAGTAGAGTCTCAAATGTATTTAAGACAGTATTTTCGATGGCATTAACACCATTCAAAGCCATACTGGGTATTTTTCCAGACTTCGTCCATTCGATTTTTGGCGGACTTCCCCTCATTTTGGGACTAATTGCAGGAATCCTATTCTTGGTCCTTATATTTCGTTATGGCAAACCATGTCACAGACAAAACACCTGCGACATGGGAAGAAACAATCCGAGCCATTGGATACCGGGACCGGATATCAAAAATCCTGGGACTTTCCCGGCTTAGAGACCTAAACATGACTTGGTTTCTTTCATTTCGACCAATGTGGCATCGATGTGTTTTACCTGTATTAAGGTGCTTGCTGTGCGGAGAAGAATGCGTGTTGGACACCTGTCTGACGCTACAATCGGATGCGCCAATGGATGCAGAAACATTGTTGGGTCCGGTAACGGCTCATGCATTGTGCTGCCCTCAACGGCTGCCAATCCTGATGACGGCATTCGTGGAAACTTCACCACTACGATTGAGGGGTAGTGAAGTTCAAGATGAAAGCAGCATCGATCAGGTACGACCTTCTGTCAGCAATATTAATCAAAACGTCAATGGAGACAATCATGCACATGAATGCATGGTTACATCTTTTTCCGAGTTAGTGGAACTTTCACAGGAAGCTGTTGACAGCTTTTTCGACAGTCTCAATGATATGATGTTCTCACCAGAGCAGAAATAACGACTTTTGAGCAAGCTAGCACACGGCGTTCCCAACACCCTGAATTTGGCCTTCAACTTTAATAATAAAGTAGCATGAACAATTTTCCCTCCAGTTCACGGACAGCAATTTTTTCAGCAGCCCCAAAATATTTTTACGATTTTTCAGGACACTTATCTTCTGCTTAAAGTAAGAACTATTCTTAGAGAACTAAATTTCTATTTTTAGAAACTTTATAGACATTAGCTGCCCGCTGGTATGTTCATAATTATTTTTATTCTGTGATGAAGTGGTCTCGAACCTTTTTCTTCTGTATTAAGAGCCATTTCATGTGTAATTCTCATATTCGAATTAGTAATAATGTATACATATGCGTGATTACTTTAGCATTATTCTACAGCTTGAGTGCATATAGTACATGTGACTGTTTTTTTTTCCGTATATTACATAATTTCGAAATGCATTATATGTATTTTGGGGTGGTAAGGTATACAAGATACTCTACAGTATGTTTTACTATGCCTAGATTCGTAAATATGGCCATAGTTAGCGTGGAGTGGGTGTGATGTATTCCTATAGGTTCTGTATCAATCCCCCTATTCCTGACCCTGTTCTGGTTAACAAGTTAACTAGCAGCCATCCCATGATGCAGAAACCGTTATCTGATTAAGCCACACCACGGCACAGGAACGCGTTATCTGATTAGGTCATAACGCTTGCCATCTAATTAGGCAATGTCTGTTTTAAACAACAAGGGAACCCATTCGGTTATCCAGGGACCGTGGGTAGCTATAATTTTCAAACAACAATGGTCCCCAAGAATATGTAGATTCAAATTTTCAAATAAAACATAGTCCACAGTGGGAGCTATATTGGCCACTGTCCAGCCGGACAGGGTATTTTATTTTCTTACAATGGAAAAAATAGCGGAATAAGAAAAAGGCACAATCCTGTACCGTGTTTGGGAACAAACAGGGAAGGGGAATTTTTAGGCAAGAAGGAGCATAATTGGCCACTTGTAATTCAGTAGAGGTTGTAAGTAATGCCAAACAAGTGCTAGACACAGCATAAATCAAACATAGTAGTTGGGCTGTGAAAACACTTCAAACAAGTCGACGTTTCGATCCCGTATGCTCAATAATGTGGGATCATCATCAGGACTAACAATAAATACATTTGCTTGCCTGGTATATACATTTTAACACACAACCGCCTGTGGGAAGAAAAATGGGGAGGAAGGTTGGGAAACAGAAAGAAGGGGATAAACCGCCTGTATTAGACTCTGAGTAAAATTGACACTGCACTTTATTCGGAACCGACTTATCGTGCTTGCTAATTCCGTGCAAGTAGTGTCTGTAGCCTTGAATCACGCGAGCAGTGAGGTACGTGACATGTGCTTTGAAAAATATCACTCCACTCTAGCTATTTGGAATTATTAAGACTTTGAGATTTGAAAATTAAAATTTAAGAATTAACCATTAGATACACAGAGAGCGTTTGATCTAGCTAGCCATTTTCATGCATAGTGCGCATATAGTCATCATTCGTGGGCATTCGCATCTGCTCTTGTAACATGCACATACGTGCTCATTCATTCAGTGCCTCTCAGGGTAGATGCTTACCCATGTGGGTCGGAGGGGTTCAGGGAAAGGTTAGTGTAGGGATAAACAACTGGATTTAAATGTCTCCTGAAAATTGGGAAAAGACAATCAATAAAGGGTTCTTTTTGCTAATAGCGCAAAGTTTCGGGAAGCGGTTTGGGCTATTACCTGTTTAGTAATACAGGTTGTCACATTTGGTCCGCCTCGTTTCACATTGGAAAAATTGTTTTTCTGCGGGTCAAAAAAGGAGCTTTCAGAGAGGAGTTTGTTACATTGACTCTCAAGTTTTCGGGCGGTTGCTCGGGCTTACCTTGAGGGGAGGGTGGCCTACGTGGTCCAGTGATGGCTCAAAACGAGTCTGTCAAAAATACTACGTTTTAGTATAGGTGACTGAGGTGGAGGAGGCACTCGCAAAGGGAATGAGTAGTAAAGCCCCAGGCCCAGACGGAGTTCCACTAGATCTTTTTAAGTTGAACATCAATCTTTGGGCACCCCTGCCAACACAAGTTTTCGAATCGGCGGTGATCGGTCCAATTCCAGTATCTTGGAAAGGGGCCATAGTCGTAACCGTGTTTAAAAAAGGGAACAGAAATGATCCTGCCTGGTATAGGCCTATTTCGCTTATTGACTCTACCGCTAAAGTACTGGGTAGAGTAATCCTTGCCCGACTAGAGACATGGGCAACTAGTAAGGGGATCATCTCAAGGACACAGTTTGGCTTCCGGAGGGGAATGGGAACACCAGAGCAGTGCCTACATTTGTCTCTGATCGTGGGCAAGTACACGAGGGCAAAGAGTGGTTCTGTCCACCTTGCCTTCATGGACTTGTCCTGTGCATTTTATACCTTGAACAGGGGGACATTGTGGGCACTAATGACAGACATGAGCTTTGAAAGCGCTCTAATCCTGCTCCTCAAAAGGCTACATACTAATACCTCTGTTTCCATAAGATTTGGACCACACGGGGCAAGGACAAAGCCCATTTCCTCAACCGAAGGAGTTCGGCATGGGCGCATATTAGCTCCTTTTCTTTTTTTAATTCACACAAATGGTCTGGAAGCATTTTTACTAGGCAAGAAAATCAATTTTCCCCGCATTAAAGGTCAGCCTGTTCCGCTGCTCTTGTATGCGGACGAGGCTGTACTCATGGCCTTGACGGCCATCAACCTCCAAACCTCCCTGGACGCCTTTACACATGTTACGGTGGCATTGGACTTGAGGGTTAATTGCTCAAAGTCTTACATAATGGTATGCGGCCCAAAAAAGGATAAAACCAGAGGTTTCAATGTAAGGGGTAAGTCCATTGAAAGGGTAGAACAGTTTACATACCTGGGGAACATGTTTACTAAGGATTGGAAATGGGACTCCCTGATTACGGCTAGGGCACAGCAGACAAGTAGAGTAGTGGAGGGGCTCTTTAGGTTCACCTGTAAGCTAGACCGCAAGCCAGAGCCCCTGGCTGCTTACTCTATTCAATGCAAAATGCTTGTCAGTCGCATTGTATGGGGCTATCAAAGAAGTTGCTTGCTACAAGTAGTGGAGAACAAGAATATAAAACGCCTTCTGATGATTCCAGCAGCTCTGCCACCTAATTTTCTCATCGAGCAGTGGGGATGGAATACATAGAAGATCGTATCGCTGCTGCCCCTTTCCTCTTGTGGTCCAAAATTTGGGTCTCAGGAGAGTTACAGTTTTCTAGGGAGATTATCGAAGACTGTATTCATTTGCATAAGTCTGTGAAGATTCTCTGGCTTCGGTTTGTGAGGAATAGTTAATCCAGGATTGGGTTGGGTGAGTACTTTGACACCCCATCGAGTATCCCCTCAAATGCAAAGGGTATATTTAAAGAGGAGTATAGGGTCTGGGTAAATTCACGTCATTTACAATTGGAGGTACTCGGCTCTAGCTTCCCTTTCATGCCCAAACAGCAATATTACTATCCTTTACAGCGACCAGCCAGATATGTTTTCTTTTAACAAGATTCCGCCTTAGCACTTTGCACTTTTTGGTAGCGTTCCCCAAACAATCTGGGTGGATGGACAACCTTATCTCTTGCCCATGCGACAATAAAACTCCCCAGAGCACCTTGCACTTTATTCTTTTTTGTGTATTTTAGAAAGAACCAAGGAGTAGATTTTTAGTACCCTTACTATTGAATATTCGTCCGTGTACATATACTAAGGTGTACAGATATCTGCAATCACTGGTCAATCCTGTTATTTGCACTGCTGTTTTAAATTTTATTAAAACAGCAATGGGCATTCAGGAACGCAATGAAGTGCAATAATTGGGTGGGGAGATGAAATGATCTGTATTTTTTGTCTTTATGTCAAATTGGTTCAAAATGTTACGGCCTTAATTACATCCATGTATAAGTATGATTTTACCTCATAAAGGAACTTTTATTTTTTATTTATTTTTAAAAATCTTTTTTATTGAAATAAAAACAAATACACACTTAAACAATGACCGGAGTGCATAGGGTGACCACAGTTGCAATATATCGACATAAACTTCAATACATTACAGTATAAATTAAGGAGAATGAAACAGGCCTAAGAGTCCTCCGAGTCCACACTGACTGGGTCCATGTCCAGTGGTTCACAAATGTTGCCTCTGTAAGCATTCCAAGCTCCCCATATCTTGACCCACTTGCGGGGCCGCCCCCTGGAAACATACACAGACTTCTCACGAAACTTACACCAGTCAAGATCTTCCATCCATTTTCCAACCCTGGGCGCCCGCGCTGCACCCCAGAGCTGTGCGATGTTGCGTTTGGCGACTGCGCAAGCGAGAGCCACCCAAACCTTACCATGACTCGGCAGGTCCGTGGGCTCCCACACATTCAACAGGCATCTCCTCGCCTCCGGGTCGACTCTCAGCCCCCACACTTCACTCATTATAACATGTATCCATGTCCAGAAAGCATGGACCCTCTCACACTCCCACAAAATATGCATGAACGACCCTGGCAACCCACACCCCTGCCGGCAATCAGCCGACCCAGCCAAGCCCATCCTCTGCAGTCCCAGGCCCATGATGTAAGAGCGATGCAAAATTCTAAGTTGAACCAAACGGAGACTCATGGGGACTGCCACTTCCTTGGGGGATGCCACCGCCTCCCTCCAGTCCTCATCGTCTAGAACAAGGCTGTCAGCGACCCATTGGTCGCGTAAGCGCACCAAGGGGTCCTCCGAGTGATTGATCAATTTGCGATATGTAAGAGAGATCGCCTTTGTGGGCAGAAGGCCATCAAGAAGGCGATCTTCCAGCGGGGAGGCCACCGGAGCACCTCTTCACCAGAAATAGCTGCATTCAAGGCGTGTCGGATCTGGAGGTAGCGGAACCGCTCGGCGTCGCTCAATTGGTACTTGGCCTGCAACTCCTCGAACGTCAGTACCCTACCTTTGCCCCAAATATCACGAATCTGCGATATACCGATCAAATCCCAACGATCGAAGCCCTTCGATTTCCAGAGCATCCCTAGATTCTCAGAGCTCCACAGTGGCGTGGACACTGTCAAGCACCCAGTCCATCGAAGAGCACTATTGGCCTCATGCCACACTCTCGTGGAGCACAAAGTGGGCCCCTTCAATGAAAAACGGCCACGCTTCGCGTACAGAACACGGGTGTACTCTCCCCCGGCAGCTGACCACGGTCCATCGCATAGCCCGGGTCAGCCGGGGATCCATAAATTGCGTGGTTGATGGGGGCCAACTGAGACGCCAAGTAATACCTCCGGATGTTTGGCAAACCAATCCCACCATCATACCAGGGCAGCATCAATTTAGAGAGCGCAATACGTGGCCTCCCCTCCCACAGAAGGCCGTGCTGCAGAGAATTGATCTCACGGAAGTACGATGGGGGCACAGGGTCAAAGGAGTTCTGTAAAGCGTACAGGAATCGCGGAAGAGCCATCATTTTAAAGAGAACCGCGCGGCCCAGCAAGGAAAGCGGCAACGTTCTCCACCTTGCAAGATCTGCACAGAGCCTGGTCAAGGGAGGCAATAGATTCAAACGGAAGCGTACTCTGGGGTCCTTTGAAATGTGGATCCCGAGATAGCGGAAACTAATCGGTTCCAGTTTCACGGGACACTTCACAGGCACCCTGGGTGGATCACCACTCAGCACAAACAGGACCGACTTTGCCCAGTTAATCAAAAAAACGGAGTACCGTCCAAAGATGGCGAGGACATCCATAAAGACAATCAATGAGGCCCGGGGGGAAGTTAGATACAACAGGATATAGTCAGCGTAAAGCAAAATCTTGTCTTCCCACTCCGGGGTCCAATGCAACCCTTTGATCGAGCGGTCCCATCGCACCCAGGCTGCCAACGGTTCCAGGGCCAGGGCAAACAAAAGAGGCGAAAGGGGGCAACCCTGATGAGTGCCACGCCTGGGAGAAAAGTCACGAGACCTGTGGTTATTCACAACTACTCGGGACAATGGGGCAGAATAAAGAAGGCGAGCCCAACCAATAAAGACAGGACCAAATCCCAGCTTCGCCAGGACCGCAAAAAGATAGGGCCATTCCACACGGTCGAAAGCCATAGTGGCATCCAGGGACAACAAAACAGTAGGTTCATGAATGTGAGGGGCACTCGCTAACACACCGCGAAGCCGCTGAAGATTGAGTGCAGTGTTGCGTCTAGGCATGAAGCCGGATTGGTCGGGATGAATCAAAGTGGAAATAACCTTCACCAGACGTGTAGCAAGCAGCTTTGCCAACACCTTGGGCTCCACATTCAACAAAGAGATTGGACGGTACGAAGAGCAATCCAGCCGAGGCTTACCCTCCTTATGAATGACAACAATGTTAGCAATCCGTTGATCATAAGGCAACATACCAAGCCCCAGACTTTCTGTGAACATATCCTTTAAGTATGGAGCCAGTCTATTGGCGTGAGGTTTAAACAATTCGATAGGGAGACCGTTAGGGCCGGCGGCCCTTCTAGAATGGACCCCCCTGATGGCCATTGCCACCTCATCATTCGTAAGGGCTGAGTCCAAAAATGTCCTATCTTCATCCGACAAAGCCGGCATCGGTATGTCGTGTATCATATCGGAATTTTCGGTTTCAGTATAGGCACCCGACGAGGGTGTGCACAGACATGGGTCCCTTGCTCACTTTGTCACTGGATTCAAGCTAGCCGATGAGGAGTGTTACCCTAAATCCGGTCCCAGGATGCTTGTTTCTGGTAAAGTAAAACCCTGCCTTGGCAGTTTAGGCTGAACTGTTCTAAGAGGAACTGGGTCAATACTGATTTTCATATGGCTGGGTCTAAACTGAGGTGGCAGAGTGAGCTAAAGAACGATGATAAATTCAACCCACATATGGGGCTGGGGCTAAGTGTCTGAAAGGTTTCAGTGTTCCGTCCATCATCTTCTTGCGTTTGCTTTATTCTAAAAGAACTCCATAGCAAAGATTGGGCAGTGGTGGAACTGGACACAAACAGATCTCTATATAGGAAAATCCCAATAGAGAACTGTCCAAGACAAGGATGCATGTTAGCACCAATCTTAATTTCATTATATCTCGTGTATATTCCATCTATTCTGAGGGAAGCCTATGCCTTCTTCCCTAAAATATGGGAAAGACATGCATCATACCTCATATATGTAGATGATTGGGCAATTGTTGATTCGACAGAAGTGGGTTTACAAGGAGAACTTGAGGTTTTGTAGCATGTATTGTAAGGCTAAAGATCTAACCATTAATATGGAAAAAACAAATAGTGTTATATTTGTGAGGACCAGGGGCTGCTGGTGTTAAAAGGAAAAGGGGCGTTGCGCTGCTATCATGGGGAGGGGGAGAAAAACCTATGAGCAGCTCTAGTCAAAAAGCAAATGGTTTCTTTTGACTAGAGCTGCTTGTAGGTTTTTCTCTCCCTCCAAGGGATGGCAGAGCAAGGTGCTCTTTTATGACGGATTATTTGTTTGCGTGGCAGGAGTACAAAACTGCGCATGTGCCGAGCGAGTGTGAATCCTTCTCACCATAAATGCACAAACAAGGACAGTGACATCACTGTGGAGGGTGTGGAGAGTTTTAGTGGCAATGTATAGGCTTTATTTAGGGCGTATTCTGCTCGGGCCCAGGATGAGGTATGAAGAGCTCCATTCATTTAATGGAAAAGGGCCGGTCAGACTCAGGGGGTTGATGCTGGAGCGGGTGTCGACCATGGAACGCAGCCTTCTCTCCTCCAGTGCTTGTGTGTCTTGTAATAGAAAGGGCGGGGCAGACTCAGGGGGTTGATGCTGGAGTGGGTGTCAACCATGGAACGCAGCCTTCACTCCTCCAGTGCTGGTGTGTCTTGTATTGGCTGAGGAGTCCTGAGGGGTGGAGTGCAGCAGCTTTTCGATCCAAAGTCAACGACTGCTGCAGGACATGTGCTCTGGCACTGTAGCAGAGCTACTCCTCGTAGTCCGTTAGCTGGGCTGGATCACTAGTACGTTTTAGATTTACCTCATTAAATTAAACTCTTTCTAGTGCCTTGACTAACTGCGCACATGCCTTCAGTGTGCTCGGTACTTTAGCGATTTCAGCAGCAATCCCAGCAAGACACAGTCCAATGGCCAGCTCAAGGGGCACCCTTTCACCACTGATGTAGGCTTAGTGGGTACCTTTCCACTATCCACACTACCAGTTCCTGGTCTGTAAATACCAGTGTTAGAAATGGGGGTCTCTAGTTGGCAGAGGTAGGTAGCTTTGACCAAATAGGGACCCTTGCTTCTAGTCAGGGTAAGGGGGAAACACAATAAAGACAACCCCTGCTCACTCCCTTGGTAGCTTGGCACGAGGAGACAGGCTTATCCCCAAGGCAATGTGGAAAGTATTTGCACCAACACCCACAGTAACAAAGTGGAACACCACAAATGGACACCACTACGGTTGTTAAAAAATATAGATATCTTTATCTCAATTAGACACGACCAAAATACCTTTAGGTAAACATAAGGGGATTAAAGGACAGTCTCAGGATAAAGAAATAAAGGATCCGTAGAGACTGTACCCCTTCCGTAGGCATGCAAAAAAGAAAAACAAAATACGGCTGATCCTGTCCCTGTTGACAATGAGACAGTTTCTGTCTCCTCAACTGACTTTTCTCCCTTGGGGGCTGCCCACCCTCGGTGGCAATGTTGGCACCAGGAATTATGCCCCCAGAATGGTGGAGAAGCAACAGACAACTTTTCCGGCCTACTCATGTGGGTGGCACAATCAGTGCTGCAGGCCCACTAGTAGCATTTGATTTACCAGCCCCGGCACACTCCGTGCACTTTACTCGGGACCTAAAACAAATATGCCAATCATAGATAACCAATCACAACAACAATTTACACAGAGAGTATATGCACTTTAGCACTGATCAGCAGTGGTAAAGTGCCCAGAGTCCTATAGCCAACAACCACCAGTCGGGAGAAAATAGGAGGAAGAACCAAGAGGTTTGGAGCTAACCCTGCAAAAAGGGCCATTTCCAACAACCAGGAACGGGTTAGCAGGCGTGAAGCTGGTGGGGCAGGCACAAGGCTGGAGGGAGACTGTTTCTTTGCTTATTTCTTCCCAGTAGGCCCCAAAGCCTCTCCACCTCCCGCCGCTTCACTCCCCTCTTTTCAGAATTTTAATAGCTCTACTTTTCCTGTATCCTTCAGTATAATTTGATGTTTGACATAATTAAGAGTGTCAACACCAGGCGCCCTGCCTGGATCAGCAATGAGCATGTAAGGTGAGAAGCGTGCGAGTGAAACCCTGTGAGTTACACACTCTGAACTGGACAGGAAAGGACAGTGACAGAGCAGCACAATGCTCTTCTCAGGCCTACCTGGACAGCGAGGCCGCTTCCGGTCTCCACACTGCGATTTGTAAACAATGAAGTTGAGGCCCCTGGCACCCGGCATACACTGTGAGAACTCAGTGGAAAGCTCACAGGAAGAGTTGTGCCCACTGCGCCTCAGGGTTGAGCTGCGCCTCAGGGTTGAGCTGCGCCTCAGGGTTCAGCTGCGCCTCTGGGTTGAGCTGCGCCTCAGGGTTCAGCTGCGCCTCAGGGTTGAGCTGCGCCTCTGGGTTGAGCTGCGCCTCAGGGTTGAGCTGCGCCTCTGGGTTGAGCTGCGCCTCAGGGTTGAGCTGCGCCTCTGGGTTGAGCTGCGCCTCAGGGTTGAGCTGCGCCTCAGGGTTGAGCTGCGCCTCAGGGTTGAGCTGCGCCTCAGGGTTGAGCTGCGCCTCAGGGTTGAGCTGCGCCTCTGGGTTGCGCTGCGCCTCTGGGTTGAGCTGCGCCTCTGGGTTGAGCTGCGCCTCAGGGTTCAGCTGCGCCTCTGGGTTGAGCTGCGCCTCAGGGTTCAGCTGCGCCTCAGGGTTGAGCTGCGCCTCTGGGTTGAGCTGCGCCTCAGGGTTGAGCTGCGCCTCAGGGTTGAGCTGCGCCTCAGGGTTGAGCTGCGCCTCAGGGTTGAGCTGCGCCTCAGGGTTGAGCTGCGCCTCTGGGTTGCGCTGCGCCTCTGGGTTGAGCTGCGCCTCTGGGTTGAGCTGCGCCTCAGGGTTCAGCTGCGCCTCTGGGTTGAGCTGCGCCTCAGGGTTGAGCTGCGCCTCAGGGTTGAGCTGCGCCTCAGGGTTGAGCTGCGCCTCAGGGTTGAGCTGCGCCTCTGGGTTGCGCTGCGCCTCTGGGTTGAGCTGCGCCTCTGGGTTGAGCTGCGCCTCAGGGTTCAGCTGCGCCTCTGGGTTGAGCTGCGCCTCAGGGTTGAGCTGCGCCTCTGGGTTGAGCTGCGCCTCTGGGTTGAGCTGCGCCTCAGGGTTGAGCTGCGCCTCAGGGTTGAGCTGCGCCTCAGGGTTGAGCTGCGCCTCAGGGTTGAGCTGCGCCTCAGGGTTGAGCTGCGCCTTCGGGTTGAGCTGCTCCTCGGGGTTGAGGTGCTTCGTAAGAGCTCTGTGTGAGTCCTTCAAACACACAATGAAGGGTGCAAGGAAGGAAACATGGAGGTGCATTATAGGGTGCCCTGGAAGAGCATCAAAGTTGTTTTGGTTAGTAACAAAGGAACAAGAGCCAAAGAAAGGAGTGGAGAGCAAAACGCAGAAGAGAGAGGGGGAAGAAGATGAGAAAAAGGCCACAAGGTTAAGAAAAAAATATATATATATATTTTTAAAAAAATTCTTTTATTGTTATCAAAAAGGCCAACATCATACAAAAAATTAGACGAGAGAGAAACTCTAGCAATTCAAAGAGCAATTTACAAAAAAGAGAATCATCACATAATATTTAGACATATCGTAAGAAGAAAAAGAACAAAAAAGAACAAAAGAAAAAAAAACACAAAAAATGTAAAAGGAAAGAAACGAGGGGGGGGGGATACCCCCTTCTCTGCTACTCATCTTATTATGAAACTTACAATGACCATTGTCCCCATATGGCCTCGAATTTTAAAAGAGAACGAACTCCCCTAGCTTTAGCTAGAGCTGCTTCCATACCAAACGTTTCCCAGATGACAGTCCACCAATCGCCTAAGGATGGCGGTATCGGGGAGACCCAAGCCCGAGCAATTACCAGTCGAGCTGCGACTAACAGTATTGAAAGAAGTCGTGTGAGTGCTGGATGGTCTGCCTTATAACCCAACATTATTTCCAAAGCTGTTAAGGGAGATTCTAACCCCAATCTTAAATGAAGCACTTGACCAATCTTCTGCCAAAAACACTCAGTTCTGGACAAATTAGAAACATGTTATATGTTAGCTGCATATAAATTGCATTTAGGACATTTTCTCTTGTCCCCCCCCTAGGATACCCTGGAGACCACTTAGCGAGTCTTTCAGGCGTATAGTACAGCATGCGTAGAGTGCGACATTGTTGAAGTTTCAGACTGACTGAATGCACTGAATCACTAATAGTTCCAAGAGCTTGTTTAATGACACCAGGTGCTACACATACCCCCAGCACTTGACTCCGCCGCATCGCCAGTTTTTCACTATCATCCTGTCTATAGTTAGAGCAATATTTATACATATCACTAATTAAAGACTTCGTCTTACCCCCATATAGACAGTCCCATATCTCGTAGTGAGTTGTTGCAGTCAAGGCCAAGTTTTTTACTAAATAATCCCTGATCTGTAGATATTTAAAATAGAAGTGGGCTGGAAGCTTAAAATAAAGTCTTGCATTTTTAAATGTCGCCAGTCCACTTTCATCATATAGATCTCCGAGACAAGTAATTCCATACCTGCGTTATCAAGAAACACCTCAGGGAACATAGGATCGCCCCATAACGGAAGCTTATCATGATATAGTGATAATTTACATCTGGCAGACATGGCACGCCATACATATATGCTGTCCCGAACTGTCTTAAACCTAACTCTCTTAAAATAATTTGGGTCATTGGTTCAGTATAGAAACAGATAGCTATCCCTTCCCAAAGTCATGATAAAGAGAGTCCTTTTGATCAAGACCTAAAAGACTATGAAAACACCCTGAAAAAGCCGCCAAAAATAAATTTAGAAGTCTAGTCCTTCTTGATTATAAGGAGCTTTAAGCACATCTATTGCACATCTGGCCTTCTTGTATCCCCAGATAAAACTACTAAATATCCCCTCAAGATTTTTAAAAATTACTTTGGGAACCCGTAGGGGGATTGACCGTAATAGATATAAAAACTTAGGAAGTATTTGTATTTTAATTTGATTGCATCTCCCTATAATTCCTATTGGGAGTTCATGCCATTTTTTAAGGTGCCTGGCAGTTTCCTTCAATAATGGTTCGTATTTTAAAGTAAAGATCCGGTCAATCTTAGCCGAGAACTTCACCCCAGATGAATAGCTGTAGTGCAGACGCCCATAATTGTAGATTCTGGTTTAAAGTTAATAAGCACTTGCGTTTTATTCACGTTTAGTTTATATCCTGAGATAGCACCGAACTTAGGGGCATATTACCAAGGGTGGCGATAGGCAATTATCGCCGGTTTAGCAGCCGTTTTCGGCCGCTAAGCGGCGATAATTCTATCGCTCTATTAGCAAGCTGTCGCTAACTGATGTTAGAGACAGCTTATAGGCGATAGCGAGCGGTTTGGGGCCCGCTTTGCATGTCAGCGATATTTATCGCTAATGACATGCAAAGTGGGCGTACCCAACTTGTTAGCGACTGAAAGCAGTCGCTAACGTCGCTATCGCCTTTTAGCAAGGCAGGTGTAGCGATGGAAATATTCCCGCTATCGCCAAAAACCAATGCCTGCTCAGACCAGTTCTTAGCCATGTTATCCAATGGGAGGTGGATAACATGGCTAAGAGCATTTTGTCGCTAATGCATGAATATCGCTGTATTCTCAGCGATATTCACGCATTTCGCGGCTATCGCTGGATATTTTAGCACAATGGAGAAAAACGTTGCTAATAGCATGTTTTCTCCTCTAACATATCCAGCGATAGGCAGCGATAAAAAAATCGTCGCTAAGCCTATTTAGCGATAAATATCGCTACTTGTTGGCAATATACCCCTTAGTTGCTTCTTCCTCTATAGATGTTACCGCCCTAGCTGGATTAGTAACAAAGATTGCAATCTCATCGGCATATGCAATAATCTTAAGCTTAATTGTCTCAGATTCCAATGCATTTATTTGTGCACTAGATTGTAAAATACCAATAAATGGCTCTATATATAAAGCGAACAGTAGTGGGGAAAGAGGGCAGCCCTACCTGGTCCCACATAAAAATTCGAATTGTGATGAATGTACCCCTAAGTAGGATATTTTAGCTTGAGGATTATAATATAAAGCTTGGACCAAGTGCCTGAACAGCCCTCCTAGACCAAAAGTTGTCAGTGTGGCCCATAAAAAGTCCCACCCCACTCTGTCGAAAGCTTTCTCAGTGTCTAAAAGTATCATGCTGAGATCTACCAACATCTTCTCAGCCAGATCGAAAGCCCCCACTGCTGTGTTAACATGGGCAGTAGTATCTCGACCAGAAATAAAGCCATGTTGATTGCCAGACACTAACCCAGGCATTATTGGAGCCAGACGGTTTACCAGAATCTTTGCAAAGATCTTGGCAACCCCATTTATGAGTGAAATCGGCAGGTATGAGCCGCACTCAGCCAATGGTTTACCCTTTTTTAAAAAGTAAACTATCTGTGTCATATTCTATGACTCTGGTATCCTCCCGCTAGCACCTATGTGAGGTATAATCATGCTGAATGCTATAAGCAGGTCCCTTTTAAAAGCTTTATAAAATTCAATAGGCATGGAGTCCTCCCCCGCAGCTTTCCTGGAGGACAATGTAGATATTGCTATATAGATTTCCTCGGTCAAGACATTGCTATCTAGTAAAGTTGCGTCTACATCGTTTAGAACTGGAAGCTAACTATCTTTCAGATACTGTAACATATCTCCCTTACCCGGTACAAAAGTATGTGAGTACAATTTCTGAGAATATAATGAAAATAGTTCTAGTATAGCTGAAGACTGTGTATGCGAAGTTCCACCTGTTCCTTTTATGGCATTTATCTTAGTTTTGGCCATCTCATCTGCCACCTTAAAGGCCAGAACCCTACTAATTTGCTCACCGTATTCATAGTGCGATATTTGATGTATCTAGCCACAATTTTTTTCCCTGAAAATGTTCTTCACCGCAATTCTTGCATCTGTCAAAGAAAGAAGCAACTGGTCCTGAGCCCCCCGATCTCGTACAGCCTCAACATATTGTTTTTCCATATCCCGTAAGATTAGTACCCGTACCTCAAGTTCCCCTTTCCGTTTTTAGGTCTCGCCTACGCAGCGCGCATACACCACATGGACAGAAGAGACCTTTAGTAATTTCTTTGGCTTTTCAGCCAAAAATTAGCACGCGTTCAATTGCTTTCAATGGCAACGCATGGACGTGTGGCGATTCACTTGCGGGAACGAGAGCCGCCATATCGTAGCTATTATCGCTCCCGCAAGGGAACCGCGCCGGTCCCCACTTCCCCCCCTGCTGCCGCTTGAGGCGCGCGCGTGCCTCTCCCTCCTACCACACGCACTTGTGCTTTTTTTAAGATAAAACTATGGCCAGTTTTGCTTGAAGTGTAGTCATGCGGTAATGTTGATCTAAATTTCCCACAAACACCCGGAGATTAGTAACGAGGGCTCCAAACTTAGAAAGTTGCCACTTATTCCAATAATAAACCTTAAGCAAAGTACGCTATTTTATGGCCACAAGAGAGAGGACGGAAAAGCCACAGCCAAGGATGATTTCTGCCCTGCGGAAAAAAACGGGCATAAAGTTATAACCCGAGTTATGCCTGTACTCACCGGGGCCTAGACAAGCAAACAGAGGACTACTGTACACCACCACCCAGCAAATTATTTGGGTTGGGAGCCCGAGATACCGAAGTAACTCAGCAGAAATCTGCGTCACTCTTGAAACAATGGTTAACCTCTACCGACGTCAGTGGCATCACCTGTTCACCCCCTGTGACTTCAATGGCATCACCCACCCAACAGCGGTTCGCCCCCTAGGACTTCAATGCCAAGCACCCTCCAGGAAGCACGCATAGCCCTCGCAGCTAAAGCCAATGGGATGAAACTCCTGCATCACCCTTTTCACGATGGTACAAGTTGTTGTTGCCTGCACTGATAGAAACTTAATGTAGGTGTTTTCCCTGAAACGACTTGACAAGGACAACTGCTGATCCAGCCAGCTGCCAGGGAGAGTTAAATATTCTTGCCACGCATGAGTAAAATATCCCTATGTTGCTATTTGCATTATTTGGCCTTTGCCTTATGAACGCAGGGGCGGCTCAGTTTTCTCAGTTGGCCAGAAGGCATCTGCCTGCAACACTATGTAACTGCACTCACTGCCTGGACCAATCCCTGAGCAGCCATTGTGCATTTGAAGCAACTCAAGCAGGCAGACTCCCTGAAGCCCAGCGGTGTGATTGCTGTTCAATGTGGGCTAATCCGGGCATTATTGCTGATCAGTGGATGGGGATATAAAGTTGGTTATCATGTGAGGCCATTGATGCACACTGACTACCTAGGGTTATTGAAACATATACTACAAGGGGCCGCTGAGATATATAATCCCTGAGGCAACTGGTGCATATTGTAAACAGTTATTTGTGGTTGAATATACACATACTTGGCGGTCCCTGGGGCCTGATACAATCCATGGGCTCTGAATCTGATGGATTGTATTAAGCCCCAGGGACCACCAAGTAAGGGTTTTCAGCTGCGCATCGGGCAGCTACCTGCCCCCTGGATCCCGGTTCCTGCGCCGTGCACCCGCCGCTTTAATTGGCGGCTGACAGGGCAGCCTGCGGCTCACCACATCCCCGTCCAGCCGGGGCCTCGGTCACTCTCCTCCCCTCACCCTGACCACAGTAAGGGGCGCACCGGGTCAGGAGCCACCGCCGAGGCAGCGAGGGGTGACAACACGCCGGGAGGATGTCCTCCGTGCGCGCCGCCACCGCGGGCCAGGCCCACAAGACAAAGAAGGACAAGTCCTCCCTCCTGGGCAAGCTGGGCGGGACCCTGGCGAGGAAGAAGAAGGCGAAGGAGGGTGAGTAACTGCTGAGTGGACGCAGCGCGCTGCCGGCAAGAATCACAGCGGGCACCACCGCCCCTACTGCTCTCTCCATCCAACTGCCTACACATTTATCATACTTTCTGTGCAATATATTGTATTACCAAATTTTTATGAAAATTATATCCTGGAGGAGTTTTGGAATTCACTATTGCTGTTTGAACTGTACATTTTTGCAGGACTGAGCGCGTGCTTTTTCTGTTCCGTCTCTATTCTGTCCTGGGATAAAGTGAATGAGGCGCTTCTAGTGTTGTGCGCTTAACAATAATAATTCGGGTTTGCACCTCGAGCACACAACCAAGTGCCTTACCACTAACAACGGACATGTCAGCTAATATAATGTGATAATTAGTAACCAGTCATTTATTCCTTTTCCACCAATATGATTGTCAAATATTTATCTTTTTTAAACGTTCCAAATTAGACACGTTGAGTTGAAGAGACCGTATATCACTGTTTCTTGATTATTAATCTCTAGTATTGTTAATTAAATATTAAACTCTTGTATTGTTATCAATAATGTTACATACATGCACTTTATTTCCCAATTATCCGCTTGAGTGGCCATTTGGTCAGGTTTATTGGTAGTTTATTGTTAATTTTCATGACATTTGAGTTTGCTGGCTTCATCTATAGTACGCGTGCAACCAACCAGACGAGGAGTCCCTACTGCAGTCATTAGAAGTACTGCATTTCACATCTTTGTTTTTCAACGAACTCTTGATTCTGTGATTACCAACAAGGATTATACAGGATATATAGTTTAGAGAAGACCTATTGAGTAAAGTGGGACAATTGGTCAGTAATCATCCACAGAGACACCATCCGCATCGCGACCAACACCGACGACACCCTAACCACCGCTGAACACCTGCACTTCCAGATCCACACCAACCCGAAGACCACCCTCAGAGGCACCCTGATCTACCGACCCCCCGGCCCACGCACGCGATTCAGCGAGGACATCGCCGACTTCGTCAGCCCGCATGCCCTCCCCTCCGCCGACTACATCCTCTTGGGGGACCTCAACTTCCACCTGGAGAACAACAACGACCGCAACACCATCAGCCTGATCGACAACCTCGCCAACCTCGGACTCAAGCAACTGGTGACCACCCCCACCCACCTCGCCGGACACACACTCGACGCCGTCTTCTCATCCAGCAACGACGTCACCTTCAGCCACGCAACAGGACTCCACTGGACGGACCACAGCTGCGTCCACTTCACCTTCAAAAGGTCGACGATCCACCACCACCAGCAACAGGCTGCCCGAAGAAGCTGGAACAAGATCACAGCCGACCAGTACACCGCTTCCCTGAGCCAGCACCCTGCCGCCAGCTCAGCGAACCCCAGCCAGGCCGCCGACAACCTCACGAAGTGGATCAACAACTGCGCGGACGAACTCGCCCCTCTGAGAACCCCACCCAGCAGACCCTGCAGCAGAAAAACACCATGGTTCACCGACGAACTCAAGAGCTCCAAGAAGAACTGTCGAGCCCTCGAGAAAGCCTGGAGAAGGGAGCCAACCACGGACAACATGACCACCCTCAAGCTCGCCACCCGTAAACACCACCAACTGATCCGCGCCACCAAGAATAATACATACAAGGACCGGCTGGGCAACAACGCACACAACTGCAAGAAACTCTTCAACATCGTGAAAGAGCTCTCCAACCCCAACGCCGGAAACAATGACATCACCCCGTCGCAAGACCTCTGCAACTCCCTCGCGTCCTACTTCCACAACAAGATCGCGGACATACACAACAGCTTCAGCAACCAACCAACGCAAGCCACAACCGCAACAACGCCACCCACCACCACCCTCCGCACCTGGACTCCGATCAGCACCGAAGACACCATCCGCACAATGAACTCCATCCATTCCGGATCTCCGACTGACCCCTGCCCTCACCACGTCTTCAACAAGGCCGACGCTGTCATCGCACCCCACCTGCGGGACATCATCAACACTTCCTTCGACACCGCCACCTTCCCTGAGAGCTGGAAGCACGCCGAACTCAGCGCTCTTCTCAAGAAACCCACAGCAGACCCCACCGACCTCAAGAACTACCGTCCCATCTCGCTCCTCCCGTTCCCGGCCAAAGTCATCGAGAAGACCGTCAACAAACAGCTGGCCGCCTTCCTCGAGACGAATGGATCCCTCGACCCCTCACAGTCTGGCTTCCGAGCGAACCACAGCACCGAGACCGCCCTCATCGCTGCCACCGATGACATACGAACTCTGATGGACAACGGAGAAACAGCGCCCTCATCCTCCTGGACCTCTCTGCGGCCTTCGACACTGTCTGCCACCGCACCCTAGTACAGCGCCTTGGCAACATCGGAATCCAGGACAAGGCACTGGAATGGATCACCTCCTTCCTCGACGGAAGAACACAGAGAGTCCGCCTACCGCCGTACAAGTCAGAGGCCACCGAAGTCATCTGCGGCGTCCCTCAAGGATCCTCACTGAGCCCCACCCTCTTCAACGTCTACATGAGCCCCCTCGCGGCCATCGCACGCCAACACAACCTCAACATAATCTCCTACGCCGACGACACCCAGCTGATCCTCACCCTGACCAACGACCCCGCCACCGCCAGAGCCAACCTGCACGAAGGGATGAGAGAGGTAGCCGAATGGATGACGACCAGCCGCCTGAAACTGAACTCGGACAAGACGGAGGTCCTCATCCTGGGCTCCTCGCCCTCCGCCTGGGACGACTCCTGGTGGCCCCCCGCCCTGGGCACCGCACCCAAACCGACAGACCACGCACGTAACCTGGGCTTCATCCTGGACTCCTCCCTCTCCATGACCAGACAAGTTAACGCCGTCTCCTCGTCTTGCTTCAACATCCTGCGCATGCTACGCAAGATCTTCCGGTGGATCCCCACCGAGACGAGGAAGACGGTCACCCAGGCCCTCGTCACCAGCCGACTGGACTACGGCAACGCCCTTTACGCCGGAACCACCGCTAAGCTCCAGAAGAGACTCCAGCGGATCCAGAACGCCTCGGCCAGACTCATCCTCGACATCCCCCGACGCAGCCACATCTCCGGACACCTGAGAGATCTGCATTGGCTCCCGGTCAACAAGAGAATCACCTTCCGTCTCCTCACCCACACACACAAAGCCCTACACGACCAAGGCCCGAGCTACCTCAACAACCGGATCAACTTCTACACTCCCAAGCGCCTCCTCAGATCAACCAGCCACGCCCTCGCCGCCGTCTCCCGCATCCGAAGAGCGACAACAGGAGGAAGGTCCTTCTCCTACCTGGCCGCCAAGACCTGGAACTCACTCCCGACCGACCTACGCCTGACCCAAGACCACCTCTCCTTCAGGAAGAAGCTCAAGACCTGGCTGTTCGAGCAGTAACGGCTCCCCCCCCCTAACCCAGCGCCTTGAGACCCTACGGGTGAGTAGTGCGCTCTACAAATGACCTGATTGATTGATTGATTGAGTAAGGCTGCAAATTTCACCATCTTGTGGGATCTCAATTTCCATCTTGAGAATGGGGGAAAGCTGAGATTTCCAGTTTCCTGGTGGACTTAGAGACCTTCCAGCTGTCGCAGCACGTTCTTGAGGGTACACATGTGGCCGGCCATCTGTTAGACCCCATTTTCTCTAACTTCTGCTCTATAAACATGTATTCGCCGGTCCCGTAGGCATGGACAGAAGACTCCTTGGTTACATTCTCTCTGCAGTTGCAGGGCAAAGTGGATGCGATCTGCCCACCCCGATCGCTTAAACGCCCCTGGCATAAGTTAGACTTCGATCTGTTTTCTGCCATGGCTAGTTGAGCACAGGCCTCAATTACCCCCAGATGTAGATGGGGCAAATGTGTGCTTCCAAGAATAGTTGATGGCTGGCCTGGATAGCTGTATCCCGGCCAAACAGGGAGGAAAAAGACGTGGACTATCTAATCCATGGTTCAATGATTCGCTAACTTTAGCAAAGAAGGGCTGCAAGCCGCGCCGAGCGGGTCTGGCGTCGCTCTTATGGTGCTTCTGCAAAACTAGAATATCGGGCGGCTGTCAAGCAATATCATAAGCTCATTTTGAGAGCACGGGCAGAGATTGTAGCTAATAAGATTCTGGCCAGTACAAACCCTGCAAAGACCATCTTCTCCCAGCTTAACGGCGTGAAGAGTGCGGGTGCTCCTAGAGTCTCTCCCAATGCTTCTAATCGCAAGTGTGATGAACTAGCGCAGCACTTCGCGAACAAAGTTGAGCAGATCTATCGGGTTCTTTCTAAGGTGACCCCCCCCCCGACGAAAAGAGTGGTGCCGGGAAGGGGGGATATCATGGAGGGCAACTGTTTATCTTCATTTCCACCTTTGATGCCCTCGGAATTTGAGGCCTTGTGCCCAAAAACCTAAACAGGCTCCCCGGCTGACCCTATGTCACCTGCCCACTTTCGTCAGTTCCACTCATTGATCTCCCCTGTCAGTTTAGAATGGGACAATTTGTCTTTGAGGTCAGCTTTTGTACCTAGGGCGTGGAAGCACGCCAAAGTCACCCCTTTGATAAAAAACCCTCTTTGGATCCGGAAGAACCCGGTAATTATCACCCTATTTCCCAGCTGCCTTTTTTGGCTAAGCTGGTGGAAGTGCATGTGATTTCCATTGTATCTAAATTCATTGAGCAGAACGACATTTTTGATCCTTCACAGCACGGCTTTCGACCACCCCATAGTACCTAGTCGGCAATACTGGCAGTGTCAGAGTCCATTTGGAATAGGTTGGGCGTGGGAGACTCAGCGGCCTTGGTGCTGTTGGACCTAAGTGCAGCTTTTGATACGGTGTCCCATGAGATCTTTCATGAACGTCTTCTGGAAGTTGAGATTAGGGATGGGGCCTTGGACTGCATCCGGTCTTTCTTAGAGGAACGGTCCTTCCAGGTTTCAGTACCACCTTTTCATTCCCAGGAGTTTGCCCTGCACCAGGGGGTACCACAGGGCTCCTTATTAAGCCAACTTTTGTTCAATCTTTATGTGAGACCCCTAGCGGAGGTGGCAAAAGGCAGGGGGCTGTCCCTGGTGTCGTATGCCGACGACACCCAATTGGTAAGGATGTATGACATTACAACGCATGCTTTTACCACGCATGCCTTTACATCGCAGTTTTTACAACGCATGCTGTTACAACGCATAGCGCTTAGAGGCGCTGGATAGTGAATAGTTTAATTTACTATTCCAACTCCAGTCCCCGTGGATAGTAGGGAAGGTGTTGGATAGTAAATTAAAACAATTCCCTATCCTAGAGCGCCCCCCAGTGCAATGCGTTGTAATGGTTTTCGTTGTAAAACCTGCGTTGTAAAAGCACTGCGTGGTAAAAGTTGCGTTGTAAAGGATGTTTACCCTTGGTAATTGCTTTTCCAAAAAATTGCTGTGCCAATTTGGACAAGTTCAAGGAAGTTCTCCTGGCCATCTCTGACTGGATGGCGGCAAACTGTTTACAGTTAATTGCCAGTAATTCTGAGATCTTGCTGTTCGGCAAGGATCGGGAGTTATCGTCCGAGCAGTGCTGGCCGGTCCATTTCAAACTCACCCCTCTCCCTAAGGAGGCTGTGAAGAACTTGGGCATGTGGTTGGATAACGGACTGACGTTCGAGAAACAAGCAAAAGCCGTTGCTGCCATTTGCTTCGGGCTCTTGTGAGGCTTGAGACCCATGCTTGTTTTTCCCCCCTAAAGTTTGTCAGACTATTGTTCAGGCGTCCATTCTTTCAAGGTTAGACTATGGCAATTCTGTGCACCTGGGCTCTAATAAAGCCAGCATTAAGCGCCTGCAGAGGGTTCAGAATGCGGCGGCGCGGCTTTTGATGGCACTACCTAGATCGTGCTCGGTGGCGCATGTGCTCCCCAAAATATACTGGCTGCCCGTCGAAAAGCACATTCAGTTTAAGGTGGTGTGCATTTCACACAAGATCCTGACGCACCAGGCCCAATCAGGGCTATCTCGTTTGTTGATGCCCTATGTGCCTGGGCGTTTGCTGAGATCTGCCGACCTTGTGCTTGTTTACGCACCTCGAGTCTGGAGAGCGAGGGCCGGGGCACGCTTTTTTCGTTTTATGGCGGCAAAACTTTGGAAATCGCTCCCGGCTCACATTAGAGTTATTCCAGACCTTCTGGCGTTTCGTAAGGCCATGAAGACCTGGCTTTTCCCAATGTCTGATGTTTAATCACTAGGTTGGTTTGTCATGCTCTTGTCTCTGGTTTCTGGTTGCGCTGGGACGCCTCATTGCTGAGGCAGCCATGCACATTACAAATCCATAAATAAATAAAGGTATCTCACGAAAATCTAATTGTGATACCGCCCAACATATCATGCTTGTTAATTTGTTTTAAGAGAATGAGTTTAATCTTAAACGGCTTTTACTGCATCTCCACGCTGAATCCGTTAAATTTCACATCAGGAGTGAAAGCTCGTGATTTATAGGCCTCCAGTTATTTATTTTCGCCTGTACTCATTCCTTTTTCCTACCTGCAATGTTGCATTTCTGTTTGTGGCCCATAAATCATTGCTGCTTGCGAGCTTTTCTGCAGTCTCTCTTTGGAAGTAGGTGTTGTTAACACGACAAACAATGAATACCGTTGATGAGCGCCTTGCTGCTCGATGACAGGCGGGGGGTGTTGTGTCTTTGTCAGTGAAGCACGACAGGAGTCTGATTCTGGATTCAGGTACCTTTATTTGTTGTTCGCTACGCAAGACCACACGTCCTGCCTCATGCCCTGTTCCTGGCTTTCTGCCCGTCCCCCACCCCTTGACCGGAAGTGGTGTCTGGTGCCTTGCCCCCACCCACCAGTCGGGTTCAGGGTCCTAGTGCCCTGTGCCCAGGTCACGACAGGGGGTATTCAGGAAATGCAGTAGCTTCGCTATCTTTGGACTGTAGCCTCATGCCAAGAACTTTGTTGAGTTGTTTTGTGAGTTTTAAATGTGAACTGAATTAAGCTGTTTCTGTACCCAAACAAACCAGACTTGAGTCAAAAGTACTCAACAGGTCTAGTTAGATGGCACTTCTCTTTCACTCTGCACAGAAACAGTGCCATGCTCCTGGTTTACCCGGCAGTATTTTGATAGTTTCATGTGGCACAAATAAAGGACTACAACTCCCAGAAGTCATTTATGTTGCTAAAAAGAAACGCTGCATCCTTGTTGACAGGGAGTCATGATTCTGACCAGGGATAGAGTGACAGAGACGTCTTGTTTCTAGTGTTGTGCGCCAAACAATAATAATTCGGGTCCTCTTATTTTGGGGGTTCATCCCTCTGACCCTGCTCTTGTCTGTGAGGGGCTCCTCCCTCCTCCCTCTGACCCTGCTCTTGTCTGTGAGGGGCTCCTCCCTCCTCCCTCTGACCCTGCTCTTGTCTGTGAGGGGCTCCTCCCTCTGACCCTGCTCTTGTCTGTGAGGGGCTCCTCCCTCTGACCCTGCTCGTGTCTGTGAGGTGATAAGCGTGGCTAAAATACCACCAGAGTGACTTACCTCACTCACCTATAGTTACCAGAATAAGTCAGCCGGACAGTGGAGAAGAATAAACAAAGCAAGTTTATTAGGCCACAAACTCCCATATGAGAGGGCCCTATATCGACCTCACCCCTAAGAGTGTGCCGAGAAGGACTGCCTCACAACATCATGGTGATACATTATATTACGAGAAGGCAGAGTAAACACGCCCACAATGGAAAAGTACTGGTCCCCCAAAAGTGTGAACAATGGCCTCATACAGGAGGCATCTGCACCTGCAACAGCAACACTTGTTATCATCTCCCAAGGACACAGAGCCAGGCCGCTACATCTCCGGCGCATGAGAACGGCCTGATAAGGAGTTTCGCTAGAGGGGAGTTTCTGCTACAGTAAACCAAGAAATGAAAATATGCTCACACAAGGAATTATTCCTATTCCTACGGGAGGGGGATGAGCGAGTACAGTTTGCACGCAGAGAGGAATAATTCAAAATGGTGGCACACATGCTAAGCTAAGAACACTAAAACGATATCACACGCATAAGTGAATAACTGAATAATGAGAACATAAATGTAAATGCGTAAATGCAAGTAATTAGTTAGACACATTCCGCTAACTCATAAGCATAATGTACGAAAAGGGCGGGGCTTGGAAATGACGTCTATCAGACCCTCCTTTTAGCGGACTGTGGCTAACACGTTTGTTTCCATTTATTAACCAAAAGGGGGGCCTTTACAGCAAAATCTATGGACAGGGAAAACTGGAAGGACATCTTTAAACCAGAACATCATCATGAATGAGTATCAACCAATTAGCATCAGTAAGCTCAACAGCATCAGAAACAGGATATTGTGTCAATCTTCTCGTAGACTTACGCATATTGCTAGCACACATGGAGCAACAAGGGGGAAGGCAGTAGACACAGAGGCAGCATGACAGTAGGACCCCTATTACACCTGCAATGACCATGAATATTTTCCAACCCCAGGAAGAGAAAAGACCCCATAACCATGTCTTAAGGGACCAGGTACCGGTATCCTGATGAAGTTCGGCAGCTAACCTATGAAGTTTCTGCACAGCCAAGTTAACGGTCGGGGCGGAGTCAGGAATATACACGCAGCAAGACGTCCCGATGACGCGACAAGCTCCACCCCTATCTGCCAGGATGACGTCAAGAACCATTCTATTCTGAATCGTAAATAATCTCATAGCCTCCATCTCCAGTGACATATTAGCTGCAATATCAGCTTCAGTATTGACTACCTTTTCCATAACCCGTGAAAGGCGTCTGATAGTCCTACTATTAAAAATAGGACCCCAAAATGGCAACAGGCCTTTAGAGAAATCACTAAACTGCTGTCCAGCGGTGTCCGTCTGATCTACATCATCAACTTGAAGCTCCCTCCTTTTTCGCTGTCCTTGCACCACGGCAAACCTCCTATGTGTCTTATGATAATCCGAAGGTGCTACATAAACAGGAGGGAGTAAATACGCCAGGTAACATGTTCCACCCCAACCTTCAGGCAACCACAGATACCCACTGTCACCACATACAAAGTATACATTAGGGGGAGTGACAAGCGAAGGACTAAGAGTCAGCCGAATTGAGGTGGTCACATTACAAATACTGTCACCCACCTTAATCGGACCTCTACCCTGAATACAGAAATAAGGCGAGGGTCCCACTACTGCTAGAGGCACCAGGGAATGACCACTACTATTTGTTGCAGGAGGGTGTCGGTATGCTAGAGAAGAGTTCAGCTGTAGAAAACTCTCTCGTACCTTATCAGTGTCATTAGGTATCAGGAATTTGTCCAACTTTTTCGAGCAAGTCTCTAAAAATGTTTGGTCAAAACGTCCATCAGTAAATAATCGTCCAAGGGATGAGGGAGGTAAAGGCCGTACTTGCATCGTCAGTGTAGACTTACTGTTGGGGAGTCGTGGGGTGAGAGAGTCAGGCTGCTGAAAAAACTTTACCCTACCTATCAAGGTGTACCAGCCCACACAGCTATTCACAGGGGTCAATTGCAGTGCCAATAACCTATCCTTCTTATATGCAGCAGAAGGAAGCAACCCACATACCCAGCAATCTGTCACATTATATACAGCGTGTGCATGATGTAGAGTTTTTATGAAGACATTATCACGATAACCTTTTCTCATACATTGTTCACCATAATCAACGGTAACCATATTATGTTCTGGTAAAGGAGAAGGGGTAGGAACCAGTTTGTGAACGGGGTAAGCTTTATCCAGGAAAAACAGTATCCCCAGCATAATCAGAAAGACAATAATGAGCACCGCAATAACCACAATTTTACTTTTTCGTGATAGGGCACGCCATGGTGAATCTGGTTCTGGTCTGCGAGGGGCAGCAAAAGGCTGTTCCTCGTCGGGGATCGGACGGCCAAAAGGATACATTTCTGTTAAAACGGGGCAAGGGATATCCTAAAAGTTCAAAACTAGGGACACTACTAAAAGTTCAGACACTCCAAAACCGGCCAGAGGGGTTCTTCACCCTTCGATGGGCTGTTCTCCCTATGTCCGTTAAAGCCTCATAGGCAGGCTTTTCGACCTCGCAAACCCTATTCCCTCGTCGGAGTCACACAACTGCAGTGACTCAGGAGCACAGAACTTGGGCCCACAGACAACTCTAATGTTCCGTTCAGCAATGTCTCAGAAGTGCACCAGGGCTTCTTTAGCAGTCCATCCCTTTTGCTATGGTAACCTATCGACTATAGTCCACTTCTAGTCCCTATCTCAGCCCTTCTTCCAGTGCTCAGTGCAATCGCCTCTCTTTTCTGGGCCGCAAGTTATAGCGAGTGCTCCCTCGCACTTCGGGATCTGAAAACAGAATTGGTGGGTCGTTTTGAAAAGAGGTGGCTTCGGTCGCTTGAGCGCCGCGACCAATAGAAGCCTCGCTACTCGTACTCAGGGCTGGCTTCCGTTCTTTTCCGTCGTGCTCCTCCCCAATCAACACAGCATCAGAAAAGGGAAGATACTGAGGCAACGACTCTGTTTCGTGATCTGCAATGCCACCTCTTACCCATGCATCATAGGGTAAAGGCAGTGGAACTTTCTTGACATGGGAGGCATGCGTCCACGCCTTTCGACCCTCCACTCGAAGTGCGGTGCGGGTGGTGAGCAACACCAACCGTGGCTCAGACCATCTAGGCTCCAAACAGGACTTCCGCTGGTACTTCTTGACGACGACCCAGTCCCCTGGGTTGATGCCGTGACCGGGCCCCTCAGGCAACGGCTTCAGTGTGTCTGCTACCTGCTGGTGAACAGAATGGAGATCTTTAGTCAAAGCATACAAGTAGTCTGTCAACATAGGATATTCTATCTCTGAGAAACATTTAGGTCTAGGAACTCCCCACACATTGGCGGGCCTGCCGAACACAACTTCGTGAGGAGAAACACCTGTCTTGGAATTCACTGTAACTCGTGTGGAGAGTAGGGCAAGGGGAAGAGCGTCTGGCCAGCGTAGCCCAGTACTTTCCTGTATCTTGGCCATTTTTAATTTCAGTGTACCATTAAATCTTTCAACTAAACCCGCAGCCTGTGGGTGAAGGGCTGCGTGGAATTTTTGAGAGATCTGTAATCCTTTACATATGTTTTTCATCAGTTCAGCATTGAAGGATGTACCGGTATCACTCCAGATCACTCTAGGTAACCCGAACCTGCTGAAATATTCCTTAATCAACATATTAGCTGTCGACATGGCTGTACAGTCTTTTGTTGGAAAAGCCTCCACCCACCTACTAAATGCGCACACCACCACAAGTACGTATTTAAGGTTATTCACTCTTTCCATTTCAATGTAATCCATCTGTATTACTTCAAAGGGATATGTTGGGGGTGCAAAATTGCCCACAGGGACGGGTGTTCCCTTCCCAGGATTGTGTCGTAAGCAAATCATGCACTGTTGTACCAAACGTGTGGCCACCCTGGAAATGTTTTTATTACTCCACACTGGGTCTAATAATTTACATATTCCCTTGGCACTTATGTGAGCTGGTCCATGGGCCATTGTCACCACTGGGAGAACATATGCATTTGGAAGCAACCATCGTCTTTTGTCGGTCACATCCGTCCAACACTCATCCGAGTCCAACTGTCCCTTTCCATTCTTCCATTCTTTCAGCTCCTCCTCAGTCACTTTCTCTTGTATGTTCCGCACACTCTGTACAGTATCTGCAAACATGTTAATGTCTGGTACCCATCTAGCCGGTCCAGCCACAAACATTCGCGGGAGTCTATTCCTGGCAGTTTCTTTGGCCGTCTGGTCTGCAAACGCGTTTCCCCGCCCTACGTCATCAACCACCGCTTTGTGTGCACTACACTTTATTACTGCTAACCGTCTGGGAAGCGTTAGAGCTGTCAGCAGTCGCAATATCAATGGGCCATGTTGAATTCGTTGTCCGTGTGATGTCAAAAATCCCCTCTCTGCCCACAGTTTTCCATAACTATGAGCCACGCCAAAGGCGTATTGGCTGTCAGTATAAATGTTCACATCCAATCCTTCACTCAATTCACATGCACGCATCAACGCTATTATCTCTGCAGCTTGAGCTGAGTTGTACGGGACTCTAGAAGTCTCCACCACTGTTTGTAAGGTCGTCACTGCATATGCTGCTGTTGTGGTACCGTCCGCTAATTTAAAACAAGACCCATCAACATACAACTCTCCATCAGGGTCATCTAGGGGCTTATCCGTCAAATCTACTCTCCCCTTTGTCTCTTCCTCTGTTCGAAACAGGCAGTCATGCACTTCACCATCTTTCTCATCTGAAGGGGAAGGCAGCAATGTGGCTGGATTCAGGGTAGCGCATCTTTTTATCGTTACATGTGGGGCAAATAGTGTCATCTCATAACCAGTCAGACGAGCGCTAGTTAAATGCTGCGTCTGTGTTCTGTTTAGCAAAATGTCCACCGCATGTGGTACCATTACCGTAAGAGCTGAACCCAGTACGAGCCCTGCCGATTGTCTTATCGAAACTGCAGCAGCCGCTGTAGCCCTTAGACAGCTCGGAAGCGCTCTTGCCACGTTGTCGAGCATTGCAGAAAAGTAAGCACACGGTCTCTGTTTCCCTCCAAAATCTTGTGTTAAGACAGACAACGCGCAACCTTCTGCCTCGTGCTCATAGAGTACAAAAGGCTTCTGGTAGTTAGGTGTTCCCAAAACGGGTGCAGAACATAGAGCAGTCTTTAGTAACTCAAACGCTTCTTGACATGCAGGTGTCCAAGGTAGGGGCTCGCGCACCTCTTTTGTGGTCAGATACAGCAGGGGTTTTGTTAGTAAAGCATAATTAGGTATCCACTGGCGACAGTACGATGTTATGCCCAAAAATGCGCGCACCTCTCGCTGTGTGTTAGGGACTGCCATGTTAGTTATTGCCTTAACGCGCTCTGGTGTCAACCTTCTCCCGTCCTTCGATAGGAGATGATCGAGGTAGGTAACCTCCTGTCGACAGTATTGGAATTTAGGGAGGGACACCTTGTGTCCCTTCTGAGCCAAATGGTGCAACAATTTAACAGTAGACTCTCGGCACCCCTCCTCATTGTCGGAGGCGATGAGAATATCATCCACGTATTGCAACAAGACATTTCCTTGCGGGAGCTCCAAATCATCTAACTGTGCTTTTAATGCTTGGCTGTAAATACTGGGACTTTCTGTATAACCTTGAGGAATTCTCGTAAATCTAAAACTGCGGCCAGCCAATGAGAATCCGAAGAGGTACCTGCTATCTGGATGTACAGGTATACTAAAGAACGCATTCTTAAGGTCCAGCACTGAAAAATATTTAGCTGAGGGGGGTATCATAGTCAAAATGGTAGTAATGTCAGAAACCACTGGGTACTGGGGCTCAACAACCTTGTTAACGTGGCGTAAATCAATCACAAAACGATAGACATCAGGTGTATTCTCACCTGCGTCACCTGAGGACCTCTTAAGTATTGGAAGTATCGGACTATTACAGATATTTGAGTCCGTTTCCTCGACTACCCCTGATCCAATCAAATCCTGTATAATCTGCAACAGAGCCTTCTCTCCCTCTCGAGATCTTGCATTGGGGTATTCGAGGTAACTTCGCTCCCACCTTAACATTTATGGACACCGGTGCAATGTCCATTTTTCCCACATCAGTATCGCTATTGGCCCACAGACTCGGGGGAACATTCCTGAACTCAACTGGGAGGGGCTCGTCCTTTGAAAAACATTGCTGTGCACGCGCGACAGAAGGACCCATCGTAAGGTACACGCCATCCGGGGAACAGTAAATCGTAGCATGCAGCCTTTTTACCAAGTCCAAACCCAGTAAGTTCTCACCACAATTCGAAGTCAAGAGAAAGGAGGAATCAACAGTGAAGGGGCCAATTGTAAGTGTCAAGGGCTTTGAGATGGGGCTAACCACCGGGGTACCAGAGAACCCCACTGAAATATTATTCTTGCCAGACAGAGCCGCCCCTGGAACCTGAGAACGTGCTACAGAACTTTTCGTAGCACCTGTATCCAATAAAAATTTCTGATGGGATCCCGACAAGTCTGCCATTACATAAGGCCCACGTTGATCAACATCCACAGAAACAGGTCCCTCACTCTGCCCTACGCTGTCCTAGTTATAGGAAAATCCTGTGAAATCATCCATGGCGTACGCATCATTGTAAAACTGTCTATCCCTGCCGTCTTCGCCCTCTCTTTGAGAATGCTGTCTATCTTTTCCTCCATCAAAATAATTTCCTCCCGGTCTCCTGCCCTCCTCGGACTGTCTAATATCTCTATTCGCATCTCCTCGACCTCGTCCCCTGCCATGTCCAGCATGGGACCGTAGCAGTGGACAATCTTTCCACCAGTGCCCTTCCTGTTTGCAGTTAGCGCACTGGTTGGGTCCCAAACGCTCTCTTCTCTCTCCCCTTCCGAAGCTACTTCCTCGACCACCTGACACGGGCGGGGCTCCCCGTCCTCTGCCCTTCGCTACTTGCTGCAACAAAACCTTTGTCTTCAAATCTTTCGCCTTCTTTTCTTGCCTATCCTTATTCTCATTCTCTCTATGTTCATAATACTGGGCCATGCTCAAAATCCCTGAGGGGGTAGATGTTGTCCATGTACTATCTGACGCTTGCAGTCGGGCCGATATTTCTGGCAGCAGGTTCGTAACGAACCTGTTGACAAAAAGACGGAGTCCTCCATCTTGAGAGATATCTTGTCCGCTAAAATCCATAAATGTTTCTTCAAAACGAGTGAAGAAATCTGAAACTGCCTCATCCTTTTTCTGTTTGCAAGCCGTTAACTTATCCCAATCTACCTTCTTAGGAGGAATGAGTGAATGCATATATTTAATTATACGCCCGGGTAACGCTAATATCTCGGGCTTCGGCTTCTCACCAGGCTTTCGTTCCTTATCCCAATCTGTAAATTCTTCCCAAGTACCGCCTAACTCCTCTCTATGTTCCGAACCCTTCACCTGTCTCCACACATCCACGGGGACCAATAACCCAAAAAAATAGTTCAATGTCTGCTAACGTCATTACTGTTGAGGAAGCTGCCTCCGTTAATTCTTTGTAATAAGCCGTTGGATTTTTTCTCGAGTCGGGTAGCTGTGCCTTCAGAGCTAATACCTCGCTCCTTTTCAGGGCGTATACACCCATTGTTCCTGGAAATGGGCATCTACACGTGGTCTAGTCACTACCAGGGTAGTCTGGTCTACTATCTCAGGTACCTCAGGGTGAAATATAGGGTGTACTTCGCGCATCGGATGTATCCCCGGGAAATGGGTCTCACCTGTCGCTGTCAGCTCATTCCTATACTCCAGCAAGTACCTCAAACTACGGAGCACTTCCGCTGCTCCAGTATTAGCCTTGTAAGCATGAGCTTTAATATCGCGCAGAACCGCTGGCGCCACACCACCATATCCCTGCTCCCATAGCGCTATTAGAGTTGTTGACATGTGCCACAAAGCATGCTGCTGCATCAAAGGCTCATAATCCTTCATAGTGGACCAAATATCCTCTAGTGAATAAATATTATTCCTGGCCCATTGACAAGCTTGATTAGCCACCATGGTCTTCTCATCCAGGGGTACATTAGCACGCGTAAGTAACTTCCGTACCTGAGTAAACAGCCCGCCTTCCGCTCCTCTAGCGGGTGTTCGCAACGCGCTCTGAGGGGTGGCGCTGGCAGAGAGAGTGGGGAGAGCGGGGCTGGCAGAGAACACCGGGGATAGCGCAGCAGACACAGGGCTCGCCGCCGTGAAAGGGAGCAAGGGTGCCGTGACAGAGGGGGAAGTACGTCCCGCTACAGAGGAAGCAGGTGTACCGGACAAGGGAGGGGCACTGACTTGGGGAACTGAAACCACCGCCTGTGGGGCGGAATCTCCGAGCACGGGGTACAGCGGTTGTGGAGCATATGGGGGAGGGGGTCGGGCGCTCAAAATATCTTCCATCTCGTCTATGTCCTCTTCCTTCACCACATAGCACTTATTTTCCAATAACCTAAAACGCCTATCTGCGCGCTCAATCCGCAGCTTATTCTCTTTCTTAGTGTGTTCCCTCGCCTTCTGCGCCATGGTCTGCGCCGATCTCTTCTGAGCTACCTTCTCGTCCCTTATCTGCTGTTCTCGTGCCTCCTTCTGCCACATTCGCAAAGAATCAAACATACTCTGACGGCTGCGCCTAGTAAACAATTTGTCTTGTAAATAGTCTAATTTTGCTGCGTCGAAAGAGCCCAATAAAGGCCACTGCAAATCCACATTATCCATTGTATACTTATGCCACAGAGAGGAAAACAAAATAGGAGGTAAACCATGCTTGACATACATGTCGAAATTTGGAGAGCCCTCTTGCGGGGCAGGTTGGCTCTTAGCCAATCTTACATCTGAAATCTCATCACAACACCCAAAACACCGCAATTTACTAAAACACGGCATCTTGTTCTCTTATAAACACACAACAGCACAAAACTCACAGTTTTCAATATGCATATATTTATCAAATAGAATCCGCACCAAAACACGTGTTACCAAAATAAGACAAGGCCCGTCGACCAAGTCCTGGGAAACCTGGACCCTACCGCAGACTGAACAGCACACACCCGCTGTTCCGAGACTGGGAAACCAATCCGTTTTCCCGGGCAGCACTACAAATCGGCAGGCGTCACACCGCGCGGGACCCGGCACTCTCCCTTGAACCACCACAGTAGGTGTTCGGGCGAGCCCAAAATCCTCACGTAGCAAGCCGCTCACCAACCCGCAGTACTATCCAGTCGGATTTTTACAAACCAACGTTCCCCAATCTCCATCAAGTCTGTCAGAGCGCTATCTGCACTCTGAGTTTCCCGGAGCACACTAGCCCCAGAAGCACACCGGCTCCTCCAATCACCAGAGACACACCGGTCTCACGGAGCACTCCGGCCCCTTCAATCACCGGTCGAACCACTTACCTTCCGTGTGCGGTACCGACCTCTACCGTTCTCCACTTCCGGCTGCCTGGACCAACACGGTCAGCTCCAAAGTTCCGCCTTCTGGACTCCGGCGTAGGATTCTGGACCGAGACCTCCTCCGATCAGCAGGGTGGGGCAGCGCTGCGAGAACCAAGCTCGGCATCAAAGTGGGTACCCGGACCCACCGTGCCGACCAGGGGTCTCCGGCCTTCTGCTACCCACTTACGGGTGAGAAAGATCCTAATCGCGGAGTCCCTGTTCGGGCGCCATCTGATAAGCGTGGCTAAAATACCACCCGAGTGACTTACCTCACTCACCTATAGTTACCAGAATAAGTCAGCCGGACAGTGGAGAAGAATAAACAAAGCAAGTTTATTAGGCCACAAACTCCCATATGAGAGGGCCCTATATCGCCCTCACCCCTAAGAGTGTGCCGAGAAGGACTGCCTCACAACATCATGGTGATACATTATATTACGAGAAGGCAGAGTAAACACGCCCACAATGGAAAAGTACTGGTCCACCAAAAGTGTGAACAATGGCCTCATACAGGAGGCATCTGCACCTGCAACAGCAACACTTGTTATCATCTCCCAAGGACACAGAGCCAGGCCGCTACATCTCCGGCGCATGAGAACGGCCTGATAAGGAGTTTCGCTAGAGGGGAGTTTCTGCTACAGTAAACCAAGAAATGAATATATGCTCACACAAGGAATTATTCCTATTCCTACGGGAGGGGGAGAGCGAGTACAGTTTGCACGCAGAGAGGAATAATTCAAAATGGTGGCACACATGCTAAGCTAAGAACACTAAAACGATATCACACACATAAGTGAATAACTGAATAATGAGAACATAAATGTAAATGCGTAAATGCAAGTAATTAGTTAGACACATTCCGCTAACTCATAAGCATAATGTACGAAAAGGGCGGGGCTTGGAAATGACGTCTATCAGAGGGGCTCCTCCCTCCTCCCTCTGACCCTGCTCGTGTCTGCAAGGGGCTCCTCCCTCTGACCCTGCTCGTGTCAGTGAGGGGCTCTTCCCTCTGACCCTGCTCTTCTCTGTGAGGGGCTCTTCCCTCTGACCCTGCTCTTGTGAGGGGCTCCTCCCTCCTCCCTCTGACCCTGCTCTTGTCTGTGAGGGGCTCCTCCCTCCTCCCTCTGACCCTGCTCTTGTCTGTGAGGGGCTCCTCCCTCCTCCCTCTGACCCTGCTCTTGTCTGTGAGGGGCTCTTCCCTCTGACCCTGCTCGTGTCTGTGAGGGGCTCTTCCCTCTGACCCTGCTCTTGTGAGGGGCTCCTCCCTCCTCCCTCTGACCCTGCTCTGACCCTGCTCTTGTCTGTGAGGGGCTCTTCCCTCCTCCCTCTGACCCTGCTCTGACCCTGCTCTTGTCTGTGAGGGGCTCTTCCCTCCTCCCTCTGACCCTGCTCTGACCCTGCTCGTGTCTGTGAGGGGCTCCTCCCTCTGACCCTGCTCGTGTCTGTGAGTGGCTCCTCCCTCCTCCCTCTGACCCTGCTCGTGTCTGTGAGGGGCTCTTCCCTCTGACCCTGCTCTGACCCTGCTCGTGTCTGTGAGTGGCTCCTCCCTCTGACCCTGCTCTGACCCTGCTCTTGTCTGTGAGGGGCTCTTCCCTCCTCCCTCTGACCCTGCTCTGACCCTGCTCTTGTCTGTGAGGGGCTCTTCCCTCCTCCCTCTGACCCTGCTCTGACCCTGCTCTTGTCTGTGAGGGGCTCTTCCCTCCTCCCTCTGACCCTGCTCTTGTCTGTGAGGGGCTCCTCCCTCCTCCCTCTGACCCTGCTCTTCTCTGTGAGGGGCTCTTCCCTCTGACCCTGCTCGTGTCTGTGAGGGGCTCCTCCCTCTGACCCTGCTCTTGTCTGTGAGGGGCTCTTCCCTCTGACCCTGCGCTTGATCATGGCCCTAAAGCAGGGGGGATCCCCACGCCGGGGGCTCCCTCAGTAAAATGATCGCAGCTCCGGGCTGCAGCTCACCAACAGGAGCGCTGCTCCTCTCAATAAAAGGGTACCACAATCAGGCGGGAAACATCCTTTACAACGCAACTTTTACCACGCAGCGCCTTTACGAGGCAACTTTTACAACGCAAACCATTACAACGCATTGCGCTGGGGGGCGCTCTAGGATAGGGAATATATTTAATTTACTATCCAACACCTTCCCTACTATCCACGGGGACTGGAGTTGGAATAGTAAATTAAATAAATCACTATCCAGCGCCTAAAAGCACTATGCGTTGTAATGGTATTCGTTGTAAATACCGCATTGTAAAGGCATGAGATGTAAAAGTATGCGTTGTAACGTCATACATCCTCCACTGCTGATGGTTTTGACTCTGAAAGTGCACTGTAGCCTGTTAACTAAGCCCCAACTCTGGTGCTCTCTCCTTAAAATAAGATGAATGTGAATTGGTGAATACCAATTGGTAAGGACTTTAACCATCTTAGAGGTCCCTGTAAGGGGTGCCAGTTGGACCCAGAGCATGGGAGTTAAAGGGGTCACCAGGGCCTGCAGCACTGACTGGGCCACCCAGAGTGAGTCCAGCAAAGAGATAACAGCAGGCCTGCCATGGCAGACTGCAAGAGCAGTGCAACCTGCTCAAACTCGACTTTACCGTCACCATGTGTGACAAAGTCAATGCACTATTTTTAGGTCTCACCTGGTGAAAGCAGCGCATGTGCTGCCCTCGCCATGGAGAGGACCTTTTGGAATCAATTCTCCCAGTGGGCTTACGAGCACGCGTCTGCATGGACAAAGATGGCTGCTCTCGCCATCTGTCCAAAGCAGGCAGCATGCGCGTGTCCGTATTGACTGTGGACAGTCCGACGCCATCTTACGAAGCTTTTGTTGTCATAGCAAGGAAAATGCCGCTTCGCGTTTGCAGCTTGCATTTTGGTTTTTTAGTCTTTTTCCTGCACAAGGTCACAGGTTGCAAGCCACCCACGTGCAGATGAATCCAACTTCGAGGGCAGGCAGCACTAAAATAATCTTGACAAAACCTTGTAAAGGGGGGAATGCGGCGCTTACAAAGGAGCAAGATGGCGGATTAACGCCGTCTCTGGGTAGCCTGCAGAACTGGCTGCTGAGAAGTTTTTAACTCGTGTGCTTTGATCTCTTGCTACGAGGTGTTACGCTAACTTGTTGGAGCGATATGGAAAAGGGGTAATGAGAAGAAACGCTGAAATATTGAAAGAAACGGAGAAGGAGCTGAGCCGAGCTGAGTCCTGGAGCGCGATGAAAAGGGAGAGCGCATTGACCGTTTAAAATCCTCTGGAACGGCCGTGTTTTCGGAATCTTTTGGAGTCTATCCATGAGCTCTGCATGAGCCCTGCACTCGTTTGATAACGAGAAATCTGCTTCTACGAACAACTGTGCCTCGTAAACAACTTCAGTTTCAGCTGACAGAGCTGGAAACGACGAATGTCGAACACCGAGCGCAGACGCCGGATGCAGACGCTGGCGAGGACCGGAGTCAGCTGTGTACTGCGTTTGCTGCTCACTTACGAGGCAGCACGACTTGTAACGCGGCGAGTCTCAAGCAGCATTCGTTCAGAGTCAGCCTTAAGGACACGGATATCTCCCCTTTATTACGAGATGGCCCCACAAAAGAATCCTGCGAGAGGGACCTGAGCCATGAGCCGCTTACCGGTGAGTTTAGAAACTCTGGGGGGGGAAGGCTACGGGGAAGGCGGAAGCAGCTGGGGGAGAGATGGTGAAGCAGGCGGCGAACATGGGACGGCCGGTCCTGCGCTACCTACATTCAAAAAAATCAGTTGAGCTGCTGGAAACAGAGAGTGCTGCAGATCCTCTTACAAGTAAAAACTTAGTGGAAATAATTACTAAAGCAATCAGTCTGGAGCAAGCAAACGTTAATGGTAAAGACTTTGAAGACTCTAATGAATACTTAAACCTTGAAGTAGCACACCAGCAGGCTGTTGGGGGCTTAGGGCTGATGAGTTCTGCTGAGAACGGAGTAGCATTAGTGAGGACTGGGATCATGAACCCTGAAGAGATACAGAAAACTGCCCTATCATTAAATAAAGTAATAAACTAGCGTACCTCACGAATAAGTCAAGGGTGTGCTCAAGAGGGAGTCTGGCAAAACTAATATAAGCAGCACGCTATTTGTAGACACAATAATTAATGAGTCCTCAGTTGTGGCAGTAATTGCAGACAATACGGCTTTTCTTGCTACTGTTGCAGCTGCTGTTACTATAGATGCTACTATTAAGGCTGTTACAGTGCCGGCAACTGTTATAATGGATATAACAGATAAGGATTTGGTGCATGACTTTCGTGTAACTCCTGGTGAGGTAGACCAAGGAAAATTGTCTGGCGAGGATGCTAGCAAGGTGCGGCAAAAGAAAACAACCATCACAACACGACCCCCCATACCCTGCACCTTATCCAAGAACCCAAACTGACAACTCAAACACAACCAGAACTCACCACAACACCGTCAGTTCTTCTTCTCGCCGAGTAGTCCCTATCCAGAATCAACACTCCCCCTGTCAAGATGAGACGGGCCGACGACTATCCCTTATTGAAAGCCACGTGGCTATTCTAATACAGGGCCTGAATGACATCCTAAGCAACCTCGCGACACTCCATTAACCCCCTTCACAAATCACACTACTCCCATCTTTCCCAACCCAGCACACCATAGGCTCCCTAAGGCCCCCCGTCCCAACCGGACCTCATCACCCCTCTCGATACAGGCCCCAAGACCAAAGAGAACTATGGAAGCCATGTCTGCGGATGAAGCGACCGAGCTGGCCTCCACCACCCCCTCCTCTCACCTCCTGCAATCTTCGATCCAGGTAATCTCTGGATTCAGTAGTGATCACTCCATTCCGAAACCCCTAGACCCCCAGCCTCCCTCATCAACATCCCTACTGCTCCACTAACAACTGAACCAGAAAAAGAGACTACCCGCACTAACTGCATGCTCATTAACTGCAGATCAGCCACTAAACATGTCACAGAGCTAGCGAATCCATCCTCAACCATAACATAGACATAGCCTTCATCACAGAGACCTGGCTAAACAACTCCTCCCCTCCAATCATGGATATGCTCGTATCCCCAGGTTTTTCTATCACCAACAAAGATAGAAAAAAACAAAAAGGCGGAGGGCTAGCAATCATTCACAACAACAACCTGTCAGTGACCCAAATTGATACCTTCAACTACAACTCCTGCGAATGCCTAAGTGCCAACATCAAAACCAGTAACAAGCTTCTACACTGCCATCTTTTATACCATCCCCCAGGCAACTTCCTCACGTTCACCGAACACCTATCAGACCTGATCACGCACTGCTCTCTCTGTGATACCAACAACCTAATTGTGGGCGCCTCAACCTCCACTGGAACGATAAAAACAGTGCCCCAATACAAAACCTGAATGAGCTATTGCATTCCAACAACCTTATCCAGCACTGCTTAAAAGAAACTCATAGCAAAGGGGCAACCCTAGATGCCATCATCTCCCAACGTGACGCAATCACAATTGACCACATCCTTCCAGTCGACTGGTCTGACCACCAGTTAATCCTATTCCACATCTCTCAACCACTCATGTACCAACCTTCCATCCAAGACCCCCCTACATGGTCAAGAAACCTAACACAAATCAACATAGTTGACTTAGAAGAAAAAATATGCTCCCTCCTGCCAATATCCCCTGACAGCCTCTCAACCACAGAAATCACATCTCATTACAACACTACCATGTCCTCCATCTTGGACCTACTAGCTCCACTGAAACTGAAAAAACCCAGGAACATCCCCTCCAGATCCTGGTTCAACAAAGACATCAACGACGAAAGGAGGTAACTTAGAGCCACAGAACGTCTCTGGAGAAAGAATCCCTCATCCACCCTCTGTGAAGTACTCAAAAAAGGAAGAAGAAAATACAAAAGTCATATCGACAACAAAAAAAACAACTTTTTCCGCACCGCGCTTGACAACGTGAAAAACAGACCAACAGAACTCTTTAACATCATCAAACAACAAACTTCCAAGTCCTTTTCTACTCAAATCCAGGCTTCCAAAGACCTATGTGACAACTTCGCCAACTTCTTTAATGACAAAATCATCAAAATTGAACTATCACTTGACATCAATCCCCATCCTGCCGGCAAATACTTTGCCCCAGCAATCGAAATTACCTCTAGTTTACGCCCCTCAAAAACCTGGAGATCCTTCGACCCCATCCCTGAAGCTGAGATTCTCAAATTAATCTCCTCCTCCAAGCCCTCATCCCACATCCTTGATCCTATACCCTCCCAAATGGCCAAAAAGATGGAAACTCTCCCTGGCACCACTTTGGTGTGAAATCATAAACAGCTCCTTAAAAACCGGTATCATTCCAGATTGCTTCAAAGTCGGCCAAGTCACTCCACTTCTGAAAAAGCCATGCCTAGACACCAGCGATCTGAACAACTTCAGGTCCGTCTCCAACCTACCGTTCCTAGGCAAAATTCTCGAAAAATGTGTTCTCCGTCAACTGAACCAACACATTGACAATATCAATCTGCTAGACCAACACCAATTAGGCTTCAGAAAAGGTTGTAGCACTGAAACCGCAATCCTTAACATCGTGGACGACATCCTCAAGTACCTTGACAAGCACCACTGCGGCCTACTCATCCTCCTAGACCTGTCGTCAGCCTTTGACACGGTGGATCACAACCTTCTCATCAAGGCTCTCAAAGACCGAGTAGGTGTAGATGAGGTGGTCCTTCAATGGTTCTCCTCCTTCTTTCACAATCGCTTCCAAAGGATAAAAATCAAATCCTTTACGTCAGACCTTCTCCCCGTCATAAGAGGTGTCCCTCAAGGATCAGTACTCTCGTCCCAACTCTTCAATATATACATGGAACCCCTCACCACCATTCTAAAACAAGCCAACATCCCCTTCCACCTATATGCCGATGGCACCCAGATCTACTTGGAAACCTTCTCCATTAATGACATCCTAAGACTCAACAATACTCTCAGGGAAATTCAACATTGGTTATCAACTAACCACCTTAAACTCAACCAAGATAAAACCGAAATCCTCCTAATCTCCAATAAAGAAGAAAACCCACAAATCGTAGAGTGGCTCAAAACAATCAATGCAATCAATGGTAATCTCACCCTGGCAAATTCGGTAAAATCACTTGGAATCACCCTTGACCAAAAACTAACAATGAACAACCACATCAAGAACTCCGCAAAGAGTGTCTTCCTCAATCTGAAGCTTCTCAATAAAATCAAACCCTACATCCTGCCCCTGGACCTCAAACAAGCCACCCAATCACTGGTGTTGTCGAGACTGGACTATGGGAACGCAGTTCTCTCCGGAACAGCTCCCTCCCACCTTGCACCACTCAAAACAACTCTCAATGCTGCTGCCAGAATGGTCACCGGAGTTACAAAATATGACCACATATACCCCGCTCTCAGAGAAGTTAAATGGCTCCCAGTGGAAATGCGTGCTAACTTCAGAACTGCTTGCCTCACGCATAAAGCCCTGCACACAGGGAGACCAGAATACCTGGCCTCAAAACTTAAAAAAGCGGGCCAGTCGAGAAACTATACCTCAACCGTGCCTTCCCACACTGAAATTCGCAACTCACTAGCCTCCACCCTCCAGGCTACCAACAGCGTTCCTCCACCCCCTACCTCACCCCATTCCCCCTAACCCCCTCCTTGTTCATGGCCACTCGGAGGAAGACTTAGCCCAAGACTTTGGACCTCGCTACCTCGCTACCTCATTGGCGCCCCTCAGACGCACAGCACAATGGAACTTTTGAACTCTGAAGAACATTTGTTTATTTTGTAACTCCATGATATGATCCTATCCTCTCTGCTGTAAAGCGCTCCGATACCTTTGGGTCTGGCCAGTGGTATATAAAACCTCTTAAATAAGCTACCATTGTCAACATCCCAAACATGGTAACGCTACTCCTTTCAGATCAGGAATTACCACTTAAACACATATAAGGGAATTCCCAATGCTAGCCTAAGAGAGGAGTAGGCCTCACGGAAGTAAGAAACAAAATAGAATAGGCTGTTTGTCACTACCAGGAGATGCCACACAATAGGGGCACATCTTAGGGGTGACCTATGTCTAATAAAAGGGGAGTTTAAGACTTGGCAACTAGTTTTAAATGCCAAGTCAAAGTGGCAGTAAACAGCATTCTGGGGGGCGAAGCTGAGCCCGGCTGCGAGATGGCCGCTTTCTAATGAGGGTCTGCTGGCTGGGCCAAAAATCCTTTCAACATCTGCTGATTAGAGGGATACCCTATGGCGCAGCCCCTAGGCCGGTTTGGCTGTAGTCGCTGACCCCAGTGAGTGGCTGTAAGGAGAGAGGGGCAGTGAGAACATCAAAGTGCAGCATACTACATTCTGCTGATCCTTTTCCTCTGCCGATTGCTGGGAGGGCCCAGACTTTCACCGGCAGCCGTAGGAAGGAGATGATTTATGCGCGTCCTGATGAAGATTAGAAACCATCGGATTTTTCCACGCACCGGCACTTTCAGCTGGCCACAGACCTCAACAATACCCATTTGGAAAGCTTCAACTTCCCAGCAAAATTCTATACCATAGGAACCCAGGAAGGTCCCAATCTCACGGCCATTCAACTGGCCCCACGCAAAGCGCTCCAGTTTCTATTTCCGTGTCCTGATGAAGACCCCAGCTTGAGGTTATGAACTACCCTTCTATCCGGGGGTCGAAACGTTGACAACCAGCCCACTGTATTCCTCTAAGCATAGGAGTAAACAAGGGATTACTACAGATCCTGTGCTTAAGAGTCCTTTGGAACTTTTGATCTATAAACAGACTGTAAAGGCTGCATCTGATCCTCACTGTGATTGTAATAAAGTCACAACACCTTTACCCGGTCCCCACTTCTATCCCAACACACCCATCCCTTCTAACTACTTCCATTTCTTTGCACCGTGAGCGCGTTGATATATCAAAATGTATCTGTTCCGTTTTAATGTGTCCTCTTCTAATTGAATTTCGTCCCCAATGAAGTAATTGCGATGTTTTCAATTCGGATTGTCCAAATCTGACACTCAATTGATTAATTGATACTAAGTATTCCTTTTAAGATGTGTTAAAATAAAATATGCACTGGATTTATGGACTGCCTATGTTTTAAGTGACATTCATGGACCATATATGATTCTAATTACTGCTTCTAGAAGTGTGATTTCTGTGATATTTGTGACTTAGGAAAGCAATAGACTCCGACCACTTCCATATGTACCTAATTTCTAGAGATGTCCAGACGTGGACTACCAAGGTGGCCCATCTCCCGCACACTCTATCTGACCATGCCTCAGTCCTTTTGGAATTACAGTTCCCCCAGGTGGTGCCTCGTGCGTTCACCTGGTGTCTACCACCGGATGTGCTGTGTGATGTGGCGTACTGGGAGGAGATTCTCAGAGCCATAGTGGACTTCTTTGACAAATAACATGGGCTCCGTTGAGTCACCTTCTACACTATGGGACGCCCTCAAGGTGGTCATTTGGGGAACATGTATTTCTAAGCAATCTGGAGTTCTGGAGGCCGTTTGAGGCTGTCTCTGTTGACTCAAGGGGGACATTCAGGCCAGGAAATAATTTAATTCCAAAGATGCCACCATGCTGGCCCACATTCAATAATGGTTATGAGTTCCATGAAGAAGCTGTTTGGGAAATCCACTACTTACACTGGAACGCACAATCTCAGCAATTCAGGTATGGTGACCACCTGGACAAGTCACTTGCAGGCATACTGGGCAGACTGCAAACTTCAACATATGTGGTGAAACTACTTGATGGAAAGTCTAACCCTGCCTCCGCCCTTTTGGACCTATTACGGTTAACGCCCTCCTAATATTCCTCCTTATAGCAAGCAAACCCTTGTTTTGGGACCAGATGACCCAATACAACTGCTATGGCTTGATCGTGCTCACCAAGCCTACTTACATTCGGCATTTACTACAGAGGACATAGAACAAGTTATCATGAGCCTAACCTGGCACAAGGCTCCCAAACTCGATGGTCTGACCACTGTCCTTTAGAAGGAGTTTGCCTCCCTGCTGCCCCCACAACTTCTGTCCATGTTTATGTTTAAGGACTCATTAGACATAGAGACCTTGCCGCCTTCGCTGAGCGAGGCGGTAATATTAACACTCTCTAAAACGGACAAGTTGGCAAACCAATGCGACTCCTATAGGCCCCTTTCCTTAATCAACGTAGATAACAAAATATATGCCAAGATCCTCAAAAATTGCTTGCTGCCACTGCTGCCAACTGTAGCCGGCCACATCAATCGGGGTTCATCCCAGGAGGCTCCATATCGCACAACCTGAGCACCGTCCTCCCGCTCATCCATCACATAAACCTCCAGATCTTCACTACTGCTGCCCTTTCAATGCCAGTAAAATCTGCCATGATAAGTCATAAATCAATGGTCTCTTAAAAAGTCATTATAAAATTAATTTTAATCAATTGTTGTTCATGATTTTATGATTATATGTATATAATCGAATACATATGATGATGATGATAACTCTGCTGGCTGAGTTCATACAAGGAGAGTGTGTAGTGAGTAACGTAGACAAGGGACTTTGACTTTGAGATGGAGAGCATGAATGGAGAAGGTAGACAGGGAGAGGTTTATCGAGAGTGTTGTTTTTAGAGTAACACTTGTCACAATGTTTACCTTTGACACTGTGGACGTCTGCAGGCAGGGCGTGTAGGTAGGTTTTAGTAGTCGCTTGAATATCAGGCAGGGCGTTCGCTATTATTTTTGCAGGAGGTGCAGCAGCGTCAGAGCCAGAAAATAGAGGGGACGACCGCCCCCAATACGATGACCTTTCATTACCCTGATTTACCTTTTGCAGGCAGTGATTATGCCTGTTCCTGAGACATATGAGGGGTCATCCTTTCGAGCGCTTCAAGCTCAGGCAACCATGAGACCTCTGCGGACACAGCATGAAGACTCAGCTTGACCATGCGCATGAGCGAAGCACTTCATCCTGTTTATCTGAATGGAGTATCGGGATTGTACCCCCGGGGGTCTGGTCCTTCAGAAATATGAGAGCGACTGGTGCACATCTTTCATCCTGCAACGCTACAGTGTTGCCAGATTAACCCATTTATACCACAATCTTAAAAGTTGTGCTGAACTCTTGTGAACTGTACTGTACTGCACTGATATGAACTGATAAGACTTGGTGGATCTTATCTGCATTTTGTCTTCTTTCTCTTCCCTTGTATTCATTTGTTTTGCTTTATATTCCATTCATAACTCAGTATTATTAATCTAAGCATCTATTATGAAGGGTGCTATTGCCCCACCCCCATATTTATCAGAATAATTAGACTGGAAGAGATGTAAAGACGCTTTCACAAGTATCTTGACATCTCTTTCACAAATAAAAAGGAGAAATCTCTGTAGTGCACAATCTTGGTTAGAAGGTAGGTCCTTTTTGCAATCATTACCTATTCAACAGGTTAAAGCTCAAATACACCAGGAAGGAATTTAACTGTTTGGAGGAGTATGACGCTGCACTTACAACTTTTGATTTTATTTATCCAGGGTCGTAATTTTAGAGAGGCACAATTATTTTTACAAAGAGCATCGAGACCGGGCGAGCCTACAGATCATTTTGTTGCGCCTGTAAGTGGATATTGGAAGTCACCTGGAGCTATTGTGATCTCAAGGATGAGATAACTCACAACCAATGAATTGAAAAGTTTCAGAATTAAAGGGATATTATCAATTGACATTTTTGAGAATTGACTACCTCATCTGATGCCTTACATTGTAAAGAAATTCGGATTCATCACGGCAAACATTTGCATCAAGACAATATAGAAAATATTCAAATCAAACCGATAGTGAAAAGGAGAATGACAGTGAGTGTTGCTACAGATGTGGCAGTTGGAATGATTTCAGTTTGCAAAGCAATGTCCTGCACTGTACCAGACCTGTTTCAAGTGTTATCCTGAAGGACATTTCCCCAGATGTTGATTGTGAAGGATACAGCACATGATACTATCTATCATGGATGAGCATGATGTATTTAATAGTGGTACTGATGTAGTTCTCTGCATTGAAGGAAAGTAAAAGTATAAAGACAGTGGTTTTTAGAGGTACATCTGCTAAATGGAGTAAAATGAGACCCCCGTTACTGTACCATGTTCATTAATGGAGTAGAGGTTTGAACGACGCTGGATCACCTTTTACGCTCCTAGGTCCTGAAACTACCGCCATTATCTTTTTTTTAAATTCTGATAAAACGATTTGCCTATGCTGGGGAGCAAAGAGAGATTATGGGTGAATTTTAAGCTATCATGCAAATCGAAAGGGAAATGTGCTTCCTGTTAACATTCATGATACTGGACAAGGGTCAAATTTATCAGGGTTGGATTCCCAGGGAAACCTAGACATTTTGTTTTACCCAAATCTGGCCGATCAGGGAGTATGGAACTCAATTCCCTGACACAAGGACCTTTCTGGAGGAAGATGGTATTAAACATATAAAAACTGCCCTCTTTCATCCCACAAATGATGGGTTGGTGGAACAGTTAAATCGTGCCCTAAAAGGGCAGTTACAATTGGACTTTATCAACAAGTTCGAGTGGAAGTAAATGTTGAATGGTATGTTGCGGGCAGTACTCCTAATAATAGCATTTGAGAAACACCATTTGTGTCTTTGATGGGACATGTTCTAGGAATCAAGTGAAACAGAGAATAGATGGGTTTGCCAACATCTCTTCCAGCAGCAAGCATCTATTGTCCCTTTCCTAGGAGTCTTTACACCTCCCCCCAGGAGGGCAGAAGGCTGTATTGTGGCAGCAACTGTAAATGCACACTAGAAAACGTGGGCAACAAAGTGGCAACGTTCTAAAGTTGCCTTATACTCAAACGTTACATTCAAATACAATTTGGGCATCAAGTTGGGATTAATGTAACTATTCTTCTCATAGTTTGAAGCATCAACTTTAGTAATCCCAATCTGAAGTTAACGCTGCTTATTTGTCAGTGTGTAACCCTGTACTTGGCAATGGGATTACTAATCTTCCCACAGTAAAAGTGACGATTTGGGGATTTTACAATTAAGACAAATAAAAATACATGTCCCACTTTTTAATATATAGTACCCTGTTTATAGCTCAACAGGACTGCATAGGAGTGTCTTATACATTTTAAAAAGGAAGGTCTGGGCTTTTGTCATTAGTTTTAAACTGCTCTACCAATCTGCAGTGGCGGGCTCGGAGACGTGGTTTTCTTTGCTATATTCGTGGTGGCACAATAGTTGCTGCAGCCCATGAGGGACACTTCCATATAATAAGGATTTATAAGTAAAGTAAATGATTTCAATTGGGTATCGACCAATCAAAAATATAGTTTGAAGAGTCAGAGCGCTGACACTGAGTCTGACATTAGTTGGCAGACCTCAGAGCACTCTCAGAGATGAGAAACCAGCAACATCAGTCCAAAACTTTGGGGGTGGTCACACAAAAAGAGGCCTTTCCTTACAGTGATGCATTATTTAGGGCAGTTATCCTTGATGTAGATGGGGCAATGTGACTGCCTAGATACATTAGTGTTTTGAACACCCATTGAAAGAGAGTGTTCAAAGTGACTGCATTTGGTCAGGGTTAGGACTTCAGATTTAGTGATCTTCGCCTCAAATCCTGATATGGCACTGTATTATTCTAGTTCAGATAATATTAGGGGGAGGGGAGCTGGTTCTGAGGTTCCGTGAATCCTGAACCCGTTTCATAAAGGTCATGGTTTCGGTACGAATTTGGTATTAGCGAACCGTAACCAGTTAGTACGGCAAGCATGAGTGTTTTCGTCACGTACACCGATGGATTCACTACGTATTTATGGATTCATTCTGAACCCTTGGGTTCCATTTTGTGTATGGCAGCCATTTTGTGGTTGCCCTCACATAGGCCGATGACTACGGCCGAACGAGTCTTCAGCACACGTACACTTTAGCTGACTTCTGAATGCCTGAAGCCAAACTTGTTAGGCCAGTTCCTTTCCCAGTAGCTGATCAAGATTACGGATCAAGGCACAGGACACGATAAACCTTTTTTTTTTTTTTTAAGAACCTTTATTTCCATATGCATAAAATTACAAACACGGGCCTACAACCAGTGTGGCCGGCCGCTATTTAAATCGAGCAGAAATAGAGTAAGAAGTAGTATATCAATCCAGGGATTGAAAAACAAAGCCACATCCAGGATACAGCGGAGAATCAAGATAATTCGTGATAACAAGGAATAGTAAAGGTTCATTTTTAAATAACCAAAAAATTAAATCAAAGAATCGACATCGCATTTTCATTTCCGCTCCCAACACAGTCAGTTAAAAACACATTATCACTCCGATGATGAACATAGATGGAATGGGAAAGGAGAGGAGTATCAAAGTCAGGATAAATGCAATAATAACGTACCAAGCACGGCATGCAAGCCCCACCCCTAAAAGGAATGTACTATGGGAGACATGAAAACAATGACATCGAAAAAGGAAAGGGCAAAGGGCCATAGAAAGAAAAACGAAGCAGAAAACAAACCCATCCCCCAACCCCCCACCCTGCACCCCTGCAAAAGGCTACGGCCTACTCCCCCAGCAGTGTGCCTGTCGCCCTAAATAAGAGACCCGAAATATAGAAAAGAAAAGAGAAAAAGAAGAAAAAATATGAGGAGAAGGGGCGGGCGATTCGGTTACCCAGTCCCTCCCACCCCCGCATACTAAAATCGTATAAACAGAAGCAATAGAAAAGTACAAATATCAGCAAGCACATAAATCGCAATCAATTACAGCCCCACTAAACGTGCCCTTGAATCACCATTAACCAGCAAGAAGTCCCTCCAAGTCCAAAGCGAGGTCACCCCTGTCCACTTCTGTCAATAGTAGCAATGTTAAACAATCTTGCAGTCGGGAGACAATTCGATACAAAAGGTTCAATCGTTCCAGGCAGACCAGGTAGCGCCGCCGCCCAACATGGTCCAAGCCACCGAGAAACAACTGACGATGCATGGCGGAGGCTGGAATGCAACAATACCCAGACCACCAACAGTTCCAAGTCCAAAAACAGGTCCGCCAAGCACGGAAAGGAAAGCACAGGATGTGGGAAGCACCGCAGCACAGACCGGGCCTCATGTACCATGGATCGATGTAGCTTCTCCACTTGCTGGTCAGAAAAAGGCCCCGATGAGACAACCACTTCCGGAACAGGTGTGACGACAATAAGGACAGGAACCAAATCTATTCGCGCCTCCAAGACTGTAGACTCATCCAGGGAACATGACACTGCGGCAGAAGGAGACGCATCGGCACCGACTCGGGGGCAAACCACTACGCTACAAAATGGCGGGTCAGCAATGGCGGCGATCCTTCCTTCCAAGTCCCGGGAGCTCCGGAGCAAAGCAGTCCGCAGGGTTATCAGTGCAGCCAGTACGTGGCGACGCGTAAGCGTTTCCCCATGGAGCCGAACTCCGGGGGTCTCAAGTTCAGCGGATTCTCTGTTCCCGGGAGGGGTGCACTCCGAGGCGCCGTCCGCCATTTCAGCCATCTCGTTCTCCTTCACTTCCCCTCCACCTCCGAGCCCCGTTGGACCACCTGAATCAGCAGGTCCCACGGCTGGATCTCGACAGTCGGCGCTTGGTGCAGAAAGGAGAGTCAACAAAAGTCCGGATGTGCTCCCCGCAGCTCGCCGAGAGCCAACCGCTGGTTCCCGGACGGGACTATTAACATGGCCGGGCGTCACACCCAAGGGGAACCGGGCGACATGGGCTCTCTCCGGCTCGGCGATATCTCGGGTTCACTGGGCAACCCACTATTGGGAGTGGGTTGGTACCAACTCTCCCGGCTCGCGGCTCTCAGGCTCCCACCAACCGGCTTCTCATCCCGACCAGGGCCGCCAACACTATGAACACAGCCGGGCAACCTCTGCACTCGAGGCCCCGGCTTCAGCGCCGCGAAGGCCGGCAAGCAGACGGGGACAGTTCTTCGGATCTACTGCACAGTGGAGCTCTGGAAATAGATGGTAAGTGATTGCTTCCCTTCAACCACTTAGATCAGCAAGCCTCGCTCAGGATTATCGTCAGGATAGACGTGCGGGGAGGAAGGGCCCTCGGAGACAAGCGTTTATGCGACTGTTCCGATCGCCATCTTGGCTCCTCCCCACGATAAACCTTTTATTGCGCACAACTATGTCTTATCTTACTCACACCTGTCTCTGCTCCTTTCTTTATGGTCCGTTTACGATGGGGATGTGCCCGTTTTTATTATGGGTTCGATCGACCTGTCTGATGAAGAATGTTGGGTTTGACCAATAATTGGTGATGGGCTGGGCAACTGAAAAGTGGGTTTTACCATCATGCGATACCTCTAATTTGGATGTATGTGATTGGACAGTTTGTAAATGTAAGGTATTTGTCTGGAATGTGATTTTTGGCATTAAAAGGGATGGCTTGCTTTGTAAAATTGAGCAGTCTCCTACGAATATACAGCCATTGTACTTCGTGGACCTCTGTTACTGGTTGCAGCCAATAAATTTGATCTCTGACGTCACCAAGAACTATCCCGTGTCTCTATATTCTAAGACAGGTGGACCCGGAGACTTTGGGCGTTTCCCCTGGCGCCGCTGGGTCTTAAATAACCCGGTTCTTCATTTGGCGCCCTCCTGGGGCGACTTCAGCGGTACCGGTCCAAGCCTGAGGATCGTGAGGAGCTTCGTGTGAAAATTTTGGAGGAAGGCCTGCCACTTCATCGACCCCTGTATGTCGTTGTGGTCCGAAAGTCTTTGCTGCGAGGTTCCCCGCTTTCCGACGGCTACGAAGGACTGCTGCCCTGACTGTCGCCCTGTCTTGGACGCTTGATGATTTGTAAAGCGAGACGATAGACGGGTCTTCTGGCGATGTCATCGATACTTCAGTTAAGTATGAGTGGAGCGTCTCCCAGTCCTTAGTTTTTGGGTATCCCCTTGGGATCTTTGATTTAGAACTTGCAAGTACCAAAGCCGAGGGACTTGTGTATTCACGAGACCATCGTATTCAATACTCCCTTGAAGTTTGAAGCTAGACTAGTGAGCGAAGATGCCTGGTCTTAGCAGACTTGGAAGAATATTTTGTTGTGGTCGTAATAGGGATTTCCGATTGGAGGACTCGTGTCCGGTTCCTCCGATTGGAACTCCAACCTATGAGCTCTATGTGAAACATGGCGTGGGCCCCATCACGTATAATGAAGTGTGGATTCGGTACACTAAAAAAGATGGTGTCCTCAAATGGCCCCAATATGGTAGTTTTGACACAGAAGTTTTAGATAATCTAGAGGTTAGACTTTTTAAGAAGAAAGCCCGGCCGGCGATGTTTGACTCTTTCCGCCTCTGGCAAAAGGAAGCCAAACAGAAGGAAATTAAATTAGCGAAGAGAAATAAGAGAGAGAAGGGTATCTCGATAATGCAAGCTGCTATACAGTTTAAAGATAACGAAGAAGAACAGGCGAGTGAGCAGTTGCACAGGCAACGTAAAATGGCGATTGATAAATGCTATCCAGTTTTGCCACCTCTTCAGCAAGATGCAGTGAAGGAGCTTGAGAAAGATCTTTTGATGTCACATTAGTTGAGCTTGCCACCCCCTTATGCACAAAGTGCTACAGCACCTCCGCAACCTTTAGTTGCGCAACATCCGGTTGCTTTTCCTCCTGCTATTGCACAGCCGCCAGCTTCTCTTCAGTTGGCTCCTACTCCTCTGGTCCAGCTTTCTCAAGGGCCGCCGACTTTGCTACCTGCTCCGTCTCTAAGTCCTACTACTTTTCCACCTGTTCTTGCTGCCTCCTCTGCTACTGCTCCTACATTAGCTCTTTCTCAATCCGCTTTATCTTATGTCCTGTCAACTTCTCCTTCTGTTCGACAGAGGATGACTGATACTGTTACTAGTCTTTTGTCTCCTTTCTTTGGGTCACTGAGTATGACCCCTGTTTCAGCGCGTACACAGTTGCGTAGCTAACTGCCTGATGCCCGAGAGAGGGAAGTGTTGGATCATTTAGCGCATAAATGGGTCACTCGTCCTTTAAGATATGATGTAGAGTCTGTTATGGATGTCTTCCGTCAATGGGAAGCACCGAAGCAGAGATATGTTTTTGATAAGATGTGTACTTTCCTTCGTGAGGAATGGGAAGATGGTGATCTGGAACAAACTCCGCCTGAGTTGTCTAGTGTACAATCCGAGTTTGCGAAAGGCATGATTGTGGGTCTCGACGTTAAAAGAGCGGTAGCGACACTGCTTTCGTTTAGGAACGAGTCTCCTTCTCAGCCGTTGTTTGAGCCTGATCCTTCTGTTAGGAGAAAAGTGCGACAATATCCAATGAGAGAGGTTCCTCCGGTATGGAAGGAAGCAGTTCAGGCTGATGTAGGTCTTGGTATTTTAGCTGCACCGGCACATTTTCAACGTGTTTGGGTACATGTTCCATGGAAGCGAGCTGAAGTTTTGGCTCTTAAGCAGACCTTACCTGACCCACGTAAGAATCCTGCAGGGTATTATAAGGAATTATCACAGACCGCAGACTCATGTGTTATGAATCTAGCTGATATAGACATGTTGTTTGGAAATGTGGTCCCGCAACCCTTATGGGGTTTGATTCGCCATACTGATCATGCGCAAGAGGTAGGTGATACCTGGGTTAATATTGCTGCTGCAGATGGTCGACAAGTTGGTGGTGCTAAACCTGAGCCTGTAGTTGCAGAACTCCCTGGTAAGATCATTACTTACATGAAGACTTTAATGCCTGCTATGCGAGTAAACTGGGACAAATTGTCGGCGTGTAAGAGCAGACAAGAAGACTAAAGATTTGAAGACAAAGGTTCTTTTACAGCAAGGGTATCCGCCCCGAAGTAACCAACGTGACTATCAGCAACCTCAGCAGTTTCAGTGGAACTCGCAAAGGTTCGAGAACTCTCAACCGCGTTTTCCTGTAGGCCCTAATCAATGCGCATATTGCAAAGAAGAGGGTCATTTTAAACATAGTTGCCCTGTTTTGTCACAGCGTATGAATGGTGTTTCTGGTGCAAGAGGTCGGGGTGTTCCACAAGCTTCTAGAGGTAGGGGACGTGGAGGGTTCCCCCAGAATGCGCGTTCCTTTCCTCCGCAAAACTCAATGAATTGTTTTGATCAGCAGAATAACGCGTCTGGTAGGACGACTCAGTACTATGTTGACGACTACTATGTTGAAGGTGAGAATATGGATGGTAATGATTGCTAGGACAGCCATGGACAAAGAGAGGGAGTTGTTTCAGTTCCAGTAGATCAGAGTGGACCTTACGTTGAGGTGATTACATCAGGTGTGTCAGAGCCTTTTCTGTTGGATACTGGTACTACGAAGAGTTCTATTATGCACTCAAAACTCCCTGGCGCACCTTTGTCTGGCTTAACGAATGTTTCAGTAGGTTTTTCTGGTGCCCCAGTTAGAAACTCGATTTCTAGTCCTATGTCTCTTTCTGTTGGACCTCGTGAATTCGAAGCACCCCTTATTCTGACGACAGGTTGTGGTGAAAACTTGTTGGGATTGGATCTGTTGAAAAGATTGTATGCAACGTTGTATTGTTCTCCTTCGGGAGTACAACTTACATTGGGTAGGAAAGTGGTCTCTCCGATGTATTTGTCGAAGGATAAACTTCCGACAGAATTGTCTTCTCTTCCTGATACTATTTGGGCTACTGGCCCTAATGATGTGGGTCTTTTGGAGATACCGCCATATGTTGTGACGTTGAAAGCGAATGTTAAAATGCCACGTATTTCCCAATATAGGATCTCTAGTGATGGTGAAAGGGCGTTGCTAGCGATTATCCATGATCTAATTGAGAAAGGCGTGATTGAGGAAACAAGAGGTAATGTGTGCAATAGTCCTGTTTTGCCTGTCTTGAAACGCACTGACTCTTCTCAGCCGCCCGTTTACAGGTTTGGGATCGATCTTCGCGAGGTGAATAAGATAGTAGTTCCATAATTTCCTGTTGTTCCAGATATCACTGCCTTATTGACGATGATTCCAGCTTCGGCCACTTGGTTCTCGGTGATTGATTTGAAGAATGCTTTCTTCAGCATCCCGATTGCCGAGGAGAGTAGGGATATTTTTGGCTTCTTTTTAGGAGGTCGAAGCTTCCGGTTCAAACGCGCTCCTCAAGGCTATTGTGAGAGTCCGTCGATATATATTCAGGCTTTAAAAACACAGCTTGATACGATTGTTTTACCTGATGGTGCTGCTCTTATTCAGTATGTCAACGATTTGTTAGTCGCTGCCGATGCTGAGGAGATCTGTAAAGAAGCTACTCTGTCGTTGTTGCGTCATTTGTCTGACTTTCATCACAAGGTGTCTCTTTCAAAGTTACAGTATTGTCGACAAGAAGTGACCTACTTAGGTCATCTCTTATCGAAGGAGGGAAGAAGATTGACCCCAGAACGAATTCAAGCGATTGCAAGAATGAGTGTGTCAATTACACAAAGGAAAGTGCGTGCTTTCTTGGGTATCACGTCATATTGCAGACAATGGATACCGAATTTTTCTCTGCTGGCCAAACCTCTGTTGGCTTTGACTTGTAAAGATACACCAAATCCCCTCCCGTGGTCTGATGATTGTCAGAAGAGTTTTTCGGAATTGCGCGATGCATTGTGTTCGGCTCCTGTGTTGGGTACTCCCGACTACAGTAAGCCCTTTACACTTTATGTCCACGAGGGAGAAGGATGTGCATTGTCGGTGTTGACACAATCTTTTGGGGACAAGCAACGTCCATGTGCGTATTTCTCGTCGACTTTGGATCCGGTAGCTAGAGCGTTGCCGAGTTGTTTGAGAGCCACAGCGGCAGCAGCTGTTTCTATTCGACAGTCTGCTGGTTTGGTGATGAATAATACGCTAGTTGTGATGGTTCCACATGCAGTGGATACTTTGTTAAACAGGACCAAGATACAGCACTTGCTAGTGCTCAATTGTCAGGCTATGAGTTGACAATTTTAGCCAGTCATGTGCACATAAAGAGATGCAATACGTTAAATCCAGCGACGTTGTTGCAGATTTCAGTAAAGACAGATGATTCTGAACAGCATGAATTGTTTTCTAAGGACAGAAGAGGAAACGAAAGGGAGATTAGATCTTAGGGACACTCCTCTTGTAAAGTGTGATGGTACCTTATGGGTGGATGGTTCATGCTTCAAGCTTCCGAATGGTGATACGACTGCAGCATATGCTGTTACGACTTTGCATACGATTGTTGAAGCTACACGTATCCCACATAATTCAGCTCAAGCAGCAGAGTTGATTGCACTTACGAGAGCGTGTGTGTTATCAAAAGGGAACAAAGTGACCATATACACCGACAGCCAGTATGCGTTTGGTGTGGCTCATAGTTTTGGACGTCTGTGGAAGGAACGTGGGTTCCTCACGTCTCATGGAACGAAGATTCAGAATGGTCAGTTGGTGAATGAGCTTCTTGAGTCACTTACCTTGCCGTTTCAAGTTGCGATTGTGAAATGCAGTCCACACAAGAAGGTTACCGATGACGTTGGTCGCGGTAATGCGTTTGCAGAAGAAGTTGCGAAAGATGTGGCGAGGGATGTGATGAGTCAAATGTATGTTTCAGGCCCTGCAAGATGGATCGGTGATGTTGGAATGTGTGAAGATACGATAGAAAGTGTGAAGTCTATCCAAGCTGAAGCCACAGAGAAAGAGTTGAGCGTATGGAGAGAGAGTACGGGTAAATTGGATGCGAATGGTTGTTGGGTCGAGTTGACAGAGCATCTGCGATGGTTGTTACCTGATTCGTACGTGCTTGCAGTGGTTACGATGGCGCATGGAATGGCTCATATCAGTGTGAAAGGGATTTGTAAGTTGTTGGCTCCAGTATGGCAAAATGCTGGAATTCCTAAGTGTGCAGAGAATGTGGTCAAGAATTGTATGGTTTGCCTGATGTACAATCCTGGTAAGGGAACTCCAACTCCAGGTGGTCATATTGCGCCTCCGACTTATCCGTTTGAGGTTTTGCAATTAGATTTCATTCACATGGAGAGATGCAACAACCTGAAATACGTACTTGTGGTTGTTTGTGCCTTTTCGAGATGGGTAGAAGCATATCCCCTGAAAGACAATACTTCCTTGTCCACAGCTAAAGCCCTTGTCAAAGAGTTTTTCCCTAGGTATGGTTTGCCGAGAATGGTCTGGAGTGATAATGGGAGTGAATTTGTGGGTCAAGTGATGAAGAGAGTGTGTGAAGGCTTAGGAATCCGACAAAAGTTCCACGCTGCAAATCACCCCCAATCAGCTGGTCTAGTTGAATGCTATAATGGCACCCTTAAGTTAAAACTTGCCAAGATACAGGCGAGCTCTGGTCTTAAATGGCCTGACGCGTTGCCATTAGCACTCTTGTCGACAAGGATGACTGTACATTCACGAGTGGGACTTAGTCCCTACGAAATAGTTTTTGGTCGCCCGGCAAATATATGGGGAGTGCCGAGGCCGACGAAATTCAGCGAGATTGAACACCCTGTATTGCTTGACTATCTGTATGATTTGACAGCTAAATTGCGTGTCTTACACCAACAGGTTAATGATACATTGCCTCAGGCTTCTGAAGATCAAGGACATGCAATCGATCCTGCCTCGTGGGTATTGATCAAGAATTTCCAGCGGACAAATAACGATCAGCCTCGCTGGACTGGACCCTACTTGGTGCTGTTATCTAGCGATATCTGCAGTACGAGTGCAAGGGAAGAAGAACTGGATCCACGGCGTACATTGTAAGAGGGTTCCTTTGCCTCTGCCGTACGACCGGTGGGTCCAGGAGGGAATTCCTGATTCAGAAACTGAGACTGTGCCTCGTTTTCTGCCTTTTAGCGACGCACGTTTGATGGATGTTCTGAGCTTGAAAGTGACGATCTTCTGCAAGAAGCTGTGCCACCGTCAGTTCGATTGGACACTACCGAGCCTGAACTATTGTTCCATGACCAGACATTGCCTGGAAAAGGTAGTTATAATTTGCGATCAAGAATTGTGGGACTAATACATTAAATTCCTTTTCTTTGCTATTTTTGAAAAGTTCAGCTCTCCCATCTGAGAAACTGTTTTGACTGGTTTTTGTTTTTCGAGCCGCCATCCGGGTTTAGCTGTAGGGTCGCGGTGTCAAGTCTTTGGAGTGCAAGCCGAAGACACAAGGTCGACGGTTCTGGTTGGTCCTAGGGCGATCCCTGGACTGACAGAAGCATTCCTTAGCGCGGAACACCCTACCGCTGCGAGCAGCACGGTTAGAGGAGGGAGTATTTCGAGATGGAGAGACCTGTTAAAGAAATGAATTTTAGAGGCAAAATGTGTAAAATAATGAGCAGAAAATGTTTTTTAATATTGTGTGTTTTCATGTTGCTTAGCTTAATGATGTTTTTAATGGGATATATTATATTCTCTTTTCAAGTGACGTTTGCACCCACTACACCACCCATACCTTCTTCTACTGTTTCTTCGCATTCTTTTCATCCTCTGCCCGAACATGAGTCCATTAGGAGATTGGAATTCGTTAATAACTCCTTTGTTCAGCTTCTACACCAACACCAGCTAGTAGTGAACACGACAAATTGTTGGGTGTGTGGCCTTATGCCCCATACTACCGATAAAGGTATTCCTTACCTGGTCCTGCCATTCAGCTATAATGGTTCTGTGTGGGAATACAGAACGATGTTCATCTATGCTCGTGAAGTCTACCCCCTACGTTCTGTGAAAGACAATCCAAAGAATAGTGCTCTAGTTATGGGTATAGTCGATATGATTAGAGGAGTTATTTCCTATGAGACTATCCCGAAAGATGAGACGCTAGCGTATATTGGATGGAACGTGACCGGATATGGAGTTAATCTGAGTGAGAACCAGCGAGCGAAAAGTCCTTCTCCGATTTGGATTGTACCCCATCAGGGTCATCTATGTCTGCAAGTTAATGGCAAGAATCCGAGAGCTCAGTTAGGGAAGAGTATCTGCACTGAGACGTATGTTATTGCATCGCAGACTTCCCCACCGTTTCTGGCAGCTAAGGGTACCTATTTTGTCTGTCACGACAGAGCGTACACATGGTTGCCCCCTGATTTCTCGGGCACATGTTTCGTCTCGTTCCTGTTGCCTCCCACCTACACAGCTGCGGCAGATTACCACAAGACGAGAGTTATTAGAGGTGTCTTCAGTAAGGAAGACACTGCAGGACAAGAATTAGGAGATTTCTTGAAGGGTTTTCTGCCGTTTTGGGGACCTATGGTCCGCAGTGGTGCGTCCATTGGGGCGTGGGGGCGTAGCCCCACCAAGCCACATGGACACACGCACGCTATTGGCAAAATAAAAGCAATTGTATTTTTGCCTGCTTAGCCGTCCGCTAAGCAGGAAAATACAATTGCATTTGCCAGTGTGTCATGCCGCTGAAGCCAGGGGGTGGGGCGGGGGGCGGCTGAGCTGCGGGCCGGCATCCTAAGTCTCGGGCTGGTGTAGCCCTGTGTCACTCAAGTTGAGTGACACAGGGCTGTGATCAGCTCGAGCATGCGCAGCGCACTTTACCAGAGGGTCCCAGGGGTGCTGCTCAGGCCGCCAGGACCGGGAGGATTCAGGGCGATTCAGGGCGAATACAGACTGTGCCCCCCTAGCCAATCCTGGGGCTGCATGCAGTGCCAGGATTGGCTGGTCCAGGATCAGCCAATCCTGGGGCTGCATGCAGCGCCAGGATTGGCTAGGGGGGCACAGTCTGAATGCGTGTCATCATCACCAGACAGGCGATCCGGAGAGCGCGCGTGGCCACAGCTTTGCCAGGATGAGCAGACCGCTGCTTCAGAGTGGCAGCAGTCCTCATGCCCTGCCAAGCTCCCAGTGAGTGAATAACTTTGTTTACTTTTGAATGTGTGTTAATGTGTCTGAGTTTATGTTGGGCCTACATACTGGGTATATGACGAGTGCGCATTCAGACGTGTTTGTCTGTGTGTGTCCGTGACATTATGAGCTATTATGCAAATCCGGCTATCTGTGTGCGCGCACACGTGCAAAAAGGTGTTTTTGTCTGTGTGATTTAGAGTACTTGTGTTCACTAGCTCCTTTGTATGCTGAACCTCTGTGTCTTTTCCTCCATGTTTACACACTCACAACTATATGTGTTTGTGGGTACATAAATAAGTAGGTGTCATGTTAGCCGAATAGTGGCAGAGTTGTTTACTTGTGTTTGCTTCTGCGCGCTTGCCCTTCTGCTCAGTTCGGTATGCCGTGTATCACTGGCTGCATGTTTTTTGTCTCTGGTTAGTATGTGTAACTGTACTCCTATTTTAGGCATGCATGGGTGTTGGTGGCCTCTGCCTCGGCGTTTCCGTGTGTGTGTGTGGCGTGTAAGTATCTTTGTGTCTGTGTGTGCCTGCACGGCCCTTCTCAGCTGCAGGAAGGTTTACGGCCAGGACAGGATGTGACAGATCTCAGTATCTGGAAGGAGAGGAAACACCTTACTCCAGCTCGGATTGAAACTTCCTCTCCCTGTGCACAGCTTTGGACGATGAGTCAGAGCCCCTCCCCACGACACCCTCTTTCCTATACAGTGTTTTCCACCCTCACGCCCCCCCACAGAGGCTCCCCGACACCACCTACCAGGGTGACCCGTGGCACCGAATCACAGGATGCCACTGGTCTGGTGCCCTCACTGTACCCAGCTGCCATCCACTCTGCACTGCTGAGGGTGGGTGGGGTCTGCAGGTGGAGTGAAAGGTGGAGGGGTGCTTCATATCAATAACAAACAGCTTGACTGCCTGTCAGTGGGTTTATTTTGGGCTCTATGTTTGACTAAACATTGCATAATGCTACAAAATAGCCCACAGAGCGTGGCATTAGGAAGACAGACTTCCAAGACATTATTATCTGATGTTGAATAGAACTGGACATTTTTTTCTTAACGTGCTGTTCATGTTATGTGACCTGTAGCAGAGTGTCAACATGAAACCTCTCGCAGCCATCGCACGCCAGCACAACCTCAACATCATCTCTTACGCCGACGACACCCAGCTGATCCTCTCCCTCACCAGAGACCCCGACACCGCCAGAACCTGCCTACACGAAGGGATGAAAGACGTCGCCGAGTGGATGAAGGACAGCCGCCTGAAACTGAACTCGGACAAGACGGAAGTCCTCATCCTGGGATCTTTGCCCTCCGCCTGGGACGACTCCTGGTGGCCCCCAGCCCTGGGCACCGCACCCAAGCCAACCGACCACGCACGCAACCTGGGCTTCATCCTGGACCCCTCCCTCTCGATGACCAGACAAGTCAATGCCGTCTCCTCATCGTGCTTCAACACCCTGCGTATGCTTCGCAAGATCTTCCACTGGATCCCGACCGAGACCAGGAAGACTGTCACTCAGGCACTCGTCACCAGCCGACTGGACTACGGAAACGCCCTCTACTCCGGAACCACAGCCAAGCTGCAGAAAAGACTCCAGCGCATCCAGAACACCTCCGCCCGACTCATCCTGGATGTGCCCCGACGCAGCCACATCTCCAGCCACCTGAGGAACCTGCACTGGCTCCCCGTCGACAAGAGGATCACGTTCCGGCTCCTCACCCACGCACACAAGTCTCTCCATGACCTGGGCCCCAAGTACCTCAACGACCGCCTGACCTTCTACACGCCCACCCGCCAGCTATGGTCCACCAGCCTCGCCCTCGCAGCTGTACCACGCATCCGAAGAGCCACCGCCGGAGGAAGATCCTTCTCTTACCTGGCTGCCAAGACTTGGAACTCCCTCCCCATCCACCTTCGGCTGACCCAGGACCCTCTCGCCTTCAGGAAACAACTCAAGACCTGGCTGTTCGAGCAGTAGCATACCCCTCCCCCCAAGCACCTTGAGACCCTCCCGGGTGAGTAGTGCGCTATACAAATGGCATGATTGATTGATTGATTGATTTAAGTTATGCACTCTGTTGGGAGTAAAGATATTTAGTGTTACTTCAGTTCACTCTTATCTGCATCATCACTCTACTGCCTAGAAAATCCTGCTTGTTCGGCGTCAGAGCGTTCTGAACTTCCCCAGGCAGAAGAGGTTGGCCAGCTCCCTTGAAGTATGCACCATGCGCGTTTTTGCTCCATGCACAGGTCTCCTTTGTTTTCTACAGCTACACACGGGAAGCTGCTTTCCAAGAATTGCCTGGCACGCACAAGTGGAGGGCAGAGCATATTCCTTAGCAGGGCAGAAATGTAGAACGTGTTTTTCTTCATTGATACTTCCAATTCAGAATAAGATACCAATCACTGTAGAAGCCTTCTATCTATCTCTGCAGAGAATTTAATGAGTTTGGTATTTTAGCCGAGAACTAGGGCAATTGTGCAGTTCTACAACATATGTCGCTTATGTTCTGCACTGTCCTGTCATTCTGCTGTTGTGTAAACATTGTTGTTTAATACAAATTTGTCAAATGATCCATGCATTTTTCATAATGTTAAAAGATGCATACACAGCATACTCGCTTGTTTAGAATCTGTCTCCTTTTCCGTTAATATCTCTTTAAAATTTTAAGTGAGACATCTTGGTACCAGTCATGTTATGTTATTTTATGCTTTGCTATTTTAACAGAGATTTGTTTAGCGGGGCATGGCTTTTAGTGTGGCCCACAGTGATTGGTGGTTTGGGTACCCTCACTGTGTAGGGGTACTACCATTTCGACTTGCAGTTTCTGTTTCTTCAGTGCCCTTTTACAGCGTGATGTTGACTCTGTCGCTCTTGGGTTTCCTGTTGGTGCATGGGTGAATTTGGTTGTTGAATACTATGCTTGTTTTCTCTGAAGATGGTCCTAGTAATAGCTTAGGTTGCAGGTGGTGAGCACCGGTGCAAATTTTAGGCGACTGGGACTTATTTTTCATTATCAGACGTTGACCCAGAGCAAGAGAGGGAAAAGCAAAGAATGGAGAAAGCACGAATAAGAGAAAGACAGAATTCAGTGACAAAGGTAGAAAGCAGAGATGAGAAAGAACCTGCAAGCATGGGAATAAAAGAAAGTAATGAATGTGGAAGAAAGAGGAACAAGGTAGAAAGAATCAAGACTAGCAGCCTTTTCATTTGGCAACCCTGGTGTATGACAACAGTAAAGCAGTGGGCTCCCAAGTAATCCATTGCCCCCCTGCACTTACTATTTTACAATTAAGCGCTGGTCCTAGAATTGATAGAACTTAGAGAATGAACGGTGTTAGTAGGCTGAGCAGATCTGATGTGCACCTTTATGCATGCTAGGAAGGTTGGCCTGTGGGGAATTCTCGTGTTAAAATAATTTTTCTACGTTTTTAGATGGTTTTTTACTCTCTGTGGTGGTGGCACCTATAAATAAATTCAAAGGCTTATGTCCATACTTTTCTGAAACTCCTGGTACATCTTTGTTGGTCTAGCTGATGAAAGCCTTAAATTTCTCATGTTTAAAGCTGGCGTAACAGTATAGTTCAAATAGAGAAAAGTTGAATATTTTTTTTTATTACCATAATTTACTTTAGAAACAAGTACATGCTGAATGTCGTTCGATCAGCATGTTAAGGACACTGCAACAATATGGCAATGAAAATACCACCCGTATCAAGTGTACAGAAAGAGCATGACAGCAATATTATGGCCTGCATCAGAAATACAGAGGCATTGTGACAGCCGCGGTGCGTCCATTGGGGCGTAGGGGCGTAGCCCCACTAAGCCTGGACGCACCGTGGCAACTGGCAAGCTGTAGACCACCACCACCACCACCCTCCCCTTCGAGAAAAACTAAAATGCTTCACCAACTCAAGGAGAAAAGGGGTCAATACTGGAAATTCCACATTTACATCCAGGGGCATCCTCAACTACCAATTTAGCAGCTTAAAGGGTGGGTGACACTGAGCAGTTCTGAGTAATATGAAACATGTAATTGTTTGTTTATAGCTGATCTTAGTTTGATCAGAGACCGCAAGTTTCCAAAATGATGCTCATAAATGCCACTGTAGGGGAGCAGTATAAAGACTTTTATGAAAAAATGGAACAAATGGCACAAGACAGCCTCAAAGGAAGAAAGATAAGTGGGGATGAGAGATGGATAGATGGGGAAAGGTGTGGACTGGTGGATGGATGATTGGTTTGATGGGCAGAACAATGGACGATGGATGGAGAGAATAAGTGAATGGATGAAGAGAAGGATGCCTCAATAAAGAGACTAACAGTTGGAAGGATTTAAAAAAGGAAGTATGGGTGAAGATAGAGATGCACAGGCAAAAGCATGAATGTATTGGTGAAGAAAGGAAGAATGACAGCTCCAGAGAAAGAAGGATGGCTGAACGAAGGGCAGCAAGAATAAAGAACTATTAGAAAAATTACAAAGATTATCAAAGGAGGACGGAAACCGATAGAAAAAGAAATATGTGTTGAAGGACTGAAAGGACGAAAAAGACTGAAAGGGTGATGGGGCAGGAAATATGTTTTAGAACTCCCTCAGGGGGAGCTCTCCCTCTGAGCCTGTCTGGGGCATATTTTCTTTTTCTGGCTACTCCCTTGTTTACATCAAATATTTTTACTCTGCAATAATATCCCTGTACGTGCTTAATGTACTTAAAAAGGCAGCCTAGTGCATGACTTGTAACATTTTAGAATGCATCATGTGTGATGTTTCAGAGGATTTTCTATGCCTTTAGAGAGGCAAGCTGCCGCGCATAACTATTAGAAGATATCCATGAGCTGAATAATGGTGTTTAAATTACCAACAATGTCCATGAAGTCTTCCTACACACTCCTTTCACATTTCCATTTTATATTTAAAATGCATTACCTTAATCAGTCCAGTTTGCGCCTTAGGCAAGACATCATGGCTCACATTAGAGGCTTTTACAAGTGTGAATGTATGAAGCTCTGTGGTTATACTGAATAAGCAGCTACCTATGTTATGCCATCTATTAATGTAATAACTGCACTTTCACAATTGCTTTATTAACCTTCCTGCTTTCTCAAATTTGCTTGAAAATGCACGATTTTTCTTCTTTTTTTAAAAAATTTTCTCGGGGGGGGGTTATCCCCCCCAAACCCCCCTTTTGGGGTTCGGGATACAGTGCTGTATGCAAATCACTTTGCGCTCCACCACTTTCAAATGTCACCCACCGCCCCTGCCTATGGTTAACAGCAGGAACATACGGCAATTGACGAGAGTGGTTGAGTCCAACGTAGTTGAAACTGCCGGTGCCCTTAGTAACTTGACTGCAGAGCTCCAGTCGGACCGCCTTATGACTCTCCAGAACAGAGTTGCATTAGATGTCATACTTGCAGATCGAGGTGGGGTATGTAAAGTGATCCAATCAAGTTGCTGCATTTTTATTCCATTATTTACAACAAGGGGTGGTGATGGACAGAGTCTCTGAATTAAGCAGAGTACTCTCACCCAGTCAAGAGATCAGGGCTAGATCCAACACCGTTTTTTAGCTCATTGCACCATCCCAGTTTCAGAACCTGGCTGTATGCAAATTAGTCTGTCCCTGGCCCAGTGCATCATGGGAACAGGGCAGACCAGACTACAAAAGCCAATTCTTACACTGGGAAGGAAACAAGCTTCCGGGGACCGGTTTCTGCCATTTCAGGCGTCTTCGGCCCGGCTTGCTTGAATCCTGATGGTGCAATGAGCAAGGGACTCACATCTGAGTATACCCTTCCACGCTTAGGGTGGACAAAATTATTTACAACAAGGGGTGGTGATGGACAGAGTCTCTGAATTAAGCAGAGTACTCTCACCCAGTCAAGAGATCAGGGCTAGATCCAACACCGTTTTTTAGCTCATTGCACCATCCCAGTTTCAGAACCTGGCTGTATGCAAATTAGTCTGTCCCTGGCCCAGTGCATCATGGGAACAGGGCAGACCAGACTACAAAAGCCAATTCTTACACTGGGAAGGAAACAAGCTTCCGGGGACCGGTTTCTGCCATTTCAGGCGTCTTCGGCCCGGCTTGCTTGAATCCTGATGGTGCAATGAGCAAGGGACTCACATCTGAGTATACCCTTCCACGCTTAGGGTGGACAAAATTATTTACAACAAGGGGTGGTGATGGACAGAGTCTCTGAATTAAGCAGAGTACTCTCACCCAGTCAAGAGATCAGGGCTAGATCCAACACCGTTTTTTAGCTCATTGCACCATCCCAGTTTCAGAACCTGGCTGTATGCAAATTAGTCTGTCCCTGGCCCAGTGCATCATGGGAACAGGGCAGACCAGACTACAAAAGTCAATTCTTACACTGGGAAGGAAACAAGCTTCCGGGGACCGGTTTCTGCCATTTCAGGCGTCTTCGGCCCGGCTTGCTTGAATCCTGATGGTGCAATGAGCAAGGGACTCACATCTGAGTATACCCTTCCACGCTTAGGGTGGACAAAATTATTTACAACAAGGGGTGGTGATGGACAGAGTCTCTGAATTAAGCAGAGTACTCTCACCCAGTCAAGAGATCAGGGCTAGATCCAACACCGTTTTTTAGCTCATTGCACCATCCCAGTTTCAGAACCTGGCTGTATGCAAATTAGTCTGTCCCTGGCCCAGTGCATCATGGGAACAGGGCAGACCAGACTACAAAAGCCAATTCTTACACTGGGAAGGAAACAAGCTTCCGGGGACCGGTTTCTGCCATTTCAGGCGTCTTCGGCCCGGCTTGCTTGAATCCTGATGGTGCAATGAGCAAGGGACTCACATCTGAGTATACCCTTCCACGCTTAGGGTGGACAAAATTATTTACAACAAGGGGTGGTGATTCAAGCAAGCCGGGCCGAAGAGGCTGAAATGCCAGAAACCGGTCCCCGGTAGCTTGTTTCCTTTCCAGTGTAAGAATTGGCTTTGTAGTTTGGTTTGCCCTGTTCCCATCATGCACTGGGACAGGAACAGACTAATTTGCATACAGCCAGGTTCTGAAACTGGGATGATGCAGTGAGCTAAAAAACGGTGTTGGATCTAGCCCTGATCTCTTGACTGGGTGAGAGTTTTCTGCTTAATTCAGAGACTCTGTCCATCACCACCCCTTGTTGTTAATTATTTTGTCCACCCTAAGCGTGGAAGGGTATGCTCAGACATGAGTCCCTTGCTCACTGCACCATCAGGATTCAAGCAAGCCGGGCCGAAGAGGCTGAAATGCCAGAAACCGGTCCCCGGTAGCTTGTTTCCTTTCCAGTGTAAGAATTGGCTTTGTAGTTTGGTTTGCCCTGTTCCCATCATGCACTGGGACAGGAACAGACTAATTTGCATACAGCCAGGTTCTGAAACTGGGATGATGCAGTGAGCTAAAAAACGGTGTTGGATCTAGCCCTGATCTCTTGACTGGGTGAGAGTTTTCTGCTTAATTCAGAGACTCTGTCCATCACCACCCCTTGTTGTTAATTATTTTGTCCACCCTAAGCGTGGAAGGGTATGCTCAGACATGAGTCCCTTGCTCACTGCACCATCAGGATTCAAGCAAGCCGGGCCGAAGAGGCTGAAATGCCAGAAACCGGTCCCCGGTAGCTTGTTTCCTTTCCAGTGTAAGAATTGGCTTTGTAGTTTGGTTTGCCCTGTACCCATCATGCACTGGGACAGGAACAGACTAATTTGCATACAGCCAGGTTCTGAAACTGGGATGATGCAGTGAGCTAAAAAACGGTGTTGGATCTAGCCCTGATCTCTTGACTGGGTGAGAGTTTTCTGCTTAATTCAGAGACTCTGTCCATCACCACCCCTTGTTGTTAATTATTTTGTCCACCCTAAGCGTCGAAGGGTATGCTCAGACATGAGTCCCTTGCTCACTGCACCATCAGGATTCAAGCAAGCCGGGCCGAAGAGGCTGAAATGCCAGAAACCGGTCCCCGGTAGCTTGTTTCCTTTCCAGTGTAAGAATTGGCTTTGTAGTTTGGTTTGCCCTGTTCCCATCATGCACTGGGACAGGAACAGACTAATTTGCATACAGCCAGGTTCTGAAACTGGGATGATGCAGTGAGCTAAAAAACGGTGTTGGATCTAGCCCTGATCTCTTGACTGGGTGAGAGTTTTCTGCTTAATTCAGAGACTCTGTCCATCACCACCCCTTGTTGTTAATTATTTTGTCCACCCTAAGCGTGGAAGGGTATGCTCAGACATGAGTCCCTTGCTCACTGCACCATCAGGATTCAAGCAAGCCGGGCCGAAGAGGCTGAAATGCCAGAAACCGGTCCCCGGTAGCTTGTTTCCTTTCCAGTGTAAGAATTGGCTTTGTAGTTTGGTTTGCCCTGTTCCCATCATGCACTGGGACAGGAACAGACTAATTTGCATACAGCCAGGTTCTGAAACTGGGATGATGCAGTGAGCTAAAAAACGGTGTTGGATCTAGCCCTGATCTCTTGACTGGGTGAGAGTTTTCTGCTTAATTCAGAGACTCTGTCCATCACCACCCCTTGTTGTTAATTATTTTGTCCACCCTAAGCGTGGAAGGGCATGCTCAGACATGAGTCCCTTGCTCACTGCACCATCAGGATTCAAGCAAGCCGGGCCGAAGAGGCTGAAATGCCAGAAACCGGTCCCCGGTAGCTTGTTTCCTTTCCAGTGTAAGAATTGGCTTTGTAGTTTGGTTTGCCCTGTTCCCATCATGCACTGGGACAGGAACAGACTAATTTGCATACAGCCAGGTTCTGAAACTGGGATGATGCAGTGAGCTAAAAAACGGTGTTGGATCTAGCCCTGATCTCTTGACTGGGTGAGAGTTTTCTGCTTAATTCAGAGACTCTGTCCATCACCACCCCTTGTTGTTAATTATTTTGTCCACCCTAAGCGTGGAAGGGTATGCTCAGACATGAGTCCCTTGCTCACTGCACCATCAGGATTCAAGCAAGCCGGGCCGAAGAGGCTGAAATGCCAGAAACCGGTCCCCGGTAGCTTGTTTCCTTTCCAGTGTAAGAATTGGCTTTGTAGTTTGGTTTGCCCTGTTCCCATCATGCACTGGGACAGGAACAGACTAATTTGCATACAGCCAGGTTCTGAAACTGGGATGATGCAGTGAGCTAAAAAACGGTGTTGGATCTAGCCCTGATCTCTTGACTGGGTGAGAGTTTTCTGCTTAATTCAGAGACTCTGTCCATCACCACCCCTTGTTGTTAATTATTTTGTCCACCCTAAGCGTGGAAGGGTATGCTCAGACATGAGTCCCTTGCTCACTGCACCATCAGGATTCAAGCAAGCCGGGCCGAAGAGGCTGAAATGCCAGAAACCGGTCCCTGGTAGCTTGTTTCCTTTCCAGTGTAAGAATTGGCTTTGTAGTTTGGTTTGCCCTGTTCCCATCATGCACTGGGACAGGAACAGACTAATTTGCATACAGCCAGGTTCTGAAACTGGGATGATGCAGTGAGCTAAAAAACGGTGTTGGATCTAGCCCTGATCTCTTGACTGGGTGAGAGTTTTCTGCTTAATTCAGAGACTCTGTCCATCACCACCCCTTGTTGTTAATTATTTTGTCCACCCTAAGCGTGGAAGGGTATGCTCAGACATGAGTCCCTTGCTCACTGCACCATCAGGATTCAAGCAAGCCGGGCCGAAGAGGCTGAAATGCCAGAAACCGGTCCCCGGTAGCTTGTTTCCTTTCCAGTGTAAGAATTGGCTTTGTAGTTTGGTTTGCCCTGTTCCCATCATGCACTGGGACAGGAACAGACTAATTTGCATACAGCCAGGTTCTGAAACTGGGATGATGCAGTGAGCTAAAAAACGGTGTTGGATCTAGCCCTGATCTCTTGACTGGGTGAGAGTTTTCTGCTTAATTCAGAGACTCTGTCCATCACCACCCCTTGTTGTTAAGCATTTTTATTCCAGACAATGCTCCGAGAGTGTACCAGGCCATCTCCAAGTTACATAAGATCTCCAAATCTATACACATGGATAAAGGAGATTGGTTGTTGATGGGATGGTTTTGGGAACTGTTATCCACCTGGGGATGGAAGATCCTGATGATCATTGGGATGGCCTTAGCGATCCTTTTCCTGTTCTGTCTTTGTGTACAGAGCGCTCCTGTTCTATGTGGCCTTTGTGCTACTACGTGTGCAAGAAGACCTGTCCCAAGAGAGGTACTAAGCAATAGGATTATGCTTCAACAGCATCTTGATGATCTGATGAATATAGACCTGGACTCAGACTGACGTGAGTGTAGGTTATTGCCTATGTAAGGGCAAAAGGAGGGTCTGAGGTTCCGAGAATCCTGAACCTGTTTCATAAAGTCATGGTTTTGCTACGAATTTGGTATTAGCGAACCGTAACCAGTTAGTACGGCAAGCATGAGTGTTTTCGTCACGTTACACCGATGGATTCACTACGTATTTAGGGATTCGTTCTGAACCCCATGGTTCCATTTTGTGTATGGCAGCCATTTTGTGGTTGCCCTCACATAGGCCGATGACTGCGGCCGAACGAGTCTTCAGCACACGTACACTTTAGCTGACTTCTGAATGACCTGAGCGAGCGATCCTCTTGCATGAAGCCAAACTTGCTAGGCCAGTTCCTTTCCCAGTAGCTGATCAAGATAACGGATCAAGGCACAGGACACCATAAACCTTTTATTGCGCACAACTATGTCTTATCTTACTCACACCTGTCTCTGCTCCTTTCTTTATGGTCCGTTTACGATGGGTATGTGCCCGTTTTTATTATGGGTTCGATCGACCTGTCTGATGAAGAATGTTGGGTTTGACCAATAATTGGTGATGGGATGGGCAACTGAAAAATGAGTTTTACCGTCATGCGATACCTCTGATTTGGATGTATGTGATTGGACAGTTTGTAAATGTAAGGTATTTGTCTGGAATGTGATTTTTGGCATAAAAAGGGATGGCTTGCTTTGTAAAATTGAGCAGTCTCCTACGAATATACAGCCATTGTACTTCGTGGACCTCTGTTACTGGTTGCAGCCAATAAATTTGATCTCTGACGTCACCAAGAAGTATCCCGTGTCTCTGTATTCTAAGACAGGTGGACCCGAAGACTTTGGGCGTTTCCCCTGGCGCCGCTGGGTCTTAAATAACCCGGTTCTTCAGTTGGGTTCATTATTCTGAGCATGATGTTGTTGGCAAACATTGTCACTTTGAATGTATCCGCACCTCAGTGCCCTTGTGCTTACGAAGGCTATATGCAAATGTCTCTATTGCGAGGATGAACTGGAGTGGGGACAGTGGGCACCCCTGTTGTGTGCCCCTTTGGTTCACCAGTGGTCGAGATAATGCACCGTTGACCTTAACTCAAGCCATTAGCAGGGATTCTTACACACTTGTTGGATACAAAGTACAAGATATATTTTGTGTTGTTGCCAAATCGGTGTCCTAGAATGCAGCCGGATCAATCCCAATTAATCAGCTTACAGGATTCAATTTGTGCTGCAAGATGTCAGTGAACAATATGGCATCTAGATTTAAAAGTGAAGTAGGTCCATAGTACCCACATTGTAAACAATCTTTTCTAAATAACCGATTATAATGGCACCAGCATTGAGTCTTTTACCATTTCTAAATCTCCAAAGTCATGGAAGAATTTTGCTAAGACTGGGGTTTGCGGTCGGCAGGAGACTTTATAGAAGGAGGAAGCTACCTCCCCATTTTCAGTCTGAGAATCCCACCAATGACCTCAATCTCTATGAGAGAATCTAGTTTTTAGGATTTGCCTGCACAGCGCTTGCACTGTGCTTTTGAAATCTATTATATTTAATATAAAACTTAAGAGGGGCTAACATCCCACCCTTACTTGTGATTTGTTTGTGTACTTTTCCTCCATTTCTATTGGTTTTAGCATATTATTTACTGTTGTTTTTCGAGTGTGTTTCTTATCAGCCAAAGTACTCATTTTCATCTGTAGTTGTTGAACTTTGTTTTAGGGTTTCTTTTAAGGTTACCCCTGTGCAGTGCTTGTGTTGCTGTGCGCTGTCTATGTTGAAAACTGTTTAATATGTAGCGCTATCTCGCCCCCAAGATATTCTTGCGCTTCATGTTATTTTGGATCATTTTGCAGGCTCCCTCCTGTCGCAGCCCAGGAGATTTTCTTAAAATCGAACTCCAGTTTTCGTCCTCTCTCGACTCCCTTCTTTTTTAATGGTTTTTTTGGTACAGCGCGATCTCGCTCAATAGTATTTAAGCGCTTAGTCTTCATTTTGCTCGTTTTCAGGCTCTCTCCTGTCACGTCTTACTGTAGCTAGATTCAACCTCCCTGAGCCCCATACCTGCTTTTGTGCTTTCCCATTTGGTTTCTGTTTTGACTTAGGGCCTGATTTAGATCTCGGCGTACAGGGTACTCTGACAGAACAGTTTTGCATATCTTGTCCGCCGAAATATAAATCCCGTAGGACATAATGGGATTTAGATTTCAGTGGACGGGACATCCGGCACCATTGTGATGGAGTAACCCGTGCGCCGAGATCTCAATCAGCCCCTACTCTCCCCCTGGGGGTAAGACTTCACTTTGAGGCCTCTTTATCATAGCACAATCTCACCCTGAAGGTATTCAATCAATTTACGCGTATTATGGGTCTTTTTGCAGGCTCGCTCCCATCGCTGCTTGTCTTAGCCACAGATTGAACATTCTTGAGCCCCATAGCTGGTTTTATGATCCCATGTGGGTTCTGCTTCTCCTTATTTCCCCTTTGAATTTGTGAGTTTACTTTGTGGCTCATTTATTATCAAGCGCAATCTCGCCCTGAAGGTGCTTATTTTTGATCGTTTTCAGGCTCACTCCCGTTACAGCTTGTTGTAGCTACAGATTCAACCACCCTCAGCTCCAGAACTGCTTTTGTCCTTTCCCATTTGTGTTCTGTTTCTACTTAATCTTCCCCTTGGTTATGTTATGTTGTTATCCTGAAAAAGGTATAGAGCACAGCGTATACCCGAGGGTGTCTTGGCGCTAGCATATCAGAGAGTGTATGTGAGGAAAGGCAGAGATTACTGTTTGAAAGGCAGGTTTTAAGGAGCTTTCTAAACATCTGAAGAGAGGAAGCCGATCTAATGTGTAGAGTCAAGACATTCCACAGTTTTGTTGCTCCGGCAAGGAAGCTGATTCCACCCCATTTGTTATTTTTTTGTATCTGAAGGTATTACCTTTGTAGGTTCTCATTGATCTGAGATTCCTACTGGTAACGTACCAGGAAATGCCTCGTCTCAGAAATGCTGATCCAGAATCGTGCAGGGCCTTAAACATAAAGCAAAGTACTTCAAATTTGATCCAATTCTCAACAGTCAGCCAGTGTAAATCTTTGATGGCTTGGGAGAGTGAATGATGTTTGGGGAGGCCAAGCAGTACCCTAGCAGCAGAGTCCTGCAGTAGCTGAAGTTGCTTGATATATTGTGCCTGAAGAATGATGTATAAGCCATTAGAATCAACATGGATATCACTGTCTTCCTACAGTTAATGTGGAGAAAGTTCTGAATTCTCTTTAGGATTCTGAGAGTATTATAAGAGGACGATAAGACGGCATTAATTAGGTTGCTAAGATTCAGATTGTCATGTCGAATCACCCCAAGACTCTTGTCTTTGGGAGTAGGCGAGGGAAGCATGCCCATTTATGATGGCCAGCTGGCGGTGGACCAGAAATTGGGATTATTTCCCAGGAGGATCACCTCTGTTTTTTCAAAGTTTAATTGGAGACAGTGTTTGCTCATCCATGAACTAATTGCTCTCATACAGTTGTAAATTTGGCGGCTGGTGTAATTAGGATCATTTGTGACGGATAAAACAATCTGTGGATCATTTGCAAATTACATGCAGGAAAAACCAAAGGATTGAATCAGCGTTACGACATCACTTTATATTGGCCGTTCGACTTCCGCACCGTGTAGATTTTATGAGGAGGCTGAAAGTGATTACTTGACATAACACTTGCATAGTGATATATTTATTGTCACAGAGAATTTTTTTAAATGAAACTCTACTTTTTGGCAACACCAACCTCTACCGACTGCCTTCTTTTTAATGTTTTTCTTGTATAGGGCAATCTCGCCCTGAAAGTAATTAAGCACTTAGCGCCAGATGTAGGAAGCCTAATACCGGTCGGTAACGGCCGCAATGACCGAATTTCGGCTGTTACCAACCAGTATTAGGCATTTGGGATATAGGGGCCTAATTTAAGGATTCGGTAATTTACAGAATCGGTAATTTGAGGAATCCGTAAATTACCGAATTCTTAAATACGATTCGGTAAATTACTGAATCCTTAATGTAGGAAGCAGTCAAGTGAGTGCTTTTCACTTGTAAGGATTCGTTATTTACCACCAACTGCAAGTTGGTGGTAAATAACGAAAACCGTTAAAAAAGCAATTTTGTGCTTTTTTAACAGTGCCATGTGTCAGACATACATGCCCTTAGGGCATGTATGTCGCCACATGTGCACCCATGCACTATACAGGGGTGCAACAGGGTGTCAATCTAGGTCTACCCCTATTACCGATTCGGGTATTTACCGAATCGGTAATTCTTATTCATTCCTTTGGGCCTCCAGGCCCATAGGAATGAATGGGGAATACCCATTCGGTAAATACCAAATCGGTATTTCCCGAATTTTACTGATTCGCTAAAATTTACCAAATCATTATCTACATATCATTTACCGATTCTAAAATACCGAATCAGTAAAATTCTGTATTTTAGAATCGGTAAATGATATTTACCTATATCTGGGCCTTATAAGGTTTTATTTTGGTCGTTTTGCAGTCTCAGCTTGCCTTATCTACAGATTCAACCTCCCTGAGCCTCTTAACTGCTTTTGTGCTTTCCCATTTGGTTTCCTTGTTGACTTCATCTCCACCTGGGGGTTCTGCTTCACTTTGCGGCCAGTTTATTTTACAGCACGATCTCGCCCAGAAAGCATTCAACCAACCGCTTGCTGTAGCTACTGACTGTGTATCCTCAAGCCCCAGGACTGCTTTTGTCCTTTACCATTCGGGTTCTGTTTCTTCTTAATCTCCCCCTGCGTTTACAAGTTGCGTGGGCAGCCCATTTATTGGTGGCTACCCATATTTACTGTTTGTTGTCTCACTGCTTCACGCACAACACTATTTTCTAGTGTAAAATAACATAAAATACATAATTTACTTGCCTTCCCTTTAAATAGCGCAAATTCAATGTAATTGTGTTTATAAAACTTTTACTAGATCTTTATATACTTTGCAAAAAAACACACTTTAATGACACAAAGTAGGTAATCTCAAAAAGGCAACACACGGTTGCTGAGGTTCTCTGACAAAATCCCACACGTAACTGTCGCCCGTAGGACATTTATAATGTTAACCCCCTCAACTTGGATTGTGGCTTTCAACACTTCTTTTTTTAAAGCACATAGCGCCTTCAATTCAAAGTGGTAGGCAGTATTTTTGCACTGGGATCAGTTTAACATTTGTTAGTGTAGAGCTATTTACACCATTCAAAGGCCATTTAGTGTTAACACTTTTGTAACTTTTATAACGTTTGATAGGATATCTTCCTAGGAAACAGTCTTCCAAAAAGTAACACTAGCAGCAATGCTTGCATTTCACTTTGAAATGAAAGCTGAAAGGATATTCGCATCTGCTTTGGTGCGTGGAACTTCTTTTCTTCTGCTTGAGGCTGCACAGCGTTTACTGTTTTGTTATCTTTCCCTGGCTGCATGCATTTAGAGGGTTCCTAACACCATTTACCCGACATCGCCATCGCCATCCCGGACGGATACAAGATCACCCGGAGGGACCACGTCAACCAGACTGGAGGAGGCATCGCCATCGTCCACAAGAACACCATCCGCATCACAACCTACTCCGACGACACCCTCACTGCCGCCGAACACCTGCACTACCAGATCCACACCGACCCCAAGACCACCCTCAGAGGCACCCTCATCTACAGACCCCCGGGACCACGCACACAATTCAGCGAGGATTTCGCCGACTTCATCAGCCCGCACGCCCTCCCCTCCGCTGACTACATCCTCCTCGGTGACCTCAACTTCCACCTGGTGAACAACAACGACCGCAACACCACCACCCTGCTGGACAACCTCGCCAACCTCGGACTCATGCAACTGGTGACCACTCCCACCCACTACGCCGGCCACACGCTTGACCCCGTCTTCTCCTCCAGCAAGGACATCTCCTTCAGCCACGCCACCAGACTCCACTGGACAGACCACAGCTGCGTCCACTTCAGCTTCAAAAGGAACACGACCCACCACCACCCGCAACAGGTTCCCCGCAGGAGCTGGAACAAGATCACAGCCGTCCAGCTCGCCACATCCCTGAGCCAGAACCCTCCCGCCAGCTCAGCGAACCCCAACCAAGCCGCCAACGACCTCACGAGGTGGATCAGCAACTGCGCAGACGACCTCGCCCCACTGAAGACCCCCCCGCCAGACCCGGAACCAAGAAAGCATCCTGGTTTACCGACGAACTCAAGAGCTCCAAGAAGAACTGCCAAGCCCTCGAGAAAGCCTGGCGCAGAGACCCAACTACAGACAACATGACCACCCTCAAGCTTTCCACTCGAAAGCATCACCAGCTGATCCACGCCACCAAGAGAACCACATTCAAGGAACGCCTGGACAACAACGCCCACAACAGCAAGGAACTCTTCAACATCGTCAAAGAGCTCTCGAACCCTAGCGCTGGAAACAACTACATTCCTCCCTCGCAAGACCTCTGCAACTGGCTCGCATCGTTCTTCCACAGCACGATCGCAGACATACACAACAGCTTCAGCACACAGCCGACGCAACCTACGACCGCACCAACGCCCCCCACCACCACCATCCACGCCTGGACCCCGGTCAACACCAAAGACACCATCCGCATGATGAACTCCATCCACTTCGGCTCCCCAACCGATCCCTGCCCTCACCACATCTTCAACAAGGCCGACTCCGTCATCGCACCCCATCTCCGGGACATCATCAACGCCTCCTTCAACACCGCCACCTTCCCAGAGAGCTGGAAGCACGCTGAACTCAGCGCCATACTGAAGAAACCATCAGCGGACCCCACCGACCTCAAAAACTACTGCCCTATCTCGCTCCTTCCTTTTCCTGCCAAAGTCATTGAGAAGACCGTCAACAGACAGCTGGCCGCCTTCCTCGAGACGAATGGATCCCGCGACCACTCGCAGTCCGGCTTCCGGGCCAACTACAGCACCGAGACCGCCCTCATCGCAGCCACCGACGACATCCGAACCCTGCTCGACAACGGGGAAACAGCGGCCCTCATCCTCCTGGACCTCTCCGCGGCGTTCGACGCGGTCTGCCACCGCACCCTAGTGCAGCGCCTCAACAACATCGGAATCCAGGAGAAGGCACTGGAATGGGTCATCTCCTTCCTCACCGGAAGAACACAGAGAGTCCGCCTCCCCCCGTTCAGATCCGAGGCCACCGAAGTCATCTGCGGCGTTCCACAAGGATCTTCACTCAGCACCACGCTGTTCAACATCTACATGAGTCCCCTCGCGGCCATCGCACGCCAACACAACCTCAACATCATCTCCTACGCCGACGACACCCAGCTGATCCTCTCCCTCACCAACGACCCCGCCACCGCCAGTACCAACCTACATGAAGGGAAGAAAGACGTAGCCGAATGGATGATGAACAACCGCCTGAAATTGAACTCAGATAAGACGGAAGTCCTCATCCTGGGATCTTCGCCCTCCGCCTGGGACGACTCCTGGTGGCCCCCTGCCCTGGGCAGCGCACCCAAACCAACAGACCACGCACGCAACCTGCGCTTCATCCTGGACTCCTCCCTAGCCATGACCAGACAAGTCAACGCCGTCTCCTCGTCATGCTTCAACATCCTACGCATGCTACGCAAGATCTTCCGGTGGATCCCCACCAAAACCAGGAAGACGGTCACCTAGGCCCTAGTCACCAGCCGACTGGACTACGGCAACTCCCTCTACGCCGGAACCACAGCCAAACTCCAGAAAAGACTCTAGCGCATTCAGAACGCGTCAGCACGCCTCACCCTGGACATTCCCCGACACAGCCACATCTCCGTACACCTGAGAAACCTGTGCAGGCTCCCCGTCAGCAAGAGAATCACGTTCAGACTCCTCACCCACGCACACAAAGCTCTCTACAACCAAGGCCCAAGATACCTCATTGACCGTCTGACCTTCTACACTCCCACCCGCCAGCTCCGATCGACCAGCCACGCCCTCGCCGCCGTCCACCACATCCGAAGAGCCACAACGGGAGGAAGATCCTTCTCCTACCTGGCTGCCAAGACGTGGAACTCCCTCCCCATCCACCTCCGCCTGACCCAAGACCACCTCTCCTTCAGGAAGCAACTGAAGACCTGGCTGTTCGAGCAGTAGCGGACCCCCCTCACCCAAGCACCTTGAGACCCTCCGGGTGAGTAGCGCGCTATACAAATGCTTTGATTGATTGATTGATTGACCATTTATCGCGTCATTTCAGCATGCATTTCTGTTACATTCTTGCCTCCGATGCCTTGGAACTAATAATCAAGCATCACAGCAGGTCTAAGAAGCTTCTGTTGCTGTGTGGAAATGTTTATGTATTCAGCGTGGAGTGGGAAAAATATTTCTCACAAGGGTGTGCGCTCTGGTTTACTGGAAACCGTGTGGTTTCTTAACAGTTCAAACTGAAAGATATATTCAATAATTGATTCATAATCCAAAAGTTCTTTCCGAATTTTATTCCAATGTTTTCAATCACATTGCGTTGCAGTTAATTCGAAATTCGATCAATAAACATTCCATTCAAATACCCAATGCATTTCGGGTCTCAAACATGGACCCTTCGTCAGGGGTCTAAGGAAAAAGAATAATACAAGGCCAGGATAAATATTTACTCAGTAATGAAATTTCAACAATATTTACCATTGGTAACTAGCAAAAATTAATCGTGGGTACATGCCATAAACATATCGAAGAGTGATGCTGTACAACATTAAATAAAGAGATAACCGGCTAAACATTCAAATACGTGCAGAACATAGTCTGAAAAAGTGCAGAGACCGAAGAACCTGTGAGTATATTACAAGGCTTGAAGTAAGCATAAAAACGGTGTCAACAAAAACCCTCACAGGGAAACCCAAGACGTTGTGTATATAACGAACGCTAAAGTTACCACCACCACCACGGTGTAACATGCTGAATAAACGGAAAATGAGTGACTTACATGAAAGCTGGACGCCAGACGTCTCAATATCGATGTGTGAGCGGATAGAGAAAGTTGAGTGCAATTAAGTGAAAGGGGATCGCGGTCCTAGCGTGTAACGTATGAACGTAGGTCACGTGATCGGGAGGAGAAAGGACAACCAACACTAAAAAAGGACTCAAACAATAAACTGCAAGACGGACGAAAGACACACACAAAATGACCAGAGTAACGTGGAATGCACCTAAATACATAAAAATATGCAAGCACATAAGCTAATCCCAACTCGTGGCTGGAAAATGGGAAAATCAGAATAAAAATAAAAATAAAAATGAACAAATATATCATCGGTTTAAACATGAAAAACAACAAAAGACATATGCCATAATTTAAAGTCATCAACGAGTGAAGCTCAATACTGGAGCTCAGAATAGTTCAAGCAGCCAATGTTAATTTAAATTAGAGAAAACACGAATATTCAATCCTATCATTCATCCCCACTGGTTGGAGAGAATTCAGTTTTTTGATCCAAAAATACTCTGCTTGTAGTCTCTGTTTAACAGGATCAATGTCTCTGCGTTGTGGAATAACCTCAAGAATTGTACATCGCAGCTGAGCAATTTGATGGCCCGCTTCTTTCCAGTGTTTGGCCACCGTAGATTTGGTGTTAAACAATCTAATGTTGCTCTTGTGTTCTGTAATGCGCACTTTCAATTTGCGCTCAGTTTGTCCAACGTAAACTTTGCCACACGGGCATTTGATTGCATAAATGATATTTGTGGTATCACAAGTGCTAGAATGATGCAATTGAATTTGGTACCCTTTAGTGGGGTGAGCAAAGCTGTTCCCCACAATGATATTTCCACAATGTACATAGTTCTGGCATCTGGACATGCCCTTAAAGTTGCATTTGTCTTTTTTGGGTGTGTTCAATATTTCTTTTAGATTCCTGGATCTTTGAAATGCAAAGGTGATTCTTTCATTATAGAGATCTTTTAGATCAGGTTCCATTTGAATTAAATTCCAATGTTTGTTGATGATGCTTTTGATCCTTAAAGCTTCAGTGGAATATTTCAATACACAAACTGTTTGTTTATACTTGAGATTTGGTGTTGCTTTTAGTAGCATTTCTCTAGGGTTCACTCGCACTTTATCCATTGCCACTTTCAAAACTTCTTCTGGATAACCTCTTGAACGACATTTGTTGGTGAGTGCTTCCCACGCTTCATGCAAATCTGCTTCTTGGGTGGTGATCCTTTTAAGTCTGGTATATTGAGATGTCGGCAAATGTTTTTTTAAAGTCTCAGGGTGAAAGCTTTGAAACGAAAGACTTGAGTTTCTGTCAGTCTTCTTAATGTAAACCTGAGTGGTGAGCACATTGTTTTGAAGTAACACTAGCACATCCAGAAATGCAATGGAGGATTTCTTAATAGTGTGGGTGAATTTAATCCGATCATTATTGGTGTTCAATACCATGATGTTCTTTTCCAGAATTGTTTTTTCTCCTTTCCAAATCAGAAAGATGTCGTTGATGTAACGTTTGAACAACAAAAGATTGAGAAATCCTCCATTGCATTTCTGTATATGCTAGTGTTACTTCAAAACAATGTGCTCACCACTCAGGTTTACATTAAGAAGACTGACAGAAACTCAAGTCTTTCGTTTCAAAGCTTTCACCCTGAGACTTTAAAAAAACATTTGCCGACATCTCAATATACCAGACTTAAAAGGATCACCACCCAAGAAGCAGATTTGCATGAAGCGTGGGAAGCACTCACCAACAAATACCGTTCAAGAGGTTATCCAGAAGAAGTTTTGAAAGTGGCAATGGATAAAGTGCGAGTGAACCCTAGAGAAATGCTACTAAAAGCAACACCAAATCTCAAGTCTAAACAAACAGTTTGTGTATTGAAATATTCCACTGAAGCTTTAAGGATCAAAAGCATCATCAACAAACATTGGAATTTAATTCAAATGGAACCTGATCTAAAAGATCTCTATAATGAAAGAATCACCTTTGCATTTTAAAGATCCAGGAATCTAAAAGAAATATTGAACACACCCAAAAAAGACAAATGCAACTTTAAGGGCATGTCCAGATGCCAGAACTGTGTACATTGTGGAAACATCATTGTTGGGAACAGCTTTGCTCACCCCACTAAAGGGTACCAAATTCATTGCATCTTTCTAGCACTTGTGATACCACAAATATCATTTATGCAATCAAATGCCCGTGTGGCAAAGTTTACGTTGGACAAACTGAGCGCATATTGAAAGTGCGCATTACAGAACACAAGAGCAACATTAGATTGTTTAACACCAAATCTACTGTGGCCAACCACTGGAAAGAACCGGGCCATCAAATTGCTCAGCTGCGATGTACAATTCTTGAGGTTATTCCACAACGCAGAGACATTGATCCTGTTAAACAGAGACTACAAGCAGAGTATTTTTGGATCAAAAAACTGAATTCTCTCCAACCAGTGGGGATGAATGATAGGATTGAATATTTGTGTTTTCTCTAATTTAAATTAACATTGGCTGCTTGAACTATTCTGAGCTCCAGTATTGAGCTTCACTCGTTGATGACTTTAAATTATGGCATATGTTTTTTGTTGTTTTTCATGTTTAAACCGATGATATATTTGTTCATTTTTATTTTTATTTTTATTCTGATTTTCCCATTTTCCAGCCACGAGTTGGGATTAGTTTATGTGCTTGCATATTTTTATGTATTTAGGTGCATTCCACGTTACTCTGGTCACTTTGTGTGTGTCTTTCGTCCGTCTTGCAGTTTATTGTTTGAGTCCTTTTTTAGTGTTGGTTGTCCTTTCTCTTCCCGATCACGTGACCTACGTTCATACGTTACACGCTAGGACCGCGATCCCCTTTCACTTAATTGCACTTAACTTTCTCTATCCGCTCACACATCGATATTGAGACGTCTGGCGTCCAGCTTTCATGTAAGTCACTCATTTTCCGTTTATTCAGCATGTTACACCGTGGTGGTGGTGGTAACTTTGGCGTTCGTTATATACACAACGTCTTGGGTTTCCCTGTGAGGGTTTTTGTTGACACCGTCTTTATGCTTACTTCGAGCCTTGTAATATACTCACAGGTTCTTCGGTCTCTGCACTTTTTCAGACTATGTTCTGCACGTATTTGAATGTTTAGCCGGTTATCTCTTTATTTAATGTTGTACAGCATCACTCTTCGATATGTTTATGGCATGTACCCACAATTAATTTTTGCTAGTTACCAATGGTAAATATTGTTGAAATTTCATTTACTGAGTGAATATTTATCCTGGCCTTGTATTATTCTTTTTCCTTAGACCCCTGACGAAGGGTCCATGTTTGAGACCCGAAATGCATTGGGTATTTGAATGGAATGTTTATTGATCGAATTTCAAATTAACTGCAACGCAATGTGATTGAAAACATTGGAATAAAATTCGGAAAGAACTTTTGGATTATGAATCAATTATTGAATATATCTTTTAGTTTGAACTGTTAAGAAACCACACGGTTTCCAGTAAACCAGAGCGCACACCCTTGTGAGAAATTGTTTCCCACTCCACGCTGACTACTATTAAAGGCACAGTTTGACCACGTGTGTCGGATGTGGCGCCTACCATAAACTTTGGGTACTTTTGAATATACGTGTTTACTTCGAGTGCACCAGGATACCACAGTTTGAAATGTTTATGTATGGCACACTGTTGCTGACTATCCTCTTCACGTTAACATGATTTACTCTCAAATATTACACTACAATATTGAGCAATCAAATATCTTCTTCCTGGTTCACCCACCAGTGGAAATGTCTTGTACCTCACATACAACTAATTACCCATCATCATCACCCATATCTTACTGCAAAAAGCTTAAATAACAACAAATTATTTTAAAGATAATTCCACGTTCTCCCCACTAGAGCATGTCCCACCAGAGCACAGTCCAATCAGTGACAGCATTTCAATCCGCCTTTCATAAGCTCGTCGCCATGAATTTAAATAATAGTTCTTCCACCGAATGTAAACCTTTTGGTGAGTGAGTTAGAAGTCTATCAATCAAGGAAACTGTGCCTCTGTTTGGCAAGGTTTTATCTTACTATTTCAATGAGTTAGAGCACTTGTGGCATACCATAACATTTTCCAAAATATGGGGCTGTGGCCAATTTAATCCTAAAATAGTTCTGGTGATAAATGTGCTCTCTCTTTTTATTCTGGATAACGGTAATACATTTGAGTATCGTTACTTTTAGGATTCAAAGTACTGGCAATACACGTCACACCACTGGTGGGTTCAATAATGAGGACTAGATTCATTGAATTTAAGCATAGGCGTAAAATCCGTTCCGCTCGCGGATTTTGCGGATTTTTGGTAAATTCGCAATCCGCGAACTCTCGCGAACTTGCCGAAAATTCGTAAAATCCGTGCGAAGCGGATTTTTTGCTTGGTCGCACTTACCAACTAGAATACTATACAATTTCGCGGGAGTAAACACTTGCGAACACGTAGATGCGACGGGCAGCGACAATCTCGCAATTGCGAGATTGCAAAATTTGCAATTTCGCACAAGAAATTCACCAGCAGGCAGCATAAACATTGAAAATTATGATTTTTATCAGAATAACTCCTCAGGTTGACATTTGCCTGCACTTTATCTTTGCAAGGAGTCCATTTTGGGGGGTGGGGGTGGGAGGAAGGAAGTGCCCCACAGTTTCCAACTTCCTGTTCCTGTCCACCAGGCTCCTCCCAGTGCTTTCTTCATGTGCTGGTCACTTTGATTTGGATCTTGACCTGGAAGGATTACTTTTTGTGGATGCTGCTGGATATTTGGATTTTTGCAAAACTGAAAGCACTCAGCAGGTGCAAAAGTTCAATCTTATCATTAGTAACCATTCCCTGTAGTGCTTCCTGAGGGGCCCCTTCAGAGTTCACTTGCCTACTTGCAACTATTCTATGACCCTGCTCTGACCCTCACAGCAGACTCAGAGAATAGCTACACGTATACAACAAAGGTCCTGTTAAAAAATTACACTGCAACAGAAAGCAATTACAGACAAAACTGAAAGCACTCAGCAGGTGCAAAAGTTCAATCTTATCATTAGTAACCATTCCCTGTAGTGCTTCCTGAGGGGCCCCTTCAGAGTTCAGTTGCCTACTTGCAACTATAGGCCACAAAGGTCCTGGGAAAAAAAACTGCACTGCAACAGAAAGCAAATTACAGATAAGGAAGCAGGTGCTAGCCAGACTGGAAGTTTAAATTCAGTGACACATTAATCAACCCCAAATTAATTCATGTCAGTTGAAGCAGGGCAGGTGTGCTTGCTTTTTTTCACCCCCATAATCTACAGTGATAAACCAACCAGAGGGTGGCAGTGATGTACCAGAAGGTGGCATGGGTGTACCAGAGGGTGGCAGTGGTGAAACAGAGGGTGCTGTGAACCTGTGATGATGAACCAGATGTAGAAACAACATAGTCGCGGCCGTTGCGAGCCGACAAGTAAGTTCGCAATTGCGAACTGGTACAGAACCCTCGCGAACTGTCAGAAATCCTTGCGAACACACAAAAAAAAATCCGCAAATTCGCAGATTTTGCGGATTGCGAATCCGCAAATACGCAAGTTCGCGGATTGCCAATTCGCAAAATCCACCCATGCTTAATTGAATTACATTTAATACCTCGTATTGCCATTTCTTCTCACTACCCATGGGTTCCTTACTCATTCTCTGCATAGCCACAAGCGGTTTCGTGATCTTAGAAGGAGCTTCCATCAATCCTGTTTACATGCCACAGAGAATTCCCATTTTCGGTTTGTATGTTTTGTAGGCTTCTGTTTATAATGAAATGATTAACAGATAAGTCAAATGAAAACAATATTGCAAATTAAGAATATACTCCAAATTACAGTTTCCAAACAAAATACATTTTCCACCATTTACGTTTGATTTACTTATGGGTCTCTACATGGTATGAATTTGCTGCATTTGCCACAGAATCCAGGATCTGCTGCATAATATGCAGTTTTTTTTTTTATTTCAAAAGTTTTTATTTAGAAGATTCCAATACACTATAGAAGATTTTTCAATACAGTAACAATAAAAAAAATTGTTTCAAAAGTCCCTAAAAATGTTGCAACACTGTTTGCCACGCAGTGGAAAACCCATCACAAACGTTGACCGGTCATCTTGCAGTTGCTTATTGCTGTATTTGGTGTTAAGCTGGTATTAATGAGGTGAAACCTTTGCCCATACAGTGGTAACGTGTACAAATGACACAATGATGAAGTCATACTTTTTTTAAATGTGCAGTATTACACCACCTACTTTGCCTGTTCTTGTCGCGTAATTGAGCCCACCCTGCTTCATACTTTGGTTCTCCCCTGGCACATACCTTCAGTGGCCCTGCCTATTGGCATTGCCACTGCTTGCCTAAATTTGTCCTCCCACTCTTTCATCCCTCTCTTGTCTTATCTGTTCTTGTTCTTCTCTTACCCTTTCCTGATTAAATCGGTTTGTTTCCTCATCTCACAGTTTCACTCTTTCTTCTCTCCTCCTCTGTTCTCAACACTCCATTATCGCCCCCCCTCGTGTCATCCTCCTCTCCTTCTTGTATCTTCATGTTCCTCTGTCCTTCCTTACTCTCCCCTCTCATCTTTCCTCTTATCTCTCCTCTCCTCACTCTCCCCTCTCATCTTTCCTCTGATCTCCCATCTCCTCACTCTCCCCTCTCATCTTTCCTCTTATCTCCCCTCTCCTTACTCTCCCCTCTAATTTCTCTCCTATCTTCCCTCTCATCTCTTCTCTATCTCTCCACACATCTCTCTCTTTCCCTAGCTGTATATCTTCCTCATCGCTCTTCCTCTCACTCTCGCTTTATTTTATTCTGACTCACTTTATTATCTGAGAGGTGCATTTACACACATGCCAACAGACCCCATCCAGGTGGAGGATGCATGATTGTCCAAGTCAGAAAATGGCTGTAATTTAACTTACCTCTAGTGTAATATAATCAACGGGGAAAATACATTACCCAAAATTTTATCGGAGCACAAAAATGGAGGAGGTGAAACATGAGAGGCTGATAAACCTGAGGAAACAGAAGAACTGAGGAGAGAGACTCAGACAGGAGGCGTCCATAGGAAGAGTGAACTGAGCACACAAGAGCCACATTCACAGAGCTCCAGTCCCATGAATAAGGCACTCACTCATCCATCGGATTCTAGGAGTGAGGAAGGGAGGGAGGAGAAGCGATGGAAGCAAGGATATAAAACACAAGGACACAAGTGAGGTGAGAGCTCAGGGACAGGGGAACGAGGAGATAGGTGAGGCCCTGCGGACGGCCCTGGTGAGGGTCAGAGGCAGGGGGACAGCAAGTGGAGGCAGCTCAGGTGTCGAGGTATCTCTTGTCCATAGGACAGAAAGTGAGGCTTGTTAGCTTTGCCAATGATTTAGATGTTTTGTTTGAAGTTGAAATGTCAAGTCATGGAAATAAGGGCAACATTGATGACCATCAGGTGTCATGACTCGCAAATTGCGGTTTTATGAACTCGCAATTTGTGAGTCACAAAACCTGATGTGCAGCAGTGTCTCAGTAACTGTGTACGATTCCCAAATGGGTCGCAAGGGACCTGTCTCATTAATATTCATGAGGCAGGTCGCAATTTACCACTCATTGGGAATGGCCAGCACCCTCAGCGATGGTGACCAGCTGGGGTCAGAAAACCACAAAATCTGTGACTGCTTTTTAGCTCGAGCCTATAGCGGCAGCGCACATGTGCTGCTCGCTTTGCAAGGTATGCAGAAATGGAGTATGGAGTGGAAGCTTTGTGGAAGCTCCGCCCACTATCCGCCCATGTTTTTAATTGGCAAGAATCTTCGTGTCACAATTTATAAATGACAATGGCCTGTATGAATCGCAATGAAGCGGGGACTTCCTGGGTATGAGAAGCGATGTTATGAGTGCCTCTCATAGATGGAGGAAGGGTACCAGTTTCTAGCGCATCCTCATAGACCCCCTCAGGTATTGAGCCATCAAATTTATATAGGTTTTATAAAATTTAACTTGAAGCCCATCCAAGCCAAGGGCCTTACCGGACTGTGTCTGCATTATGGCTTCCCGGATCTCATCAAGTTTGAAGGCGTCATTAAGGAATTCCTTTTGGGAGTCCCCTAAGCGCCACGTCCCCCAAAAAACTGTCCAGATCAAAGGTGTCTCTTCGTTGCTAGGTGTACTATGCGGTGTAATGTGCAGTGGACGTGGCTAAAATGCCAGCAGTATCCTTACACATAATGTCCCCGGGCCCAGTAATTTCAAGTACATAATTAGTAAAGCATGGTTGTCGAATTGTTTCCGCAAGGACTTTCCCAGGCTTTTCACCCTCTCCATACCTAAGGGCCACCCATAAGTTTCCCCCTGAATTTCGTGTCACGATCTGCAGTGGTGGTATATTGTGATAATTTATCACGAAGAATATGTTTGAGGTTACTGTCCCCGCCATGGCCAGTTGTTGCTCCAATGCCTTAAGCTACGCATCCAACTTCCCTGTATGTCTCAGAGGACACCTGAGCTTTTGGAGATACAGAAGCCATGAATCGTTACCTTAAACACCTCCCATATTGTTGGCACACTATTCACAGAGCCCTTGTTGCGCTGGAAGAAGTCCTGAATGTCCTCACCCTGTTGTGAACGTATCTAGGACCCTATTTAAATATTCCCGATTTATGCCCTTATGTGGTTATAACAAATCATATCCTTATAAAGGCATAAGAATCATATCCATATTTAGTCATAGCCAATGCAGTCCAAATACTGCAAGTTTACTCCCATAGACTCCTAGAAAGTACAACGCGTTCTTTAAACAAACCAAGCCTCCAGCAGCCTGGGAATTCCCCCTGCTTCTGTTTTGATTTGTCCAAGAACTCCTGGAGTCGTAAAAGAACTGTGAGTTCTTAGTGACGTCTTATGTCCAACCTTACGTCAAACTCGGCACCTTCCAGGTATAAGTATACCAGCATCTGCCTTAAGCAAACACACGGTGGTTTGGAGCAGATCGACTATCTACTTGCCCGACGCCATGCTGTAGCAAGTGCCGAAGGAAGCCGACCCTCCCGTTGACGCAATGAGAGAGACGCTGTCTTTTCTCCTGCTGAGAAATCCAGCTCCAGTGTTTCCAGTCACCCTTGCTGGTTGCTGGGAGATCGAGTCCTGAGAAAGAGATACAAGACCTCCTTCATTCTATAACCAAGGTACAGAGCTGATTAGATCCTTAGAGAATTCTTGATTCAGATTCCGGGCAAAATCTATCTTAACTCAAACTATATCTCACTTACTCCTTCCCACGTACTAGGCTTAGGTTAGGTACACCGGGGTAGGCGTATTTTAGAAACACCAGTTGAGTACGTTTAGTCAACTTTTATCATTGTATGTATTTTAGCCGTTTTAAGTATCTTATAGCTTAGAAACCATATAAATGCTTTTACAGTATTATTTCACAATACTCCTTTTACTGTACGCACTTTACTTTATGACAAGTATTGCAATTGTGGCAATTTACGTCTCTTGCATGAGAAAGAAGACTGCTCAATCAATAACCACTTTTATTGAAAACGCCCGTCTCTCTATTTCTCTGCGCTTCTGGTGAAACTAAGCATGCACGATTGACTGAGTGAAATAGCTGTCTATTGTTTCCGCGACTCTGGAGATATACTCCTTATTCTGGAGGGAGCAAAGTTGTCATGTTTATGCGGTTGTCAGAAACTAATCTCTTCTTGTCTATTCAGAAAAGTTAACTCCTTCCTGTTCACTCGAGAAAGTTTTTAGTGACCTCTGAGCTAGCTGGCATTTATAATTAAGTCTAACATATTCAGTAGAGACCTAGTCAACCTTAGTCCTACATCTAAACTATCGTTTATGTTATTCCAATGCGCAGAGCCTATTGGGAATATAGGTACTACACTACATGGCGCCCAACGTTTGGTAAGGCGATAATTTAACGCAAGATACTAGAGTAACTCAGTCGTGCTTTTCACACAGACCCCTTTTCCCATAAAAACTCCAATAGACGTCTGGAGTGGGTAAAAGGTTAATATCCGCCAGAACTTAGTAGGATGAGAATCCTATGTATTAGTTTTTGGTTTAATCAACGTTGAAGGATACAGTGTTCCAAAATATTGTGCACCTAATCTTTGTTTCCTTGAAACTTGATCTGCAACAAAAAACCTTTCAGTCAGTAAAATATCGGAAGGTGAAGAGGATAAAGAAAGAGATGCTTTAGCAGCTCAAATTTTAGCGGATGACACAAGTCTTCGGCAAGATGACCAGGAGGCTATAATCATCCCAGTCAATGTATCATCAAGAGGTTGTACAGTCATATTTGTGGTAGAGGCCCATGAATATCAGCAGACAGAGGTATTCTATTCCTGGATACACTTTCCAGCAGCACATGCTGTGACACACCAGTTTCACTACTACAAAATAGATGAATCTCCAGAGGAATACGTCCCCTTCGAGGACATTGAAATTCCAATAACATACCAAGAGCATCAGCTCTGGATTAAAGGCGCCCTAAAACATCAAAATCACTTCACCAGGCTCGGTCCACTAGGTAGACCAGGAGCCACATGGCCAGTTCTAGCGGCTACACACCACATCCTGACATTGAAAAAATGTCAAGTGGAGAACTTTTAGTTCAGCTAAAACATTTAATTAAAACACATAGACAATTGGTCCAATATGTCATGCGGACTTTAACAGTCCAACCAGCAGAAAGAATTCCACAGCACACCCCTCACCAGGGGAACACAAATAAAATCACACCAGAGACTATACAATCAGTCATTGGCAAATTACCAGAAAAACGGGAACAAATTCCGTCTGGTTAGCTGAAAAAATCACTCAAATAGAGGCAGTATTTCCTGATACTACACCTAATGAGAAACACAGAATCCTGATTATCTGTCTTCCAATGGGGATCGCACCACATGTAGAGGACTGTGACACTTGGGGCACAGTTTTTGCTTCGATATACATAAAAAACACATGGTGTTCCATCTATGGCGGTTATACCAGACGTACTAAGACAGATTCAAAATAAATACGGTCCAGAACCTGCTTTAACTCTAGGTATGAAATTACTGAAAGACTTTAAGCGAGTCTCGGCTATACTGTTAGCCAACATAAAAGGAGAAGCAGCATCTGTGGCAATCCACCAAAAATTGAAAGAAACAGATATAGCAGAGCAACCTTTTGAACTTGCCAGAATAATTGAAAAATCCTATGAAGAACTAGGTGGAGATAGTTTGGGTGGGACACCACTAAGACCCCAACTAATTGAAAATCCTGAAAAAACATTCATTAAGAATAATCTCAATACTCAAAAAAAGAGGTGGGAGGGTTATAAACAAACCCCTCCCAGAGAAAAACAATTTCAGTCCAGAGGAAGGTCTCCTCAACGGAGAGATAGATCTCCAGAATGAGGGGGCAAGTCTCCACAAAGGGAGCCCTCTGAAAAAAGATACAACCTTAGAAATAGGGACAATTTGAGAAAACTGGACAGATATCAAGATACTGATACACGTCCCTCTCGATCTTTTCAGACTTCCTCACAGAAATCGGAAAGAAGAGGACAGTCAGAACACAAAGAAGAGCACGTCAAGTACAAAGACAAGGAACCTGCTCATCAAAGTAAAAAATTACAATTTCCGAAAAAGAAGGTAGCTAGTATTAAAATAAAACATGCCGAGGATTCTGTGAACACGACTGAAAAACGGAGAATGGGCCCAGACAATGCTAGACAGCGCAGCAGAAGTGACCATAGCTCGCAAGATCCTGATGAATCTTCTGGAGACAGTGGACACGAATGAATACATTCAAGTGGAAACTGCAGACACCAGAGTTAGAGTGCCCCATAAAATATACGAAATAACATTACGTATAGAAGGGGACAAAACTAGGGAAATAAGAGGTCTCTTTTGGGAGAACCTATCTAAAGGCTATGATATCCTTCTAGCAGTGAAAGACTGGCCACCAGAGTTTGTCAGGGAGTGCCCACATGGCGAAGAAATGATTATGCCTGCCTTCTCAAATCACATTCCAATTCATAAAAAATACACATATGCTAGAAAATGGGCAGTGGCCCAAGCCCCTGAAATATATAAAAATCATGTAGGATGGGATAAGGATTCTCCTAACCATAAAATTCAGTAAAAAATCAACCTACTGCACAGAGGCAGTATCCTGTTAAGCACGAAGCTAAAAAACAAGTCAGGGAGATCTTAGATCAACTTGAATATCAGGGGGTGTGTTGAAAGTTAGGCTGAAAACCGTCAACATTATCGGCGCCCTCTTGCTCTCCTTAAACCTTTTGTGCGCGTAAAACAGCCGCCATTTTGAACACCATGGCTTCCCTGCTCTCGCCGAGAGCCAGCGCGCCTCTCTCTCCCTCCTAGCTTCACTGGCAACCCCCTGCTTGCACCTGCCTTGAGTCATAAACCCCTCTTCGGCGCTGCTCTCCCCCAGGCCCTCATCCTGTTCCCAATGCGACACCTCCCTGCCTCCCTTTCATGATCTCCGGCCCTTTGACGAAAACCCCTTTTCCCCGTGTGCCCGTTTGTCTTCCCCGTTCCCAGGCCGACACCTAGCTCTGCCGATACCAATCCCTTGCCCCTCCCCATACAATAGAAAGCTTCCCTCCTCAAAGGACCCCCGAGATGATCAAAGCCCCCCCCCATCCCACGAGATCCGATCGAAACCCGCACACTCCGTGAATCGGCGGAATACCCAGCTGCGCGATGACCATCACCTGTTGTGAACGGGGCGGGGACTTCCACTGTAACCTTGCGTGGGAACGGGCTGGGAAGGGGGGGATTCTGAGGATGTCTTTCCGTACATCAAAGTATCAACAAGAATGTGTTACATGTAATAAAGAGATAAACTTGTGTATAAGAGGCCAGGCCTCAGGGATGCAGTTAGAGCACCTCAGAACGATACCTTCTGTCCGTTTCGTTGTGTTCTCCTCCGGAGAAAATAAAAACCTTGTTTCCTGCCTTCCAGTCTCCAGCGCCTGCCTCTTCAATAGTTTAACTTCTTTGTGGGTTCAAGAGGCGACACCGCCGGGCAAATACTTAAGGATCTTATATTCTGGTTGGTAGTGCCCCCCAGTTGTATTTTTCCACAATTGGCGTCCCAAGCGTGGGGCCCATCAGCGACCCATGGATCCAGTGGGAGAGGTCCTGACGACAAAGTGAACGACTGCAACGATCGGGAACGCGTCTGTCCGATAGACCCTCGTCTGACAGCCGATCATCCGAACTTCACTGGTTCCGAACAGACCTCTCTCGAGTGATCTACGGTCCTGACTGGGAACCATCAGGAGTGCCGCGAGGATAACGAAGAAGAGAGGACGATCGGGCGCTGGATTCGGAAGTCAGGAAACTGTCCATGCGGTCCGGGTAAGGTCGTGTTACCACGACAAGTTGCGAAAAAATTGCTTGATTGCTTGTTTGTTAAATACTAGTATTGCTCTTTTTGTTTATTTGGAGATTCACTGTCTGCAAACGGAGAAACAACAGGCTCTCTCTTTGCAAGCAGTGGAGGATAGGTAGGGCAGACAACCGTGCTTATTTTTCTCCCCCACTCAATAATCACCTGAAACTGAACTGTTGTTCGCAAACTATTGTTTCCTGGAGATTCCCTGTCTGCAAACAGGGAAGAGACCACCCTTTTTGCAGATAGTGAAAAGGGTAGGTAACGCAGATCTTTGCGGACCTACTCATTCTCCCCATTGTTATTTATCGGTCTTTTGTTATCTTGATCTATGAGGGATTCACTGTCTGCAAACGGAGAAACAACGGGCTCTCTCTTTGCAAGCAGTGGAGGATAGGTAGGGTAGCAGCCGTGCTTATTTTTTTCTCCCCCACCCAATAATTGCTTGAAACTGAACTGTTGTTCGCAAAACTATTGTTTCCTGGAGATTCCCTGTCTGCAAACAGGGAAGAGACCACCCTTTTTGCAGATAGTGAAAAAGGTAGGTAACGCAGATCTTTGCGGACCTACTCATTCTCCCCATTGTTATTTATTGGTCTTTGGTTATTGTGATCCATGAGGTATTCACTGCCTGCAAACAACGTAGAATAGAAATATTCTGTCTAGTCTTTGCACCTAGTGATAAGATAGGCAGTGCTGACTTTTTAGTCCCTCGTTACGAGCCGTCATGTCTGTCTTCTCCCCACTGATGAGTAGCCTGTTTAGCCCGGACCGCCTATTAGAGATGGACCATCCAGCCCCGCTGGAAGGCACCCCTAATAAGGACATGTTCATGAAGCATGGATTGACCGCTATAGCCTATAGTAAACTATGGCATAAATATACAAAAAAGGGTCAAGAAAGTCAATGGCCCCTGATAGGATCCTTCGATGATGATAAAATAAAAACGCTAGAAACCGCCCTGGGTAAAAACAAGACAACACCTACTATGCTTGACAGCTTCGGCATGTGGCGAAAAGAAACTGAACAGCGTAAAAAGAAAACTGAGAGTAGGTTGGAAAAAGAGCTGCAAAAAGCAGCCCACCTAGCTGCTCAGAAACTAAAAAAGGAGATAGAGGAAAGAGAGAAAGCTAAACAGAAACTAGAAAGGGAAACGCCAAGCCAGTGTCCGGTTAGAACCCCCTCCATGCTCTACCCTGACTTACCCTCGAAACGACAAGCCAATGAGGACCTGCTGTTAGGTCCTCCTATCATCTACATGCCCCCTCCATATGCCCCTTCTCAACCCTTGGCGCAGCACGCGCCACCCCCAGGTACAAGCGAAGGTACCGCCACAGCGTCGGCCCCAATAGCCTCTGTGCCAGCCGAACCCCTTGTATTAAAACCCGCATCAACAACAACGTTAGATGACCATGAGACTCGAGGGGCTGGCCCTGCAAGAACAAACAGACTAGACAAGGATGAGCGAGCGGGGATCGACAAAATAGCGAGGACACTGGTAGAAAGGAAGGATGATGAAGAGTACATCACAGATATGTTCAGCTCGTATACAGGGAGTCACAGACGACATTTTACCGTACGACTGTGTTATCATGTCTTGAATGCATACGAGGACCGATATCGAGACAAAGGTCCCGAGAGCCTAAGGACTCTGTACCGGAAGGTCGATATCGGGGATGAGGGCGAGTGTGATGTGTCGGACCTCCTTACGCGTACGCTTGAGGTTTTCTGCCACCTCACTGAACGAAAGCCAGGAGCTAAATCCGCAGCCCCCGTAGTGACCGAACCACCAACCGAGCAATCTAACACCATGATGCCGATACGTGAGGCTGCCCCTTACTGGGTTCCCCCTCGAGGTACAGGGACTCACGATGATGCAAACAACCAAGATGCAAAGGGAAGGGTAGTATACAACTGGGTCTACCAGCCATGGGACCGGCAAGAGATACTGACATTCCGGAAATCTCTACCCGACCTACGTAAAAACCCCACTGCCTTCTATACTGAATTAGGTACAGCCCTGAGTTCAACGATCATGACCCTGGCTGACATCGACTTGTTCTTCGGGTTATGTCTGCCAGCTGATGTGTGGAAGCAAATCCGGAAAGTCGACCACCTTGAGCTGTTCGGACACACCTGGTCACAACTCGATGACTTGGACAAACAACGGGGACCAGGACAAAAGCCGTTGAAATCCATTCTAGACCTCCCAGATAAAATCGTAGAGAAATTAAAAACCCTAATCCCAGAAAAGAAAGTGGACTGGTCGATAGTAACAGCCTGTCGCCAAAAACCCCAGGAGGATGTATCGGAATACTTCTCCCGGTTTGAAACGGTGTTCTCCGATTACAGCGGCCAGGACATGACCACTGCAACCGGACACCATCTGTTTGTCCAGAATTATGTTAAGGGCCTATCATTGGACATCTCCCAGAAACTACAGGCCAGCGAGAGTAGTTGGGCAGCCTCCAAACCTACAGCGATTCTCCAAATGGCCCAATATTATGAGCATCAGAAAAATGAAAATGATAGGGCGACAGAGAAAAAGAAGAAAGACTTAAAAGAGAGGGTGATGATTGCCAAACTGCAAGGGGTGACTATAGGACGAGACCAATACCGGGGAAACTACCAGACAAACGTCCCTAAGACTGCATTTCCCCAGGACCGCACTCTGACTCCCTACAGTGGACGCACAGACCTTAGAGATGACCAGTGCGCTTTCTGCAAAGGGACTGGCCATTGGAAATCCCAGTGCCCAGTTCTCCTGGAAATGATCAGGAACAGAGACCCCAGGGATGTAGCAAACGGACCGAGACCTAAGGGACCACAACGAGGGCCCCCAAATGACGCGACTAATGACAGATCAAGCAGACCAAATACGTTCGATCGACCCAGACAGAACCAATATCAACAATCTGACTATGACGACACTCACACCTTTGCATAGGACAGCCAAGGGCGAGGGAGGGATCCAGTCGAGCTCTATGTTGACCAGCAGGGCCCTTATGTCACTGCTAAGGTCCTGGGTACCAAGTCTCCATTTCTGGTAGACACTGGCGCAACACGTAGTGCGTTATCTAAACGACTGATTCCAAGGGCACCCTTGTCTGGCTCACTCATAACATCGACAGGTTTCGATGGAACGCCCTCCACCAACCCTTTGTCTGCCCCGATTCTCTTTGACGTAGAAAACAACACCACCGACACCACGTTCTTGCTTTCCTCCAATAGCCCTGACGCCATTATGGGACTTGACTTACTGAAACACTTCCGAGCGACGATTAGGTGTTCTCAAGATGGAGTTCGAGTGTTTCTTTACGACAACCCCGTTCTGCTTAGACATTGTTCCCCCCGACACATGTTTTCCATCACCGACGTCGACGCGTCCCTGCTTGACACTCTACCTCCGTATCTGTGGGCCAAAGCGGATTCGGACGTAGGGCGTATGTTAATTGACCCAGTGCACATTACTGTCTGACCAGACGCAACACTCCCAAAACTCCCACAATATCGGATATCGCCAGAGGGCGAGAAGGCATTGGTAATGATTATCCAGTCACTGATAGACGCAGGAGTGGTAGAGGAAGTGGTTAGCAACGTTTGCAACAGCCCTATCTTGCCCATTATCAAGAAGCAGGGAGAGGGAGATGAGAAAGCATACCGTTTCATCATCGACCTCCGAGAGATCAACAAAGTGGTGGTACCCCAGTATCCTGTGGTCCAGACATCACCACCATCCTGACCTTGATTCCATCCACTGCCACCACCTTTTCCGTCATCGACCTCAAGAACGCATTCTTCTCCATCCCCATCCACCCAGACAGCCGATATCTCTTCGGCTTTACCCTAAAATCCCGCTCATATAGGTTTTGCCGAGCCCCTCAAGGCTACACGGAGAGCCCTAGCATCTACAGCCAGGCCCTCAAAAGGCAACTAGACCAAGTCCGGTTACCCGACGGGGTGGTGTTGGTACAATATGTCGATGACATCCTTTTGGCAGCCGACACCACCCCTCTAGCGGTTACCGCCACCATTCAACTCTTGCACTTCCTTGCGGAAAATGGCCACAAGGTCTCCAAGAAGAAGTTGCAATTCTGCCTACCCCAGGTCACTTACCTGGGCCACCTTCTGTCCAAAGATGGAAGGAAACTCACCCCTGATCGAATCCAGACCATTCTAGACACCCCTGTCCCTAAAACCCAGAAGCAGGTTCGCTCCCTATTAGCCTCACCTCCTTCTGCCGACAATGGTTGCCAAACTTCAGCCTCGTTGTAAAACCACTGCTCTCTCTCCTAAACAAAGACGTCCCTTTCCCACTCCCTTGGACTCCTGAGTGTCAAACTTCCTTCACGGAACTACGAGATGCCCTTTGCTCAGCCCCTGTCCTGGGTACCCCTGATTACAGAAAGCCCTTCTCCCTTTTCACTCACGAAAGGGAGGGGTGCGCTTTATCTGTCTTGACCCAGGCCATCGGTCCTAAACAACGACCGTGCGCTTACTTCTCTGCCACTCTTGACCCTGTCGCCAGAGCCTTGCCTGCCTGCCTTCGAGCTGTAGCTGCTGCTGCAGTCTCTATCCGACAGAGCGAGGGGATTGTACTCTCGAATTCCCTCACGGTACTGGTACCCCATGCAGTCGACACCCTCCTGAACCAAACCAAGACGCAACACCTGACGAGTGCACGACTGACTGGATACGAACTGACCTTGCTTGCCCCCCATATCACCCTGAAAAGATGCACCACACTGAACCCAGCAACTCTGTTACCCTTGCCAGAGAACGATCCCAATGTGCACCCCGTACATGACTGCGTGACTCTTACGGACGAACAGACCAGGAGTAGGGTCGATCTCAGAGACACAGCTTTTCCTGACCCCGACGGGGAGTTGTGGGTGGACGGTTCTTGCATCAAACTCTCCGATGGTACCACTTCCGCTGCCTATGCAGTCACCACGGCTCGAACTGTAGTAGAAACAGCCCGCATCACCCAGCGATCTGCCCAGGCAGCGGAACTGATTGCTTTGACGAGAGCCTGCATCCTGGCAACAGGAACCACGGCGAACATTTACACCGACAGCCAGTATGCCTTCGGGGTGGTTCACCATTTTGGGCTCCTCTGGAGGGAGAGAGGATACTTGACCTCACACGGCACACCCATTTTGCACGGGGATTTAGTCTCCGCTTTAATCGAAGCTGTCCTCCTCCCCAACAAACTTGCCGTTATCAAATGCCAGGCACACAAGAAGGTGACAGACATTATTGGACAGGGAAATGCACTAGCCGACATCACCGCCCGAACGACAGCTGAAAATAGAACGACAACACATATGTACGTGACCAGGTCACAAGCAGAAAACTGGACTGACGCCAAGGACACAATTAGAGACATACAAACGGCTAGCACACAACACGAATTGACTGAATGGGCACGGGTGGGATTGAAAGACGATGAAGGCTGCTGGCGGACAAAAGACACGAACAGATGGTTGCTACCTGATTCATACTTGATTCCCATATTAACCATGGCACACTCCCCTGCCCACATAGGATCAGCCCCCATGATCGAACTTGTCTCCAGGGTTTGGCACAATGACAAGATCCCAGATTCCGCCAAACGCCTGGTCCAACAATGCTTAATATGCCTGCAACACAACCCCGGGAAGGGAACTGTAGTACCCCGGGGGGGAATTTGGGGTCCCAAACCACCCATTTGAAGTCCTGCAGATGGACTACATCCAGCTAGACAGATGCCAAGGCCTGAAATATGTACTCGTCGTGGTGTGCGCATTTAGCAAATGGGTGGAAGCATATCCAACCCGTGACAACACCGCTATGGCCACTGCAAAGGTCCTGTTAAAGGAGTTTTTCCCCCGTTATGGCCTCTGTCGTGTTTTATGGAGTGATAATGGCCCCCACTTTGTAGCCAACGTTATCCAGCTCATCCTAAATGGGCTGGGTATCAAACAGAAATTCCACGCAGTCTTCCACCCTCAATCTGCTGGGCTTGTCGAACGACACAATGCCACACTAAAGCTTAAACTGGCCAAAATAGTGGCTACGACGGGCCTGAAATGGCCAGACGCCCTCCCATTGGCATTGCTATCGATGCGCTCTACCCCCACCCGACATCACTTAACCCCTTATGAAGTTGTCTTCGGTCGACCCATGAGCGTCTGGTCTGCCCCGAAACCAACTTCCATTCATGACGTTCCGGATGTCCTAATGTCTGATTATCTGTACAAATTGACTGAAACTTTGTCTGTCCTTCATCAGCAGGTGCAGCAGGCCATCCCCGATGCTTCCAGGGGTCCGGGTCACGCCATCCAGCCGGGGGACTTCGTGCTGATCCGAAACTTTCAGCGATCAAAGAGTTTGGAACCCCGGTGGACGGGCCCCTGGCAAGTGCTGATCACCACTCGGACCGCACTTCGAGTGAAGGGGAAGAAACACTGGCTGCACGCTCATCACTGCAAGAAGGTCTCTCCAGCCCTGGCCACGACAGACACCGTCAACACCCAAGAAGAGCTCCTGAACCAGGACCGACCATCGTTGAACTGCTACCCTGATACAGAGACACTTGAACTTTCAAAACATCCTGACCCCACTGTGCCATCTCGAGAAGGGTATTTCCTGCGTCGAAAGGAGGGAGCTTCGGCTAAGTAGGCCACGGACTAGGTTAGAGGATCTCAGAACGGTGACCCAAACTACCAAGGGTTACCTGGAGAGAAGCTAAAACTAAGTCTGTGGTCCTGCCCACTACCGAGCACCTTGAAGACGAAGATGATGGAAGCGCCAGATAAGAAGATGATGGAAGCGCCAAATAAGAAGCCGACGGAGACAGCAGGAAATACCCACTACAGAAATCCGAGAATAGACAGGCTCCATAGCTCAAAGACAATTGCACTCTTCATCGTAATTCTCCTCTGTTTTCTCCTCATGACTACGCTCTGGATTATGGAAGAACATGCACCTGCTCACGAAACATTCCTAACCACTGCTCAGCCTACCACCGTGAAGGAACATTATCTAATTTCTCTCTCTCCTCAACTAAGAGAGAGACGAAAGGAGTTTTGGAACAACTCTTTCGTGCAACTACTTCACCAGCACAATCTTGCCACCAACGCCACCAACTGCTGGATCTGTGGGTTGCTACCCCATGCCACTGGACATTCAATACCATTCATCCCTTCACCCTTCTCCGTCCACGGCTCCTGCCTTGCCTGGCTGATCCTCTTGCAAGAGAGCTATACGGACAATGCCACCTCCAGCAGAACTGCAGCACATTCTCCTCATGGGGCCGGGCGAAACAAGACAAAGACACACTTCTGCCCGCTGACCCCCAGCGACTCGATCCAAATGGACATCCCGGCCAAAGAACGAATCGAAATGCAGGTGTTCAACAATCCAACCAGACCCACCTTCTCCTATCTGCGGAAACGAACGGCTGCCACTCTGACTGTGGCCCTGACGGTCATCAACGTCACAGGCCACATGTGTGTAGAAGGACTTGGGACACAGCTGGTGGGTCGCAGCGCTTGCCGCTTTACCAGAACTTTGGACTCCACGGATCCACCTTCCTTTGTGTCATCCCCAAACATGTATTTCATCTGTGGCACGAAGGCCTACACCTGGCTCCCCAAAGGCTGGGGGGGCACTTGCTACATCTCCTTCGTCCTTCCTCCAACTTATGTGGCCCCAGCGAATCACCACAGACAAAAACGAGCCAAAGACGTTGAGCAAGCCGACTCAACAGGGGCACAGTTCCTCGATGCTATGAAAGGACTCGTCCCCCTCTGGGGCCCGATGGCAAACAGCCGTGCCATCCGACATTTGACTCAGGCAGTCGAGACAACCATGAACATCACAGCGGGCATCCTTGCCAACAACACTGCCGAGCTCCAAGCGGTCCGTTTGGTGGCTCTTCAGAACCGCCTCGTTCTAGATGTGGTTCTGGCGGACCGTGGAGGAGCATGCCGCATTATTGGGGCCAGCTGTTGTACATACATACCGGACAACTCACCCTCAGTGTACAAAGCCATCGAACATCTTCACAGACTCTCTTCGGAAGTTCACCAAGAGCAAGAAGAATGGTCGCTTGGTGGTTGGTTCTGGGACACCGTCAAAAGCTGGGGCTGGAGACTGCTCACCATTATCCTGATTCCCGTAGTTGTAATATGTGGCCTATGCTTAGGAATTCAATGTTTGCCACCTATGTGTTCTTTATGTGCGAGTTGTATTTTTCCCAAAACTGTGGACATTGGAAGCGAACATATGAGAGCATTGTATGATACCGAAGTTAGGAATTTGATGAAAATTGACATTGAGTAAGCAAGTTGGCTAGATATGTTGAAAAGGGAGGACTGTTGAAAGTTAGGCTGAAAACCGTCAACATTATCGGCGCCCTCTTGCTCTCCTTAAACCTTTTGTGCGCGTAAAACAGCCGCCATTTTGAACACCATGGCTTCCCTGCTCTCGCCGAGAGCCAGCGCGCCTCTCTCTCCCTCCTAGCTTCACTGGCAACCCCCTGCTTGCACCTGCCTTGAGTCATAAACCCCTCTTCGGCGCTGCTCTCCCCCAGGCCCTCATCCTGTTCCCAATGCGACACCTCCCTGCCTCCCTTTCATGATCTCCGGCCCTTTGACGAAAACCCCTTTTCCCCGTGTGCCCGTTTGTCTTCCCCGTTCCCAGGCCGACACCTAGCTCTGCCGATACCAATCCCTTGCCCCTCCCCATACAATAGAAAGCTTCCCTCCTCAAAGGACCCCCGAGATGATCAAAGCCCCCCCCCATCCCACGAGATCCGATCGAAACCCGCACACTCCGTGAATCGGCGGAATACCCAGCTGCGCGATGACCATCACCTGTTGTGAACGGGGCGGGGACTTCCACTGTAACCTTGCGTGGGAACGGGCTGGGAAGGGGGGGATTCTGAGGATGTCTTTCCGTACATCAAAGTATCAACGAGAATGTGTTACATGTAATAAAGAGATAAACTTGTGTATAAGAGGCCAGGCCTCAGGGATGCAGTTAGAGCACCTCAGAACGATACCTTCTGTCCGTTTCGTTGTGTTCTCCTCCGGAGAAAATAAAAACCTTGTTTCCTGCCTTCCAGTCTCCAGCGCCTGCCTCTTCAATAGTTTAACTTCTTTGTGGGTTCAAGAGGCGACACCGCCGGGCAAATACTTAAGGATCTTATATTCTGGTTGGTAGTGCCCCCCAGTTGTATTTTTCCACAGGTGCACCTCACAAATGAACAATCCTTTGTTTCCTGTCTCCAAACCAGACAATTCATATCGTCTAGTTTTGGATTACAGACACCTAAACTTGTGTTGCAAAACATTTGCAGTACAAAACTCACACAGTGCAGCACTAATGAATAACATCGTGCGCAAAAAATATAAAACGACATTAGATATTTCAAATGGCTTCTTCTGTCAAAACATAGCACCAGAAAGCAGGTATTTGACCGCTTTTTCCAGTATGGGGGCTAAGTAGCAATTTTGTCGACTCCCACTGGGATTCAAGAATAGCCCAGGATTATTCTCAGCCAGGGTAACAGAGTTACTACAAATGTATGATGATGAGGCATTATCTTATGTCGATGACATCTATCTTACATACGACGACCAGGAGACACACTTGAAAAGAGTGAACACCATAATGCTTGGGTTCGCAGCTGAAGGGTACAAATTCAACTTTAAAAAGTCACGAATTGCCCACCTAACTGTCCTGTTTTTAGGATATGAATTAATAAATTATCAAGTGAAGGCAAAAGCCTAGCAGACAATTTCTTAGAAAAGTGTGAAATACTCCAAGCTATAAAAAACACGGAAAAACTTACAATCAATTCTACGTTTCCTGAATTTCGGAAGAACATACAATTTAAATTATGCAGAGAGGGTTAAAGCTCTCTACGAATTAATAAAACCTGATTTCAAGCCAATTAATTGGACTCAGAAACATACAGAAATTTTACGATCATTACAAACAGACATGTTAACTAAAACAAAATTGCAAACATGCGCAAACGAACGCAACCTTGTAATCCGAGTCATCCCAGGAAGATGCGGATTCACATACCTGACCTCTAATGAGGGAGAAACAGTACCAATAGCTTATAAATCACACTTGTACACACAAGCTGAAATGAAATTCAGTTCTACTGAAAAATTCTGACTGCGGTTCAAACTACTGTAGCAAAAGAAAGAGCCCTAGCCCAAGGGAAGAGCATATCTGTTTTAACGGCAGTATCAGCCCTTGAGGCAGTAACAAGACCGAGCATTCCAAATGCTGTGGCATTAGATCCAAAATGGATACAATGGGAAAATTCTCTTGCTGCAACACACTTGAAACACGCTTTTGATCCCAAAAAGAAAAAGCTAGAAGATCTAGAATACGAAAATGAATATCCTCTGTCAATCAAAATTCTGCCTCTCGAACAATACACCTGTGTAATCTACATGGACAGATTTGCACAACACTACATTGTGGAAAAACAAATTTACAATGCAGCATGCGCAATTGTTAAAGGTCACTGGTGCTTAGGTAAATTCAGACCGATGGTCACTAAAACTGAATCAATCAGAAACTGTACAGCTCAGCGAGCTGAAATAAGATCTTTAAAGATGGCGCTTGAAAATGCCGATCGCGAATTCCCCACACTAATAGTGTGCGATTCACATTACTGCGTCCAGTCTTACAATAATGACATGCAGACTTGGGTCAAAAACGGTTACAAAGATGAGACAGGTGCCACAATAAAGAATAAAAAGCTCTGGGAACAAGTAGTTCTTTTACAGAAAGAACTACAAAAGACTCACTTGATACATACACTGAGTCATCAACGTGATGGCGTTCATGTTGCAGGGAATTCATTGGCTAACAGAGCCAGAGCGGCAGCTGTTCAACCGGCTTCCGTAGCTACAAAAAAGCATTCTAAAAAACAAATAGATGGAGAAACCATGCTGGCAGTAAAAGCCTCATTAAAAGGCGACTATGCAGCATTACCTCTCAACTATCCACTCAATAATACATACATATTTGATTCAAACTCCGTTCCTTTTGATCGAATCCCTGTAGTGGGGGACAGAGTAATTCCAAACACGAACCGGAGAGCTTACTTGATTCAAGAAACACACATGGGAATGGGCCTGAGGCACCAAGAGATCTTGAAATCTCTAATAGAATTGCAATCACAATACTGGTGGCCGGGGATGAGCGTGCAAATTTATAACTTTGCAATGAATTGTCAAGACTGCAATAGAGATCGCAGTTTTGAACCGGACCAGACACCTGCCCGGACACCTCTATTAGACAGCATTAGGCTATCTATACGCTGACATCCAGACGGAAAAATGCGATCCTATAATTATTAAGACGAGATTCATTTACATGTGGCCCCAGCGCTCGGCTGACGCCAAAACTGTTATAAAAGATTTGTGAGTCTTTATCGGTGTAGGAAGGTAGATCCCTGACTATGGTTGCCCCCAACTTTTTGCCTGGTGTTTTGCTGGTTTTCTGACTTAGTTGACCTGGGACCCTGCTATTCAGGGCCCCAGGCCTACTGCTCTCTCTGTAAAATGGATTCCATGTACCCTAGGTACATATCTAATTGGATACTGAGTCACCTTATCAGTCCCTGTACAGTGTACCTTAGGTACCCAGGGCATAGGTGTACCCAGGGCCTACCAGGGGCTGCAGCATGTATTATGCCACCCCTGGCTGGCCGTCCAAATCTGACACAACTGGCTGCTTGACAGCTGGGGCAAAGTGGTGTAATCACCCTTTGCTTTAGATATAGTATAGCTATATCTAAACCTAAATGGACACACAGATCTCCTATCAGTCACTCCTATGGCAGGCCTTGACAATCCTGAAGGCAGAGTGCTTGGAATCGTGTGAGATGGTGCTCTGGCATGAGCTGAGCTTTCGGGATCTATCCCTTAGCCGTTTCCATGATATCGCATACCATATACTCTTAAGTGCATTATAATCCTCGCGGTTATATGCCAACTCTGGTATCGCTTTATCAAAACATGTCGAGTAAGGTGTCATACGAATTGGAATACTAACCCCTCGCCAATTCTGGCGACGGGGTTAGCATTCCACCCTTCTAGAGGGACACGACATGTATGTAGCCTGTAACCCCGGTTAAAGTCAGACAGAGCCTTAGCATCCACAAAATGGATGCTGCCACCGAGACACAAGTCTGCCCTCCTGCTGCTGGGAGTCCTCCCAGAGCAGGAGGCAAGGACAAAGAGTTTCCTGCCAGGGGCGGTGCCAGCACCGTCCCAGACAGGGTTTTGTGTATTCTAGGTAGGCAGGGCTTTAGAGGAAGGTGACTGCAAGTGGCACCCCGGTGCTCACTGTGCATAGGCCGGCTTGAACCAGTTCCAGGGGCACACCAGACCCTGAGCTGGGGAAAGCCCGCCAAAGGAGAGGGGTGTAACCACCCCCCTCCTAGTCCCACCCCTAGGGCAGGACTTAGTCGCGTGCCAGCCCCCTTTTTCAGGATAAAGGTAGGAGCAGGCCCCCTTCCAAATGAGATCATCTTTGAATCCTGAATCTACTTTCTACGAAAAGGAACTCAAGACTCTTCTCAAGATTTCTCCCTTGTGACTAAGGAGTAGTCACCCTGCAGCAGCAGGCACCAACCAAGCTTCGCGGTTTGTTGCCAGTCTCTCCTCCGGATCAAGACTGCTTCATCACGACGAGAACCGGCTTCCCTGGCACCTCTGACCTCAACCCACATCATCAGCCCAGCTGTGAACCGTGGGTGCGACGAGACCTCGAGGGACCGGCCATCTTCTGAACTGCACGACGCTTGTCCAGCACGACATCCGAGTGACCCTCGACCGAGTGCTTTGGGGTAAGAGAAGCCCCGACCCTGAGCAGCTCCAGCACCGAAGTCCAGCCCCCTTGCATCCACGAGATCTGCGTGGGGCCCTCCTGCTCTTTGCTGCTCACCGCGTTGTCCAGGTCGCTTGCCCGTTGGCTAGTGGCCCCCTCCCGACGCTCCACGACAATCAACACTGCTGGTCTGGTTGCTCCAGACTGGCCCTTGCTTCCCTTCTTCAGAGAAGCCCCTTGGACCCTCCTGGTCCACTCAAGACGCCATTTTAGGTCCACCGCGTGGGCCTTGCATTTGCCAAGACTTGTTGCCCCAATCCTGGGTCCAGCGACGTCGACAGCAAGAACCTTCGTGGGACAGCTTGCACCTCCATCCTGGTCGCCGACAACGCCTCCTGGTCCGAGAGACTGCAGAGCCCAGCAGCGCCCACTCACCTGACTGCGGTGACTTCACCCGGTGCCATCCTGGTGCCCACTTAATCACTGGCTAGTGATTCAAGAACTTGGTCCCCTCTGCTTTCAGGTTTTCTTCTTCCCTGATCCAGGCTTGGATCTCTTCGAACTTTCCTTCACTGGCCGCCTGCCAGCAACTTCTCCTTCAGGCTCCTGGTCCGTCAACGTGGGTTTCCGACGCAACTTGAACCCTATGCAGCCGCAGCCGCAGCCCCTGGGCTAGGTAAATCCAGCACTCCGGTGCCTCAGCATAGTCCAACACTCCAAGTGTTCGGATCCACTGCTGTTTTCGTCCCAGCTAGTCGGGTTCGCCCGAGAACAGTAACTTTGTGAATTCTAGCTTCCATAGGCTTTTTCCCGCCTTACGCGTGAGAGTTCCCACTCTGCACGTGGCGTCCCTAGGCCTCCTGCTCCTAACCTGAGTGTTCAGTATTGTAGGCCTAGCGTTTCTAAAGCCTCTGAGAATCGTTACTTACCTGCTAGTAATTCGCATTCCACTTTTGTAGTATATGGTTTTTCGTGCCCCTCGGACATTTGTGTAAATTGTGCAACTTGAAGTATTTTTATAAGAGTTTTGTTGTGTGCTTAGCTCCCTGTCTCATAAAGAGCCAGGGTAGTCTTGTTATAAATAAATATACTGTTTATTTTCATAACAACTTGTGTGGTGTCCTTTCACTGGGTGTTCAAGGGGTAATGTGATGGTAAAACAGCTGGCTTAACACGCCCTCTAGAGTCTTAGCCTTAGACTGCTCGTATCCATGCTACTAGGATAGCTGGTCTATAATGTTGACTTACAACCAATCATCAATAAGGGTTGTTTGGACTGATATATAGTGATCACTAGAATAGTGAGCACTGCACATCAGGCCAACTTCTCACATTGGTGAGCAGCGGTTGGGATTTGAGCTTGCTGTTGTTTTACCACACATATCCTAAGAATATCTTGTGAAAGATCACATAAGTACTAAAGGTACATATAACTTAGCTTAGAATACTCTGAGTTCTACTGAACCAGCTGTTGTAGCTCCTAGGGCCTAGCACACCCTAAACTACAACTCTAGCAAGGGATCAGTAGGCAAACATATAGTGTAGGTAAGTGCACCACTTACACCTCACTAGAAAAGCATGTCTAACCATGGAGAGTCCACTGAGACTCCCCTGGTGAGCTTTGACCCTCCACAGGTCACTTCAAGATATGCAGCTCTCAGTTTCCAGGAGATGAGACAAGTCTGTACCTCCAGGAAACTGAAACAGGGGTCTAACCCCACCATTCCCTTTCTGATAGGTCTCTTAGAGACTTATGATGCGAGAAAGATTTCTCAGCTAGATGGGAATATGCCAGCCTTAGAGGGTACCTCTGGGGATCCAGACCTCCCCAACACTGCCAATGCAGTTGAGGAGGATGATCAGGAGGAACTCTCTGGGGATGAGGTAGACAAAGGTCTTCAGGTAGTCAGAAGGCTAACTAGGGCTAACATAGACTTACTTGGGCTAGGATCTGGGGGACCCCCAGTACTAACCCGAAGTGGGCCTAACCTTGGAGTTAGGAGAGATAGATCTCTTTCTAGGGACTCCAATAGATCTCTGCACTCTAATGCCTCTTCCCAGAGGAGAAGGAATTCCCCACAGAGGAGATTTACTTCCCCTCAGAGAATAGAGCATGAAGCTAGGATGAGACAGGCTGCTCTGAGGATTGAAAGGGAAGAACTTGCCCTGGCCAAAGAAAAGCTTGCCTTTGCTAGAGAGCAGCAGATGAGTGGGCTAGCTCCCACTGGTGGCAGCAATCTCCAAAGAGATAGAGAGAAGGGTTTAGATACTAAACACCTGACAAAAATAGTGTCCCCCTTTAAACAAGGGGATTACATCCAGAAATGGATGGCTGCTTTGGAGAGGGCCTGCACTGTGCAGTGCATTCCCCAGAGTCAGTGGGCAGCTATACTGTGGCTCTCCTTTGATGGCAAAGGTAGAGATAAGCTCCTCACTACTAGAGTTGAGGATGCTAACAATTACCAGGTCCTGAAAAATGCACTGGTTGATGGGTTTGGCTTAACCACTGAGCAGTACAGGTTGCTGTTCAGAGACACCCAGAAAACTCAGTCTCAGGACTGGTCTGACTTTGTTGAATGTGCCACTAAGGCTTTGGAAGGCTGGCTACTGGGTAGCAAGGTTACTGACTTCACAGGATTGTATAATCTTATTATGAGAGAGCAAGTCTTAAATAATTGTCAGAACCAGTTATTACACCAGCACCTGGTAGACTCTGATCTGACCTCTCCACAAGAATTGGGTAAGAGGGCAGACAAATGGGTCAGAACCAGGATTAGGCCCAAGAAAAAGGTGGTGACCAGAAAAAGGAATCAACCAAGCCTCAAGAGAAGGGTGGGAATAAATCTACAGACCAAACCACATCAGGGCCCCAAAAATCCTCTGAGGGGGGTGGGTCCCAGAATCCTTCTAATAACCAGAAGAAACATTATTGTTATCCCTGTAAACAGGTGGGTCATTTGAAAACTGACAGCAGTTGCCCAAAGAACAACAATAAGGAGAACATACCCCCAAGTAACATTCCCAAACCTCCTGTTACTACTAGTAGTAATCCCCCAGGCGGTGGGAATGCCCCCAAGAATTTGGGTGCATTTACTTTGGGAGTTCCTGGGTACTCTGGCCTAACCAGGTCCCCAAACTTAGATACTCTTGTCTGTGAGACTGGCATGGGGTTTGCCAACTTCACAACTTGTCCCAACACTTTGGGCAAGTACAGACAGGAACCCCTCATCAATGGTATTGTAGTGTAGTTCCTATCATCCCAATAGGCTCTGCGCATTGGAATAATACCTTCAATAGTATAGGCCTAGACCAGACGTTAACTAGGTCTACTACTGTCGATATTAGACTTAAAGTTTTGGGTTTGCCAGCTTAGCTCAGAGTTCACTAGAAACTTTCTCGAATGTTCAGGTAGGAATTACCTTCCCTGATTAGACAAGAAGGGATTTAGTTTCTGACAACCATAGAACATGACAACTTTGCTCTCCCCTAATCAAGAGTGTATCTCGAGAGTCGTGTGAACAAAAGGCAATTTATTTTACTCAGTCAGTACGTGCATTCTTAGTCTCATCAGATTGTAGAGAAAAGGAAGAGACGGGCGTGTTCAATAAAAAGGTGTTATTTATTGATCAGTCTCTTTTCTCATACAAGAGAAATGGATCGATATTATTGCAATACTTATAGTTAAGTAAAGTGCATACATTAAAAGCAGAAGTATAAAATAATACTGTAAAAACATTGATATGGTTTCTAAGCCATAAGATGTTTTAAAATGAATAAAATATATTACATACACATATACATTTGACTAAACGTACTCAACTGGTGTTTCTAAATACGCCTACCCCGTGTACCTGACCTAAGCCTAATACGTGGGCGGGAATAGAAAGTTACAGTTTAAGTTAAGTTTGTTTTTGCCAAGTGACTAACTTAAGAATTCTCTGCGAGGGGTTATTCAGTTCTGTACCTGGAAGTTAGGATGAATGAGGGATGGTATCTCTCTCTCTGGTCTCGATATTCCAGGCTGCCTGCGAGGGCTACCCGGAAGCGCCGGTGCTGGATCTCTCGGCAGGAGAAAGGAGCGCGTCTCGTTCTCAGCGCGTCAGGAAGGCGGGGCTGCGCCAGCGGGGTCTGCTCTGCTCTTCGCTTCGGCAAGTGTGGCTGCTCCGTCTCGTCACCACCGCGTGTGTTTGCATAGGGCAATATCGGTAATATTTATACCTTTAAGGTGCCGAGATTGACGTAAGGATGGACATAGATACGTCAATAAGGATGTCATACGACTTGCTCGTTAGCACATTCTTTTGCTGAAGTTCTCGGTGAAATCAAAACAATGGCCGCAGGGTTTTGCCCAGGTTGTCATAGGTTTGATTTGTTATGAGAACTCCGTATGCCTTATCAGGGGCTGGAGGAATATCGCTTGTCTAATTAGATCGCAAGCGTTATGACCTAATCAGATAACACGTTCCTGTGCCGTAGTGTGACTGCGTCAGATAACGGTATCTGCATCATGGGGGTTTTCTGCCTCATGGGCTGACTGCTAGTTAACTTGTTGGTTTGTTAACCAGAATAAGGTCAGGAATAGGGGGATCGATTCAGAACCTATAGGAATACATCACACCCACTCCACGCTAACTATGGCCATATTTACTAATCTATGCATAGTAAAACATAGTACAACATACTATAGAGTATTGTGTATACCTTACCACCCCAAAATACATAAATGCATTTTAAAAATTTTCAAATATACGGAAAAATTGAAGTCATATGTATTGTATGCACTCAAGCTGTAGAATAATGCCAAAGTAATCACGCATTTGTATACATTATTGCTATTTGGTATATGAGAAATTACACATGAAATGGCTCTTATTACAGAAAAAAGGTTCGAGACCATTCCATCACAGAATAAAATATTTATGAACATACCAGCGGGCAGCTAATGTCTATAAGCTATCTAAAATTAGAAATTTTAGTTCTTTAAGAATAGTTTCTTACTCTAAGCAGAAGATAGTGTCCCGAAAAATATGCAAAAATATTTTGGGGCTGTTGAAAAAATTGCTGTCCGTGAACTGGAGGGAAATTGTTCATGTGACTTTATTTTTAAAGTTGAAGGCCGAATTCAGGGAACGCCGTGTGCGAGCTTGTTCAAAAGTCTCTATTTCAGCTCTGGTGAGAACATCATATCGTTTAGGCTTTCGAAAAAACTGTCAACAGCTTCCTGGGAAAGTTCCACTAATTCTGAAATAGGTGTAACCATGCATTCGTGCGCATGATTGTCTCCATTGACATTCTGATTTGCATTACTGACAGAAGGTCGTACCTGTTCGATGCTGATTTCATCTTGAACTTCACTACCCCTCAATCGTAGTGGTGAAGCTTCCACGAATGCCGTCATCAGGATTGGTAGCCTTTGAGGGCAGCACAAAGCGTAAACCTTGATCGGGCTCAACAATGTTTCTGCATCCATTGGCGCATCCGATTGTAGCGTCAGACAGGTGTCTAACACGCATTCTTCTCCGCATAGCAGACACCTTAATACAGGTAAAACACATCTTTGCCACATTGGTCGAAATGATAGAAACCAAGTCATGTTCAGGTCTCTGAGCCGGGAGAGTCCCAGGATTTTTGATATCCGGTCCCGGTATCCAATGGCTAGGATTGTTTCTTCCCTTGTCGCAGGTGTTCTGTCTGTGACATGGTTTGCCATAACGAAAAATAAGGACTAAGAATAGGATTCCTGCAATTAGTCCCAAGATCAGGGGAAGTCCGCCAAAAATCGAGTGGACGAAATCTGGAAAAATACCAAGTATGGCTTTGAATGGTGTTAATGCCATCGAAAATACTGTCTTAAATACCTTTGAGACCCCATTGGTATCAGAAATATTTAAGATTTCATTCAGGATTTCTGCGAAATGTATGGGGGAATTAGTTGATAACAATGAATGTATCTCTGCAGTCGTCCTTGCGACTTGGAGATCATATGTTTCTTTTGATGACGAGAGCCTGGTAGGCGTCTGAAGAAGCACTGTTTTCATTCTGCTTAAAGTATCTATTCGAATAGAAGTAATTTTCAAATTGGGCCATGCCCTTGCCTCCCTGTCTGGAAAGGAGCTGGGGAACAATGAGCGTCCACAGCACTTGACCTTCGCAGTCGTAGTTACGAGATAAGGAGTCCCGGGCATAAGACTACAACATCTGCGGTCTACAATTAGAATGTAACTCCCATTATAGAGTCTTTGAAAGAATGGTTCTATCTCAGTTGCAGGTGCGCCTTGCTGGTGACATGAAAGGTTGTATGAATTCCCTTCACAGGCTCCATGCAAACTAATTCCGTTACACAGAAGTGTGCCGCTTAGTGACATCGCACAATTATTGCCACTAAGAAACACTTTCTGTCCTTTATTACTGACACATGCATGTGAATAGGGCAGGTTCCATGTTGTTTTAATGTACCCCTTTCCCAATTTCTCGTACATGCCAGCCTGTATATATTTTTGGCAGTATTGAAACCTGAAGGTTGAGATTGGAATATTTATTATCCCATGTATTATCCATTCACTGACAGGTCGTTCTGACATTGTCACTGGTAATCTTTCGAGTTTTTCAATGCTCAAGATTGTATAATCAGCACCCTTTTGTGCCATACTGATTTGTCTATCAGTAAGGTTAAAGATTTGGAATAGTGACGTTGTGTTGATTAAACGCCAAGGCACATAGCCTGAACGCAGATTTTGTAACGTCCAGCCAAGCTGTACAATAGAACGCAATTGAGACTGACCGTGTTGTAGCAACAGTAAGTCCTGCGATAATATGTCGATTGCTGAAGACACAATGCTGTCCAAAGAAAAAATTCTGGAGGACAGAGTCATTAACCCATTGTCCACTACAGAAAGTGATTTTTCCAAATTAATACGGTCAGTTTCCCGTATTCTCTCTGCTGTTTCAATTTGAGTAACCTTCCAGGCCTCATTGTATGCTGCATATACAGAGGCTGCTATGAAACGTTTTTGACGCTGTTTGCGTGGTCCCATAATGAAATCACGCAAGTCAGCACCATCAGTAAGTAAAGTTAGGTGTTGCTTAATTTCTGCCAGTGTGGAAGTTTGTAGCCATTGAAGGCATAATTTGCCCACACTGTAGGTGGTTATTATTCCTGGGTGATGTCTTAGGGAATATCTAGGGTCTGGCCTGGTCATTTTGAACCCCTGTGTTTTGTTCAGGAATCTGTCTTGACAGTTATTAGTATCTGTGGGCCAGATCAACCACTGTTTCCAATCAGGATGTGTTCTGTTTTGATTTAATACATAGTTTACGTCTATCTCTTCATCTATAGAGCTATTGCTGTATATTGTTGGCTTTGGAATAGACGGTTTATTTAAGTCTTTGATTTTGGCTAAGCCAAGACAGGTAGTTTGTTGAACAGTGTCATTTAAAAATATAATTTGTTCTGGGATCATGCAGGCTCTGAACAAAGATTCTATACCCTGTACTTGCCATTCTTTTGTGCCCCAAACACTTTTCAATTCAACATTTTTGTCCCAATAATCAAAACCAAAGGTATTCATTTTTTCAAAGAATGAGTCTGAATAAATCAATTTTGTGTTGGTTATCATGGTCTTGGTCCCTGTCTTGTTTGACAATTTGAAATAAAATGTTTCAGCATTACTTATGTTAAAACCTGAAAAGTATGAATATTTGTCATAGAAGGTTCTTGAGCTTCCTTTTGGAGGAGTTGCACAATGTTCCCATTGATTATAATTTAAAACATTTCTAGGTTGTGCAGATCTATGTAGAAAATGGTTGCCATAATGGTTATAACAATACATACTATCATAATTTGTAGAACCCTGCAAATAATCATGTTTGGTAAATTTAGCAGACATTACTAAGTCAGACATCATATTATTAATGCTTTCGAAGTCCCAATCATCAGCAAATGAGCTTGGTTTTACAAAGTCACTCAATGAGATCTTAATTTGGTGTGGATATTTCAGGATTTCAACCGGACCATATATTTCGTAGTCAGTGTTGTCCCATGCTACCCCACCCGGTATCGGATTGGCTGTGAAGTTGACTGAAGAAAGTTCTCTTTTCTCGACGTGTGAAGATGTGTGTGGTTTGAGGATCAAGTTGATTTTCTGACTTGCTGTGTCCATTTTAGCATATTTTCCCTCAATGAAGCGTCCCAAAGTTAATACCATGATGAGCCAAAGTATGAGGATAAATGCACCAAAACCCACCCAAAATTCCATCCATGGAGAAATCAGATATGTTTCTTTCAGTTGTTTCAAAAGTACCTTAGCTTTGTCTTTAAAGGTTTTTGATGATGGCTGTGTCTTTGATTCACTGAAGCCTTCAGAGGAATCATCGAAGTTTATGAAGTAGCCGGATGCAGTTCTGTCAATTGTTCCAATTGTTTCAGGATTACTGTTTCTCGCATTTTCGCTTGGTACTTCATTATAGATTGGTGTTTCTCTGCTAAATGTTTTTATTTGGGTTTTCAGAGGTCTGAGTTCTATTGCATTGTTGCATAGTCCTTGTTGTTCTTCTGTAGGCGTTTCGAATGTGATGAGCCTCTTTGTTAGGACCTCTGTACTGGTAGCAAACCTTGGTGTTCTGCTACTTATTGGGAGTCCACTTGGCCTACTATTTGTTATCGGCCACATGATTGTGGTTTTACCAGGTCGATGGATACAACTCGGTTCTCCTTTTTACCAGCAAGTGGCGGTAGTACAACTGATCTTGTCCCGTTGACAGACAAGATAGGAACTGCTTTTCTGTAAGAAGGCCCAAATTCCTTCTTTACCGCGATCTTTTCTCTGACTAGATCCCCGACTTTTGGAATCCAGACAGGTCTTGCTGGGACAGGTGGTGGTTCTTCAGTGGTTGTTGGCTGCTGTTTCAACTTTATGTTGCTCAGGTCTTTTCTTGTTTTGTTTAAGTCCTGCAAAGTAGCCAAACGGTCTTTGATATCAAAGCTTTTTTCTTTCACCACTGAAGTCTGACTGTCAAGGTCAGAGATCAACATCCTAGTTCCAAATAATAATTCGTACGGACTGAATCCCTTCAGAGAATTTCTTGGCAAGTTATTTAGACTACGTTGGACACTTATTAGATGTTTGACCCACCCAGCTCCCGAACCTAATACCTTTGCCGTTATAGATTGCTTTATGTCACGGTTTTTTCTTTCAACAATTCCGTTCCCCTCAGGGTGAAATGGACAAGAGTACCGCAAATTCACGCCCATGCCGACCATGGCCTCCTTATAAGCTCTAGAGCTAAAAGCAGGTCCGTGGTCCGAATGTAGCATGCCAATTGCGTATGTGCCGGTAAAGACTCGCAAATCTTTTATAACAGTTCTGGCGTCAGCCGTTCGCTAGGGCCACATCCATATGAATCTCGTGCATGAATCCACTGCGACCAAGATATATTTATAGTTACCATCCCTTTGTAAGGGACCACAGTGGTCTAGATAAACACAAGCTAATGGTTTGTCCGAGATTAGAAGGGGCGTCTGAGCTGGACGTCTCACCGTTGATACTTTCATTCTTTGACATATTTCACATTCTAGAACATAGTTCCTTGTTTGTCTTCTCATTTGTGGCCACCAGTATCTCTGTTTTAATAATGATACTGTGGTGGAGACGCCAGCATGTATAGAAGCAAGCCCTTCGTGTGCCGCTATTATCAGTCCTAACCTATGTTCCATGTTTGGAATTGCCCTATCCCCCACTCCAGGGATTCGAGCAAAAGGAACATTGTTTGCATCAGTTATGTATGAGTATTTTATTGGAAAGCCTTTCGGGAGTGGTTCTATCGAATCCTTTTCTGAAGCGCTGACAGCTTGTAATATTTCGCTGTCTATTTTTGTTTTTGACCGGGTGATGGCAGCTACGGAAGCCGTTTGCACAGCTGCCTTCGCGGTCTCATCAGCCAATGAATTCCCTGCAACGTGAACGCCATCACGTTGATGACTCAGTGTATGTATCACGTGAGTCTTTGGTAGTTCTTTTTGTAAAAGAACTACTTGTTCCCATAGCATTTTATGCTTGATTGTGCCTCCTTTTGCATCCTTAAAACCATTCTGAAGCCAGATCTGCAAGTATTCATTATAAGACTGAACGCAATAATACGAATCGCACACTATGAGTGTGGGGAATTCTCGATCGGTATTTTCAAGCGCCATCTTGAATGCCAGTAGTTCAGCTCGCTGAGCTGTACAATCTCCTAGAGATTGTGTTTTAGTGAGGGTTGGTTTAAATTTCCCTTCGTGCCAGCGACCTTTAACAATCGCGCACGCAGCACTGTAAGCTTGTTTACCCCCTACTGCGGGTTGTGCTGATCCGTCTGTATATATTACACAAGCGTAGTGTCGTAAGGGCAGAATGTCTATTGGCAGAGGGAATGTTCTTTCATATTTTAGATTTTTTAATTCTTCTAGTTCTTGGAGTATGGCACATTTTTCTAGAAAATTGTCAGCCAGGCTACACTTGATAATTCATATCCTAAGAACAGGACTGTCAGATGGGCAATTCTGGATTTTTTAAAGTTGAATTTGTAACCCTCTGCTGCGAACCCAAGTATTATGGTGTTCACTCTCTTCAAGTGAGTATCCAAGTCATCATCTGTTAAGTAAATGTCGTCGACATAAGATAATGCTTCATCATCATATATTTGTAGTAATTCTGTTACTCTCGCTGAGAATACTCCCGGGCTGTTCTTGTACCCCTGGGCTAACCGACAGAATAGTTTTTGAGTGCCATTTATTGAGAATGCAGTTAAATATCTGCTCTCTGGTGCTATGTTTTGACAAAAGAATCCATTAGAGATGTCTAATGTTGTTTTGTATTTTTTGCGCACTATGTTATTCATTAGTGCAGCACTATGTGAGTTTTGCACTGCAAAAGTTTTGCAACATGTGTTAAGGTGTCGGTAATCCAAAACAAGACGATATGAATTGTCTGGTTTGGAGACCGGAAACAAAGGGTTGTTCATTTGTGAGGTGCAAGTTTCAATCACCCCCTGGTATTCTAGCTGGTCTAGGATTTCTTTTACCTGTTTTTTAGCTTCTTGCTTAATTGGGTACTGCCTTTGTGCAGTAGGTTGTGATTTTAACTGGATTTTGTGAGGAGGAGATTCCTCATCCCATCCTACGTGATTTTTATATAAAGCAGGAGCTAGAGCTACTGCCCACTTTCTAGCAAGTGTGTATTTTTTATGAATTGGGATATGATTTGAGAAGGCAGGCATAATTATTTCTTCGCCATGAGGGCAATCCCTGACAAACTCTGGTGGCCAGTCTTTTTCAGCTAGAAGGATATCATAGCCCTTGGAGAGATTATCCCAAAATAGTCCCCTTATTTTTCTAGTCTTATCCCCCTCTATACGCAGTGTTATTTCGTATATTTTGTGACGTTTGCTAACTCTGGTGTCCGCAGTTTCCACTTGAAGATATTCATTCGTGTCCACTGTCTCCAGATGATTCATAAGGACTTTGCGAGCTATGCTCACTTCTGCTGCGCTGTCTAGCATTGTCTGAGCCCATTTTCCGTTTTTCAGTTGTGTCCTCAGAATTCTCGGCATTGTTAACTATTTTAATGCTGGCTACCTTCTTTTTTGAAAATTGTAATTTCTTTTTTAGCTGAGCAGGTTCCTTGTCTTTGGACTTGGCGTGCTCTTCTCTTTGTTCTGATCGTCCTCTTCTTTCCGATTTCTGCGAGGAAGTCTGAAAAGATTGAGAGGGACGTGTATCAATGTCTTGATATCTATCAGGCTTTTTTATATTATCCCTATTTCTAAGGTTATATCTTTTCCCAGAGGGGTCACTCTGGGGTGACCTGTGTCTTTGGTTCGGAGATTTTTCTCTTCGCCTCGGAGACCTTCCTCGGGACTGGAATTTCTTTTCTTTAGGATTGGATTGTTTGTTTCCATCCCAGTTCTTTTTTGGTGATGTTGAATTATTATTAAAAAATATTTTTTCGGGACTTTCAATCAGTTGTGGTTTTACTGGTATTCCACCTAAACTATCTCTACCTAGTTCCTCATAGGATTTTTCTATGATTCTGGCAATTTCAGCTGGTTGGTCTGCTATATCTGTCTCCTTTAACCTCTGGCGGATCGCCACGTTTGCTGCTTCACCCTTTATGTTGGCTAACAATATAGCCGAGACCTGCTTGAAGTCTTTTAGTAATTTCATACCAAGAGTTAAAGCGGGTTCTGGACCGTATTCGTCTTGAATTTGTTTTAGCACATCTGGTATTACCGAAATGGATGGAACACCATGCGTTTTTGTGTAGATGGAAGCAAAGACTGTACCCCAAGTGTCACAGTCCTCAATGTGTGGTGCGATTCCCATTGGAAGACAGATAGTCAGAATTCTGTGTTTTTCTAACGGGGTGGTGTCTGGAAACACCGCCTCTATTTGGGTGATTTTTTGTGCCAACCAGAATGGTATTTGTTCCCGTTTAGCCGGTACTTTACCTAGGCAGGACTGGATGTTTTGTGGTGTAATTTTATTTGTGTTCCCCTGGTGAGGGGTCAGCTGTGGAATTTTAATCGCTGGCTGAATTTTTGAAGTCCGCATCACATACTGGACTAATTGTCTATGAATTTTTATTAATTGTTTTAGCTGTGTTAACAGGTCTGCTGCAGGCATCCTTTCGATGTCTGGATGTGGTGTGTATCCGGCTAGGACCTGCCACGTTGCTCCTGGTCTACCTAAAGGACCGAGCTTGGTGATGTGATTATTATGTTTTAGGGCGCCATTAAATAAGAGCAAATGCTCTTGAAATTTAAGTGGTACTTCCACCTCCTCGAAAGGAGTGTACATTTCAGGAGGTTCCTCTATTTTGTAATAGTGGAAGTACTTTGTTACGGGATTTGCCGCTGGAAAGTTTATCCATGAATAGTATACCTCTGTCTGCCGATATTCGTGTGCCTCAATTACGAATATGACTGTGCCACCTCTGGGTGTCAGTCCATTTTCTATAAGTTTTAAGGTTATAGATTTCCTTTTGATGACCGGAATGAGTATTATATTCGGGTCTGCTTCCTGCATGGTAGCATCAGCTTCTGCGAGTTCAGTTGCTAATCTAACTGCCTCTCTTTCATCATCACTCTCTACCATTTTACTGACAGGAAGGTTATTTCTTTTGTTTGCAGATCAGGTTTATTATGGAAACAAAGATTAGATGCACAATATTTTGGAACAGTGTATCCTTCAACGTTGACTAAACCAAGAACCATACATAGGAGTTCCCTCCTGCGAGGTCTGGCGGATATAACCTTTCACCCACTCCAGACGTCTTTGGAGTATTATGGGAAAAGGGTTCTGAGTGAGAAAGCACGACTGAGTTACTCTAAATGTCTTACGTTAGTTTTATCGCCCTTTCCAAACGCGTTGGGCGCCATGTAGTGTAGTTCCTATCATCCCAATAGGCTCTGCGCTTTGGAATAATACCTTCAATAGTGTAGGCCTAGACCAGACGTTAACTAGGTCTACTACTGTCGATATTAGACTTAAAGTTTTGGGTTTGCCAGCTTAGCTCAGAGTTCACTAGAAACTTTCTCGAATGTTCAGGTAGGAATTAACTTCCCTGATTAGACAAGAAGGAATTTCGTTTCTGACAACCATAGAACATGACAAATTTGCTCTCCCCTAATCAAGAGTGTATCTCGAGAGTCGTGTGAACAAAAGGCAATTTATTTTACTCAGTCAGTACGTGCATTCTTAGTCTCATCAGATTGTAGAGAAAAGGAAGAGACGGGCGTGTTCAATAAAAAGGTGTTATTTATTGATCAGTCTCTTTTCTCATACAAGAGAAATGGATCGATATTATTGCAATACTTATAGTTAAGTAAAGTGCATACATTAAAAGCAGAAGTATAAAATAATACTGTAAAAACATTGATATGGTTTCTAAGCCATAAGATGTTTTAAAATGAATAAAATATATTACATACACATATACATTTGACTAAACGTACTCAACTGGTGTTTCTAAATACGCCTACCCCGTGTACCTGACCTAAGCCTAATACATGGGCGGGAATAGAAAGTTACAGTTTAAGTTAAGTTTGTTTTTGCCAAGTGACTAACTTAAGAATTCTCTGCGAGGGGTTATTCAGTTCTGTACCTGGAAGTTAGGATGAATGAGGGATGGTATCTCTCTCTCTGGTCTCGATATTCCAGGCTGCCTGCGAGGGCTACCCGGAAGCGCCGGTGCTGGATCTCTCGGCAGGAGAAAGCAGCGCATCTCGTTCTCAGCGCGTCAGGAAGGCGGGGCTGCGCCAGCGGGGTCTGCTCTGCTCTTCGCTTCGGCAAGTATGGCTGCTCCGTCTCGTTACCACCGCGTGTGTTTGCATAGGGCAATATCGGTAATATTTATACCTTTAAGGTGCCGAGATTGACGTAAGGATGGACATAGATACGTCAATAAGGATGTCATACGACTTGCTCGTTAGCACATTCTTTTGCTGAAGTTCTCGGTGAAATCAAAACAATGGCCGCAGGGTTTTGCCTAGGTTGTCATAGGTTTGATTTGTTATGAGAACTCCGTATGCCTTATCAGGGGCTGGAGGAATATCGCTTGTCTAATTAGATCGCAAGCGTTATGACCTAATCAGATAACACGTTCCTGTGCAGTAGTGTGGCTGCGTCAGATAACGGTATCTGCATCATGGGGGTTTTCTGCCTCATGGGCTGACTGCTAGTTAACTTGTTGGTTTGTTAACCAGAATAGGGTCAGGAATAGGGGGATCGATTCAGAACCTATAGGAATACATCACAGTATAAAAGTTGAGGCTTATAGAGATACAGGGGCTAGCATCACCATGGTGACTGAGAGTCTAGTCCCCTCAAGGCAACTTTTACCTGGTGCCACATACCAGGTGACCAATATTGATGGTGTACAGAGAGATCATCCCATGGCAGTGGTTAATCTCAGCTGGGGAGGTGTCACTGGCCACAAGAGAGTGGCAGTGTCACCAAACTTGCCTGTAGATTGCCTACTGGGGAATGATTTAGAGCTCTCAGCCTGGGCTGAAGTAGAGCAAGAAACCCATTCTAAAATGGTAAACCTCCATGGTAAGGTTAGTGGGGCAGTGATAGCCACAGCCCCAGTCCAAGATGTCCTCCCTGAACAGGTCAGGAGGGTTGTGCCAGTCACAACCCAATCTCAGACAACTTCCTTCCCAGAACAGGTTGTCAAGGCTGTAATGGAAACAGCCCACACCCAAACTGAGCCCCCTCCTGAAAAGGTTGGGAGAGTTGTGATGGCCACAGCTCAAACTCAGACAGATGATAGTGTTGTGAAGCCTGAAACTATGGATCACTCCACTCAGACAGAGAGCATTGGGGAGGAAGAGAAATCTCCCTCCCACCAGACTGTAGGAAAGGATCAGCCTCCTCAGGGAACTGATCTGACCCCTTGTGAGGAAACTGCCACAGAGGTAGTCAGGCCTAGCCTGGCAGAACCCCTGATGTCAGTGGACCCTTCCAAGGTGGGACCCAGTCTGGAGCAGGTAACCTGCCCCTCTCTACCCTGCCTCAGTCAGCCCAGGGCTGTAGAGGTCAGGGAGGCCAGTGCTGGACCCCAAAGGGCCCCCTGTCCAAAAGAATTCCCCAATCAGCAGATTAAGGGCACTGAAGCTAGTAGTCCTAGCCAAGTGAAAATAAAACAAACTCCTGAGGGATCCCCCTTAAAATTAGTTAGGGACCTCCCACAGATGGACACTGTTGGGAACAGCCAAACGTGGGACCTGAGGGCCCCAGACCTGACCTGTCCCTCCAGTAAGCCAAACAGAGGGACCCAACCTCCAGCTGTAGGTAGCCAGAGGTTGACCCTGAGAGCCCAAAACAACTCAGTCTTGGAAAGAAAGGCCTCTATGGTGGAAAATGATTGGAGGAAGCTGAGCCCAAAATTAGTGGAGCCTCACTTCAATACTCCATTTCAGCACCAGCCTTTTACTTTGCCAAAACACACCACAGGTAGAGATTCCCTATGGTGGAGACCCTCAGACACCCTTAGGGTGAGGGATTGCTTAGTGGACCATGAGATAGGGGGTAACCATGCCAGTGCTGGTACTTCCTTATATGGCCACTCAGGCAATATAGGCTTACCTGGCAAGGCTAGCCTTATCTCCTTTCGTTTGGGGGGGGGGGGGGGTTATGTAGGAAGGTAGATCCCTGACTATGGTTGCCCCCAACTTTTTGCCTAGTGTTTTGCTGGTTTTCTGACTTAGTTGACCTGGGACCCTGCTATTCAGGGCCCCAGGCCTACTGCTCTCTCTGTAAAATGGATTCCATGTACCCTAGGTACATATCTAATTGGATACTGAGTCACCTTATCAGTCCCTGTACAGTGTACCTTAGGTACCCAGGGCATAGGTGTACCCAGGGCCTACCAGGGGCTGCAGCATGTATTATGCCACCCCTGGCTGGCCGTCCAAATCTGACACAACTGGCTGCTTGACAGCTGGGGCAAAGTGGTGTAATCACCCTTTGCTTTAGATATAGTATAGCTATATCTAAACCTAAATGGACACACAGATCTCCTATCAGTCACTCCTAAGGCAGGCCTTGACAATCCTGAAGGCAGAGTGCTTGGAATCATGTGAGATGGTGCTCTGGCATGAGCTGAGCCTGTCTGCGGCTTTCGGGATCTATCCCTTAGCCGTTTCCATGATATCGCATACCATATACTCCTAAGTGCATTATAATCCTCGCGGTTATATGCCAACTCTGGTATCGCTTTATCAAAACATGTCGAGTAAGGTGTCATACGAATTGGAATACTAACCCCTCGCCAATTCTGGCGACGGGGTTAGCATTCCACCCTTCTAGAGGGACACGACATGTATGTAGCCTGTAACCCCGGTTAAAGTCAGACAGAGCCTTAGCATCCACAAAATGGATGCTGCCACCGAGACACAAGTCTGCCCTCCTGCTGCTGGGAGTCCTCCCAGAGCAGGAGGCAAGGACAAAGGGTTTCCTGCCAGGGGCGGTGCCAGCACCGTCCCAGACAGGGTTTTGTGTATTCTAGGTAGGCAGGGCTTTAGAGGAAGGTGACTGCAAGTGGCACCCCGGTGCTCACTGTGCATAGGCCGGCTTGAACCAGTTCCAGGGGCACACCAGACCCTGAGCTGGGGAAAGCCCGCCAAAGGAGAGGGGTGTAACCACCCCCCTCCTAGTCCCACCCCTAGGGCAGGACTTAGTCGCGTGCCAGCCCCCTTTTTCAGGATAAAGGTAGGAGCAGGCCCCCTTCCAAATTAGATCATCTTTGAATCCTGAATCTACTTTCTACGAAAAGGAACTCAAGACTCTTCTCAAGATTTCTCCCTTGTGACTAAGGAGTAGTCACCCTGCAGCAGCAGGCACCAACCAAGCTTCGCGGTTTGTTGCCATTCTCTCCTCCGGATCAAGACTGCTTCATCACGACGAGAACCGGCTTCCCTGGCACCTCTGACCTCAACCCACATCATCAGCCCAGCTGTGAACCGTGGGTGCGACGAGACCTTGAGGGACGGCCATCTTCTGAACTGCACGACGCTTGTCCAGCACGACATCCGAGTGACCCTCGACCGAGTGCTTTGGGGTAAGAGAAGCCCCGACCCTGAGCAGCTCCAGCACCGAAGTCCAGCCCCCTTGCATCCACGAGATTTGCGTGGGGCCCTCCTGCTCTTTACTGCTCACCGCGTTGTCCAGGTCGCTTGCCCGTTGGCTAGTGGCCCCCTCACGATGCTCCACGACAATCAACACTGCTGGTCTGGTTGCTCCAGACTGGCCCTTGCTTCCCTTCTTCAGAGAAGCCCCTTGGACCCTCCTGGTCCACTCAAGACGCCATTTTAGGTCCACCGCGTGGGCCTTGCATTTGCCAAGACTTGTTGCCCCAATCCTGGGTCCAGTGACGTCGACAGCAAGAACCTTCGTGGGACAGCTCGCACCTCCATCCTGGTTGCCGACAACGCCTCCTGGTCCGAGAGACTGCAGAGCCCAGCAGCGCCCACTCACCTGACTGCGGTGACTTCACCCGGTGCCATCCTGGTGCCCACTTAATCACTGGCTAGTGATTCAAGAACTTGGTCCCCTCTGCTTTCAGGTTTTCTTCTTCCCTGATCCAGGCTTGGATCTCTTCGAACTTTCCTTCACTGGCCGCCTGCCAGCAACTTCTCCTTCAGGCTCCTGGTCCGTCAACGTGGGTTTCTGACGCAACTTGAACCCTATGCAGCCGCAGCCCCTGGGCTAGGTAAATCCAGCACTCCGGTGCCTCAGCATAGTCCAACACTCCAAGTGTTCGGATCCACTCCTGTTTTCGTCCCAGCTAGTCGGGTTCGCCCGAGAACAGTAACTTTGTGAATTCTAGCTTCCATAGGCTTTTTCCCGCCTTACGCGTGAGAGTTCCCACTCTGCACGTGGCGTCCCTAGGCCTCCTGCTCCTAACCTGAGTGTTCAGTATTGTAGGCCTAGCGTTTCTAAAGCCTCTGAGAATCGTTACTTACCTGCTAGTAATTCGCATTCCACTTTTGTAGTATATGGTTTTTCGTGCCCCTCGGACATTTGTGTAAATTGTGCAACTTGAAGTATTTTTATAAGAGTTTTGTTGTGTGCTTAGCTCCCTGTCTCATAAAGAGCCAGGGTAGTCTTGTTATAAATAAATATACTGTTTATTTTCATAACAACTTGTGTGGTGTCCTTTCACTGGGTGTTCAAGGGGTAATGTGATGGTAAAACAGCTGGCTTAACACGCCCTCTAGAGTCTTAGCCTTAGACTGCTCGTATCCATGCTACTAGGATAGCTGGTCTATAAGGTTGACTTACAACCAATCATCAATAAGGGTTGTTTGGACTGATATATAGTGATCACTAGAATAGTGAGCACTGCACATCAGGCCAACTTCTCACAATCGGCATATACACAATTGGCATGCTACATTCTGACCAGGGTCCTGCGTTTAGCTCTCGAGCTTACAAGGAGGCCATGACCAGCATGGGCATTGCATTGCGGTACTCTAGTCCATTCCATCCCGAGGGAAATGCGGTAGTGGAGAGAAAAAAACGTGACATAAAGCAATCTATAACAGCGAGGGTATTAGGTTCGGGTGACGGGTGGGTCAAACATCTAATAAGTGTCCAACGTAGTCTTAATAATCTGCCAAGAAATTCTCTAGGAGGTATCACTCCCTACAAACTTTTGTTCGGTACTAGAATGATCATTCATGACCTCGATTGTCAGACTTCAGTGGTGGAACAAAAAACTTTTGATATCAAAGATCGTTTGGCTGTTTTACACGACTTAAATGAAACAAGAAGAAGTCTGAGTAACAGAAAGCTAAAGCCAACAGCCACTGAAGAGAAACCACCTGTCCCAGCAAGACTGTCTGGATTCCAAAGATTGGGGATCTGGTCAGAGAAAAGATCGCGGTGAAGAAGGAATTTGGGCCTTCTTACGGAAAAGCAGTACCTGTCTTAGCTGTCAGCGGAACAAGATCAGTAGTACTACCGCCCCTTGCTGGTAAAAAGGAGAACAGAGTTGTATCAATCGACCTGGTAAAACCACAATCATGTGGCCTATAATAAGTAGTAGGCACAGTGGACTCCCAAGAAGTAGCAGAAGATCAAACCTTGCTACAATCCAAGAGGTTCAAACTGAAAGACTAATCACTTTTGATAAACCTGCAGTGAATAAAGAAGGAGTATGCAACAAAGTCATGGAACTTGTGCCTCTTGAAACCCAAATTACAACAGTTCGTCAAGAAACACCTGTCTACAATGATGTAGCCTCTGAACATACATATCCAAAGATAAATGAAAATCCGTAAGCAATTCCAACAATTGACAGAACTGCATCTGACTACTTCATCAATTTCAATAACTTTTCTGATGATCCAAGTGAACACGAAGAAACGCCAGCAACTAAAACTTTCAAAGAAAAAATGACTGAACTCTTTCATCAACTCAAAGAAACATATCTGATTTCACCATGGATTGAATTATGGATTGTGTTAGGTGTACTTTTCCTCCTTCTGTGGCTCATCTTGAATTTAAGTTTGGGTAGATTTATTGATGGAAAATATAGTACAATGGACACAGCAAGTCAGAACATCAACTTGGTTCTGAAACCTCACAGATCTTCTCACATCGAAAAAAGAGAACTGTCATCAGTGAATATCACAGCCATTCCTATACCCTGTGGTGTAGCATGGGACACAACGGATTACGAAATCTATGGCCCGATTGAACTCTTGAAATATCCACATCAGTTCAAGGTTTCCTTAAGTGAATTTCTATCACCTAGTACTTTCTCTGATGATTGGGACTTTGAAAATATTAATAATATGATGTCAGATTTAGAAATGTCAGCAAAATTTACAGAACATGATTATTTACAGGGTTCATCAAATTATGAAGAAATGTATTGCTTTAATCATTATACACATCACTATTTGCATAAATCTGCGAATCTTAGAAATGTTTTTACTTATAATCAATGGGAACATTGTCCAACAACGCCAAAAGGCAGTTCAGAAACATTTTATTAGAAATTCCCATACTTCTCAGGGTTTAACAACACTGATCCAGAAACGTTTTATTTTAAAATGTTAAACTAAACAGGAATGAAAAACATGTTGACAAATACTAAATTGATTTATTCTGAAACATTTTATGAAAAAATGTCTACATTTGGTGTGGAATTTTGGAAAAACAACATTGAGACAAAAACCATCTGGGGTACAAAAGACTGGCAGGTACAAGGTCTAGGATCACTATTCAGAGCCTGCATGATCCCAGAACAGATAATATTCCTGAATGACACCATTCAACAAACAACCTGTCTTGGCTTAGCCAAGATAAAAGACTTAAACAAACCATCTATTCCTAAGCCCATACCTGATAGTAATAGCACTACAGATGTGGAGATAGACGTATCCCATATTTTACACCAAAACAGAACTAATCCTGATTGGAGAAAATGGTTGATCTGGCCCACAGACACTAATAACTGTCAAGATAGATCCCTGAAGAAAACACAGGGGTTCAAACAGACCAGGCCAGACCCAAGATATTCCCAGAGACAATATCCAGGGATTATAACAACATACAGTGTAGGAAAACTATGCCTCGAGTGGCTACAGAAATCCACACTACCTGAAATTAAGCAACACTTGACTTTACTTAAAGAAGGTGCTGACTTGCAAAATTTCATATTGGGACCTCGCAAACAGCGTCAAAAACGTTTCATATACGCCGGTATATACGCTGCTTACAACGAAGCTTGGAAAGTAATGCAAATTGAAACTGCTGAAAAAATACGAGAAATTGATCGTATTAATTTGGAAAAATCACTGTCTGTAGTGGACAATGGGCAATGACTCTGTCCTCCAGAATTTATTCACTGGACAGCATTGTATCATCTGCTATTAATATAATAGAACAGGATATGCTAATATTACAACATGTGCTTTAGAGTACTGGGATGCACACCGTTCTTTTCTTAATTCTTCCATGTAAATCCTGAATTAATCCAAGAGTGCGTGCGCACTGGTGTAGTGCCTTGCCCTGGTGGCACGCAAGTATTGATCAGGAAAACTGGGCCTTTTTTGTGCCCCGAAACAAGTCGCACAGCTGAATTCAAAAGTATGTATCGCTTACAATGAGCTTGTGATGTGACCATCCGGACCTCTGTCACAAACACGACCAACACATGAATACGTCCAGGCATATTCTTTATTCAAACCCAATGCATTTCGGACTGCACGAGTCCTTCCTCAGGGGTAGCTGCCAGGACGATGTTAACAGCTCCAACTCCGCTTTTAATCACAAATTTTCTTGTGATTAAAAGCGGAGTTGGAGCTGTTAACATCGTCCTGGCAGCTACCCCTGAGGAAGGACTCGTGCAGTCCGAAATGCATTGGGTTTGAATAAAGAATATGCCTGGACGTATTCATGTGTTGGTCGTGTTTGTGACAGAGGTCCGGATGGTCACATCACAAGCATTTGAAGCTTGGAAAATAGCATGATTTCCTACATGTGGATCAAAGTTGGTTAACGTGTAAAAAAAAAGTATAAACTTTGAGGAATTGAGAAAAAATGGAGAAAAGTATTGTAAGCGATACATACTTTTGAATTCAGCTGTGCGACTGGTTTCGGGGCACAAAAAAGGCCCCGTTTTCCTGATCAATATTACAACATGGCCAGTCCCAATTACGTTCCATTGTACAGTTAGGCTGGATGTTACAAAATCTCCGTTCAGGCTACGTGCCATGGCGTCTAATCAACACAACGTCATTATTTTCTATCTTTAACCTTACAGATAAACAAATCTCTTTGGCACAAAAAGGAGCAGACTATACGGTGCTGAGCATTGAAAAACTCAAAAAGTTACCATTGACAATGTCAGAACGAACTGTCATTGAATGGATAATACATGGTACAATTACAATTCCAATAACGACTTTTCAGTTTCAATATTGCCAAAAGTATATACCAGCAGGCCTGTATGAAAGGTTGGGTAAAGGATACATCAAGTCAACCTGGAATTTACCTAATACACATAGATGTTATAGTGAAGGGAAAAAAGAAGTATTTCTTAGTGGAAACAACTGTAACAATTCACTAAGCGGTGCACTTCTGTGTCAAGGTATTAACTTGCATGGAGCCTGCGAATGTTCATCAAACAACCTTTCATGCCACCTGCACGGCACCCCTGCAACACAGATAGAGCCTTTTTTCAGACAGCTTTCCAACGGCAGCTACGTTATAATAAGTGACCACAGCTGTTGTGGCATGGTGCCAGGAATATTATAAAAACAACAAGATGTGGCCACAGGCGCTCCTCTTAGTTATGGTTTATGGATGTCTATTAATTGGTCTATCCAATTTTTCACCTTTGGCGTGCTGTTCGGTATCATAGGGCTGCCTGTCCCTAAGTGTAATGATTATTTGAGCAAATGGTTAGTGATAAGATATACCAACCCTACCGATCGCACAGCAATCCGTGTCTTAACTCCTCTTCTGATTTTAAAGAACTTTACTTTACTCTTTTCAAAATGTATTCATGAAATTTTCATGTTTATTCAATTAATTTCATTTGATATTGAGAATCTCTATTCAGAATCAAATCATAATCTTAACATTCAATTGCAATTTTTCAACATTGCATTTGGTTAAACAATAGTATAGTGTTTCATACAAGTGTTTTTGACATTTTACGACGATTGTTGCTGAAGTTGGCCCGATGCATTTCGGGACGCGCGTCCCTTCTTCAGGGACCTCTGTAAAAAATGTTTAAACATATATAAATAATATATAACGCTTGCTGACATACATAAGCATAAAGCTGCATCAGCCACTTTTAAGTTTTGAGTGCACCACCTCGGTTATACCAATTTGAATTATACATGATTTATGCACTGGAATGTACCACAATGATAATTACGGGTCACCTGCATACATTCATCTCTAACCTTTTTTAATTAATACGCACTGTGTTACTTGGTTCATGCGATTATATAGTGCTTCAGAAACCTATGGTCTATTAATGATCAACGCAGTGGACCACTGCTAGAAAAAACTGAATTACTGGGAATGCTAAATTTTGCAGCATTTTGCTGAAGAGGGCTACAAATGCCCTAAGTTTCCTTTAAATTTGAACCTGCAATGCTGATTGGCATGTGATTATTGTAATTAAACACTCACTTGTTCAATCAGTGTGATTTCTTAGTTGTGAAAAAGTCAGAACAATTCGATCCTAATGCGGGTGTATGAACAAGAGAAAAAGGCTGTTAGAGCCTAACTAGCGTGAAAGACGTTGTGCCTAACTGAACAGTAGCTAGTGAGCATGCAGTGCTGATTATAAAAAATACCTAATAGACACGAAGAATAATCGTGGTCTGGGAAGCAAAAATACAACATAACAGTGGATTACTTAGGGGAATCCATGTATGCGAATCAATTTTATATCGTGGTTGTTTATGAACCAATGCGCTCACCTTAGTAAAATCTGTAGCCTCAGCGTGTATCGCCGTAAGTTAGTTTCCGGGTTTCTGGAAGCAGAAGCCCGAATTCTCGCAACTTTTAACGAGTTTAACCGGAGGCGAACCTCCGTGTGGAGAATCAACGAGACTAGTCGTCTATCGTGTCGGCCATGATGGAATGGTCCTATTACTAATTTGTAACACGGAGCCGAAAGTTCCGTTGTTTATACATGCAGATATAGAGCTTATAAAAAATCTACTCGCAAAATTCCTAAACGCACGGTGTTTATCCTCGTATTATAGAGTAGAATTGAATTGTGAACCTATTTATATTGGAACATAGCTTCCAGCGATCTGCTCGAAGGTACATTTCAGGTGTCTGAGTCAACCGAGATGTACGCATTTGCACTTATACCATTAAACTAAGCACTATAGATGCGTTGAATGTGCATCAATGATCGTATCAATGGGTAAACATCCAAAACTATATTCTATGAATGCTGCGTTGCATTATAGACCCAGTCCATCATTGGAGCATATTTGTCTACTAACATCATGATAATGAATTCGTGGATACGGACGTTTTTTAACGTGTGAATTAAGAACTGCATACTTTAAATTATACATTACATAGTAAACCAGGTACATCATAAATGCATTGTTGCTTTCTAACATCATCATGATAAAAGTATAAATCCCGACATTGTCAACATAAGTGAGTAATACTTTTAATAATCAAAAATATTAAGATGCCAATTTTTGCTGAATTATTGAATTTACAAAAAACATCCCAGATCTAATTTATCATTTAAACCCAATGGTTCCATTATTTGGAATTTTTTGATCAACATAACTTCCCTTTGACATAAGATTTTGCGACTGTCTGTCCCTTCTCTTGTTTCTACTTTTTCAATGACCATGAAACGTACTTGGGAAATGTTGTGTTTGTGTGTAATCCAATGTGCAGCCAAATTGGATTTGGTGTTTTGATTGTGAATCATTCTTTCGTGTTCCCTTATCCTTATTTTCAGTTTCCTTTCTGTTTCCCTATGTACATGAGTCCACATGGACATTTTATGCAATAAATTACAAAATTCGAGTTGCAGTCGGCTGTGAATTTCAAAGAGAATTTATCTCCGGTTCTAGGATGGGTAACAAAGTTTTGTTGCATTACATTATTGCAATGAATGCAAATATTGCATTTTCTCATTCCTTTGTGCTGAACAGTATCAATCAATGTTTTTTGTTTAAGGTATTCTTGTGGGTTCCGACTCCTGGAATAGGCGAAAATCGGTTTGGTCTGGAAGATATTGTTGAAGTCTTCATCATTTTGAAGGAATTCCCATCTCTTTGAGATTATTTTCCTGATATTGATAGCTTTAGTAGAGAACTTGGATACAAATACGTTGCGTGTAGTGGTGATGAGTTTCATTTTGCTCTTAAGCACTGTTTCTCGGTTGATGGTTTTAACGCGTGCTTCTGCTTTTTCAATACAGTTAGCTGGGTAACCCCTGTCTTTAAATTTTTTCTTAATTCGATGAAGATCTTCCTCGTGTGCCTCCTCTGCAGAGCAAATCCTTTTGCTTCTCAGCATTTGCAAGAATGGTAAATTTTCTTTTACTTGTGGTGAGTGAAAACTTTGATACAATTGGGTATTGTTGTGATCCGTGGCTTTCACGAATGTTTGAGTTTGTATTTTGGATTCCTTTTTGGTAATCTTCACGTCAAGAAACGATATTTCTTCACACTTGGCAGAAACTGAGATAGCGGTTTACAAATTCATCAGAAACATCTGATTAAAATTTATTTTTGCCAATATAGTGCCTGATACCAATCAACCAGAACTCAAAGAATATGTAGAATTCAAACCTAAAAGCACATTCATTGCCCCAACATCGCATAAAACTATTGATCTATTTGAGAAACTAGTCCTATGAGACATTCAAAAACTGGATTTGTCAAACAAAAAGAAATCTAATTTCTCCAAACAAGAAGGAAAAAAACTTCAACAATTGGCCAACAGAAAAGATCTTACTTTTCAGCGAGCGGATAAAGGGGGAGCCCTGATCATATTGGATACTGATCATTACATCAGAAAAGTTAAAGAACATCTTGCTGATGAAACCACATATATACATTTGGAAAAGGATCCCACACATGACCTACTCACCACACTTGAAGGTATTTTACAACATGCAAGAACAATGGATTGGATATCCAGTAAGACTGAACAATATCTCACTAAACAGAATCCTAAACGACCCCATATATATATGTTACCCAAGGTACATAAAAATCTATATGACCCTCCATTCAGACCAATAGTCTCCGGAGTAGGATCATTGTTTGAACCATTGGAAAAATACATTGATTTATTCTTACAAAAATTTGTGATACAGTGGAAGACCAATATCAAAGACACTACGGATTTTTGAATCAATTGAACAGGCTTGACATGGAAGAGAGGCAACAGAGGATGATGTGTACCATTGACGTCACCGCCTTATATACGTTGATCCCATTAAAAGAAGGCATTGAAGCAACAGAATGGGCTTTATTGCAATTGGAAGATCTTGGAGCGAACAAGGTTTTGGTGCTAGAATTACTAACATTTTGCCTTCCACACAGTTACTTCAAATTCGAAGAAGAGTTTTACTTGCAAATTAGTGGAGCGAGCATGGGATTTGGGGGAGCGCCTACATATGTGAACATTTTTATGGCGCAGTTTGAGAAACAACATATTTTGAATAATATCAACTGGCAGAAAGATTTGATCATGTACCAACGTTTTATAGACGATATTTTCCTCATATGGAAAGGTTCTCGTAACACATTGGAAGAGAACATTAAGGAATTGAATGAAAAAAATCCCAGAATAAAATTCATGCATTCAATAAACTGTGAAGAAATATCGTTTCTTGACGTGAAGATTACCAAAAAGGAATCCAAAATACAAACTCAAACATTCGTAAAAGCCACGGATCGCAACAATACCCTATTGTATCAAAGTGTTCACTCACCACAATTAATAGAAAATGTACCATTCTCGCAAATGCTGAGAAGCAAAAGGATTTGCTCTACAGAGGAGGCACACGAGGAAAATCTTGATCGAATTAAGAAAAAATTTAAAGACAGGGGTTACCCAACTAACTGTATTGAAAAAGCAGAAGCACACGTTAAAACCATCAACCGAGAAACATTGCTTAAGAGCAAAATGAAACCCATCACCACTACACGCAACGTATTTGTATCCAAGTTCTCTACTAAAGCTATCAATATAAGGAAAATAATCTCAAAGAGATGGGAACTCCTTCAAAATGATGAAGACTTCAACAATATCTTCCAGACTAAACCGATTTTCGCCTATACCAGGAGTAGGAACCTAGAAGAATACCTTAAACAAAAAACATTGATTGATACTGTTCAGCACAAAGGAATGAGAAAATGCAATAATTGCATTCATTGCAATAATGTAATGCAACAAAACTTTGTTACCCATCCTAGAACCGGAGATAAATTCTCTTTGAAATTCACAGCTGACTGCAACTCGAATTTTGTAATTTATTGCATAAAATGTCCATGTGGACTCATGTACATAGGGAAAACAGAAAGGAAACTGAAAATAAGGATAGGGGAACACAAAAGCATGATTTGCAATCAAAACACCAAATCCAATTTGGCTGCACATTGGATTACACACAAACACAACATTTCCCAAGTACGTTTCATGGTCATTGAAAAAGTAGAAACAAGAGAAGGGACAGACAGTCGCAAAATCTTATCTCAAAGGGAAGTTATGTTGATCAAAAAATTCCAAACAATGGAACCATTGGGTTTAAATGATAAATTAGATCTGGGATGTTTTTTGTAAATTGAATAATTCAGCATAAATTGGCATCTTAATATTTTTGATTATTGAAAGTATTACTCACTTATGTTGACAATGACGGGATTTATACTTTTAGCATGATGATGTTAGAAAGCAACAATGTACCTGGTTTACTATGTAATGTATAATTTAAAGTATGCAGTTCTTAATTCACACGTTAAAAAACGTCCTTATCCACAAATTCATTATCATGATGTTAGTAGACAAATATGCTCCAATGATGGACTGGGTCTAAAATGCAACGCACCATTCATAGAATATAGTTTTGGATGTTTACCCATTGGTACGATCATTGACGCACATTCATCGCATCTATAGTGCTTAGTTTTTATGGTATAAGTGCAAATGCATACATCTCGGTTGACTCAGACACCTGAAATGTACCTTCCAGCAGATCGCTGGAAGCTATGTTCCAATATAAATACATTCACAATTCACTTCTACTCTATAATACGAGGATAAACACCGTGCGTTTACGAATTTTGCGAGTAGACTTTATATATGCTCCATATCCGCATGTATAAACAACGGAACTTTCAGCTACGTGTTACAAATTAGTAATAAGACCATTCCATCATGGCCGACACGATACACGACTAGTCTCGTTGATTCTCCACACGGAGGTTCGCCTCCGGTTAAACTCGTTAAAAGTCGCGAGAATTCGGGCTTCTGCTTCCAGAAACCCGGAAACTAACTTACGGCGATACACGCTGAGGCTACAGATTTTACTAAGGTGAGCGCATTGGTTCATAAACAACCACGATATAAAATGTATTCGCATTCATGGATTCCCCTAAGTAATCCACTGTTATGTTGTATTTTTTCTTTCCAGACCACGATTATTCTTCGTGTCTATAAGGTATTTTTTATAATTAGCACTGCATGCTCACTAGCTACTGTTCAGTTAGGCACAACGTCTTTCACGCTAGTTAGGCTCTAACAGCCTTTTTCTCTTGTTCATAGACCAGCATTAGGATCAAATTGTTCTGCCTTTTTCACAACTAAGGAATCACACTGATTCAACAAGTGAGTGTTTAATTACAATAATCACATGCCAATCGGCATTGCAGGTTCAAATTTAATGGAAACTTAGGGCATTTGTAGCCCTCTTTAGCAAAATGCTGCAAAATTTAGCATTCCCAGTAATTCAGTTTTTTCTAGCAGTGGTCCACTGCGTTGATCGTTAATAGACCATAGGTTTCTGTCGAACGATATAATCGCATGAACCAAGTAACACAGTGCGTATTAATTAAAAAAGGTTAGAGATGAATGTATGCAGGTGACCCGGAATTATCATTGTGGTACATTCACGTCCATAAATCATGTATAATTCAAATTATGGTATAACCGAGGTGGTGCACTCAAAACTTAAAAGTGGCTGATGCAGCTTTATGCTTATGTATGTCAGCAAGCGTTATATGTTATTTATATATGTTTAAACATTTTTTACAGAGGCCCCCGAAGAAGGGACGCGGGTCCCGAAATGCATCGGGCCAACTTCAGCAGCAATCGTCGTAAAATGTCAAAAACACTTGTATGAAACACTATACTATTGTTTAACCAAATGCAATGTTGAAACATTGCAATTGAATGTTAAGATTTATGATTTGATTCTGAATAGAGATTCTCAATATCAAATGAAATTAATTGAATAAACATGAAAATTTCATGAATAAATTTTGAAAAGATTAAAGTAAAGTTCTTTAAAACCAGAAGAGGAGTTGAGACAAGGATTGCTGTGCGATCGGTAGAGTTGGGATATCTTAACACTAACCATTTGCTCAAATGGTGCCAGGAATAGCCTACCTCATGAGCGTTACTTCCAGGGTCATTTGCTGTATGCAAGTATTGTATCCAAACTGCAAACCAGACAAGGAGGCAGCAATATGGCCTTCTCTGAATATCTCTTCTATTCGAATTGATACTTTAAGCAGAATGAAGTCTATTCTTTTACAGACAACTGTGCCTTTAACCTCGTCTAGAGAAACGTATGATCTGCAAGTTGCAAGGACAGCTGCAGAGATACATACACTATTATCGACAAATTGCCCCGTGCATTTCGTAGAAATGTTAGGTCAAATCTTAAACATGTCTGATACCAGTGGCATCGCACATGTATTTAAGACAATTTTTTCGGGACTATTAACACCCTTTGAAGCAGTCCTGAGCATCTTCCCGAATTTCGTGCACTCTGTGTTCGGCGGCCTGCCTCTCCTCTTGGAACTCGTAGCAGGTATTTTATTTTGTTCGTTCTGCTCCGATATGGCAAGTCAAGTCACAGACAAAACCCAGGCAACAGTGGAAGAAATTATCCTGGGGATGAGATACCGAGAAAGGATTACTAAGGTCCTCGGTTTGGCAAAGCTAAGAGATCTGAATAATTCCTGGTTTCTTTCATACAGACCAATCTGGCAAGATTGTATCTTACCTGTTCTACGATGCCTATTATGCGGAGAAGAATGCGTGTCGGACGTCTGTCTGACACTACCATCAGCAGTACCTATGGATATCGATACTTTGCTTGGTTCGGTAACGGCTCATGCAACGTGTTATCCCCAGCGGTTACCTATTCTGATGACGGCATTCGTTGAGACCTCACCATTACGATTAGGTGGCGGTGAGGTACAAGATGAAAGCGGCACACAGGAACAACCTTCTGTGGCCATTGCTGATCCAGACATCGATGAAGGCAATGAGTCTCACATTTGCACTATTTCTACTTTTTCAGACTTGGTCCAACTTTCACCTACTGTTGTAGACGAATTCTTTGCCAGCCTATCTGAACTTATGTTCTCCCCTAACAACGAGAATAACTTTTAAAACAAAACATGAGCACACAGCGTTCCCTGAACTCTGAATTCGGCCTTCAGTTTTTGATAAACAGAACTGCTAGAAACTTTGGAACTCATTTTTCTTCCCTGAAAGCGAAATAATTGTTTCCGTTCCCAAAATATTTACCTTTTTTTAGGCACATGGTACTCTGCTTAAAGTAGAACTATTCTTAGAGAACAGAATTTCTATTTTTAGAATCTCTAGGGACAATATTTTGACTTAGCCTCTAGCACATGTACAGTCTTGTATAAATATGTGATGAAATGGTCTCGACCTTCTCTTCAGTATTAAGAGCCATTTCATGAATGTAAATTTCGCAATTCATTCAGCCAATATTTCAACGTACTTAGGGGCTCATTAGGATGGCGGACGGAGGAGCTACCGCGGCCCCGGAGTACGCGGAAAATGCCTTTTCGGTGTCCGCCTGCCGCGGCACTCCGTCCGCCACATCAGGATAGGAACTAGTGTCAAAATTCCGTCCGCGACGGAAGAGCACACACCGCCGCCCAACTACACCCGACCACGCGGCGGACGGAACCATTCCTGAGACTCCGCCGTATGTACTGACGTCGAAGACCGTCCCCCAAATCAATATGGCGGAAAATACACCTAAAACCGCAGCGGATAAACAACCTGTCTGAACACGGCGGATTCCCCACAGCGAAGATAAGAGACATAGCAGAGATACCAACCGTAAGCTGCTTGCCACCATGGACCCAGCGCTACACGCTTTCCCGATGCTCTTCGCGATCCACCACGTCCTAGTCTTGGCCCACCATCGACGCCGGCGCAGGTAAGGCACAAACCATTGGCTGTCTGGAGGGTAATACCTGCAAGGGTCGTGACGTAGGGAGGGGGAGTGTCATGTAACCGAAACCACTGATTAAAAGCAAATAGAAATACACATTTGTAGTAAGCAACCAGGAATGACAACGCCAAACCACGAGACATGATTGACTACCTTTATTACACATAATAGGGGTATAATCACAGTGTATGCGTGAGCATGGGCAAAGTGGCCACCAGAGCAGGTACATCAGAGACAGCAGATCAGAGGGCAGAATGCAGTATCACATTATCAACAGGGCATTGTGGGCAACAGAGCAGGTACATCAGAGGCAGCAGATCAGAGGGCAGAATGCAGTATCAGAACAGCAACAGGGCAGTGTCCATAACAGTGCAGGTACATCAGAGGCAGCAGATCAGAGGGCAGAATGCAGTATCACATTATCAACAGGGCGTTGTGGGCAACAGAGCAGGTACATCAGAGGCAGCACGTGAGAGGCCAGAATGCAGTATCAGAACAGCAACAGGGCATTGTGTGCAACAGAGCAGGTACATCAGAGGCAACACGTGAGAGGGGCTAAGTGCATCAACAGTCCATAGCACCGAACATGTCCATCTGAGGCAGCACGTGAGAAGGGCTAAGTGCATCAACAGTCCATAGCACTGAACATGTCCATCAGTGGCAGCACGTGAGAGGGGCAAAGTGCATCAACAGTCCATAGCACTGAACATGTCCATCAGAGGCAGCACGTGAGAGGGGCAAAGTGCATCAACAGTCCATGGCAGAGAACAGAGCAGGTACATCAGAGGCAGCACATGAGAGGGGCTAAGTGCATCAACAGTCCATGGCACAGAGCAGGCACATCTGAGGCAGCACGTGAGAGGGGCAAAGTGCATCAACAGTCCATGGCAGAGAACAGAGCAGGTACATCAGAGGCAGCAGATCAGAGTGCAGAATTCAGTATCAGAACACCAACAGGGTAGTGTCCATAACAGTGCAGGTACATCAGAGGCAGCAGATCAGAGGGCAGAATGCAGTATCAGAACAGCAACAGGGCAGTGTCCATAACAGTGCAGGTACATCAGAGGCAGCAGATCAGAGGGCAGAATGCAGTATCAGAACAGCAACAGGGCAGTGTCCATAACAGTGCAGGTACATCAGAGGCAGCAGATCAGAGGGCAGAATGCAGTATCACATTATCAACAGGGCATTGTGGGCAACAGAGCAGGTACATCAGAGGCGGCACAAGTACGTGTTCCAACCAACCCGTCCCAGGGACCACAACAGTGCAAGGCTGTTCTCAATGGACAATGGACACATCATGTGAAATAACATGTGAGTGAAGTGAACAGCACCTCACATCACTGTATCAGGTGGACTGCGTGAACTACCTGCCTCGGACACACTGCCAGCACCAGAAACAGGAGTGTGAGACACAGCCACAGCCCGAGTGACACACACATGGGCCACAGACCCAGACACACTGCCAGCACCAGAAACAGGAGTGTGAGACACAGCTACAGCCCGAGTGACACACACATGGGCCACAGACCCAGACACACTGCCAGCACCAGAAACAGGAGTGTGAGACACAGCTACAGCCCGAGTGACAGACACATGGGCCACGGACCCAGACACACTGCCAGCACCAGAAACAGGAATGTGAGACACAGCTACAGCCCGAGTGACAGACACATGGGCCACGGACCCAGACACACTGGCAGCACCAGCAACAGGAGTGTGAGACACAGCCACAGCCCGAGTGACAGACACATGGGCCACAGACCCAGACACACTGCCAGCACCAGCAACAGGAGTGTGAGACACAGCCACAGCCCGAGTGACAGACACATGGGCCACAGACCCAGACACACTGCCAGCACCTGAAACAGGAATGTGAGACACAGCCACAGCCCGAGTGACAGACACATGGGCCACAGACCCAGACACACTGGCAGCACCAGCAACAGGAGTGTGAGACACAGCCACAGCCCGAGTGACTGACACATGGGCCACAGACCCAGATACACTGCCAGCACCTGAAACAGGAATGTGAGACACTGCCACAGATGTAGTGACTGACACGTGAGCCACAGACCCAGACACACTGCCAGCACCAGAAACAGGAGTGTGAGACACAGCCACAGATCTACTCACTGACACATGAGCCATAGACCCAGATACACTGCCAGCACCTGAAACAGGAGAGGGCACAACTGAGACTGTGCCACTACATGATGCATGACAGCAAACAGACACAGTGCCACTATCTGATACATGAGAGTCAACTGCACCTGCGCCACTGGGACCACTGGAATGATGACCCACAGGGCTGTATGGGCCAGGAGGCAGGGTGGGCCTGGGAGCTGGGGATAGCTGCACTTGAGCGACATCGGGGTGGCCAGGTGTCAATGGTGTGTGTCTGCGTTTCTTAGGGATATGTGAGTGCACCCTGGACAGGACAGGACTGGCAAGTGGTGTTGATTCTAAAAAAATATCACCCACCATAGGTGGAGCATCTGCTGCCGGGTATCGGCTTTCTGGGGACGTGCTGGAGCCTGCTTGTCGTTTGCTGTGTGCCTGCCGCCTGGACTCTGATTCATGTGTAATGGGGGATACAACAACAGGGGACTCCCTCCTCTGCTTCTGACTGGCCTGGATGGGAGTGGAGGTATGGGGGGACTCCGCTGCGGAGACATCTGTTTGCCGCTCATTCGAAAACATCAGCCGCAGTGCAGCCAGGGGTGATGTATGCCTGTCCTTGAATGCGCCATTGTCCATGGGAGAAGCCTTGTCCCTAGGAAGTGCCTCATCCGTAGGTGGAGTGTGTCTCTGGACTTTGCCTGTGCCCTGGACGGTGCCCTGTTCCTGCCAGCAGACTTGTCGTCTGTGGTGTACCTGTCTCCAGAAGACACCTGCTCTCTGTGTGTGTCCCTGCCCTTGGGAGATGGCCCTTGCCCTGTTGTGGGCCTGCTCTTGGGACTCTCCCTGCTCCTTTGAGGTGCCTTTGTCTTTTGACTGTCCTTGTCCCTGTCCTTGGGAGTGGCCCCTTCCTCTGTTGTGGGCCTGCCCTTGGGACTCTCCCTGCTCCTTTGAGGTGCCTTTGTCTTTTGACTGTCCTTGTCCCTGTCCTTGGGAGTGGCCCCTTCCTCTGTTGTGGGCCTGCCCTTGGGACTCTCCCTGCTCCTTTGAGGTGCCTTTGTCTTTTGACTGTCCTTGTCCCTGTCCTTGGGAGTGGCCCCCTCCTCTGTTGTGGGCCTGCCCTTGGGACTCTCCCTGCTCTTTTGAGGTGCCTTTGTCTTTTGACTGTCCTTGTCCCTGTCCTTGTCCCTGTCCTTGGGATTGTCCCCTTCCTCTGTTGTGGGCCTGCCCTTGGGACTCTCCCTGCTCTTTTGAGGTGCCTTTGTCTTTTGACTGTCCTTGTCCAAGGGACTGTTCATGTCAGAATATTCACTACCCCCTGACACATCCAGTGGTGTAGATGGGGAAACAGAGGAAGCACCCAGTCCATGCGACTGTACTATGGCAGACGACACACTGCTTGCCAATGACTGAACTGTCCTGTGTAGACCAGCAAGATCGCCATGCATCCCTTCCATGATTGCCACCACCTGCCCCAACTTCCTATCATGGTCTTGGAAAGCATTTGTCATATTGGTCTGCCCCACACACAGCTGTCGCAGCAGATCAACAGCCTCAGCACACAGTGCATTTTGGCTCACCATGGCAGGGGCAGCGGTGCCTGCACCGAACGCCACTCTGCTCCCCCTACTCCTGCATGCACGAACAGTACATGGTGCAGTTGGCGGAAGTGTGGGCCCTGTGTGCTGTGTCCCGACAGAAGGTGTTGATTGCCCACTCCCAGTCTGTGACAACTGTGCTGGCTCACCATCACTGTCGGAAGATGAGGACGATGGTGTCTCCACATGCGAGTCCTCAGGGACGGTCCTGTCCCCCTCTCCGGCGCTGCCCTCCTCTGTGTCAGTCTGCATGTGTGCGAAGTCGGATCCGGATGCATTGCCTCCACTCGTCTCCGCCGTCTGTGGCTGAGTGCCGTCTGTCACAGCTGAAATGCACAGAAAAGCGGTGTAAGTCATGGGCACACTCACGTACAGAAGGCCAAGGTTTCCCTAATTACATAGCTGCCAAAGTTCTTCTAGCCCCCATCCTGCACACGGCCCACCTCTACCAGTCATCCTCACATTACATAGGCGTTGTTGGCCGTGACACATGTACAGCATGCGGACAGGGCAGGAGCATGTACATCTGCACACATGTCTTTCCATGGGTCCACGGACCATTACGGCATGTGCTTGATCACTCAACTACTAAGCAAGTGGCGTGTCAACATGCCCGACCTGGATATCAAATTACAGCCACCCAATGGCACCAACGTGGCATCGCAGAGAAACATAAGCACCAGGGAACTCAATACTGTGTCTGGGCACCAATACATGCATTGCACTCCCACGTATCCTACACAGACAGTATGCTCACCGCTAGTTTGCTGTTGATCCACACTCAGCCGTTCGGAGAGGTCAGGATGCGTCACAGCAATGATACGGTGCAAGAGAGGTGTCATGGAGCGTCGGGCCAGTCGTTGCGTCGTTGGAATCATCCCCAGTGTCACTTCCGCTACATTACGGCTCAGCCTGGCAATGTCGTCCCAGCGTTTGTGGCAGTGTGTATGTCGTCTGTTGCACACCCCCAATGCCCGTACATCTCGTGCAATGCTCCTCCACACTTCCTTGCGAAGGTGCAGCTTCACCTACCATGACGGGAAACAAAAGGGTGCAAGTCAGTGGACAGTTGGCCTGTCACACAGATAGGGGCAACACGTATCTGTCAGCAGCCATGCGCAATCAGAAAAATATGTCGAGCACACAGTACACAGCCAAGATTGCAGTAGCCAGGAGTAATTGGCCACCTCATGCACACCAACATGTCACACATTGCACTTACCACCTGTCCAGGTGCGCCGTAGAGCCGTCTATAGTTGCGGAGCACACCGTCCACAAGGACATCAAGCTCTGCGGCGGTGAAGGGACGAGACCGGATCTCTTTCTCTCTCGACATGGCAAGATCACGGAGTATGGCAGTAGAGCAGCAGTCGGTGGTCAGCTCAGCAGCAGCAGGTCGAGGTGATGGTCACAGGCAGCAGTCGGTGGTCAGCTCAGCAGCAGCAGGTCGAGGTGATGGTCACAGGCAGCAGTCGGTGGTCAGCTCAGCAGCAGCAGGTCGAGGTGATGGTCACAGGCAGCAGTCGGTGGTCAGCTCAGCAGCAGCAGGTCGAGGTGATGGTTACAGGCAGCAGTCGGTGGTCAGCTCAGCAGCAGCAGGTCGAGGTGATGGTCACAGGCAGCAGTCGGCGGTCAGCTCAGCAGCAGCAGGTCGAGGTGAACAGGCAGCACTGGTTCCCAGGGTAGGATGTGTGCTTTTCGACATCACACATATATAGGGCCCTCAGCACGTGTCAGTGGCATACGTCGCCAGCAATTGGTCAGCCCAGGATGCGTGTTCGTAAAAGGGCCAATGATTCTCGCCGCCATGGCGGTGCACTGCTTCCGCTACTTTCGATTGGCCATACGCGGCCAGCGTTCCCTCTTCCCATTGGCTGCATGTGCACGGACCGTCACGGTGATACATTGGCAACCGCACGTGCAAGCCTCCGGCACGGATGCTTCATTTGCAACAATGTTCTATCACTGGCGCCACCATGGCGGTGCACGTACTCTGCGGGGGAGGTGGAGGCCTACACACCCTTTCGATGTAGTCAATGGACATGGCAGTTCATGACCCCTCTTACAGTCACATTGCATCATCCACCGTACACCGGCCGGACCAGCCCGGCCTTTGACCGCCGTCCCGGCCATGTCCACAACCGCCTTCCCGGCCATGTCCACAACCGCCGTCCCGGCCATGTCCACCAGGCCCGGCCTAGGACCGCCGTCCCGGCCATGTCAACAACCGCCGTCCCGGCCATGTCCACAACCGCTGTGCCAGGCCTGGACAGGCCTGGCACGGCGGTTGTGGACATGGCCGAGACGGCGGTTGTGGACATGGCCGGGACGGCGGTTGTGGACATGGCCGGGACGGCGGTTGTGGACATGGCCGGGACGGCGGTCAAAGGCCGGGCCTGGAACGGCGGTTGTGGACATGGCCGAGACGGCGGTTGTGGACATGGCCGGGACGGCGGTTGTGGACATGGCCGGGACGGCGGTTGTGGACATGGCCGGGACGGTGGTTGTGGACATGGCCGGGACGGCGGTTGTGGACATGGCCGGGACGGCGGTTGTGGACATGGCCGGGACGGCGGTCAAAGGCCGGGCCTGGCACGGCGGTTGTGGACATGGCCGAGACGGCAGTTTTGGACATGGCCGGGACGGCGGTTGTGGACATGGCCGGGACGGCGGTTGTGGACATGGCTGGGACGGCGGTTGTGGACATGGCCGAGACGGCGGTTGTGGACATGGCCGGGCCTGGCACGGCGGTTGTGGACATGGCCGGGACGGCGGTCAAAGGCCGGGCCAAGCACGGCGGTTGTGGACATGGCTGGGACGGCGGTCAAAAGCCGGGCTGGTCCAGCCGGTGTACGGTGGATGATGCAATGTGACTGTAAGAGGGGTCATGAACTGCCATGTCCATTGCCTACATCGAAAGGGTGTGTAGGCCTCCACCTCCCCCGCAGAGTACGTGCACCGCCATGGTGGCGCCAGTGATAGAACATTGTTGCAAATGAAGCATCCGTGCCGGAGGCTTGCACGTGCGGTTGCCAATGTGTCACCGTGACGGTCCGTGCACATGCAGCCAATGGGAAGAGGGAACGCTGGCCGCGTATGGCCAATCGAAAGTAGCGGAAGCAGTGCACCGCCATGGCGGCGCCAATGATATGATATTGTGAGACGCTGCACCGTGATGTGTTGTCTGCAGTTGCGTCATGAGGGTTGTGAGCGTGATAGGGTAATTTCATATGTCATGCACTATTCCATGTGTGTCCATACTATGCCCATCGGTGGGCACACAATGTGCAACAGATGTGCATGTCGACGTGTTGACGACGGGTGTGACCCTACGGACTATTTTACATCTTCACATGTGCACAGTACATCATGGCTGTATGGCCACATTCTGATTCTGTTGACAGTGCGTGGTTCAGGCGAGGTGACTACAATGGTGGTGGTACACATGCATTCAGTGTATGTGTGTTTGCTGTTGTGTCACCATGCATGTAATTACCGTATGCTCATCCATTATTGGTGTTGGCATTTGTGCATGATGACATGGTGTGTGTGTGTATCATTATCGTTTGTGTGCATGCACTTGCATGTGTGTCAGTGATGTGGCTTCTAAACATTAGGGTCAAAACACACGTATTGTCAGTAATGTTCACATGTGAGTAAGTTGCGTTGTACGTGTTGACACACTTCCTGTTGCAAGTGGCTGCACATTGTTAGAGGGCCACTCCGTATTGTATTAACTATCAGACATGTGACACATATGACCATTCTCCTAAACATTTTTCTTCTTGCTAATGTTGGCTTACATGTGATGGAGTTGCACACGTATGCGTCGTTTGGAAGTTGACTCAAGTTACATCTCTCTCACACACAGGAGGGCTCCAAATGTACATCGGCCATACACTGTGCTTGAGGATATGGTTGACGAGGAGGTGATTAGGAAATTCCGGCTGGATCGACGTCGGTTGATGGAGCTTGTTGCCCAATTGTCTCCTCATCTGCAGCCACGAAGGACGTATCCTGGTTCTATTACACCCACAGCAAAGGTTATGGCGGCACTACATTTCTTTGCTACTGGCACCTTTCAGTACACAGTTGGACATGCCGGGGGGATGTCACAGTCCATGTTCAGCACGGTACTTCGGGATGTTTTAAGAGCCATGATGCTGTACAAGAATGACTACATCCATTTCCCACGGCCGGAAGAGTTGGCAGCAGTCAAAGCAGACTTCTATGCACTGGGCCAAATACCACACGTAGTGGGTTCAATTGATGGCACACATATCGCCATCATTCCACCACGGGCACGTGAGCAGGTTTTTAGGAATCGCAAGCACTTCCATTCGCTGAACGTGCAGGTGGTGTGCCTGGCAAACAACATCATCACCCATGTGTGTGCAAGATTTCCAGGCTCCGCACATGACGCCCACATCATGCGGAGCAGCATTGTCCCCCAACTTATGGCAAATCTGCGACCCGGTCAAGCGTGGATTGTTGGTGAGTGTGCAGTGGGGACTTTTGTGTTCTCTGTGTGGCATGGGGTACCCACCATATCTTGTTGTGATATTTGTGTCTGTCATCCCCCTACATAGGCGACTCGGCGTACCCAAACCGGCCCTGGCTCCTGAGTCCCCTACGTAATCCTACATCAGCGGGTGAAATGCGCTACAATGATGCACATGGAAGGACACGGAGAGTGATTGAACGTACCTTTGGACTGCTAAAGTCTAGGTTTCGGTGCCTGGATAAGACCGGAGGGGCCCTGCCTTACTGATGGTTGCATATGTGTGTCTTCATTTCTTTGGACATACAAGTCTCCATGATGTGTGTCCTATCATCCCATGGTTTTGAGAGGAGTGTAGTTTGTGGAATGTTGCTGTGCAGTGTGTTGTGATGTGTGTGAATCTGTTTCCTGACGTGTGTTTGCTGTCTCTGATTTTCCCTAGGTCACTCCCGCAGCGCCATGATTATGTACGACTAGGATCCCTGCACCTGTTTACGTCTGTTTCTGAAGGCAATCATGTGAATAAACATGGAGGCAAAACATCATTGAGTGTGTAAGTGGCATTTATTTACAGGTTGTGCATTTGTGCTGGTGAATATTTACAAGTAAGTGGGGGGGAGGGAGTTGGAGTTGAAGGTAATGGCAGATGAAATGTCCGTGCTGACACCACATTGGGGGGTGTCAGGCTAGTCCAGCAGACCAGTGGCAATGATTGTCTATGTGGGACAGGATACTTTGCTGGGTGAATGTCTGGCTCAGGCAGTGACAAAGTCATTGGCGGCCCCTCTTGGAGCGTGTGGATGGCGCACCCACACTGCTCTCACCCACTTCCAGCCTCGGGCGGCCCTTCCGTCTTTGAGGTGGAACTGAGTCAGCTGGGGGTGCAGGTTGTTCATGGGCCACATCCGTCGCCAGGGGCACAGGTGGTGGTGGTGGTGGCGGTGGCGGTGGAGGTGACGGTGGCGGTGGCGCAAGGACAATTGGTTGAGGGGGGGTGGGGTTGTTCCGGCCAATCCATTCCCTCCACATTGTTGTCTGCTGGCCCATGATGTGCACTATCTGGCCAAGGTGCCCCGAAATTTCCCGCAACATGTTCGTGTTGTCCACCGAGTCCTGGTGTGCACGATCTACATGTTCCTGGGCACGGTCGTATGAAGCCTGGCACCTGGCTAGGGCTTCAAGGGACTCTGCCACAGGATGGGGTAGGTGTCCTTCCTCAGTGCGGCAGAGTGTGGGTCGCCTGATTGCCTGATGTGCTGTCGCCTCTCTCCTTTGTGGCCCACTCACCCTGCTTGGGTGTGAGGCCGATGGACCTGCGTCGTGCGCTGGGTTAGGCAGGGTGGCACAGGCAGGAGTGGTGGTACTGGTGGTGGTGGTGGTGGTTGGGACTCTGCAGATCACTGAGGCAGGTGTCGTAGGAGTCACACATGCGACGGTTGTCGGGCCCGGGAGTCCCTGTGAGCCAGTTGGCCCTGGCTGTCTGCTTGGGCCCGCACCATCCTCCGCACCGGAGCTGCCTGTGTCATCGTCCCCAGAGGGTCCGGTATGTGTGGGAGGCGAGTCTTGCGGCCGGGTGCTGGTTTCCCCAGTCAGTTCACGATCACCTGAGGGACAAGATTGAGCTGGTCAGTAATGTGGACATTACATGTTCATATCGATTTGTAAACATTTCTGTGTCCTGTCGCACACATCCCACACACCCTACCCTCCACCACCACCCTCCCTGTGAACATGGGGGCCTGTTGGGAGTTGTAGTTGTGTGCTGTCACACACCCCACCCACCACCACCACCCTCCCCGTGAACATGGGGGCCTGTTGGGAGTTGTAGTTGTGAGCTCTCACACACCCCACCCACCACCACCACCCTCCCCGTGAACATGGGGGCCTGTTGGGAGTTGTAGTTGTGAGCTCTCACACACCCCACCCACCACCACCACCCTCCCCGTGAACATGGGGGCCTGTTGGGAGTTGTAGTTGTGTGCTCTCACACACCCCACCCACCACCACCACCCTCCCTGTGAACATGGGGGCCTGTTGGGAGTTGTAGTTGTGTGCTCTCACACACCCCACCCACCACCACCACCCTCCCTGTGAACATGGGTGCCTGTTGAGAGTTGTAGTTGTGAGCTCTCACACACCCCACCCATCACCACCACCCTCCCCGTGAACATGGGGGCCTGTTGTGAGTTGTAGTTGTGAGCTCTCACACACCCCACCCACCACCACCACCCTCCCCGTGAACATGGGGGCCTGTTGGGAGTTGTAGTTGTGTGCTCTCACACACCCCACCCACCACCACCACCCTCCCTGTGAACATGGGGGCCTGTTGGGAGTTGTAGTTGTGTGCTCTCACACACCCCACCCACCACCACCACCCTCCCTGTGAACATGGGTGCCTGTTGAGAGTTGTAGTTGTGAGCTCTCACACACCCCACCCATCACCACCACCCTCCCCGTGAACATGGGGGCCTGTTGTGAGTTGTAGTTGTGAGCTCTCACACACCCCACCCACCACCACCACCCTCCCCGTGAACATGGGGGCCTGTTGGGAGTTGTAGTTGTGTGCTCTCACACACCCCACCCACCACCACCACCCTCCCTGTGAACATGGGGGCCTGTTGGGAGTTGTAGTTGTGTGCTCTCACACACCCCACCCACCACCACCACCCTCCCTGTGAACATGGGTGCCTGTTGAGAGTTGTAGTTGTGAGCTCTCACACACCCCACCCATCACCACCACCCTCCCCGTGAACATGGGGGCCTGTTGTGAGTTGTAGTTGTGAGCTCTCACACACCCCACCCACCACCACCACCCTCCCCGTGAACATGGGGGCCTGTTGGGAGTTGTAGTTGTGAGCTCTCACACACACCACCCACCACCACCACCCTCCCTGTGAACATGGGGGCCTGTTGGGAGTTGTAGTTGTGTGCTCTCACACACACCACCCACCACCACAACCCTCCCCCTGAACATGGGGGCCTGTTGGTAGCCATGTACATTTTGGTGAGTATGTGTCCGACGTGCATGGGTTGGGGCGTAGGAGATGTGTCTTCTCAGTTGTGTGAGCCTGACCATGTCGTACTGATCGTGGTGCTTGGTTTGTACTTACCAGCCTCTTCTCCTTCATCAAGTCCGTCTAGGCTCTCTGGGTGAAGTATTGCCAGCACCTTCTCCTCCCAATCGGTGTAGGGTATGGGCTCCGGGGGTTTCCGCCGCCAGTATGATTGACTCTTGCATAGTTTTTGGCACGGATGCCTTTCACCCGGGTCTTCAGGTCATGCCACCGCCTCTGAATGTCGTGCTTCGTCCTTGGCACGGTCCCTGACGCATTCACCCGAGTGACGATTCTGTCCCACATGTGATTCTTTTGCGCCACGGAGGTCTGCTGGACTTGGGCCCCGAAGATGTGGGGCTCAACACAGATGATTTCATCTACCATTACCTTCAACTCGGTCTCCGTGAATGTAGTTTTTTTTTGGGTGCCATGGTGTGTGGTGCTCAGTGTGTGGGTTGAGTGAGTTGGGGGGTGCAGGTGTGTGGTGTGTGATGTGTAGGAATGGTGTGGTGGGTGTTTGTGTGGTGGGTGTGGTAGGGTGGTGGTTGTGTGTCTTCTATTTGAGTAAGCTGTATATCGATTAGGGCCTCTTGCTAGCAGCAATGCTGTGATGCAAAGGATTGTGGTAGTGGGTGGGTGTCATTTTATAGTCGTGACTCAATGGTTGATGGCAGTCAGGTGGTAGGTGGGCGTGTTGACTGGTGTGCATTATTGGGTACCTGGGAGGTGTCATGGTGGCTTGTGCTTGGTGTTGGTGTATCAGGTGGGGGGGTTGTCACATTTTCATGTGTTTGCTAATTACTTGCGGTACACTTTCTGACATTTGTTTGACGTTATGGATGTTGTGCGTGTTGGCCTTCCGCAGTGATGCACTGTTTATCGTTGCATTCTTTCCGCCGCGGACGTGGATGGCTGTGCGTACCGTGGTACAGGCGGATTTATCCTAATTGCGGACACGGAGTTTTCACAGGTATGGCGGTAAATCTGTATTTTTCCGCGGTCATGTCCGTCCGCGGCGGTGGGTGTTCATTAGGCTCCGTCCGCCGCGGACGGAGTTAGATGTGTTCCGTCCACCGCGGATGGTGTTTGTTATCATCCGTCCGCCGCGGTCGGAGTTTCGTCACATGAATATCCTAATCGCAACCGCGGATTATCCGCGGCACGTCCAGGAGTAAAATTTCCCCGACCATGGCGGACAGTACCTGTTTCCGTCCGCCATCCTAATCGACCCCTATATGTGCATTATCTGAATGATACCACTGCTTGAAAACGTACAGTATAATACTCATTTTTCGTGTATAGTCAAGTCAAGTCAAGTCAGAATTTATATAGCGCACTGCATACCCATAGGGTCTCAAGGTGCTTGAGGAAGGGGGGGAGGTTTACTTATCGAATATCCAGGTTTTAAGTTGTTTTCTGAAGGCTAGGTGGTTTTGAGTAAGGCGGAGGTGGATGGGAAGGGAATTCCAGGTTTTGGCCGCTAAGTAGGAGAAGGATCTTCCCCCCATGGTGGCTTTGTGGATGCGCGGAACAGCGGCGAGGGCTTGGTTGGACGAACGCAGCTGGCGGGTGGGGGTGTAAAAGGACAGGCGCTTGTTGAGACAATCAGGTCCAAGTTCGTATAGGGCTTTGTGTGCGTGGGTGAGGAGACGGAGCGTTATTCTCTTGTTGACGGGGAGCCAGTGAAGGTCTTTCAGGTGAACGGAAATGTGGTCTGTGCGGGGGATGTCTAGTATGAGTCTGGCTGAAGCATTTTGGATGCGTTGGAGTTTTTTCTGCAGTTTTGCGGTGGAACCGGCATAAAGGGTGTTTCCGTAGTCCAGACGGCTTGTAACCAGTGCGTGGGTGACCGTTTTTCTTGTTTCGGTGGGGATCAAGCGAAATGTTTTTTTGAGCATGCGTAGGATGTTGAAGCATGAAGATGAGACGGCGTTGACTTGTCTGGTCATCGAGAGTGAGGAGTCCAGGATGATGCCCAGGTTCCGTGCGTGGTCCGTCGGTATGGGGGCTTTTCCTAGAGCCGTTGGCCACCAAGAGTCGTCCCAGGCGGAAGGGGATGAACCTAAGATGAGGACTTCCGTTTTTTATATACCTATTCAAATACATTTTATGTATTTTGGGGAGGGTTGGAAAACACATGCATCATTATATGTTTAGTATTGCTTAGTATTTAGTAATGATGTGCATTATACGTGGAGTGGGTGTTGTGAACGTATCTAGGACCCTATTTAAATATTCCCGATTTATGCCCTTATGTGGTTATAACAAATCATATCCTTATAAAGGCATAAGAATCATATCCATATTTAGTCATAGCCAATGCAGTCCAAACACTGCAAGGGTACTCCCATAGACTCCTAGAAAGTACAACGCATTCTTTAAACAAACCAAGCCTCCAGCAGCCTGGGAATTCCCCCTGCTTCTGTTTTGATTTGTCCAAGAACTCCTGGAGTCCTAAAAGAACTGCGAGTTCTTAGTGACGTCTTATGTCCAACCTTACGTCAAACTCGGCACCTTCCAGGTATAAATATACCAGCATCTGCCTTAAGCAAACACACAGTGGTTTGGAGCAGATCGACTATCTACTTGCCCGACGCCATGCTGTAGCAAGTGCCGAAGGAAGCCGACCCTCCCGTTAACGCACTGAGAGAGACGCTGTCTTTTCTCCTGGAGCAGATCGACTATCTACTTGCCCGACGCCATGCTGTAGCAAGTGCCGAAGGAAGTCGACCCTCCCGTTAACGCACTGAGAGAGACGCTGTCTTTTCTCCTGCCGAGAAATCCAGCTCCAGTGTTTCTAGTCACCCTTGCGGGATGCTGGAAAGAGATACATGACCTCCTTCATTCTATAACCAAGGTACGGCGCTGATTAGATCCTTAGAGAATTCTTGATTCAGATTCTTGGCAAAAACTATCTTAACTCAAACTATATCTCACTTACTCCTTCCCACGTACTAGGCTTAGGTTAGGTACACCGGGGTAGGCGTATTTTAGAAACACCAGTTGAGTACATTTAGTGAACTTTTATCATTGTATGTATTTTATCCGTTTTAAGTATCTTATAGCTTAGAAACCATATAAATGCTTTTACAGTATTATTTCATAATACTCCTTTTACTGTACGCACTTTACTTTATGACAAGTATTGCAATTGTGGCAATTCACTTCTCTTGCATGAGAAAGAAGACTGCTCAATAAATAACCACTTTTATTGAAAACGCCCGTCTCTCTATTTCTCTGCACTTCTGGTGAAACTAAGCATGCACGATTGACTGAGTGAAATAGCTGTCTATTGTTTTCGCGACTCTGGAGATATACTCCTTACTCTGGAGGGAGCAAAGTTGTCATGTTTATGCGGTTGTCAGAAACTAATACCTTCTTGTCTATTCAGGAAAGTTAACTCCTTTCTGTTCACTCGAGAAAGTTTCTAGTAACCTCTGAGCTAGCTGGCATTTATAATTAAGTCTAACATATTCAGTAGAGACCTAGTCGACCTCAGTCCTACGTCTAAACTATCGTTCATGCTATTCCAATGCGCAGAGCCTATTGGGAATATAGGAACTACACTACAACCCATTTCACTTTGAAAAATCTTCCTTAACTTACTGCAGGTCGAGGGAGCCGGGAAACCTCCGGGTAGCTGTTGTGCCATACAAATTCATTAAATAAATAAATAAATAAATACTGAGTCTAACAATGTTATCGGCTGTAGATGCCAGCTGCTAAGTGGCGCATTGTACCCAGGGGGAGCTATCGTAAGTTTGACGGGGGAATGATCGGAGTATGTACGGGCTAGATGTGTGACATCTTATATAAATGGGCCTAACTCTCTGGATACTAAACAGTAGTCTAAGCATGCCCAAGAAGCAGTTAGTGTGGTGTAATGAGTACCTTCCAATTCGAGGGGATAAAGATGACGCCATGAGTCAAGTATTCCAGTGTCTATTCCTAGTCTGCTCAGGACATCGTATGATCTATTATAATTATGTGGTGAGGGATTCGACCTGTCTACTGTTGGGTTTAGAGCCACGTTAAAGGCTTCTCCCCATATTATGTGGGTTTAACCTATTTCTACAATCATGCCCCACAGTGAAGTAAAAAACTCAGGGTTATCTACATTAGGACCGTAGCAGCAGACCAGAGTTACTGAGTCCACACCCAGTTGCTCCCATATAATTGAGTATCTTCCATTACAGTCAATAAGTGAGCCAGCCAATCTGAGCAGAGTCAGTTTTTTGATAAGTATAGCAGTTCCTCTGGCACATGAGCAGTATGACGAAACACCCTATAATCTGCCCACTAGGTGGCAAAGTTGATAGGACGCAGTAGATTAGTGTGTGTTTCTTGGAGCATAACAATGTTGATTTGTTGCTGATCTAGATAAGCCAATATTTGGCGACACTTTCATGGGTCCCCCAATACCTGAACATTCCAAGTGAGCATCCTTATATTTCGGTCAATTTTTATATTTATTTTTAATTTTGTAATATTTTTATATTTCGGTCAATGCCAAGTGAGTATCCTTTATACTACGGTCAATTTATAAATCAGACATTATCCCTGTTGGTGTGAAGGAGAGAACCACAGCCATGTCATCTGTGAAGCCTATTGCCAAACACCTGTGTTTCTGTCTACCATGTCGTATCTGCATATCATCCGTAAACATTAAACCCAGACCCATACCTCCCCCCTTCCACTGAAGCATCTCAATTATGCCAGATATCGTAGCCCCACCCCCACCCAAACGCCCAAAAACACTTTAAACAAGCAGCACTTAAGAGTGCAGTAGAACTCAAATGTAAGGGGGTGTCCACAAGGGGGATCTCCTAGGGGCATGCACCTAGACCCCACCCTCAAAGTTTACTGCAGTGATGACAGTGCCTCTGAGAAGGTGGGGGTTCTTGGCGTGGCATTTCTATTTTCCCCAGTATTACGTTCTGTAAGTCCATAGAGAATATTATTCTGGCGCTGCAGGCATATATGGCGTTAATCCCGGGGCATTCCAGTATTGCAGCCTCTGAAATCCTACGAAAACTCGTTGGCATTGCTTTAGTCAGGACATCATTCGGCAGTTGGTGACGTTGGTCTGGATGATGTATCCGGGGAGTTAGAGGGGCGTTGCTGATGTTTGATTCATTTTAGAAATTCTTCCGCCTGTAGTGGTTTAGTGAAAAATGTTTGTTTGCCTTGATGTGTGATTCGCAGGCGAGCGGGATATATTAAAGCATAGCCAATTTAGGCTTGTCGCAACTTTTGCTTGGCAGGGAGAAATTTGCGCCTATCTTCCTGCCCTGAGGCTGTAAATTTGGGATATATGGTGAACTTGTTGTGTTCAAAACTGAGCTGACTTTTTCCCGATCCATCTTTAGTGTGACTTCACGATCCCTGTAATTCAAGAGTCTTGCTATGATAGGTCTGAGTGCACTACGTAGAGGAGGCCCAGGCCCCAATGATCGATGCGCCCTTTCAACAATAAAATGATATGAAAGTGTCTCAGCTCCTTTTGTGGCAAGTAGCAGTTTCTCCACGTAATCTTCTATCTTCCCAGTGTTTGTGCTTTCTGGAATACCTAATATGCGTATATTATTGCGTCTATTTCTGGTTTCAATATCATCCTTTTTTGCTGCAGTAAGCTTTAAAAGTTTATCCATCTGTGTCACATTTGCTTGAACATGAGATGTAGTAACCTCCAGATCCGAGATTCGATACTCTGATCCCTTTAAGCCCTCTTCGTGGTTATCGAATTTATGGAGTATGGCATCCATCCGAGTTGTCATGGTGTCCATTTTGTCAGCTATTGCGTTGAGTCCTTGCCTGACCTCCATCATTATGGCTTTTACGTCCTCATCTGCTGGTGAAGATGATTGCCGGGCCAGCTCTTCACTACTCTTAGTGTTCCTGTTTTAGTTGTGTGCTCTTATTGGCATCAAACGTTAGTCTCAGTTGCCGGGCGTCGGGCTTCCCCATGCTGTAGGTTTCGTGGCAGGCTGCCTCTGATTATGTAACAATTGTATGTTCTAGAAGTTCTTTGCCCAATTCCTGATTATCCTATACTTAGAGCAGTCGAAATTAGCAGGGACGCTGATAGCTATACGATGACTCACTTGATTCTATCTCCACTAACAGCCATAGGCAGCGATGCAATTTCCCCTTTTTCTTTTTCCTCTCCACCTCCCTTATGGCACCCAGCAGAGCATAATCCAGAGAGAGGCTGAAGCATTTAGGTCAATAAATGCAGAAAGATCAATATCGCATAACAATGTGCAAGGGCAGCACTACGGATTCAGTTCAAGCTCTTCACCACCGGGCGCTACAGGGTGCTGTCTAAACCTTTCCCGCCTCAGGGGCTAAAGCAGGCAATTAACACACCTGGATGTCAGCGTCAATCAGCAGAGCATGCCACAATCAAGCGCAGATTCCCTGTCATGTGTCAATGAGCCGAGAAAGCAGACTCGTGGGCATGACACAGCAGCTGTACTGGATAAAGACTGCTTCCGTCAGTCTGCAATGAGCCGTGAAAGCAGACTCGTGGGCATGACACAGCAGCTGTACTGGATAAAGACTGCTTCCGTCAGTCTGCAAAGAGTCATGAAAGCAGACTCGTGGGCATGACACAGCAGCTGTACTGGATAAAGACTGCTTCCGTCAGTCTGCAATGAGTCGTGAAAGCAGACTCGTGGGCATGACACAGCAGCTGTACTGGATAAAGACTGCTTCTGTCAGTCTGCAAAGAGTCGTGAAAGCAGACCCGTGGACATGACACAGCAGCTGTACTGGATAAAGACTGCTTCTGTCAGTCTGCAAAGAGTCGTGAAAGCAGACTCGTGGGCATGACACAGCAGCTGTACCGGATAAAGACTGCTTCCGTCAGTCTGCAATGAGTCGTGAAAGCAGACTCATGGGCATGACACAGCAGCTGTACCGGATAAAGACTGCTTCCGTCAGTCTGCAATGAGTCGTGAAAGCAGACCCGTGGACATGACACAGCATCTGTACTGGATAAAGACTGCTTCCGTCAGTCTGCAATGAGTCATGAAAGCAGACTCGTGGGCATGACACAGCATCTATACTGGATAAAGACTGCTTACGTCAGTCTGCAATGAGTCATGAAAGCAGACTCGTGGGCATGACACAGCAGCTGTACTGGATAAAGACTGCTTCCGTCAGTCTGCAATGAGTCATGAAAGCAGACTCGTGGGCATGACACAGCAGCTGTACTGGATAAAGACTGCTTTCGTCAGTCTGCAATGAGTCGTGAAAGCGGACCTGTGGACATGACACAGCAGCTGTACTGGAAAAAGACTGCTTCCGTCAGTCTGCAATGAGTCGTGAAAGCAGACTCGTGGGCATGACACAGCAGCTGTACTGAATAAAGACTGCTTCCGTCAGTCTGCAATGAGTCATGAAAGCAGACTCGTGGGCATGACACAGCAGCTGTACTGGATAAAGACTGCTTCCGTCAGTCTGCAATGAGTCGTGAAAGCAGACTCGTGGGCATGACACAGCAGCTGTACTGGATAAAGACTGCTTCCGTCAGTCTGCAAAGAGTCGTGAAAGCAGACCCGTGGGCATGACACAGCAGCAGTACTGGATAAAGACTGCTTCCGTCAGTCTGCAATGAGTCGTGAAAGCAGACCCGTGGGCATGACACAGCAGCTGTACTGGATAAAGACTGCTTCCGTCAGTCTGCAATGAGTCGTGAAAGCAGACTCGTGGGCATGACACAGCAGCTGTACTGGATAAAGACTGCTTCCATCAGTCTGCAATGAGTCGTGAAAGCAGACTCGTGGGCATGACACAGCAGCTGTACTGGATAAAGACTGCTTCCGTCAGTCTGCAATGAGTCATGAAAGCAGACTCGTGGGCATGACACAGCAGCTGTACTGGATAAAGACTGCTTCCGTCAGTCTGCAATGAGTCATGAAAGCAGACTCGTGGGCATGACACAGCAGCTGTACTGGATAAAGACTGCTTCCGTCAGTCTGCAATGAGTCATGAAAGCAGACTTGTGGGCATGACACAGCAGCTGTACTGGATAGAGACTGCTTCCGTCAGTCTGCAATGAGTCGTGAAAGCAGACTCGTGGGCATGACACAGCAGCTGTACTGGATGAAGACTGCTTCCGTCAGTCTGCAATGAGTCGTGAAAGCAGACCCGTGGGCATGGGGTTTTGCCTGCACTGTTGTTAGCGAGGACACTCTCTGCCCTGAAGGACGTACCGAGGACTTGCCGTTCCCTGGAGGGAACCAACGCCTGCTATCCTTTGTGTTGCCGCCTGCGGGGACCGGGACGGGACTGCGAGACCCAGCATTCTCAGCACGGTTTCCATCGCAGCGCAGCTGGTGTCTCTTCCCGCCCCCAGCACTCCCGCAGGCTAAAAGCAGCCCGTAGTTCCTACCTTACGGTTTTTGCCTGCACTGTTGTTAGCGAGGACACTCTCTGCCCTGAAGGACGTACCGAGGACTTGCCGTTCCCTGGAGGGAACCAACGCCTGCTATCCTTTGTGTTGCCGCCTGCGGGGACCGGGACGGGACTGCGAGACCCAGCATTCTCAGCGCGGTTTCCATCGCAGCGCAGCTGGTGTCTCTTCCCGCCCCCAGCACTCCCGCAAGCTAAAAGCAGCCCGTAGTTCCTACCTTACGGGTTTTGCCTGCACTGTTGTTAGCGAGGACACTCTCTGCCCTGAAGGACGTACCGAGGACTTGCCATTCCCTGGAGGGAACCAACGCCTGCTATCCTTTGTGTTGCCGCCTGCGGGGACCGGGACGGGACTGCGAGACCCAGCATTCTCAGCGCGGTTTCCATCGCAGCGCAGCTGGTGTCTCTTCCCGCCCCAACACTCTCTACTTAACCCCGCCCCTTCCCGCGGACCGCGGGACGCGTGCGGGCGAAGACCGGGCAAAGAGCGGGCCCTCTGTGGCCCTCAGAGGCCGGAAAAGGCTGGGCTGGGCCAGACCTCTGGTCGGACATCGGCCCGTGTAGGACTATCGGAGTAAGCCCACTGGGGTATTATTTTCCTGCTTAAAATGTCTATTGAAGCCCTAACTCCGGAACTTGTTGGTTCAGATAAGCCAGTGAGCTTGATCAATGGAACATTAGACAACTATTTTAAGAAAACTGTTATGGACACCCCCAGTATTCCTACCCTAGCGGAACGACGGGCTGAGCGTCGACGCTCGGTGGAAAGCATGAAAAATAGGTCACTACCTGACTTACCCGTATTGATCATCTTTAACTGAGAATGATTGTACTTTTTCTCAGGATAGTGTTCCATTAATATTTAGAGAGCGTACGCCCATGAATGATACTGGGTCCCAGGATATTGTGAATGCCCCTATTAATCCTATTAATCCCAGTGTAACTAAGGCCACAATTATAACTGAGGCACTGATAACCCCTATCCCTATGCAAAGTAAACCCGCTAGGAGCAGGGCTAAGAAAGTTATGCCTACTAAAACTTATGGCCCCCCACCTAATAAAAAAAGGCGGAAAAGGGCCGACTTACCGAAGCGCAAAATAAATCATGCTGATTTTGGGATTAAAGCTAATATTAATACAGGGGGAGAGCGGGTACTAGCATCGGAACAGGGAACTATGGCTACATCACTTATACATACAAGCCCCACGTCTAAAGTAGTGGAGGCCAGCTCTGATAATTTCTCCGTTGGTGTGGTACCACAGGAATCTCCAAGCCATGTCTTACTCGATAGTATAGAGTGCATAATAAGGACATACACTATTGCTATCGTAGAAAGACTTAATAAAATGGATGATAGGCTCGGGAAGATAGAGCGGGATATCGGTAGCAAGTTAGCAACCACTAAGGTTCTTTCTAACCCTGTTTTACAAACTACCCTCATACCAACTCCTTCAAGTACCCCAGTTGTAACCCCTACACCTGCCCCTGCCCAGACTATGGTCATGTCACAAGCATCACACACCCCTAGAGAAATTATACCTAAAGCTACCTCTGTATTGTCAAAAAGTAAACTCACATTGCCCCCTGCTGTATCTGCTAGTGGGCCGACGAGGAGCATAGGACAAGCCCCTGGGAACCAGAAGAGGGATAGGGGGGTGGGAGGCCTACACAAGGGAACTATAGTAAGGGCCCCCTTCCAGAACTTCCACCGGAAGCAGTGCCTTTCGTGGTGGTCCTTACCGGGGTGCCAGAGCTAGAGGCGAACAAACGCGAGGGTTTTGCTCAACTGGAGAATAAAATAACGCAATGAGTCATGAAAGCAGACTCGTGGGCATGACACAGCAGCTGTACTGGATAAAGACTGCTTCCGTCAGTCTGCAATGAGTCATGAAAGCAGACTCGTGGGCATGACACAGCAGCTGTACTGGATAAAGACTGCTTCCGTCAGTCTGCAATGAGTCGTGAAAGCAGACTCGTGGGCATGACACAGAAGCTGTACTGGATAAAGACTGCTTCCGTCAGTCTGCAATGAGTCGTGAAAGCAGACCCGTGGACATGACACAGCAGCTGTACTGGATAAAGACTGCTTCCGTCAGTCTGCATTGAGTCGTGAAAGCAGACTCGTGGGCATGACACATCAGCTGTACTGGATAAAGACTGCTTCCGTCAGTCTGCAAAGAGTCGTGAAAGCAGACTCGTGGGCATGACACAGCAGCTCTACTGGATAAAGACTGCTTCCGTCAGTCTGCAATGAGTCGTGAAAGCAGACCCGTGGACATGACACAGCAGCTGTACTGGATAAAGACTGCTTCCGTCAGTCTGCAATGAGTCGTGAAAGCAGACTCGTGGGCATGACACAGCAGCTGTACCGGATAAAGACTGCTTCCGTCAGTCTGCAATGAGTCGTGAAAGCAGACTCGTGGGCATGACACAGCAGCTGTACTGGATAAAGACTGCTTCCGTCAGTCTGCAATGAGTCGTGAAAGCAGACTCGTGGGCATGACACAGCAGCTGTACTGGATAAAGACTGCTTCCGTCAGTCTGCAATGAGTCGTGAAAGCAGACTCGTGGGCATGACACAGCAGCTGTACTGGATAAAGACTGCTTCCGTCAGTCTGCAATGAGTCGTGAAAGCAGACTCGTGGGCATGACACAGCAGCTGTACTGGATAAAGACTGCTTCCGTCAGTCTGCAATGAGTCGTGAAAGCAGACCCGTGGACATGACACAGCAGCTGTACTGGATAAAGACTGCTTCCGTCAGTCTGCAATGAGTCGTGAAAGCAGACCCGTGGGCATGACACAGCAGCTGTACTGGATAAAGACTGCTTCCGTCAGTCTGCAATGAGTCGTGAAAGCAGACTCGTGGGCATGACACAGCAGCTGTACTGGATAAAGACTGCTTCCGTCAGTCTGCAATGAGTCGTGAAAGCAGACCCGTGGACATGACACAGCAGCTTTACTGGATAAAGACTGCTTCCGTCAGTCTGCAATGAGTCGTGAAAGCAGACTTGTGGGCATGACACAGCAGCTGTACTGGATAAAGACTGCTTCTGTCAGTCTGCAAAGAGTCGTGAAAGCAGACCCGTGGACATGACACAGCAGCTTTACTGGATAAAGACTGCTTCCGTCAGTCTGCAATGAGTCGTGAAAGCAGACTCGTGGGCATGACACAGCAGCTGTACTGGATAAAGACTGCTTCCGTCACCTGCGTCACCCAGCGCCCCCAGTTTCTTGAGTTTTACCTCTCTTCCACCCATCATGGATCCTTGCTTGTATCCGGCTGCAGCACAGAGTAATGGCCAGTGGATGTTGTATGCGTCCAGGGGTCCACGTAGGCAGTAAACAACAAACACACTGAGCCAGGCATAGCGTGTACTGGGCGGAACTAAAGTAAGTATTGGCGGAAGAGGAACACTTGTGGTGCGGGCACCCACTTGCAGTATTGTGCTCCCCCCTCCAGACAGTACACAGCACATGGGTCCTGATACCCCTGCCGGGTCCACCGCTAGCTCAAGCATATAGTGCACATCACCAACTTTAACACAAAGGGGTAAGGAGCAAGAATGTCGCATCGAAAGTCCTCAGCGTCTATAACCTTGCCACATTGCAGTGCACATTTGAGGAGCTAATGTCTGTGGTGCAGCACAAATATTAACCCCAAAATAGTGATGAGGAAGGACAGACGGTCCGTAATTTTGTATGGACCTCCACAGGTCATGAAAGAACCAATCTTTGCACCTTTTGCAGACAAGCCCCTACTCCAGTGTCCACAAAGATCAGATGTAGCATCTTGTTTTCTGCAAATAACCCCCTCGCAGCAAACACTGGTCGGTTCAGCAATGCACCAGTGGGGCCAGAAGCTCAGCCTGAGATCACACACCATCGTAGTTCAATGTAGAGGAGCTGGGCACACACTCCTTCACCCTGCCACAGCACTCTCCGCCACCTTGGGTACAATGACGCAGCCTCACAAAGCCCCTCAGCCGCGCGATTCACAGCCCGGTCCAGACACCTTCCCTGCCATGCACACCGGGTGCAGAGCTCATCTGTATGCGCAGGATTCACAGTGGGTTGCCTGGTGAAACTCAGGGCAAGCAGGGCAGCGGTCCCAATGGCCACACACGTGGGCGCTCCAGTCGGTGCACAGCTCCAGCAGGTGATCACGAAGGCGCTGCGGAGGGGGGCCTACTAGTCAGCAGGCATGATTAGACCACAGTGGTATAGACAGTAAGCCACCGTCACAAGTCCTAGAGCCCTCGGGGAAGCCCTCCGACCCCCAAGGCACAGAGAAGGAGGAGTGTGCCATTTTGTGCAGGCAGCGCTCCCCGCTCCACACGACTGATGGCAAAACGTGTATGAAGTGGAAAGACCATCGATAGATCTCCGCTATCCCAGGGTCAGCAGGTTCCATTTGCCAAGGGTTAGCATACATATTATCTATCATTTTATTTTATATTTATATAAAAGTCGATATTATATACATCTATGTTTTTTTACTTCAATATTTTTTTCATCAATGTTGTGTCAGTGAACTCGTTAGTCATAAGCACAATGTAGAGTTTCCTTCGTCGACACACCTATGCTTCCATACCTGTATTTTCCTCACATAATAATGTCCCCGTCCATTCATCCGTCCACCCATCCATAATTTAATGGCTTTTTTCTGCACTTTACAATCCGGCTCGCATGTTAGTTTCCCATATGCGTGTCTCAACGCCATTCTTCTCTTCCCGGTTCTCATTTATTTTTTTATCCAACGCACTCTCTCTTTCTCCCTTACTTACTGCCTTCCTGCACGCTGCACACGCCTCATCACAGTGTCAACCTTCTCTTCTCCATGCATCCCATATACTGGGAGTTCAACAGTCCATCATTATGTATTAGTTAGAGTCAGTAAATAGAAGGTTGATATCATGCCAATAAAATAGGGCAATTAAACAACAAGGGTTTGCCTTGAGCGCAGTTACGCCACTGTAATGATCAACAAAACAAAATGCCGGTAGTGCTCAATATTTCCTGTAATTCAGCAGAACAATGAAGACACAACTGTCCTGCACGGACCACACGTTCAGTCCTGATTTAATCTTAAACAATTTATTTATTCATATTTTTTTTTGTTTCTTTTCAAAATTATGGTGTGAAGAACAATTATTTTTCATCTGACAATTAGAACCATAGTATTTACAAGGGGAGCTCCTATGTACAAATTCTATACGAGAGTATGTACAAGAGGACAGTGAATAGATGAGAGGGGAGAGTGAGGAGAGGGGAGAGTAAGGAGAGGGGAGAGTGAGGAGAGGGGGAGATAAGAGGGAAGATGAGAGGGGAGAGTAGGGAGAGGGGAGATAAGAGGAAAGATGAGAGGGGAGAGTGAGGAGAGGGGAGATAAGAGGAAAGATGAGAGGGGAGAGTGAGGAGAGGGGAGATAAGAGGAAAGATGAGAGGGGAGAGTGAGGAGAGGGGAGATAAGAGTATAGTATATTACAAGGGGAGCTCCTATGTACAAATTCTATTCGAGAGTATGTACAAGAGGACAGTGAATAGAAATAGAATTCTTGTGGAAGAAGAAGAGACGTACATTCAACTTAGATTCCTCCCACTAGCAATCTGTGTCACAATCATAACATACATATATAGTACAATAGAAAGGAAAAAGAAAGAAGAAAGAATAAGTCAGTGTGTAAGTGTCTCTCACCTATTTGTTTATGGTTTTTTTGGGGTCAGGCGGGGCAACTATCACAGACTCAATTATTAACTTTATTTAGTTATTAAACAAAAGGCCAAGTTCGTTGGAACCTTGCCAAGACAGGGAAGTGGCTTCTTGGACAGCCACGTGTATACTCGCACATGGGCCTTGCTCAGCTGGGGTGGTGTCTTCATCCTTTGATATTCAGCCACTGGATTGTAATTGAGAGAAACTCCACTATCCAGCACAAACTTGGCAAAGTGAGGACCGATTTTGATGTCAAACCGTTGGTATCTCTTTAAGTGGTCGAGATTCGCTACCAGGCATATATATTTGTCGCTGTCCTGCGAGATGGGTGACAGCGATCTGGACTCTCTTGACGAGGAACGCCGAGATTGGTAGTTCCGGCGGGAGTGACAGCTGGAGTGTGACGACCCGGTGGACGAATCTCGGCGATCTTGCACAGCTTTAGCCTGATGGCGACTGCTTGATGGACGAAACTGTCTGGTGTGTTCTCGTTGATCATCTTTCCGGGAAGTTCCACAGACACTTTCAAAATGATTATCCCTTCTACACTTCCAGCACCTCTGACCTAGTGCCGGGCACGTGTGCATATGAGGGAAATCATATCCGTATCTGTGACATTTGAGTTGGCGCTCCGATCTCTTTCTGGTGCGACTTGAGCTTCTGCGTCGACGACTTGAGGGATGATGCTGTCTTCTGGATCTGGAGGAGCAAGTTTGTGGCAGGGAGCGTCTATGCGTCTGTCGAGACTGAATTCTGAAGGCTTGCTCACGTTTCTCGCTTCGCCGGCCTCCATTTTCTTCGCATACTCATCAGCTTGATCATTCACTCGCGTCATTTCCTAGATCTCATCTAGTGAATAGCTTTTCCTAAGCAGTTTGCGTCGCAATGACTCAGCCTTCTATAATTCTCAGTCTGAGTGCATCTTCTGTGGAAAAGAATCAAAGTCACAGTATCGTGCTAAGCGTCTCAGACGTGTGATGAATACACTCATGGGTTCTCCTTTCTCCTGCGATGCCAGGTTAAACGTATATTGCTCATAGTCCACATTCTTTTTGTGTAGGAACTTACGGTTGAGCGCCTCACAGACAGCAGCATACGAGGCCACGGACGCAGCTGGCAATTCTTTTAGGATCTGGCCGACTTCTTTACCCACTAGGTACCTTAGAGCGATCAATTGTTGTTCTGCATCAGTCACGTGGGACCATTTCATGAAGTCCGTGAAGTCCTCTAACCATTCTTAGCACCGGAGACCCATACCCCCACCAGATTCGAGAGTGAGGGGTTCTGGAGGATGTAAGAACGACACTCCTAGGACACCCATGGGACCGGGTTCAGCGCTCGCCTGATGAGACCCAGACATCGTGGGACTCTTTTCTGTCAATCACGCACTGGTGATTCTCGCTCTTCGAGTTGTACTTGACAAGGCTTGTTGATTATACTGGTAGCATACACCAGTGCTTGTTGTGTATTTTTTTTTTGCTCAGGTGAACACGCCACCGCTTCTTTACATCTCTCAGTGTATTCACCAATGCTTGTTCTAAGTGTTGCTGTACTGGTTGCATACACCAGTCCTCGTTGATTTTTTCACTCAGTTGAACTTGCCAATGCTTGTTTACTCCTCTCGTTGCATTCGCCAATGCTTGTTTACGTGTTCCAGTATTGGTTGCATACACCAGTGCTTGTTGAATCTTTCACTCAGTTGAACTCGCCAATGCTTGTTTACTTCTCTCGTTGCATTCACCAGTGCTTGTTTACGTGTTCCAGTACTGGTTGCATACACCAATGCTTGTTGAATTTTCACTCAGTTGAACTCGCCAATGTTTGTTTGCTTCTCTCCTTGCAATCGCCAATGCTTATTTACGTGTTCCAGTATTGAATGCATACACCAGTGCTTGTTGAATTTTTCACTCAGTTGAACTCGCCAATGCTAGTTTACTTCTCTTGTTGCATTCGCCAATGCTTGTTTACAAAGTTCCAGTACTGGTTGCATACACCAATGCTTGTTGAATCTTCACACAGTTGAACTTGCCAATGTTTGCTTGCTTCTCTCCTTGCATTCGCCAATGCTTATTGGCTTTCCAGCCCTCTGCCTGACTCTAAAATGGCCGCCGATGATCCCAGACAGGGGATTGGACGAGGTGCCTGACCACAAGATGGCTGCCGCGAGAATCTCGTTCAGGCCGGGACCAGGGCCTTCAGCAGCCGGTACAAGGAGCACTTCCCTCCAGAATCGCCGGCTCCCCAGGCACAGCATTGATGGCACACCAGGTGAGGGAGGCGCATTCAGGCCGCCTCGGATGACGACAGCATCACCGGGGTGGGCTCCCGGCAGGCAGGCAGAACGAAGCGCTCTAACCCCACAGCACGCTACACACACACGGTGCAGCTGGGGTGGGCTCCCAGCAGGCGCAAACACACCTCTGGACAGCTGGGGTGGGCACCCAGCGCGCGAGGACACTCGCGCAGCAACACAGCAGCGAAGTAGACAGGCGGCCCAACACACTGGGCTAGCCACGACTGCCAGGCATTCACCAATGTACTCCGACACAGTTAGCCAGTTCCGCACTACCGCAGGTCCCGTGGTCACCCTCGTCGCCAGTTGTAGTGTCTTTTTTTTTTCAGAACAAGACCAGTTGTAGTGTCTTGGCAACCACAAAGACACGGACTCGGTGGGAACTGTCGGAACACCTTTAATGTACGTCTGCCTTCTTCACACTCTATGGGCTAACTGCCTCACTTGTTCCCCGACTCCTCCCTTTCCGTCCGCCTCTATCCTGTCCCCGGGCAGGTCCTAGTGCCCTATACATTTCACATCGTTACACCTGTGAGGACTGAAGCTGCCTCCTGTGAGGACTGAAGCTGCTCCTGTGAGAACTGAAACTGCTCCTGTGAGGACTGAAGCTGCTTCCTGTGAGGACTGAAGCTGCTCCTGTGAGGACTGAAGCTGCTCCTGTGAGGACTGAAGCTTCTCCTGTGAGGACTGAAGGTGCCTCCTCTGAGGACTGAAGGTGCCTCCTGTGAGGACTGAAGCTGCTCCTGTGAGGACTGAAGCTGCTTCCTGTGAGGACTGAAGTTGCTCCTGTGAGGACTGAAGCTGCTCCTGTGAGAACTGAAACTGCTCCTGTGAGGACTGAAGCTGCTTCCTGTGAGGACTGAAGTTGCTCCTGTGAGGACTGAAGCTGCTCCTTTGAGGACTGAAGCTGACTCCTGTGAGGACTGAAGCTGCTCCTGTGAGGACTGAAGCTGCTCCTGTGAGGACTGAAGCTGCTTCCTGTGAGGACTCAAGTTGCTCCTGTGAGGACTGAAGCTGCTCCTGTGAGGACTGAAGCTGCTCCTGTGGGGACTGAAGCTGCTCCTGTGAGGACTGAAGCTGCTCCTGTGAGGACTGAAGCTGCTCCTGTGAGGACTGAAGCTGCCTCCTGTGAGGACTGAAGCTGCCTCCTGTGAGGACTGAAGCTGCCTCCTGTCAGAACTGAAGCCTCTCCTGTGAGGACTGAAGCTGCCTCCTGTGAGGACTGAAGCTGCTCCTGTGAGGACTGAAGCTGATCCTGTGAGGACTGAAGCTGCCTCCTGTGAGGACTGAAGCTGCCTCCTGTGAGGACTGAAGCTGCCTCCTGTGAGGACTGAAGCTGCTCCTGTGAGGACTGAAGCTGACTCCTGTGAGGACTGAAGCTGCTCCTGTGAGGACTGACGCTGCTCCTGTGAGGACTGAAGCTTCTCCTGTGAGGACTGAAGGTGCCTCCTCTGAGGACTGAAGGTGCCTCTTGTGAGGACTGAAGCTGCTCCTGTGAGGACTGAAGCTGCTTCCTGTGAGGACTGAAGTTGCTCCTGTGAGGACTGAAGCTGCTCCTGTGAGAACTGAAACTGCTCCTGTGAGGACTGAAGCTGCTTCCTGTGAGGACTGAAGTTGCTCCTGTGAGGACTGAAGCTGCTCCTTTGAGGACTGAAGCTGACTCCTGTGAGGACTGAAGCTGCTCCTGTGAGGACTGAAGCTGCTCCTGTGAGGACTGAAGCTGCTTCCTGTGAGGACTCAAGTTGCTCCTGTGAGGACTGAAGCTGCTCCTGTGAGGACTGAAGCTGCTCCTGTGGGGACTGAAGCTGCTCCTGTGAGGACTGAAGCTGCTCCTGTGAGGACTGAAGCTGCTCCTGTGAGGACTGAAGCTGCCTCCTGTGAGGACTGAAGCTGCCTCCTGTCAGAACTGAAGCCTCTCCTGTGAGGACTGAAGCTGCCTCCTGTGAGGACTGAAGCTGCTCCTGTGAGGACTGAAGCTGCTTCCTGTGAGGACTCAAGTTGCTCCTGTGAGGACTGAAGCTGCTCCTGTGAGGACTGAAGCTGCTCCTGTGGGGACTGAAGCTGCTCCTGTGAGGACTGAAGCTGCTCCTGTGAGGACTGAAGCTGCTCCTGTGAGGACTGAAGCTGCCTCCTGTGAGGACTGAAGCTGCCTCCTGTCAGAACTGAAGCCTCTCCTGTGAGGACTGAAGCTGCCTCCTGAGGCACAGAATCCCGGCAGAAGGAGGGCGCAGCCCGGTGTTCCAACTTCCATTACTGCTTGTATTTCTTTAAAGTTTTTATTGCCCCAGCAGCAGTCTTATCAGACAGTCCACAGTCCACCTTGAGTCGCAGTCTGGATACCATTCACTGCAGACAGCAGCAGGTGTGGTAGTAAGAGCTCTCTTCAGTGCCTAGCAGGACACTCCCGACCCAAGAGAAGCGCCCAGAGGCCAGGTGAGAGATACTTCCATGCACTTGCATGCACTAGGACGCGCATTGTTTTATTTATTCTGCATTCTTAAATGTGAATTGACGGATTCAGAGGTTTACTTCTTCCAATACTTGCTCTCTGAGCAGAAACCCTTTCAAAGCTGTGTGTTCAGTTGGAGTGCGCCAGGGAGTGCTGGCACTTTACAGTAAACGTCCACGCTTGCGTGATGTGACGGTGCGTGTTCAGCAAAGTTTAGAAGCTGCTTTCCTAAATGTCAGTGCGGTTCCAAGGTCTGTGTTCCCTTTTCATGGCTCTCCTGTGGGTGGGGTGAACATATGTGAAGTGCCAGCCAGCCTTGGAGAGCTGTGCGACACCCCGGAGCAGGGCGGTGTGGACTGAGGGGGCTACAAACAGTGCCCAGTGACGGTGTCCTTTCACTGCTGGGGGGTCTCAGGATCGGGGTCACGGGGCGTGACCCGGAACCACAGGCTCCCACGGGGCTGGACCTCCATCTTAGTCATGGATACATGATGCGGCATCTGATAAAGATACATTGTGCGGCATCTGATAAAGATACATTATGCGGCATCTGATAAAGATACATTGTGCGGCATCTGATAAAGATACATTATGCGGCATCTGATAAAGATACTTTGTGCGGCATCTGATAAAGATACATTCTGCGGCATCTGATAAAGATACATTGTGCGGCATCTGATAAACATACATTGTGCGGCATCTGATAAAGATACATTGTGCGGCATCTGATAAAGATACTTTGTGCGGCATCTGATAAAGATACATTGTGCGGCATCTGATAAAGATACTTTGTGCGGCATCTGATAAAGATACATTCTGCGGCATCTGATAAAGATACATTGTGCGGCATCTGATAAAGATACATTGTGCGGCATCTGATAAAGATACATTCTGCGGCATCTGATAAAGATACATTCTGCGGCATCTGATAAAGATACATTATGCGGCATCTGATAAAGATACATTTTGCGGCATCTGATAAAGATACATTTTGCGGCATCTGATAAATATACATTGTGCGGCATCTGATAAAGATACATTGTGCGGCATCTGATAAAGGTACATTATGCGGCATCTGATAACGATACATTCTGCGGCATCTGATAAAGGTACATTATGCGGCATCTGATAACGATACATTCTGCGGCATCTGATAAAGGTACATTATGCGGCATCTGATAACGATACATTCTGCGGCATCTGATAAAGGTACATTATGCGGCATCTGATAACGATACATTCTGCGGCATCTGATAAAGGTACATTATGCGGCATCTGATAACGATACATTCTGCGGCATCTGATAAAGGTACATTATGCGGCATCTGATAACGATACATTCTGCGGCATCTGATAAAGATACATTCTGCGGCATCTGATAAAGGTACATTATGCGGCATATGATAACGGTACATTCTGCAGCATCTGATAAAGATACATTCTGCGGCATCTGATAAAGGTACATTATGCGGCATCTGATAACGATACATTCTGCGGCATCTGATAAAGGTACATTATGCGGCATCTGATAACGATACATTCTGTGGCATTTGATAAAGATACATTATGCGGCATCTGATAAAGATACATTATGCGACCGCCTATGACTCGCAATGAGCGCGTGGCGCGGCCCCCCTCGAGCCCCCGGACAGGACCTGGTGATTAATATAGCCCGGTGTGAACTTTTTTTATATAATTTATATTAAAACTCCATTTCATGCCGCATCAAGATCTAGACTTATCCAGATGATTTCTCTTGACTTTGAATATAAACTTGCAGATGTCTATCGATGCGAACATTCATAGGTTCCAATTTCTCGATGTGAAAGCATCTTTAAGCTGAAGCTGTACAAAATGTTGCTAAATGTTTTCTCCTGTGAAATTTTTTCCCACTTTTCTTTCTTCTCAGACTTTGTAATATATGATATGACATAGCGAGAAACAGCAATTCAGTTATCTGCAACATATTGCATGTCCATATTTGCATTCCACATCTTCTAAATCACCGCATTGTAATCATTAATGTGCTTTGATTGTTCTGGTCTTTTAATATTATAAGTATTTTTGGGTGAATTTCGAGTGATAGTATGCCTCACTGCTGACATAAAACTGTTCAGTCTTCCTTGCGATGACTTATGGTGCAGTGAGTTAGTAATACCTTTGGCGCTTAGTGTGTACATACCCTGCGATGATGCGTGATTCAGGGGGGCCTCACTCAGACCAATGTCTTTTGTCTATTGAATTCTGTCTGGTTTCTGTTGAACAGGAAAAGTGGCACCACGTTTCGTGGCTTGTGTTGAACAGGATTAGTGGCACCATGTGTCGCGCCTTGTGTTGTACAGGGTTAGTGGCACCACGTGTTGCTGGCCTTGCATATGGAAATATGCGTCACTGATCGAAGGGAGTCTGGTGCTGTGGTCGCTGTCACGGACTTGGGGTCATTGCCGTACAGGACTCAGGACACAGTTACACATGTGGGATTGGCTTGTGTTAAAGGGGGTTAGTAGGACTACGTGTCGCCGGCCTTGCTTATGGAAGTATGCCTCACAAATCGAAGGGAGTAAGGTGTTGTGGTCGCTGCCACAGACTTGGGGTCACTGCCATTAAGGACTAAGGACACAGTTACGCATGTGGGATCATCTTATGTTATAGATAGTTAGTGGGACTACATGTCGCCTGCCTTGCATATCGAAATATGCTTCACTGATCAAAGGGAGTCTGGTGCTGTCGTCGCTGCCACAGACTTGGGGTGACTGCCATTCAGGACTCAGGACACAGTTACACATGTGAGATCAGCTTGTGTTAAAGAGGGTTAGTCGCACCACATGTCGCCGCCGTTGCATATGGAAATATGCCTCACTGAATGAAGGTAGTCGGGTGTTGGGGTTGTCTCACGGAGTTGGGGTCACTGCCGTTCAGGACTCAGGACACAGTTACACATGTGGGATCGGCTTATGTTAAAGATGGTTAGTGGCACCATGTGTCGCCGGTCTTCCACAGTGTTGGCCAGAGGTAGCCGTGAGCAAGGACCCACAGCCACGTGCATACGTTGGTGGCCCCACCGGCCTGTGTAGTGCAGGTTCAGTGGCACCACGTGTCGCTGACCTTCTAAATGCAAATATCCCTCTCTGATTGAAGGGAGTCTGGTGCTATAGTCGGTGCCACAAAGTTGGGGTCGCTGGCATTCAGGATTCAGGACACAGTTACACATGTGGGATCGGGTTGTGTTGAACAGGGTTGGTTGCCACCATGTGTCGACAATCTTCCACTATGTAGGCCAGAGGCAGCGGTCAGCAAAGGCGCACAGGCACGTGATGTTGACTTGAGCTGCACAGATTGGGAGCATTTGGTCTTCTTAACCCATTATTGTCTCCTACACAACTTGCGTCACTACTAATCTTGAATTGTGAACTGCGCTAACTCCAGTGTAGGGCGGAGGCAGCGGTCAGGATGGGTGGACAGCCACATGGCGTTGAGTTGAGCTGCACAGTTAGTGGCACCTGGAGCACTCAGTGTGTGCACACCCTACGATGATACATTGTCCCGGCGGGCCGTACAGGGAGCAATGTCTTTTGTTTAATGAATTCTGCCTTGATAAGGCCACGTGTTGATGAGTTATGGTGCAGTGAGTTAGTAGCATCTGAAGCACACAGCGTGTGTGCATCCTGTGATGATACGTGGTCCAGACGGGTCTCACTGGGAGCAATGTCTTTTATCTAATGAATTCTGCCTTAATAACGCCACGTGGCGACGACTTATGGTGCAGTGAGTTAGTAGCACCTGAAGCACGCAGCGTGTGCGCAGCCTGCGATGATGCGTGGTCCGGGCGGGCCGCACTGGGAGCAACGTGTCTTGCATACTGGAGTGCGTCATCTGCAATCTCCACTGCATCTGAATTGTGAGCCCTGCTGTCCGCAGTGTAGATCAAAGGCAGTAGTCGGTACAGACATAAGTCTGCAGTGCTGTGCCGCTGGGTTTGCAGGGGGCCTGTGTCGAGGAGGCCTGCGGTCATGACTGCAGCCCCGTGGCAGGGTGTGGGCCACCGCTCTGCAGACTCATTGGTCTTACCATAAGTGAACCACGCCAAGGGCCTGACCTATTTATTCATACTTGTACGCTGGATTGGCACATGTTGGACCAGCCCACTCCGATTCTGCTTCCAGGGGGGGACAACACAGCTACATGACCGAGATCTTCCCCACTGCGTGAGGTAATATGGTGGGGTCCACTGTGCACTACACTTCAAGTATCAATACTATATCTCCAAATGGAGAGGTTTGTGCTTTGCGTAGTGAGGTCTGTGCAATGCATCACCGGTACACTTGGCATTGTGTGCATTATTATTGATGGCCGACTTGCCTTCTTCACACATACTTGGTTGCCACATCTCCCAACATTCAGCTATTGTGCTGCTGAGGGGCCATGGCACTTTGGGAAGGTCTGTTGTCCTGTTTTGTGCTGCATCGGTGGTAGTAGGGGTGGTGGTCCAGGAGGAAGGTTCTGGTGGTTGTGGCTCTGGGTGTTGTAGCCTTGTAGGGTGTCGGAGCTGCTTGATCAGTAGCTGTATCACATGTTGGTCTTTAGATGTGGCTGTGAGTTGGGTCCAATTCACGCTGTAGATAGTCGGCCTCCTTACAACAGTTAAAGGTTGATGTTAATTTCTTACTGCTAACTTGGCTTATCGCCTGTTTTTGGATCGCATTGCAGATTTGGCTGGTCATTGAAAATATGGGGAAGTCGGGCTTATGGTTTTTTTTCCATGCGAATGCTTACTTTGCATATCATTAGTGTTAGTTGTGGCACTCGTTAGTGGCGATTTTTTTGGCGGAAGGTATGGATGGAAAAGTGAGGAGATTTGCAGTTTTCACAGGTTGAAAATGGGACGATAATTTAAAAACACAAAAAAAATAGGTTTAATGAACATTATAATTAGAAATTAGCATTTAAAAAACCTTTGAAATTCACTGAAAAAACCATAGGTTTCAGGGACGTTATAGTTTGAAATTAGCATTTAAAAAAAACTTGGAAATTCACTGAAAAAAACATAGGTTTCAGGGATCTTATAGTTAGTTGGACATTTCGCTCATAGAAAATCATAGAAATTCCCCTGTTATAGTTAGTTGAGCTAACTATAACTTGCGCCCCCGCAATGCACTGCTGATGATGTCATATATTACATCATTCATGACATGGTCAGTGACATCACTGATGACATCACTGATGACTTCATCCACGTGAAAATCTGATACACCTTATCAGACCCTAATATAACACTTGATACACCCACTCTAAAATACAGACTATACTTTTCGAAACCATGAACACATCAATACCAGTTAGTACATATCCACTCAAAAATTCCTAGGTCTACACACACACATACATTCATTCACCCATACAGTCCTCATACATACAGTCAGCCATCAATATAGCATTATCATATCCAGTCACATATCTATACAGACACTCACACATAGAGTTATTCACACACCTAGTCAGTAATGGAAATAATGAATCACTCTTTTATTTACTCACCTGTACAGTTATACACATTTCACCTCTCTTATTTAAACATATACTAACACATACTTACACTCTAATACAATAACTAATAACTAATACAAGCACACACTGATCCATACAGGCACTCTCACAATCACTCACTCTCACACCTAGTCATTTATATAGTCCAACACTCATATAAACTGCCTTTCACATATGCAATTACTCACACATGTACCACTGAGGCATCCATTCACTTACCAAGACACTCATACACACACTCACCCAGCCATACAGCCCGTCACAGATAGACACTTGAACACATATACCCAGTGAATTATCCACTCACACATCTATGCACAGTCACACCCCCCACCCACCCACACAGACACTCAGGCACCCATACAGATACTCAGACTGCCCAAAGATGTGTGAATAGTTGATTCACTAGATATATGAAGTTAAAACAAACTACATGTTCTAACAGTTGTTTGGGTGAGTGAATCTCTTTATGGGTGTGGTGATGAGCAAATATATTTCTCAATGGTACATGTCCAACAACTAGAAAAATAAAAGGCAGTGTATGTGTCAGTTGTTGTATATAAATAAGTATACATAAGACTCAATGATTGTGTGAGTGACTGTATGGATAACTTTATACTTGTACTAATGATTTTATAATTCACTAAGTATGACTTACTATCTAAATGAATAGATGAAGTTGTGTTTGTATAAGAGTATAGCTAAGTAAATATGTAAGTATGATCCATTGTTTGCATAAGTGAGTAGGATGACTTCATATGTGAATAGGATGTGTGCTGGTGTGTAATGTCGATTTAGGTGTATAAGTATTTTTGATAGTGTTCTATTGTTCATTGACAGCATGTATGAGTGAATCTACAGGTAAGTGATTAGATGTGTGTATACATCTATGAATCACTGAGTGGGTTTTTAGATAATTGTATTGCTGTAACAATGGATTCAAATATGATACTCTGTATTTTACAAAGAGTGATGAAAGATTTTACTGGTGTATGAAAAGGTGTATGTGATTGTCACGTGGATGATGTCATCAGTGATGTCATCAGTGATGTTATTTGAGATGTCATCAGTGATGTCACTGACCATGTCATGAATGATGTAATATGTGACATCATCAGCAGTGGATTGCGGGTGTGCGAAATATAGTTAGTACAACTAACTATATAGGAGCAATTTCAATGGTTTTGTATGAGTGGAATGTCCAGCTAACTATAACACCCCTGAAACTTATGGTTTTTTGAGTGAATTTTAAAGGTTTTTTAAATGCTAATTCCTAACTATCTAAGGCCTGAAACCCATGTTTTTTTCAGTGAATTTGCAAGGTTTTTAAATGCTAATTCCTAACTATATAAGGCCTGAAACCTATGTTTTTTTCAGTGAAATTCAAAGGTTTTTTTAATGCTAACTCCTAACTATATAAGACCTGAAAGACCACCAGGAATCTCCAGTATGCGCAAGGGGACTGCATTGCACAGAGGTGTAATGAAGCAACGCCCCTTTTTACACCTCTCTGCAACGCAGCCCCCGTGCATGTTTGAAGAGGGGAACTAATTCCCCTTGCATACTGGGGGTCCCTGGGGGCCAACTAGCCCACCTGGAACCTCCAGTATGCGCCAGGGGGCTGCATTGCACAGAGGTGTAATGAGGCTATGCCCCTTGTTACACCTCTCTGCAACGCAGCCCCCTGGCGCGTTTGCAGAGGGGGGACTAATTCCCCTTGCATACTTGGGGTCCCTGGGTCATATCTGCCCAAATGCCGATATTCCGAACGATTGAAAAAGACTTTTCTTGAGAAACATTTGGATTTGGATTATCATGTCCTATACTTTGGAATTTTTGAAAGACTGACTTTGGGGATGCTATAAATTACTCAAGTCTATCCGAATTGTGTGGGTAAAATTGATACCTAGTCACTTTGAATAAGAATGTACTTACGTCTCGTCTAACATTTGGAAGAAATATCTAGTTATATGACAACAGGATACCGACATAACTTGAAGGAAATAAGAACGCCCTGAAGAAGTTCTGTTGTACAGAACGAAACGCGTCGGCTGGCTGTGGTACATAAACTTAAGGAAAATAAAAGCATTTGAATACACACCAAGATTCAGCGCTTCAATAAGGACTTTAAGTGGTATGATTTGATTGGACTTATTGTGCAAGTGGTGCTGTGCCAAACTTTGGAATATTCTCCACTATTCTCTACTACTTACTCTCTACTTCTCCACTACTCTCTAATACTCACTCTCTGCTACTCATTCTCTACTACTCTCTACTACTCTCTCTCTACTACTCACTCCCTACTACTCACTATCTACTACTCTCTACTACTCACTCTCTACTACTCTCTACTCTCTACTCTCTACTACTCACTCTCTACTACTCTCTCTCTACTACTCACTCTTTACTACTCACTGTCTTCTACTCTCTACTACTCACTATCTACTTCTTACTCTCTACTACTCTCTATTACTCATTCTCTGCTACTCTCTCTCTACTACTCTCTACTACTCACTCTCTACTACTCACTCTACTACTCACTCTCTACTACTCTCTACTACTCACTCCCTACTACTCTCTCTCTACTACTCCCTACTACTCACTTTACTACTCACTCTCTACTACTCTCTACTATTCTCTCTCTCTGCTACTCACTCTTTACTACTCTCTACTACTCACTCTCTACTACTCACTCTCTACTACTCTCTACTACTCACTCTTTACTGCTCTCTACTACTCACTCTCTTCTGCTTTCTACTACTCACTCTACTGCTTACTCTACTACTCTCTACTACTCACTCTCTACTACTCTCTACTACTCACTCTACTATTCACTCTACTACTCTCTACTATTCACTCTCTGCTACTCTCTCTACTGCTCTCTACGACTCTCTACTACTCACTCTCTACTATCTATTACTCACTCTCTACTCTCTACCTCTCTACTTCTCTCTCTACTAGTCTCTACCTCTCTACCTCTACATCTCTACCTCTACCTCTCTACCTCTACACCTCTACCTTTCTACCACTCTCTACACGCACACATATACACATATATATATGCATATATATGCATATGCATTTATATATATGTATGTGTAAATATATATATATATTCACTGAAAAAACCATAGGTTATAGACCATATATAGTTAGGAATTAGCATTTACAAAACCTTGAAAATTCACTGAAAAAACCATAGGTTATAGACCATATATCGTTAGGAATTAGCATTTAAAAAACCTTATTTTACTCACACAAAACCATTGAAATTCCATATATAGTTAGTTGCACTAACTATATATCGCGCACCCGCAATCCACTGCTGATGATGTCACATATTACATCATTCATGACATGGTCAGTGACATCACTGATGACATCACTGATGACATCTCAAATGACATCACTGATGACATCATCCAGTGACTGTGTGTTTCTGTAAAGTTTAAATATGTTTTACATATTGAAGAATGAGTAGATGTATAAGTGTCTGGATGAAGGATTTAGTAGGTGCGTGACTGACTGTATGAGTGAGTGATTAAATGTGTCTCACTGAGTGCATGGGTTAGTGACTAAACTGTCTTAATTTGTGCATCATTATGTATGTTGTTCTGTAAACTGCTGCATGTGTTGATCAGTAGCTATATGAGTAACTATATGGGTTATTGATTGATTGTCCAAGTATTTGTATGGGAGACTGAGTGTGTGTGTGGCTGGCTGGGAGATGTGTGACTCTGTGCAGATCAATGTGCACTTGTATCAATGATTGTATAAGAGAGTAAGTATGTGTTAGTATATGTTTGAAAATGTAAGGTACTCTATGTTTAACTGTATAGATTAGAAAATGGAAGTGTGATTGATTCTTTACAGGACTGACTAGGTGTGTGAGTAACTCCATGGATGAGTGGCAGAGTGTGAGTGTCTGTATAGGTGTATGAGTGCATATGATAGTGTTGTAAAGATGAGTGATTGTACGTATGAATGATTGTATGGGTGAATGAGTGAATGTGTGTGTAGACGTAGGAATCAGTGAGTGCGTATGTAGTAACTAGTATTGGTGTGTCAATGGTTTCAAAAATTATACTCTATATTTAACACTGGGTGTAACAGAGGTTATATTAAAATGTGAGGAGATGCATTGTATTGTCACATGAATGATATCATCAGTGATGTGGTCATTGATGTCAAATGAGATGTCATCAGTGATGTCATCAGTGATGTCATTTGAGATGTCATCAGTGATGTCATCAGTGATGTCACTGACCATGTCATGAATGATGTAATATGTGACATCATCAGCAGTGGATTGCGGGTGCGCGATATATAGTTAGTGCAACTAACTATATATGGAATTTCAATGGTTTTGTGTGAGTAAAATAAGGTTTTTTAAATGCTAATTCCTAACGATATATGGTCTATAACCTATGGTTTTTTCAGTGAATTTTCAAGGTTTTGTAAATGCTAATTCCTAACTATATATGGTCTATAACCTATGATTTTTTCAGTGAATTTTCAAGGTTTTGTAAATGCTAATTCCTAACTATATATGGTCTATAACCTATGGTTTTTTCAGTGAATTTCAATGGTTTTTTAATAGCAAATATCATAAGCTGTCGAATGTCAAGTACGTGGTAAGTAAAAACATTTTCGTGTTTATGCACACTGATCTGCTTTGAATGCTGCCCCCCCCCCCTCATTTCTGTTAGGAGTACTCTCTCTTTGCAGATAGTGAAAGGTAGTTAACGCAGGCCTTTGCCCCCGTTGTAATCCGTCGTGCCTGCTTCTCTCTCCATTTGATTGATTGTTATCCAAGCATTTACTGTTTTAGAATTGGTTCTCTTTGCTTCATTCTCTATTTACAAACAAACACAGAGTCGCAATACTCTGTTTAGTCTTTGCAGATAACGAAAAATCGTGTAAAAAAACATAAGGAATCGAGCAAAATCAGTAGGCCACTAATGGGATCTCTTTTTGACCTCGCTAAAATAGAAACATTAGGAACAACCCCTCATGACAAATACGAAACTAGTGAGATGAACTGAGCTCCACACCATGATGGCTGCAAGACAGCTCGGCTCCGCCACCCACCCCGCCCAAAATAACGATAAAGAGCGGCTGCCATGATTGCTCGCGGAATGGCCACGACGGAGCTACGAAATGGTGGTGCTCTTATGCTAACCCCAGCTTCAGTCTGAAACATCCAGAAACACTGTAGACTACCAATTCGATCAGTTCCGGTAGCGCCCCAACGTAACCCAGTAGAGAAGAACTAGCCCTCCCCTCTTTGACTGATGGTTCTTGTTGCCTGTCCCTTCTGTTGTCATTCAACAGAACTATTTAGCCTGCTGAAAGGGGTTGTGTTCCGACCGCTGGTTGGTGGAGACATTTCGACTATATTCTGGACCTGCGTTGTCGCGTAATGCGTCATATGACGCGCCGCGTTACCGCATCCGGAAGTGATCCGGGGCGCGACGCGCAGCGCGTAACGTAAGCATAACAGGTCATGTGACTTGTTAATAAAACTTTTCATTGGTTCATTTTACTTTTCTTATTCTAATGATGAAAGGCTTGGTCATATGACCTAAAAATTACGCTTTTTATTACTTCCGAACATTATTTTTTCTTAAACATATAGGTTATAATGTTCCAGGCTAATGTACTTTCCCGGAAACTTTACAACTGTCCTGCAAGTAAAATATATTCTTTTTTCGAGAAAAAGGGCGTTTCTTTGTCCCATGACGGAGCCGTTGAGCAAAAGAGGGTCGACCTGCTGTCTTAGTCGCCGATACGCTTGAATATGAGATTCTTATCGATCACTTTATGTTGCAGGAGTAGAAAACACAACAGCCCTTGACCATTTATCTTTACTGCGTTCCTGCGTATTATACCTTTTACCCTTCATGTAATTGGTCTGCTTTATTTCACTTGCTTTTTACTGATTCTAAAACAGTGACTATTATTAAAAACTTTACCAATGTAAATACTACTACCATGTTTTCTTTTAAAAACCTTTATTGTGAAAATGTCAGTATACAAATACGGGCCTATAACCACGTGCGCCGGCCACGGAGCAAACTGTAATCGTATATGATGAGGAGACATTTACACTGTAGAGGAATGTAACGGGCGGGCCATTAGGTTGCAAGAACTAAGGTGTCTAACAGTTGCGGAATCGGTGGACGTACATTTTATAATTAAAATACGACAGGGCCAGTTACAATAAAATTATCTAGATATACATTTGCGGGCAAGTACCATGGGTGACGTTAATTCAAACTTTCAATAGTACAGTAATCAATAACACATCACAACTTAATATCAATACAGATGTCGAAATATTCAATCTATTCTCGTCCCCGCCCGCCATGTGCTTCAAAACTGCATACGTATCTCGTGATATCAAAGTTGTACAACAAGTACACAACAAGGAGTTACGAGTCCCATTTATTCCGGCGCCATTTTGGGCGAGGACGGGCAGGTCCAGGATATAGTCAAAATGTCTCTACCAACCATCGACTATGATGATGTTCATATGCTGTATTTATTAGAGTAACACTCATCTGTCCACATGAAATTAATTTGCCACAATCTAAACATGTCATTTTAATCTTTCCAAAGTTCTTCTAAATATTTGGGACCGTTTCCCTTGCCTCTGATGCTGTCAGTGCCACTTCTTTGACGAATGTACTGGCAGGTCGGGGGTTCTTCTCCAAATCTCTCTTTTATGCAGCACTATAATTAATCGGTTGCCACCTCTCAATATGACGATGCATGGTATAGTTACCATAACTATATTTTTTTTCGGTTCCTCTGGAGAGTACATCGTGGCAGATGAAGCGTGTAACGTACCGGGCATTTACCTTTTTTTGCATATAGAGGAAAGGAAAAAACAATTCAAGCGTCCGAGTTCTAAGGTGTCCCAGGGCCATTTTAGTGGACCAGGCCCAAATCCAAAGAACAGGCCGCCATTTTGAGAGTCCTGTTGCAGCCGCCTGTCGCTGTAGCATCAATAGCGGCCGAAACTCAGCTGAATGGCAACTGAAACGGTAAAGCGGCGCCCCACTACAGCAGACGAGCCTCCACCTGGGAAGGCCCATTCACGCCGCCTTCCCCCCCCCCCCTTCGGGCACCCCGCGCCGTTATTCGGAGCAGTATTGTAGGATGGCCACACCAGTGCAGCAACTTGCTAGACACCACCTCGGTGCCAACAGAATCTCAGCACCTTGTGGTGTCTTCTAGTCCGAAAATATTGTTGCGCTGCCTTTGGCCCCATTCGCACATCGGTCCGCTACTGACGCCACCTCACAGGCCAACGGGGCGCCCCACGCCGACTTTCAGCATTGTAGGATGGCCACACCAGTGCGGCAACTTACTAGACACCACCTCGGTGCCATCCGGATCTTGGCATCTCAGCGCCTAGTGGTGTCTTCTATTCCGAAAATATTGTTGCGCTGCCTTTGGCCCCATTCGCACATCGGTCCGCTACTGACGCCATCTCACAGGCCAACGGGGCGCCCCACACCGACTTTCAGCATTGTAGGATGGCCACACCAGTGCAGCAACTTACTAGACACCACCTCGGTGCCATCCGGATCTTGGCATCTCAGCGCCTAGTGGTGTCTTCTATTCCGAAAATATTGTTGCGCTGCCTTTGGCCCCATTCGCAGATCGGTCCGCTACTGACGCCATCTCACAGGCCAACGGGGCGCCCCACGCCGACTTTCAGCATTGTAGGATGGCCACACCAGTGCAGCAACTTACTAGACACCACCTCGGTGCCATCCGGATCTTGGCATCTCAGCGCCTTGTGGTGTCTTCTATTCAGGAAATATTGTTGCGCTGCCTTTGACCCCATTCGCACATCGGTCCGCTACTGACGCCATCTCACAGGCCAACGGGGCGCCCCACGCCGACTTTCAGCATTGTAGGATGGCCACACCAGTGCAGCAACTTACTAGACACCACCTCGGTGCCATCCGGATCTTGGCATCTCAGCGCCTAGTGGTGTCTTCTATTCCGAAAATATTGTTGCGCTGCCTTTGGCCCCATTCGCACATCGGTCCGCTACTGACGCCATCTCACAGGCCAACGGGGCGCCCACGCCGACTTTCAGCATTGTAGGATGGCCACACCAGTGCGGCAACCTAGACACTACCTCGGTGCCATCCGGATCTTGGCATCTCAGCGCCTTGTGGTGTCTTCAAATCAGAAAATATTGTTGCGCTGCCTTTGGCCCTATTCGCACATCGGTCCGCTACTGACGCCGCCTCACGTGCCAACGTATTTTCTCCGCATTTTATACCCTATGCCGCATAACAGGTCATGTGACTTGTTTATAAAACTTTTCATTGGTTCATTTTACTTTTGGTTTCCTAATGATGGAAGGCTTGATCATATGACCTAAAAACAACACTTTTCATTGGATGAAAACTTTTTTTTTTTCCCAAACGATGAAAGCCCCACCTTGTTTCTGGATGTTTCAGACTGAAGCTGGCGTCAACATGAAAGCACCACCATCTCGTGGCTCCGTCATGGTCATTCCGCGATCAATCATGGCAGCCGCTCCCCACCAGAAGCCTGCAGGAGTCGGGGGCCCCCAAAACTTTTGTTGAATCCTCAAGGCGGAGGGGACGCTTTCGAGAATGGGGTCCAAGACCTACAACACAAGCGTGCGATTTCCAAGGTGTCCCAGGGCCATTTCAGTGGACCAGGCCCAAAAAGGAAAGAGCCTGCCGCCATTTTGAGAGTCCTGTGACAGCCGCCTATCGCTGCACCGCAAGAGTGGGCGCAACTCAGCTGAATTGCGGCTTTTGACACAGTGGACCAAAAGCGGACGGAATGGCAACTGAAACGGTAAAGGGGCGCCCCACTACAGCAGACGAAAGTCCACCTGGAGAGGCCCGTTCACGCCGCCTCCCCCCCCCCCCCGGGGCGCCCCACGCCGTTATTCGGAGGGCGGCAACTTACTGGACATCGCCTTGGTGCCATCGTTCTGCTCTCTTCGAACTATTCGCACAACAGTTTGCTACTGATGACCCACCCCCCTCGACGCCGGATACCGAAATCAGTGCGGCACCCAGGCAACATCACCTGGGTGCCGTCTAGAAATCTGGACGTTGTGCTGCGTTGGGACTATTCGCACAGCCGACCGCTACTTCGTTGTTTTTCCCTAAAAATGTTTTAATGTTTTTACTGTTTTTGTTTTGTTGTATATATTTATAAGTTATTAAAGTTTTATAATCTTACTACTTTGTTGGAGTGCTATATATTATTAATGTGACACATAATTGTAAAAACTTTGATGTACAAAGAGTCATCCCTGGAATCTTCCGCTTCAGGCTCGGTCCCCTCCCCAATCACAATACAGGATGGTTTTCAGATAGTAGGAACGCGTGTGCTGTGACGGATCTCATCGGGTGTGGGCCTTGATCTACTATAACTCCTTTGAAGAGGGGTGATTCTTTACAGCTGGGGCCATAAACTACATCTGCAGGGCTAGCTGATAGCCTAGGACCGGCCTGGACAATCGGACACAGAGGAAAAGGAGTGTCAGAGGGTGCGGTAGTGAATAGGGCGAAAGGGAGGTGTCGGGCGGGCACAGGGTGTGATTCTCAGGGAAGAGCAGCGCAGATGGGGGGAGGTTTATTGCCCATGCATGAGACAGAGAGCGGGAGTGACCAGTGCCTGGGGGAGATGCTTGCGAGGGTGGGGAGCCATGCTAAGGATCGACAGCGTGCAGAGAGTGGGTCTGGTCAAGGCATCTAAAATGGCTGCCGTGCACGACAAAAGTGTGGCATTTGAAAAAAGGCAAGATGGCGCAGACAATGTTTTTCAACACTTCCTGATTTCCTTCGAATCGAACGTTAACAGACGTTCGGGCATATTACCAAAGTTAAGCGATATTTATCCCTAACGATGCTTAGCAACGAATTTTTTACCGCTAAGCATCGTCAGAAATTATCGCAGATAAACCTTGCTATTATCAAGGTTTATCGCAAATGCGATGAAAAACGACCGCAATGCATTAATATCGCTGAAAAGTCAGCGATATTCATGCATTACCGAGCTAATGCTCTTAGCCATGTTATTCACCTCCCATTGGATAACATGGCTAAGAACTGCTCAGGGCAGGTGTTACTTTTTGGAGATATTCGCGCTTAGCGCGAATATCTCCAAAAGTTGGTAATAGGAGATAGCGATGTTAGCGACTGTTTCCAGTCGCTAACATCTTGGCATGCCCACTTTGCATGTCATTAGTGATAAATATCACTGACATGCAAAGTGGAGCCCAAGATGGTCGCTATCTCCTACTAGCGGTCGCTAACTGGTGTTAGCAACAGCTAGGTAATACGGAGATAATTTTATCTCCGCGAAGCGGAGCGCTGTTACAGATATATATCTTTTTTTGAACGTTAATTTCTCAAAATCTACTGGAGCACATATATTGAGACCTAGCAAAGGCACATCGGGCTACCAGTCCCTACAATTTTGCCAAGTTTCGTACAAATCCATTCAGCCGTTCGATTATTATTATTTTATTTTTTTTGCCCCGCGGGGCCCTTTTAAAACCTCCACATCAAACCTAAGAGGTCAAGGAGGATCTACTATGCCCCCTTATGGTCATTTGCCCCTTCGCTTTGGCCTCCTCTTGAGTCTCGATCCTACCGAGAGACAAGATGGCGGCCGCTACGGACTGTTTGGAATGTTGACAGACGCCGGAGAACCAATCAGCTTCGCAAAGCTCCGTAACGCGAAAAGTACGCGAAGCGGAGCGCTGTTACAGATATATATCTTTTTTTGAACGTTAATTTCTCAAAATCCACTGGAGCACATATATTGAGACCTAGCAAAGGCACATCGGGCTACCAGTCCCTACAATTTTGCCAAGTTTTGTGCAAATCCATTCAGCCGTTCGGGCTAAAAGTGAGGCCAACCGCCCTATGGAAAACTCAATGTTAAAAACACGTTTTGGGACCCCCCTTTTTTCTCGGCCCCCCCTTGACGAAACCCCCCCAAATTTTCAGGGGCTGCTCAGAAACAAAATGTTCAATTGTCCTGAAAATTTCAGCCAATTCCGTCCACAAACGCCAAAGTTATTAGACATAGAATTTTCAAAAATCCCATAGAGAAAAAATCCTAACTATATATACCTACTGGCGACCGCCAGTAGGTAATATATACATACATATATAAACATATATAATCTGCATATCTATATAAATACAAATATAAATGCATGCATACATATACATATATGCATACATATGCATGTTATTTACATGAAAGTTTTAAAAATACTAATAAAAGCAAAGCTAAAAAGCCACCTCATTACAAACAGAATGGCTTTAACTTAAACGAGGGTGAGATCTATTGCATTTTCAATGCTTGTTTACTTTGGTTCCATCAATAAGGCATTCAGATGTGTCACACATTTGCCATGAATTCTGAATGTTAGCACTCTAGTTGCTCATTAGATCACTGTAGTAAAGCTACTGCTCACCAGGGAAGTCTGCTGCTGGTGTTCAAAGTGCATGTTTCAGTCTGCATGTCAGAATTTTTTAATGAAATAGAAGAGGATTTGAAAAGTCACTCAAAATGTGCCCTAATTTTTCTTTCTGAAGCACTAATCATACTTTCTATGGTTCCTTTTTAAGTTAAATGTTTTCAGACTTACCACTTCATTCCAATCAAGATGGCTTCTGGTGTGTCATACTTTTGTCATAAGTAAGACTGTTAGCGCTCTAGTTGTTCTTTAGAACACTCTGGGACATTCTGTCATTGGGCTATACTTGGGCTACATCTGGGTGATATTTGGGCTACATTTGGGCTCTTTTGCCTCTGGTGGCCATCTTGGGAGACTGCATGTCAGAATTTATTTAATGAAATAGAAGAGGATTTGAAAAGTCACTCAAAATGTGCCCTAATCTTTCTTTCTGAAGCACTAATCATACTTTCTATGGTAAAATGAGCCCCCTCATTTAGTTCCTTTTTAAATTAAATGTTTTCAGACTTACCACTTCATTCCAATCAAGATGGCTTCTGGTGTGCCATACTTTTGTCATAAGTAAGACTGTTAGCGCTCTAGTTGTTCTTTAGAACACTCTAGGACATTCTGTCATTGGGCTATACTTGGGCTACATCTGGGTGATATTTGGGCTACATTTGGGCTCTTTTGTCTCTGGTGGCCATCTTGGGAGACTGCATGTCAGAATTTTTCATGAAATAGAAGAGGATTTGAGAAGTCACTCAAAATGTGTCCTAATTTTTCTTTCTGCAGCACTAATCATACTTTCTATGGCAAAATATACCCCCTCATTTTGTTCCTTTTTAAATTAAATGTTTTAAGAGTTACCACTTTATTCCAATCAAGATGGCTTCTGGTGTGCCTGAATATAATAAGGGATGTGCCTGAATATAATAAGGGATGTGGAGGATTTATTTGAGAAAGGGAGAAGGTTCCAAAGTGCAGGAGCCAGGTAGGAGAAACGGCGGTCGCCGAATTTTTTAGTTTTGCTTTTGGGAGTGATTAACAGATCTCGGTGTGCTGATCGGAGATTGCGTGTCGGACAGTGAGGATGGATAAGGGATTTGAGGAACCCAGGACAGGGGCAGTGAAGGGCTTTGAAAGTGAGACAGGCCACCTTAAAAGTGGACCTCTGGTCCACCGGGAGCCAGTGAAGGCTACGGAGTAGAGGCTTGGCTGATAACCATCTAGGGGATCCGTGAATCAGGCGAGCCGCCTGATTCTGGACGACTTGAAGGCGGTGTATCAGAAATAAAGGGAGACCGTGATAAATTGCATTGGAAAAATCCAGGCGGGAAAGCACAAGTGAGATGACAGTTTGAGTGAGTGCTTCGGGGGGGAGAAGGTGACGAATTTTACGAATCCTCCGGAGTTGGTACATACAGGACGATACAACAGCTCCAACTTGGGTTTTGAGAGAGAGTTCGGCATCAATGATTATGCCCAGGCTTTTTACAGTTTTGGCTGGGGTAGGGGGGGGAGCCAAGCTCTGTAGGCCAGTACTGAGGGCCCCACACGGCATGGCTGAGTCCCGGGAGAAGGAGCTCAGTCTTGTTGGGGTTTACCTTTAATTGATTCTGGTTCATCCAGAGCTGGATGTGAATCAAAACCTTGTGAAATGTTTTGATGGCATGAGGGGAAAAATGAGTTGTAAGTCATCTGCGTAGTTGAAGACTGTGATATCCCAACTCAGGAGGGATTGAATCAGTGGCCCGAGATACAAGTTGAAGAGGAGCGGGGAGAGGGAAGAACCTTGAGGGACACCACAGGAAGTGAGAGTATTGTAAGCAGTGTAGGGACCCATGCGGACTGCCTGTGATCTTCCAGTAAGGAAGGATTTGATCCACTCATAAGCTATGCCTTGGATGCCCGCGTGCCCGACACGGTGGAGAAGAATATTGTGATCCACCGTGTCGAACGCGGCCAACAGATCCAGCAGGACCAGGGCCTGATGGCTACCGCCGTCTGCGTTGCGTCTGAGAGTATCAAGGACTGCTAGAATGACCGCCTCAGTGGAATGGGCAGGTCGAAAGCCCGCCTGATTAGGCTCCAGATGGTAGGAGGATTCGATGAAATTTGACAGGCACCGAGTGACATGGGCCTCCAAGATTTTGGAAAGATAAGGAAGGAGGGAAATAGGACGATAATTTGACGACTCTGCAGGATCGGCACCAGATTTTTTTAGAAGAGGTAATAGGATGGCCTTCTTAAAAGAGGTAGGAAAGATACCGCAGCAGAGGGATCTGTTATGTAAGTTTAGAATGTCGTCGGGTAAATTGAGACATACATTCCGCATAACGGATGGTGGGCAGCAGTCACTGGGGGAACCAGATTTGACACGGGTGGCAAGTTACGCTAGGGAAGTTGAGTCCAGAGCGGGGAGGGTGTCAAAGGTCATAGGATTTGTGGAGGAAGTATCCAGTGGGGATGATTGGGGAGGCAGTGGAATGGACATTTTAATTTTTGTGATCTTTTCCAAAAAAAACAGGTTTAAGGAATCGCAGGCTTCCTGAGTAGGGGTCTGGGTTGGAAGAGTTCTGTCATCAGAGGTTAACTCGTTCAGGACTCTGAACACCTCCTTGGATTTGTCTTCTGCCGATTCTGTTTGAAAAATGGTCTCTTTTTGCCGATCTAATGGCTTCCTTGTATTCTTTGCGTACAGTCAGATAAGTTTGTCTGGCTAGGTCGGAATAATTGCGTCTCCAGATGCGTTCCGACTGGCGGGTTTTTAGTTTGTGGACTTTGAGCTCATCAGAGAACCACCTATGAGAATTACGGTGCCTGGTGCGGGGGAAATTGACTAAGGGGGCGACTAAGTCGCTGGCCGATTCTAACCGGGATCTTAAATTTTGTTCTAGTTCATCAATATCGTCGGAGGGGTCCGTGCGAGAGTCGGCCAGGGCGGTAAGAAAGCCCTGGGCATCATAGGTGCTCCATTTCTGTGATACGCCACCGGCCATCAATGGGGCAGAGATCTGGCCAGCCATTGTTATGGTGGTATCCACCAAGTGGTGGTCTGACCAGATGCAAGGAAGTATATCTGGTGAGGAAAGGGACAGGTTACACAACCAAATCTGGTCGAGGATATGTCCCTTGATGTGGGTGGGTTGGGAGATCTGTTGGATAAGATTCAGGTTAGTGAGGGTATCAAAGAGTTCGGTGGCATGAGTGCCCGCATTGGTGTCATTGAACCAATAGTTCAGATCGCCGAACATGGCGAGACTGGAATGCATTGTTAACAGGGAGGACAGTTGTTCATTTATAATGGAAGAAAAAGAGGGCATTGAGTAAGGAGGTCGGTATAGGAGGAGAATAGTGAGAGAGCCAGAGTCCGTTTGCACACTAAAGAGTAGGTTCTCCACCTCAGGGAGGGGAAGAGTGTTGATATAATGGCTGCTACCCCACCACCGGGCTGGTCGTCAGGGCGGTCGGTGTGAAGGATGTAATAATCAGGGGGGAGAGCCGCCAATATGTCAGGGAGGGACTCTGAAGTTAACCAGGTTTCTGTGAGCAGTAGTAAATCGGGGTTGGAGTTGGATAACAGAACAAAGATGTCCTTGGCGTGTTTTACAAGTGAGCGGATGTTCAGATATAGGATCCTGATATGCGAGGAGTTCCTGATTGGCGGGGCTGGAAGAGTGCGGCCACTGAAGGAAATTTTGTCGGGGCGCATGAGGCCAGCAGCAGATATTCGGCGAGAGGCCGTTGGCGAAAGGGTAGTGGCAGACTTTTGTGAATCCCTGAGAGTGTTAGCCATATACGTGATGGTTTGGCAAGCCTGGTGTGCCCTCAAGCCCGTACTGGTGCGGACGGGCGCAGACGGGCTTGCCTTAAGCGCGCTTTCGGCGCGCAAACGGCGCTCCCGCAGCGCTCGTCCGCTGCGCTTCCGGTGGATACACATTGTATGCTGGAGCAGGGGGAGGGTTGAGGGCGTGGCCTAATAAAGGGGCATGGCCTCGTTCGTGGCCGGGAATGGCGTGTGTGTTTGGCGGCGCGACAGCGCTAAAATCCGCTGTGCGTGGCTACACAAAGAGAGAGAAGTTACTCACAAGCAGGTAGGTAGGTTAAAAAGCAGTTGCAATCAATAGTTTTAAAATGTACAAAACGCGAGTGCGCCTCCCGGCTTCCGCCTCAGGAGGGTGTGTCAGTCTGTCTGATACCTTTGTAATAAGTAGGACTGTTAGCGCTCTAGTTGTGCTTTAGAACACTCTAGGAGGCTGCAGTAGAACACAAAGGAATCAACTGACAGTCTCTGTCCTTGTTGGATGTACATGTTTTACTGAGAATGTCAAACTTCATTCTCACATGACTGAGAAAGATAATGTGAATTTACAGAAAATATGCTTTCAGTTTAGCTTATAGATCCCCTTCCAAACCACTGTGGGAAAAGCATGAGATAATAGTTTTCTTTCAAACATGATTCATGATATCCCAGCAGAAGGCTTTTTCACATGGTAAAATCACCTTAGAACACACCACAATTCCTAAAATGAGTATGGTACCATCAACAAATGATTTATAATGTAACTATTAACTACAATGCTTTTTAATGAAGAGCTATCATGTATATTGGTCCCAAGATGGCTGCCAACACTTCTTGGATGAAGTGCTGACAAGCCAATCAGATCTCACGATGAGATGTGTGGTTAGGCTCCGCCCAGATATATATGTGTTTTTGAAGTTAATTTTTATAAAAACCACTGGAGCAATTTTCACCAAATATAGAAAAGGCACTTCTGCGTACCATTCTCTACAATTTTGCAAAGTTTGGTGTAATTCCATTCAGCGGTTCGGGCTGTAGCCTTGTCTATTCGTCCTATGGAAATTAACATGGGGAAAACATGTTTTGGGGCCCCCCTTTTTTCTTGGCCCCCACATGGCGAATCCCCCCGAAACTTCCAGGGAAGAAGCGGAGCGGAGCTGCCCTAAATTTTGGAAAATTACACGCAAATTCCTCAACCGGCGCCAAAGTTATTCCCAATAGAATGTTGCGGATTTCCTATGGTAGCTAGGTCCTAACTATATATACCTACTGGCTATTGCCAGTAGGTATATATATATATATATATATATATATATATCCACAAACACATATTTGCCCATGTAGAAATGCCAACACACCTGAAAGTTAGTCCGTTGCTTTAATTGTGGGCAGTAGGAATGTCATGCTCATTCAACTCGCAGAAGTTGCCAAACATGTTTCGGGCTTACACCGCCCTTGATCACTGGCCATACCACTGTCCCGGCAGCCAGGGAAACTTAAATACCATTGAGACCCGCCCCTGTGGGTTTCCTATGCTTTATGGTCTTGGTAGTTTCTTGCCTTCCACGTAGTGTGTGCTGTCCGTGACAATGATATGCAAAAATTGGACGCCCCAAGTGGGTAACTGCGGGGAGAAGCCACAACATCTTTGCTCATTGTACCCCACAATGCTGGGCTTTCAGGTCCCGCTGTTGCACCCGGGGGCTCCAGGCGCTTGCAGGGCCGCTTGTTACAGCAGCGGGGCATCTCCGCGACGAGGCACGCCGCTAAATAAATCCACCAACACATATTTGCCCATGTAGAAACGCCAACACACCTGAAAGTTAGTCCATTGCTTTAATTGTGGGCAGCAGGAATGTCATGCTCATTCCCCCCGCAGAAGTTGCCAAACATGTTTCGGGCTTACCACGCCCTTGATCACTGGCCATACGACTGTCCCGGCAGCCAGGGAAACTAAAATACCAGTGAGACCCGCCCCTGTGGGTTTCCTATGCCTTATGGGCTTGGTAGTTTCTTGCCTTCCACGTACTGTGTGCTGTCCGTGACAATGATATGCAAAAATTGTACGCCCCAAGTGGGTAACTGCGGGGAGAAGTCACAACATCTTTGCTCATTGTACCCCACAATCCTGGGCTTTCAGGTCCCGCTGTTGCACCCGGGGGCTCCAGGCACTTGCAGGGCGCTTGTTACAGCAGCGGGGCATCTCCGCGACGAGGCGCGCCGCTAAATAAATCCACCAACACATATTTGCCCATGTAGAAATGCCAACACACCTGAAAGTTAGTCCGTTGCTTTAATTGTGGGCAGCACAGGTTTCAGGGTTGTTATAGTTAGTTGGACATTTCACTCATTCAAAACTAGAGAGATTTGTCTGTTATAGTTAGTTTAGCTAACTTTAACTCGCGCCCCCGTAATGCACTGCTGATGAAGTCACATATTACATCATTCATGACATGGTCAGTGACATCACTGATGACATCACAAATTACATCACTGATGACATCATCGAGTGACTGTGTGTTTCTATAAAGTTTAAATATGTGTTATATATATGCCAAGGTGTATTGAAGAATGAGTGGGTGTATAAGTGTCTGGTTGGATGATTTAGTAAGTACATTACTGACTGTATATGTGAGTGATTAAATGTGCCTTATTGAATACATGGGTTAGTGACTGAAACAGACATTTACAGAGTTTAGTTTGTCTGTTGGAGTGTAAGCGGTTGCATGGGTTGGTGAGTAGCTAAATGAGGATCTATATGGGTTATTGATTGGTGGTCTGAGTATCTGTATGGGTGCCTGAGTGTCTGTGTGAGTGAGTGGGGGTGTGTGACTCTGTGCTTTGTTACTCTGTGCATATATGTGTGAGTGGATGGTACACTGGGTGTATGGGTCCAAGAGTGTATCTGGGCTTTATGGATGAGTAAGTGTGTGTATGGGTATGTTGGTGAATGAATAGATGCCTCAGTGGTACATGTGTGAGTAACTGCATATGTAAAAGACAGTATATGTGAATGTTTGAGTTTATAAATAACTATATGTGAGAGTGAGTGAATGTGGGAGTGGCTGTATGGATGAGTCTGTGCTTGTATTAGTCATTGTATAAGAGTGTAAGTATATGCTGGTATATGTTTGAATAAGTGATGCGCATATGGGCGTTGCATATGCGACCTGTGCTACGTCATAGACACATGGTGTTGCGCCAGGTACGCCATTCCCTCATTTTTTTTGTATGTCTCAAAACTATGTCTAAATAACTTTAAAGTGTATAGGAGAGCAAGCGATAATCTAAAATATGTAAATATGTAAATTATAGTAAATATATTTTCTAAAATTTGCTTCGGGTGCGGTCTCCTTGCAAGCTGGCTGTGCGATTGCCATGTGACCTTTAAAAAAAGCATTTGATTGGTTCATAACATTTCCCATTGTAGCAGTGGGAAATCGCCACCCATTTTAGTCATTCTCTCTACAGCATTTGATGAGCCACACCTCTTTTGCTTAGAGAGCTTTTTTGAAAACATTTTGCTATGTTCACATATCTTACACTACACACAACATGAAACCATCAGCTTTATCAATATTCATGGTCTGTTAAGTAACCTTACACCTGTGATAGGCATACAACTAAAAGTTACATAACCCAAGTTTTCCCCACTGTCAGGGGTAACATGGTTGCATACGCTGTCCACAGCACAATGTAATGTGGTACGGCTCAGGGGCAGTATCATGCATAGATAATGAAGACACGGACACAGATAGATAGTGGAAGTGGGTACGGGCACGTGTGCTCGACGGATGTACGTTAGTACAACGCGATCTTTTAGATCGCGGTACTTTACAACGCTGCCTTTACAACGCAAGTTGTTACAACGATTTGCGTTGGTGTGCGTGGATTGTGGATTATTATAATTTTATATTCTAACACCAGCCCACATAACAGTAGGGAAGGTGTTGGAATATAAAATTACAATATTCCTTATACAACAGCGCCATCCAGCGCAAGTCGTCGTAACGACTTGTGTTGTAATGGCACCGTTGTAAAGGTACTGCGGTGTAAACACCGCATTGTAAACGATGTTCCCCGTGCTCGACACCTTTTTATTACCAGGGTCACATATCCAGTGATGTCTGTGCTGGATGCGTGTGGGGTGAGTGTAAACCAGCCCTCAGGGAATGGTTGCTGCTAGCATCAACTACAACAGTAACCATTGAATCAAACACAGAGATTCAATAATAAAGGAGTCAATAGTTTGTGCTGCAGTAAGGCAGGGACAGTAGAGGTAAAATAATACAGAAAAAATTCTATCGTAAAAGAACCATAATTTGTGGTATACTGAGACACAGGCAATAGACCTGAAATAATACACAAAAAGATTGTACCATAAAGGGTCCAGCAGTTCTAGTACACTTAGATAGCCACATCAAAAGCATTCAGCATGTGCACAGCCAGCGATGATGCGTGCTGTGGGCGGGCCATACTAGGAGCAATGTCTGTTGCCATCAACACTGCATCATCTGCAATAGCGACTCGATCTGAATTGTGAACACTGCTGTCTGCAGTGTAGGCCAGAGAGAGCGTCAACAAGGGCCCACAGCTATGTAACGGTGACTTGAACTGCCCAGTTTGTCATGCACGAAGCAACAAAAAGCGTGTGCAGAGCCTGCAATGATGCATACGCGTGGTGCGGACAGAGCGCACTGGAGTAATGTCTTTTCCTACATGACTGCATCATCAACAATAGCGACTCGATCTGAATTGTGAACACTGCTGTCTGCAGTGTAGGCCAGAGAGAGCGTCAACAAGGGCCCACAGCTATGTAACGGTGACTTGAACTGCCCAGTTTGTCATGCACGAAGCAACAAAAAGCGTGTGCGGATCCTGCAATGATGCATACGCGTGGTGCGGACAGAGCGCACTGGAGTAATGTCTTTTCCTACATGACTGCATCATCAACAATAGCGACTCGATCTGAATTGTGAACACTGCTGTCTGCAGTGTAAATTGAAGGCAGTAGTCACACAGACATCCATGAACACTTTTTCTCACTTCCTCTTCACAAAATACAACATAAATTACAGAAAACTCTGCAATAAATAAATCAAAACAATTCGAATTGCGATTTATGCTGTCCACAGTGTAGACTATTTAGTGTTCCTTTGAACTTGCAAGATGAATTTCATCATTGTAGTAAACCTATAACTCATCTAAAAAAAGTTCTTTAAGCAAGTATACTAAGAGGATATTCTGTATATTTCAATAGATGTTGTAGTTAGTTGCCTATTGGATTCTGTAATTAAACAATCACCACTTGATCTGAATTGTGAGCCCTGCTGACTGCAGTGTAGGCTAGAGGCAGTGGCCATTAACACCTCACAGCCACTTGCCATTGGATTTGGAAGCACAGAGTTTGATGCACCTGATTGGAGGGGGTACACAGAAATATTCACAGACTTTAACTTCTGACTTCCTCAATCATAGAATCAAGACCCCGTTTCACTGTTCGGACCTGCTGTACCACGGTGTACTCCACCGACTGGTGTCAACAAAGCACAATAATCATGTGCAACAGTTAGCTACGCAAGCAGGGAGTCTGATGCACCTCAACGGAGGGAGTTCTATGAAAACGAAGCAACAGGTAATATTGGACATCTTCCATTGTGGGATCAAGACACCGTTCCACTGTTGGGACCTAGAGTTAGTTGCACCTGGTAAAAGGGAGTACCTTCATCTTCACTCTCAGATGCAGTTCTAACATCATCCATTGTGGGATCAAGACACCATTCCACTGTTGGGACCTAGAGTTGGTTGCACCTGGTCGGAGGGGTACACAGAAATCATCACAGACTTTCACTTCTGACATCCTCAATCATAGGATCAAGACTCTGTTTTACTGTTCGGACCTGCTGTACCGCTGTGTAGTCCAGCGAGTACAGTTAATGAAGCCCAATAATCCTGTACAGCAGTTAGCTACGGAGGCACAGAGTCTGATGCACCTCAACGGAGAGATTTCTGTGAAAAGCAAGCAGCAGGTAATATTGGACATCGTCCATTGTGGGATCAAGACACCGTTCTACTGTTGGGACCTAGAGTTGGTTGCACCTGGTTGAAAGGAGTACCTCCATCTCCACTCTCAGATGCAGTTCTAATATCATCCATTGTGGGGTCAAGACACCATTCCACTGTTGGGACCTAGAGTTGGTTGCACCCGGTCGAAGGGAGTACCTTCATCTCCACTCTCAGATGCAGTTCTAACATCGTCCATTGTGGGATCAAGACACCGTTCCACTGTTGGTACCTGTTCGACTACTGTGTTAGTAGTATACAGAGCACTCCATGCTTCTGGGCCTCAGGCTGGGCACTGTGTGCCTGTGTCGCGGTAGCCAGCGTTGATCTCAGGAGCCTTCCGAGCTCGCAGACCTCTGCCCAGCACCTTCCGCCGGCACATGGTGAGCCCTCTTTCACATACGGCGGTGTCAAAAGATGAACTGTGCGGCATATATGCGTTGCAGCGGCCCTTGCCGGTTTCTCGGTACCAGCACACTGAGATTATCATTCACGCAGCCACCTTCACTCATGGGGTCAACCTCGTGGCGGTGTAAGCTACACAGACCTGGCAGACACGTTCGCCATTCCGGAACAAAACCACACCCAGAGAAACGTTCCTTTTATTCATACCCCTATGCTAGCCTACTACGCTAAGGATTGGGGGATTAGGAGGCACGTACGCGCTATGTTTCTGTAATCTTCCCTACTGACTGTACTGCCATGGTTGCGTCCACTGTCTACTTCACTCAATAGACCATCAGTGTATGTTTTGCTCTGCATACTCAAGTCTGTCCGGCACATCCCCTCAACACTTTGCATTGTATACTTTTATAATCGAGAATCACTTGCCACCTTCGCACATTCTTTGCTCCCATCTCTCCCCGCATTCTGCATTGTGTAACAGAGGTGCCATACCATGTTTGGTTTGTGTACATGGCTAGCCATGGTTCCCACAGTACGTAGTGTTATAGTGTCTGCTAGGTGTACATGTTGTTTGTCATGTTGCATGTGAGTATACAAGGTAGCACGTTTATTCACGAGCAGTGGTTTTTCCCATTTACATATCGCTCTCTTAAAGAGAATACAGAAGTTTTTCTCACAAGTAAAAACTGCGACCACAATGGCAGTCATTCATTACTATCCAAGAATGTTCAACTGCACAACGCTACTAAGCTTACTGCCCCCAATTTTGCGTGCTTTCCTAAAAGCACACCAATTCCCACAATCAGACCAACATTCACACAGCTTTCTGATGGCAGTTATCTGCTTGTCAATAACATGCACTCCTACGGAAAGTGAGCTGGCATACTGTATGTCCTTACTCTTTCAAACCGAGTAACTTCCTGTGGCAATGTCTATTCCTGCCCACACAAAGTAACTCCCAAACTTCAACTTGGCCTTAATCCCTACTTTGAAAACAGATTTAATTAAACTAACAAAACTAAAGCACTTTTGTTCAGAACAGACGTGTCTCTCACTTCTGCAAAAGAAATGTATCGACAGCAGATAGCACGAACTTCAAGTAAAATACAGTCCCTTTTAAATACGAACCTCCCATTACACTTTGTGAATTGTTACACAATTTTCAACACATCTCACACTCAAGGTCTGGCACACTGTTTTAACACGGTCTCCTCCGGCCTTCTCACAGGCTTTCAAACTGTTGTAATACCACACTTCATTAATTCGATCATCTCTGGAATAACAAGAACAGTGCCCATAATTCTCGCTCTCTTTGCGGCCATCACACTACTATTTTTGCTTGTAAAAATTGGCTGCTCTCCCTGTGGTAACAAGCATGTCCGACAGAATACGCCTCTACGTGAAGCTACATCAAAATCGTGAAAAAATGGAACTCATTTTCGGCTGCCTGCCTCTATCTATTATCGGAGCCAGCTACAACAAGACATTCATTTACACATATGCAATCTGCGTGCAACCATCTTTTTATTGCAAAACTTGCCAGTTCGACTGGCGAATGGATGTATGCCTTGCCAACATCCCAACAATCACTCCCGATATCCAGCAGATAATGCAGTATCTTGAAAACCATGAACTTGATTGTTCAGACAGTGGAGAAATGACGGATGCAACGCAAAAAAGTATCGTGGCAGAATGGGATTTCTGCGCAGCTGCAAATGATCTCCTGCAACATGCGACCTTTCACAATGTCGCAGATTGCCTGCTATTTCAAATTGCCGCTCCAACATTCGAGGAACATTACTGTCCCTTCGAGGATATGAATTGGATCGCTTCGCTTTTCTCACACGATGGCAACAATTTATGGCACTTAAATAAAGACACTTTTTATATAACTTTCAAACTCCATCGCTTTATTACACACAACCACTTTCTTAGACACACCTGATTTCACCATTTGTCTTCTGTGGCATTGCAACATTCTGCATTATATTCTTCATCATTATTTCTTTATTCTTGCTTGCTAAAGCACTGCATCCAAGTCTTCAGACCGGTAGGGGTGAGCAGTTCGCTTCCCACTCCCTGTGTAGTATAAACGCATATTAACACCACTTACACAGGTATGCTACAGCGGCCAGTATCCTACAGAGCCCACAGCACATCACTTTACAGCAATCAGCTCACGGTTTAGGCTCACGGTTTCAACCCACGATTCATCAGACTGGTATGAATGAGGCGTTTGCTTCCCACTCCTGCTAAACTCTAAACACATACTAACACCACCTGCACAGCTATGCTACAGCGGCCAGTATGCTACAGCGCCCAGATCACATCAGTTTACAGCACTCAGCTCACTCTTTAGTTGCACACTTTCATCCCGAGTGTACCGACACCTCACCTCAGCACCATCTCACTGTGAGCAAAACAGCACTTTCACACCATTAGGGGTTAATACTTCGCTTCAGGCAGTATGCTACAGCACCCAGAGCACATTAGTTTACAGCACTCAGCTCATGGTTTAGGCGCCCGCTTTCATCAGTGTACTGGCACCTCACCTCAGCACCATCCCACTCTGGGAAAACAGAACTTTCACACCGGTAGGAATAAATGCTTTGCTTCACACTCCCTCTATAGCATACCCTAACTACCCCACAGAGCTCACAGCACTCCTACCCTGCTCTTTCCTACGTTTTTCACCCTTCTTCCCTTCCTCGCTTAAACGTTAACACAAAATGACTTCCAATACTTCCTAGTTGCAACCGTTCTCAGCCAATAAGCAGCAAGCTCGGGCTCGTAACACCTCAGCCAATCAGATGACAGAATTCCCAAATATCGATATCTGTAAATTTCGATATTTCTCTAAAACTACTGAACGGATTTACACCAAATAAACAAAAGCGTACTTTGTAGACCAAGACCCTTCTCCCTGCCACTTTTGGGGTAATTCCGTTCACCCGTTCGACCTGTAGCCTTGTCTAAAGTTTCCTATGGAAATTGCATGTAGAAAACACATTTTAGAACCCTACTTTTTTCTTGGCCCCCCTTGCCGAATCACCTCCAAACTTTCAACATAGGAGCTGATATGAACAAAGAAGTAGTTTGGATTCATCAAACAACGCCAAAGTTATAAGCAAAAAAAATGCTCTTCCTATGGAAACTTGGTCCTAACTATAACTACCTACTGGCGACCGCCAGTAGGTAATACATATATATATATATATATATATATATATATATATTACCTACTGGCGGTCGCCAGTAGGTATATATAGTTAGGATTTTTTCTCTATGGGTTTTTTGAAAATTCTATGTCTAATAACTTTGGCGTTTGTGGACGGAATTGGCTGAAATTTTCAGGAAAATGGCACATTTTGTTTCTGAGCAGCCCTTGAAAATTTGGGGGGGGTTCGTCAAGGGGGGGCCGAGAAAAAAGGGGGGTCCCAAAACGCGTTTTTCCCATGTTAATTTCCATAGGGCGGTTGGCCTCACTTTTAGCCCGAACGGCTGAATGGATTTGCACGAAACTTGGCAAAATTGTAGGGACTGGTAGCCCGATGTGCCTTTTGTAGGTCTCAATATATGTGCTCCAGTGGATTTTGAGAAATTAATGTTTAAAAAAAGATATATATCTGTAACAGCGGACCGGGCAGCGCTCTGGTTCGCGGACTTTTCGCGCAACGGAGCTTTGTGAAGCGAAGCTGATTGGTTCTCCGGCGTCTGTCAACATTCCAAACAGTCCGTAGCGGCCGCCATCTTGTCTCTCGGTAGGATCGAGAGACAAGAGGAGGCCAAAGCGAAGGGGCAAATGACCATAAGGGGGCATAGTACATTGTCGCTCACCCCCTAGGTTTGATGTGGAGGTTTTAAAAGGGCCCCGCGGGGCAAAAAAAAATAAAAATAATAATAATCGAACAGCTGAATGGATTTGCACGAAACTTGGCAAAATTGTAGGGACTGGTAGCCCGATGTGCCTTTGCTAGATCTCAATATATGTGCTCCAGTGGATTTTGAGAAATTAACGTTCAAAAAAAGGTATATATCTGTAACAGCGCACCGCTTCGCGTACTTTTCGCGTTACGGAGCTTTGCGAAGCGAAGCTGATTGGCTCTCCGGTGTCTGTAAACATTCCAAACAGTCCGTAGCGGCCGCCATCTTGTCTCTCGGTAGGATCGAACAGCTGAATGGATTTTCACGAAACTTGGCAAAATTGTAGGGACTGGTAGCCCGATGTGCCTTTGCTAGGTCTCAATATATGTGCTTCAGTGCATTTTGAGAAATTAACGTTCAGAAACAAGATATACATCTGTAACAGCGCTCCGCTTCGCGGAGATAAAATTATATGTGTATTACCTAGCTGTTGCTAACACCAGTTAGCGACGGCTAGTAGAAGATAGCGACCATCTTGGGCCCCACTTTGCATGTGAGTGATATTTATCACTAATGACATGCAAAGTGGGCATGCCAAGATGTTAGCGACTGGAAACAGTCGCTAACATCGCTATCTCTCAACTTTTGGAAATATTCGAGATAAGGGCGAATATCTCTAAAAGCTACCACCTGCCCTGAGCAGTTCTTAGCCATGTTATCCAATGGGAGGTGGATAACATGGCTAAGAGCATTAGCTCGGTAATGCATGAATATCGCTGAGTTTTCAGCGATATTAATGCATTGCGGTCGTTTTTTATCGTATTTCCGATAAACCTTGATAATAGCAAGGTTTATCTGCGATAATTTCTGACGGTAAAAAAATCGTTGCTAAGCATCGTTAGGGATAAATATCGCTTAACTTTGGTAATATGCCCCAACGTCTGTTAACGTTCGATTCGAAGGAAATCAGGAAGTGTTGAAAAACATTGTCTGCGCCATCTTGTCTTTTTTCAAATGCCACACTTTTGTCGTGCACGGCAGCCATTTTAGATGCCTTGACCAGACCCACTCTGTGCACGCTGTTGATCCTTAGCATGGCTCCCCACCCTCGCAAACATCTCCCCCAGGCAGTGGTCACCCCCGCTCTCTGTCTTATGCATGGGTAATAAACCTCCCCCATCTGCGCTGCTGTTCCCTGAGAATCACACCCTGTGCCCGCCCGACACCTCCCTTTCGCCCTATTCACTACCGCACCCTCTGACACTCCTTTTCCTCTGTGTCCGATTGTCCAGGCTGGTCCTAGGGTATCAGCTAGCCCTGCAGATGTAGTTTATGGCCACAGCTGTAAAGAATCACCCCTCTTCAAAGGAGTTATAGTAGATCAGAGCCTGAAGCGGAAGATTCCAGGGATGACTGTTTGTACATCAAAGTTTTTACAATGATGTGTCACATTAAAAATATATAGCACTCCGACAAAGTAGTAAGATTATAAAACTTTAATAATTTATAAATATATACAAGAAAACAAAAATAGTAATAACATATAAACATTTTTAGGGAAAAACAACGAAGTAGCGGTCGGCTGTGCGAATAGTCCCAGCGCAGCACAACGTCCAGATTTCCGGCGTGGGGCGTCGCGGGGGGTGGGTCATCAGTAGCAAACTGTTGTGCGAATAGTTCCAAGGCAGCAGAACGCGCCGAAATCTAGATGACACGAAAGTGATGTCTAGTAAGTTGCCACCCAGCAAATAACGGCATGGGGCGTCGCGGGGGGTGGGTCATCAGTAGCAAACTGTTGCGCGAATAGTTCCAAGGCAGCAGAACGATGGCACCAAGGTGATGTCCAGTAAGTTGCCGCACTGGTTTTGGTATCCTACAATGCTGCTCCGAATAACGGCGTGGAGCGCCCCGGGGGAGGCGGCGTGAACGGGCCTCTCCAGGTGGAGTGTCATCTGTTGTAGTGGGGCGCCCCTTTACCGTTTCAGTTGCCATTCCGTCCGTTTTTGGTCCACTGTGTCAAAAGCCGCAATTCAGCTGAGTTGCGCCCACTCTTGCGGTGCAGCGATAGGCGGCTGTCACAGGACTCTCAAAATGGCGGCAGGCTGTTTCCTTTTTGGGCCTGGTCCACTGAAATGGCCCTGGGACACCTTGGAAATCGGACGCTTGTCTGCTAGGTCTTGGACCTCATTCTCGAAAGCGTCCCCTCCGCCTTGAGATTTCATCAAAAGTTTTGGGGGCTCCGACTCCTGCAGGCTTCTGGTGGGGAGCGGCTGCCATGATTGCTCGCGGAATGACCACGACTGAGCTACGAGATGGTGGTGCTTTCATGCTGACGCCAGCTTCAGTCTGAAACATCCAGAAACAAGGTGGGGCTTTCATCGTTTGGGGAAAAAAAAAAGTTTTCATCCTATGAAAAGTGTTGTTTTTAGGTCACATGATCAAGCCTTCCATCATTAGGAAACCAAAAGTAAAATGAACCAATGAAAAGTTTTATAAACAAGTCACATGACCTGTTATGCGGCATAGGGTGTAAAATTAGGAGAAAATACGTTGGCACGTGAGGCGGCGTCAGTAGCGGACCGATGTGCGAATAGGCCGAAGGCAACACAACGCGCCAAGATCTGGATGGCACCGAGGTGGTGTCCAGCAAGTTGCAGCACTGGTGTGGCCATCCTACAATGCTGAAAGTCGGCGTGGGGCGCCCCGTTGGCCTGTGAGTTTGCGTCAGTAGCGGACCGATGTGCGAATAGGCCGAAGGCAGCACAACGCGCCAAGATCCGGATGGCACCGAGGTGGTGTCTAGTAAGTTGCCGCACTGGTGTGGCCATCCTACAATGCTGAAAGTCGGCGTGGGGCGCCCCGTTGGCCTGTGAGTTTGCGTCAGTAGCGGACCGATGTGCGAATAGGTCGAAGGCAGCACAACGCGCCAAGATCCGGATGGCACCGAGGTGGTGTCTAGTAAGTTGTCGCACTTCTGTGGCCATCCTACAATGTTGAAAGTCGGCGTGGGGCGCCCCGTTGGCCTGTGAGATGCCGTCAGTAGCGGACCGATGTGCGAATGGGGCCAAAGGCAGCGCAACAATATTTTCTGATTTGAAGACACCACAAGGCGCTGAGATGCCAAGATCCGGATGGCACCGAGGTGGTGTCTAGCAAGTTGTGGCACTGGTGTGGCCATCGTACAATGGTAAAAGTCGGCGTGGGGCGCCCTGTTGGCCTGTGAGATGGTGTCAGTAGCGGACTGATGTGTGAATGGGGCCAAAGGCAGCGCAACAATATTTTCTACTATATTTTCGGAGTAGAAGACACCACAAGGCGCTGAGATGCCAAGATCCGGATGGCACCGAGGTGATGTGTAAGTTGCGGACGGATGTGCGAATGGGGCCAAAGGCAGCTCAACAATATTTTCTGAAGAGAATACACCACAAGGCGCTGAGATGCCAAGATCCGGATGGCACCGAGGTGATGTCTAAGTTGCGGACCGATGTGCGAATGGGGCCAAAGGTAGCGTAACAAGATTTTCTGTATGGAAGATACCACTAGGCGTTGAGATGCCAAGATTCGGATGGCACCGAGGTGATGTCTAGGAAGTTGTGCCACTGGTGTGGCCATCGTACAATGGTAAAAGTCGGCGTGGGGCGCCCTATTGGCCTGTGAGATGGTGTCAGTAGCGGACTGATGTGCGAATGGGGCCAAAGGCAGCGCAACAATATTTTCTGACTGACACCACAAGGCGCTGAGATGCCAAGATCCGGATGGCATCGAGGTGATGTCTAAGTTGCGGACTGATGTGCGAATGGGGCCAAAGGCAGCGTAACAATATTTTCTGTATGGAAGATACCACTAGGCGTTGAGATGCCAAGATTCGGATGGCACCGAGGTGATGTCTAGCAAGTTGGTGTGGTCATCCTACAATGCTGAAACTCGGCGTGGGTCACCCCATTAGCCTGTGAGATGGCGTCAGTAGCGGACCGATGAGCGAATAGGCCGAAGGCAGCACAACGCGCCAAGATCCGGATGTCACCGTGGTGGTTTCATAGTTGAGAGGCACTTCATCTGCAGTGGGGCGCCGAGATCCGGATGGCACCGAGGTGATGTCTAGCAAGTTGCTGTACTTGTGTGGTCATCCTACAATGCTGAAACTCGGCGTGGGTCGCCCCATTAGCCTGTGAGATAGCTGTTCTTTGGATTTGGGCCTGGTCCACTAAAATGGCCCTGGGACACCTAAGAACTCGAACGCTCGATTTTTTTTTCCTTTCCTGTACATGCAAAAAAAGGTAAATGCCCGGTATGTTACACGCTTCATCTGCCACGATGAACTCTCCAGAGGAACCGAAAAAATATATAGTTGTGGTAACTATACCATGCATCGTCATATGGAGAGGTGGCACCAATTAATTATAGTGCTGCATAAAAGAGAGATTTGGAGGAGAACCCCTGACCTGCTAGTACATTCATCAAAGAAGTGGCACTGAGAGCTTCAGAGGCAAGGGAAACGGTCCCAAATATTTAGAAGAACTTTGGAAAGATTAAAATGACATGTTTAGATTGTGGTAAATTAATTTCATGTGGGCAGATGAGTGTTACTCTAATAAATACAGCATATGAACATCATCATAGTCGATGGTTGGTAGAGACATTTTGACTATATCCTGGACCTGCCCGTCCTCGCCCAAAATGGCGCCGGAATAAATGGGACTCGTAACTCCTTGTTGTGTACTGGTTGCAGAACCTTGAAATCACGAGATACGTATGCAGTTTTGAAGCACATGGCGGGCGGGGACGAGAATTGATTGAGTATTTCGACATCCCTATTGATATTAAGTTCTGATGTGTTATTGATTACTGTACTATTGAAAGTTCGAATTAACGTCACGCATGGTACTTGCCCGCAAATGTATATCTAGATAATTTTATTGTAACTGGCTCTGTCGTATTTTAATTATAAAATGTACGTCCACCGATTCCGTAACTGTTAGACACCTTAGTTTTTGCAACCTAATGGCCCGCCCGTTACGTTCCTCTACAGTGTAAATGTCTATTCATCATATACGATTACAGTTTGCTCCGTGGCAGGCCCACGTGGTTATAGGCTCGTATTTGTATAATGAAATTTTCACAATAAAGGTTTTTAAAAGAAAACATGGTAGTAGTGTATACATTGGTAAAGTTTTTAATAATAGTCACTGTTTTAGAATCATTAAAAGGCAAGTGAAATAAAGCAGACCAATTACATGAAGGGTAAAAGGTATAATACGAAGGAACGCAGTAAAGATAAATGGTCAAGGGCTGTTGTGTTTTCTATTCCTGCAACATAAAGTGATCGATAAGAATCTCATATTCAGGCGTATCGGCGACTAAGACAGCAGGTCGACCCTCTTTTGCTCAACGGCTCCGTCATGGGACGAAGAAACGCTCTTTTTCTTGAAAAAAGAATATATTTTACTTTCAGGACAGTTGTAAAATTTCCGGGAAAGTACATTAGCTTGGAACATTATAACATATATTTAAGAGAAAATAATGTTCGGAAGTAATTAAAAGCGTAATTTTTAGGTGATATGACCAAGGCTTTCATCATTAGAATAAGAAAAGTAAAATGAACCAATGAAAAGTTTTATTAACAAGTCACATGACTTGTTATGCTTACGTTACGCGCTGCGCGCCCCGGATGACTTCCGGATGCGCTAACGCGGCGCGTCATATGACGCATTACGCGACAACGCAGGTCCAGAATATAGTCAAAATGTCTGCACCAACCAGCGGTCGAAACACAACCCCTTTCAGCAGGCTAAATAGTTCTGTTAAATGACAACAGAAAGGACAGGCAACAAGAACCATCAGTCAAAGAGGGGAGGGCTAGTTCTTCTCTACCGGGTTACATTGGGGCGCTACCGGAACTGATCAAATTGGTAGTCTACAGTGTTTCTGGATGTTTCAGACTGAAGCTGGGGTTAGCATGAGAGCAGCACCATTTCGTAGCTCCGTTGTGGCCATTCCGCAACCAATCTTGGCAGCTGCTCTTTATCGTTATTTTGGGCGGGGTGGGTGGCGGAGCCGAGCTGTTTTGCAGCCATCATTGTGTGGAGTTCAGTTCATCTCACTAGTTTTGTATTTGTCATGAGGGGTTGTTCCTAATGTTTCTATTTTAGCGAGGTCAAAAAGAGATCCCATTAGTGGCCTACTGATTTTGCTCGATTCCTTTTCTTTTTTTTTACACGATTTTTCGTTATCTGCAAAGACTAAACAGAGTATTGCGACTCTGTGTTTGTTTGTAAATAGAGAATGAACCAAAGAGAACTAATTCTAAAACAGTAAATACTTGGATAACAATCAATCAAATGGAGAGAGAAGCAGGCACGACGGATTACAACGGGGGCAAAGGCCTGCGTTAACTACCTTTCACTATCTGCAAAGAGAGAGTACTCCTAATAGAAATGAGGGGGGGGGGGCACCATTCAAAGCAGATCAGTGTGCATAAACACGAAAATGTTTTCACTTACCACGTACTTGACATTCGACAGCTTATGATATTTGCTATTAAAAAACCATTGAAATTCACTGAAAAAACCATAGGTTATAGACCATATATAGTTAGGAATTAGCATTTACAAAACCTTGAAAATTCACTGAAAAAACCATAGGTTATAGACCATATATAGTTAGGAATTAGCATTTAAAAAACCTTATTTTACTCACACAAAACCATTGAAATTCCATATATAGTTAGTTGCACTAACTATATATCGCGCACCCGCAATCCACTGCTGATCATGTCACATATTACATCATTCATGACATGGTCAGTGACATCACTGATGACATCACTGATGACATCTCAAATGACATCACTGATGACATCACTGATGACATCTCATTTGACATCATTCTTGTGCTAATACGATAAACCTCTTCAGACTCTAATATAACCTTAGATACACTCAGTGTATACAGACACTCACACACTGCCACTCATCCATGGAGTTACTCACACACCCAGTCAGTCATGCAAAGAAACAATCTCACCTCCATTTCTTCAACTATACAGTTAAACACACCTTACTTATTGAAACATATACTAACACATATTTACTCTCTTATACAATCCCAGATACAAGTTCACAATGATCGATACAACCACTCACTCATTCAGTGGCTCTCATGCACAGTTATTTATATATGCCAACTCTCACATGTACTGTGTTTTACATATGTACTTACTATATATACTAGAATGATGTCAAATGAGATGTCATCAGTGATGTCATCAGTGATGTCATTTGAGATGTCATCAGTGATGTCATCAGTGATGTCACTGACCATGTCATGAATGATGTAATATGTGACATGATCAGCAGTGGATTGCGGGTGCGCGATATATAGTTAGTGCAACTAACTATATATGGAATTTCAATGGTTTTGTGTGAGTAAAATAAGGTTTTTTAAATGCTAATCCCTAACTATATATGGTCTATAACCTATGGTTTTTTCAGTGAATTTTCAAGGTTTTGTAAATGCTAATTCCTAACTATATATGGTCTATAACCTATGGTTTTTTCAGTGAATATATATATATATATTCACTGAAAAAACCATTAGCCTGTGAGATAGCTGTTCTTTGGATTTGGGCCTGGTCCACTAAAATGGCCCTGGGACACCTAAGAACTCGAACGCTCGATTTTTTTTTCCTTTCCTGTACATGCAAAAAAAGGTAAATGCCCGGTATGTTACACGCTTCATCTGCCACGATGAACTCTCCAGAGGAACCGAAAAAATATATAGTTGTGGTAACTATACCATGCATCGTCATATGGAGAGGTGGCACCAATTAATTATAGTGCTGCATAAAAGAGAGATTTGGAGGAGAACCCCTGACCTGCTAGTACATTCATCAAAGAAGTGGCACTGAGAGCTTCAGAGGCAAGGGAAACGGTCCCAAATATTTAGAAGAACTTTGGAAAGATTAAAATGACATGTTTAGATTGTGGTAAATTAATTTCATGTGGGCAGATGAGTGTTACTCTAATAAATACAGCATATGAACATCATCATAGTCGATGGTTGGTAGAGACATTTTGACTATATCCTGGACCTGCCCGTCCTCGCCCAAAATGGCGCCGGAATAAATGGGACTCGTAACTCCTTGTTGTGTACTGGTTGCAGAACCTTGAAATCACGAGATACGTATGCAGTTTTGAAGCACATGGCGGGCGGGGACGAGAACCATCAACCTATCAATATATATATATATATTCACTGAAAAAACCATAGGTTATAGACCATATATAGTTAGGAATTAGCATTTACAAAACCTTGAAAATTCACTGAAAAAACCATAGGTTATAGACCATATATAGTTAGGGATTAGCATTTAAAAAACCTTATTTTACTCACACAAAACCATTGAAATTCCATATATAGTTAGTTGCACTAACTATATATCGCGCACCCGCAATCCACTGCTGATCATGTCACATATTACATCATTCATGACATGGTCAGTGACATCACTGATGACATCACTGATGACATCTCAAATGACATCACTGATGACATCATCTAGTGTCTGTGTGTTTTTGTAAAGTTTAAATACGTTTTACATATTGAAGAATGACTGGATGTATGGAAGACTGAGTGTGTGTGTGGCTGGCTGGGAGGTGTGTGACTCTGTGCATATCAATGTGTACTTGTATCAGTGATTGTATAAGAGAGTAAGTATGTGTTAGTATATGTGTGAAAAGTATGGTGTTCTGTGTTTAACTATAGATGAGGAAATCGAAGTGTGATTGATTCTTCACAGGACTGACTAGGTGTATGAGTGCATATGATAGTGTTGTAATAATGAGTGACTGTATGTATGAGTGATTGTATGGGTGAATGAGTGAATGTGTGTGTAGACGTAGGAATCAGTGAGTGCGTATGTAGTAACTGGTATTGGTGTGTCATGATGTCATCAGTGATGTCATTTGAGATGTCATCAGTGATGTCATTTCAGATGTCATTAGTGATGTCATCAGTGATGTCACTGAAGTATGGTGTTCTGTGTTTAACTGTATAGATGAGGAAATGGAAGTGTGATTGATTCTTTACAGGACTGACTTGGTGTGTGAGTAACTCCATGGATGAGTGGCAATGTGTGACTGTCTGCATAGGTGTATGAGTGAATATGCTAGTGTTGTAATAATGAGTGACTGTATGTATGAGTGATTGTATGGGTGAATGAGTGAATGTGTGTGTAGACGTAGGAATCAGTGAGTGCGTATGTAGTAACTGGTATTGGTGTGTCATGATGTCATCAGTGATGTCATTTGAGATGTCATCAGTGATGTCATCAGTGATGTCATTTGAGATGTCATCAGTGATGTCATCAGTGATGTCACTGACCATGTCATGAATGATGTAATATGTGACATCATCAGCAGTGGATTGCGGGTGCGCGATATATAGTTAGTGCAACTAACTATATATGGAATTTCAATGGTTTTGTGTGATTAAAATAAGGTTTTTTAAATGCTAATCCCTAACTATATATGGTCTATAACCTATGGTTTTTTCAGTGAATTTTCAAGGTTTTGTAAATGCTAATTCCTAACTATATATGGTCTATAACCTATGGTTTTTTCAGTGAATTTCATTGGTTTTTTAACAGCTAATATCTGTAGCTGTAAAATGTATTCTTCTTTAAATCCAAAAATATATTTTATATGTTTATTAATAATTTTTTTTTAAAATATTTTTTTTTCTTCGTTCCCGCTTCGCGAATCGGGAAGCTTCCCGTTAGCTGACCTTGATGCCGCGAAATAGACCGCGAGCCGGTAAACGTTCCTTTACCGCAACTGCCGCGTTAGAAAACAACATCGTGACGCCTCCCGTCCGCATGACGTTTCGCGTTGTCGCGTGATACGTCATATGACGTGCTACGTTAGCGAACTGGTATGCTTACCGAGGCGCAAAGCGCAGGTTTCTGGAAGCAAACCGGGAGGCCCTGCAAAGCGCGTAACGTAAACACAGCAGGTCATGTGACTTGGTAATAACACTTTTCATTGGTTCATTTCACTTTTGGTTTCCTAATGATGTAAGACTAGGTCATATAATCTAAAATGAACACTTTTCATTGGTTGAGAACTATTGTTTTTCCCAAATGATGAAAATCCCTCCTTCTTTCCTCACTCTGACTTTCATCATTGTGAGAGAAAGACCCTTTGTTACCAGTGAGCAATGGCTTCTTTAGTAGCTTCAGCTGGTGCTTCCCCACCATCTCCACCACATCCAAGGAAGAGTGGACCACCTGCTGAAGTTATAATTCAGCAAGAAGAGGAAGAAGAGGAACAGGACGAAGAGCACGAAGAGAGGCACTTTTTGCCTGAGGAGCCCAGGACGTCTCACCGGAAAGAAAACTTCATTTGGCAATTTTTAAAAATTCCCAAAGGTCAGAAAAAAGTAAATGCAAGATACGTAACTTGCCTTATATGTCAAGATAGACTGTCCAGAGGGACCGACAAAAAATACAGTTTCGGAAACTACACAATGCATCGCCATATGACTAGGTGGCATCCTAACAACTACAGTGCTGCACAGTTTCGTAACGACCTAGATAATCTCCCTATTATGGCCAGAAGATCTGTTGTACCGGAAGTATCGGGACCAGAGGGCAGGGAGATGGTGCCAAATATACAAACGAGATTTCGTGAAGTAAAACAAGTCTGCGTACATTGCAGTGGATTCATTTGCTACGGAGAAAGTAGCATCACTCTGATCAACAGAGCTATTGACTATCATATGCAAGTTTGTACGAAACGCCCCAAATAATAAATTCTTTTTTTTTTTTTTGCTCCTGTTGAGCCCTTTACAATGAATCGTTTTCGTTGCCCCCTCCGAAAAAAACCCACAAAAAATATAAAACTGTTCAGAAAAATTCAAAAAAAGTAAAAAAATGTTCAGAAAATTAATAAAAAAAATATAAAACAACAAAAACAATTAAAAAAAAGTTCTTTTCAGAACTACCTCCCCGTTATTAAAAAATTGGTACAATATTTGGAACTGTGCCAACCTCTATTTCTCTTAGTTCGCTTCCCAGTTCGCTCGCCGGTACGCGAACCGGAAGCGAACCCAAAACATTTTTTTTAAAAAAAAGAACAGTAAGTATAAGGGAAGGAAACAGACAGTTATGTTAAAAGAAAGACAGCTATAGGGGAGTAAACTAGAGATACTATTACCCGTAATCCACTGCTGATGATGTCACATATTACATCATTCATGACATGCTCAGTGACATCATCAGCAGAGGATTGCGGGTAACAGTATCCCTAGTTTATTCCCTATAGCTGTCTTTCTTTTAACATAACTGTTTGTTTCCTTCCCTTATACTTACTGTTCTTTTAAAAAAAAATTTTTTTAGATCAGTCAGAAACAGTGAAAGTAATGAAATATAAAAGACTACGTAGAATATGAGCACTATATGCAACAACTTTGACACTTACAGAAGCCTCACCTTCTCCATGCCTCCTACACAGTTCTACATGTACATCATAAATGCAAACAGAACAGAATTAATTATACATGTTAAATGGTTTATTTTTGCTGTTCTCAGAATGTATCAAATTTCACTAAAACAGTGACTTGAAGGTATTCATCATATAACAGCGGGGAAAAAAAAACACAATCAAAATGATTGTGTTTAAAAAACCCATACAACATAACAAATCAGAATTCAGAACTCCTTAAAGTTAACTTACTTTCCATGACGGCCAAGGATGTGCTATGAACAGCTTACACTCTGTTGTGCTGTTATTACTTTCAACCCGCCACTTTCTGAAAGAAAACCTCCATCGTTTTCAAAAACATGTTACATACAATAAATGACTTCTCGCTCTCTACCACACGTTCCCACAAGGCCAAATCGTGTCTGAGCCATTTATAACTCTTAGAATTCTTTTAAGCCAATCCCGTCATGTTGTATTTCCGCAACTTTCACAATTAAAATGTTGAAGATCATTTTCACAATCCTGGACTAGTAATATCTTCCCCTTCTTGCTCAATCATGTTCTACATTTCCTATCACACTGATACTGCTTACTATGAAGCAGACTTACACTACCTTTATGACTAGTACAATTATTTAATTCTCTACATCACTTTTAATCACAAAGCAATGTAAAACAGTAGACAGCTTTGCAGACTTACATTCCCTCTACTCCATGTTTTGATTGGCTGCTTCAATTAGCTTATAAAAAGAAACAGTTTTTCTGAACTCATTCAAAGTGCACGTATTTCTCCATGACGTCCAGTGTTATGGTAAGAAGTTATGTCTCTGTACTACACTTATCCTCAAGGCCAAATCGTGTAGGAGCCATTAGAACTTCTTGAAATTCCTCAGAGCACATCCCGGGATTCTTTCCCTAAAATTTTGGTTTTAAAAACACCAGGTAAGAGTTTTTAAGGTCGTACGGCAATTTTCTTTTGAAAATTAAAACAGAATCATTGCAGAATGACCAGCCATTTCTACACTTTAAATAAGCTGTATAATGTCCTGATGTTATTGAAGGACCATCATGATATATAATTGCTACAGTTACAAAAGTCCTTCCTGATATTGACAACTGTGAAGCCACAACATTTTTAATTAAAGTTGTCAATTTTGTTCCATCAGGCCTACATCGTTGGAACATTAAAATGACATACTGGCCATATGTTCGTATAAATAATGTGGACATCATTTCAGATTTACATTGGCTACACTCCATGTTGTGATCAGCTGCTTTTACTAGCTTATTAAAAGAGACTGATTTACTGTCTGGCAAAGTTAAATATATAAATCTTTCTGAGTCTACACTAGTAGTACTTGATACCCTACAGTTCTCGCAGTCATGCTGCCATTGATAAGAAAGCCCAAACAGGTGATCTACATCTACACCTTCATCATGCAATACATCAAGCATATACATTAAAAACTCCTGACAATCTTGCTGACTATTTTGAGAGAATTGTGTTTGGCCTGAACATCTGTCTAACAGATTTCGAATTTCAGACACACTTTCTATGTTTGTTCTATCAGTGCTACATTTCTCTAACACAGAATTTAACAAACTGCAAAATCTTTGATCAGAATTGACCACAATCTCTTCTTTTACATTTTCTAGAGAAAACAAAACATTAACCACTACATTAGCATAGCAGTTGACACCAGAACTGTTTTCAAATTGAAAACCAACAACATCTTCAACAGAATCCTTTTTGTTTCTGCTTATAATTTCAGGTTCATCGACTTTTCGTCTTTTTGCTACAACCTCCACAGTATTGGTCACATTTCTTCGTTTCCGGCCTACCACACGTTTCTCAAACAAAGGATACTGAGGCAAATGTGGCGCATACTCTCTTCTTAACCTATTGTATTCCTTAACACAATCTAGATCCGCACAAATGTTTGTGACATCACACTCAATCAAGTACAATCCCGATAAAGTTCTAACTCGTGACAATGCCACATATGCCATACCCTCCTTGAACACAGAACTGCCAATATTCACCAATGCACAGTCTACACTTAAACCTTGCGATTTATGGATTGTCACCGCATATGCCAAGCAAACAGGAAACTGCTTACGACGAACATATAAGTCTTTTACAAGCAAAAATCTAGCAGAACAACGACCAATTAGCTGTACTTCCTCAATGCCATCAAATTTAATTTTTAAAAATTCAATTCCATCTCTATTTCTGTATTTCACAAAATCAACAACATTACCCATTGATCCATTTACCAGACCTCTTTCAACATGTAAATTCCTTCTTAAAATTATACGGCAGTTCAAGCACACATTCAGAGTCTTTTCAAAACCCGCAGTTTTAGATATACTCTTCTCTAATGAATCCAATTTTGTTTTCAGATTCTCAGACAAAATAATTGTTGATTCCATATGCTCTACTCTGTCAATAGCTTCCAGTTTCACAATCTCTTGCTTTTCTAAATGCAACATTTTGTTGTTGAATTTGGCACATTCTGCAAGAGTTGGCATCAAACATATTCCAGATTTTTTCTCAGTAATTTTCTGAAAAATATTCTCAGGCACAACATCTTCGTCTGGATATAAATTTGTCAGTAATCGTGCATGTAAAGCTTCTTTCCCATGCTCGGTCACTTTTCCAATTCTAACATCTTGTAGAATAGTCTTGTAAACTTCATCCTTTGCCTGACGCATATTTTCATGCAGTTCAGCATAATTGAAGTTTAACCATATATTGACGTTGCCAATGCTCCCTAAGCACTTCCTGGTATCTTCATGCGTGAGCATTTTGAACACAGGTTGCCCTTTCACTGGTGTCAGCTGCAGAAGATCTCCGAAAACAATGATGTGTTTGCCCCCAAATAACACATCATACTCTGTTTTGAGAACTTCTTGCATTCACAAATGCACAAAGGCAAGCATGACATTGGAAACCATGCTTACTTCGTCAATGATAAGAAGTTTCATTTTCCTCAAGACTCTTGAAACTTCAAAACAAGCATCTCCAGATAGCTTGTGATATTCTAATTTGTTGTCATGCTCCACTGGCAGCATCAGTAAACGATGTAAAGTAATCCCTTTAATGTTATGTGCTGCCAGTCCAGTTGGAGCGGTGACAACACAAGACAGCGATGACTCTGTCCTTTCCTGCAAATAACATGAAATTGCTTTAATAAGGAAACTTTTTCCAGTTCCCGCTTCTCCACTCACGTACAGTCGGACAGGCTTCAACGACGTACATGAGCACTCTTTCTTGTCATGACTTAATCCATGATCAATTTGCATGGTAAGTTCGTCATATATTTTCCTCTGCTCAACGTTGAGTTGTCTTTCCAACTCTTCTAAGTTAACCGCATCCTCCAGAGCATGTGCCATGGCTCTTTCCACTTCATTCATAGCAGTGGCAGCTTCATTTTCGATAAGAGGTCCTCCTAGTGGATCCTGACTCAATGAAGCAGAACTCTGACTGTCCTGAGAACTGTCTCTGGCAATCTCGGCTGCAATCGTTGCTTCCTGCTCAATTTCCACATTCAACATTTCTACATATTTGGGAAAAGCAGGACATTCTATGGTCTCCTTGGCAGCATTGAATGAGTCTTCGTAACAAAGGAAATCTCCAAGCAGTTCCTCTTCTGCACGCCAAGGCTTAAAAAGTTGCAAAAGTGCTAAATATAAAAACTCCTTTTTTTCAGGAGATTCGCCACTCAATTTTCGATGGTTTATCAAGTGGCATTTTCTTTGCTTGACCAGACATCCCTCACTTCCTATTACAGCATACACTCCTTTCTCAGTATCTTCTTTGATGTTCCTCTTGAATATGTAATTTTGCAGAACCTCATACAGACAAACATTCTCGAGGTGACTGCTTCGATTTGGATAATATGTATCCAACATGTTGGTCTTCAAAATGTCGGTACTGTTTGGCTCCTTTTCCGCCAAATACTCAATTTCCCGCACAGGTTTGAGAACTCGATTACGCGTTGCAGCAAGACCAACACTCGCCCAAACGATACTCCTTGACTTGGCATAGAGACTTGCTGAAGACAACCGGTCAGAACATTCGTAAGCTCCGATTTCTCGATGCGACAACATCTTCAGACTGAAACTGTACAACTTCTTGCTGAGGCTCTTTTCATGGGAAATGTCCTCCCACATATCCTTCAATTCTGTCTTCTCTTTTTTGGTGATGTAAGATGTCACATACCGAGCCACAGCCATACAGTTATCAGCCACAAACTGTATATCCATGTTAGCATTCCACATGGACAAAATCACCGGGTTGTAGTCGTTGATGTACTTAGACTCTTCGTTCCTCTTCAAATTGTATGTGTTTTTAGGTGATTTCTTCATCACATTATGTCGCAGCGAAGACATCAAACTGTTCACTCTTCCTTTAGAAATCACCGGTCGTGGAAAGCCGAAACGACATTTGGTGTAGAACTTGTCTTTGTTCCGGAATTTACGACGACAGTACTTTCCACATCGATGGCTTTGGAAACGTAGAACTTTTTCTCTTAGGCTTTTTTTCTCTTTTGCGTTTGGAACAGCACACGTAGAATACTGTTCTATGAAACTAATCACTGAGTCTTCTGCATCCGTTCCAAATTTATGTGCATCCTTGATCCACAGCAACATATGTATATGAGGAGCACCTCTTGCTTGGTACTCCTTCCTCCAGAAGAAATCCAACACCTCTCCAAGAGGTGGATTCTTCTTATTCATGATGAAAGACATCATACCTTCAAATCTATGATTGAAGTACCTACATACATTGACTGGATCCAAAGAGCACAGTTCTCCGGGTGTCTTGAATTCGATGTTTTCTACGTTAGCATTTGCCTCTCGTAGAAATTCAAGTAAGTCTTCCCAGCCATACTCAGCACAGCTCAAAGTGAGGAACCATGTGGGAGTTCCTAAGTTCCTCAGCATACATTTTAAATCACCATGACGACGGTACCAGTACTCATTAGTACCACGCTGACACGCCATGAGATTAATCAGGTGAGAATCCAAAATACTGTCTTGGACATTGACTTTATCCATAAAGTCACTTGCCGAGATGTTTTGCATGTGTATACCACTTTTCAAGATGTGGTTCACTGCATATGACAGTCCAGACAGATCGCTTTCAAACAGGAGATGAAACAAATAAGGAATGCATTGTCGAAACCTAGGATCTCCTGCATACAATCGCAAAGTCCGGTATTCAGAAGCAGGAATTTGATGAGGTCGCTCATCATATCTTCCTCCCTGACCTGTTGGAAAAAGCTGTGGGAAACACCGAGCTTCCAAACTTTCCTCCCAAACACTAATGGGACTCCCTTTCGCTTGTTTCATTTGAAACAACTCAATAGCATTCCCCATGACTTCCTTGGAATGCAAAGGATGAACACTATAATGTTCATATATTTCTTCACTAGTACAGGGTTCTACTTTCTCAGTTTGACCAGCACACAAATCGCTATCCTCTTCCTCACTTACTTCCTCTTCTGCAACATATACATTTTTATAGTATTTATTATATTTTTTCAAATACAATGTTGCCCTTTTGACTTTCCTAACATCTACTAAATCTTGCCATATTTTCTTATTCTTTGTCGGAACCCCATTAACTAAGATAACAAGAGGTTCCTCTTCCACTTTTTCTACTCCAATTGTGTTAATGTTTTTCTTCAAATCTAGAGGCAAATAAACAACTCTTCCCTTTAATCCTCTCTGTAAATCTGATGGAGGCAATTTCCCTGTCTTTGGCTCCATTCTTACAATAGCCTGAAAGGGATGGATACTTTGAATCAAAATAGATTCATAAGTATTTAAATCCTTCAATTCAGAAGGAATCTCAACCAATTCCAGATTATTATGAACTGCTCTAGCAGGCATCTGGTTTTGATTTAATTTGTTACAACAATAAGTACACACACGTTGATCCAATCCCAAATCAAAACAATTTTCTACCATCAAGTATGTTGTAAAATCCTTCCATTCACTATTATTTTCCCTTTCACTTTTTCCATATAAATCCACTAACTTAGTCTGATTCTTATAATAAGTGCGTCGACAACACACACAAGTGAAATTTGGCCTCTCACTTGATTTCACCTCAAACGTCGCAATTTCCCTCTGGAAATTATCTGTACTGGAAACCTGTACACTATCTTCCACATTACTCTCTTCTTCTTGGTCAATTTCAACATTCTCCTCTTTACTTCCAAAGTAACAAAACTCAATTTCTTCACATATATTCTTCACATCTATTTCAGAACCATGCAAAAGAGCAGCGCATAATTGTTTAAGCATAATTGCTGGACTCTTAGCATAATACAACATTCTAACTAATTTCCTCACTTTATTATGATGCACTGCTAGCATCCTAAAATGATGAAAAACACTCTGGCATACTCTCCTGGAAAGACAAGCCAGTGAATGACCATGCAAACCGATCACTTCTCTCACTCTGCAAGGATATAATTCTTGCAACAACTTCATTTTCTGCTTCAAACTTTTCTTATTAAATGACCGTATAAAATCACAAAGCAAATTGATGGAATCCTGTCGTAGACTGCAAATACTACTACACTTCCAGGTGTACACAGGACCCTTAGGACGTCTCCCTAAAACCTCATTACCTAACACCTCTTCTATCTCTGTTGTCACAAGTTTTTCTTTTTCAACTGGACAACCATCTTTCACTTCATAAGCTCGACCACTGGTGTCAACTGCATGCACCAAATCATTATCCTGGAAATAACTCTCCTCATTAAAAAATGCCTCAGAGCTTGAACTATGCATCCATTCTCCAGAAAAAACTTCACAAAAATTACTACGATTAACTATTCTCTTCCATCTACTATTTCTTTTGAAATCATAAATTGCCTTGTTTAGCTTCCTAATTCTATTGATTGTCAAAATAAATAACTTACGTTTAATTTCAAATGCCTGATCAATAACTTTCTCAACTATTTTTTTTCTCTTATAAAAAACCACTTTCTGTTGACCTTTCTTAATATTTTTTAACAAATTGCCAATTATCCTGTTGCGGAACATTCGTTTACGAATGTCCCTAAACTGTTGTTTCCTTCTACTTTCATGCATAGAGTTATCTCTTACTCTAGCAGTAACATTTCTCATTGGCCTTTCCTTACCGTTTGAATTGCTTCTCCTTTTCTGGACTGAAACATATATTTCTTATGAATGTTTTTCTACTCTTACCCGGTGCTTTCTTGGTGACTTGACAAATCTTTTTGTTAGAGGACTGCTGCTTTTTTTCATTCACCTGCTTTGACGTTTTGCAGCCTTTCTCACTCTTTCTTTGCTTGGCATCCTGAAATCTTGAAATAATCTGCAGTTGAATCTGTGGTAAAATATAATACAAAATGTTATTAACCACTATTACCCAACAGTAAATTAATAACAGTCATCAAAAACTTAACACACTACTTAACATTTTTACATAGAAGAATTTTTTGTACATGGCAAATTTAGAATACAGAAATAGCAGAAAAGAAATGGAATTTATATTCATTTTACCTGTGCTGTTTTATATATGAATCTGATCTAATTTTATGACCATATTTTAATATTTTATTGAAGACACTACACATAACCTGTTTTTGAAGGTGTCTTTATTTTTAAATTAAACGGTTTACATATTTACTTTTTATTTATTATAAATTTATAAAATAAATGTTTATAGTTCCATAGGCTCAAGCACGTCAGCTTCCCATCCTATGTCATACAATTCTGACAAATCTGCATCCTCATCACGTTCTTCTTCATCCTCAGGATTGAAATCATCCAAGGGATCAACATCCACTAATGTTTCAATTACGAGTTCAATGATGAGGTCGAAATCAACTGATTGCTGATTGTCACTCATGTTGATGTTGTCTTTATCTTTAAAGAAAGATAACAACAATGAAATGTTGCAGAGTAAGAGACAAATCTCAGAGATTATAATAGTAAAATTGTTTAACAACAGTAACATTTTGCAGCTATTATTTAACCATGTCCAACGATGCTGAGGAGGCAGCCGCAAAATGCGATGCTGTGCGCGCTACGAATTTCGTTTAAATAATTAAATTGTGTACTTACCTGCAATTATCCATATGCCAGTTTTTAGGTCCCTCCACCCTGCCCCTCCCCCTACCCGCCTCCCTGCTCCACCGTAACTCCCTCCACGGCCCGCGGCTGTGAGGAGGTGAAGCCTATCTCCAATTTTTCACTGAACAGGACTCATCTCTTCTTAACCTTGGATAAACCTCACCGACTCTGTGTCCCCTGCACATAATTAAATGTAAAGGGGCAGATTTATATTAACTAGCACATCCCCAGAGATGCACCAGTTAACGTGCACTGCTGCTCTGCCACCCACGGTGTGCCGCATTTACAATCAGATAGGACAAAGCTGCATCAAAACCCTGCGCCTGCTTGAAGCAGGCATAGATCTTGACGCAGGTAGGCTGAAAGCTAAAGCAACAACTAAGTGTCGTGTGCAGAAGTTGCAAAAAAGGAAAAATGGCGTTTAAACCAGTAATGAGCCCATGCTAACTTAACACAGTGTAAAGATATCCAGGATCTACATCAGTTTGGGGTTCACGAACCTGGCAGGTACAAGGCACTGAGGCTTTGCACCGTGCATGTCTCATCCCAAATCATATGTTGTTTGTGAATGAAACAATTTCCCAGACCAAATGCTTTGCATTGGCTACTTCTAAAAAATTAAACACCCCTACTATCCCGGAGTTACAGGAATATGATGGTTGGAGTAATTTTACTCGGTTGTCCATTAAAGATTTACAGGCCCTACTCCATAATTCTTCCTTTAACATTTCCAGTATAAATCCAAAAGGTTGGCTGCTTTGGCAACGTGCCTTATCCACGGTTTAATAACGCTGCCTTTTGCTTTATATAAGTTTTCAAATTGTATGAAATATATACCAATAGGTCGTTATGAACCTTTACGTAGTGGTTTTCTTCATGAGGTCTGGTCGCTTCCATACACATACAGATGTTTCAAAGATGATCAAGAAGTTTATCTGAATGGAGAGGAATGCACTGAGACGCCAGATCATTCACTAATGTGTAGGCACATACAGTTACACGGTTCATGCAACAAACACCGACCAAATATGGCTTGCGTGTTGCAAGGCACGCCAGTTCCTGCTATCATCCCCACATTCAAGTTGTTGGAAAATGGTAGTTATTTGATGCTCAATAATGAAGATTGTTCTGGGTTAATTAAAAGTATTCCTTTTATCGTAACAGTAAGTGAACGGGTTATTTGCTGCAGAAATGTTCTATTTCCTCCCACACATGAACATAGGGAGTTTTCAATCTGGCCACAAATACCAACCTTCGGAGCAGATTTCAACGGCATGGCAAGAATAAGAGCTCTTTTGTCTCAGAGAGAGGTGGCCTTGAGTTCGGCCCTTGAAACTTTCGTGCTTCACATAGCGAACACCCGTACAGAGGTGCTGACCCTTTTAAATACAGATTCGCCTTTCCATTTCAGCAAGATGGTTCGGACTATCTTTAACGCGTCCTCCACAAAGGGCCTGGCGCACTTTTTTAAAGTTGTTACCAGTGGTCTCGTGACTTCATTTGAGAAAATCTTTGGAGTCATCCCTGCTTTCTTTCATTCTATTTTTTCCACTGTGCTTGGTGGATTCCCATTTTTACTTGCATTACCAGCGGACGCTCTTGTGCTTTTTTACATTTTTAAATATGGATGTCCCTCCTGTGCAAGCTCCCGCCCTGCAGCTGCTGACGCTGTTCCGCAATCGCATGCTTGAATATTATGGCACAATGCCGTTGGCGATATTAAGCACGGCATATGGATTATCTTTTCGATTCTCCTACTTCACCTGTGTCCAGCCTGTATTTCACTGCCTGACCTGTGATTTCGATTGGGCCATTGATTTGTGTCTCTGCGGACCGGTTTCTCCTGACGTCGACTTTAATCAGCTGATGACTCCTATCATTACTCACGAGTTGGTTTGTCCTGGCGAAAGGATTATGGCTGTGGCATTGATGCATGAACTAATTGGTCCCTGGAATTTACTGGCGGCAACACAGTCTTTCTTGGAACAGAGCTTTCTTGAAAACCCACCGAGCTGTCCTCTGATGGTGATAGAGGATCCGGTGCTGGGAGAGCACGTATGTTCTTTTCCGCTTTTAAATTGGATGGCTGAACTCTTTTCGGATGAAGACGGTGACTTCCTATTGGAGGCTGTTGCAGCTTATTTTGCATACACAGTTATGTCATAGACCTTTTTCATGTTTGATATGCTGAGTACTAGCACTTCATTGACAATTCATTGACTTATTTGTCAAGTTTTTATTATTTAGCTTGCCTATTGGCTTAAGCCTCGATAAAGTAGTTGGCTGTTTTATTTTTCTTTAGCATTACATTTTCCTAGTTTTTAATGTTTTACCTTGCGGACCGTCCACATATAAAGTTGCAATCTGCTCTCATGAGATGGCACTTCTATTATCTTATTCAGTTCGTTTCCGGATCATGGGGAGGTGTCATCTAGATCCTGGATATCTTTACACCGTGTTAAGTTAGCATGGCCTCATTACCGGTTTAAACGCCATTTTTCCTTTTTTGCAACTTCTGCACACGACACTTAGTTGTTGCTTTAGCTTTCAACCTAGTAGTTCATCGTGGTTTACATGAGAATAATATGTTATTGCTCTACTATCTGCTTTGCTTGTTAAACTATATCTGTACAGCGAGTGCTGAAGTTTCAAGAACAACACGATACAGAATTGTTATGAGGTCTGATCTCCACGACTTCATACTCATAACATAAGTGCAGCTTCTGCCAATTCTGGGCATGAGGCGGGTTTTATATTGCTTTGCCGAACACACATACACAACACTTGATGCGGTTCACATAAAGAGAGAGCTGGTGTATGCTGATGTGATTCCTTCAAATCTAAGACACTAAAGTATGGGCACGCCCTAAACCAACACAAAGAGACCTTCTTAGCAAATAATATAATATGTGTATTAGGGAGGGTGAGATATAAGCAGCCGCGGGCCGTGGAGGGAGTTACGGTGGGGCAGGGAGGCGGGGAGGGGGAGGGGCAGGGTGGAGCCCTCTCCACCCTGCCCCTCCCCCTCCCCGCCTCCCTGCCCCACCGTAACTCCCTCCACGGCCCGCGGCTGCTTATAAGTGTTGCTAACTCTTATTCATTTACAGCATGTTAACATACTGTCACCATTCGCTTTTTATGTACTACTAACTATGCTGGTAATTTTGCTACTAATAATATGTGTACTTGTATAATCTAAGATACTACGCCTGAGAAGACGGCATTAGTAAATAAACATTTCAAATACACATGTGTTCTTCTTAACTCCATGTTCTGGTTTCTAAGAACTATATAACGACCGAGTGTTCATGAGTTCCACGTATCCTGAGGTACTATAAGTTCATATTCTGGATTGTCTAAACATTGAGAGTTTGTTATATCCAATGTGACACTGTACCTAGCTTGCTAAGCGGTTTTTGATTACTAAGGTGAGTTTTGGGGCACCCTAATACGCCGAGGTTCCAATCCTCTGTGCACAGTTCTCTGTGAGAACAGAAACCCTGCGTCAGGGGCACCCCTGAGCCTTGCTGGAGCTTCATCACACTTGCGATACAACTCCAGCAATGCGCCACCTTTACGGCACAGATACGTCACGCATCTGTGCTGTTTTTGCCCCATGATGCGCCGCATTGTAAATGCAGCACACCATAGGTGGCGGAACAGCGGCACAGGATGACTAACACATCCCTGGTGATGCGCCAGTCATCATAAATCTATCCCTATGCTTCTTATCTTGTTAGAGATGAACCGCCATATGTATCATCAAAGTTTTTTGCATTTCCTAAATAGCGAACTTTAAGGAATAAATAGCGATTCTTTACCATTCCTAGTTTGCGATGAGCTATTTGCTAATTACAAATTACCCATTCATTTCCATGGAGCAGGAGGCCCATACGAATGAAGGTGCAATTTGCGATTAGCAATTACCTCATCGCAAATTACGAATTTTTCCGAGGGTGCAGGGGTGTCTCAAGAACACCCTGCTGCACCCCTGAAAAAGAAATTTGGGGGCATATGGCGCACATAAATTTTGAAAACATTCCTTTACCTCAAAATTGATTTTCAACTCATAATTTGAAAACACTGCCCACGGGGAAATGACTTAAAATGTCCTCAAGACACATGAAAGTCTTTTTTTAAAGCCTTTGCAACTTTTTTGGGTCACTTTTAACATGACTATGTAACTCAAACAGTCAAAATCTAAATTTACCATGCACAGGTGGGAGCATATTTACAAGGAATTTGCTCCACGGGGAAAGGTCTTTTAATTTAATATTGGAAAAATAACATCAGAGACACTGAAATGCCTTATAAAGAAGCATACACCATTATGTCCTTGTCACAAATTTTAAAAGCCTTCATTTTCCCCCAAAAACGATTTTCAAGTCATAATTTAAAAACACTCCACATGGGGAAATGACTTAAAATGTCCTTAAGACACATGAATGCATTTTTTGATTGCCTTTGCAGCATGTTTCAGTCACCTTTAACATGCCTATGTAACGCAAACATTCAAAATCTAAATTTCCCTTGCACAGATGGGAGCATATTTACAAGCAATTTGCTCCACAGAGAAACTTCTTACATTGAAATGGGAAAAATAACATCAGAGACTCTCAATTGCCTTATAAAGAAGCATACACCATTATGTCCTTGTCATAAATATTAAAACCATTGCTTTTCCTCAAAAACGATTTACAAGTCATAATTTGAAAACACTCCACAGCTCCTATGCACATAAAAACCCTGTCAGTACTAATACTTCACATTTTCTCCAATTACAATTTCTCAAAGAAACAGAAATCTATTTGTAAAACACTTCAGACAAACCAACATTTGAAAAACACAACTTTCTTCATAATTTTCTCCTTAAAGCACACTATTTTCTATCTAAATTAAAGAAATCTTTTCTCACCTTAGCAAATACTTTGAGTTTCAAAACAGTCTCAGAAACACACCAATTTGTCTTCAGCAGAGCAAAAGGTATGCACTCCAGAGTCTGCAGCTATCAAAAGCACAGAAATTCTGTAATTCTTCACACATATCTCTCATGTCACCCAATCAAAACTCTTCCCTTACTTTTTTTCAAATCAAAACCCTTCCCCCCTCTGCCCCTCTCTGCTTTTTCTACACAGCAACCACCTCTTGCAAGACCTCTGGTGTTTCCAAGTTCACACAACAATGTTGCAATTGAACTCTGAACTCTCAGTGCTCCTGCATATCCAGTGCTTACTTTCATTTAATGATTTTTTCTTCGCCACTCAAAATACATCTTTCAACGAACTCATCCATGCACCCTAACTTTCTGTTTTCAGCAATCAAAATCCACCAATCACTCTTACTGCTTCATTAACACAGAAACTCCTCAGTTTTTTTCATTTTACACTCTCATTTTTTCAACTGCCATTTCATTGCCACACTTCATCTGACTGCAGGAGAACCTTCTCTCGCCATGTTTTCTGTCTGGATTGTTGGACATAGTTACATCTATTGGGCTCAGAGGTACGCTGAAAACAGGAATTTACCTAACCTCAATTTACAAGATGTGGAAATTAAGTGGTTTGGTCACAGAGGATTAAAATGTCACCAATTGATACCATTGGTGAAAACCTTTATGCATTTGCCAAAACCTGACCTGTTAATTGTGCACTGTGGAGGTAATGATTTGGGCACTTTGACTGGGGTAGGTCTGGAAATGCTTTTAAAGGACACCTTTGAGCAATTGATGGCACTTTTTCCTCAGACTGCCTTGGTATATTCAAATATATGCCAAAGACAAAAATGGAGGTGGTCGAACCAATTTTGTCCACAAATTGAGAAATCGAGGAAGCATGTAAACAAATCTGTTTCAGCTTACATGAGAGACCATGGAATGGGCTCCCTGTACAACAATAACTTGCGTTACTACATGCAAGATATCTACAGAGGAGATGGAGTTCACTTCTCAGATGAGGGCAACAGAATTTTCACTCTGAATTTAAGACTGTGCATTGGTACCTACTTATAAGTACCTAAATGTACCATAAACCCAAAAGCTCTTCTCAGAGCTACCCTACATCTGATCACTCACAATTATTATTTTAGTCTAACTTTTTTCACTAATTTTCAAGAAAGTACGCTCCCCAGAACGCTTCCCGGTTCGCGAACCGGGCGCACTCCACGCAAAAAAACTAAAAAAACAATATATTTTTTTTTTGCCCTGCGAGACCCTTTTAAAGCCTCCACATCAAACCTAGGGGGTCAGGGAGGATCTACTATGCCCCCTTATGGTCATTTGCCCCTTCGCTTTGGCCTCCTCTTGTCTCTCGATCCTACCGAGAGACAAGATGGCGGCCGCTACGGACTGTTTGGAATGTTTACAGACGCCGAAGAACCAATCAGCTTCGCAAAGCTCCGTAACGCGAAAAGTACACGAAGCGGAGCGCTGTTACAGATATATATCTTTTTTTGAACGTTAATTTCTCAAAATCCACTGGAGCACATATATTGAGACCTAGCAAAGGCACATCGGGCTACCAGTCCCTACAATTTTGCCAAGTTTCGTGCAAATCCATTCAGCCGTTCGATTATTATTATTTTTTTTTTTGCCCCGCGGGGCCCTTTTAAAACCTCCACATCAAACCTAGGGGGTCAGCGACAATCTACTATGCCCCCTTATGGTCATTTGCCCCTTCGCTTTGACCTCCTCTTGTCTCTCGATCCTACTGAGAGACAAGATGGCGGCCGCTACGGACTGTTTGGAATGTTTACAGACGCCAGAGAACCAATCAGCTTCGCTTCACAAAGCTGCGTACCGCGTAAAGTCCGCGAACCGGAGCGCTGCCCGGTCCGCTGTTACAGATATATATCTTTTTTTGAACGTTAATTTCTCAAAATCCACTGAAGCACATATATTGAGAACTACAAAAGGCACATCGAGCTACCAGTCCCTACAATTTTGCCAAGTTTCGTGCAAATCCATTCAGCCGTTCGGGCTAAAAGTGAGGCCAACCGCCCTATGGAAAACTCAATGTTAAAAACACGTTTTGGGACCCCCCTTTTTTCTCGGCCCCCCCTTGACGAACCCCCCCCAAATTTTCAAGGGCTGCTCGGAAACAAAATGTGCCATTTTCCTGAAAAGTTCAGCCAATTCCGTCCACAAACGCCAAAGTTATTAGACATAGAATTTTCAAAAATCCCATAGAGAAAAAATCCTAACTATATATACCTACTGGCGACCGCCAGTAGGTAATATATATATATATATATATAGATATATATATATATATATATATATATCTATATATATATTCACTGAAAAAACCATAGGTTATAGACCATATATAGTTAGGAATTAGCATTTACAAAACCTTGAAAATTCACTGAAAAAACCATAGGTTATAGACCATATATAGTTAGGAATTAGCATTTAAAAAACCTTATTTTACTCACACAAAACCATTGAAATTCCATATATAGTTAGTTGCACTAACTATATATCGCGCACCCGCAATCCACTGCTGATCATGTCACATATTACATCATTCATGACATGGTCAGTGACATCACTGATGACATCACTGATGACATCTCAAATGACATCACTGATGACATCACTGATGACATCTCAAATGACATCACTGATTACATCACTGATGACATCTCATTTGACATTACTGATCACATCACTGATGACATCATTCATGTGATAATACGATGAACCTCTTCAGACTCTAATATAACCTTAGATACACTCAGTGTAAACAGACACTCATAGACTGTCACTCATCCATGGAGTTACTCAGACACTTAGTCAGTCATGCAAAGAATCAATCACACCTCCATTTCCTCAACTATACAGTTATACACACCTTACTTATTCAAACATATACTAAAACATATTTACTCTGTTATACAATCCCTGATACAAGTTCACAATAATCCATACAGCCACTCACACATTCACTGGCTCTTATGCACAGTTATTTATATATGTCAACTTTCACATGTACTGTGTTTTACATATGTACTTACTTTGACATGTAGCACTGAGATATCCATTCACTCACCAATACACTCATGCACACAGTCAACCGCCCATACAGCTGTTTCCACATGCACTTTTGAACCCATACATCTAGTCAATCAACTGCTCACACATCTATGCAGAGAGTCATACACCTCCCAGCCACCCACACACACACTCAGTCTCCCATACAAATGCTTTGGCAACCAATCAATAACCCATACAGTTAATCATATAGCTAATGATCAACACATGCAGCAGTTTACAGAACAACAGACATAATGATGCACAAATTAAGACAGTTTAGTCACTAACCCATGCACTCAGTGAGACACATTTAATCAGTCACTCATACAGTCAGCCATGCCCCTACTAAATCCTTCATCAAGACACTTATACATCCACTCATTCTTCAATATGTAAGACATATTTTAACTTTACAGAATTATACAGTCACTGGATGTAGTCATCAGTGATGTCATTTGAGATGTCATCAGTGATGTCATCAGTGATGTCATTTGAGATGTCATCAGTGATGTCATCAGTGATGTCACTGACCATGTCATGAATGATGTAATATGTGACATGATCAGCAGTGGATTGCGGGTGCGCGATATATAGTTAGTGCAACTAACTATATATGGAATTTCAATGGTTTTGTGTGAGTAAAATAAGGTTTTTTAAATGCTAATTCCTAACTATATATGGTCTATAACCTATGGTTTTTTCAGTGAATTTTCAAGGTTTTGTAAATGCTAATTCCTAACTATATATGGTCTATAACCTATGGTTTTTTCAGTGAATTTCATTGGTTTTTTAAAAGCTAATATCTATAGCTGTAAAATGTATTCTTCTTTAAATCCAAAAATATATTTTATATGTTTATTAATAATTTTTTTTAAATATTTTTTTTGTTTCGCTCCCGGTCCGCGAACCGGGAAGCTTCCCGTTAGCTCAATTCGATTCCGCGATCCGGTCCGCGAACCGGTAACAAATCAACATAGTTACGGTATCGCGTTGCCGCGTAATGCGTCTTATGACGTACTGCGTTAGCGCACCCGGAAGTGCCCCGGGGCGCGGACCGAGGCGCGAAACGCAACTCCCCGGAAGCGATCCGCGGCGCGAAAGCGCGACGTATCGCGTTGCCGCGAAATGCGTCTTGTGACGTACTGCGTTAGCGCACCCGGAAGTGTCCCCGGGCGCGGACCGAGGCGCGAAGCGCAGCGAACCGGAAGCTAACCGGGGAGCGTTCCGCAGCGCGTAACATGAAAGTTAGAGTCATGTGACTTGTTAATAAAGCTTTTCATTGGTTCATTTCACTTTTAGTTTCATAATTATGGAAGGCTAGGTCAGGTGACCTAAAAATAACACTTTTCATTGGTTGAGAAGTATTGTTTTTTCCAAATGATGAAAACCCCTCCTTCTTTCCTCACTCTGACTTTCATCATTGTGAGAGGAAGACCTTTATTAATACTTGAGAAATGACTTCAGTACTTGCTTCAGCTGGTGCACCCCCACCACCACCTCCACCTCCTCATGGGAAGAGAGGACCACCTCCCCAGGTGATCACCAACACAGAGGAGGAAGAGGAAGAACTAGAGGAAGAGGAGAGAGAAGAACCACAGTTCTTGGAAGAGGTGCCCCGGGTTTCCCATAGGAAAGCCAGTTTCATCTGGCAGTTTTATTCAATCCCTCCAGGGCAAAAGAAAGTGAATGCGAGGTATGTGACCTGCCTCATCTGCAAAGAGAAATTATCAAGAGGGACTGATAAAAAGTATAGCTATGGGAACTATACCATGCATCGGCACATGACCAGGAAGCATCCACTTAATTACAGCCGGGCGGAAATACGGGATATGGAACAAAACCCAACAGCAACTCCTGTGGCCAGGTCAACATCGTCAATATCATTGACACCAGCAGAGGCACGGGAAACTGTGCCAAACATCCAAGAGAATTTTGGGCACATGAAACATACTTGTATGCACTGTGGTGCGTTGATATCATGTGGTAACATGAGTATTAATGCCATCAACCTGGCTTATGACAATCATAATTGCCCTAACCGCCCCCAGTAATTTTTTTTTGCTCCTGTTGAGCCCTTTTCAACGCCTGTTTTTTGTTGTTCCCCCCCCCAAAAAAACCCAAAAAAATATAAAATCGTTCAAAAAATACAAAAAAAACAAAAAATGTTCAAAAAATACAAAAAAAATATAAAACAACAAAAATATAAAAAAAAAAGTTCTTTTCAGAACTACCTTCCCTTTCCAAATAAATTGCTAGAATGTTTAGCACTCTGGCAAGCTCTATTTCTTTTGGTTCGCTTCCGGTTTAGCTTCCCGGTACGCGTACCGGGCGCTAACCACGAAAAAAAATAAAAAAAAAATTTTTTTTTTTTGCTTAGCGGGGCCCCTTTAAAGCCTCCACATCAAACCTAGGGGGTCAGGGAGGAGCTAGTATACCCCCTTATGGTTATTTCCCCCTTTGTTTTGGCCTCCTCTTGTCTCTCAATCCTACCGAGAGACAAGATGGCGGCCGCTCCGGACTGTTTAGAATGTTGACAGACACCGGAGAGCCAATCAGCTTAGCTACGCGAAGTTCCGGTACGCTTAAGGTCCGCGGACCGGAGCGCTGCCCAGAGCGCGCTTACAGATATATATCTTTTTTTAAACGTTAATTTCTCAAAATCCACTGGAGCACATATATTGAGACCTACAAAAGGCACATCGGGCTACCAGTCCCTACAATTTTGCCAAGTTTCGTGCAAATCCATTCAGCCGTTCGGGCTAAAAGTGAGGCTAACCGCCCTATGGAAAACTCAATGTTAAAAACACGTTTTGGGACCCCCCTTTTTTCTCGGCCCCCCCTGGACGAACCCCCCCAAAATTTTCAGGGGCTGCTCAGAAACAAAATGTTCCATTTTCCTGAAAATTTCAGCCAATTCCGTCCACAAACGCCAAAGTTATTAGACATAGAATTTTCAAAAAACCCATAGAGAAAAAATCCTAACTATATATACCTACTGGCGACCGCCAGTAGGTAATATATATATATTCACTGAAAAAAACATAGGTTTCAGGCACGTTATAGTTTGGAATTTACATTTAAAAAAACTTAGAAATTCACTGAAAAAACCATAGGTTTCAGGGGCATATTAGTTAACTCATGCGCCCGCAATGCACTGCTGATGACGTCACATATTACATCACTCATGACATTGTAAGTGACATCACTCATGACATCACTGATGACATCTCAAATGACATCACTGATGACATCATCCAGTGAATGTGTGTTTTTCCGAAAGTTAAATATGTTTTATATATGTACATCTGAAGGTCGATGGAAGAATAAATGGGTATATACGTGTTTAAATGGATGATGTTTTTTCGTAAAATTCATTGTATAACTGTCTGATTAAGTGTATCTTAGTGAATACATGGGTTAATGAGTAATGTGTAAATATGTAAATATGTGTATCAGTCTCTCACTTTGTGTATAAGTGGCTGCATGGGTTGGTGAGTATCTACATGAGTGTCTACATGGGTTATTAGTTGTTTTTTGAGTATCAGTATGAGTGTCTGAGTGTTTGTATGGTTTGGTGGTGGGTATTACTTAGATGCATGAATGAGTGACTCACTGTTTGTGAATCTGTTAGTGAGTAAATGTCTGTCTCAATAGTGTATTTATGAGTAACTACATATGTTTTAAACTAGTATATGTGAGTATTGGTGTATATAAGTGAGTATATGTGAGAGTGAGAGATAGGAAGAGTTCCTGTACAAATAAGTATCTGTTTCTATAAGTGATTGTTTAAGAGAATAAGTATGTGTAAGTTTCTGTAGAAGTAAGTGTGGTAGTGTGTGTATGACTGTATATGCAATTTAATGGAAGCTTGATACTTTGTTTGCTTGTGTGACTATGTGTGTGACTAAATCTATGGATGAGTGTCATTGTGTAAGAGGATATATAGGTGTATGAGTACATATGATGCGTGAGTACATGTATGAGTGACTGTATAGGACTGTTGGTGAATTGGTGGATGTGTATGTAGATCTTGGAATTAATAAACAAGTGTGTTGTAAGTGGTATTGGTATGTCCATTGTTTTCAAAATGTTAGTTTCAATGTTTGAGTGTGTGTATCTTTTGCTCGTAATGTACATAGGTGCAGATTTAGCATCACTTTTAACATGTGAAAAGTGACACGAAAGTGGCGCAAGGGGCTTGTAAATCTGCTCTAGTGTTCTGCCGTCTTAGTTTGCTTTCCCCTGTCACGTAGATTATCCTGGGTAAATATAACGGTTTCTGTGCAGCCAGTACCTTTCAACTCTACCCCAAACTGCTTCCTGCCTGTTTCCATAGTAACAGTTCATGAAATACTTAAGTGAGCACACAGGTCACAAGTTTACCACACCATGTTGCTAATCCAAACAGTAACTGTGCTGGAGTTAATTGCAGCTACAGATTCTGGTAAAGAGTTAGCCTCAGTATTGTTCTTCTAGTTATAAACATCATTTGTACTTTTTATTGTTAAATGTTCTCTAAGCATATGATTATCTCACTAAATAATAGTGAAATGTTGTTAGAAAAAGAAGATGTTTACAATCTTTTTTTAATTAACTTTTATTAGAACAAAAATAAATAACGAGAAAAGTAAATTTAACATAGCAATATAATAAACAAAATGTGAGATGGATTCCAATGGTAGGAGGGTAGGTAACCTGCAAAACAAAAATGAAAATAAGTGCTTAAAATTAGATCAATGCAACTGAATGAGGTCAAAGATCACAAATAACATAACACTTGGCAATATTGGTTATTTGCACGTGTGCAGTGTGGCTGATACATCCCACCCCTCTCATAGGCCCGCGTTGAAGAGGTGTTTGTAGGGAACTGCCTACTGCGTCAGATGTACAGTAGATCTTTAAAATGATTCAGAGATGAGACAGAATTAGGTGAGAGATCATGTCATTATGCAGGACAATATAATTTATTTGCGACGCATTTAATTGAAGGCATTGTGTATCTAGGTTGCTCTGCTTACCTTTTGTAAACACTGTGTTCAACAGAGCTTACAACTTGAATTCCGTTTCCATTCTACACTGTAGACTGTATTAAATTCAGCCTTGATTTATTTATCTGCAGAGTGGACAGCATCGTCCCTAACTTGAAAAGAGAAAAAGAAACAATGCGAGCGAGTGGGAGAGAGAGAAAAAATTACATTGAAAGTGTTAGACGGAGAAAGTAATAGATGGAGCAGGAGAGGTCGTGTTAATACTGGGGAAAATCTTTGTAGCTCACCTTTATGCCTATTTTGTGTGTCCAAACATGTGCCGGTTCATAGTGCACCCTCAAGTTTAGTGATCTGAAAGTTAGTACAGAGTTAGTAATAGCAGAGTACATACAACTGTACATGTATATTTCTGCTTTATGCCTTTGGACACTCAGGATACTGTATTACATAAACTTCCACTGCAAGGTGGTGTCTATGCGCTCTTTTTTTTCTCAGAGTACTATACCACATGCACTCCCACTGCATAGCGGTGAGTTCTTATTACTGCGTACCCAGCCAGTTTAACCCCATTGGCTCTCAGAGTCCAGAGGTGAGTGCCTTTTCTTGCACACCCAGACTGTTTCAACCTATCCATTCTCACTGCCCGGAGTTAATGGTATATTCCTAAGCAGTCAAGCTGCTGCACATTATCCACTCTCTCCGTCCACAGGTGACTTCTCGTTGCTTTGGAAACAAGCTTCTTTGCTCACCTTGTGCCATTGACGTTATTCGAAGAGGGTCCACCACGTGTCGAAGCAACCTTCTCAGGCGTTTTTACGATGGCCATGCATCGTCTCAGAATCCTCAAACGTTGAGCTTTAGAGGTGTTGGGGGGGAATGCCAATTTCTGAAACAACCTGTTAGATAAAAAGGAGAGAGGAAGTGAGAGAGTGACTGAAAAGAATATTCGCAGCTCACCTTTCTCTCACCGGTGTGTCTTCCACCATGTGCCGGGCCATACTGCACCCTGAAGCTCTACATCTAAAAGATAGTAAAAGAAAGATATTATGATTGGTAATTGTCACTATGTTAATGTGGAGCAGAATAACATCGCCCTTTCACACACCTTCCCTTCCGCATTAAAAACACAACTATTTGTATAGTTCCAACTTGTTTAATGTACTTTGATTTATGAAGAATTATTAGAGTAGTAATGTTTTTCATCCGGTTGTGAAAATAAGTGGTGCTCAGTGATATTCGTACTTTCAATGATCACGAGCAACAGACTTTTGACCAACTATAAAAACTTTCCTGCTATAGGAAGACAAAATACAAATGCAATATGATACGGTATATAAGACTGCTTACGCCTAAATCGCTGCGTCCCCTTTTTGTATCCAGTCTGCTGCACCCATCTACTCCCTCTGTGCGAACCCAGGCCTTACTGCTCACCTTTTCGCGGACAAGGTACATTCTACATCGTGCAGTCCCCTTCTGGCACCAAGAAGTCTCATATTTGGTGCTAAGTCTTGATATCGCTATAGGAAAGGACATAATTGTGCACCCATCTTCATCGCAGGTTCCTCACCCGGTCAGTCCTTGCGGTACCACTAACTCAGTGACCAAAGAGGCCACGGACGTGGTGGTGGGCCTCTTGTTCAGTACTTCGGGCCTACATGACGCGTCTGAACCACCAGGATGGGCCATCACAACGTTTGCGATGGGAGCAACTATAAAATGATGTAGAGCATATGTGCCCCGTCTCTTTTATTAGTAGGGTCACGTGTGTTGTGATGCATGTGGTGGATGGGTGTGGTGTGGGTTTATATCAGTCATGAGGGAATGTGTGTGTGTGCTGAACCGAAAACTAGACCTGGAACTAAGAAATCACTACAATGGAAATCTTGGCCAAGCAGCGTTGTTGTGTTTTTCTGGAAGCGTAAGCAGAGTAGGCTGGACTAACGTATGTCACTGCTGCGCGAGGCTGTGAAGGATGATTCCAGAGCTATGTGCGTGGTTCCATCGTGAGCTATATGAGAACTCAGGTGATTTGGGTATCCGTGTTGTAGTGCTGCCGTCACCCGGGTGTTAAACGCAAATGTGTCATTATATCTGTAAAGTCACACAACATTGCCGACATGGAAGGTACGGGGTATCACTGACCCTATAGTCATTCATAGTTGCACACATAAAAGATGGTGGACATGACGCATTTATGCGAATATGAATGTTTGTTGTACAATCAGTGGAGTGTTGTAGCTGTAGAAATACAGGGCTTTGAAAGATTTAGGAAGTAGTTTTTGGCACATGAAGGGCAGCTAAAATATATACGTATGTGGTCATTCAGGTACACTGTCGAACTTGGTGCTGGAAATCAGGGTTCGAGGCACATCCACATCCTGTTATTGTAGAGAAACAACGTAATCTATGCGTGCCTGAAAATGTACTGTAAATATTGTGCTCATGTAAATTGCAGATATAGTTTTGGGTCAACTTCACGCTATATAAATATGCTAAAAAAAACAAGAAATAGCACACACTTATAAATTTACTATACACTTTCTTTGCAGTATTGTAATGATCCAGTTTGTACGTTCGTATTTGTAGAATGAGCGAGAGAAAGTTGTATAATCGAAGTTTTTGTTACTGGCAGAGGTAAGATGGTTGCACACGCTGTTTACAGTACAATATAATGTGGTAGGGTGCAGGAGCAGCATTTTACAAACATAATAAATACACCGACACAGATAGTTGAAGTGGGCAGGGGCACGTGTGCTCGACTCTATTTTATTACGTTGCTGTTGGTAACAAGTAGAATAGTAATCATGATATCACACACAGATATTCAATCATAAACGGTTTATGACTTCTGCTGCACAAAGGTAGGAACACTTTATGTGAAGTAATACACAGAAGATTCTATCATAAAGGGTTCATGAGTTGTGGCGCAATAAGGTAGGGTAGGTTTGTGTGGAACCTGGGATGATGCGTGGTTCAGGCAGACCGCACTCGTAAGAATGTCTTTTGGCTACTGAATTTTGCCCTAATAGGGCGACATGGCGATTATTTATAATGCACTGAGTTAGTGGTACGTATGGTGCTCAGTGTTTTGCCTACTGGACTGCATCATTTGTAATCACAACTGAAATAAAAGATGAAACATGTATGGAATACATTGTCGAAATATGTATGTTTCAGGGACATTATAGTTCAAGTTGTGACCTGAGCTGTCTGCAGTGTAGACTACCATTGAGTGTGCATTTGCACTTGCAGCGTGAATTTAGTTTTTCAACTAAACCTAGGATTGATATAAAAGAAGTTTTTGAAGGAAGGCTACCAAAGGGATATTGTGTAGGTTTGAGGGTAATTATACTTTGTTTGGTACTGCATACTATAAATAATGAATGAAGAGTCAGTTGAATTCTGCCTGAATACGGCCATGTGTCGATGAATTATGGTGCACTGAGTTAGTAGTACCTTTGGGACTCAGAGTGCACATAACCTGTGATGATGCGTGGTCCGGTAGGTCGCACTGGGGTAATGTTTTCTAACTACTGAATTTTGCCTTAATAAAGCCTTGTGGCGATTATTTATGATGTTCTGAGTTAGTGGTCCGTCTGGTGTTTAGTGTGTGCTCATCCTACGATGATGCGTGGTCTGAACGGGCTGTACTGAAAGCATTGACTGTTGCATACTGGACTGAATGCACTTTGAGGGGAAAAAAAAGTAACATCAATTCTTCAGCAACAAAATGATCAGAATTAGATGTTTCTTCCAGTGGTGTAGCCATTTTTGTCTCCAAAAAAGAAATTCAGGTTTCCAATGAAGAAAAAGTGAGGTTCAAATTGTGACCTATGCTGTCCACAGTGTAGACTGTCATTAAGTGTGCCTTTGCATTTGCAGCGTGAATTTTATTATTCAACTAAATCTATAACTGATATAAAAGAAGTTTATGAAGGAAGCATACTAAAGGGATATTGTATAGGTTTGATAGATGTTATACTTAGTTTGGTATTGTACTCTGCAAACAATTGTGAGCTCTGATGACCACAGTGTAGGCAGGAGGCAGCGGTTAGCAAGAGCCCAAGGCCACATGGGGTTGAGTAGAGCCGCACAGTGTTGGTAATTTAGTGTGTGTGCAGCCAGCAATGATAAGCGGAGCACTGAGTTAGTGGCACCAGAAACAACAAGATTCTGTGGAGCCTGCGATGATGCGAGGTCCGTGCAGGCTGTACTGATAGTAATGTTTTTTGTCTTGTGAATTCTGTCTTAGTAAGGCTACGTGGCGATGATTTTTGGAGCATTGAGTTAGTAGTACCTTTGGCGCTTAGTGTGTACGTACCCTGTGATGATGCGTGGTCGGGGGAGGGGGGAGGCACAGTAATTGGAGTAATGTCTTTTGTCGATTTAATTCTGCATGAATTCTATTTAAAAGTGATAGTATGCCTCATTGTCGACATAAACCTGTTCTCTCTTCTTTGCGATGATTTATGGTGCACTGAGTTAAAAGTATATTTTGCACTGAGCTGGTACGTAGCCTGCGATTATGCATGGTCCAGGGGGGCCGCACTGGGAGCAATGTTTTTTGCCTAGTGAATTCTGCCTTAATAAGGCCATGGGGATATGACTTGTGGTGCAGTGAGTTAGTGGTACCTGAAGAATTCAGCGTGTGTGCACCTTGCGATGATTCGCAGTTCAGTCGTGTCGCAGTGGTACAATGTCTCTTGCCTACTGGAATGCATCATGTGCAATCACCATTCCACCTGAATCGTGAGCCCTCACAATGTAGATAGAAGGCAGTAGTCATCACAGACATCAAGAAATTCTTTTTGTCGTATCCTTTAACAAAATCTGAGGACATAAAGTACAATAATCTCTACCGTAAAAAAATGAGCGCTGAATTTCATGCTGTCCATAGTATAGATTCAAAGCTGAATTGAAGTTGTGAACCCATCTGTCCACACTGTAGATTGAAAGCAGTAGTCAGTACAGATATCGACAAATGATTTTTGTCACTTATTTTAACAAAATCTAAATACATACAGTACAATTGTCTCTGCCTTAAATAAATCAAGGCTGAATTTACTACTGTCCATAGTGTAGATGCAAAGCTGAATTTAAATTGTGAACCCTGCTGTTCGCAGTGTAGATCGGAGGCAGTAGTTGACACAGACATCGAGGAATGCTTTTTTGTCACATACTTTAACAAAATCTGAGGACACAGTACAATTGTCTCTGCCTTAAATAAATCAAGACTGAATTCAATGTTTTCTGTACTGCTGATGCGCAACTGGTATCAAGTTGTAAACTCTACTGACCGCACAGTAGATTGAAGGCAGTAGTCAGCTGATATCGACAACAAATTTTTGTCACTTATTTTAACAAAGTCTGAGGACATAGAGTACAATTGTCTCTGCCTTACATTAATCAAGGCTGAATTTCCTACTGTCCGTAGTGTAGATGCAAAGCTGAATTCAAGTTATGAACCCTGCTGTTCGAAGTGTAAATCGAAGGCAGTAGTTGACACAGACATCGAGGAATGCTTTTTTGTCGCATACTTTAACAAAATCTGAGGACACAGTACAATTGTCTCTGCCTTAAATAAATCAAGACTGAATTCAATTGTCTGTGGTGCTGATGCGCAACTGGTATCAAGTTGTAAACTCTACTAACCGCAATGTAGATCAAAGGCAGTAGTCAGCACACATATCGTTGAATAATTTTTGTCACTTATTTTAACAAAGTCTGAGGACATAGAATACAAAATGTCTCTGCCTTAGGTAAATCAAGGCTAAATTCAATGCTCTGCGTAGTGTAGATCCAAAGTTGAATTCAAGTTGTGAACCCTGCTGTCCTCAGCGTAGATCGAAGGCAGTAGTCGATACAGGCATAAGTCTGCGATGCTGTGGCGCTGTGTTCACAATGGGCCTGTGTCGAGGAGGCACGTGGTCATGGCAGCAGCCATGGGGCAGGGAGAGGACCTTCGCTGTGGCGGAGTCTCTTCTCTTTGCAGAAGTGAACCACGCCCAAGGCGTAGCCTAATTATTTACACTCTTACGCTGGAGTTGCATGCCTTGGACCAGCCATGGTTGTCAGAAGTGTATAATTAGTACCTCTATTACATATTCCTCTTTAAATATGGGTGTGAGTTGGATGTAATTCACGCAGTACATACAAAACGTCCTTACACTAGTTAAATGTTGATGTTAATTTGTTAGTGGTAAGTGGAACTATTGCCTGTTTTTTTAGGTAGCATTGAAGATTTAGCTTTTTGTTGAAAATATGAGGAAGTGGTGAACATTATATTTAGGAATTATCATTTAAAAAACCTTTGAAATTCACTGAAAAAAAACATAGGTTTCACATATGTTATAGTTAGGAATCAGCATTTAAAAACCCCTAGAAATTCACTGAAAAAATAACCATAGGTTTCAGGGGTGTTATAGTTAGCTGCACATTTCACTCATACAAAACCATTGAAATTCCTCCGTTATAGTTAGTTGTACTAACTGTAACTCTCGCACCCGCAATCGACTGGTGAGGATGTCACATATTACATCATTCATTACATGGTCAGTGACATCACTGATGTGTACATTTTCTTGATTTAGAAGTATTCCTACAAAACAATCAGTTGCATTCTAGAACATGTAGAAAGCCCATATCGGGAAACTCTATTTTACATGCTAGAAGCTTCCACCCGACAAAACTCAAGGAGAGCTTCCCTTATGCGGAATGCCTCTGCATGAAACGTAACTGTAGTACAGCAAACCGTTTGAATGGTGCTACGAATGACCCCTTTTTTAAGAGACTCAGTCACAGGGGTACAGTCAAGAAATACTCAAGACAGCCCAGATTCAGACTCTGCAAATCAAGAGAAAGGATCTGCTCTTTAGCCAGACTAGCATGTTAAAGAAGACCCCACAAACAGGTACACCTAGGCTCATTACGGGCTATACAACATACCACACAAATTTGCATAGAATTCTCTACAGAAACTGGCCAATCGTCGAAAGCGACCCCCTCATTGGTTCGACCATTGCTAGAGTTCCTCCTATATCCTTCAGGAGAGCAAAGTCAACATGCAGTGAACTAGTATGGTGTTGGGAGTGGGGGTCCGTATCTCTCACCGCCGCCACCAAATGCTGGAGGCGGGAGTCCCTATCCCACCCCGCTGTCACCGGGTGCGAGAGCTGGACTCCTCGTTTTTATGTTAGGCTAAGTAAGGACACAATCTGAGATAGCCCTGCTCACCCCCTTAGTAGCTTGGCACAAGCAGCCAGGATTATCTCCAAGTCACAAGTGCACACTATGTGCAACCACACTCACAGCAACCCAATGATGTCATCACAAACAGACACAAGTTTTTATAATAAAGAGTATAATCTTTATACAAGAAGTCATACGATATGACCAAACGTTACACACCCAACATACAATAATGTGTAGTATTTCCTCCGGTGCATTGGTAGGTTTTAATCCCAACCACTGCTTCTAACCAACAGTTAAGCGGACTTCTAACCGTTTCCAAAAGGTTAGGGAAGTCGTATTGCTAGAATCACACATGTTGCAAAGGAAACAAAATACTGCGATTTGTAACAATATACTCCTGAGCTGTGCAATAGAGAAACAATGCTATACGTAGTGCCACAGTCATGTACTTTGCAATAGAAGGAATAATGCAGGGGTGCGTGGCTTGGTGCCCGGGGAGTATGACGGCACCCGAGTAGAGATCTCCGGTGTGCCCGGTAGACTCCGTGACCTCCGACGTATCTTCACTCTGCAGGAGATGGAGTCCGGATCATGAAGGTCGTGGGATCATTCTGCTACCCTCGGTAACACATTTCACGCTGTTTCAAGGGAGTTATTTGGCTCAGTAAGTCCGGTCGCGGCTCCGTTTTTGCCACGGCCGCCATTTTCTTTCTTCACACGACGTGCGTCTCCCTGCAAAGCAGTTTTGAAAATGCTTTTTCTTTATGGAATTTACCCGCTTGCTTTATAAGATTGCCCACGATTGAGCCATTGATTCTTTTCACGCTGGGGATGTCACGTTTTGAAGATTTATGTACTGTCTGACATCTACTGAGGAATGCAAATTGTATTTTGGGAGGCAGCCATTTTGTGCTTCACAAGTGCTCCGGAAGTTTCTCTCACGTTGCTGCTTTGTTTGCCTCAACAATACAACTCCTGCTTCTTTATGGTTCAGCATTTTCAGACCTGAGGTATTTATATCTTTTAAGATGGAGCTTCAATGAGTAACGCTGCATATTACTTGCTGACTTCTATTTCTACATATTTCCCCTATTGTGCAGCACAATGAGGACGCTTTTATGATTTATCTCGCACAGCATGCACTTTTAATTTTCTCTACATTTTTGCTTTGGAGAGTGGACTTAATACGCTTCAATTTTTGTTATACCCTAATGATTATTTCAATTCTTGTGCTTGCATACAGGCAACTTATCCATCTGTTGATGACTTGACTATTTCTTATATGGGTGCTCAGTTTCCTGCGTTATTTTTGCACTCACAGAGCTGTACCTTCTGTGTATTCGTTGGAGGAAGGTGCAATGTAGGCAACAAAGTGGCGCACTCTTCATCCTCTAAACCAAAGCACATTTTTATTAAAAATTCCAAGATATTTCCTGAGTTCTCCAACTAAAAAGACTCTCAAACATCCATCCTTCAGTGGTCGGAGTTGACAATGGATTCCTCTTCTGTCACCCAAGGAAAACCCAACACCAAGCGGCTAAAAAAGGACCCCCCCCTCCACCTAAATCAACCTCATCAGTATCTACTGAGCTTTTGCTGGAGGAAATTAGAGCTTTACGACACTTTATGGAAGAAGCCAATGCCAAAAGGCAAATTTTAACAGATAACTGGTCTCAACTTGAAAAAAGGGTCTCCTCAGTGGAACAATGTGTCTCCTCCTTAAATGAAACCTGTGCCAATTTTTCTCATTTACATTTACAAGTTTTTTCGCTCCAAAGGCAAGTGGAGGACCTTGAAAATCGCAACAGACTGAACAATCTTCGCATTTACGGCCTGGGGGAGGGTGTTGAAGGGGCTGACCCTCTTGCTTTTATCAAGTCGTTTCTCCCCAAGTTACTACACATCGATTAGGCCGAGTCCCCTCTCAATCTTCAACTTCACAATGACCAGGAGGAGTCATCTTATATTAGAATACACCAAATTATTGAACTTAATATCAGCGGTCAAGGCTTCTCCGAGAATCACATGGTCGGGCTCATCTTTGTTCTACGCATAGGATTACGCCAAAGCCAATGCAAACCGCCATACAGCTTTCCCGAACATGAGAGCTGATCTCCGGTCAATAGGGGCCAGATACGGCCTTTTTCATCCATGCCTCTTCAAAGTCACTTACAACAATAGAACAACGACGTATGAAGATCCTTTTCATCTCCAAATCTTCATAAACGCTTGTAGCTCGTCTACTATGGATTCTTCGGGTCCTTCCTCTTCATCCAATACTTGAGAGTCTATTTTCCTTTACATGAATTCCTCTAGACTTTGTTTCTTTTTCCTAACGATTGTTATTCCATGTTTTGAAGCTCCTAGTTTCTTGAATAGTTACCGGATTTTTCGATGTTACTAAGGCGCATTTGTCACTGCAAACATGTTTAATGTTATTGTTGTTTAATCTCATTACTGTTCTTTCCAGTAATCCCTTTTAACCTCATTGTTTTTGTCACCACAGATTGTATATCCCTGTCTTGTGATGTCCTCCTGGTTCCCCGTTCGGTTCAACCTGGATGTGTCGCCTACTTCATGTGATTCCACCCCCCTCCTCGTGTCTTCCTGATTGTGTTCCCTTGATTTCTCGTTCTGTAGGTATGTTTTTCTTCTGTATGTTTATCATGCTTATGCTTCTAATTGTTATCCTACTTCCAATCCTATACTTTCTTCTTTGTTCGCTTTAGGTGTCGTTTTCTTCTTACCTTTTTATAGGTTTTCTCCTCTTTTGTTGGTTTGTTCCTTTCCCACCTGTTTACTTTTCCTTCGCCTCTGCTCTTTCCTTTCTTTTTTCTTGTACTCACCCTTCTTTTTCACTATTTAGGTTTCATTGATATTCTCTTTCTCTTTGGTTCTTTTCAGTTTATAATTGATATTGTCTTTTCCCAACTCTTATTGTTCATCATACGTTACTTTTCTCATGCTTATTCTTGTAGTCCAACTTTTCTGGCAGATTCTGGTATGTTTTTGATATCCTTTACTTCTTCTAACCTATCGTATTGTTAAAATTAGTTTCATGGAATGTTAGAGGACTTAACTCCCATATACAAAAGCAGAGAATACTAACTCATCTGGCTAAGTTAAATGCTAACATAGTATTCCTGCGAGAAACTCATCTTACAGAAGATGAGTCATTAAAATTAAAAAAAGGATGGGTGGGAGAAGTATTTTATTCCAGTGGAGATGGTAAACATAATGGAGTTATGATGTTGTGTCGTTGATCCCTTAATTTTCAATTCATCTCATAAGACTCTGATACCGATGGCCGTTGGATTAATGTTAAATTGATGCTTAAGGATGTTCCAGTCTCTTTTTTCATTGTTTATGCCTCAACAGGCGGCGACACCTCCTTTTGGAAGCAGATCACTCTCCACATGGAAGACAATTTTATTTTGGCGGGAGACTGTAATCAGGGTTTTGATCCTTTTATAGATTAGAACTCTAAAGTGTCATTTATTTCTAACAAATCACACAAATCCTTTATTCACAAGGTCACACAAAATAAACTTTTGGATGCCTGGAGATTATGGAATCCTACTACGAGGGAATATACCTTTTATTGCCCGGTGCATCATTCCCAATCACGACTTGATTATTTTTTTGTATCGCATAACATCTTACAAGCACTTACACTTGTGGAAATAGGCCCTATTTTATTATCTGACCACGCTCCGGTTTTGATCGCTGTGGACATTTTACCCAAACCAAATTCTCCCAGAAGATGGCGTTTTATTAATACCCTGCTTTTAGACCCTGAATTTTCTTCTTCATTTAAAACCTTTTAAATACTTTCTCCTAAATCATACTGATTCCCTGCCTTTTTCAACTATTTGGGAAGCTTTTAAAGCCTCTGCTAGGGATTTTATTATATCCTATGTGTCAAAGAAATGTACTGTTGCTCGCAATCCTACTCGTTCTTTGTTCAAAGACATTAAGAGACTGGAGCATTCTTTTTACACTTCCAGTTCTAGAGATGTTCTTAACACCCTCATCAAAGCAAAGTTACAGTTTAATAAGGAATCAACAGATAATGCTTCATTATATTTATTAAAATCTAGGGCGAAATTCTATGGTGGTAGAAATAAGGCAAGAACATTTTTAGTGAATTATTTAAAAACAAAACAGAACAAAGTGAATATTGATGCCATTTTTGATGATTTTTAATGATGAGTTTGCTTTATTTTATAAAAAACTAGCAGCCCGTCCCGACGTTGTCCGGGTATGAATTGCTGCCGGCCAGTAGTATATTGTTTTGTAGGATTTTGTTTTGATAGCATTTCTTATCTGTGACAGGCATGTGAAACGCTACAATTCACAGTGCACTGCTGATGCACTTAAGAGTGCGCGTTCAGTAGTGTGTGAACTCGAGTTTCCCTACTTTATTTTTCCTTGCAATATTATATAGCGCAAACTCGACAACATGGCATGAGCACAATTTACATTACAGAAGAGCACATACATTTGTGGTAGGCACGGGGAAACAAAGCGATTTGCCTGGAATCACAGGATGTTGAGCTGATGTCGAGATTTGAACGTAGCTCACCAACTCTAAAGTTCACAATTCTAGAACTTGTGGCGGGAGGTGTGTCTAAAAGTGTATGTCGGTGCTGGCCATCAATGAGAGAGACCTGTGCATTTTTCAAATCGGTGGTGAAAAAATATGAGTATGTTGCTGGAGATGTGGGCCGCCGTGCCACCAATGTACTTACTGGGGGAGGGTAAACACCCATTATTCCGCAAGTTTTTCCGCATACCATCACTCCACATACTTTCATTACGAAACTACCATGACTCCGCAATGCCATTATAACGCATGGCATTACATTTTATATGTTTTTACCACGCATTCATTTTACAACGAAATTCGTTGTAAATGCATGAATGGTAGAAGCATGTTTTTTTTATGTTTGAATAAGGTAAGTATGGGTATAGGGGTCTATGTTTTGGGGTACTGAGGTATATGTTTTGGGGTGTTTGGGTATTTTAAGCGTTCAGATATAGTTTTGGGTTATGGGGTACAGGGGTAGTTTTAGGATTTAGGGATAGGTATGGGTTTTGGGGTACAGGGGTATTTTTAGGGTTCAGGGCTAGGTTTCGGCTTTGGGATATAGGGGTATAGGGGTATTTTTCGGGTTCAGGGGTAGGTTTGGGTTTTGGGGTTCACGGTATTTTAAGGGTTCAGGGCTAGGTTTGGTTTTTGGGGTGCATGGGTATTTTTAGGGTTCAGGGCTAGGTTTGGGTTTTGGGGTACAGGGTATTTTAGGGTTCAGGGGTAGGTTTGGGTTTTGGGGTACAGGGTTATTTTTCTGGTTCAGGGCTAGGTTTGGGTTTTGGGGGTACAGGGGTATTTTTAGGGTTCAGGGGTAGGTTTGGGTTTTGGGGTACAGGGGTGTTTTAAGGATTCAGGGCTAGGTTTGGGTTTTGGGGTATAGGGGTACTTTAGGGTTCAGTGGTAGGTTCTGGTTTTGGGGTACAGGGGTATTTTTAGGGTTCAGGGCTAGGTTTGGGTTTGGGGTATAGGGGTATTTATAGGTTTCAGGGCTGGGTTTGGGTTTTGGGGTACAGGGGTATTTTTAGGGTTTAGGGATAGGTTTGGGTTTTGGGGTACAGGGTATATTTATAGGGTTAAGATGGGTTAGTGTTTAAGGGTGTTGGGGTATTTTAAGGAGTAAGGGTGGGTTACGATTATGGAGTGCAGGGGTATTTAAAGGGAGCAGGGTGGACACCCGGAGCTGGAATGTAAAGAACCTGGGAGGAAAAAGCAATGAAATATTGGGCGTAGCACTCGCTTTTTTTTTGTTGTAATCCCACACCCTGCACACGCCCACGCCACATGCCCACAGCACACGCTATGAGACATGGCATGAAGGGCGGAACGTACCACATGGAGTGGAGTGGTGTGGCTCACTGGTTAGAGGCGGCAGACCCGAGAGCAGAGAACGGGCTGGGACCAGGGTTCGATTCCCGACGTGGCAGGGTCTTGGACCAGGATCAGCGGATTCGATAATTCTCGCCTCGGTGCCTACTCTATCCAGGGACAACACTCTGTAACTCTGGGCATTAAGCTTGCCTCATCTCCACAACGGCCCGTCACAAATGCCAGGGATGCCTGGCTTCACCTTGGAGACTACCAGGAGGAACTATCTCACAGGGAAAGCCAGGACGGGTTCCCCAGCGGTCTATAGCGCTAGGAGGCCTGCGGTGCGGGTAGCAGTGCGCTTTACAAGACACACTTTACTTTACATGCCCCCAGCGTTTGTCAAGCCCCCAGCACACGCCCACAGAACAACGCAGACACGCCCACAAGGGACTACTTTGCTGGCACGGTTCTTTTACCTTTTAAATGTATATGGTGGGAGACTGCATAGCAACTGCCCTTTTCAACGCTGTATTGGGTGTTGTGATCGGTGCTGTGGTTCCTGAGATTAACCGCCTCAAAGGTTTGGGGTCTCTCTTTATTATATTAGTATGGACTATATTCATCCGAAACAAATTCCGCAGACCATTCACTCTCACAGTTCTTCTCACTCATACATCAACACCAACAGTCTTCAGCCGATCTCTCACTACTGGAAACTCTGATAACGCAACAAGAACTCTTAACTGCTCTCCAGCATTTGAAAAAAGACAAGGCCCCTGGGCCAGATGGATTTACTGTTGAGTTTTTTCTTCATTTCTCCAAATTATTAATGCCTAAACTACACCTTTTAATTGAATCTTTTCAATCCTTGGGACAGTCTGGTGGTACCTTCTCAGATGCCCACATATGTTTGATTCCTAAAGAAGGAAAAGATCCGAAGTATTGCAAGAATTTTAGACCCATTTCACTTGTTAATATTGATTCTAAGATTTTTTCCAAATCACTAGCCCTTCGCCTCGACTCCTATCTCCCCAAGATGTTAGGCAAGGAACAGTCTGGCTTCGTGAAAGGTCGTGTCATACAAGACAACACAATACTTTTTTCAATATTTTATCCAAGGCTACGCATTTGCAACATCCTCTTGCAGCTATAGCACTAGATGCTGAAAAAAAATATTTCATAGAGTAGAATGGCGTTATTTATTTTATACACTTAAGTGGTTTGGATTTTGTCCTAATTTCATTTCCTTAATCTCCATATTATATTCAAATCCACGTGCTGCTGTCTGTGCTAATGGGTTAATATCCTCCTTCTTTGACCTTGGTAGAGGGTTGCGTCAGGGATGTCCTCGATCCCATTTTCTTTTTAATTTTGCCCTCAAACCCTTCCTTTCAAAAATTCATCAAAATGTGCACATACAAGGTTTTCAAACCCCTACAACTAATGTTAAACTTGTAGCGTATAATGATGATATTTTGCTTTTCATCTAGAATCCTACTGAGTCGATCCCAGCCTTTTTAGACGAAGTTCATTCTTATTCATTGATATCAGGTTATAAATTGAATAGTAATAAATGTGAAATATTGCCCCTGACTAAGTATAGCGCTGATTTTATTTCAACTAAGTTTACTTGAAAGTCGTCCTCCATTAAATATTTAGGCTACATTTTTACACCAACAATAAAAGAGACAGTCACACTGTGCTTGAATAATTGCATCCAAAAACTCACAGAGCTCACCAATAAATGGCATCCTCTTTATTTATCTTGGTGGGGTCGCCTAAATACTATTAAGATGATGCTTTCCCCCATAGTTTTATATACAATATCTAACATCCCAGTTTACATTTCTACTAAATTATTTAAATCCATTAATTCATTGTTATCCTCTTTTTTATGGAACAAGAAAAAACCACGTATGTCTATCTCAGTTATCATGTCCTAAAGCTGAAGGTGGAGTTAATTTGACGACCTTTACTGCTTATCACAACGCTTTTCTTTTGCGACAAGCTTCATACTGGTTGCTTGACTCTATGGAGGTTCATCCTCTTTGGACGTCAATGGAGCTTTCGTTCCTTTCTTCTTTTTCATTTCAAGAATACCTTTCTTTTTACCGCAAGCCCCAAAAACTTTCTACTCTATTAATCAAGTTTAAATTAAAATTATTAAGCCCTATATTTCCTTTACTTTATGACACTCCCGAATCCTTTATGAATTAACCCATATGGCATAATAAAACGTTATTAATACGTAACAGACCTTTTTATTGGAAATCCTGGAGACAACGTGGTAAAATTCGGATCCATCAGTGATTCTCAAAAAAAAACAATTCTTCAGTTTTTCTTGCTCAACCAGTTATACGCGATACCTACCGACTTCATTTCCAAAATTTAAGATCCTTCGTAAAGCTGTCCTTGATGTATACACGCCATTATCCAATACCACTATTGCCACTCCTACCATTCATATACATAAAGACCTCTCCGATCTACTACACACTCAGCCCAAGGCATCTAAATTATACCCTTTCTTGTAATCTGCATGCACACTGAGATAGAAAACAAGTACTGAAGAGGCGTGGGAAAATGATTTCAGTACGGAATGGTCTCTTATTTTGTGGAATAATTTATAGGCTGAAATGCGTAAATCCTCCAGATCAGCTAGTTAAACACAAACATTGTTTTATGTGTATAATAGACTTTTGTTATCTCCGCAACTTTTACGTAAAAGATTCCCTCATACTCCAGATACATGCTGGACTTGTACCTCTCGAAATACAGATTCATTCCATTTGTTGTTCTCATGCCCACCAGTATATAATTTCTGGAAGCAGGTCTGGCTTCAAATTAATTACATTTTCGGGACGTATCTCCCGTTCTCTACGACACACATCTTCTTAGGCATCCCTTCTTCGGTGTGGGATAATGATGCAACTGATTTGAAAATAATTGATCTATTAATAACTGTCGCTTTCCACAAATAGCAAGAAACTGGAAAGATTTTACGAAAATTTCATACAAGCCCTGGTGGTATGATGTGTGTCACAACCATAGACCGGATACCTTCTCCAATTTACTTTCACCCATTGCTTTCAAAAGACTTCAGTTATGGTTACCAGTTACATCATTTTTCGACACATGTGCCAAGACACACTCCTTATTGAAGCCCTCTCAACAAGAAGTACTCAAACCTCCATAGTTTCTCTAACTTCCTTCTATTTCTTTTGTAACTCATTTATTATATGTTTCTTGTTTACCTATTTTAGAATACTATTGTTCCTGATTTTATTCAAGTATTCATGCTGGACTACAATTGTATGTTTAAAAACAATGGTCTCGGACTGTTCCTTTTTATAAAACCGATTTAATAGGTAAACAATTCGAAGTTCATCTGATTTAGTGGGCACATATAATTAATTTCCCACAATTCAATTAATGTCCGTGTTTCACAATAAGCAAAGCAAAAAGAATAGCAACAGCAAAAATTCAATAGTTATGGGGCTATTTTAATTCATTGCATTTGTGGCTGTCTCATTTAGAAGGCATTGTATAGTTGCCCAAGAAGAATGTGCAAAAAGATAAGAATAAGAAGTGATAAATAGAAAAAGTTAAGAAGAGCATAGAATAATACAATATTTACAATATTTTACAGAGTTATATATACAATATACGAATTAAACAATAAAATCCTCAACGTCCTGGTGTGTATTACAAAAACTTAAGCACAGTTCATCATTAATGGAGACACTGCTTCCAAACTGGTATTTGCACTAAAATATATATGCCACCATCCCGGACAAACTAGAGCGTCGACGTTTCGACTCGTCTTGGGGCCATTGAGGTAATTTTAGACCGTGGCCATGCGAGTCTTCATCAGGACTGTGAACTAGGGCAACCAAGGGAGCAGCACCTGCCCCAAAGTTGGTTGGATAAACCTCTATGGATAGGATTCTTGTTCTGTTGATATCGCAATTCAGCTTATGTTTCCCACAGACTCAATGTCCGCTCTGACCGGCGTCCATTCGCTCAATGTTCCAACACCGTCAATAGCGCTATTGACGGTGTTGGAACATTGAGCTGAATTGCGAGGGTGCCCCGTGTAGCATGACACGAAGTGGGCGCGCATCATATCTACTAAATTGGAAGCCCCACATCCTCGATATCCACACGATTGAAACCTACTATACAGGCAGCAATTCCCTTGTCTTAATGGGTCATCCGCAATTTTGAATTCAAGTCCTAGAATTGGAGGACCCACACACTCAGTTCCGCCTCGTACTCACAGGTAATTAATTTACCAACAGAACAAGAATCCTATCCATAGAGGTTTATCCAACCAACTTTGGGGCAGGTGCTGCTCCCTTGGTTGCCCTAGTTCACAGTCCTGATGAAGACTCGCATGGCCACGGTCTAAAATTACCTCAATGGTCCCAAGACGAGTCGAAACATCGACGCTCTAGTTTGTCCTGGATGGTGGCATATATATTTTAGTGCAAATACCAGTTTGGAAGCAGTGTCTCCATTAATGATGAACTGTGCTTAAGTTTTTGTAATACACACCAGGACGTTGAGGAATTTATTGTTTAATTCGTATATTGTATATATAACTCTGTAAAATATTGTAAATATTGTATTATTCTATGCTCTTCTTCTTAACTTTTTCTATTTATCACTTCTTATTCTTATCTTTTTGCACATTCTTCTTGGGCAACTATACAATGCCTTCTAAATGAGACAGCCACAAATGCAATGAATTAAAATTGCCCCATAACTAGTGAATTTTTGCTGTTGCTATTCTTTTTGCTTTGCTTATTGTGAAACATGGACATTAATTGAATTGTGGGAAATTAATTATATGTGCCCACTAAGTCAGATGAACTTCGAATTGTTTACCTATTGAATCGGTTTTATAAAAAGGAACAGTCCGAGACCATTGTTTTTGTACAACGATCACTACCCAGGTCTGCCGACTTTAGGGTTTACCCCATTTTTTTGATGGACTACAATTGTATTGCAATGATTTTTGCTCAATGTTTGTTGCTTAATTGCACTTATTGTACATGACACACCTATATTCTTAAATAAAATTCTTTTGGGAAACTGAAAAGAAGGAATAATGCAATGCATATCACCATCAGCATGCCCTGTGCAAGGAAGAAACAAAGCAGTGCATCACGCTACAATCATGTACTGTGCACTGAAGAATAATGCAATGTGTATCACCACCATCATGTCCTGGGCAAGGAAGAAACAAAGCAATGTGTCACGCTGCAATCATGTTCGGTGCACTGAAGAAATAATGCAATGCGCCACGTTATAATGAGGTACTGGGTGATGATGAAATCATGCAATGCGCCACGCTTACAATCATGTACTCTGCAAGGGAATATAATGTAGTGCGTAGTGCACCCAGCATGTAGTTTGTCAGGCACAAATAGAGTCAGGCGTCATATGACAGTTCGATAGTTCATTAGCAGCAATAATGCAAAGTGTAATACAACAGTCTAGGTGCTCCAGTAACAGTTTCCCCCAAACTGGATCAATGATGACACAAAAGTAACGCTCCTCACTCTGGCCCAAGTACTGCCCCCCCTTGGGCCAGCACGGGCCTCGATCCAAGCTGAAGCAACAGGCTCACACTCCTGCCAGTAGCGAGAGGCTGAGATAGTGTCCCTCTGAGCCCGCACCTCAGGTGGTGATCCACGTTACCTGGGGGGGGGGGGGTGCGACCCCACTCTTCTCCCCTCCTTCAGTGACTTGGGCCTTGATATAGAACTACGTCTATGGGCACGGAAAGCCCGGGCCGGCAATTCCGCACATCTGGAACTGCCGGTCTGGGCTGCTACTGTTGCACTCCAAGGGCCCAATGACCTGGCCCTCCTTCCGGCAGTCTCAGTGGACACAGAGACCTGCCATCAGCACTTGTGGATACTTACTTCGAATTCGGTGCACAAGCTACTCAGGCACTTCCCACCAGCACCTCTGGTTGCACTGTGACATGAACTCTGCATGTCCGAGACTCGCCTCTTCCCTGGTGCACACAATGACCAGATGATCGTCACCACTCCTCAGCTTGCACCACGACAGGCTCTCTGTGTGTCCGAGTCTCACCTCTTCTCCCGGTGCATATAACAACCAGGCACTCTTTACCAACGCCTCGGCTTGCACCACAATATGCACCCAGTGCATCCGAGTCTCACCTCTTCTCTCGGTGCACACCACGACCAGGCACTCCTCCCCAATGTCTCGGCTTGCACCACGACACGCACCCTGCCCATCTGAGACTCACTTCTTTTCCTGGTGCACACAAGAACCAGGCGCTCCTCACCAACTCCTCGGCTTGCACCCCAACACACACCCTGCACGTCAGCGAGTTTACTACTGCGTGCCCATGATCACAAGGCACAATTTTGAGGGTCTCAAGCTGTAAAAGTACGCGCACACCGCGTTGCTTGAGACTTCTCCGGAAACTTTTATGTTCCTGTGTTTCCAAACAGGGAGCCAGCTCACCTGGGGCCCTTGGGGTTCAGGACACAGGACAAAGCACAGTCCTGTTTAAGAAAGGGGAACACCACCCACTGCAATGTCCCTTCAGTCTCTTCTTTAGTAAAAGCTACAAACTGCAGGCCAGCCCCAGATCACGAAGCAAGGGTCAGTCCTATCCAGCAGTCTCTTCAGCAACTTCTTCCTTGGCAGAGGTTTTTCTTGACCACGAAAGAGGCCAAAACCTTTGCAGACTCGATCTGTCCATTTCACCATTAAAAATTATACCAAATTCTAGTGAATTCAGTTCTCTTAGTTATACCCCTTCATTTCTTTGAAGTTCGTTTGTGCTCAGGGGTCCCTGAACCCTTCCTTAATCAGTTCTGGGTGTCTCCCTCCCATTGTCACCTTTCTGATTGACTTCCCTGCTTTGGGCGAATGAACCAGGACGCAGGCCCTCTACCACAGGGACACCCTCCTGTTCCTAGCCCTCCTGACCCCAGGGGTTCTTCCTGATCAGTACCCCTGAGCCAATAATGCTATTCCATGGATCCCTCCTGGCCAGGGGAACCCCTCCAGGTGTGCTGCACCTATACCAACCCCACCCTGGAGTGGTACCCCTGGAAGGCTCATTGGTCAGGATACTACCTCCAGTCATCCTGCCCTCCAGGTTAAAAATGGGTTCACTCTGGTCACTTCGCCCCAGCCCCACTGGCTGGACACTGTCCCACCGGTGTTCCTTCTGGGGAACACAACCCTTTTTTAACCTTCCATTTAGTCTTCTGGGCCTGACACTTAGGAATGGCACCCACAAATTTCAGGATGGCAGGAGCTCTGGCTATAGACTCCCCATGCCCTCCTGACGCTAGTTGTTCTTCTCCACACCTCTGGCAAGTAGGGACTAGAGCTCCGCCCAGGGGCTCTCCTACAGCCACCCAGTTTCCTGGGTGGTGCTGCAGATCCTGTAGTGTAGTTCCTATATCCCTGATAGGCTCTGCGCATTGGAATAATATAGACTTTAGATTTGACATAGGACTGAGGTCAGTATGCCTCTATCGAGTACATTAAACTTAATTACTTGTGTGTGCCAGCTAACTCAGAGGTCACTAGCAACTTCTCGAATAAACAAGAAGGGATTAGTCTCTGACAACCGCATAAACATGACAACTTTGTTTCCCTTAGAATTTGAACAATCTCAGAATCATGGAAACAATAGATAACAGTTTCACTCAGTCAATCGTGCATGCTTCGTTTCTACAGAGTTGCGCAGAAATAGTGAGACGGGCATTTCCATCAAAAGGGTTTATTGAACAGTCTTATTTCTCATGCAAGAGATATGAACTGCTACAATCGAAAGACAGAATGCGAAGTATAACACGTACAGCGTTAGCAGTAAGATAAAATAATACTGCAATAGCATGGTCTGTAGCTATGACATATATTCATAAAAATACATTCATAAATAACACAGGCTAAAATACTCATCTTCGGCTTCTAAAATAATCCTACCCCGTTGTACCTAACCTAAGTGTAGTACGAGGGAAAAAGTAGGTGCTGTTTTAGCTATAGTCTAGTTTAGCCAAGAGTTGCAAAACGTTTGTCTAGGTTCTAGTCAGCTCCATACCTTAGAATAAGAGAGGTTGGAATCTCTTTTTGGGTCTCGATCTCTAACACCCCACAAGGGGAGTCAGAAACACTGGAGCTGGATTTTCTGCAAGGAGGATCACAGCGTCTGGTCAGTGCATCAGTTGGGGACTTGACTTCCTTCCAAACTTTCTGTGGCGAGCCGCGTCGTGCAAGTAGGCAGCCGAACTGTGGTTTGCCATGGTAAGTGACGGTATATTTATACCTTGAAGGTGTTAAGAAATGCCAGTATTGACGTACAAGTCAGACATAAGAACGTCAAGAATGAACCCCTAAGGAATAAATGTTCATGCATAATAAATGAGTTCTGGGGGAATCAATATCCAAGCAAGGGGAAGTCCTAAAGGCTTAAGAATCTGGTTTTCCAAGAACTTGTTGTGATGTAGATGAACGGATGTAGGTGGCCATGCCTGTATTTGGTTAGCATGGATAATGCCTAAATAAGGGCAATGTAAATTCTACCTATATAAGGGCATAAATCGGGACATCTACATATGGTATCTAAATCGACACACAACAATCCCTGGGGGTGGTGCTTATTCTTCCTCCCCCTCTTTTGAGACAAGGGGCTAGCCAGCAATGCCTCTTCACTACTCTGGGATCTCCTTGCACCACTTGGCCCTTCTTCCCTCTCTGGGGCCTCTTCAGGTCCCTAGACCCATGACCAGGGGTCCAGTTCTTGTACAGGTTCCCCCTCAGACCACGCCAAGAACCTCGGCATCGTACTCGACTCATCACTCACCATGAACTGACAGATCAATGCCGTCACCTCCAGCTGCTTCAACACCCTCCGCATCCTCGGCAAGACCATCAAGTGGATCCCCCCCTGAGTCAAGGAAGACAGTCACCCAAGCACTCATCACTAGCAGACTGGACTATGGAAAGGCACTCTAAGCCGGCATCAACAAGTCCCTACTCCGCGAACTCCAGACAATATAGAACACTGCCGCCAGACTCGTGCTCGGCATCCCCTGACACAAGCACATCAGTTACCATCCTCCTTTACATAGGCAACCCTTGTACTTTTACACTGATCAGCAGTGGCAAAGTTCCCAAAGCATCTAAATTGGCAACTCTATGTCTCGGGGAAAGCAAAAAGTTAAGGGAACTTTAGCCAAAAAGACCAAGTCCAACATACAGAATGCACCAAGAGTCAAGAAAGGGACAGGTTGGTTGAAAACACATAGGGGTTTTCAAAGGTGCAAAAATGCAAGGCCTGTAGACATGGCGTAAACACCAAACAGGTAGAAACACCCCTTAGGCAAACACCTTTAAAATTCGTGGTAGCTTCACCTGCAAGAGCGATTTTGCGGTGTACGTCTTACAGTGTACCTGCACTAAAAATTATGTGGGGAGTACTATACATGTAAGGATCTTGTAGCATCTCCGGGCAATAATCAATGACGACCCCAATTACACTTTCACTAGGCAAATCAATTTATGCCATCGTGGAAATGCAAAAGACCTTACGTATTTTGTAATTGACTCTATCACTAAGAACCCCACGGGTAGCAATAGACAATTGGCATTAAGGAGACTAGAATCCAGATATATTCTCCTAAAGAACTCCAAAATCCCGTTTGGGTTGAATGCGGACGAGGCGCTTCCCGTCCATTTATAACCTGCGTACGTCCTCTCCCTTTCTCTCTCTTCTGTGACCCCTCCGGGGCTTTTTGTAAATAGTGCACTTAGAACATAACAGTCACACCTTTATAATTCATCACTCAGGGTCAATTTTAATCACTTATATTTATTTTTTATTTAAACAGTCTTATATAGTGCTGGCAAGACCCAAGGGTATCAGAGTGCTTTACAGGAGAAGGACAAGATCGAGTAATATAATAATAAGCACAAAAAAAAAAAGGAAAGGCAAGATATGAAAACAAAAAGTAAAGGACAATAGATATAAATCAAAGGTAATGGCAGTAAACATTAAGAACCTATCAGGGCATTGGATGACATTGTAAGTGGGATAGGCCAGAGTCGAAGGGAGAGGGAATAGGGTAAGGTAGGGATTAGGGAGGGAGAAAGGAGAGAAGAGAACAAGAAGTAGAAAGAGGTGAGTGCAAGTGCACAGGAGGAAGAGGAAAGAGGTAGATGTGGGGAGCTAAGCGGGGGTGGCGGGTCAGGTAAGAAGCAGAGAGGAAACATGGTAACATAAGGGGCAGGTTTGGAAACAACTGGGAGGTGGACAGGATTAAGGACCCCAATATGTGAGGAGAAGGTGTCGTTTGAGATCTTTTTTGAAGCTGAAGTATGAGGGGTTGCAGCGTAGATCTTTGGGGAGAGAGTTCCAGATGTTGGGAGCATTGCAGGAGAAACAGCGTGCTTTTGTCGATTTCTTTTTAACCAAGGGAGGGACCAGTATGAGGGCACTGGAGCTTCTCAATTCTATGGTGCAGCCGGCTTTGTGAATTTTCTGGGAGAGATACAGTGGGGTTTGAGGGTGCAAGGCTTTGTGTGTAATGCAGGCATTCTTGTAGACGGATCTGCCATCCAGGGGAAGCCATTGGAGATCTTTGAGGATGGGAGAGATGTGATCCCTCCTCTTGGAATCAGAGATGAACCTGGCCGTAAGGTGAAGGACTGACTTGATTGGATCTAGGTGGACTTTAGGTGTGCCTAAGAGCAAAGTGTTGCCGTAGTCGAGTCTGGAGAGTACTAATGATTGAACGACAGATTTAAAGTCATCAACAGGGATGAATGGTTTGATTATTTTGAGGTGAAGAAGTGAAAAGAGAGCTCCTTTGGCAGCGTTTTTTTATGTGGGGGGAAAGGCTGATGTTTTGGTCAATGCTAATTCCGAGAGATTTGACTGAGTTAGAGATGGAAAGGGAGTAGTTGAGAGCATTAAGGTCAGAGAGCCAGTGTTGAATGGGAAGTCGGTTATTTTTAGGGTCAAAGAGAATGACTTCACTTACCTTTTTTGTGGGTTGATTCCTAAAACCCCTTTTACACATACTTATTGGTGTTAGCCTCAAACAGCCCACTTGGTGAGTATCCAGTTGCTCTCTATCCTTTTATGCGCTAAACATGCAGCCCACTATGATCTGATACTGACGTAATGTAAAGCGCAGCTAGGAATCTGTCAAAGCAATATTTCATTGTTTATTAACTGCATGCCCGCCTTATGTATTAAACTAGCACTACTTTCACAGGAGAATGTATGAGGGCTACATACATAAAATACAAGTATGTGTAACAATATGGTAACTTAACCAATATTTTGCTCATATGCAACCCACACGCTAGGAGTAGACTGATGTTAAGTCTTTCTTTCTTTCTCAGTTTTTCTTTACATTTTATTGTTATTTTGTTTTAATTAACACATGATTGCACATACTGAGAAAAATATCATGTTTATGATATCAAACCTTTTTTTCTCTCACTATCACATGGTTAAACCTTTCTGTAATTCTAACTTGTGGTTGCTGTGACAACTACTTGTGGTGACTGTGCATTTAATGATGATTTTCAATGGCGCCCAAAATTGTGAGGAAAGCGGTCTAGCAACGAAACGCGACAAGGCCTTCGTTTGTGAAAATAAACTACAGTGCCAGATTTCTATGGTGTCAGCGTCCGGATTGGCCATATACATATATATATATATATATATATATATATATATATATATATATATATATATATATATATATATCCAACACAGTCCAGGTTCCCCAAAATAGGACTTGCCACTCGGAAGTTGATTAAAACAAACACCGCTTTATTGGCACCTGCTCGTGGAATTCAAACAGGAAAAAGCATTCCATCTGTCTCAGAAGCCAAACGCGTTTCGAGAGCCAACATACTCTCTTCTTCAGTGGCTGTAGGTCGAAGAAATGAAGTAACAGCATGTTGTGAATTTATTACCAGCACCTGCCCTCCTTGGGCGCGGCCACACATGGCCTTCTGGGCGCTGTAGTTCAACAGTATTCTCCAAGTGGATGCGCACTTCATTCGATTAAAACCATTATTGATTCCTTTGCCCTTCGAGTGGAATTTTCGACCTTCGCTGACACCATCACTGGGTACAGCGTGCATGGCGGAAGGGGAGCGTGACGCATTCCAGGACTGCGTGCGAGCCCGCACCAATTGCCACAATAAAGCAGCGTGGAGTAAAAACAGGACATTTGCCTTTCACCCACTGGGGAATCAATAATGGTTTTAATCGAATGAAGTGCGCATCCACTTGGAGAATACTGTTGAACTACAGCGCCCAGAAGGCCATGTGTGGCCGCGCCCAAGGAGGGCAGGTGCTGGTAATAAATTCACAACATGCTGTTACTTCATTTCTTCGACCTACAGCCACTGAAGAAGAGAGTATGTTGGCTCTCGAAACGCGTTTGGCTTCTGAGACAGATGGAATGCTTTTTCCTGTTGGAATTCCACGAGAAGGTGCCAATAAAGCGTTGTTTGTTTTAATCAACTTCCGAGTGGCAAGTCCTATTTTGGGGAACCTGGACTGTGTTGGATGTAAGCGGCCGCCCTGGTCGCGGACTTTGCCCTTCGAGTGGAATTTTCGACCTTCGCTGACACCATCACTGGGTACAGCGTGCATGGCGGAAGGGGAGCGTGACGCATTCCAGGACTGCGTGCGAGCCCGCACCAATTGCCACAATAAAGCAGCGTGGAGTAAAAACAGGACATTTGCCTTTCACCCACTGGGGAATCAATAATGGTTTTAATCGAATGAAGTGCGCATCCACTTGGAGAATACTGTTGAACTACAGTGCCCAGAAGGCCATGTGTGGCCGCGCCGAAGGAGGGCAGGTGCTGGTAATAAATTCACAACATGCTGTTACTTCATTTCTTCGACCTACAGCCACTGAAGAAGAGAGTATGTTGGCTCTCGAAACGCGTTTGGCTTCTGAGACAGATGGAATGCTTTTTCCTGTTGGAATTCCACGAGAAGGTGCCAATAAAGCGTTGTTTGTTTTAATCAACTTCCGAGTGGCAAGTCCTATTTTGGGGAACCTGGACTGTGTTGGATGTAAGCGGCCGCCCTGGTCGCGGACTTTGCCCTTCGAGTGGAATTTTCGACCTTCGCTGACACCATCACTGGGTACAGCGTGCATGGCGGAAGGGGAGCGTGACGCATTCCAGGACTGCGTGCGAGCCCGCACCAATTGCCACAATAAAGCAGCGTGGAGTAAAAACAGGACATTTGCCTTTCACCCACTGGGGAATCAATAATGGTTTTAATCGAATGAAGTGCGCATCCACTTGGAGAATACTGTTGAACTACAGTGCCCAGAAGGCCATGTGTGGCCGCGCCGAAGGAGGGCAGGTGCTGGTAATAAATTCACAACATGCTGTTACTTCATTTCTTCGACCTACAGCCACTGAAGAAGAGAGTATGTTGGCTCTCGAAACGCGTTTGGCTTCTGAGACAGATGGAATGCTTTTTCCTGTTTGAATTCCACGAGCAGGTGCCAATAAAGCGGTGTTTGTTTTAATCAACTTCCGAGTGGCAAGTCCTATTTTGGGGAACCTGGACTGTGTTGGATGTAAGCGGCCGCCCTGGTCGCGGACTTTGCCCTTCGAGTGGAATTTTCGACCTTCGCTGACACCATCACTGGGTACAGCGTGCATGGCGGAAGGGGAGCGTGACGCATTCCAGGACTGCGTGCGAGCCCGCACCAATTGCCACAATAAAGCAGCGTGGAGTAAAAACAGGACATTTGCCTTTCACCCACTGGTGAATCAATAATGGTTTTAATCGAATGAAGTGCGCATCCACTTGGAGAATACTGTTGAACTACAGCGCCCAGAAGGCCATGTGTGGCCGCGCCCAAGGAGGGCAGGTGCTGGTAATAAATTCACAACATGCTGTTACTTCATTTCTTCGACCTACAGCCACTGAAGAAGAGAGTATGTTGGCTCTCGAAACGCGTTTGGCTTCTGAGACAGATGGAATGCTTTTTCCTGTTTGAATTCCACGAGCAGGTGCCAATAAAGCGGTGTTTGTTTTAATCAACTTCCGAGTGGCAAGTCCTATTTTGGGGAACCTGGACTGTGTTGGATATATATATATATATATATATATATGTATATATATATATATATATATATATATATATATATATATATATTCACTGAAAAAACCATAGGTTATAGACCATATATAGTTAGGAATTAGCATTTAAAAAACCTTATTTTACTCACACAAAACCATTGAAATTCCATATATAGTTAGTTGCACTAACTATATATCGCGCACCCGCAATCCACTGCTGATCATGTCACATATTACATCATTCATGACATGGTCAGTGACATCACTGATGACATCACTGATGACATCTCAAATGACATCACTGATGAGATCACTGATGACGTCATCCAGTGACTGTATAATTCTGTAAAGTTAAAATATGTCTTACATATTGAAGAATGAATGGATGTATAAGTGTCTTGATGAAGGATTTAGTAGGGGCATGGCTGACTGTATGAGTGACTGATTAAATGTGTCTCACTGAGTGCATGGGTTAGTGACTAAACTCTCTTAATTTGTGCATCATTATGTCTGTTGTTCTGTAAACTGCTGCATGTGTTGATCATTAGCTATATGATTAACTGTATGGGTTATTGATTGGTTGCCCAAGCATTTGTATGGGAGACTGAGTGTGTGTGTGGGTGGCTGGGAGGTGTATGACTCTCTGCATAGATGTGTGAGCAGTTGATTGACTGGATGTATGGGTTCAAAAGTGCATGTGGAAACAGCTGTATGGGCGGTTGACTGTGTGCATGAGTGTATTGGTGAGTGAATGGATATCTCAGTGCTACATGTCAAAGTAAGTACATATGTAAAACACAGTACATGTGAGAGTTACCATATATAAATAACTGTGCATAAGAGCCAGTGAATGTGTGAGTGGCTGTATGGATCATTGTGAACTTGTATCCAGGATTGTATAAGTGAGTAAATATGTTTTAGTATATGTTTGAATAAGTAAGGTGTGTATAACTGTATAGTTGAGGAAATGGAGGTGTGATTGATTCTTTGCATGACTGACTAAGTGTCTGAGTAACTCCATGGATGAGTGACAGTCTATGAGTGTCTGTTTACACTGAGTGTATCTAAGGTTATATTAGAGTCTGAAGAGGTTTATCGTATTATCACATGAATGATGTCATCAGTGATGTGATCAGTAATGTCAAATGAGATGTCATCAGTGATGTCATCAGTGATGTCATTTGAGATGTCATCAGTGATGTCATCAGTGATGTCATTTGAGATGTCATCAGTGATGTCATTTGAGATGTCATCAGTGATGTCATCAGTGATGTCACTGACCATGTCATGAATGATGTAATATGTGACATGATCAGCAGTGGATTGCGGGTGCGCGATATATAGTTAGTGCAACTAACTATATATGGAATTTCAATGGTTTTGTGTGAGTAAAATAAGGTTTTTTAAATGCTAATTCCTAACTATATATGGTCTATAACCTATGGTTTTTTCAGTGAATTTTCAAGGTTTTGTAAATGCTAATTCCTAACTATATATGGTCTATAACCTATGGTTTTTTCAGTGAATTTTCAAGGTTTTGTAAATGCTAATTCCTAACTATATATGGTCCATAACCTATGGTTTTTTCTGTGAATTTCATTGGTTTTTTAACAGCTAATATCTGTAGCTGTAAAATGTATTCTTCTTTAAATCCAAAAAGATATTTTATATGTTTATGAATAATTTTTTTTTTTAATATTTTTTTTTCTTCGTTCCCGCTTCGCAAATCGGGAAGCTTCCCGTTAGCTGACCTTGATGCCGCGAAATAGACCGCGAGCCGGTAAACGTTTCTTTACCGCAAGTGCCGCGTTACAAAACAACATCGTGACGCCTCCCGTCCGCATGACGTTTCACGTTGTCGCGTGATACGTCATATGACGTACTACGTTAGCGAACTGGTACGCGAAGCGAGTCGCAAAGCGCAGGTTTCTGGAAGCAAACCGGGAGGCCCTGCAAAGCGCTTAACGTAAACACAGCAAGTCATGTGACTTGGTAATAACACTTTTCATTGGTTCATTTCACTTTTGGTTTCCTAATGATGTAAGACTAGGTCATATAATCTAAAATGAACACTTTTGATTGGTTGAGAACTCTTGTTTTTCCCAAATGATGAAAATCCCTCCTTCTTTCCTCACTCTGACTTTCATCATTGTGAGAGAAAGACCCTTTGTGATCACTGAGCAATGGCTTCTTTAGTAGCTTCAGCTGGTGCTTCCCCACCACCTCCACCACATCCAAGGAAGAGTGGACCACCTGCTCAAGTTATAATTCAAGAAGAAGAAGAAGAAGAGGAACAGGAGGACGAGCACGAAGAGAGGCAGTTTTTGCCTGAGCAGCCCAGGACGTCTCACCGGAAAGAAAACTTCATTTGGCAATTTTTTAAAATTCCCAAAGGTCAGAAAAAAGTAAATGCAAGATACGTAACTTGCCTTATATGTCAAGATAGACTGTCCAGAGGGACCGACAAAAAATACAGTTTCGGAAACTACACAATGCATCGCCATATGACTAGGTGGCATCCTAACAACTACAGTGCTGCACAGTTTCGGAACGACCTAGATAATCTCCCTATTATGGCCAGAAGATCTGTTGTACCGGAAGTAACGGGACCAGAGGGCAGGGAGATGGTGCCAAATATACAAATGAGATTTGGTGATGTAAAACACATCTGCGTATTTTGCGATGGATTCATTTCCTACGGAGAAAAAAGCATCACTCTGATCAACAGAGCTATTGACTATCATATGCAAGTTTGTACGAAACGCCCAAAATAATAAATACTTCTTTTTTTTGTTTTGTTGCTCCTGTTGAGCCCTTTACAATGAATCGTTTTCATTGCCCCCTCCAAGAAAAACCCAAAAAAATATAAAACTGTTCCGAAAAATTCAAAAACAGTAAAAAAATGTTCAGAAAAATAAAAAAAAAAGTTCTTTTCAGAACTACCTCCCCGTTATTAAAAAATTGGTGCAATATTTGGAACTGTGCCAACCTCTATTTCTCTTAGTTCGCTTCCCAGTTCGCTCGCCGGTACGCGAACCGGAAGCGAACTAAAAACAGTAAGTATAAGGGAAGGAAACAGACACTTATGTTAAAAGAAAGACAGCTATAGGGGAGTAAACTAGAGATACTATTACCCGTAATCCACTGCTGATGATGTCACATATTACATCATTCATGACATGCTCAGTGACATCATCAGCAGAGGATTGCGGGTTTTTTGGCAACATGCCTTATCCACGGTTTAATAACGCTGCCTTTTACTTTATATAAGTTTTCAAATTGTATGAAATATATACCAATAGGTCGTTATGAACCTTTAGGTAGTGCTTTTCTTCATGAGGTCTGGTCGCTTCCATACACATACAGATGTTTCAAAGATGATCAAGAAGTTTATCTGAATGGAGAGGAATGCACTGAGACGCCAGATCATTCACTAATGTGTAGGCACATACAGTTACACGGTTCATGCAACAAACACCGACCAAATATGGCTTGCGTGTTGCAAGGCACGCCAGTTCCTGCTATCATCCCCACGTTCAAGTTGTTGGAAAATGGTAGTTATTTGATGCTCAATAATGAAGATTGTTCTGAGTTAATTAAAAGTATTCCTTTTATCGTAACAGTAAGTGAACGGGTTATTTGCTGCAGAAATGTTCTATTTCCTCCCACACATGAACATAGGGAGTTTTCAATCTGGCCACAAATACCAACCTTGGGACACGTTTCAACGGCATGGCAAGAATAAGAGCTCTTTTGTCTCAGAGAGAGGTGGCCTTGAGTTCGGCCCGTGAAACTTTCGTACTTCACATAGCGAACACCCGTACAGCGGTGCACACCCTTTTCAATTAAGATTTGCCTTTCAATTTCAGCAACATGTTTCCGACTATCTTTAACGCATCCTCCACAAAGTCCCTGGCGCACTTTTTTAAAGTTGTTACCAGTGGTCTCGTGACTTCATTTGAGAAAATCTTTGGAGTCATCCCTGCTTCCTTTCATTCTATTTTCTCCACTCTGGTTCGTGGATTGGCATTTTTACTTGCATTACCAGCGGACGCTCTTGTGCTTTTTTACATTTTTAAATATGGATGTCCCTCCTATGCAACCTCCCACCCTGCAGCTGCTGACACTGTTCCGCAATCGCATGCTAGAATATTATGGCACAATGCCGTTGGCGATATTAAGCACGGCATATGGATTATCTTTTCGATTCTCCTACTTCACCTGTGTCCAGCCTGTATTTCACTGCCTGACCTGTGATTTCGATTGGGCCATTGATTTGTGTCTCTGCGGACCGGTTTCTCCTGACGTCGACTTTAATCAGCTGATGACTCCTATCATTACTCACGAGTTGGTTTGTCCTGGCGAAAGGATTATGGCTGTGGCATTGATGCATGGACTACTTGGTCCCTGGAATTTACTGGCGGCAGCACAGTCTTTCTTGGAACAGAGCTTTCTTGAAAACCCACCGAGCTGTCCTCTGATGGTGATAGAGGATCCGGTGCTGGGAGAGCACGTATGTTCTTTTCCGCTTTTAAATTGGATGGCTGAACTGTTTTCGGATGAAGACGGTGACTTCCTATTGGAGGCTGTTGCAGCTTATTTTGCATACACAGTTATGTCATAGACCTTTTTCATGTTTGATATGCTGAGTACTAGCATTTCATTGACAATTCATTGACTTATTTGTCAAGTTTTTATTATTTACCTTGCCTATTGGCTTAAGACTCGATAAAGTACTTGGCTGTTTTATTTTTCTTTAGCATTAAATTTTCCTAGTTTTTAATGCTTTACCTTGCGGACCGTCCACATATAAACTTGCAATCTGCTCTCATGAGATGGCACTTCTATTATCTTATTCAGTTCGTTTCCGGATCATGGGGAGGTGTCATCTAGGTCCTGGATATCTTTACACCGTGTTAAGTTAGCATGGGCTCATTACCGGTTTAAACGCCATTTTTCCTTTTTTGCAACTTCTGCACACGACACTTAGTTGTTGCTTTAGCTTTCCACCTAGTAGTTCATCGTGGTTTACATGAGAATAATATGTTATTGGTCTACTATCTGCTTTACTTGTTAAACTATATCTGTACAGCGAGTACTAAAGTTTCAAGAACAACACGATACAGAATTGTTATGAGGTCTGATCTCCACGACTTCATACTCATAACATAAGTGCAACTTCTGCCAATTCTGGGCATGAGGCGGGTTTTATATTGCTTTGCCGAACACACATACACAACAGTTGATGCGGTTCACATGAAGAGAGAGCTGGTGTATGCTGATGTGATTCCTTCAAATCTAAGACACTAAAGTATGGGCACGCCCTAAACCAACACAAAGAGACCTTCTTAGCAAATAATATAATATGTGTATTAGGGAGGGTGAGATATAAGCAGCCGCGGGCCGTGGAGGGAGTTACGATGGGGCAGGGAGGCGGGGAGGGGGAGAAGCAGGGTGGAGCCCTCTCTACCTTGCCCCTCCCCCTCCCCGCCTCCCTGCCCCACCGTAACTCCCTCCACGGCCCGCGGCTGCTTATAAGTGTTGCTAACTCTTATTCATTTACAGCATGTTAACATACTGTCACCATTCGCTTTTTATGTACTAGTAACTATGCTGGTAATTTTGCTACTGATAATATGTGTACTTGTATTCTCCACCCTGCTTCTCCCCCTCCCCACCTCCCTGCCTCACCGTAACTCCCTCCACGGCCCGCGGCTGCTTATAAGTGTTGCTAACTCTTATTCATTTACAGCATGTTAACATACTATCACCATTCACTTTTTATGTACTAGTAACTATGCTGGTAATTTTGCTACTGATAATATGTGTACTTTTATTATCTAAGGTACTACGCCTGAGAAGACGGCATTAGTAAATAAACATTTCAAATACACATCTGTTCTTCTTAACTCCATGTTCTGGTTTCTAAGAAATCTATAACGACCGACTGTTCATGAGTTCCACGTATCCTGAGGTACTATAAGTTCATATTCTGGATTGTCTAAACATTGAGAGTTTGTTATATCCAATGTGACACTGTACCTAGCTTGCTAAGGAGTTTTTGATTACTAACGTGAGTTTTGGGACACCCTAATTCGCCGAGGATCCAATCCTCTGTCCACAGTTCTGTGTGAGAACAGAAACCCTGCGACAGGGGCACCCCCGACCCTTGCTGGAGCTTCATCACACTTGCGATACAACTCCAGCAATGCATTCGCCGAGGTTCCAATCCTCTGTCCACAGTTCTGTGTGAGAACAGAAACCCTGCGACAGGGGCACCCCCGACCCTTGCTGGAGCTTCATCACACTTGCGATACAACTCCAGCAATGCGCCACCTTTACGGCACAGATACATCACGCATCTGTGCTGTTTTTGCCCCATGATGCGCCGCATTGTAAATGCAGCACACCATAGGTGACGGAACAGCGGCACAGAATGACTAACACATCCCTGGTGATGCGCCAGTCATCATAAATGTATCCCTATGCTTCTTATCTTGTTAGAGATGAACCGCCATATGTATCATCAAAGTTTTTTGCATTTCCTAAATAGCGAACTTTAAGGAATAAATAGCGATTCTTTACCATTCCTAGTTTGCGATGAGCTATTTGCTAATTAGCCGAATGTAGCCCAATGAAGCCCAATGTAGCCCAATGTAGCCCAAAGATGGCCGCCAGACACACAAAAAAACAAATGTAGCCCAAATATCAGCCAGATGTAGCCCAACTATAGCCCAGTGACAGAATGACCAATCAGCTTCGCAAACCTCCGTTACGCGAAGCGGAGCGCTGTTACAGATATATATCTTTTTTTGAACGTTAATTTCTCAAAATCCACTGGAGCACATATATTGAGACCTAGCAAAGGCACATCGGGCTACCAGTCCCTAATATTTTGCCAAGTTTCGTGCAAATCCATTCAGCCGTTCGATTATTATTATTATTTTTTTTTTTTGCCCCGCGGGGCCCTTTTAAAACCTCCACATCAAACCTAGGGGGTCAGCGAGGATCTACTATGCCCCCTTATAGTTATTTCCCCCTTTGTTTTGACCTCCTCTTGTCTCTCGATCCTACCGAGAGACAAGATGGCGGCCGCTACGGACTGTTTGGAATGTTGACAGACACCGGAGAACCAATCAGCTTCGCTTCACAAAGCTCCGTTGCGCGAAAAGTACGCGTCCTGGGCCGCTGCCCAGTCCGCTGTTACAGATATGTATCTTTTTTTAAACGTTAATTTCTCAAAATCCACTGGAGCACATATATTGAGACCTACAAAAGGCACATCGGGCTACCAGTCCCTACAATTTTGCCAAGTTTCGTGCAAATCCATTCAGCCGTTCGGGCTAAAAGTGAGGCCAACCGCCCTATGGAAATTAACATGGGAAAAACGCGTTTTGGGACCCCCTTTTTTCTCGGCCCCCCCCTTGACGAACCCCCCCAAACTTTTCAGGGGCTGCTCAGAAACAAAATGTGCCATTTTCCTGAAAATTTCAGCCAATTCCGTCTACAAACGCCAAAGTTATTAGACATAGAATTTTCAAAAATCCCATAGAGAAAAAATCCTAACTATATATACCTACTGGCGACCGCCAGTAGGTAATATATATATATAGAGTCTCTGTATTTCCTACATTAATTTTTGGGTTTCAGAAAGAAGAGCCACACTGACAAGTTGTTTTGCTAAATATTTTTACTTGGCAGTAAAGCAGAGAAGTACAATGTGTTTCGACCCCACTTGGTCTTGATCATGTGTCACATAGCTGCCATTACGTATTTTTAAAGGCATCCTTACATTACAATTGTAATGGAATATATACTTATCATCACAAATGCATTACAGAGCTTCAAGAGTGTCATAACTGCCAAAACACAAAACAATAAATTCAAATACATTCAAAACCTCTTCCTGAGAAAGTTTAACATTTGATTTAGAGGGATAACTGAAATGGAATGCAAATTCATTTGGATTCTCATAACTTGCATATTTCATTGCCAACAGAGAACATTCTCTTATACAAAGTGCTACATTTTATCAAACAGTGAAATTCATCAAGTGTAAACAATTTCTAAATTATTCTATGGATGCTACTCACTAATTACATAATAATCAAGAATCAAGCTGCATTGTTGATTTACCCATTCATGATTTTTTCACTGCAATCCCTACATGCTTTTTACAAATCTTTGTAGAGGGTGAAATCGTGAATCCCCTACAAAAAACATATAATCAAAAGAAAGACAGCCCTTAGGAATCACCTACATTTGTGCTAATTTAAAATGTAGCTACTGTTGCAAGCAACTCTGCTGATGTCAAAAAGATCATGAACTCCCCAGCTCATCCCATAAATGTACTGATAGTTCTGCATCTGCATTTAGCCCCCCTGGAATCATGCTGCTTGCCTCCAAAATCATATATGAGTCCAGTCTTCTCAGGTTGACTTGCCTATTTCCCCCTCTGGGATGTTTGGGTATTGTGTCTAAACCAATTACCTGCATGGTATTGATTAAAGTGCCTTCATGTGTTGTGCATTTCATCATTATTAGTAATGGCTCACCAATGATCCAGGATACATTTCTTTATTGGGACAATGGTAAACCCTATATTCCACTTTCCACACGAACAAACAACGGCATATTCTACATAATCAGGGCTGTGGGTTATACATTTTTTGATTTTCTATATTCTTTGTGTGTACTGCAGTGTTACCGATTCAATGTTATTACTGAACATGCAGGCCTTGCAAGAACCACAGATTTTAAAATCTTTGGGTCATGGGAGCCATGTACCTTTTTTAGGTTTTAAGAAACTGTGCACTAGCATGTCCGCAAGTGAGGTATTTCTTGGATAAGTGATCAGAGGACACTCACTAATGTTATTCTTCAAAATTGGAATGTGTTTTAAAATATCTCATCTATTGATTTAAATTTTCCGTAAATCATGTGCCCCTTCGGAGTATTTAGTGATGAAACTTATTCCACTTTTGTCACTGATTTTAGATTCCAGTTGTCTAAATAGGATTTTTTTCCCTGCTTACCAAGTCAGCTTTCTTTCTTGCAATATCAAGATGTTTCTTGGAATACCCTCTCACTTTGAACCTAAAAATCATTTCATCACAAGCTGTTATGCATTCCTTCTCTGAGCTACATTTAGGTTTTGCTCGGAGAAATTCCCCATAGAGGATACCTCACCTAAAGTTCAGTGCATGACTGCTACGAGCATATAGAATGGAATTCCTTGTAGTATGTTTTCAGAAAAAGCTGGACTGTAAAGAATTGCTAACTGCTGTTAGTCTCAGATCAATAAAATCCACAGTGTTTTTAGTGTAGGTCATTGTAAAACATAATTTTAAACTGTTGGAGTTTAGGTCATGTATAACGTCTTGCAATTCATTTTTCTGAGCATTCCAAACACAGAAGACGTCATTGATGTACCTGAGCCAGATAACTGTCTGGCCAGACCACTGAGACATCTCTGATGCCCAGAGCGCCTTATCCTCCCACCAGCTAATCAAAAGATTGGCATAACTGGTGGAGAAACAGGTGCCCATAGCTGTTCCTTGTGTTTGTTTGTAGATGACCTTTTTTCATTAAGACAGACGTTGATCATGTCCAGGAGCATATGAGTATGTGCCAAAAGATTAATGTCTCTTGCCCTTAAAAAATATTTACAAGGAGTCAAGCCATCTTCTTGGCAGATGCTCCTATATAGACATCACAGCACACCATTGTGTATGATTCTTCCCACTATAAATTCTTAAATTTTGTTAAAAAGTCTTTTGTGTCTCCCACATAAGATTTCAAACCTTTCACAAAGGGAGCAAGAAAATTATCTACATATACCGAAGTATTTTCCAAAAAGACAGTTTTTGGAGAAAATTATGGGTGGACCTGGTGGACAAGTTTTATGTTTCTGAATTTTTGGAAGCTTATATAATGTTGATACGACTGGTAAATCATTTTTCATAAATTGCATCTCCTCCCAAGTTAACTGTTGAATAAAATTTAACACTTTGTATCAGAGAAGTTTTTTTGTTAGCAATGAAATATGCACATAATGAGAATCAAGATGAATTTGCATTCTATTTGAGTTATCCTTCCAAATCAAATTCTAACGTTTCTCAGTAGGGGATTTTGAATTCATTTTAATTTATTGTTCTGGGGTTTTGGTAGTTATGATACTCTTCTGATGATAAGTATGTCTTCCATTTCAATTGTAATGTAAGGATGCTGAGTGAGATCGAAATGCATTGTGTTTCACTGCGTTACTGCCAAGTAAAAATATTTTGTGAAACAACTCATCGCTATGGTTAATCTTCCCAAAACTGAAAAATTTGGGTTGGAAATACGGAAGATATGAGAACTGCTTGACGTCTGCCGTTGGAGCACCCGTCCGCAGGCTGGGTATCCATTGGGGTCCATTTGTTGGTTTACATATATATATATATGTATATATACACACATGCACAAATACACTCTCACACACACATTTATACTTAGCTTGTCTGGTAAAGGCATATGCACGGTAAAGGCAGCATTTAAATGCTGTTTCCCATTGTTTGGAAATGTCTTTAGAACTCTTTTTCTAAGTTTGTCATAGATATCTTTTGACCTATGTACGATGTGAATGCTCCATACCAAATGGACATCATTTTTCTAATTTGATATACATGTGGCTGTACCTCTTCATGATAAAGTAATATACACACATTTCAAGCAGCATCTAGTTCTAATAACCTGATAATGAGAGCCAATGAGTACACCTACTTTTAGACAGACCGTTTCTTAGTATTAGTTGATAAGTGATAGCATAATAAAATTTCTGTTAATTGTCACTCGATGTAACATCTACATAATGTTAGGACTTGGTGAGCACTAGACAAACGTTGAATTACTGTATAAAGACCATACAATCTTCTTTGTTGTATCACTGTATCTGCATGCTTCCTCAGTAATTATTTTAATACATCATCAATATTTTGTTCGATCTCTAAGACAACTGTAAATCCATTTTTATATCTTCTCTATTTAGGATTATTCAGACACACATTCATTGCCACCTCTTGAAGTGAGAGATGTCCACAGGAGTGAGGAAAAGATTGACAATGATAATCTACACTTTTATATTAATTCTCCTTAACATCTCCCCGTCACTTCCAGGTAAGACCACAGGCGGTATATAGTCCACTTGTGCATGATTTCCTGTAAATGTATCACATCAGTATCTCCTGGGTTTTCAATGGCATGAAGTTTAAGTAAAAGAACTGTTTTTGAGCACTGTACGCTTGGATGCAGCCTTCTGACAAGTACATTCTCTTAAAATGTTGAAGTAAGTAAAACGGCTCAAAAACACTCGCTGTGAAACCAAACTTATATTCTGATCACACCTACATCTTGTAAAATCCCATAGTAATAGCCTATGTGTTTGGTCTTATCCCTCCTCGGGTTGATTGACACTTTATGAGTTTTTCTTCATGTCCTTGTAAGCTGCCTACCTGCAGTCCCAGCAAGGGTTTTACCAAGCTGGCAAGTCTTGAGTGTCTTGAGTCTTGAGTGCCGGAGGCACTGGTAGCTTCAAGCAGCACACCAAGTTTGTCTACAACAAGTAGTTGTGTCAGATTTTGTGCATGTGCAGGTGCTGTAGTGGTCAAAGAAATCTTCATCTTGTGTGTTAATGCAGCTTTGTCTATGCCTAAAACGATACAGCCTGAGGTTGGGTGGAAGTAATAATGGAGTTTATTGTGCCGAATGGAGTTTATTGTGCTGAAATCAAGAACAAGACATCAGGAGCAGACAGGGCAGGCTTCAGCAAGATACTTTCTCTCCTTTCAAAACAGAATCTGCAATTCTAACCCCCACTGCTACTATCCACCAAACAAAAGTGCTAAGGGCCAATTTACAAGCTCTTTGCTAATTAAAAGGCCCCAAAATGTATAAAGATATTCATTTTCACTTCATTGTCTGGGTATCCTTCCTCCAGCTACAGGAATGTAGGTGATATATGTCCACTGTCTGGGAACACAGTCCTCACCAGTGATCTAATATGAAATATGGGCGGTCCCCAGAGCCCCAGGAGTCAGATTTCTAACCCTTTGGTGCAAGGACTTAGTTCAGTGCATCAACATTGAGATAGACAACTAATTGGAATGCAGCTCTAGTATAAACCCGTTGAGCAAGTCTGTGCAGCTAGTGTTTTAGGGTCACCATCAGTCCCTCTTGATGAGTTGCAATCCAAACAATGAGTTGTTTATGAATAACACACTCAAAGATAGCATTAAGTGCTAGGCCTGGGAGGTGAACTCTGGTCCGTTCGTGGAGTTTGCAGAGTTTTCTGCACTCTGCTCTCCATGGAGCACGCACACAGGTATTTATAAGTAATGCGGAGGTATAAACTTTACACGTAGTTTGTGGCTATCACTTTTTAGTATGTAGACTAAACTAACATGTCACAACATGTGTCAGTGCAAACCATATGTTGAAATTAAGGGCGGAATTCCAATCCTGCTCGTAAAACACTCAGTACGGCCCGTATCCGGAGGGCTTTCCGACCGACTCGAACTCAGGGGCCCGAGCGCCCAAGTACGAAGTGAGTATTTGCTGATGCACTCGGGTTGCTTGGAACCCCATTGAAGTCAATGTGAGCCAGTTGTACATTGCATACATAGGCTGCCATTGACGAAAAAGGTACGTTGCGGAAAAGGGAGCCCCCTGTCGTGGGGCGTGTCGGTGCCACCCGCACCGTACATGCATGTTTAGGGGAATCCTTGGGTCCCCCCCTGTGTCTGATTAGTAAGGCTATGGGTGAAGGGGCCCCTTTGCGCTTCCCCCGAAGTTCGCTTTCTGGAGGTTTTACGTGTCGGAGGCTTCGACTTGAACTGGCGGTCCGAAACATGCATCGAACTTGCTCGGTCGGAAAGCGGCTCCATTGCACGGCACAGTTTGGCTACGGACGAGAAGTACAAGCGGTTCTGTCCCGGTTATGATTCGGTCGGTGATTAAGCGATTATCGCATCGTACTTGCTCGCTTATACAGCTGTACATGTTGTTTGGAAATCACACGTACGGCTCACACTTTTTCTGGCCGCATCGCGTTCGGAGCCCTTTTGAGCGAGATCGGAATCGGGCCTTTAGTGTTCATCTTTGTGAACAATAAGCTTACACTGCAAGGGGACATATTGTAATGGCTGTACCTGTGACCATAAACAAAAAACATGTCAGCTGACAGAGTTGTTGGCCAAGATGATAACAGTATTTTTGCAGAAGCTTAGCAAGGATGTCATGGACCCTGGTGCAAGTAAGGAAAATAGTCACGATGACTGCTGTTTGGGTATAAAATACATTATCTGAGTTCAATTGGCCCTGATGTACTGAACCTTCTGCAGCAATGGTAGCTACCCTCTTGATTTTTGCAAGTACTCTGAAAACTGCACACTTTCTATTAAGGATAAAGAAAAGCATACCTTGAGCATGAAAAGAAAACAGACTAACGGAATTAGCACTGTCACAGTTTTCATTGCAATCCCCCTATTGTGTTTTGAGGTAAACTAGTTTTGAGATATGTATCCTAATAAAAAGCATTGAATACTATATATTAGTTCTCTAGAACAAATAATCATATAAAACATGGCTCATAAACATATTTGAATGAAACCTTGAATTGCATTATGGTTACTTTTTCCCAATCAACGATGGTGTCATGTAATCACCATTCTGTCTGTGAGTTTTTGCTGCATTAAGGGGGTCATTAGGATGACGGGCGGACTTAGTCCGCCCGCCATCCTATCGAGAGTAGGGACCGCCCGCCATAAGGGCGGGGGATCCCGTGGGTGGCATTAGGGTGCACCCCCCACCCCTCCTTCACTTTGGGGGCCCGCAGGGGGCCCCCAAAGTGAAGACCCCATGCCTTTCTGTGGCAGCATCGCCACCACGGAAAGGCATCTGTTTCACCCCATCCTAATATGGCTGGCGGTGTCTGATAGACACCGCCACCATATCATTCCTTTTCCGCCCTGGCCGCAAGGCGACCGGGGCGGAAAAGTGGCGGACGGTCTTTCCGTCCGCCGCGGTCCCCCCCGCCATACTAATATGGCGGGGGGAAATTCGGGAAACGAGGTCGGGCGGATTGCCTCCGCCAGGCCGGCGGTGGCTATCGTAATGGGCACCTAAGTGTTTCATTAAAAATGATAAATGAAAGGCCGATTTTATCCTTTGTTTTTGCAGCGAGTTCTGGTGAAGTAGTTGGATATAGGCACTGGAACAGATCCTGAACATACTGAGTACCCATGGATGGTGAAATTGCTTGTGCTTCAATTCTTCTCAGATCCGGTTTTTCTAGCATCAATGTTGTTGATGATAACTTGAACATTAAGACTCGTCCATCGCAAGGAGCATATTTCAGATTGGAAGATGCAGGGCTTGGCACTAGGCCTGGTGTAACGTCAATGATCTCAGAAGTTGTTTCGCATTGTTTGATGGCATGGGGCCTCCGCCAATGGTCAATCAAGCATCGTGTCTTACAGGGTTTCTCATTGTTTGATGGCATGGGGCCTCCGCCAATGGTCAATCAAGCATTGTGTTTTGCAGGGTTTCTCATTGTTTGATGGCATGGAGCCACCATCAATGGTCCATCAAGCATTGTGTCTTGCAGGGTTTCTCATTGTTTGATGGCATGGGCCACCGCCAATGGTCAATCAAGCATTGTGTCTTGCAGGGTTTCTCATTGTTTGATGGCATGGGGCCACCACCAATGGTCAATCAAGCATTGTGTTTTGCAGGGTTTCTCATTGTTTGATGGCATGGGGCCACCGCCAATGGTCAATCAAGCATTGTGTTTTGCAGGGTTTCTCATTGTTTGATGGCATGTGGCCACCGCCAATGGTCAATCAAGCATTGTGTTTTGCAGGGTTTCTCATTGGTGATGGCATGGAGCCACCGCCAATGGTCAGTCAAGCATTGTGTCTTACAGGGTTTCTCATTGTTTGATGGCATGGGGCCACCGCCAATGGTCAATCAAGCATTGTGTCTTACAGGGTTTCTCATCGTTTGATGGCATGGGGCCACCGCCAATGGTCAATCAAGCATTGTGTCTTACAGGGTTTCTCATTGTTTGATGGCATGGGGCCACCACCAATGGTCATTCAAGCATTGTGTCTTACAGGGTTTCTCATCGTTTGATGGCATGGGGCCACCACCAATGGTCATTCAAGCATTGTGTCTTACAGGGTTTCTCATTGTTTGATGGCATGGGGCCACCGCCAATGGTCAATCAATCATTGTGACTTGCCGGCAATTTATAGACCAGAAGAGGGGTCTCACTTGAGGAGCGTTCATTTTGCGAAAGGATAGAGAACGGTACTCAATCAATACCGATGGCCTTCCAAAGGTTGATAGAATGCCAGGGTTTCAAGGCTTTCCTTTCTGTTCCATTAGATAACCCAACTCCATGCTCTTGGTTGGATTACTTTATATTAGCATGGCCAATAATGAGAAGGATTGCAGGGAATCCACCAAATAAACAGGAGAACAATGAATAGAAAAATTAAGGAATCAGAATGAAAATAGTCCTAAAACTGGTCAATATTCCAGATGCAAAAGTTTTGTAGAAGTTCCACTATGCTAGTGGCATGTGATGAGTTGAAGATAGTGAGCACAAAGTCATCAAAATGGGTACAAAACTGAGTCTCGAAGAGTTTTTGAATCTCTGATGCAGAACATACTGTTTGTCAAACACTTTTGAGGTCAGAGGAACCAATTTTTGATTCTGAACCGCAATAAGCTTCTTCAGGTTTTCAGAATGCATAGTCTCAGTATCTATTCGTGGAGATGTTTTCAAGTACCGGTCGAGGAGAGGGACGCAAGGTTATTCAAGAACATCGTCCTATCTCTAATCCTGTGAATAAATATTGCTTGCCTTAACTTTCATTAGTTAATATTAAATAGTCACCATTGTTCATGAGTATGTGACGGGTTGGAATGGATAAAATAGGTGAAGCTGGCCTGAAAATGTGCAGCTGAGACCTAGCTTCCAAAAGCTGCAGAGTCCTTGTAAAGTGATGGAGTGAGTGACTCAGAGGGTTTGTTCATCCAGATGTGCCGATGAATGCAGCCGGTCTTGTGTGAGGCACAAGAATGCAAAAGGTAATGTTGGCAGATGCTGGAGGAAAGAATGAGCATTTTTCCATACAAACCCAGGACTTGTATTTCTTGCACTCTTGAAAGGGAAAAGCTTTAGTAGGAAGGGAGATTACTCCATGCAGGAGCCATGGGGTAAGTAGACATTTGGCAACAGAAAAACAGGGCTTCTTCCATTTCTTCTGTGCTTAACAGGGTATCAGCACCTTCTTTATTTCACCTTTGTTATGTAAATTAAGGTTAGATGTGGGGTTGAAACACCGCACTTTTGTTGATAAGCTGCCAATGTACGTCTCCAGGCTGTAGCTTCTGCAGTGCCCATTTTATCTGTGTGATTTCTCGCGACTGAGCCTGACCATGTCGTAGAAGACTTAAATGCTCTTCTAGAAGATCAACAGTGGAGTCAATATGTAACTCAGGAATGCACTCTTTTGGAGAGTGCTTGTATGACATTATCACATAATTTTTGTTTGTATTCCTTATTTAAATGTAATTTGTAAAAACTTTCCTATAAGCTTGTCTGATTCTTTCTGCAACCTCTTTCTCTGAATGTGTTTACCATTCATTGTAAATTGCATAACCTGCTTCAAATATGAAACATTTACCTTTTGCTGGATGTGGAGCTAGAAGGAAATCATTAAAATCCATATTTTTACAAAGTTTGTACAAGTGCTCCTTCGTAACTGTTTAGGTTAGAGTGTGATAGCCATCTGCAAACCTTATACACACTATGGGGTCGATTCCGATCCGGTAAAAAAATCCGGCGTACGATTCGTATTCGTAGCCGATTCCGTACGAATGGGAAACTACCGTCCGACCAGCGAATTCCGATCCGTTACCGTTGAATTCCGTACGATTTGCTACGATCCGTACGAATGACATTCGTATACCCGTACGAATAAGCCTCGGGCAGACCACCGTACGATTCGTAATCAGTCCGTACAAACTCACTATTCCGATTCGGAACGAAATGCCAGAGCGAGATACGTACGGGCCAAAGTATTCACGCTTCAACATTGATTCGTATGGGACATTCGCATCACTGCAAGCTCCACCAATACATAGTACACGCACACCCCTCGGCCAAGCCTACGCGAACACCCCCACCCGCCAACGGCCCGTACTACTCACTCGCACACACAAGTACGTCACGCACCCCCCCCAACAAGCCTACGCGAACACCCCCACCCGCCAACGGCCCGTACTACTCACTCGCACGCACAAGTACGACACGCACCCCCCCCAACAAGCCTACGCGAACACCCCCACCCGCCAACGGCCCGTAATACTCACTCGCACGCACAAGTACGACATGCACCCCCCCCCAACAAGCCTACGCGAACACCCCCACCCGCCAACGGCCCGTAATACTCACTCGCACGCACAAGTACGACACGCACACCCCTCGGCCAAGCCTACGCGAACACCCCCACCCGCCAACGGCCCGTACTACTCACTCGCATGCACAAGTACGACACGCACCCCCCCCAACAAGCCTACGCGAACACCCCCACACGCCAACGGCCCGTAATACTCACTCGCACGCACAAGTACGACACGCACCCCCCCCAACAAGCCTACGCGAACACCCCCACCCGCCAACGGCCCGTACTACTCACTCGCACGCACAAGTACGACACGCACACCCCTCGGCCAAGCCTACGGGAACACCCCCACCCGCCAACGGCCCGTACTACTCACTCGCACGCACAAGTACGACACGCACCCCCCCCAACAAGCCTACGCGAACACCCCCACCCGCCAACGGCCCGTACTACTCACTCGCACGCACAAGTACGACACGCACCCCCCCAACAAGCCTACGCGAACACCCCCACCCGCCAACGGCCCGTAATACTCACTTGCACGCACAAGTACGACACGCACCCCCCCACAACAAGCCTACGCGAACACCCCAACCCGCCAACGGCCCGTAATACTCACTCGCACGCACAAGTACGACACGCACACCCCTCGGCCAAGCCTACGCGAACACCCCCACCCGCCAACGGCCCGTACTACTCACTCGCACGCACAAGTACGACACGCACCCCCCCCAACAAGCCTACGCGAACACCCCCACCCGCCAACGGCCCGTACTACTCACTCGCACGCACAAGTACGACACGCACCCCCCCCAACAAGCCTACGCGAACACCCCCACCCGCCAACGGCCCGTACTACTCACTCGCACGCACAAGTACGACACGCACACCCCCCCAACAAGCCTACGCGAACACCCCCACCCGCCAACGGCCCGTAATACTCACTCGCACGCACAAGTACGACACGCACCCCCCCCCAACAAGCCTACGCGAACACCCCCACCCGCCAACGGCCCGTAATACTCACTCGCACGCACAAGTACGACACGCACCCCCCCCAACAAGCCAACGCGAACACCCCCACCCGCCAACGGCCCGTAATACTCACTCGCACGCACAAGTACGACACGCACACCCCTCGGCCAAGCCTACGCGAACACCCCCACCCGCCAACGGCCCGTACTACTCACTCGCACGCACAAGTACGACACGCACACCCCTCGGCCAAGCCTACGCGAACACCCCCACCCGCCAACGGCCCGTACTACTCACTCGCACGCACAAGTACCGCAAGCACACATAACGCCAACACCAAAACGACCACAAGGACCTTGCTAACGAGTCGCACTACCACACTGAACATGTCTCCTGTGTACACACCTTTGACAATCACACAGGATTACGCCAATGCACACCACACTGGAGGCGGTGGTCCCCGCAGACCTCCTGTATACCAGCCCTGGGAGGAGAAGGTCATGGTCCTACTGCCAGCGGTGGGAGTACATGGAATAGAAGGAGCCATTGAGCCTGGTGAGTGTACAAAAAACACAAGTTACATGGGTAGACTAACAACAGTGCCCAGCAGCGTGGGGTGGGTGGCCATGACTCCAAGCAGTACACAAGCAAATGGTGGTAGTTGCAAGGGGGAGGCACATAGGGTGCAATGTGTAGGGTAAGAGGCTGCTCGCACGCACAAGTACGACACGCACCCCCCCAACAAGCCTACGCGAACACCCCCACCCGCCAACGGCCCGTACTACTCACTCGCACGCACAAGTACGACACGCACCCCCCCCAACAAGCCTACGCGAACACCCCCACCCACCAACGGCCCGTAATACTCACTTGCACGCACAAGTACGACACGCACCCCCCCCAACAAGCCTACGCGAACACCCCCACCCGCCAACGGCCCGTACTACTCACTCGCACGCACAAGTACGACACGCACACCCCTCGGCCAAGCCTACGCGAACACCCCCCCCCGCCAACGGCCCGTACTACTCACTCGCACGCACAAGTACCGCAAGCACACATAACGCCAACACCAAAACGACCACAAGGACCTTGCTAACGAGTCGCACTACCACACTGAACATGTCTCCTGTGTACACACCTTTGACAATCACACAGGATTACGCCAATGCACACCACACTGGAGGCGGTGGTCCCCGCAGACCTCCTGTATACCAGCCCTGGGAGGAGAAGGTCATGGTCCTACTGCCAGCGGTGGGAGTACATGGAATAGAAGGAGCCATTGAGCCTGGTGAGTGTACAAAAAACACAAGTTACATGGGTAGACTAACAACAGTGCCCAGCAGCGTGGGGTGGGTGGCCATGACTCCAAGCAGTACACAAGCAAATGGTGGTAGTTGCAAGGGGGAGGCACATAGGGTGCAATGTGTAGGGTAAGAGGCTGCTCTCATGCCATATGTCCCAGGGACACACACAAGCATAATGCCCAATGCACAGGGATAGGTAAACATCACACAAGATACTAGACCACAGCTGCTCAATATTTACATTTTGCTGACACACCTTTCAGAGATGCATCATTTTGTGACAAAGTAAGGCAGTGTAGCAAGAGAGCAAGCACAATCTACCTGTCTCCATCCCTGTCTCGCCCTCTGTCTGTGTCTCCCTCTGTCGCCCTCTCCCACTGTCGCCCTCTCCCTCTGTCTCCCTCTCCCTCTGTCGCCCTCTCCCTCTGTCGCCCTCTCCCTCTCCCTCTGTCTCCCTCTCCCTCTGTCGCCCTCTCCCTCTGTCTCCCTCTCCCTCTGTCTCCCTCTCCCTCTGTCGCCCTCTCCCTCTGTCGCCCTCTCCCTCTGTCGCCCTCTCCCTCTGTCGCCCTCTCCCTCTGTCGCCCTCTCCCTCTCCCTCTCCCTCTGTCTCCCTCTCCCTCTGTCGCCCTCTCCCTCTGTCGCCCTCTCCCTCTGTCGCCCTCTCCCTCTCCCTCTCCCTCTGTCTCCCTCTCCCTCTGTCTCCCTCTCCCTCTGTCGCCCTCTCCCTCTGTCGCCCTCTCCCTCTCCCTCTCCCTCTGTCTCCATCAGTCAGTGTTTGTCCCTCGGTCACCTCAACACACATCCCTGGGGCACACACACAGTTGCACACAAGCACTGCACAGGCCTCACAAACTCCATAGAGCTGAATGTTAAGGGATGTCTCACAAGTACCAGCAAGCATCTGCTATGTGCCTGTAAGACACCCACCATTTGCTGTCAACACTGTACTGTGTCAGGACACACATCTCAGAAAGCTCTATAGTACACAATGGGCACAGGTGTAGGCAGCACAAGTCCCTCCTGTGCTCATTGCCAACACAAACATCAGGACAAGGTCACACATCCTGTGCACCAACACAAATCCAACATAATGGCAGCATGCCACATGAGGGGACAGCCGAAACATGAACAATGGACGCTTGCAATTCGCAAACAAAGTAATAGCATGGCCTGTTGTACACACCCCTTACATAAACTCATCCCCGGGGGACAGGCGTTGTATTGCAACACTGTCCCAATTGCCATGTACCACAACAAAACACGTACTCATATGAATATGCATACAACTCTTACATGCACATAACAGAAGCTCCAGTCCATTGTGCCCCTCTAAAAAAGCTAGTGCCCCATCTCATAACCTTTGTGGATGTACATAAGTACCAACATGGACATGGGTATTGACAAGGTGATGCGTCTCAGAGAAGTGCCAAGTTCTAAAGCCATGAACTCCAAGTGGGTGTACAGGTCCAGCGGTGTTGGCATTGTTTGGCCAGCATGGAACAGCAAAAGAGATCCAAAGTAGTCGCTGACATGCTAAATAATGATGCTCTGTCTCTTACATCAACATGCTGCATCTAAACTCGGTGCATGCTTGACGCACACATAAGAATTTTCACCACATCCAGGAAGTTGCGTGAAACTTACAAATGCTTTACACATGTGGTGCCGGCAACACAAGACACAGCAATGGCTGTGTCAGTCATTGTCAAGAGATTGGAAGAATGTATATACCCCATGGTACTATTGTTTTTTCTACCACTAAATACACAACTGTACAATGTCAACAATGTATAGCTTGTGGAACAGTGATGCTGATAATGGATAACCAAACCACATGTCACTTGATATAGCCCTAACAGTGTCTCTCTCTCTCCCACACACAGGGCAACGTGCGGATCTCCCCCCCAGCCAGGGGGGCCAAGGATCCCAGTCCCAGGCTCAGCAGGACCCACAACCCACCGCCAGCGCCGTCCCTCAACGCACTGTGGATGACCCCAACCAACCTGGCTCCTCTGGATCCCAAACCCCTGCAGCAACTATACCAGCTACATCTCAGCCAACCACCGGACCTATTCCCACCACATCCCAGCAGACAGGTCAGAGCCCTGCCCATGATTCACAATCGAGCCAGTCTGAAAATGAGGGACACCCTTTGTCGGGCGCCCCTGAGGTTGGTGACAACCTCCACCCTCCCAGCACTCGGGGGGCCCGTCGATCGGATGTGCCCACAAGCGCAGGCCGTGCTCATGTGGGTCAGGGTGGTGGGAGTGGCGCAAGGCGGAGGCGAGAATCTGGCCAGTCAGCTGCAGGGACCGGTATGGCTGAACTTGGTAACATCCTTGAGGCATACCGGCGGGACACCAGTGAGGTAAGCCAGCTTGCGGAGACCCTCAACCAGCTCCAAGAACAGCAGGCAGAGCAAATAGCCAGGCAAGACCTGCATTATGGACGGGTGGAGGCACACCAGGCTCAGCTCTTGATGGTGCATAGGGACATTGTCCATGTGCTACGTCAGATGGCTGCCAACATGCAGCCCCCTCCCTGTGTCACAAGGCCAGCAACATCACGGCAAAGTGCAACACCAGCCACAGGGAGGGAGGAGAGGGAGGAGGTTGAACCCTCTGACGTAGCGTCCCATGCACCGTCCATGCCTGCACATGAGGGTCCCCCAAGGAAGGCGGGTCGTCTACGGCAAAGACGTTGAGGGCCAGTGGCCCATGGACTTCTCCCAGGACACTGCACCTGGCATATAGCCCCTGGGTGCAACAGCATCCCCTATGAGACTCTCCCACATGGACTTGCTGGTCCCAGTCTGCCCAATGATGTCAGGCACTGTGGGCTAGACTCTGTTGACTGAAACAGTAAGGCTTCTCATCTCCAGCAGTGAATTTTGGATTCCCCCCCTTTCTGTACAGCACCTATTCACGTTTCATGCACTAGAGCGCCCAATAAATAATGTAAACATCATACGCATTTGGTGAGTAATCTTTGAAACAGCATACATGTATATGTGTCAGCAAATGTCATAAATGCAAGGTATACAACAAACAGCAGTCATCCACACACTTGGATCAGAATCTGAGTGAGGACACACATTGGTCAGAATTTTCCACAAACTACATACATGGATGGCAAGACACACCTGTGTGGGACAGTCAATGCTGGAGGGGGGATTGAATCCCAATACTGCTAGCACAGGCAGGCCCAGGAGAGTCACTTTGAGGAGTACATGTCAGTGTCACAAAAGTAGTAGTCCATGTAGGGAGTACCTACAACTGTGTCCTCAGGTATGTGAGCTACCATCAGCATGATGCATTACTGTGTATGTGATTAATGCCGCACAGGATTACGGTGGCAGGACAGACTGTGGGCAATGGGCTGGAGCACTCTACACAAGCACACCTGATTAGGTGACCTACCCCTATGGAGCTACAAGTACTATACAACTGTAATGGGAGCAACGCATACAGAAAAACAACACACATCAGACAAATACCAACCCCGGAACGGCCAAATCACACCACACCCAAGAGACAGGGTCATGGTGTGTGTCCCATGTGCCAACTTGACTGACTGTGACAGCAATGTTGAAGTGGTGTGAGCATGTTGTGTTCTGGCATGTGACTGTAAGCTAACAGTTTTCGGATCTAGTGGTGTTGACAAGCTAACACTGTACAATATTGTGCCTATGTAAGGTGTGTGTGTGTTGGACACGCCACATGACCTGGTGGTACGTAGACCCAATGTCATGTGAATCTGCATAGTTGTGCCAGTATGTGTTGCACACACACGCATAGCAGCAGCTATGGCTGAGTACACAGCATTTTCATAGCACGAGGGTGAATGTCTGGTGTTGTCTGTGTGTAGGGTGGCATGAACATGCTCTATTAATGGATGGAAGGAGGGTCATCCTGTAGGTGTCTGTGTTCCTGGATAGTGTGTGCTGCATGGTGGTGGTGTATGCAGCTGCAGCAATGAGTGAAGACATGACGGCAGGAGGGGTGTGACTAATTGCTAAACAAACACATAACACAAGGGCACCCGCAATGCACAAAGTGACATGTGGATGTGAAGGCAGGAGTGTCTGCCTCACTCAGGATCACTGACAACTAAATGGCACAGTAATCACCACACATCACAGTCACTGGATCAGGGCCCTTACGGTCAAGTGGGGCACAAGACACACAGCGTCTGCAGGTGTATACAAGAGCTAGTATGTTCAAAGGAAAACTGCACCAACAAAGACATGTACCTCACACACAACATAGTATTCTAGCCTTCACCCACCCCATGCGTGTGGTCAATATACAGTTACACACCTAACAAGCATGAGGTAACTACGTTCAAAATAGTATATGTGCACATTAGACGGACATGTGTGTAGAGCCACAAGCAGGCACTATATTCTGTAGGAGTCAGACGTCATGCACAACATGATAATCTACATTGTGAGCCCATGGAGCTTTCACAATCATACATGTGCATTGTCAATAAGTCCAATTTACACTAATCATGATGTCACCTGTAATGCCGCTTTACGAATACCTACAAGGCTGTCAACGACTGGCCGTACCTTTCTTCATCAGACTGGTGTGATGCTCTAAGGGTTCCACCTCCAAATAGCCCATTGGTCTGAGTACAAACAACAGACACAAAAGGGTGATCAGGCGAGGGAAGGAGAGGATGGGAACTGCTGGGAGGGAGACCTGAAACAGAGGCAATTAAGCATTAGGACAACATTCTCATGTCACAGACACTTCAAAAACCTCATTAGCTACACTGTACCAGTCACACCTGTGAAGTGTACTGTCTGGTGACAAATAATGATGATTAATCATGCCATCACATCAGATTCGATGCTGTGACACAGACACATAGAAACTGGGACAGTCTGTCATCCATTAGCGTCATGTGTAACGCTCACAAGTGAGCACCCATGCAAAAAGATCTATGTAGTATAAACACATTCCCAGGCACAGATGAGGTAGACCTCAGTAACAAATGGAAACATATGGAAATCCAACTACCGCTAACTCTAAAGTCTGTATGTGATATTGGTTAGCCATAAGGGCCCTGTAGGCTAACTAGAGCAAATCCACTACAGCTGTTAGTATCACATATGATGAGGAAGCTAATGATCGACATGCAATGAAGGCACTCTGTAGCCAGTCTTTTGGTGTGTCAAGTATGCATCACAATGCAAAACATGATATGCATGTACAAAAAATATTAAGTGCAAGTGATGTCCATCCAAGCTACATAATCAGACCCTACCATAGCACAGTCATGGTGCCGGCGACCAGAGATTCATGTGAATGACCGCACTCCACTGGTGCTACACAGAAATTCACATGTGCATCTTTCACACTTTTTACTTTGTCATGCTAAACATACATGGCATCATGTGCATCTAAACATCACGGCTACTCACTGTGAAGGCTGGCGTAGCAGTATTCTCAACCTGCACTGAGGTAACGACATGACAGTGACATGATATACTGCTGCAAGGGGCAATGCATCCATGTTAACTGATTCACAGGACAGTTGTCTTAAGATGTGGAACATACACTGGGCAACACCAACACCACATGGTTTCATGGTAATCACACTGGACTGGCCCACAAGCTGGAGGTGAGGATCCAGTCACATTCTAATGCACACAGTGAGGCTGAAATCCCCCACAGAGTCCGTGGTTGTGAGCTCTGACACAATGTCATGCCATGGTATGTGCAATGTTGCTGTGGCAATGTCTACACACATTGATGCATTCACCAGAGTATCAAAGTACAACAGATGACAGAAGGGGTGACTATCCTGTCATGGGAGTGGCCATACATGTCATGAGGTACATAATGGAGTAGCATGTATGCAAGATGACACCACATGCACATGAACATGTACCACACATTTCTACACATACCAACGCTAAACAGCCTCATATGAGTCCTTACCCAAATTGACTTCTCCACATGTTCAAGCATGCTCCGTTGATGTGGCTGACGTTGCAATCATAATGAGCAGTAGCAGGATGACCACGATGTACCCCAACGGACAACAGGCAGGGCGAGCTGTGGATGAGAGTGGCACACAAGGGGTCACGTTCGGTATAATGTCATTTTGTCATTGTCTGTTGAATAGCCAGATGTAGTATGACACCTGTACATTCCGAGTGCACTCATAGCACGTATGTGTGTAGCATTACAACTGAACATGTGACACAGCACAACACACATCCAAGTGATCTTGCTTACAGTCTGTTGCATACATAGCATGCTACCCATGCTACTCTATAGTCCATCTTTTACTTAAAAGACGAAAGGACTCACCATCATGAAAAGTGGTTGCGGATGAGGTGACCGCGGATATCATCTTCACCCTTCTCATCACTGGCATCCTGGCCAAGGCCTTCATCCTCAACGGGCGGATGTTCCAGCTCATCAGGATCCAGGTAGAGTGGCACAGCCTTCTCCACTGCTATGTTGTGTAGCATGCAGCACACGGTGAAGATGTCACACACCTTGCGTGGGCTGTATCTGAGGGCTCCGCCTGTCTTGTCCAGGCACCTGAAGCGGCTCTTCAGGAGTCCAAAGGTCCGTTCGATCACCTGCCTGGTCTTCACATGTGCATTGTTGTAACGCTGGTCTGCAGCTGTCCTGGGGTTGCGTAGCGGAGTCATTAGCCACGGCATGTTTGGATATCCAGCGTCTCCTGCAATTTGTAATCATGTACAAGAGTGAATCATATGATGCAGATCATGAAGTTGTGACATACTGACATACAGAGCTCACAGTGTATACTCACCAACTAGACATGCCCGGTGGTTGTGCAGCTGCAGCATCATCTGTGGTACCCTGCTACGCCTCATGATGAAAGCATCGTGGCACGATCCTGGATAACGTGCACAAACATGTGAGATAATCATGTTGGCAAGACACACCACCAGGGCATTTATCGAGTGGTAGTGTTTCCTGTTGCGATACGCTTGCTCCTGAGCCTGTGGTGGGACAAGAGTAACATGTGTACCATCAATTGCACCAATTACATGTGGCATACGGCCCAGGCCATAGAATTCCCCCTTGACATCTGTCAACTCTTCTGGAGTAGGGAATGTAATGAACTCATCAAGGTGGAGAAACATTGCTCCCAAAACATCACCCAATACCCGGCTAAACATGGTCTGAGACATCCCTCCCACATCAGCTATGGTAAATTGGAAGGTACCTGTGGCAAAGAAATGGAGGGCTGCCATCACCTTTACCTTGGGTGTCAGTGCACTTGGATACCTGTGGTGTGGTTGTAGGTGAGCCTCAAGCCTGCCCGTCAGGTCCTTGATCAACTGTCGGCCGAAGCGATATCGACGGATGCAGTTGCGCTCCCTCATGGCTTCCAAGTCAGGCAAGGGCCTTTCCAGAGGGGGTGCCCTGCAAGACACAATTTTAAGGAAATGTCTACAACTGTCTGACTAAGACTATAACAATGTACATGGCACAAGAAACACTTCTTCAAATAATGTAGACAATTTGGAGTGTGGCGTGGGATACACACAGATGCCAGCTCCCACACACTCCTCCGTGGCAAAGGAAAATACCTGTAGTGTGTGGAATGGATGTGACATGCATACAAGCCTTCTGATGTAAAGGTCTAAGTGACCATGACAATGTATCATGTCAGTGAGACACGTCTTGTCAATGTCAGTAGGAGGTTGTCTGCACACCCAGAGGGCAGACTGCAATACACACACACACCACATGTGCAATCATTTGCACTGTTCAGCCTTAGTCATGTCGCGGTGTGTACTTTCAGTGACAATTACATGACCATCATCATACAGCATGATAATTACATTTGTCACTGACGGTCTGTGATGCCATCACACATGTGAACGGGTCATTAACACACGTGGCATGGTGTGTGTACATTAGTCACCCTGCCATCACAGCAAGGACACAACATAGATGCTCCTACAGCAGATGCACAGTACTTTCAAGGACTAGTTACTTACCTTTTGTAAACCAATATCTGTAAGGAACAGTAGGCAGTAGCAAAGTGTCACATTTCAATACATACATAGCTTAGGACTAATTTGCCTCCCTGGGTGTCATCGATCTGACCAGTGAGTGGTGGCTATCCAGGCCACACCGGAACAAAACTAGTGTTGTTGATTGGCATCCGAAAAGGCCGTGGCCACGTTTTGGCCGTACCTACAACGCATACACTGGCAGCTGTTACACAAACATATCCCACAGAGAGTGTGGGTAGCAGGCAAAGATGCATGTCAAGTAGCTAAACATCACTCCCAGAGTCAGGGAGGATGATGACATCTTTGCGTAGTGCCTGTACCTCTTGGATACCCTCTACAGCGTAGGTAACGGGAATGTGTTCTGTGGTTTTGAGGGCTGCATGCAGATGCTTCCTGGGATGGGGTGGTAGGACAGGGAACATGGTCAGTCCGGGTAGGGCAGTGGGGGTCTGACAACGTGCCTGTTAGAATTGGGGGTCTCTGGTTGGCGCAAGTAGGTACTTGTGACAAGCAGGGACCCTCTCCTCTAAGTCAGGGCAAAGGATGACCCTTCAGAATGACCCTTGCTCACCCTCTAGGTGCGTGGCGTGAGCAGCCAAGGCTATTCTTCAGGCGTTTAGTCAGTTAAGCATTTGTAGTCACACACACAGTAAAATATACCAATCCCCTCACAAATGGACACCAGGCTGGGAGTATATAAAAATACGCTTCTTTATGTAAAAATTAAATATACTCTTTAGGACAGATTTATCACAAGATCAAATAACGTTTTTGGGGGCGCCCACAGGTTGTAAATAGGCAAGCTTCTCTTTCACATGTTCCACCAACAGCTCTTTGTTGTAGTTTAAATGGAGAGTTTCTTAGTTTCAGTGTTTTCTCTTAGTCTCTAAAAGAAATGTTCCTGGTGCTTTAGGTTATGTTGGGACACTTCTCTGAGTCCCTGGGGGAGGCTCCACTCCTCAATGCCCCCCTTTTTCCTTCCTTTGGACTGCCCAGGGGCTCCTTCACGCTTCTAGCCCGTTCCGGACAGAGATCCGGGCCCGACCTGTCAAATCTCACGCTTTCCGCGTGGGGCGCGTTCGGCCTGGCCGGGTCTCTGGAAGCACACGGCCCCCGCTGGTCTGCGGGACCCACTCGGGGGAGAGCGCCGACCTCAGAGCTGCCAAGGGGGGTGAAAGGCCAAAGAACCCAGCGCAGCCCCAGTCGCTCTGACAGGGGCTCAGATTGCAGCCTGCGGCTTCCCGACTGTCTGAGGATTCCAGCGGGAGGGGCTGGAGCGCGCTCGCGGAGAGGCGCTGCGGGCAGAGGCACACAGAGCAGAGCGGTGCGAGTCTGGTGAAAGGAACGGCTCGCACCGCGGGGGGATAAGCACAGTACCTTGGTCACTTGTAGGCAGGAGCAGTCAGCAAGGGGAAAACAAACGTTGCGGGCCCCTAGCCCGATGACGGTCTCGGTGGCGGCTTTTCTCCGGGGACAGATGCGAGGTGCCCAGCGGCTCAGGCAGAGCGAGGCTGGCACCCGAGGCGTCCGTCCGGCGGAGGTCTGTCCCCTGGGTCTGTTTACGTCCGGTGGGGATTCCTGGCGGGAGGGTGAGGCACAACAGCGAGCCTCCGTGGGCGGTGATTTCAGTGGTTTCCCTCGGCGGAGGGGGGGCGGCTCAGCAGAGCGGAGCTCTCCCTCGGCAGGGACGGGGAAACCGGCGAGCACGGCCTCGAGGAGGGGCTGGGGGGCACCACAGCAGCGAGCCTTCCCAGGCGGTCAACACAGCGATCTCTTCAGCGGGGGAAGAGCGGCTCAACGGAGCGGAGCTCTTCCTCGGCGGGGACGAGGAGACACAGTCGGTCACGGCCTCAGGGAGGGGCTGGGGGGCACCAAGGTCACAGCTCCGGCAGTGGTAGAAATCCCAGATAATTACCGGCAGACGAGCAGAGGGCAGGTTGAGCCAGATGGTCCTGTGGCTCAGGTCAGGGGGCAAGCTCAATCAAGCCCTTGGAGAATGTTTAAGCACAAAGTAGCAAAGTCTTTTCTCATTAAGTCTTTTCCTCTCCTTTCTCAGCAAGGCAAGCAGCAGGCCAGTCCTCCCAGCGTCTCTTCTCCTTCTAGTCGGGCAGAGGTCCTTCGTGGTGAAACAGGATTCTAATTTACAAGGAGCAGGGCTCCTACTTTTATACACAGTTTCTTTTGTTCTTACAGGCCAGGGGGGCCTTTGCATAACTGCTCCAGTCCCTGAGCACTTGTGGTGGGTACTTCTGCTTCTGCATTCAGTGTGAGGGCAGGCACATCAGCCGCTCCCCAGGGGGGCGGAGCCGGCATTGTGAAGACAGGGGCAGCCTGAGCACTTTGTTGACGAGCTTCGGTCCTTCCTGGGCCAGGTGCAGGCTGAGTCATCAGTCGCTCCCCAGGAGGGCGGAGCCAGTATTGTGGGGGCAGAGCACAGCCTGATGCATCATTCAGGGGAAACTCCCACCACCCACTAAGGTGTCATCCTGCTATTCACAACCTGTCAACTCCCAGCCCTGTCACTCACACAACTCAGACAGTCAGATACACACAAAAGCAGAGGCGGGCTGAAATAGTTAGACAAGCAAATGCTAGCTTTCTAAAAGTAGCATTTGCAAACACAGGCTATTAAAATAAACTTTACTAAAAGAAGTATTTTATTATTCTGAGTTCAGGCATACTAAACATTAATTTCTACCATGTTCCCTGAGCCTGCTGGGATTATAGAGTGTAATAATTCCAACAGCCCATCTGGCCTAGAAGGGAACTGGTAGCCTTACAATAGTGAAAAACGAATTTGGCAGTAATTCACTATTAGAACATGCCACACACATCAGGGCATGTTCTACCTTATACTTACAATGCACCCTGCCCTCAGGCCTACCATAGGGGTGACTAATATGAAGTTAAGGGAAGGTTTAGGGGCTGGCAAGTGTGTGCACTTGCCCAGCCAGCATGACAGTACCAGACTGCATGCAGGTTCTGCAATGGCAGACCCTAGACACATTTTAAGGCTGCTTCTGTGGGTGGCGCAACCAGCGCTGCAGGCCCACTAGCAGTATTGGCATTCACAAGCCCTGGCACTCCTGGTGCACTTTACTGGGGACTGACAGTAAATCCAATGAACCAATCAGGTATATCAATCACATGTACACTTTACAGTAGGGAGCACTTGCACTGCGGCACGGGTTGGCCGCGGCGCAGTGCCCTGAGTAGCGGATACCAGCAAAACATCTGAGGCACAACAGCAAAAAGTGGAAGGGAAACTCACGCCAAGGTGCCAGGTCTAACACGTGTCCCCTCCAGCTGAAATGTGGGGGGAACTACCCTTCCCCAGGGAGTTCCACATCACTAAGGCGGAAAAACCTGGACAGACCGTCAGCGTTGGCGTGATCTGTGCCAGGGCGGTGTTCCACCGTAAAGTCCATACCCTGTAGGGAGATGGACCACCTCAACAGTTTTGGGTTCTCACCCCTCATTTGCATTAACCATCTGAGGGGCCTGTGGTCTGTCTGAACCCGGAAGTGAGACCCAAACAAGTAGGGTCTTAGCTTCTTCAGTGCCCAGACCACAGCAAATGCTTCACGCTCTATTGCACTCCACCTACTTTCCCGTGGAAGTAACCTCCTACTGATGAAGGCTACAGGTTGGTCCCAGCCCTCCTCAGTCATCTGTGAGAGAACAGCCCCTACACCATGCTCTGAAGCGTCTGTTTGCACTATGAATTCCTTGGAGAAAGCAGGAGCCAGGAGCACGGGCGCCGTGCACATGGCAGTCTTCAGGGTGTCAAAAGCCTTCTGACAGGTGTCAGTCCAAATCACATTCCTGGGCTGCTTCTTAGAAGTCAGCTCTGTCAAGGGGGTCACAATAGTGCCATAGCCCTTGACAAACCTCCTGTAATACCCAGTGAGCCCCAGGAAGGCTCTCACTGCAGTCTGGGTCTTGGGGGGTTCCCAAGCCAGGATGGTCTCAATTTTGGGTTGCAAGGGTGCCACCTTGCCACTCCCCACTTGGTGTCCCAAGTACACCACGGAACCCTGCCCAATCTGGCACTTGCTCGCCTTGATTGTGAGGCCTGCCTTGCGCAGGGCCATCAACACTTCCCAGAGGTGTCGCAGGTGTTCTGGCCAGGTACCACTGAACACTGCGATGTCATCCAGGTAGGCGGCACTGAACTCATCCAGCCCAACCAACACCTGGTTGACCAACCTCTGAAAGGTGGCAGGGGCATTCTTCATCCCAAATGGCATAACCCGGAACTGGAAATGCCCATCTGGTGTGGAGAATGCTGACCTCTCCTTTGCCCCATCGGTCAAGGCGATCTGCCAGTACACAGACGTTAAATCAAACGTGCTGAGGAACCGGGCAGCCCCTAGCCGATCAATGAGCTCATCAGCTCTGGGGATAGGGTGCGCGTCAGTCTTGGTGACTGAATTGAGTCCTCTGTAGTCCACACAGAACCGGAGTTCAGGTGTGGCTCCCGGCGCAGCAGCCTTTGGGACCAAGACCACGGGGCTGGACCAAGGACTGCTGGAGGACTCAACCACCCTAAGAGCAAGCATCTTGGAGACCTCCTCCTTGATGCAGGCCCTGACCCTGTCAGTCACTCTGTAAGCTTTATGCTTCACAGGTAAGCTGTCTCCTGTGTCCACATCATGGACGCACCAATCTGTGACACCAGGAACCAGGGAGAACAGATCTGGAAACTGCCCCAGCAATTGGCGGCAGTCTTCCTGTTGTTCAGGGGTCAGGGTGGGTGAGAGGTTAACTCCATCCACTGACCCATCTTTCTCACAGGCCACTAAGAGGTCAGGAAGAGGCTCAGACTCCTCTTCCATTCCATCATCAGTTGCCAACAACATGCCCACTTCGGACCTTTTCAAGTGGGGCTTGAGGCGGTTAACATGTAGGACCCTTAAAGGATTCCTGGGCGTCTTCATGTCCACCAAGTATGTCACTGGGCTCTTGCGCTCCACAACCTCAAATGGACCTGTCCACTTATCCTGAAGTGCACAGGGTTCCACTGGGGCCAAGACATACACCTTTTGTCCAGGCTGAAGCTCTACCAGAGTGGCATTCTGGTCGTACCACCGCTTCATCTCTTCCTGGCTGGCTTCCAGATTTGCCTCAGCAAGTTGTCTGAAGCGCCTGGTCTGGTTTCTGAAGGCCAGCATGTAACTGTATACATTCTGGGGAGGTTTCCTGGGAGATTGCTCCCAGCCTTCCTTTACCAAACTCAGTGGTCCTCTCACTGGGTGACCATACAGCAGTTCAAAGGGGCTGAACCCTAGGGACTTCTGTGGCACCTCACGGTATGCAAAGAGCAGGCATGGCAAGAGGACGTCCCACTTACGCCTCATTGGACCTTCCAGGCCCATGATCATGCCCTTCAGGGTTCGGTTGAATCTCTCAACCAACCCATTTCCTTGGGGATGGTAAGGGGTGGTGAACTTGTAAGTTACACCACACTCTTGCCAAAGGGACTTCATATATTTGGATATGAAGTTGGTGCCCCTGTCGCTCACCACCTCTAGAGGGAATCCCACTCGTGAGAAAATTCCCATCAGTGCACGTCCCACCACGGGGGCCGTCACTGTCCTCAGAGGGATGGCTTCAGGGTACCGGGTGGCATGATCCACCAAGACCAGGATGAACCTGTTGCCCATGGCTGTCTTGGGGTCCAGAGGCCCAACAATGTCAATACCCACTCGTTGGAATGGAGTACTGACCACAGGGAATGGTTGGAGGGGAGCCTTGTTCTTCCCTCCACTCTTCCCACTTGCCTGGCAAGTTGGACAGGTCCTACAATGAGCATCTGAGCTCTTGTGCATTTGGGGCCAGTAAAAGTGGGTGACAAGCCTGTCATAGGTCTTGTCCATCCCCAAATGCCCTGCTAATGGCACATCATGAGCCAGTCCCAGTAGGAAGGCTCTGAACTTCTGGGGTACCACCAGCACACGGGCTGACCCAGGTTCAGCGGCCTTAGGCTCTGAATACAGGAGGTCATTCTCCCAGTACACATAATGTGTTTTGGCCTGAACACCGTTGGCCTGGTCTGCAGCCTGCTGCCGCATACCCACGAGAGAAGGGCATTCTTTCTGCTCCCTGCAGAATTCCTCCCTGGAGGGGCCTCCTTCTTGCTGCCAATGGGTCAGCTCAGGCAGGTCCCCCAGTTCAGCAATCTGTTCCCCTGTAGGCTCCAGGGCATCCCCCTCAAGGTCTGCTTCCTCCTGGACCGTGGGAACAGCAGGGGCCGGTTTCCCGCGCCCCTGCGCCTTCTCTCCAAGGCCGGTTCCTGGGCCTCTCCTTCAGGTCCCAGGACCTCTTGATCACCCCTACTGGCTGCCATTGACCGGGTGGTCACGCACGCCCAGTCAGGCAGACCCACCATCTTCAGGTGAGTCGTTTTCTCCACCTTTTCCCAAGGGGAGTCCTCCAAGTCATTCCCTAGCAAACAGTCAACAGGCATGGTTTTCCTCACACAGACCTGCAGAGTACCAGAGACCCCCCCCCACTCGAAGGGAACTTGAGCCATCGGACACTGGCTCTCAGAATTGTCAGCGTTGACAACCCTACAGTAGGCATGGGGTACAACCTGCTCTTGAGACACCAGGTGCTGCCTCACTGCAGTCACACTGGCTCCTGTATCTCTAAGAGCCTCAGCTTTCCTACCATTGATGGTCACTACCTGCCCATATTTCTTAGTGTTAGAGGGCAGGTAGTTTGTAGGGACCATTTCACTGTCTCCTAATGAGACTAGGGTCATCTGAACAGAATCTCCACCCCCTGGGACCATTACTTCTTCTCCTAAGTGAACACTAGTCACTTGCCGGGGGGGAGCACCAGTGGGTGCTGGCTTTCCAAACAGGCGACACTTGGGGTCACTGGCTATGTGCCCCGGGTCACCACATCTGAAACAATTGAAGGGCCCCTTTGGAACAGGTCTACCTGTCGGGCCCCATTCTGCTTTGGGGGTGGGGGAGGCTGAGAACCCTTCTGCTGGTTCCCTTGGGGATTACTTTGGGGGCCTTTAGGGAACCCTTTCTGTTTACCCCTGTCCCCCCCACTCTTCTGCTGGGGACCCTGCCCACCCTTGGCGGAGTCTCCCACTGGACCCTTGTGGACCCTGGTGCTGAGCCAGCGGTCTGCCTCCTCAGCAAGCTTCCTCGGGTTGGACAGCTTGCTATCAATCAGGTGCTGGCGTAACTCAGGAAAACAGTTATCAGACAAGTGCTCCCATGCAATTAAATCAAAGAGACTTTGAAAATCATTCACCTTGTTACCCTTCACCCAACCATCCAGGGCTCTGCAAAAAAAATTCACATACTCCACATACGTAGTCCCAGGACGCTTTGCACACCCCCTGAACCTCTGTCTATATAATTCAGGGGTAAGCCCATACCTGGTCATTAAGGCCTCTTTCATGTGGGGATAGGAAATATGTTCTGCAGTGGGCAAATCTAGCAGGGTGTCCCGCCCTTCGCTAAGGAACCTTCCCCACAACCCCGCTCCCCAATCCTTTTCAGGGACCCGGTGGGAGGACATGGCTACCTCATATGCCCTAAACCACTGTCCTATGTCATCCCCCCTAAAGAATTCCTTAACTACATCTTTGGGGATGTACACCTTGGACTCTACCTGCACCGGCGTTGTGCTGCCACCAGAAGGAGTTGTTCCCAAACCTCTTTGCTCCAACTCCTTCATTCTCAGGTCATGGTCCAGCTGGCGTTGCTGTGCCTCCATGGCCAATCTTTGCTTGTCCATTTCCATTTTTTGTTTTTCCATTTCCAATTGCCCAGCTAATCTTGCCATCTCCATTGCATGTGCCCTGTCTGCTGCCCTGTCTGCCAGTTCCTCTGGTGACAGGCCTCTGGGGGGCTCTGCAGCGCCATCTGGTGGAATGATATCCACCGGGGTCTGGGGATCTCTTGACTCCCTCCAGGCTCTCAGCGCCGTCACGAGCTGGGTCTTGTTGCTCAATCCACTTTTGGCAATTCTGCATTTTGTGCAGAGATCTCTCAGCTGGTCATTGGTTAAGCCCCTCAAGGCTTCCTCCCTCCAATCTATGTCATCTGCTCCAGAGAAGGTAGAGAGCGCTCTTCCAGCAGGGAGCGAGCCAGGCATGGCTTCAGTAATGGCAGATGTCTCAGCAAAATTAACAAAAAGGAACTGGAAACCTGTGGCTGCGTTATGGATCTGCTCTCACTATGTGGTGATCAGTAATTCACTGTAGGTAAACTACAAATGCAAATTCGCAAATCCTCACCGCTGCGTCCAATGTTAGAATTGGGGGTCTCTGGTTGGCGCAAGTAGGTACTTGTGACAAGCAGGGACCCTCTCCTCTAAGTCAGGGCAAAGGATGACCCTTCAGAATGACCCTTGCTCACCCTCTAGGTGCGTGGCGTGAGCAGCCAAGGCTATTCTTCAGGCGTTTAGTCAGTTAAGCATTTGTAGTCACACACACAGTAAAATATACCAATCCCCCCACAAATGGACACCAGGCTGGGAGTATATAAAAATACGCTTCTTTATGTAAAAATTAAATATACTCTTTAGGACAGATTTATCACAAGATCAAATAACGTTTTTGGGGGCGCCCACAGGTTGTAAATAGGCAAGCTTCTCTTTCAAATGTTCCACCAACAGCTCTTTGTTGTAGTTTAAATGGAGAGTTTCTTAGTTTCAGTGTTTTCTCTTAGTCTCTAAAAGAAATGTTCCTGGTGCTTTAGGTTATGTTGGGACACTTCTCTGAGTCCCTGGGGGAGGCTCCACTCCTCAATGCCCCCCTTTTTCCTTCCTTTGGACTGCCCAGGGGCTCCTTCACGCTTCTAGCCCGTTCCGGACAGAGATCCGGGCCCGACCTGTCAAATCTCACGCTTTCCGCGTGGGGCGCGTTCGGCCCGGCCGGGTCTCTGGAAGCACACGGCCCCCGCTGGTCTGCGGGACCCACTCGGGGGAGAGCGCCGACCTCAGAGCTGCCAAGGGGGGTGAAAGGCCAAAGAACCCAGCGCAGCCCCAGTCGCTCTGACAGGGGCTCAGATTGCAGCCTGCGGCTTCCCGACTGTCTGAGGATTCCAGCGGGAGGGGCTGGAGCGCGCTCGCGGAGAGGCGCTGCGGGCAGAGGCACACAGAGCAGAGCGGTGCGAGTCTGGTGAAAGGAACGGCTCGCACCGTGGGGGGATAAGCACAGTACCTTGGTCACTTGTAGGCAGGAGCAGTCAGCAAGGGGAAAACAAACGTTGCGGGCCCCTAGCCCGATGACGGTCTCGGTGGCGGCTTTTCTCCGGGGACAGATGCGAGGTGCCCAGCGGCTCAGGCAGAGCGAGGCTGGCACCCGAGGCGTCCGTCCGGCGGAGGTCTGTCCCCTGGGTCTGTTTACGTCCGGTGGGGATTCCTGGCGGGAGGGTGAGGCACAACAGCGAGCCTCCGTGGGCGGTGATTTCAGTGGTTTCCCTCGGCGGAGGGGGGGCGGCTCAGCAGAGCGGAGCTCTCCCTCGGCAGGGACGGGGAAACCGGCGAGCACGGCCTCGAGGAGGGGCTGGGGGGCACCACAGCAGCGAGCCTTCCCAGGCGGTCAACACAGCGATCTCTTCAGCGGGGGAAGAGCGGCTCAACGGAGCGGAGCTCTTCCTCGGCGGGGACGAGGAGACACAGTCGGTCACGGCCTCAGGGAGGGGCTGGGGGGCACCAAGGTCACAGCTCCGGCAGTGGTAGAAATCCCAGATAATTACCGGCAGACGAGCAGAGGGCAGGTTGAGCCAGATGGTCCTGTGGCTCAGGTCAGGGGGCAAGCTCAATCAAGCCCTTGGAGAATGTTTAAGCACAAAGTAGCAAAGTCTTTTCTCATTAAGTCTTTTCCTCTCCTTTCTCAGCAAGGCAAGCAGCAGGCCAGTCCTCCCAGCGTCTCTTCTCCTTCTAGTCGGGCAGAGGTCCTTCGTGGTGAAACAGGATTCTAATTTACAAGGAGCAGGGCTCCTACTTTTATACACAGTTTCTTTTGTTCTTACAGGCCAGGGGGGCCTTTGCATAACTGCTCCAGTCCCTGAGCACTTGTGGTGGGTACTTCTGCTTCTGCATTCAGTGTGAGGGCAGGCACATCAGCCACTCCCCAGGGGGGCGGAGCCGGCATTGTGAAGACAGGGGCAGCCTGAGCACTTTGTTGACGAGCTTCGGTCCTTCCTGGGCCAGGTGCAGGCTGAGTCATCAGTCGCTCCCCAGGAGGGCGGAGCCAGTATTGTGGGGGCAGAGCACAGCCTGATGCATCATTCAGGGGAAACTCCCACCACCCACTAAGGTGTCATCCTGCTATTCACAACCTGTCAACTCCCAGCCCTGTCACTCACACAACTCAGACAGTCAGATACACACAAAAGCAGAGGCGGGCTGAAATAGTTAGACAAGCAAATGCTAGCTTTCTAAAAGTAGCATTTGCAAACACAGGATATTAAAATAAACTTTACTAAAAGAAGTATTTTATTATTCTGAGTTCAGGCATACTAAACATTAATTTCTACCATGTTCCCTGAGCCTGCTGGGATTATAGAGTGTAATAATTCCAACAGCCCATCTGGCCTAGAAGGGAACTGGTAGCCTTACAATAGTGAAAAACGAATTTGGCAGTAATTCACTATTAGAACATGCCACACACATCAGGGCATGTTCTACCTTATACTTACAATGCACCCTGCCCTCAGGCCTACCATAGGGGTGACTAATATGAAGTTAAGGGAAGGTTTAGGGGCTGGCAAGTGTGTGCACTTGCCCAGCCAGCATGACAGTACCAGACTGCATGCAGGTTCTGCAATGGCAGACCCTAGACACATTTTAAGGCTGCTTCTGTGGGTGGCGCAACCAGCGCTGCAGGCCCACTAGCAGTATTGGCATTCACAAGCCCTGGCACTCCTGGTGCACTTTACTGGGGACTGACAGTAAATCCAATGAACCAATCAGGTATATCAATCACATGTACACTTTACAGTAGGGAGCACTTGCACTGCGGCACGTGTTGGCCGTGGCGCAGTGCCCTGAGTAGCGGATACCAGCAAAACATCTGAGGCACAACAGCAAAAAGTGGAAGGGAAACTCACGCCAAGGTGCCAGGTCTAACAGTGCCTATGTACAGACAAACATGCTGCGTGGCTGTACATGCTTGCAAATATACATACAGTGCTCTCATCAAGATAGGCCTGCAGAGGCTCAGCGTAGCATTAGTGTAGTAGAAGGACCTGAGTGACAAGTTGGTCCTCACCGCAGCAACAGGGAGATGAAGGGCCATGTTTCCAACCGCCCACATAAACACTACACTGAACGTTGCCCAATCATCCAAATACATATTTTGAGTTGAGACATCACCTGTGTCTGTCTAGGTGTCCACAACACTCGCATCCCCCAGTCCACCTGTCCTGTGGTGTTGGGACTGACACTCACGTGCCAGTGGGTCTTCTTGACCCTCCCAATACTCATTAGCGCCAATTGTAATGAGGTGTGGCCAGCTCATTGATGTTTACATTCCCATGCAGCATTAAGAGCGTTGTTCTGCCACACAGTTACCACGGCAGAGCCGTACAGTGTGTGGTATCGGGGCCAGCACCACCCCAGAATGGCGCCACGGCTGACACCTGGGGGAGATCTGGCAGTGAGGTTGTGAGTTGAACCAGCGGGGACCAGGATGAACATTCCGATCATGTCTGTCACAGCGGTTCTGGGACGTATGCACCGCCTGCGTCCGTCACTCAGCGAATGATGGCGTCAGGGGCATATCAACAGAGGCGCAACTGCCCCCTGACGGGTACGGTGGGCCAGAAGCTGATGCGGAGTCAGTGGGCGGGGTGAGGGACATCATGGACATGAGGAAGTGCACTTACTCCTCCTGTGTCACATGCAGGGCTGGGACCGTAGGTGGTGGTGCTGGCTACGATGGCTGCTATTCTGATGGAGCCGTGTGGTCGCCGTCACCCTAATCCCATGCAGCATTGCACTTGCATCGTGGTTATTTGTCAATGCAATTACACATCTCTGACTTATTTTGTTCACCTGACGAGTTTGCCCTGGGGAATGAAGTACTAATGAGGGGCTCACATGTCTCCACACCCACACACATGCACTGGTCCTACATCCCAACCATGAGCTATTGTGGTGCTGTGCCAACTGCTGGAGTCTGAGTGGCTTGTGGGAGATATCACACCTGGAATCATATGTCAGGTCCCCGCAATTGGAGCAGCTCTTGTTGTTGTGCCTGACGTGAAAACCGTGGAGACACAGACGGTGAGGGTCACTCACCAACATGAGGCCTTTTCATTCCTCACAGGCTTTGTAAGTGACATCCCTATTGGCACGGTCTTGAGTATGACAATAATAGGTAAATGTTCTGAAGTGTTAGTACAATGATTTAGGGTACAAAATGTGTAAGCTTTAACTTAGACCGGACCTGCGTTGGTGTTGAGAAACAAACAGAGGACCTGACGTGTGGACGCAGAGGTGACATATGACTACTCAGATAACGTCATCAGGGCACACACAACGCCAAGGATACTAGCAGAGCCAGAGGATTTACACACCAACACACAAGTGTACGGTATTACGGAAATTGCCATGTCCAGGATGACATGTGGGGATATTCTGAGGTGAGTAATACTTTACTGACCTGTTCATGGCATATGCTAACAGCATGCACAATGTTGCACATGGCACACACATGACGTGGTCACACAGGGTCATGCTGTGCGGCTATGACACCTCTGTGACAGTGGGCATGTTCCTGTCATCATGTGCCAGTTCCCTGTACTGAATTGTGGCCCATTCGAGTGTTCATGTGCCTCGCTACATGTTGCACACGTTAATCGTGTTGAAATTGTTGAATGCATGTGATGCACATGTGCATCATGAATGATGACATGTTGTGCAAGTTATTCACACATCAACTGAGGCACACGCTCACAATCCCTGTGCTTCTTCAATGTCTGCCAAACCTGGCACATACTGATGTATGTGTGCCATGCAGATGTATGCATCCACATGGTTGACATGAGTGTAGACTACATCCCTGCTGTGTGATTTCCTAGTGTGACTCTGCCAATGGTGACATGAAGGTGGACAGGGACGCAGCCTACACAATCGTTCACTTGACCATGTCTGACACAATGTACCCCAATGGTACGTGCCTGTGTACGCATCGTTTCCCTATCGCCTTTAGGCTCTACGCGACCTGAGCGTACCCCAATGGTACGTGCCTGTGTACGCATCGTTTCCCTATCGCCATTAGGCTCTACGCGAGCTGAGCGTACCCCAATGGTACGGGCGTGTGTACGCATCGTTTCCCTATCGCCATTAGGCTCTACGCGAGCTGAGCGTACCCCAATGGTACGGGCGTGTGTATGCATCGTTTCCCTATCGCCTTTAGGCTCTACGCGACCTGAGCGTACCCCAATGGTACGTGCCTGTGTACGCATCGTTTCCCTATCGCCATTAGGCTCTACGCGAGCTGAGCGTACCCCAATGGTACGGGCGTGTGTACGCATCGTTTCCCCATCGCCATTAGGCTCTACGCGAGCTGAGCGTACCCCAATGGTACGGGCGTGTGTATGCATCGTTTCCCTATCGCCTTTAGGCTGTACGCGACCTGAGCGTACCCCAATGGTACGTGCCTGTGTACGCATCGTTTCCCTATCGCCATTAGGCTCTACGCGAGCTGAGCGTACCCCAATGGTACGGGCGTGTGTATGCATCGTTTCCCTATCGCCTTTAGGCTCTACGCGACCTGAGCGTACCCCAATGGTAAGTGCCTGTGTACGCATCGTTTCCCTATCGCCATTAGGCTCTACGCGACCTGAGCGTACCCCAATGGTACGGGCGTGTGTATGCATCGTTTCCCTATCGCCTTTAGGCTCTACGCGACCTGAGCGTACCCCAATGGTACGTGCCTGTGTACGCATCGTTACACCATTCAATGTGTAGCATTGGCAATGGCAATGTCACCGTACTTGTGTGTGGATTTTAAAATATGCATAGGGAACAACTAGGGGAACAGTGTACTGTTCAAAATGCAACCAGGTTGTCATGGATACGGAGTTTTTTTACACTCCTACAGGTATCCTGGAAGAATCAGTTAGGAAAAATATACAATGTTGCGAAAGTTGTTGTTCAGCTCTGGCTCAATTTTCAAACCATGCATATGTGTGTCATGGGCTTAGGTGTGATGTGATTGGATGGAACATGGGATGCAAATTATGGTGGCCTATCACACACTACTCCTTGGACTCACAGACCCTCTGCAGCACAGATATAAGGCAGCATGTGGCTGTGGCAGGGCACTTGCCTGCACAACATTGGTGTGCTTACCACAGCTGCTGTCTCTGCATCCTCTGGCCCTGATTAGTTGAACATGGAGAGGGCACCTGCATTCACTGATGGTGAGAACAAGGCCCTTCTGGATGCCCTCCTGCCAAACTTCAGCAAGCTGTATGGGAGACCAGAGGATCAGGTGAGTGATGTGTGCAATACCTTGGAGTGTGCACCTGTTGTGTGTGTGACATCATAGCCACTGTGTAGTAATAGTGGATATATGCAATGTTGTTGTGAGTGAGTGCCAGGGTGCACAGTGTTGTTAGAAGAGAGTTATTTGTTGTAGTGTGGTGTGTGACAGCATGTCACGTGCTGCATTGCACCCAGATATAGCATATCTTGTTCAGTGAGTGTCATGCTCAAAGAGTGTTTTACAGCCCTCATGTAATCTGTAGAATTTCTATGTCATGCTAAGCAGTTGTGTTAGCACACAGGCCACATACTCCTGGACAATGATGCTAATGTGTGTGCCATACGTTGCCCTGTTGTCATCATGTGTTTTGTGCACATATGGGTGTCTTGGGAACATGCACCAGGTATACTGATGTTCTGTAACTTTACATTTGTGACAGGTATCTGCCTATGAGAAGGGTGAAATCTGGGTGGACATCGCCAGGGCTGTCCGGAGAGAGGGGGGGCCTCGCAGGAGGCTTCGAAACATAAAGAAGAGGTGGCAGGACATCCGGTGCTGGAGCCGCCGCATCGCCCGATTCCAGCTGAAGCTGGAAGCTCCACGCCGGCATGGCGGCAGCCGCCACCTCACCCCCAACATGCTCCGGGTCCTGGAAGTGGTGTTCCCAGACCTCCATAGGCAGTTGCAGGAGGGACAGCAGCACGAAGGGGGTAGGTACATGTCTGTTTGTAGTCATGTGTGTGAGAAATGGTACCTGAAGAGCTCTAAGGCATGGTCACACTCCCATAGTTTGAGTGGTGTGGTCAGACAGGCAGTTCATGCATTGGAATTCGATTGTCCCTCTGTCAGCAGCTGCTTCTTTACATGCCTTGCCCTACTCCACAGTAGAGGTTTGCTTTGGCTAATGCTTGTTTTTGACATGTACTCCTATGGTGCAGTGTCTCAAGTTGCATCTTCCTTTGCACATCATCATGTTGTAGGGGGGTATGTGACACCTGTTCGTACCTTAAATGTAGCACCACATGTGCACTATGTCTGCCCTTCTTCATATTGTGGCACTGTTCTGGAGTCTCAACAAGTGTTTTGTGCACAAGTCAGCCTCAGTGGCCTTTGTCCATGGTACACTTTCTAATTATCTTGCGTTAGCTACAGGTGCACAATGTACATGTGCTATATTTTGGACTTCTGCGTACTCACACTGGGCAGTGCGTGTGTGCATATTCTCAACATCTGTGGCATGTTCTTTGTACGTAGTATTGATGGTTTGCCACACAATGTGACTTTGGATGTACAAAGCGGTGATGGCAGTGTGAGGTGATGGAAGACTTGTTTCAGGTTACAGGATGGCATCACATGGCAGTTTGCCCAGGACTTTTCTAATGTGGCACAGAGTCAAAGCAAATCAAACATGACCAGGTCTTCATTTGGGTGGCAGGGTTGGCTAATGAACTGTTATGCATCATCAGCTATCCTGTTGTCAGGCAGTGGATCATGATTGTGTCTCTCATACAAGTATTTTCCTTGCCTATACCTTGTCTCCTACCTTACATTGAGCTTTGTGTCTCTGACATTTCTCCACAAGTAGAATTGTCATTATGAAGAGTTATGTGTCATGTGACTCATGATGCATGCCATGGTGACGAAAAAGGCCATTTGATTTGCAGCTGATATGTCTGATGGGTACAGGTGACTGATATGTTTTCATTCTTCTCCTTGCTCACAGCATCATCATCTGCATCTGGAGGAGACAGAGGCGCGGACCAGGCGGAGGGACACACCGACAGTGCCACCTGCTGGGAGGTGTCAGAGGGAGGCAGTGGCACAGAGTGGGAGGAGAGTCTGCAGGCCGCACGACATGTGACTGACACATCGTACCATGCCGACGAATCTGAGACAGACTCTCAGGAGGGGGGGGAATATGCAGCAATGGTCACTCATACATCTTTGGCTGCCCTCCCCTCCTCCAGTCCCATCTCCAACCTCCCACTCCTTGGTGTGCCTAGGGTCCGTGCTAGCCCCCGTGTCTCATTTGTTCCCGGCACCGCAGCCCCTGCCCTTGTGTCCCCTGCTTCCCTCAGTGCTGAGACAGTGGACCTACTCCGGCAGATTGCAGTAGGTCAGGCATCCATGCTGTCTGTCCTCCATGGACATACACAACTGATGACACAGCTGGTGTCGTTCATGGAGGGCATGTCATCAGCCATGTCTGATCTGCGTCGGAGTGTGGCTGCCATTGAATCAACGCTGACGGCAGCTATGTACACCCAGCAGCATCTGTCCCCCCCCATCCTTCAGAGCCATCCACCTCTGCCTCTCACATACCTACACAGCATACACGCACACGCCACAGGTCAGACACACCCAGCGCACACACACAGCATAAGAAGCTCAAAGCTCCACGCACACAGTCTCAAGGGCAAGTAGGCACACCCACAGGGAGAGGGGAGACACCTCACACACGCATCCACACACCCAGTAGGACTGACTCACAGCCCTGTACCTTCACCCCCAATGTGTCCCCGGGTTCAGGTGGTAGTTTTTCCGCCCTGGCTGAGGTGTTCAGCCAGGTTTTTTAATCTACTTTCGGCGATGCCCCAACCAGTGTGGATGAATCCACTACACCTGCACCCACTCCACCTGTCCTTCCCTCTCCTGTCCATGCGGTGCCGGAGGATTCCACAGATGGTGCCCCCGTAGTCAGCACAGCTGATTAAACGCCATGTGCAGACAGGTTTGGGTGAGATGACACCCATGGAGGCACAAACCATTGCTGAGACTCTATTGGACTGGCCATTGGCCTTTAATGAGCGAGGACTCTCATTTGCTTTTATTTTGTGATTCCGCTGAATAAAGCAAATTTTTGCTTTTCAGATTTGTAGTTTGTGTGATGATGTCTGTGACTGCTGGGTGCCTGGGAGCTGGTGTGATGTTCACATTTAGGTATACTAAAATGTGTCTATCTCCTGAGGGTAATGAGGTTGACATTGGTATGTTTATGATGTATGAGCTGGGCAGTGGTGGGCACTCTGATGCTGGGCACTCTGATGCTGGGCAGTGGTGGGCACTCTGATGCGGGGCACTCTGATGCTGGGCAGTGGTGGGGACTCTGATGCTGGGCACTCTGATGCTGGGCAGTGGTGGGCACTCCGATGCTGGGCAGTGGTGGGGACTCTGATGCTGGGCACTCTGATGCTGGGCAGTGGTGGGCACTCCGATGCTGGGCAGTGGTGGGGACTCTGATGCTGGGCACTCTGATGCTGGGCAGTGGTGGGCACTCTGATGCTGGGCACTCTGATGCTGGGCAGTGGTGGGGACTCTGATGCGGGGCACTCTGATGCTGGGGACTCTGATGCGGGGCACTCTGATGCTGGGCAGTGGTGGGCAGTGGTGGGCACTCCGATGCTGGGCAGTGGTGGGCACTCTGATGCTGGGCACTCTGATGCTGGGCAGTGGTGGGCACTCCGATGCTGGGCAGTGGTGGGGACTCTGATGCTGGGCACTCTGATGCTGGGCAGTGGTGGGCACTCTGATGCTGGGCAGTGGTGGGCACTCTGATGCTGGGCACTCTGGTGCTGGGCAGTGGTGGGGACTCTGATGCTGGGCACTCTGATGCTGGGCAGTGGTGGCCACTCTGATGCTGGGCACTCTGGTGCTGGGCAGTGGTGGGGACTCTGATGCGGGGCACTCTGGTGCTGGGCAGTGGTGGGCACTCCGATGCTGGGCAGTGGTGGGGACTCTGATGCTGGGCACTCTGGTGCTGGGCAGTGGTGGCCACTCTGATGCTGGGCACTCTGGTGCTGGGCAGTGGTGGGGACTCTGATGCTGGGCACTCTGATGCTGGGCAGTGGTGGGCAGTGGTGGGCACTCCGATGCTGGGCAGTGGTGGGGACTCTGATGCTGGGCACTCTGATGCTGGGCAGTGGTGGGGACTCTGATGCTGGGCACTCTGATGCTGGGCAGTGGTGGCCACTCTGATGCTGGGCACTCTGATGCTGGGCAGTGGTGGGCACTCTGATGCGGGGCACTCTGATGCTGGGCAGTGGTGGGGACTCTGATGCTGGGCAGTGGTGGGCAGTGGTGGGCACTCCGATGCTGGGCAGTGGTGGGCACTCTGATGCGGGGCACTCTGATGCTGGGCAGTGGTGGGGACTCTGATGCTGGGCACTCTGATGCTGGGCAGTGGTGGGCACTCTGATGCTGGGCAGTGGTGGGCACTCTGATGCGGGGCACTCTGATGCTGGGCAGTGGTGGGGACTCCGATGCTGGGCACTCTGATGCTGGGCAGTGGTGGGGACTCTGATGCTGGGCACTCTGATGCTGGGCACTCTGATGCTGGGCAGTGGTGGGCACTCTGATGCGGGGCACTCTGGTGCTGGGCAGTGGTGGGGACTCTGATGCTGGGCAGTGGTGGGGACTCTGATGCTGGGCAGTGGTGGGGACTCTGATGCTGGGAACTCTGATGCTGGGCAGTGGTGGGCACTCCGATGCTGGGCAGTGGTGGGGACTCTGATGCTGGGCACTCTGATGCTGGGCAGTGGTGGGCACTCTGATGCTGGGCACTCTGATGCTGGGCAGTGGTGGCCACTCTGATGCGGGGCACTCTGATGCTGGGCAGTGGTGGGGACTCTGATGCGGGGCACTCTGATGCTGGGCAGTGGTGGGGACTCTGATGCTGGGCACTCTGATGCTGGGCAGTGGTGGGCAGTGGTGGGCACTCCGATGCTGGGCAGTGGTGGGGACTCTGATGCGGGGCACTCTGATGCTGGGCAGTGGTGGCCACTCTGATGCGGGGCACTCTGATGCTGGGCAGTGGTGGCCACTCTGATGCGGGGCACTCTGATGCTGGGCAGTGGTGGCCACTCTGATGCGGGGCACTCTGGTGCTGGGCAGTGGTGGGGACTCTGATGCTGGGCACTCTGATGCTGGGCAGTGGTGGGCAGTGGTGGGCACTCCGATGCTGGGCAGTGGTGGGGACTCTGATGCTGGGCACTCTGATGCTGGGCAGTGGTGGGCACTCTGATGCGGGGCACTCTGATGCTGGGCAGTGGTGGGGACTCCGATGCTGGGCACTCTGATGCTGGGCAGTGGTGGGCACTCTGATGCTGGGCACTCTGATGCTGGGCAGTGGTGGGGACTCTGATGCTGGGAACTCTGATGCTGGGCAGTGGTGGGGACTCTGATGCTGGGAACTCTGATGCTGGGCAGTGGTGGGCACTCTGATGCTGGGCACTCTGATGCTGGGCAGTGGTGGGCACTCTGATGCGGGGCACTCTGGTGCTGGGCAGTGGTGGCCACTCTGATGCGGGGCACTCTGATGCTGGGCACTCTGATGCTGGGCAGTGGTGGGGACTCTGATGCTGGGCACTCTGATGCTGGGCAGTGGTGGGCACTCTGATGCTGGGCACTCTGATGCTGGGCAGTGGTGGCCACTCTGATGCGGGGCACTCTGGTGCTGGGCAGTGGTGGCCACTCTGATGCGGGGCACTCTGATGCTGGGCAGTGGTGGGGACTCTGATGCTGGGCACTCTGATGCGGGGCACTCTGATGCTGGGCAGTGGTGGGGACTCTGATGCTGGGCACTCTGATGCTGGGCAGTGGTGGGCACTCCGATGCTGGGCAGTGGTGGGGACTCTGATGCTGGGCACTCTGATGCTGGGCAGTGGTGGGCACTCTGATGCTGGGCACTCTGATGCTGGGCAGTGGTGGCCACTCTGATGCGGGGCACTCTGGTGCTGGGCAGTGGTGGGGACTCTGATGCGGGGCACTCTGGTGCTGGGCAGTGGTGGGCAGTGGTGGGCACTCTGATGCTGGGCACTCTGGTGCTGGGCAGTGGTGGGCACTCTGATGCGGGGCACTCTGGTGCTGGGCAGTGGTGGGGACTCTGATGCTGGGCACTCTGATGCTGGGCAGTGGTGGGCACTCTGATGCTGGGCAGTGGTGGGGACTCTGATGCTGGGAACTCTGATGCTGGGCAGTGGTGGGCACTCTGATGCTGGGCACTCTGATGCTGGGCAGTGGTGGGCACTCTGATGCGGGGCACTCTGGTGCTGGGCAGTGGTGGGCACTCTGATGCGGGGCACTCTGGTGCAGGGCAGTGGTGGCCACTCTGATGCGGGGCACTCTGATGCTGGGCAGTGGTGGCCACTCTGATGCGGGGCACTCTGATGCTGGGCAGTGGTGGCCACTCTGATGCTGGGCACTCTGATGCGGGGCACTCTGATGCTGGGCAGTGGTGGGCACTCCGATGCTGGGCAGTGGTGGGGACTCTGATGCTGGGCACTCTGGTGCTGGGCAGTGGTGGGCACTCTGATGCGGGGCACTCTGGTGCTGGGCAGTGGTGGGCACTCTGATGCGGGGCACTCTGATGCTGGGCAGTGGTGGGCACTCTGATGCGGGGCACTCTGGTGCTGGGCAGTGGTGGGCACTCTGATGCGGGGCACTCTGGTGCTGGGCAGTGGTGGGCACTCTGATGCGGGGCACTCTGATGCTGGGCAGTGGTGGGGACTCTGATGCTGGGCACTCTGATGCTGGGCAGTGGTGGGCACTCTGATGCTGGGCAGTGGTGGGGACTCTGATGCGGGGCACTCTGATGCTGGGCAGTGGTGGGGACTCTAATGCGGGGCACTCTGATGCTGGGCAGTGGTGGGGACTCTGATGCGGGGCACTCTGGTGCTGGGCAGTGGTGGGGACTCTGATGCTGGGCAGTGGTGGGCACTCTGATGCGGGGCACTCTGATGCTGGGCAGTGGTGGGGACTCTGATGCTGGGCACTCTGATGCTGGGCAGTGGTGGGGACTCTGATGCGGGGCACTCTGGTGCTGGGCAGTGGTGGGGACTCTGATGCTGGGCACTCTGATGCTGGGCAGTGGTGGGGACTCTGATGCGGGGCACTCTGATGCTGGGCAGTGGTGGGCAGTGGTGGGGACTCTGATGCTGGGCACTCTGATGCTGGGCAGTGGTGGGCACTCCGATGCTGGGCAGTGGTGGGGACTCTGATGCTGGGCACTCTGATGCTGGGCAGTGGTGGGCACTCCGATGCTGGGCAGTGGTGGGCACTCTGATGCTGGGCACTCTGATGCTGGGCAGTGGTGGGCAGTGGTGGGCACTCTGATGCGGGGCACTCTGATGCTGGGCAGTGGTGGGCACTCTGATGCGGGGCACTCTGATGCTGGGCAGTGGTGGCCACTCTGATGCGGGGCACTCTGATGCTGGGCAGTGGTGGCCACTCTGATGCGGGGCATTCTGATGCTGGGCAGTGGTGGGCAGTGGTGGGGACTCTGATGCTGGGCACTCTGGTGCTGGGCAGTGGTGGGCACTCTGATGCGGGGCACTCTGGTGCTGGGCAGTGGTGGGCACTCTGATGCGGGGCACTCTGATGCTGGGCAGTGGTGGGGACTCTGATGCTGGGAACTCTGATGCTGGGCAGTGGTGGGCACTCTGATGCTGGGCACTCTGATGCTGGGCAGTGGTGGGGACTCTGATGTGGGGCACTCTGATGCTGGGCAGTGGTGGGCAGTGGTGGGGACTCTGATGCTGGGCACTCTGATGCTGGGCAGTGGTGGGCACTCTGATGCTGGGCACTCTGATGCTGGGCAGTGGTGGGCACTCCGATGCTGGGCAGTGGTGGGGACTCTGATGCTGGGCACTCTGATGCTGGGCAGTGGTGGGCACTCTGATGCTGGGCACTCTGATGCTGGGCAGTGGTGGGCAGTGGTGGGGACTCTGATGCTGGGCACTCTGATGCTGGGCAGTGGTGGGCACTCTGATGCGGGGCACTCTGATGCTGGGCAGTGGTGGCCACTCTGATGCGGGGCACTCTGATGCTGGGCAGTGGTGGCCACTCTGATGCGGGGCACTCTGATGCTGGGCAGTGGTGGGCACTCCGATGCTGGGCAGTGGTGGGGACTCTGATGCTGGGCACTCTGATGCTGGGCAGTGGTGGGCACTCTGATGCTGGGCAGTGGTGGGCACTCTGATGCTGGGCACAGGTGGCCAGGGGGGGGGGGGCGGGGTCTCAGACACACACTCTCATACTTACACATACAATTACTTAGCAGACGTATGTCCCACACGTCTATTGCACTGGTGTTGTGCGGTGAGCTGGATGACGTACATCGAGCTGGATGACGTACATGCGGCACGTATAACACTGGTGGAGTGTGGTGACGTACCGTATCCCGAAGTCGATGACGTAGGTGCGGTACCTCTCCGTATTACACTAGTGATGTGCGGTGACGTTCCGTACCCCGTGGGCGATGACGTAGGTGCGGGACGTCTCCGTATTACATTGGAGTTGTGCGGTGACGTTCCGTACCCCGACGGCGATGACGTAGGTGCGGTACGTCTCCGTATTACATTGGAGTTGTGCGGTGACGTACCATACCCTGAGCTGGATGACGTACATGCGGCACGTATAACACTGGTGGAGTGCGGTGATGTACCGTACCCCGAAGTCGATGACGTAGGTGCGGTACCTCTCCGTATTACACTAGTGATGTGCGGTGACGTACTGTACCCCGAAGTCGATGACGTAGGTGCGGTACGTCTCCGTATTACATTGGAGTTGTGCGGTGACGTTCCGTACCCCGAAGGCGATGACGTAGGTGCGGTACGTCTCCGTATTACATTGGAGTTGTGCGGTGACGTACCGTACCCCGAGCTGGATGACGTACATGCGGCACGTATAACACTGGTGGAGTGCGGTGACGTACCGTACCCCGAAGTCGATGACGTAGGTGCGGTACCTCTCCGTATTACACTAGTGATGTGCGGTGACGTACCGTACCCCAAAGTCGATGACGTAGGTGCGGTACGTCTCCGTATTACATTGGAGTTGTGCGGTGACGTTCCGTACCCCGAAGGCGATGACGTAGGTGCGGTACGTCTCCGTATTACACTAGTGATGTGCGGTGACGTTCTGTACCACGTGGTCGATGACGTTGGTGGGCCCGTCCCCGTATTACAATGGTGTTGTGCGGTGACGTAACGTACCCCGTGGTCAATGACGTTGGTGCGGCCGCTATCCGAATGACACTAGTGATGTACGGGAGTGTGTGGTGCAACGTACCCAGACATGACAGTCGTGCAATGGAGATGTGCCCGTGTGGCAACACGTACAGGTATGTTGGAGTTCGTTGTACTCACCTTCTGCGCCATCGTCGGTTTCTATATACGAGGTGGTGGGCGTACAGGATAGGGATGACACGGACGATGGCGTTCATGTCTTGCTTGTCGTGTACCGGGTGCCGGGTTTGCCGGAGTGAGGGTTTACAGTAGTTTTGGCCTCTCGTAGCAAAAGAGCCGTACGGTGTGTGTCCGACACGGATCGTACTTCCTGGGTCGGAAGGCGAGGTCTATTTACGTACGGACACTGCGTGGTGCGTCAGCCGACTGCAATTCGTATGGATTTTCGATTTGTACGGTGTTTTTTACGAGTCGTACGGAGGCACGCATTAATTTGTGATCGTACTTGCTGAATCGTACGGGGACGCCTACGGGTGCGATTCGTACGGGGAAAAACGCTCCGAACTACAATTCGGAGCGCTTTTTACCGGATCGGAATCGACCCCCATGTGTACTAACAGTCACATGTATATATGTCATAGCTGGGGTCTGCGCAATTAGCTGAAGGACTAGGAGTTTTGGGAAGAAATTGTTGCATGCATATATCAGTATCAACAGGCCAAATGGTTATACCTTAAGGATATAACTTGGCAAATTGCATGTACTATTTTGAATTTTATCATTATATGTAGCATCTGTGGTATTTTTTCTCTACCAATTTGGATTTAAAAAAAAATTAAATTGTGGAATAAAAGATGTTGTGAAATCGCTCCTGGGCCTAAATCCTTGACAAGTGGTCTGCTAGATTGTTTTAGTCAGAACATTTATTTCTCTAGGTATTACGCATTCTTTAAAAGGGGTGCCTTTATGATGAATCCGCCAAAATGTTGTTCCCCAAAGACATTTTTCCATCAATGCCTTCTTTCCAATGCCAATAATCTAGTATAGCAACATTTTTAATAAATGATCTAGAGTAGATTTGTTTGCTGTTGGTAATTAGGTTCTTTAGTAATCGTACTGGGTTTGTGAAAAATAAAAATCTGAAGGATCCATTTTGGCAGCACTATTAAAACATATAATTTTCTTTAAGCAATTCTTGTGACCATATAAAGGTGGAGCCCTGCAGTGTTCCCACTGTGAGGAGTTAAATATCTCTATTAACTGGTTCCATGTAAATAAGGATGGACACAACGGTGGAATATTTATCAGCATTTAGAGATGAATCCTCATTGTAGAGGGGTGTTTCTGCCTATAGATCTAACATCATACTTTTATAATGTCTCAGCCATCTGTAAAGGAACAAGGTATTAACATATCGTCCATTGAAAGCTTTAAAACATAAGGGATCCGCAACAGTTCAGTGGGTCCATTATTTGATAAGGAACCATTTCCCAAACTATGCCGTCCACAAAAGTAGAAGCAGTGATATTCATAGCAGGATGATCGTCTTGAGCTCTGTGAGAAGAAGAATGTGGCTGCTGTGCTGGAACCCCAGGTAAGGCACACATTTAGCAGAAATGCAATGTTTGTTTAACAAAAGCAAGAGCGCCATCAGCTGCTGAGTCAAAGTATCCATCCAGAAGTATGACCATTGTGGCATTGGTTACCTGTCACTAAACTAATAATAATAATCAGTAGGTGAGTTTGAGTGACTGTGGACTCTGTGGCAAATCATTTATTTCAAAATCAGAGCCATTTTCAGAAAGTGATATTTCTTCCAATGACATCACTTCAGTTGATGTTGGCTCCGTCAGAGGTTCATAGTAGATCATAGCAGTAGTGGAATCTGTTGGAATTGTCAAGATCGCTCCAACAGGCTCCTCTGTGAAATCTGGCACTCTGTGTGTAGCTGGAGACAGACACAGCAGGCTGAAGGGTCCCCAGATTGGGAGTTAATTTATCAGCATTGCTGTACTCCACAGGGTAGCTCCTTCGGAGTAGGGAGAGGTTGTGAGGCTCTACTCTGAAGGAGTCTTGGTGTCAGAGGTGGACTGATGTAGAGAATCAGCCTCATAAAGCTTTTTAGCATGGACAATGGAGACTTCTCTTATAGTTTGTGTGTCTTATACCCAGAAACTGGAATGGGTAGTATGTAGGATGGCCGACATACTTGTTTATCGGAGATGTTTTCTTGAATTAGAACACCTACCTTGGGAATCCACCCATCAGCACCTTTCTTTTCACCAATGCAGTCAGAAGACCTCAATTAGACAGTTAAATGTTGGTCCAGGTTGAACTTTTGTTCTTCCGCCACTGTTCCAGGATTACCTAGGTTAGGTATTTGTACTGATACTCTGAACAGTATCTCGTATGGAATGCGACCACCTAATACGACTGTAGGCAAAATATTTAATGTTCTTTGGACCTCACTCAGATTACTTAGCCAACTTAGTCTTACTCTGAACACCCTACTGGTCAAGGCTTGTTTAATGGTAATGTTGGAATGCTTTAGTAACCCGTTGCTCTTTGTGTGTAAGGAATTGAGTAATACAGACATACTCCCAACAGCATCCCTGAATGCCTTTGTGGCAAACTCAGGATCATTCTCTGAATGAAAGGTATGATCTGCGCTCATGGTTAATAAGGCTTGCAAGTCTTTGAAGCCCACTCGAGCATCGTCATTAGTTTGTGGCCTAATCCATAGCTATCGGGAGCATCAATCAGTCTTAACCAATATATGCTGATATTGATTAGGAGACATGGTTGGTCTGATATGATCGAGAAAAACTATGCCAAACAGCCAACTGGTGATAGTAAGAGGAGTCAGCGCTGGTCATAAAATGGCAGACTGTTTAATTTGCTGTTGAATGTTGCATTGCCATGCATTGGGCCTCTTTACGATGTCAGATGGAAGGCCATCTGACAGCTTGTTGGTGGCAGTCCATCTGACTTCTGACGCCACCATATTACAATACAGGGGGTCTGACTGATGCCTGTGGGGGAAATCTGCTGAGCATCTGATACGATCAAGGATCAGTGTAGCGGGCAGATTGTAATCCCTAATATGGAGGAGGTGTCATTTAAACAATCCATTCTTTTAAAGGTAGTTTTGTAGCCATGTGTGGTCATTATGGTCACCATCTGGTCCACCGCAGTCATTTATGTAGATGTCATCAATGTATGATAAATAATAAACAAAACAGCAACCCAATATTCCCTTGTGGGCTTGGGTATCTATAGTATTTATGTTATTTATTTATTTAAACAGTTTTCTATAGCGCTGGCTAGACCCGAAGGTACCAGAGCGCTTTACATAACATCAACAAAGTAACAACAATAATAACAATTACAATTTACATCATGTATGAGACAAAATGAACGTGAAAGAAAGGAGAGGAAAGGGGGAGAGGGGGAGTTAGAAGAGAGAGGACGAGGGGGAAGAAGGAATAAGGGACAGAGAGGAAAGTCATTCCAAAGACCGCATGGGGAGGTGACTGCCAGGGAGGTAATCCCAGGCCAGTCTCCCCAATAGCTTACAAGGAGGCTCCAACGGGCATCGGTCAGGAAGATGGATAGAAAGGAGTTAAAGAAAATGTAGAAAGGCAGAAATAAGATGAGGGGAGGGGTGGGCGAGACAGGGAGAAGGGGAGAAACGGTGCCCAAGGTCCTGCTGGGCAGGTGACGGTCAGGGGGTGAACCCTGGCCAATCTCCTCATTAGCTGAACAGAGCAGCTCCACCGGGCGTCGGACATATTGCTCAGACTCCGCTGACAGGATAGAGGTCATGTGTACTCAGGAATTGTCCGAAAAGTTCGGGGGTGGAGTCGTGGTCCAAAAGATTTCCAGACATCCTCTTGAGGTCAGTCCCAGTTCGGGAAGGATTGAGCAAAGAAAAGTTCAATAAGGGGGAAAAAGAGTCCCAACTATTGGCCATGTTGGGGTCAGGCATCTTGGAAGGATTGAGAGAATAAAAGTTCAGAAAGGGGGATGAAGAGTCGCCACTGACGGCCATGTTGGGGTCATGCATTCTCTAATCCTTACCCACACCGTGAGAGTGTCGAGAACAAAAGAACTTTACAGGGAGAGAAGGGCCAGTCTCCCATTAGTTAATTAAGAAGCACACTAGATCTCCCCGGAGTCCCAAGGCGCTCGAGGTGTGGGGCAGACCCTGTACACGCACTAGGACACAACTCCCATTACAGTGGGTAGCCGGGTGGGAGCCGCCATTTTGCCTCATGCGGGGGCGCTCACCTCAATCATCGACTACCAGTGTCTCTGGGTTCCGAGCAGGCTATCAGGCCTGTTCGAGGGTTGCTTATCACACAAAGCGGACACAGGCGGATGGAGGATCAACATGATTGTGTTGTGAGTAATTCCAATGTACAGGGATGTGCCTGCTGTGTAGCTGGTAAATTTCAGCTGCGGGTGTCCACCGGGGAAGTTATGTTATGTTATGTTATATATTGATTTGTAACGTGCACTGTTAGTCAAGACTGTCCTGGCGCTGAAGAGGGACATAGTGTCAGATGAGAACAGTGGAGCTAGAACGATTGCTGAAATAGATGAGTTTTGAGAACTTTTTTGAAACTAGTCACGTTCGGCGTGTGCCTCAGAGCGTCCGGTAAGTTGTTACACAAGGAGGCAGCTCTAACCGCCAGAGATTGGCCACCTAGACAAACCCTCTTGAACCTAGGAATCACCACGTGTTTGAGGGTGGCCGATCGCAACTGACGTGTTGGCTGGTAGAACGCAAATCTGGCCCTTAAGTCCGATGGGCACAGGCCATGTAAAGCTTTGTGTGAAGTGTGAAGTGTGAAGAGGAGCCCCCAATTATGGCGCTATCAGGAATAGGTTCCAAGGATCGGCTCTCTATGATGCAGTCTCCGCTCCGATATTGCTAAAGTTACTACATTAGTATTTCCCAGCCCTTAGGGATGGTCACAAGGATATTCTCTAATTAGAATACATTTTTGTCCCCCCCATATAGCTGATCTTAGATAACTCCTAATTCAGAGGAGCCTTTTCTCTGACCCAAGTAAATTTGAATCGTATAACCGGTTTATGTATTCTAACACTATCTTGCAACAACAAATTTTTTTAATAATCCTCTTTAACCCCTTCGACGCTCATAACGAGCTCAGCTCGTCATGAGGTACACCTCTTGTAAGCTCATGACGAGCTGAGCTCGTCATGAACCGCGGGTTTTTAAAAACTTCAGCGCACAGCGGGAAAATGCGCCGCACGCATGGTGTTAACTTCTAATTAGGGTAACTGTTGATAGTAAATTTCAATTTGAACATAAGGGAAGGGTGTCTTGCTATATATCTCAATCCAACCCTCCTCTTTGTTTTAACACTATTCCTTTTTTAACTAGGTTATGGTTTCTCTTCTTTCATCATCATAGCAGCATTCTCTTACTCTGCTCTATTCAATGCACAGGTAGTTTGCTCTTTAATTACACATTTGTCGGCTGTATTATGGCTTTGATTCTTTTTTTGTCCAAAACGGGGTCCTCAATTTATCTTCGCTCAAACAAACACAGTCCTGAAGATGGTCTTGTGGATGTTCACATATTGAGACCAAAACATTGATGCACTACTCATCTCTCTCTTGGACTATCTGTGTCATTTATTTGTCTTGACATATAGATGTTCATTCACATGTCGAATGAAGAGAGTGGTTGATTAGTACATTGACAAATGTCTATAAGTTATTAGCTGTACATAACACATTATTGATGTATTCTGCAAGATTGTGTATGTTTTATACCACATTTGTTTATATTTTTCTATGTGTTCCTTTTCAATTCAATATGCTGAAGCATATACACGTGTCTATGTGATTCATTCAAAAATTCAAGAGGGGGAAAGGATCACTTGTCCTGCATAACCAGGGTATGCAGGTTGGTGTGGGGTGTCTCCCAAGTAAATGCCCCTCATGCACGTGTAATTTGGATTCTCGTAGCGGTATATGTTGTCTCCCCGCTCTCATTGACACGTGTGTGCATAATCCTTGGGTCAGTATTTTATGCACCCTCCGCCAGGAGGTATTTACCCTTGGTTAAAACAGTAGTGATCGTGAATGGTGAGTGATGGGTGCTCAAAAAAGTTTCTGTAAAATACACGAACAAACAGACTGAAACTTTAATTGGTCTGGGTTCGAGTAAACTAAATAAAAAAGTTACTGGTGTGCAGCTATGGAATGATTAGGAATTCAAGCGCACTAATATAGTGAGGTTAAAATGCGGTCGACATGTTTCAGCCCTGTTCGCCTATGTAGGTCAGTGGGCTTTCTTCAGGACCAGTGCGGGGTAGTAAATAAAGTGAAAAAGAATAGGTATTTGACCTGTTTCTTCAGTTGGTGGGAGGTCGCATTGTGCCTGCAAGGAAAAACAAATATGTATAGAACATATGGGGAGGGGGTAGGGGGAAGACACACAGTTAGGTACTAATAGTACAGTTATCAAAATCACTCAGATTTTGTAAAACACCTAAAAAATGGCAATACTTTATCCAGATTTGTACTTATGTGGGGTGTCGACGCTCTCATTCTCATGCTTGTGGGAGTTGTTACATGCTGTGAGCAAGAAAGATCAAGTTAGTGTGTTCCAGTGCTAGTTCATTATCGATATCGATGCCACTTTCGTTCTGGTGGGTTCTATGGATACCGTGTAAATAGATGTAGTTCTACCCTTTAATTTCACTTATCTTAAACTAATTTCCAGAAGTGCGATGTTAATACCTTCTTATGTTTTATATTGTTTGTAACGATATGTGCACCTTTGAGTAAGGATAACATGCCGTTTTATCTCTAAATAGGTGGGTAAAGTGGGCTCTCATTGCTCGTTTTCTATGATTTTCGCTCTATAGTAGGAGCGTGTATGCTCAGGTGAAAAACGGTGGAGGCGACGGCTTTTGTGGAACAACATACCTCTTGAAGTGACTGGTGGCACTTCGTCGGTTGGCGGCAATGAAGGGAATGCCTCACTGCGGGGAACAATAATAACAACAATGATGGGGGTTCTATAATACTTGCGGTTCAGTCGGTGTGGATGCGGGAACCTGGAGTCGCTACCTGGGACTACCAATAATGCACAAATCCCTCAGGAAAGAAACCCGTGAGCACATCCGGGTTGAGACAGGCAGAGACAGCACAAGCTGCGCTGTAGGAGAAGAGTCCCAGGTAGCGACTCCAGGTTACACAGAAGATGATATTAATCCACTCAGGGTCCCTCACAGACCCCTGACCCCACCACATTTTCAACAGAGCCACCAACACCCTGGCACCCAAGCTCTGCCACACTATCAACCTCTCCCTGGCACCCGCCATGTTCTCCGATGACTGGAAACATGCCGAGGTCAAACCCCTCCTGATGTAGTGTAGTTCCTATATTCCCAATAGGCTCTGCACTTTGGAATAATATATCCTATAGAATTGACGTAGGACTTATGTCGACTAGGTCTCTACCAAATATATTAGACTTACTAGTGAGTGCCAGCTAGCTGAGAGGTCACTAGAAATCTTCTCGAATAAACAAGAAGGGATTAGTTTCTGACAACCGCATAAACATGACAACTTTGTTTCCCAAGAATAAAACGCATCTTCAGAGTCGTGGAAACAATAGATAGATATTTTACTCAGTCAATCGTGCATGCTTCATCTCTACAGAGTTGTAGAGAAATAGAGAGACGGGTGTTTTCAATAAAATATTTATTGAACAGTCTTCTTTCTCATACAAGAGAAGTGAACTGTTACAATCGTTAAGCAGGCTGCAAAGTATAATGCATACAGTGTGAAGAGTATTATAAAATAATACTGTGAAAGCATGGTATGGTTTCTAAGCCATATAAAATACATACATAAATAATAAAGACTAAAAGTACTTAACAGGTGCTTCTAAAATACGCCTACCCCAATGTACCTAACCTAAGTCTAGTACGAGGGAAGAAGTAAATGTGGGGTAGCATAGGTTTAGTATTTTTTGCCAAGAATCTATCCAAGATTTCTCTTAGGAGGATCTAATCCGCTCCGTACCTTGGTTTTAGAATGAAGGAGGTCTGGTATCTCTTTGTCTCGGACTCGATTTCCAAACACCCCGCAAGGGGAGCTTGGAAACACTGGAGCTGGATTCTCAGCGAGAGAAAGGCAGCCTCTCTGTCAGTGAGTCAGCTGGTGGGTCGACGTCCTTCGGCACTTGTTGTAGCGAGCTGCGTCGGGCAAGTAGATAGTCGAACTGCTCCAAACCACAGTGTGTTTGCTAGGGCAAGTGTGTGCATATTTATACCTTGAAGGTGCCTGGTTTGACGTAAAGTTGGACATAATAACGTCATCAAAGAACCCCAAGGGAATGGCAGTTCTTTGAAAACTCCATGAGTTTTGGGGCAAATCAATATTCAAGCAAGGGGAAGTCCCTGACTGCGGAAGCCGAGTTTTCCAAGAAATCGTTGTGGCTTTTCGGAACTAGAGGAAGTATCCATGCCTGTATTTGGACTGCATGGACTATGCCTAAATATGGTTATGATTTCTATGCCTATATAAGGGCAGGGTGATTTGTACCTATATATGGGCATGAACCGTGAAAATTACACTAGGGTCCTAAAATGCTATACAACACCCACTCCACTTATTATGTTCGACATTACTAAATTCTAAGCATTTAAAACATATCTAAAGCATGTGTTTACATTCCCACCCAAAATGCATAAAATGCATTTGAAATGGTGTACACGAAAATTAGCATTTGTGCTGTACGCATTTTAAAGGCAATGGTTTCATTCAAAGCATATAGTATGACATTGGAAATGCTATCCTAATGATTCATGAAATTACATTTATGAAATGGCTCTTAAATACAGAAGAAAAGGTTGAGACCATTCCATAGCAGAATATATAAATTGTTTTGGTTGTGGACAAGGTCAAATCTTGTCTCTAGGAAGTATTCAAGGAATTCTTGTTCTCTAAGAATAGTTCTACTTTAAGCAGATTACTTTGTGCCCAAAAAAAAAAATCAATTTTGGAAAAAGATCCAAAGTTAAAAGTTTTTGTTTTGAAAAGCGAAGGTCGAATCCAGAGTTCATAGAACGCTGGGTGCTAATTTCAAAAGTTAATCTCGTTGTTAGGAGAAAACATCACATCTTCTATGCTTGCAAAGAAATTGTCTACCACAGTAGGTGAAAGTTGGACTACTTCATTAAGTAGACCAGTTGCACAGAAATGTGAAGCACCATCGTCAGCCCCGTTAGCAATGTGCACAGTAGATGGTAATGCTACCTGTGTGTCTGACGATCCACGTATCTCACCGTCAGCAGTTTGCGTCTGTGAGACCTCAATGAATGCTGTCATCAGGATTGGTAGCAGCTGGGGACAACATAATTGCATGAGCCATTACCGAACCAAGCAAAGTATCAACATCCGTTGGCAGTGCTGATGGAAGTGTTAGAAAGATATCCAACACGCATTCTTCTCCACATAGCAGGCATCGAAGAACAGGTAAGATGCAATCTTGTCAGATTGGTCTGAATGATAGGACCCACGTGGTATTCAGATCTCTCAAACGAGCCAAGCCAAGAATCTGTATCATGCGCTCACGACATTGCATTGCCAGAAGAGTGTTCTCCATGGTAATCTGGGTGTCCCTGGTGACTGGACTTGCCATATCGGAGCAGAAGGAACAAAAATAGTATTCCTGCTACGAGTCCCAAAATGAGAGGCAGGCTGCCGAACACAGAGTGCACGAAGTTTGGAAAAATGGCTAAGACTGCTTTAAAGGGTACTAACAGTCCCGAAAAAACTGACTTAAATACATGTACCATACCACTGGTATCAGACATGTTTAAGATAGGACCTAACATTTCTGCGAAATGTATGGGGCAGTTTGTTGATAATAGGGCATGTATCTCCGCAGAGGACCTTGCAACTTGCAGATCATACGTCTCTTTGGACGATGTCAGTGGCAAAGTTTTTTGTAAATGAATGGCTTTCATTCTGCCTAAAGTATCAATTCATATAGAAGAGATGTTCAGTGAAGGCCCTAACAGCGACTCCCCGTCTGTCTTAGTTTATAGGAAACAATACTTGCATACAACAAGTGACCCTGGCTGACACAGTTACGAGATAGGCTATTCCTGGCATCATTCCACAACAGCTGTGATCATTCAACATTATGTAGCTACCATTGGAAAGCTGCCTAAAAATTGGATCTATCACCGCTGCCGGAGAACCTTGCAGGTGGCAAGAGAAGTTGGTGAAGAACCATCGCAGGCTCCGTGTAAATTAATACCCTGACATAAAAGTGTACCGCTTAGTGAACTTTTGAAATTTGTACCACTAAGAAATACTTCTTTTCCCCCACTCCAACATCTGTGTGTATATGGTAAATCCCAGGTTGACTTTATGTATTCTTTACCCAACCTTTCATACAGGCCCCCTGGTATGTGTTTCAGGCAATACTGAAAGGGAAAATCGTCACAGACAAGCTAATGGTGCCATGTACTATCCATTCTATGGCTGGTTTCTCAGAAACAGTCAATGGTAATCTTTCCAGTTTTTCTATGCTTAGCACCGTATAGTCTGCTCCCCTCTGTGTCAAAGAGATTTGTTTATCTGTAAGGTTAAATCCAGTAAACAAGGACGTGGTGTTGATTAGACTCCAAGGCACATAGCCTGAACGAAGATTTTGTAACGTCCAGCATCGCAGCATTATAGAACGCAATTGAGACTGTCCATGTTGTAATATGAGCAAGTCCTGTTCCATTATGTCTATGGCAGAGGATACAATACTATCCAAAGAATACATTCTGGATGACAGAGTCATTAACCCATTGTCAACTACAGAGAGCGCTTTATCTAAATTAAAACGATCAATTTCTCGTATTCGTTCTGCAGTTTCCATTTGCGTGATTTTCCAAGCTTCATTATAAGCAGCATAGATACCGGCGTATATGAAACGTTGATGATGTGGTTTACGAGGCCCTAGTAAGAAGTCTCTCAAATCAACGCCATCTTTAAGTAAAGTTAAGTGTTGGTTTACATCAGGTAGTGTGGATTTTTGTAACCACTCAATGCAGAGTTTTCCTACACTGTTTGTTGTTACAATCCCTGGATGTTGTGTCTGGACATATCTTGGGTCTGGTGTGGAAAAGTAAATTTTGCCATGTTCTGTGTCCCTACGTGTTCCCCATGTTATGCCATATGTGCATGATCGATATGCATGTATCCCCTTTCTGATCAATTAAAGACGCAATTACAGTTGTGTCCATCTCTAGAATGCCAGTTTCCAGTCCTCGTGAATACAACGAATATCAGGCCTATGTAATCCTACGTTGCCACATCTTACAGTGTGCACGTTAATTCATTGAATTATCCCCGTTTCTAGGCCTCAAAAGGGCCCGGACTCAGATTCAGCTCCTGTCTCCTGAAACCTCTCCGAGGAGCGATACAGCCCCCACCTGTATCCCTGACCCTTCACTTACTTCCTGCCTCACAGTGCCCGGCTCGGCCTGGCTCTGCCTGCCAGTCTGCCAAAAGTATGTTATGATTCTAGTTATCAGTCCAGCCCTCCTTCTCTGCATTCCTAAGCTACTGCATCGCATCAATAGTTTCCGTCATGGTCTAGCCTTTACGTCTCCATGTAAGAGAAATACTGTATTAATGGTCATTTAATATTCCTCAGCACGCACTACATGTAGAATAATGCATGCACCAGTCTTAGTGTCTGTTAGCCTTTACCCTGATAACTTTTGGATTCTATCAACATGTTCTCTAAACATCAGATACTAGATAGTGTTTAGGTACATGTCGCTCTGACCCTCCAGACTTTCGTCTCCTCTTCTAGCACAGAAGTAATAGCCCCCAGTTTCTCCCTAGTAACACGTCATTGCCAGTTTGCGCGCACCACTAGGTCAGAGGTCCCGGCTCCTCAGGTAGCCCCCTCCATGTTTCCGCCCCATTTATGACATATTCTGTTACGTTTACATCACATGTCTATGTACCGCCTCTTGTTACACCCACTTTATGCCTTATCTTTCGCGACTGCTACTAATCCCGCCCACTGCTACGCCCCCTGCACTAAATGTAATGTATTTGTTTAACTATAAATATTGTGCACTGTTATTAAAGTTTGCTAGCCATTCCCAGATCCTGCCCCGACAGCTGTCGGGCCCTGCCATCCTATTCCCATGCAGGCTGTCCTGTTCCTGTCCTTTATGCTGTATTAAAACCTGCAAATTCAAGATACCTCGAATCTTGACTCTTATTTATTGAGCTATCTGTTATTATTGTATCCTGAAAAATAGATCCGGTATTTAATTATTTATTTACCACATAAAATGGCGCCCGAATAGGGACTTGCCCTTTCCCCACGCGCCGGAGAAGCCACGCAAGCCCCCTGACCCTCTGCAGCCGTGACGGAACCATCCTGCGCAGTGGCAGATATTTCTGCTTCAAGTATCCCTCAGGTCCACGGAGGAGACGGAGGTTGCTGTCCAGCATCCAGACGAGGCGGTGGAGGAACGCGGCGAGTCCCGACCAGAGCCCAAGCCGAGAGTCCAAGGTCCGAGGTATCCAGAGGCCCACCTGTAACTGAAGTCCGAAGTTCGTCCGTCCGTCGTCGTAGCAGTCCAGTCCAGTCCGAGGCCTTCCGTTCTTGCTGCCCGGTGAGTACCGTTGCTGGGGTAGTATCTAGACAGGGTCAATTAAATTGTCTCTGGTCCGTGGGTTTGGGTGCGCAGATCCAACAACGAAGTGTCCACCTAGGTGGATGCGGGTCCTGACGTGTCTCTTTATGAGACCGGTAAGTTTCGTACTGTTTCAGCAGTGCATCTAGTCTGTTCTAGTAAGTTCTGTTCTCGAGAAATTCATGTGTTCTGTTCTCAGTATTTCAGGTAGTATCTTGTCCGAACTGTTATTTTAAATGTTATTTCATGTGTTTTCAATGTCGTGGTATGAATGAGTTGTTTCCTCAGTCATTATTGTGTTTTATCGTGTATTGTATTGTGTCTAGATTCCAGTTTAAGTCATGCCTCTGTTCTCGAAATTACGTCAGTTAAAAACTAGAAAAGGTCTGCTCGAGGAAGCAGTTCCTGTCCCGCCTAGGGACAGTCCAGGTCATTTTATGTATCATAAACATGGCATAAGTGCCATATTATATCTAGATTTATGGGTAGAGTACACCAAGGAATTAGAAGAGAAATATAGATGGCCTGTATCAGGCACATGGGATGCCGAGTGCATCATGCGAGTAGAAGAAGCATTATGGAAAAAGAAATCCAGACAGTCCCAGAAAGATGCCATCGAGTTATGGCGCAAAGAATCTCATAAAAGAACAGAGAAAGAAATCAGAAAGTCAGAATTAAGTAGAGAATCCTCAGAAAGAGCCCAAGAAAGGGAATTAATCGAAATAGGTGAACGAGTTAAAGCCGAACAGTCAGACAGACAGAGAAATGCCCTCATCAAGGGTATGTATCCTCTTCTTGCCGAAGGCTTGCCAAAAGCAACCCCGGAAGCACCATGTAATTTTCCGCCGTCATTAGTTCCGATTAAGCTACGTCACAAACCAACCGCAGCCGATATTTTTCTCTCGTCCTATTTGGACGACACAGTCCCAGAATATGAGAAGTACACCCAGTTAGGTCACAGGGTGGTGAAATGCAACGAGTATTTGTTTACACCCCGATTACCAAGATGGAACTCTTAGAGATGAAGAAATTAATTCCCTGTCATGATAAAGATCCAGCAGGGTTCCATCGAGAATTAAAAGACATGCTCCGTATGGGAGAATACACGTATCCAGATATAATTAAAATGCTAAAGGTCCTGTTGCCCGCAGGGGTATATGAAAAACTCAAGGAAAAAGAATGGGAGGTGGGAGAGAAAAAGATAGATTGGGCAGTTCTAGAAGCTGAAGAAAATACACGTGTACCAGGTACCGGTCTAGGAGAGAAATGTAAAGAATTACCTGAACTGTTAATACAAGTTTTGCCAAGATTACTAGCTACTAAAAAGGAAGACTGGGATGCAATCTCAGCCTGTAAACAGAAACCAGACGAAGATACTAGTGATTTTTATTCTAGATTCGAGAAATGTTTTAGCATTAACAGTGGTTTGAAGACGAGTAGTGAGTCATACCCTCATCTTTTTGTTACTAAACTAGTTGAGAATTCAAGTCCACAAGTTAAAAATCGAGTTTTGAAAGTCGAAAGTACCTGGCAAGCTAATACCCCGTCACAAATGCTTCAGATGCTCCAGTATCACCAGAATAGAATCAGGGAAGAGCAAGAACAAGAAAGGAAACGTATGAAAGACACGAAAATGAAAGTATTAGTTGCACAGTCTGTTCCACAAGACAGTCAAAAGAGGGGTCCGAGTCAAGCCAGTCATCCTGCAGCTCCTGTCAAAGGGACCTGCAATTATTGTAAACAGCCAGGTCATTTTATAAACGAGTGTGCAGTTCTGAAACATAACATAGCCACTGGTAAGACTAAAGAAAGACCACGTCCGCCTAGACAAGAACAAGTCTCACAGATTTCTCAGTCACCACAGAATGCACAACAGACAGTTCCAGCACCGCAGCCTATCGCTGCAACACAGCATGTTACACAGCAAATGTACCAGTATGCTCAGTCAGAGTATCCAGAGTATCAACAGTATTCATGAAACAGCCTAGAGAGGGAGGTAGGCTTGCCTCTCATCGAGATACCTGTAGATCAAGAGGGTCCCTATGTACACAGTCAAGTATTAGGGAAAGACAGAAAGTTTTTGATTGATACAGGGGCAAGTAGGACTACTATTAGTCATGTCGAGGTTCCAGGGGCTCCGCTCTCAGGCTCTAGAAATGTTTCCCTTGGATTTTCAGGAAAGCCTATTGTAAACGAGATCTCAAAGCCAGTTACTCTAGAAGTTGGTCCATTGTCCCGAACTACTGATCTATTACTTACGAAGTCATGTCCAGAAAATTTGTTAGGAATTAAAACATTGAAAGAATTAGGTGCAGTTATTTGCTGCTCCCCAGAAGGAATACGTTTGTTTTTACGTGACTTTAAGGGTCACTATGTATTACGTGATTTTGATCCAAGATTACTGAATGTCCCGCAGCATCTATGGGCGCAAGGTCCAACTGATGTTGGTTGTATGCAAATCACACCCCATCGTGTGACTCTCAAACCAGGTGTAGTGTTACCGCGAATCAGACAATACAGATTGCCACCTGAGGCTGTAGCAGCCTTATCCAAAATTATTAACGAGCTCATTGCTCAAGGAGTGGTTGTAGAAACTGACTCCAATGTATGTAATTCTCCAATCATTCCAGTCATGAAACGTACTGATCCAAATGCACCTCCAGTATATCGATTAGTGATTGACCTTCGAGAACTTAATAAATGTATCATACCCCAGTATCCATTAGTCCCAGATATTTCATCCCTATTGACAGCTATTGATTCTGAAGCCATATTTTTTACAGTAATCGACCTCAAGAATGCATTTTTCAGTGTTCCGATTCATCCAGACAGCCAGTACCTTTTTGGTTTTTGTTTAAATGGGAGGAGCTATAAATTCACACGAGCTCCTCAAGGTTTCACAGAAAGTCCTAGTATTTACAGTCAAGCACTTAAGAGACAACTAGACAATATTCACATGCCAACTGACACTGCCCTGCTCCAGTATGTCGATGATCTATTGGTCACAGCCCGTTCTGAACGTGACTGCGAGCGAGCGTCACTTACAGTTCTGTATTTCCTAGCCGAGATGGGGCACAAGGTGTCCCCTTCAAAGCTTCAATTCTGTGTCCAGCAAGTGATCTACTTAGGCCACTTACTGTCCAAGTGGGGTAGGCAGTTGACACCTGACCGTATCCAGTTAATAGCGAGTCTTCCACAGCCCAAGACACAGAAGGAGGTACGTGCTTTTATCGGCCTCACTTCCTATTGCAGACAATGGATTCCTCAGTATGCATTCCTAGCCAAGCCACTGATACAGTTAACGACACAGGAGGCAGCCGTATCGACTGTCCTCCCTTGGACATCTGAACATACACTTGCTTTTAATGAATTAAAGAAAGCCTTATGCCAAGCACCTGTTCTAGCTACACCAAACTACAGTAAGCCTTTTACACTTTTTGTCACAGAACGTGAAGGTACAGCATTATCTGTTCTCACACAAGATCAAGCAGGACAATACAAGCCTTGTGCTTATTTTTCGAGCACACTAGATCCTGTAGCCCAGGCTCTGCCTGCGTGCCTCAAGTCAGTTGCAGCCACAGCACTAGCTATCAGACAGAGTGATTCCATAGTATTAGGACACTCCCTGACAGTACAAGTTCCACACTCCGTGGAAGTTCTTTTAAACCGAACACAGACTCAGCACTTGACAATTGCACGTCTAACAGGTTATGAATTGACACTGTTCCAGCCACACATAGAAATCAGACGCTGCAACGTTCTAAATCCTGCTACCCTGTTACCGTCCGTTTCTTCAAATCCTGCCACACATGACTGTGTGGAAGTAGTTAACACTATGACAAAGCCAAGACAAGACCTGACAGATATTCCACTACCAGATCCCGACCTGACACTTTATGTGGATGGTTCATGTATGAGAACAAGTACAGGAGAGCTAGTAGCCGCGTATGCAGTGACTACTGACACTGAAGTTATTGAAACACACCGTATTGACACCCTGTCCGCTCAAGCAGCAGAGCTAGTTGCTCTGACTCAAGCCTGCATACGTGCCAAGAACCTGAAAGTAAACATATATACAGATTCACGTTATGCATTCGGAGTTGTACACGACTTCGGAGTACTCTGGCAGGAGAGAGGTTTCATGACTTCTCATGGAACCAAGATTCAGCATGGTCTCCTCATTCAAGCTCTGTTAGATGCAATACATTTACCGACAGCTATCGCTATCATGAAGTGCAAGGCACATACGAAAATTACTGACATTATTTCCCAAGGTAACGATCTAGCAGATCAAACAGCCAAGCTTACAGCTCAGACACCAGACATTCCAGTTAACAAGACACAGACATCCACTCCAGAACAGACTACATGTATGACAGTTAAGGACCCTACTCAAGATGTCATAGACATACAGTTACATGCTACTCCTGAAGAAATCAAGAAATGGTCCGAACAAGGAGGGGTCCAGACAGATCAAGGATGGTTGACGAAGGGAAAAGCCACATGGTTTCTCCCCGACTCTATGGTTCAAGTCATTATTAATACCGCACATAGTCCAGCACATCTAAGAGAAAAAGCTATGTTAGACAGTATCCAGAACATTTGGTTCAACAAGCACTTACGAGCTGCAGCCAAGCAAAAAGTCCGTACCTGTATGATATGTTGCCAGTTCAATCCAGGTAAAAGTGTCCCGGTGGAACAAGGGGGATTCCAGCCTCCTGACCACCCTTTTGAAGTCCTCCAGATGGATTACATTCAGATGGAGCGATGTCGAGGTTTCAAGTATGTCCTCGTAGTTGTATGCGCTTTGTCCAGGTGGACAGAAGCATATCCAGTTCCAGATTACACAGCCGCGACCACTGCCAAGCAGTTGGTTCGTGAATTCTTCCCCCGTTATGGACTCCCTAGGGTCGTGTATTCTGATAACGGCCAGCCATTCTCATCTGAGCTCATGAAGCATGTTTCCCTTTTGTTAGGGTACCAGTGGAAGTTTCATTGTGTACGCCATCCAGAAGCAGCCGGTCTCGTAGAGAGACATAACCAGACTCTGAAAATCCGCATTGCAAAAGTTTGTAAAGAGAAAGGTGTAGACTGGCTAGTAGCCCTGCCAGTTGCTCTATTTTATATGCGCATGGTTGCACATTCCAGATCAGGTCTGTCCCCTTATGAGGTCGTATTCGGCCGCCCCCCGAACATGTGGGGTACACCTAGACCCCGAAGTATTACAGATGTTTACAGTAATATGCTGACAGATTACCTAGCTTCCTTGATGTCTGCCCTACACTCTTGTCGTTCACAGGTTGCCGCCGCATTTCCAGACAACACCGAGGTGAAACCGCATGAAATCATTCCAGGCAGCCTGGTGTTGGTCCGAAATTTTGATCGTTCAAGTCCGCTGGAGCCCCGTTGGAAGGAGCCTCGTATGGTCTTACTTACAACAAGGACTGCGGCCAAGCTAGAGGGGAGAAAAGGATGGGTCCACCTGTCCCATATCAAGAAATTCCATGGACATCGTATAAAAACATTTGCCAAGAACATTTCTAAGGACTACCTTTTTCCAAGAGACTGCCTAAAAATTGATTCTGAATCCAAGCCTCCCCTGTTAGAGGAAACTCCGCAGCAGGAGTATAAAAAGAAACTCAGGTCTAGTAAAATAAGTCAGCCAGTTTAATTGTCTAAGTCCCCCTCGGGTGAAACGGTTAGACAGGTTCCTGACATGTATGAGATAGACCCCCATAGTGAGAGAGTTAGTCAAAACTCTATCAGATGTATCGTTATTCTATGTTTTCTTCTATTTTTGAGTTTGATGATTACCTGCATAAGTTATGCATTGCATTTATGTTTTCCAATTTCACATGTAAATAAGTTTTCTAATGCTACAGTAGAGCACACGTTTAGTGATCTGCCTCCTCACGAGTTGTCCTATCGTCTTGCTATGCGCAACAATACATTCATCAGAATGTTACACTATTCACACCAGACCAGCAATGCCACTAATTGTTGGGTGTGTGGTCGACTCCCCCCTTTCCAGACACCGAAGGGAGTTCTGCCACTCTTTCCTTATCCGTTTTCACATAATGGTTCGTGTGGAGCATGGTCCATGTTAACGTCATCCTCCAATGATATGTCCCTTCTGAATAGAACATGTTTTCCAGACAAGCAAGGTCTCCCCCATAGAACAGGGTTAGATCTAGAAAATGAAGTTTATAATTTAGGTAATTATTCTTCGAATTTTATGGTCCTGAATGTTCAGTCTGATACTACTCCAGACTTACCTGCTATTTCAGTACTACCAGTCAAAGGCGAATTATGTGTCCGAAAGAATGGTTCCGCACATGTAGGACATAGTGATTGTACTACTATTATCAAGTATAGTGACAGTGGGAAATCTATTTTCAAAGCCTCACGTCATTCTTATTTTGTTTGTGGTCAGACCGGATATGTTCGTCTGCCCCTCGATTGGGATGGAACATGTTACATTGCCTTCCTACTGCCACCAGTTTTTCTAGCCCCATCTGATTATCACAGAAACACACATCTAGTACACGTCAGACCTAGAAGGGAGATCGAGTCCCCAATTGTCGATCAAACTGAAACTGCTCTAGAACAATATCAAGATTTCAATAAAGGTTTCTTCTTCTTTATAGGACCTGTCCAGAATAGTAAGCTAATCCGTAGGTTAACCAGAACCCTCGAAGCAGTAGTGAATGAGACTACTTCTGCTCTAGGTAACTTAACTGAAGAGCAATCTGCTATGAGATTTGTCGTGCTCCAAAATCGTCTCGTTCTTGACGTCATACTGGCCGATAGAGGAGGAGCATGTAGAGTCATCGGATCTAGTTGCTGCATTTTCATTCCTAATAACGCGCCGTCTGTTTATTCAGCTATAACCAGACTTCATAAAATTGCCCATCAGTTACACCAGAATCCAGGCACCTGGACATGGTCCAGTTGGCTCTGGAGTATCCTATCTGCCTGGGGATGGAAAGTATTGTCATTCCTAGGTATTGCAGTAATGATCATATTCAGTTGCTGCCTCTGTACACAATGTGGCCCTGCGATTTGCGGCATGTGTGCTACCTCTTGTATTCCTAGTCCTAAGTCCCGTTCCAAGACAATTCGAGACGAGCAAATGATGCTATATGAAATGATAGATGGTATCATGAATATTGATGTTTCCTGATGGAAACGTAGTGACAAGGAGGGAATGTGGAAAAGTAAATTTTGCCATGTTCTGTGTCCCTACGTGTTCCCCATGTTATGCCATATGTGCATGATCGATATGCATGTATCCCCTTTCTGATCAATTAAAGACGCAATTACAGTTGTGTCCATCTCTAGTATGCCAGTTTCCAGTCCTCGTGAATACAACGAATATCAGGCCTATGTAATCCTACGTTGCCACATCTTACAGTGTGCACGTTAATTCATTGAATTATCCCCGTTTCTGGGCCTCAAAAGGGCCCGGACTCAGATTCAGCTCCTGTCTCCTGAAACCTCTCCGAGGAGCGATACAGCCCCCACCTGTATCCCTGACCCTTCACTTACTTCCTGCCTCACAGTGCCCGGCTCGGCCTGGCTCTGCCTGCCAGTCTGCCAAAAGTATGTTATGATTCTAGTTATCAGTCCAGCCCTCCTTCTCTGCATTCCTAAGCTACTGCATCGCATCAATAGTTTCCGTCATGGTCTAGCCTTTACGTCTCCATGTAAGAGAAATACTGTATTAATGGTCATTTAATATTCCTCAGCACGCACTACATGTAGAATAATGCATGCACCAGTCTTAGTGTCTGTTAGCCTTTACCCTGATAACTTTTGGATTCTATCAACATGTTCTCTAAACATCAGATACTAGATAGTGTTTAGGTACATGTCGCTCTGACCTTCCAGACTTTCGTCTCCTCTTCTAGCACAGAAGTAATAGCCCCCAGTTTCTCCCTAGTAACAAGTCATTGTCAGTTTGCACGCACCACTAGGTCAGAGGTCCCGGCTCCTCAGGTAGCCCCCTCCAAGTTTCCGCCCCATTTATGACATATTCTGTTACGTTTACATCACATGTCTATGTACCGCCTCTTGTTACACCCACTTTATGCCTTATCTTTCGCGACTGCTACTAATCCCGCCCACTGCTACGCCCCCTGCACTAAATGTAATGTATTTGTTTAACTATAAATATTGTGCACTGTTATTAAAGTTTGCTAGCCATTCCCAGATCCTGCCCCGACAGCTGTCGGGCCCTGCCATCCTATTCCCATGCAGGCTGTCCTGTTCCTGTCCTTTATGCTGTATTAAAACCTGCAAACTCAAGATACCTCGAATCTTGACTCTTATTTATTGAGCTATCTGTTATTATTGTATCCTGAAAAATAGATCCGGTATTTAATTATTTATTTACCACACTGGCCTAGTGAATGTGAACCCTTGTGTTTTATTCAGGAATCTATCTTGACAGTTCTTTGTGTCTGTGGGCCAGATTAACCATTTTCTCCAATCAGGATCAGTTCTGTTCTGTTGTAAAATATATTTTACGTCTACCTCCTCATCTGTAGTGTCATCACTATCAGGTGTGGGTTTAGATATGGACAGTTTGTTTAAATCTTTTATTTTGGCTAGGTCAAGTCAGGATGTCTTTTGAACAGTGTCATTTAAAAACATTATTTGTTCAGGGAAGATGCAGGCTCTCAATAAAGGATGTATGACATTACAACGTATGCTTTTACATCGCATGCTTTTACAATGCGGTTTTTACAACGCATACCATTACAACGCATAGTGCTTTTAGGCGCTGGATAGTGAATTGTTTAATTTACTATTCCAACTCCAGTCCCCGTGGATAGTAGGGAAGGTGTTGGATAGTACATTAAACCTATTCCCTATCCTAGAGCGCCCCCCAGCGCAATGCGTTGTAATGGTTTGCGTTGTAAAAGTTACGTTGTAATGGCACTGCGTGGTACAAGTTGCATTGTAAAGGTTGTTTACCCTCAATAAAGCTTCTAATCCCTGCACCTGCCAATCTTTTGTGCCCCAGACAGTTTTTGTCTCAATGTTGTCTTTCCAAAAGTTAAAGCCTAATGTGGACAATTGAGCATAAAAGGCCGCAGAATAAATTTGCTCAGTATTAGTCAACCTACTTTTCTTTCCTGTCTTTTTAACAGTTTTAAAGTAAAATGTTTCTGGATTTGAGACATTAAAACTTGAGCAGTATGGAAGTTTTTCCTAGAATGTTTTTGAGCTACCCTTTGGTAAAGTTGGACAATGTTCCCATTGATTATAAGTATAAATATTTCTAGGGTTTGCAGATTTGTGCAAAAAATGATGACCATAGTGATTATACCAATACATTTGTTCATAAACTAATGAACCTTCTAAGTATTTATGTTTTGTAAATTTTTCTGACATTTCCAAGTCTGCCATCATATCATTAACATTCTCAAAGACCCAATCATCAGAAAATGTTTTGGGTGAAACAAAGTCATTCAAAGAAACCTTAAATTGATGTGGAATCTTCAACAGCTCTTCAGGATCATAAATGTCATAATCAGTTCTGTCCCATGCTATACTACCAGGTACAGGAACGGCTGTGATGTTCACTGATGACAAGTCTCTTTGTTCACGATGAGTTGATTTGTGTGGCTTCAGCTGCAAGTTGATGTTCCTACTTGCTGTGTCCATTTTACTATATCTCCCATTTATGAGAAATCCCAAACTTAATACAAGAATTAGCCAAAGTAGGAGAAAAAGTATGCCTAACACAATCCAAAGTTCAACCCATGGTGAAACCAGATATGTATTTTCAAGCTGATGAAAGAGATCTGTTACTTGTTCCTTTGAAAGCTTTATTTGCTGGCGTCGTTTCAGGCTCACTGGGATCCTCGGAAGACGTATCAAAGTTGATAAAATAGCCAAAGGCAGTTCTGTCAATTGTTGGTATTGCATCAGGATTACTTGAAATCACTGGAGCTACTTGATCCCTTGTCATATTAGTATAGTCAGATGCTATATCATTGTAGACAGGATTGTCTTGATGAACTGTTATTTGGGTTTCAGGAGGTACAAGTTCCATGGCTTTATTGCATAGTCCTTCTTTTCGCACTGCAGATTCTTCAAAGGTGACGAGTCTCTCAGTTTGAACCTCTTGGATAGTAGCCAGATTTGATCTTCTGCTACATCTTTGGAGTCCACTTGGCCTACTACTTATGATCGGCCACATGATGTGGTTTTTCCAGGTCGATAGACACAAACTGGTTTCCTTTCTTCCAGCAAGGGGCCGCAGTAACACTGTTCTTGATCCATGGATTGCTAGGACAGGTACTAGTTTTCTGTAAGAAGGCCCAAATTCCTTCTTATCCGTGATCTTTTCTCCGGCTAGATCCCCAATCTTTGGAATCCAGGCAGGTCTTGCTGGGACAGGTGGTTTTTCTTCAGTGGTCATTGGCTTCTGTAACGTGTTGCTTAGACTTCTTCTTGTTTCATTTAAATCCAGTAAAACAGTCTTTGATATCAAAGGGCTTTTGTTCTACCACTGAAGTATGACGATCGAGGTCTTCGACAATCATTCTAGTACCAAAAAGGATTTAATATGGAGTGATTCCACCCAGAGAACTTCTTGGCAGATTGTTTAGACTACGTTGGACACTTATTAGATGTTTGACCCACCCGTCACCCGAGCCTAATACCCTAGCTGTTATAGATTGCTTTATGTCCCGGTTCTTTCTTTCCACTACAGAATTTCCCACAGTATGGAATGGACTTGAGTACCGCAATGCAATGCCCAGACTGGTCATGGCCTCTTTGTAAGCTTGAGAGCTAAACGCAGAACCCTGGTCAGAATCTAGCATGCCTATTGCGTATGTGCCGATAAAGACTCGCAAATCTTTTATAACAGTTCGGGCGTCAGCCGAGCACTGAGGCCACATCCAAATGAATCGCGATCAGTATTTTCAAGCGCCATCTTGAATGCCTGTAGTTCAGCTCGCTGAGCTGTACAGTCTCCGAGAGATTGTGTTTTTGTGACCATAGGTCAGTATTTACCATTGCGCAAGCGACCTTTAACAATCGCACAAGCAGCACTATAAGCCTGTTTACCCCCAATTGCGGGCTGTGCTGATCCGTCTATATAAATGATACGTTCGTGCTGTTCTAGATGTAGGATCTCAGTGGCCAGAGGACATTATTGTTCATATTGTAGAAATTCTTGTGTTTTCAAATAGGGGTCAAAAACATATTCAACGTCTGTTGTAGCAAGAGAATGAACCCATTGTATCCATCTTGGATGTAAAACCTTTGCATTTGGAATGCTTGCTTTTGTCACTGCCTCCAAGGCAGGTACAGGTGTAACGACCATTATGTGTTTTCCCTGTGGGAGGGCTCTCTCTTTTGCTACAGCAGTTTGAAGCGCTGTCAGAATTTTTTCTGTAGAAGTGAATTTCATTTCAGCTTTTATGTACAAGTGTGATTTGTAAGCTATTGGTGCTTTTTCACCTTCATTAAAGGTTAAGTACGTGAATCCACATCTTCCTGGGATGTTTCGCATTACAAGGTTGCATACGTTTTCGCGTGTTTGCGAATGAGTTGTTGCTAACAAGTCTGTTTGCACTGAACGCAAAATTTCTGCGTGTTTTTGAGTCCAATTAGTTGATTTAAAATCAGGTTTGAATAATTCGTAGAGAGGTTTAACCCTTTCTGCGTAATTTAGAATGTAAGTTCTTCAGTAATTCAGGAAACCTAGAATTGACTGTAAGTTTTGCAGCGTTTTTGGAGGTTGGAGCAGCGCACACTTTTCTAAAAAGTTGGCTGCCAGGAACTTGCCTTCACTTGATTACTCATATCCTACAAAAAGGACGTTGAGATGGGCAATTCTCGATTTCTTAAATTTGAATTTGTACCCTTCAGAGGCGAAGCCAAGTATTATGGTGTTCACCCTGTTCAAGTGCTTGTCCAAGTCGTCGTGTGTTAAATAGATGTCATCGACATAAGATAATGCCTCATCATCATACATTTGTAGTAACTCTATTACTCTGGCTGAAAATAACCCTAGACTATTCTTGAATCCCTGGGGGATACGACAGAAGTGACCCTGTGTCCCCATAATTGAGAAAGCGGTCAAATACCTGCTTCAGGTGCAATATTTTGACGGAAGAAACCATTAGAAATATCTAATGTTGTTTTATATTTTTTGCGCACAATGTTATTCATCAGTGCCGCACTGTGTGCACGTTGTACTGCAAAGGTTTTGCAACAAGAGTTTAAATGTCTGTAGTCCAAGACTAGACGATACGTATTGTCTGGTTTGGAGACACGAAACAAAGGATTGTTCATGGACTAGGAGCATGTTTCAATCACCCCTTGGTATTCAAGTTGATCTAAAATCTCCCTGACCTGTTTTTTAGCTTCTTGCTTAACTGGATACTGTCTCTGGGCAGTTTGTTGATTTTTTAACTGGATTTTATGGTGAGGAGAGTCCTCATCCCATTCATAATTTTTATATAATACTTGAGCTTGGGCTACAGCCCATTTTCTGGCATAGGTATATTTTTTATGAATTGGAATATGATTTGAGAATGCTGGCATAATGATGTCTTTATCATGTGGGCACTCCCTGACAAACTTTGGTTGCCAGTCTTTTTCAGATAGAAGAATGTCATAACCCTTAGAGAGCTTCTCCCAAAAGAGTGCTCTTATTTTCCTAGTTATGTCCCCCTCAATCCGGAGCGTTATTTCGTATAACTTCTATACCCTGGTATTGGCAGTTTCAACCTGAATGTACTCATTCAAGTCCGCTGTCTCCAGATGATCCTTCAGGATCTTGCGAGCTATGGTAACTTCTGCTGCGCTGTCCAGCATTGTCTGAGCCCACTCCCCGTTCTTGAGTTGTGTCCTCAAGGTTCTCGGCCTGTCTGATTTTTAGACCTGCTACCTTCTTCATGGTGAATTGGGGTTTCTTATTTTTTGGAACGTGTTGATCGTCTATGGACTTCACGCGTTCTTCCTTGTGGTCTGACCGTCCTCTTCTTTCCGATTTCTGTGAGGAAGTCTGAAAGGTACGAGAGGAACGTGTATCAGTTTCTTGATATCTATCAGGTTTTCTCAAATTATCCCTGTTCCTAAGGTTATACCTCTTTTCAGAGGACTCCTTATGAGGAGATCTACCTCTGGATTGAGAACACTTCTCTTTAGGAAGTGTCTGTTTAGTATTCTCCCACTTCTTTTTAGGAGTAGTGAGAGTGTTTTTAATAAAGACCTTTTCAGGATTTTCTGTTAGTTGGGGCTTTACTGGTTTTCCACCCAAACTATCTCTACCTAGTTCTTCGTAGGATTTTTCAATTATTCTGGCCAGTTCATATGGTTGCTCAGTTACATCAAGTTCTTTTAGTTTTTGACGGATTGTCACGATGCTGCTTCACTTTTAATATTAGCTAATATTATAGCTGAGACCTGTTTGAAATCCTTCAGTAATGTCATACCTAAATTCAAAGCAGGTTCTGCCCGTATTCATTTTGAATCTGTTTCAGGACATCTGGTATTACCGCCATGGATGGAACACCATGTGTTATTGTGTAGAGTGAAGCAAAGACTGAACCCCAAGTGTCACAGTCCTCCAGGTGTGGTGCGATCCCCATTGGTAAACAGATTGTTAGAATTATGTGTTTCTCATAAGTGATACTATCAGGAAATACTGCCTCTATTTGAGTTATTTTTTGAGCTAACCAGAATGGAATGTGTTTCCTTTTTGCGGGCAATTTACTAATGCCTGTGGTGTATAGTCTGTGGTGTAGTTTTGTTTGTGTTCCCCTGGTGAGGGGTGTGTTGTGGAATCCTTATAGCAGGTTGCACTGTTAAAGTCTGCATGACATATTGAACCAATTATCTATGTATTATTAGTTGTCTTAGTTGAACTAATAGTTCTGGACCTGTCATTCCTTCAATGGCAGGACCTGTCATTCCTTCAATGGCAGGATGTGGTGTATAGCTAGCTAGTACCGGCCATGTTGCTCCTGGTCAACCTAGTGGACCGAGCCTGGTAATGTGATTTTGATGTTGTAGGTCGTCTTTAAACCAGAGTGCCTGCTCTTGGTATGTTAATGGAATTTCAACATCCTCAAAAGGAGTGTATTCCCCGGAGGTTCCTCTACTTTGTAGAAGTGGAACACATGTGATAATGGATTTACTTCTGGGAAGATAATCCATGAATAGAATACCTCTGTCTGCCGATATTCATGTGCCTCTATGACAAATATCACCCTACCACCTCTTGATGATAGGCCATTTGTTATAAGCTTTATAGTGATTTTTTTCCTTAGGTTTTCCGGGATGAATATAGCATCCGTGTCGTCTTCATTAAAACCTGTAACGCAAAACCTGGTTGAGCTGCTGCTGCTCCACCGCTTTCGTTGTTGTCGCCGTTAAACGGCATTGTTTAATGAAAGTTTGCAGAGCAAGTTTAAAGGAAACAAAGATAAGGTGCACAATATTTTGGAACACTGTAGCCTTCAACGTTGTACTAACCAAAAACAAATACATAGGATTTTCGTCCTACTCAGTTATGGCAGATATTTTCCTTTTACCCACTCCAGACGTCTATCGGAGTATTTTACGGGAAAAAGGGGTCTCTGTGAAAAGCACAACTGAGTGACTCTAGTATCTAGCATTAAATCAGTGCCTTACCAAATGTTGGGCGCCATATAGTATAGTTCTTATATTCCCAATAGGCTCTGCGCATTGGAATCAAATATCCTGTAGAATTGATGTAGGACTTATGTCGACTAGGTCTCTATCGAATATATTAGACTTAATAGTGAGTGCCAGATAGCTCAGAGGTCACTAGAAACTTTCTCTAATAAACAAAAATGATTAGTTTCTGACAACCGCATAAACATGAGAACTTTGATTCCCAAGAATAAAACGTATCTTCAGAGTCTTGGAAACAATAGATAGATATTTTACTCAGTCAATCGTGCATGCTTCATTTCTACAGAGTTGTAGAGAAATAGAGAGACGGGTGTTTTCATTAAAATATTTATTGAACAGTCTTCTTTCTCATACAAGAGAAGTGAACTGTTACAATCGTTAAGCAGGCTGCAAAGTATAATGCGTACAGCGTGAAGATTATTATAAAATAATACTGTCAAAGCATGGTATGGTTCCTAAGCCATATAAAATCCATACATAAATAATAAAGACTAAAAGTACTCCACTGGTGCTTCTAAAATACGCCTACCCCAATGTACCTAACCTAAGTCTAGTACGAGGGAAGAAGTAAATGTGGTGTAGCATAGGTTTAGTATTTTTTGCCAAAAATCTATCCAAGATTTCTCGTAGGGTCTAATCAGCTCCCTACCTTGCTTTTAGAATGAAGGAGGTCTGGTATCTCTTTGTCTCGGACTCGATTTCCCAACACCCCACAAGGGGAGCTTGGAAACACTGGAGCTGAATTCTCAGCGAGAGAAAGGCAGCCTGTCAGTGCGTCAGCAGGAGGGTCGACGTCCTTCAGCACTCAAGAGGAGCTTGGAAACACTGGAGCTGGATTCTCAGCGAGAGAAAGGCAGCCTCTCTGTCAGTGCGTCAGCTGGAGGGTCGACGTCCTTCAGCACTTGCTGTAGCGTGCTGCGTCGGGCAAGTAGATAGTAGTTGAACTGCTCCAAACCACAGTGTGTTTGCTAGGGCAAGTGTGGGCATATTTATACCTTGTAGGTGCCTGGTTTGACGTAAAGTTGGACATGATAACGTCATCAAAGAACCCCAAGGGAATGGCAGTTCTTTGAAAACTCCATGAGTTCTTGGACAAAACAATATTCAGGCAAGGGGAAGTCCCTGACTGCTGAAGCCAAGTTTTCCAAGAAATCGTTGAGGCTTTTCGGAACTAGTGGAAGTATCCATTACTGTATTTGGACTGCATGGGCTATGCCTAAATATGGTTATGATTTCTATGCCTATATAAGGGCAAGGCGATTTGTACCTATATAAGGGCATGAATCGGGAAAATTACACTAATGTCCTAAAATGATATACAACACTGAAGAAACCCATCTCTCTGCTCCCGTTCCCAGCAAAAGTCATTGAGAAAGCCATCAACAGCCAACTTTCCACATTCATTGAAGAGCACAACATCCTCTACTCCAACCAATCCGGCTTCAGAAAAAGCCACAGTAGGGAAACCGCGCTCCTCGCTGCAACAGACGACATCCACACCCTACTGGACAAAGGAGAAACAGCAGCCCTCATCCTCCTCGACCTCTCAGCGGCGTTCAACACAGTCTCTCACTGCACCCTAATAGGCAGACTCCACAATGCAGAGATCCAAGACAAGGCCCTCAACTGGATCCACTCCTTCCTAACCGGCAGAACGAGACGTGTCAGACTCCCCCCCTTCCTCTCGGATCCTAATCCTACCACCTGCGGAGTCCCCCAGGGGTCCTCCCTCAGCCCTACACTCTTCAATGTCTACATCGCTCCGCTTGCCCCCATTGTCAGAAGCTACGGACTCAACATTGTGTCATACGCAGACGAAACCCAACTCATCCTCTCCCTAGCCAATGAACCCAATACCACCAGACACAATTTTCGAGAAAGTATGGAAACTGTTGCCAAAAAGGATGAAAAAGAGCTGCCTTCAACTAAACACAAAGTACTCATCATGGGCCCAAACCCCAATGCCTGGAACGACATCTGGTGGCATCCCCGCACTGGGAAGCCAGCACACCCCCACAGACCACGCACGCAATCTGGGAATCATCCTCGACTCCGAGCTCAAAATGGACCGCCAGATCAACTCCGTCTCATCCTCCTGCTTCCACACCCTCCCCCTCCTAAGTAGGACCTTCAAATGGATCCCCCTCGAACACAGAAAGCCCGTCACTCATGCCCTGGTTACCAGCAGTCTCTACTACGGCAATGCACTCTATGCCGGAATGAACAAAAACCTCACCCCAAGGTACAGAACATCCAGAGTGCTGCTGCAAGACTGATCCTTGACCTGCCAAGACACTGCCACATCTCCCAGCTACTCTGCATACTCCACTGGCTCCCCATCAAAGCTATAGTCACCTTCAAGATGCTAACCCACACTCTCAAGGCCCTCCACGACACCGGACCTGCATACCTGAACAGCCGACTCAAATTCCACGCACCCCAGAGGACCCTATGATCTGCCCAGCTCTCCTACGCGGTGATCCTGTGCACCGGAAAGACCAAATCGGGATGCCATTCCTTCTCTTTCCTCATGGCCCGAGCCTGGAACGCCCTTCCGCTCCACCTCAGACAGACAACATCGCTCCCCATCCTTGCAAGAAACCACAAAACTTGGCTCTTCGACATACCCCCCTTTGAAGGACTAGAGCCTGCTAAGCCCCCACACCCACCCCCCAGCACATTGAGACCCTTACAGGTGAGTATTTGCGCTTAATTGACTGATTGATCAAACTGAGAATTTAGAAGAAAAGCAGTAGTGACGCTACAATTACTAATTCTAAATCTCTTCTAGATAAAGTGATATCAACTATTGAGGATTTTTAACAAATCAATTTGACCCCAAAAAAAATTCAATTACGAAAAGTTACATAGAGGTACTACAAAGAAAGAGCTTATCCATATCTCAGGAAGATGTTTTCAAAGCCCGTTGGTTCAGCCCTATAGAAGAGTCAGTTTCTCACACACGGGCTCAGACAAATAGCGACCAGACAGATAGTAATTTGCACAACAGAAAATACTGTCACCAAACCTCTACCTCTTACCAGGCTTTTTGAGGTCAGAACTACAGAAAATCAGGCCCAGGCAGGAGTCAAAGAAGAGGCAGGAGAGGATGGTACCGCGATCAGTACACACCAGGACAGTGACAAACTCGCAACCATTATTCCGGATGGTAAATTCTCAACATGCACAGCCTATTTTTATTCTTTCTTCTTACACTCTGATGGACATAGAACATTTGGTGTTTACATCAGGGTTACCTTTCATTACAACATATAGAAGCAACCCTTTAGAGTACCGCTGGGAACTTTACAGATTCTTTAGAACAGTTGGTCTTGAACATTACATCTCAAAGAATGACACGATCTTCGTGTATGAGACCACTGGTCTTCACACTACATCTGTATTCTGTCCCAGTAATCAAATGGTCTCAAAGGAAGTAATTACAATTGAAAACGCCATTCCTTACTGAAACTGACAACATGTTTAGAGGCTCTCATAATGGCAAACACAATTTGTTGAAAGATCAACACTAACCTTACAACACTTACAGTCCCTCCCAAGATGTCATCATAAAACCTGTTGACAAAGTGGGTGGAATTGTCTTGATGGACACATTTGCAAGAAAGAGGTCATGAAACAACTTAAAATCCAGATCATTACAAATACCTTTCTAGGAATACAACAGGGGAAAACTCATTCTTTTTTGTCAAACAGAAAGGTTATCCATCTGATTTTAATTCTGAAATGCTTGTGACAATGGATATCGAAATCCTCTATAGGAACATACCTCAGAAAGAAGTTCTGCAAAGCTTAGAGGTTTTCCTAGAAACTAGACCCCGTCAACATCAGGTTCCCTCATCATTCATACTCCAATGTACTGAGATAGCTCTGAATCGCACCTTTTTTATTTTTGAAACTCAGTTATATGAACAGATAAAAAGGAGTTGAAATCAGGGTTCTTTTTGTCCCCAATATAGCAAACATCTATGCGGCTGATTTTTTATCTGAATCCATCTAAGCTGTACACTACACTATTCACCAAACCTACTGCCAGGAATACATTACTTAGATATGACAGCCACCACCCAGAAGCATTCATAGACAATCTTCCATTTGGACAATGTATTATCATATGAAGAAACTGTTATAAGACGACTACTTTGCTTAAGCCAACAAACTGATTTAAAAACCTAAAGTGAGAGGATATCCACACAGATTACTCAGAAGGTCACTCAAAAGAGTGTGGTATCATGATAGGGAAGATCTCCTGCAATTAAGAGAACGCCCCAGACAATCTCACCTTGTTTGCGTTTCCACGTTCGCACCTTTCCTATCAAACTGCAAAAAAACAATTCTAAACAATGAAACCTATTTGCAGGATATCCTTCATTTGGTGTGTAGGAAACTGGCTTTGCATATTGTTGGACTTGGCCCTTTTCCCTCAAAATGTTTCGCTTTTTTCCCCCCTAATTTGAGATGTCTCCCCCATGGTAATAAACCTGAATAGGCCATGTGTGGTGTGAGACGCCATGTTAATGTTAAATGCAATGCAATGGTGTGTACATTTATTTTCCCCCATTGTAAACATGTACCCTGGTGAAATTCTGCATTTGTGTTTTGCATTTAAAATGGCTGCCAAGGCTGTGCGTTGTGCCACCTGACTGCAGTAGGTTAGGAGTCTAGTTGCTAGGTACCCAGCCACCCCTGCATTTAGAGGGAAAGCCTGGCACCCAGGGTGCTCTACTCCTCCCCCTGAGCCAGTTAGAACTAGTTTGCCAGTCTGAGGTGGGTTAGCGGTCTAGTTGTCTGGTACCCAGCAATCCCAGCATTTGAAGGGACCTTCTAGAAGCTTCCAGCCTTTCTGGTATAGGGAGAGCACTAGAGATGTGATGAGCAGAGACAGAGCTGGGACAGGAATGTGAGGGGACCTGCTGTCAGGGGATCTCGCCACTTGGGCCTGTGTGCTGGGCCCTGCAACCATCCAGACCCCCTCTAATGTCCCCAGGGCTTGTAAAGCCCCACTTCAGGAGTTCAGGCTGCTGTGTAGGAGGAGGGCCACGCTGCAGTGGGGATGATGAAAGCCTACCACCCTGTTTTGATGATGCCCCCACTAACTGCTGACCTGGCCCAGTAGTGCCTGCTGCTCTGTCCCTGAAGAAGGAGGGCCCCCCTAGGTCCCTGAAGCTTCCGGGACCTTGCGCCACACAAGCGCTGCGCAAAGAAGCGCCAAGAAGGGAAGGAGCATCTTGGACCCCACCTCCCAGGAGATGAGGAGTGTTACCCTGGGGCTCGCTGCTGGGACTGTCCACCCCCCTTGCGCTGGGTGCCCCTGGAAACTACTGTGCCTCATGAGTGCTGCCTGCTAAGCGCTAAAGCTAAAGGATTGTGTCCCCCAGGAGCTATAATCTGGGAGCGCTACACTGCAGAATCCTACAGCACTGTATTTCCCTGGGAACTGCTATTAGGGAGCGCTGTGCTGAGAAGAAGCGCTGTGAGTCTGGAAGCGCTGTTCGTAGAAGAAGCGCTGTGTGCCTGGAAGCGCTATCCAGCCTAGGACTGTGCCCTTGGAAACGCTGGCCTGCAGAAGACTGCTTGTGTCCCCAGAGTGCTGTGACCAAGACTGCCCTGCTGATTGCCTGCCCAGCGCTATAATCTGGAAGCGCTGTATGGGGAGGATTGTACCCCCAAGGAGCTGTGCTGTGAGGAGCTGCCTGTTAAGCGCTATAGCTTCGAAGCGCTAGAGAAGTGAAGCGCTGCTGGCCTTTCAATCGTGCTGTGATCTGCCTCCCAAGCGCTGTCCTGAGAGCTGTGCTGCGTGGGACTTGCCTGCTCCACCCAAGCGCTGTGATCCCTTGATGCGCTGTATGCCCCGTGGAACGCTGTAGCGCCCGAGACTGCTGGAGTCAGGGCCCAGGGTCGGTGCTCCCCCCCCCCCTTCTTTTGGGAGACTGTTGGTGGGCCCTGTTGGCCCCCGCAAGGTATCAGAACTGGGCGAGAGCCCCCATTAGACCCGTGGTATCTCTGTTTAGGAGGGTTATGCATGCCACATGTTAAATGTGATGATGCCCCCAGGGGCCCTATGAAAGTTGCTGGTGGGTACCCTGTGTGATTGATGCCACTGAGGTTCCAGGTTGCTAGTGAGGCCGGTGTAATGAAAAGTTGCCTAAGTTCTTCTACCCAAATGGTTTTACTCCTGCCTCAGGATTTAGGGCTGCTGCATGTCGAGGCTGGTTGTTAATATGGTATGCCTAATGGTACTTTTTGCAGGAGGTGCTAATGCCGGGCCGGCTGTGTTTATGCCTAATGTTTCCTTGTATGCTTACAGCTTACTTCTAGGTGATGCCAAGGATTAATGCCTGAGTTTGCCCTGCACTATTGACCCTGAGGTTTCATGCCATTTGCTTTGTTTTTATTTCAGCCATGGACTCACGGACTTAATCTTTTATTCTTGTCCCATTTCCCATGTAAATAATCCCCCTTGTATTCATTGCTCTGCCTTCAGTTGGCGCCCCATTGTGGTTACTGCTATTATTGTGTTTACCTTTGCAGGTTGTAGATAATACACAACTTATTCTTTTTCCAACCAGAAGCAGTGTTGTATCTCTTTTGTGTTGTGCCTGGTGTGTCGTCTGTGGGTACTGCGTGGACGATTTACACATGTCCTCTGAAGTTTGGCCTGCCCGCTCTGCTCCATGCTACCCCCTGTAGAATTGGCAACCCCATTTCTAACATTGTTGGCGAGCGGTGGGATAGGACTTGTGTTTGCGCTGTACCACAACGGCCACAGGTTACATTGCAAATAGAGCACTGAGAAGTAATCACAGTTTTTGGGGATTATTGTTTGGCTGATTATTGTGGTTTGTTTATCATTATTGTATTTCCTCCTGAAAAGTGTTTTAGAATTGTGCCCCCTTGTTCCACTGTGGGTGTGTCCCTGGTGTACCTTGCCGTGATGGGGTTGGTTTATGATGAGGACGAACTCATGGAGTACACCGAGCAGGAAGTGATAGATTTCTGCAAGGAGAGAGGGATACCCCTAGTAGGCAACATTAGAAGAAAGTTGTTTCTCTATGAGGCCCTCAAGAGGTTGGAGCCCTTAGAGATCGGTGGGGACCTGTCTGATTACCCCCTGAGTATTTGAAGGGTGGATTTGGTAGAGACCATAGGGAGGGCTCCCAGTCCATAACCCCAGAGGGTGGTTATTCCGATGAAGAGGAGGAAGAGTTTGATAGGGCAGAGACACCAGTAGCTGATGAGGATGCCATAGATAGGGAGTCTCGCACTGGGTCCAGTCCCGGGGGCACTGCCCCATTCCTTTCCCGGTCCCCAGAAGAGTGGGTAGACAGAAGGGAAGAAAGGGAGCATCGGCTGGTGCTGGCAAAGCTCATGCATGCCAATGAGTTAGCGCAGCTGAGGGTGGAAGAGCAGAGGCTAGAGGCGGAAATGGTCATAGCGCAAGAGAGGATGGCGGAGGCAGAGAGGGCCTTTGCCAGAGAAAGAGTAGCTCAGGTGGGTAGGTTGTCCCCTGAGAGTGGTGTTTGTGGTCTGGGTTCACCGGTGAGTGTGGGATCCAGTGGTGGCAGCGAGAATGGTTCCGGTGCAGGTAGTCCCACTTCAAGACCCCAGGAGACCGTGCCTGATTCCCAGGAGGAGGGGGACGGGTTAGTGTTCAGGGGCAGGGGAAAACGGTCCCACCAGTCCTGGGGAGAGTTTGAGGAGGAGTGTTGGACTGCATTGGAGGATTGGGTGGTGAGTAGAGCAGTGGAGGATTGGGAAGGGCTGTGCCATGCAGTCATCAGAGAGCACATGCTGAGGAGTTGTTTCCCATGTCTGCGTCACCATCTGTTACAGTGTGGGTTCTCAGACCCCAGGGAACTTGGACGGGAGACAGACCTTTGGGTAAGTGCCAGAGAGTCTGAGAGGACATTGGGGAGTGATCCTAAAGGGAGTGGTGCAGGGATCTTCCGACCCAGCGAGGCGGGAGAGGTGAGGAAAAGCCCAGCTAGGTCCCAGGATAGTGAGAGGGTTGTAGGGCCTCACATCCCATCTACAGGAGGGAGTGAGACGGGGAGGTGTCCCGAGGTACCCCAACCACAGTCACAGAGCCTGGAGAGTTCCATAAGGGGACCCCAGGTTGGGAGCCTATGCTGTCCTGATGTGCCTTCCAGTGTAAGGGATCCCCTCGTGTCAGGAGAACTCGGAGCATCAGTAATCGGAGCTCGGGTGGTTCGGGTGTCTGACCAGTCACAGGGTTTAGATCCTGGACTAGGGTTCCAGGTTCAGGGGTTGCCTGACCTGGAGGGTGGGGTACCTGTAATTAAGGTCCCTATCAGTTTGACTCCCAGGGGTACTTCTCCGGGTAGGAGGGTGCGGAACTCTGGGAGGGGGTGCAGAGGGAGGAAAGTCTCTCCTCTGTCACCGGCTCAGCCACAGGGCGCAGATCCCGGGTTGGGTGGCAAGGTTGAGGGTTTGCCGGACCTGGTGGGTGGAACATCTGTAATCAGAGTCCCCCCAAATTTGACTCTCAGGGGTACTACTCCAGTTAGGTGGGTGCGGAACTCTGGGAGGGAGTGCAGGGAGAGGGAGGACTCGCTACTGTCACCGGTTCAGCCTGAGGGTTTTGACCCCAGATTGGGGAGAGAGTGGTTGTCTGAGGGTGTCCCCAGGAGAAGGAGAGGGCAGAATCCCAGAAGGAGAGGTAGGGGGAGGAGAGCCTCGCCCCTGGTCGCTGGTCAGCCTGAGGGTTCGGACCCCAGGTGGGGAGTCCAGCGGCAATTTGGTAGGAGGAGAGTGGCCCAAAAGTACTACGGGCCTGAGGCTAAAGCCTCCCAATTTGTGAGAGAACGAGGGCCAGAGACTTCTGGATGGCCTAGAGGCCAGTCCTGGCCACATCCCACTAAAGAACACCAGTGGGGTGGTTTGGTTGTTGAACGGAGGGTTGCGGGAGTGAACCATCGAGTTCCAGAGTGGAGAAGAACCTGCAGATACCCCTGCAGTTGTGGGCCTGCGTCCACCTTTTTCCGCACCAAGCAGGGAAGCCCATCAAGGCAATGATTGGTCTACCCTGGCTTTTGGCTCGGGGGGGGGTTTGTGTTGGACTTGGCCCTTTTCCCCTCAAATTTTCGCTTTTTGCCCCCCTAATTTGAGATGTCTCCCCCATGGTAATAAACCTGAATAGGCCATGTGTGGTGTGAGATGCCATGTTAATGTCAAATGCAATGCAATGGTGTGTACATTTATTTTCCCCCATTGTAAACATGTACCCTGGTGAAATGCTGCATTTGTGTTTTGCATTTAAAATGGCTGCCAAGGCTACGCGTTGTGCCACCTGACTGCAGGAGGTTAGGAGTCTAGTTGTTAGGTACCCAGCCACCCCTGCATTTGGAGGGAAAGCCTGGCACCCAGGGTGCTCTACTCCTCCCCCTGAGCCAGTTAGAACTAGTTTGCCTGTCTGAGGTGGGTTAGCGGTCTAGTTGTCTGGTACCCAGAAATCCCAGCATTTGGAGGGACCTTCTAGAAGCTTCCAGCCTTTCTGGTATAGGGAGAGCACTAGAGATGTGATGAGCAGAGACAGAGCTGGGACAGGAATGTGAGGGGACCTGCTGTCAGGGGATCTCGCCACTTGGGCCTGTGTGCTGGGCCCTGCACCCATCCAGACCCCCTCTAATGTCCCCAGGGCTTGTAAAGCCCCACTTCAGGAGTTCAGGCTGCTGTGTAGGAGGAGGGCCACGCTGCAGTGGGGATGGTGAAAGCCTACCACCCTGCTTTGATGATGCCCCCACTACCTGCTGACCTGGCCCAGTAGTGCCTTCTGCTCTGTCCCCAGGGCCCCTGAAGAAGGAGGGCCCCCCTAGATCCCTGAAGCTTCCGGGACCTTGCTCCACACAAGCGCTGCACAAAGAAGCGCCGAAAAGGGAAGGAGCATCTTGGTCCCCACCACCCAGGAGGTGAGGAGTGTTACCCTGGGGCTCGCTGCTGGGACTGTCTGACCCCTTGCGCTGGGTGCCCCTGGAAACTACTGTGCCTCGTGAGTGCTGCCTGCTAAGCGCTAAAGCTAAAGGATTGTGTCCCCCATGGGCTATAATCTGGGAGCGCTACACTGCAGAATCCTCCAGCGCTGTACTTCCCTGGGAACTGCTATTGGGGAGCGCTGTGCTGAGAAGAAGCGCTGTGTGTCTGGAAGCTCTGTGCCTAGAGGAAGCACTGTGTGCCTGGAAGCGCTATCCAGCCTAGAACTGTGCCCTTGGAAGCGCTGGCCTGCAGAAGACTGCTTGTGTCCCCAGAGTGCTGTGATCTGCCTCCCAAGCGCTGTCCTGAGCGCTGTGCTGCGTGGGACTTGCCTGCTCCACCCCAGCGCTGTGATCCCTTGATGCGCTGTATGCCCCGTGGAACGCTGTAGCGCCCGAGACTGCTGGAGCAGCAATTTGCAATGGCTTTTTTATTATGTACCTGGTTATATAGCAATTATTGTGAGAAAATGTGTACATGGAAAAGATCGGTATGAAAGACACCTATGTATTTCTGAAATGGGAACAAAATATAGACTTTAGAAACAGTAGATATTTGCACATTTCCAAAATTGGGAATACTCATACAAGCATAAGAATTTTCAATTTATACATTGTCTTTCATTTGAAAGGCAGAAATGCATCCAAAGTCAATAGGTAATAACAGTTGCTTTACAAATCTGAATTACCCTAAGTCTCCTAATAAAAATGGCACCTCACTCGTGTGGGTAGGCATTGTGCCCACAATAGGAAATGACTCAAAACCCAACGTGAACACACCAGATTTTCACAATGAAAATTACCCTTTTTTTGCAAAGTGCCTAGCTGTAGTTTTTAAACCCTAGCTCTGCCGGCACCTAGGGAAACCTAGCAAACTTATACATTTTTTAACACTAGACATCCAGGGAAATCCAGGATGGGGTGACTTGACTGCCTCTCACCAGGTTCTGCCACCCAGAATCCCTTGGAAATCTAACATTTTGTAGAAAGATTATATCTTCCTCACATTTCTGTGGTGGAAAGTTCTGGAATTTGCGTGGATCCGCAAATTTCACCCACCCCGCGTTCATCAAAGTCTTCTGAGAAAATGGTACCTCACTTGCATGTGTAGGCCTAGTGCCCGTGACAGGAAACGGCACAAAACGCAACGTGGACACACCCCAATTTCACAATGAAAAATGACCCTTTTTTGGCAAAGTGCCTAGCTGTAGTTTTTTAACCCTAGCTCTGCCGGCACCTAGGAAAACGTAACAAACCTATACATTTTTCAAAACTAGACACCCAGAAAAATCCAGGATGGGGTGAGTTGACTGGTCTGCAAGGCATTCTGGGTAGGAAAACGTTGTGGGATCCACGCAAGCCTTACCTCATTGGACTCTCCTGGGTGTCTAGTTGTCAGAAATGTTTTGGGTTTGGTACTCTCCCTAGATTGCCGCCGAGCCCGGGGCCGAAATTTCAGGTGCCCCCCCAAAACCAGGTAGTTTTGCTATAGGTAATTTTGCAGTCTCCGCCATTTCCTGTTGCAGCTACTATGCCTACCCATACAAGTGAGGTACAATTTTTATCGATGGGAGGAAATTTGTGGTTCCACACAGATTCCAGAACTTTCCCACACAGAAAGTTGAGAAAAAGTGAATTTTTGGGCAAAGTTTGAGGTTTGCAGGGAATTCTTGGTAGGAGAAAGAAGAGGAACCCATGCAAGCCATACCTCGCTGGACTCCTCCCGGTGTCTGGTTTCCAGAAATGTATGGGTTAGGTAGGTTTCCCTACATGTCTGCTGAGGCCCGGGCCAAAAGCTCATGGGACCCCTCAAGCAAAACCAGGTTGGTAGGTGATAGGTAATTTGATGTTGCCTTAATAGGTTTTGGGTCCTTGCCTGTCACCGGTCCTTGACCCACCCACGCAAGTGAGGTACCATTTTTATTGGGAGACCTGGGGGAATGCTGGGTAGGAGGACATTTGACCGCCAGCCATGCTCCAGTCCATGCACACCACCAGCCAAGTGCCAATCCGGACACACCACCATCCAAGTGCTAGACCATGCACAATGCCAGACAAGTGCCACTCCACGCACACCGCCATTACATTTATGATTTTTTTTATATAAATAAGAAAATACAAACAAATTGCAATATATACAAATCTACTAACACAAAATCTGAAACTAAATACACTAGACAAATGCCAACCTTGAAACTGAACAAAAAATATTAAACAGTAGGGGCCAGGCAGTTGACTTCACCACTCATGGATGCTCCCAAAACTTCTTTTGCGTGTGGTAAATTCTAAAACAAGCAGGCACACACAGTCCAGGGTTAGAATGACACTAAGGGCAGTACATACGAGTCTCCTTCCGCACACTTTTTCACCAAAAGACTCTACATCTCCTACTGGGAAAGTCTTTTGAGGGTGTGGGAGGAATGTGATCAGGAAAGTCTTTTGAGGGTGTGGGAGGAATGTGATCAGGAAAGTGGCAATCTTTCAATCTAGCAACATCCTCCACCACTCCAACTCTAGGAACACTTGCCTGTTCCACTAAAACAAGGCTGCCTATTACAGACTCCTGAAACTTAGCAAAAGTCATCTTTGACTCAGGACAAGAATCCTGGAACACAACAAAAGCATTAAAGGTTGCCAAGTGGAAAAGATGGATAGCCAACTTCTTATACCAAATGTAAGCCTTACGAAGAGCAGCGTAAGGTTCCAACCTCTGATCTACTCTGTCAACACCACCCATGTGCCTATTTTAGTCTAAAATGCACAAAGGTTTGCACACTTCAGCAATATGACCCCAAACAGTCACAGGTGCAGTGCTTTCATCATGGATGGTAGTCAGCATATAGACATCTCTCCTGTCTGAAAACTTCACAGCTAGAAGCTCCTCGCAATGCAACGCACTGCACTGTCTCCGCACAAGATTTTGACAAACAAGTTCTTTTGGGAAACCTTTACGGTTAGAGCGGATTGTGCCACAAGCAACAGTGCCCACTTTGGCCAATTCCCTGAACAACCGCACACCAGTGTAGTGTGAGATAAATATAAATGGTGGCCTTTGTTAAAAAATCCTCTACTAAGTTCTCACACAATTTTCTCAGACACTCCAAAAGTGGACAGACAACCAGGGAGGTTAATTCTGGATTCTTTACCGGTGTACACCCTGAAATTAGATACATATCCAATCCTACTGTCACACAGCATATATAGCTTAATTCAATAGCGGCCCTCTTACTAGGAATGTATTGCCTAAAAACCAAGCGGCCCTTGAACAACACCAAATACTCACCAACTGCAATTTCTTTCCCTGGAGCATAGATCTCAGACAATCAAACAACAAAGTGATCAATGACAGGCCGAATCTTAAAAAGACGGTCACAATCAGGGTGATCTTGTGGCAACGCTAAACCTTTATCGATAAAATGCATCATCCAAAGCAGAAGAAAATACCTATCATGACTCATGACTGCCGGAAATATAGCAGTTGCCATCAAGGGACTAGTAGACCAATATGAAGACATTGATGGCTTCCTTAGCAAGCCCATCAAAAAAGTTAAACCCAAGAACTTCTTCATCTCTTCCAGATTTGCAGGAGTCCACCGGGTAGCTCTAGAGTGGGGCTTAAAGCTGGCACTGTTGTCCCTCAAAAACAGTTTGGCATACAAATTAGTCTGCTCAACAATCTCTGCCAAAAATACTTCGTCCATAAACAACTAAAAAAAATGTAACAGCAAAAGGTATTCAGTATTCACTCTACACTCTGGAACACCAGTAAAGTCTGGCAATGCTGGCTGCACCATGCCAGGGGCAACCCAGACGTCAGCACTTTCAACGGGAAGCCTTGCAGCCCCAGGTTGCAGCCCAGAAGCCTCTTGCCGCACTATTCCAACGGGAAGTCTTACAGCCCCAGATGCCTCTTGCCGCACAACACCAATGGGAAGCCTTGCAGCCACAGGCTGCAGCCCAGATGCCTCTTGCCGCACTACACCAATGGGAAGCCTTGCAGCCGCAGGCTGCAGCTAGATGCCTCTTGCTGCACTATCGGTGCATCAATGTCCTCCTCTAACACAGGCACATGATCCGCACTAAGAGTAGTTTCATCCGCATTGAGAGTAGCTTCATCATCCGAAGTCACTGCCTGAATAGTCCCCTGCCTCCACTGCCTCAGATGCAGAGATGCAGACTCAAAAAGCATACCAACAACCTGCTGAGCAGTAATCCTACAGCTAGCCATTATCCTTACTAAGAAAGGAGACTGCACAAACAAGTCAAGAACAACCAACACTGTGCAAAACAAGTAAGTAAAAAAATGTGTGCCTTTGTCACAAAGATGTATATACTCAAAAACTATACGATTCACTTACAAGAGACAGCTACACTCACAAGCACCTACTCTGTAGAGACACAGCAAACACCAACGATATCCCACTAGAAAGAAAAAACAAAACCAATAACTCACAGGACAACAAAATACACATCGAGCACAAACTCAAAAAACAGAAGACAAACATACTGTTATTATTATACCATTTGCAAAAAACACATTGATGCAGAGAAATAAACTCATTTACGTTGTATAAAAAAAGTCTCTTACCAAACACATACAACTACACAAACAACAGAACCACCAGTAACGACACCGCAACCTGGAACAGTCTACAGAGCAAAAGCCTTGAACTAGAACAGAAAGGGAGAAATAAAGCATTACAATTGCAATTCACAAGAAATAAAACAATTAACAATATAACATGCTATTACACTACCCAATGGGGGCAGAAAGGGCAAATAAACAGGCAGATCTGTCCCCAGGGTGTCCAGAATACACATAAAAAAATATATGTCCCCTGGAAGCGACCAATTTCTTTATTTTTAAATCCCTGGCTCTAGTGGGCTTTTCTGCCCTCCCCCCCCCCCCCCCCCCACAGGCCAGAATGCCCAAAATTGCAGATGATCTGTCCCCAGGGGGGGCCAGAAAAGTCTTTAAAATGATTGAGGGCATGAGGAAGTGACCCTTGCCAAAGGGGTCGTTTCCATTTAAAATTTAAAACACTCCCTGATGTCTAGCAGGGTTTTCTGGGGGCAGAAAGGCCAAATAAACAAACCGATCTGCCCCCAGGGGGGGCATAATATACTTTTTTTTTTAAATATGGCCCTTGGAAGCGACCCTTGCCCAAGGGGTTGCTTCCAATTTAAAAAAATATATATCCCTGGCTCTAGTGGGCTTTTCTGCCCCCCTGCGTCCACAAACGGCCAAAAATAAGCTGATCTGTCCCCAGGGAGGGCAGAAAAGTCTAAAATTATTTGTCCCCATTAGGAAGTGACCTTTGCCCAAGGGGTCGCTTCCTTTGCACAAAAAAACTAATCCCTGGTGTCTAGGGGGGTATTCCTGGTGCAGGATTGCAATGATGTGCGCGATCGCACACCAGGATTGCCCTGCATTGAGACATCAGGCGAGAGGAAACACAGTTTCCTCTCCCCCGATGTCTCAAGGCATCCAGATTTGGCCCCCCCCCTGCCCCACTGGAGCAACAAAAACGTACCCTCCCTCTCGGACGCGCTGTAAAGAAATGATTTCCAGCGCGTCCAGCGATTCCTGATGATGTTGACGCGCGCTGTGCTCGCTGACATCATGGGAAAGCGTAGGGGGTCGGGGTGGCAGCGGAAACTCTTCCACTGCCATCTCCCTCTGTGGGGGCAAGAATGATGTCCCGGGGGGAAGCTCCACTATACTAAACAAAGAAAGGGGCCAGACAGATTGGTTTTACTACTTATGATTCCAAACAGCACATTACTTCTGGATGGTCATCTATTTTATTTTAGTTTTTTGTATTTTTAGAAAATATTTAGATATTTGAAATATGTCATCAAATAAACAGTCATCAGACAGTGAAAATATACATACAAACAATGAAAAATGTGCAAGAATATATACAAGTGCTATACAAATGATCAAAGGTGGATACTACACATTGACACATGTAACACCAAACAATGCTGAATCAATGACCTAACAAAACTTCAAACATTAGGAACCAGTCCTTTCTATTGGGTACAAAAAGACAAGCGGACCTCTAATCGCAGAGAGCTGCCTGCCTGTCTGGCTGAGCCAAGGGTAGGAAAAACAAATTTACAGGGTTGCGAAACAAGGGATAACACTGTATAGGTCTCAATGGTCCTTGCGGCACCCAAATTCTTTCTCCGAGGCTCAGAGTCAACGGGTTTCGAACCTCAACGCTAGAAAGGGTTCTCCTCAGGACACCGACTGGGTGGAGCCGGAACTGTGAATAATAATGGTGAAGAAAACTTGGTGTAAGTGTTGTGTACTATTATGAACTAAACACTCGGACTCATAGCTCGTATCTCAAAGGAAAAGTGAATAATACCTGTAAGTGACAGTTAATTGTCACTTGTAGATAGATGCAGTATGGGCGGGCCGGGATTTCAGTCAGGAGGATGTTGCAGACTAATGGAAACACCTCTCATATATCGTGGTTCTGAAACCAGATGAGGAGGAAAATCAATACCACTGAATTACACACAAGTTGGTCCCTTTGCACTTGTTAAATTAAGGGCCTACCTGTTTCGGAGGGTGTTTATCGCACTACTTGTCAGGATTACAATTATGCTTAACAGAGCTGGTAGTTTTTTGAGGAGGAGGGTCTCCGCTGGCGCTGCCCTGAAAAAATCATAAATGAGGTATAGCGTTTGTATACGTGTGTGACAAAGCTGTTGTTTCAACACATGTAACACAGTTCGTAATGGGCCAAACCCATTGGGGGCTCGGTGTTTTTGAAACTCACTGTTTCAGAAGACGCCCTGCGTCATGGCTCCGCATTCGCTCTGATGTACTTTTTCATCCGCAGAGTCGGTAATTCTGGAATAATGAGAAAACAAGGTGTCAAGGACCCAGCCCATTCTAGCTTTTACCGCGCCGCACAGCAGCGCTCAGAATCGTGGCCCGACTTACTTGTAGTGTGATCTGCCGAGGTGATCAGTTTCCTGCATGCACGGGCGGCGTTCGGCGTGTAAGCGCCACGTGCGTTTGAAGTTGACTTAAAGGGGCCGCTGCAGGTCTCGTGTACCTGCAGGGTTTCTGGTACATGTAGTGCCTCTGAGTGCTGACAGAAAGTGGGGACATCCTTAGCGACTGACTGAAGGCGGCCAGGTTTGACAATGTATGACAGACGTATTGAAACCAATTGGAACAAGACAGAACCCAACACGCCACAGACATTATTGCCACAGAAAAAGGGAGGTTCTGAGTAACGGATGTCTCGTGCAGATCAAAGATTGCTTGATTCTGACAGGTCATTGAGACCTGAGTTCGCAGTGTCGAATTTCAGTATTAAATAAGCTCCAGCGCTTCCCCCAGAGGCTGTGCTCATGACGGAGCAGTTTCAACCGATGCTCATGACAGAACCGCTCCGTCATGAACATCGAAGGGGTTAATAATATCAATGTTTAGATTACTATGTATTTTATAAGTATGTATTATATGTTTTTTGTTAAGTATTGTTATTCCATAGCAGTTTGTGGGTTTATAGGAGAATAGGGTGGGAAGTGGTTTAATTGTAATTATGTAATTATTATTTTTTGTTTATTGGTATTGATATTTGATTGTTAATTAATTAATAATTGGTTATTAATTTGTATTAATTGATAATTATGTTAATTGTATTAATTAATTTTTGGAGCAGGATTTGGGTTTATAGGGGAATAACGTGAACATTAATGTATTTGTAATTATTAATTATATTTTATTGGTGTGGTTAATTAATGTAGTGTTTATTAATTATTAATTGGTAATTCATGTGTATTAATTTATTAATTGATACATAATTTAATTGTTGAAAATGTTATATGGAGTGAGTTGTGTTTTTATTTGGGAATAGGGTGGGAAGTAATTTAATGTTAGGGTAATTTATATTTTTAATTTATTTGTATTTTTAATTAATGTATTGATAATTTATTAATCAATTATATTTTAATTAAAAAAATTTTTTTAATAAATATGTTATTTTTAATCACTACGCTATCCAATGATTCCCTACTGTTGCACTCTCTGGAGTGGAAATGGTAATTATTACCTTTACGCTATCCAACGCTTTTCCTACTGTTGCACTCACTGGAGTGGGAATAGTAATTTTTATCCCTACGTTATCCAACATTTTCCCTACTGTTGCACTCTCTGGAGTGGGAATAGTAATTTTTCTCCTACGCTATCCATTCCTTTCCCTACTGACACCAAGAATTCCCGCTTATTCTGGAACATTATAAAGTGGGGCAGAGGGGGCAATTCTGAACAGCCTGTAAATTATGTTTCTCAAGAAGGGTGGATTGATTATTTTAGACCGCAGTATGCGTGTAATTTTGTAGGAAGCCAAGTGGAGAACCAAGTTTTGTCTTTTTTAATGAGGATGCTTTTAACATTAATGATGTCACAATCGCCCTTAACGTTGTGGCAGGAGGGAGAGCCCCAGGACCTGATGGCGTGCTCGCTGATGTTTTTCTGTACAATAAGGCCCACTGGGGGAGATATATAGTTTTGTTGGCAAATGCCACAGCACAAGGTGCCCCGGTCCTGGCCTCCTGAAAGGTGGCAGTGATAATTCCATTGCTTTCCCTACTGTTGCACCCTCTGGAGTGGGAATAGTAATTTTCACCCCTACACTATCCAACGCTTTCCCTACTGTTGCACTCTCTGGAGTGGGAATAGTAATTTTTACCCCTACGCTATCCAACGCTTTCCCTACTGTTGCACCCTCTGGAGTGGGAATAGTAATTTTCACCCCTACGCTATCCAATGCTTTCCCTACTGTTGCATTCACTGGAGTGGGAATAGTAATTTTTACCCCTACGCCATCCAACGCTTTCCCTACTGTTGCACTGACTGGAGTGGGAATCGTAATTTTTACCCCTACTCTATCCAATGCTTTCCCTACTGTTGCACTCACTGGAGAGGGAATGGTAATTTTTACCCCTACGCTATCCAACGCTTTCCCCAGTGTTGCTTTTTATGGACTAACTATATACATTATATTTTAAATATATGTTTAATTTATTTTAACAGTATATGTATTAGTTCAGAATCAGGATCAGAAAGTACTTTATTCGGTTAAAATCATTAACCATGAAAGTAACAACATGAAAATTGCACTATATACAAATCTAGTTTAAAACACACAGTATCATTATATTTCATTTACACCAATAGTTTTCCGTAATTTAAGAACATGGTTAAAATAGCTTAAAAGTACCACAACAGTTAAAACTGTATCCATTCTCTGACATTCTAGGAAAGCTAAACGACATCTGTTTAAATTCATGTCTTTAAGAAAGGGGATTAAGACTTTTCGGCGAGGTAAGGTATAAAATTTACAAAAGAATAAAATGTGAATATCAGATTGGGACGAGGAATCATCACTGGGGCAGGTTGGTAAATGTCGCGACCATAAATTCATTTCTGGGAAGGACAGGAGTCTAAAAACAAGATTCAATCTAAAGCGGGTTAAAAGAAATCGATCATAATTTGACATCAACAGGTTCAAATAGGGCTGTATTTTTACACCAGTCAGTATTAAATTGTGCGAGGCAACTGTCTTTTTACTGGCTTCTGCTCTTCTACTTTTATCCTCGAGGTATTCCAAACTCAGTTTTTTCAAAAAATTTCTGGGTATGGTTCCCATGGAGGGTTGGTCCTCATAATATTCGCGGTGTCCGATATCAATCATAAATTGTTTGATATATGCTAGCCATTCAACAGTACCCATATTTTCCATATTTAAAATATTCTGTATCACAGCCCGATTAACTACACATTCATTAGTAGTCCATACCCTGTGCCACAAAAGAACGGGCTGTATTCTAATTAAGTCTGATATGTGGGGTTGACCCAACTCCATATGACAAATATAAGTTGAAACGCTCTGCGGTAGAGCTAAAACCTCCCGCAGGAATTTGTTTTCAACAACTTGTAGTGGATCAATGTTAGAAAAGCCCCAAAGTCCCGCACCATAGAGGGCTACGGATGTACATGTGGCATTATATATAGTCAAGATTTCTTTTATTGGTTTACTGCCCAGATTTTTCAAGAAAGTCTTGATGGCCATTATAGTTTTTTGGAACAAAAGAGTTCTAGCCTTTATAGCACTTGACCACCCCCCCCGTTCATGAAACAAAATACCCAAATAGGGGAAACAGGTAATATTTTCCAAGGGAACGTTGTTTAAAAACATGTTTTTCAACTTTTTCTCAGATTTTGTACCACAGTTCATGGAGTATGTTTTACCACAGTTAATTTTCAGGTCTAAGCTCGACATGAACTTTTCGAATGATAGTAACAATTTCTGTAAGGCCAAGGGGGTGCGTGCCATAAGGACGGCATCGTCCGCATACATGAGCACAGGGATCAACCTCTTCCCCACCCTGGGCACATCCCTGCACTCCTGCAGGAGACGATGTTCAAGTCCATTAATGTAAAGAAGAAATAAGAAGGGGGCCAGAACACACCCCTGGCGTACTCCGCGTCCCACTCCAAATCTTCTGGTACATTCTCCCCCACGGCCGTATCGGAATGAGGCTGTGGCTCCTGAGTATAAATCTCTCAGAAAACAAATTATGGAATCTTCCACGCCTAACCCTTTCAGAATATCCCACAATTTATTGTGTGATACACAATCAAATGCCGAAGACAAGTCAACGAACATAAGATGTAACCGTTCACCTTTAACCTTTGTATATTTTTGTTGGATAATCATTAGATTTAAACATTGTTCGACGGTTCCCATGCCTTACTGGAAACCGTACTGCAGGTCGCTCATTATTTAATTTTCCTCCGCCCAATTCTGGAGTCTTGCCAAGATAATTCTACCAAGAATTTTTACAGATGAATCAAGAAGGGAGATTGGCCTATAACAAGCACAATTTTGTCTCTCACCCTTCTTGTAAATCGGCACAATTATCGAAGTAAACCAGGATGGATTTAGGCCATTGGCAAGTGCGGCATTAAAGAGCTGTACCAACATGGGACCCCAAATCTCTGTGTTTGCTTTATATAGGTCTGCGGGGATCCCGTCGGGGCCAGCAGCCTTGCCACCCTTCGCTGCCTTCAACCCGGTTAAAACTTCCTCCAGGGATATCACCAGTTTCTCCTCACCCATTGCGCCGTTCACCAATTTAAGAACATTTGTAGTGTAAGGAGCATCCTGCGAGCTATATAAAGTTGAAAAGTGTTCCACCCATTCCTCTTCGGTAATCGCCGTCTCTATACGAGCCTTGTGACTATCAAAGAGGAAGGGGGTGTTAACAGCCCTCCAGAAAGCAGATGCATCCTTTCACTGTGCAGCCTCGCAGAGAGCTTCAAGGGCCTCCTTTTTTATAGCATTTTTCCTATTTTTCAGGGCCTTGTTGTAGGTTTTCCTCAACCCTCTTATTACTAAGGAATCCCGGGGAGACCTGTGAATAGCATGTTTCAAATCACGATGGGCCCCATTAGGATGACGGGCGGACATTGTCCGCCCGCCACCCTATCGGAGAACGGGACCGCCCACCATAAGGGTGGGGGTCCCGTGGGGGGAATTAGGATGTGCCCGCCACAGTGGCGGGCATATCCTGTAGTTTTAGCATTGTGGCGGGCGGTGCACTCTGCACCGCCCGCCACAATGCAAAAAATGCTTTTTCGCATTTGCATATGCAAAGCGGCAGGCACCGCGCGGTGCCTGCCGCTTTGCAAATGCAAATGTGGGGGGGGTACCAGAGGTACCCCCCATGTGCCCCCCTGACAGTGGCGCCAACCTGGGGGCCCTGCAGGGGGCCCCCGCAGCAATTGCCGCATGCCTTTCGGTGGCGGCATTGCCGCCGCGGAAAGGCCCCTAATGTAAGCCATCGTAATATGGCTGGCGGTGTCCATTGGACACCGCCACCATATTAATCTATTACCGCCGCGGTCGCAGGGCAACCACGGCGGTAAAGCGGCGGACGGTCTTTCCGTCCGCCATTGTCCCCTCCGCCATCCTAATCAGGCGGAGTGGAAAACGAGAGTGGTTGTCGGGTGGATTGCCTCCGCCAGGGTGGCGGTGGCCACCGCCACCCTGGCGGAGGCAATCCGCCCGATATCCTAATGGAGCCCAAAGTGCCCTGGTACAAGTGGTATCAAACCAGCTTTTAGTCCGCCTAATCTTATTTTTTAGCTCCACCCACAGACTTTTCTTGATTTTGACAGCTATTCTATCAAAATGCTCTAAAATCTGATTGGACTGAGACGTCTCCCTAAGGCAAATAGAGAAACTATCTGAACAGGTATTTAACAGCTTTGCAAGAAACATTTCTGGTTTGACTTTGCCCCATTTTAGTGTGTACCCATTTTGCCTTCCCAGAATCACATCAGAGGCGATATATGGGGTGATAGTATGTTCAGAAAGTTCATAAAATGGGTTCTCAACCTCTAATGATAGGGACAGATGATCACTTAGGGGTAACTCTAGAATCTCTAAGCTATTGATCCTATGGCTATAACTATTTGATACAAGAATAAAATCAATAGTGGACATTGCTCCTCTGCCAATAAATGTAGGTTCAAAAGAAGTAGGGTTCTGAGCTATTTCATTTGCAAAACCCAGATCATACATAAATACTAGTTCATTAAGTAGGTCCCCGATCAAAGAATGATCAAAGTGTGTTATATTTATATCTTGTTCTAACATTAAGTTCTAAATTAATTAACACCTAGTTTAGGTCGCCCCCCGCGCCGCACGGCCACCAGCTGCTGCGTGCGTTTCCCGCCTGCCTGCCTCGTCTGCCTCGGTCGCCGCCGGGTTTCCACGCCCCCTACCACCGAGCGGCGTGGTCTCGCTGTGCCTGCCTGACCGGCTGCTGCTTTTTTGCTGTGTCCCCCTCTGCTTTAGAGCCTTTGCTCATTTGTATTGCCTTGCTTTGTGGAATTGTATTATTGTTGTTGTCTAACTGTTCTGTCGCCTGATTTTCACGCCCCCCGGTCTCCTCCCACCCGCTCCCCGCTTCCCGCCACCGCCGCTAACCACGCCCCCTTTCTTTCTGTACCCTCCCCGCTCCCGCCTCCCAGCTGCTCCGCCCTCCCTCGCACTTCGCCATATATGGCGACCGTGCGAACGCGCAGCGATCACGCGCAGCGGGCGCGCCGTTTGCGCGCCGAAGGCACGCCAAAGGTAAGCCCGTCTGCGCCCGTCCGCGCCTGGACCGCGCCCAGTGCCAGGACCCCTGGCCCCCACCGACAGAAGACGACCCGACTGACCTACAACGCCGCCGAACTCATCGCACTCAACACCGGCGGCATCCCTGGATGTCACCGAGCCACCCCGAAGCACACCCACGGACCCTTCAGCTGCCACGCCTGCAAGTTCACCTGCATCCGGACCTACCCTGCACCAGCACCCGCCAAGCCGAACACCAGCAGCAACCACCTCAAGTGCATCCTGCTCAACACCCGCTCCGTCCACAGACACGCCATCGAACTCTGGAACCTCCTCGACACCACAGCCCCTGACGTTGCCTTCCTCACGGAGACCTGGATGAACGCCTCCTCAGCGCCCGACATCGCCATCGCCATCCCAGAGGGCTACAAGATCACCCGGAGGGACCGCACCGCCAACCAGATGGGAGGAGGCATCGCCATCATCCACAGGGACACCATCCGCATCACGACCAATACCGACGACACCCTAACCACCGCCGAACACCTGCACTTCCAGATCCACACCGACCCGAAGACCACCCTCAGAGGCACCCTGATTTACCGACCCCCGGGACCACGCACACAATTCAGCGAGGACATCGCCGACTTCATCAGCCCGCTTGCCCTCCCCTCCGCTGACTACATCCTCCTGGGTGACCTCAACTTCCACCTGGAGAACAACAGCGACCGAAACACCATCACCCTGCTCGCCAACCTCGCCAACCTCGGACTCAAGCAGCTGGTGTCCACCCCCACCCACCTCGCCGGACACACACTCGATGCCGTCTTCTCATCCAGCAAAGACATCGCCTTCAGCCACACCACAGGACTCCACTGGACGGACCACAGCTGTGTCCACTTCACCTTCAAAAGAACGATGATCCACCACCACCAGCAACAGGCTGCCCGAAGAAGCTGGAACAAGATCACAGCCGACCAGCTCACCGCTTCCCTGAGCCAGCACCCTCCTGCCGGCTCAGCGAACCCCAGCCAGGCCGCCGACAACCTCACGAAGTGGATCAGCAACTGCGCGGACGAACTCGCCCCTCTGAGGACCCCGCCCAGCAGACCCGGCAGCAGAAAAGCCCCATGGTTCACCGACGAACTCAAGAGCTCCAAGAAGAACTGCCGAGCCCTCGAGAAAGTCTGGAGAAGGGAACCAACACTGGACAACATGACCACCCTCAAGCTTGCCACCCGGAAGCACCACCAACTGATCCGCGCCACCAAGAAAACTGCATACAAGGACCGGCTGGACAACAACGCACACAACTGCAAGGAACTCTTCAACATCGTGAAAGAGCTCTCCAACCCCAACGCCGAAACAACGACATCACCCCATCGCAAGACCTCTGCAACTCCCTCGCCTCCTATTTCCACAACAAGATCGCGGACATACACAACAGCTTCAGCATCCAACCAACGCACGCCACGACCGCAGCAACGCCACCCACCACCACCCTCCGCGCCTGGACTCCGATCAGCACCGAAGACACCGTCCGCACAATGAACTCCGTCCACTCCGGATCTCCGACCGACCCCTGCCCTCACCACGTCTTCAACAAGGCCGACGCTGTCATCGCACCCCACCTGCGGGACATTATCAACACCTCCTTCGACACCGCCACCTTCCCTGAGAGCTGGAAGCACGCCGAACTCAGCGCTCTACTCAAGAAACCTACAGCGGACCCCACCGAACTCAAGAATTACCCTCCCATCTCGCTCCTCCCGTTCCCGGCCAAAGTCATCGAGAAGACCGTCAACTAACAGCTGGCCGCCTTCCTCGAGACGAATGGATCCCTCGACCCCTCACAGTCTGGCTTCCGAGCCAACCACAGCACCGAGACCGCCCTCATCGCTGCCACCGATGACATCCGAGCCCTGATGGACAACGGAGAAACAGCGGCTCTCGTCCTCCTGGACCTCTCCGCGGCATTCGACACTGTCTGCCACCGCACCCTTGTGCAGCGCCTCGGCAACGTCGGAATCCAGGAGAAGGCACTGGAATGGATCACCTCCTTCCTCGACGGAAGAACACAGAGAGTCCGCCTACCACCGTACAAGTCAGAGGCCACCGAAGTCATCTGCGGCGTCCCTCAAGGATCCTCGCTGAGTCCCACCCTCTTCAACGTCTACATGAGCCCCCTCGCGGCCATCGCACGCCAACACAACCTCAACATAATCTCCTACGCCGACGACACCCAGCTGATCCTCTCCCTGACCAACGACCCCGCCGCCGCCAGAGCCAACCTGCACGAAGGGATGAAAGATGTAGCCGAGTGGATGACGACCAGCCGCCTGAAACTGAACTCAGACAAGACGGAGGTCCTCATCCTGGGCTCCTCGCCCTCCGCCTGGGACGACTCCTGGTGGCCCCCCGCCCTGGGCACCGCACCCAAACCGACGGACCACGCACGCAACCTGGGCTTCATCCTGGACTCCTCCCTCTCCATGACCAGACAAGTCAACGCCGTCTCCTTGTCATGCTTCAACATCCTGCGCATGCTACGGAAGATCTTCTGGTGGATCCCCACCGAGACCAGGAAGACTGTCACCCAGGCCCTCGTCACCAGCCGACTGGACAACGGCAACGCCCTCTACGCCGGAACCACCGCCAAGCTCCAGAAGAGACTCCAGCGGATCCAGAACGCCTCAGCCAGACTCATCCTCGACATCCCACGAAACAGCCACATCTCCGGACACCTGAGAGACCTGCACTGGCTCCCCGTCAACAAAAGAATCACCTTCCGTCTCCTCACCCACGCACACAAAGCCCTACACGATCAAGGCCCGAGCTACCTCAACAACCGAATCAACTTCTACGCTCCCAAGCGCCACCTCCGATCAACCAGCCACGCCCTCGCCGCCGTCCCCCGCATCCGAAGAGCGACAACAGGAGGAAGGTCCTTCTCCTACCTGCCCGCCAAGACCTGGAACTCCCTCCCGACCGACCTGCGCCTGACCCAAGACCACCTCTCCTTCAGGAAGAAGCTCAAGACCTGGCTGTTCGAGCAGTAACGGCACCCCCCCCCTAGCGCCTTGAGACCCTACGGGTGAGTAGTGCGCTCTATAAATGTCTTTGATTGATTGATTGATTAAGCCACAAATCCCCTTTTTTCCCTTTGTACTGAGTGGACAGTTAAAATCCCTCCCCCCATAAAATTACTATTTCCCTATTTGATTTGTCTATTTCATGTTGTATATCGTCCCTAAATATTTTTAAGGTATTCTGGATTTCATCTTTCAGGATGTTATTGTAAAAATGTATCAGGACTACATTAACTCCCTTTTTTAAGTTTAGGGTTATTAGTTGGTAGTAACTAGAATTAGACTGAAAACGTACTTTCTCATATGTAAGCTCATTAGAAAGAAGTGTTATTAGGCCTCCCTTCGCACGTCCATGTTGGCCCCCCTCAGCCGGGGTGAAGAAGGTTCTGTACCCACTTAAATACACCGGCTCTTGGGCCAAGTTTCTTGGAGAACCACGACGTCCCGCCTGTTTAGGATTGTCTCCCAGGATGGGTTATTTATCTGATTCTTTAGTCCTGCTACATTCCAAGATAGAAATGTACAAGAATTCCCTTTTTTGTTATTTACTTCCACATCTACCGTTGGGGTATCACAAGATGTCTCCTTGCATGGTGGGCTTACTCCTCCACTGTTATCCCCCACCTCTGCCTTCTGGGTGATCAGAATGTTGCAAGGAGGCTCTTCAACGTCAACGTAATTTATATTTAGGGTCGATTCTAAAGATAAGGTAGTTTTACATCCCTCCCCCAGGGTGGACTTTTTGAGGTTCTTTTTAGAGTCAGCCACTTCTCCTACACTCAGAATGTTTGTCCGATCAGCAACCTTTTTTTGTCAATCGACATAATCAAGGCCCAAAAAGACATCAAATCTGTTATAGGTTGGTAGATTATAGGCTGGAAAGGAAAAATCTCTATTCTCCCAAAAAGGATTATTATTCCTATAATCTAATCCAGACGTTGTTGGAAGAAATTGCCTCTGATTAAAACTAGACTGTCTCCGAGTTTGGGATAAAGGATCGTACCGTATTCACGTTGATTTGAACTAAACCAATCTGCAGGATGCCTTACTTTATCCCTATCTCCAGGGTTTTGCCCTGGACAATAAGGATAAAAGTAACTAAGATAGTGGGTGGTGATAGAGTCACTGCCTCTTGACTCATACCAATCTCCTATATGGCGGACCGCTCTCTGGTCTTTGAAATTTACAATGATAACATCCCCTTTCTTGTCTTTGGGTCTAGAGCCCACCCAAACTGATCGCCTCACAGTCAAGATTTCTCCATTAATATGCGCGGGCAGGGGTCTATTGTTGCGTAGCCAATGTGTCACTTTGTTTCTTAAGGCTCGATGATCTTCCCTAACGTCCATGAGTAACTCAGGGACACCCACCATGACTATTGTGTAAGGGGCAGCTTCAGGCGGTAGGTCAACAATGCTCTGTTGGTGCCATTTTCTATTATAAGAGTTTGCTGTACCATTCTCCTTAGTGGCCTTAGGTTGCAGTATCTGTGGCCTTTCTTCTACAATCATTTTTTCCCCGCCTTGGCCACCTACTGTACTCACAGATTTAATGTCGGGCTTCTTTTTTAACAAGGATGTAGATGGGGTGCTTTTTGGTATCGGCCCAGTTGATTTTACCTCAACTTGAGCAGTTTTTGTAGAGGGGACTGGGCAAGGTGGGTCTTGTTTGGGAGCAATCGTCATTGGAACGGATGAACCACTAGATTTCATTAGGTTCACCCCCTGTACCAGGTCAGCTAGTAATAGCGTATTTTCCCCTACTTTTTTATCTAGCTGGTCAAGTCTAGTATTACACAAATGTATTTTTTCTAACAGGGGCTGAATTAGCACTTTTAACAGGCTTTCTAGTTTTACTAATAAACCAGTCTCACCCAAAGAACAAGGGAGAGTTTTCATTTGGGGTAAGGTCAGAAGGGATGGTAAGGTAGCCGCATCAGTGACTACTGGAATCTGACTCCTCTTCTGTAATTTAGCTTCCCTAGTCTTCATAGGACAACCCCCTCTTTTTTTGGTAATATTAGTAATAGTTTTCAACGGTGACACCTGGATTGTATTTGTAAGTGACGCTGGAGAAAATCTAGGCGAGTTTGATAGCCCTTCATCAACATAGGTGCTACACAGACTCATGTGGGGTGGTTGCAAACTAACAGGGGTTGTTAAAATGGAGATCTCAGTGGTAGAATAATCCGATACTTCATCTTTATCCCCCCTGTCTCCTAAATTGGATGATCTATTTTCTTCCACACTGCTATGTATATGAGTTACCGATGGGGCTGTCCCTATATAACCCGCACAAGTACTTTTGTATGTCATGTTAACAGCTTGTGTGCTTTTTTTGTCTGTTTGTATTTTGTGAGTTTGCTTCCCCCTTCTCTTTCGTGTTTTTGCCTTTTTAAATATTCTTACTGGGGGTGTATGTTTTTGTTTTTCCACGATATCTAAGTGATTGGCAAGTTTAACAGCATGCACCTGTGCTATCGCAGTGACCACTTTCCCACAAGAAATAGGTTTTTTTTTAGGCGAAGATATATCGATTAAGAGCGCCTCATCCTGGATCAGAGAAAGATTCCCCTGACCTAGAGAGGCACGTCTATTAGAATTAATCTGGGTAATTTTCTGAATTAAGTAATTATCCATCGGCCCTTTATCTAATTTCTCCTTAGACATTTTACTAGCTTAAAATCATACAGACTCTGAAAAGATATTGAAAGTAGTTAAAATGGATAATAATAACAAAAGAACAGAGCTTCAGCACACAGCACCCAAACCCTAGTCCTAAATATGTATAACAGAAGTTGTCATAAGAGTACCTGTCTATAAAGAGTCCCAAGGGCACCAGCGTCTAATGTAAATGTAAATGTAAATGTAAATGTCTAATGCCCAGTCCAGTCTCCTCAGGCCTCTGAGGGCCCGCCCTTTGCCCGGGCTTAGCCCCGGGCTTGGTCCCGCACGCGTCCCGCGTTCGCGGTCAGCGCGGGATATTTATAAAACGAAAGGAGGAGTCCGGGAAGAGGCTGCAGGTGCGCGAGTATGGTATGCGCAAGAACCTGTGGGACTGGCAGTCCCAGACTCCTGTATCCAGCGGCGGTCATCTAATCACCGCCGAGTCACAGGCAGCAGCAAATCTCAGCAAAGGGCACTTCCCAGCACAGTACGGCCCAAGAAAGAGAGCAGAGTCAAGCTTCCGTCTACAAGCGCCACCCGCAGAGCGGGGGCCGCGAGACGCAGTTAAAGGCTCCCAGGTTTCAGGGAGGAGTCCGGGAAGAGGCTGCAGGTGCGCGAGTATGGTATGCGCAAGGACCTGTGGGCCTCGCAGTCCCGGACTCCTGTATCCAGCGGCGGTCGTCTAATCACCGCCGAGTCACAGGCAGCAGCAAATCTCAGCAAAATGGCACTTCCCAGCACAGTACGGCCCAAGAAAGAGAGCAGGGTCAAGCTTCCGTCTAGTTATTATTTTTAAATACTTTTTAATATTTTCAACTGTTTACTTTGATTATATATATTGTTTACTGTATTTTAAATTAACTTTTAAACATTTAAAAATAACAATATTTTTTGACAACAACTTTTTGACTTCAATATTTTTTTTCCAATAGTTTTGTACAGGCTAGCTGCCGCGGTACTCAGCACCGGGCTCCAGCAGAGGAACTGCCTGAAATAATATGCAGTAGTAGGATTACGAGCGTTTAATTATCTTCAGTGAAGGACAAGATAAGGGTTTTGCCAACTTGGTTCTATAATAACCCGTTTGCAATTCTTTTCCGCTTCTCACCTTATCTTCGACCGGCATCGGAGTGCTGCGGTCTTTTTTTCATCTCTATGTGCCTCCATCCAGCGGGCGTGTTGCGGCTTCGCTCGGTGGCTCCTGCAGCTGTGTCTGGTGTTGAGTCGCCCCACCCGACGCGGACTGAGCTTGTCCCGCTGTTTCGAGCCGCCCTGGAGCTCCGGCTTGGCAACCCTTACTGGGCTTCTTGCGGCTGAGCTAGAAGTATGCGAGGTCCGAGGGACGTAACGGCAGCTCCAGTGTGTCAGGAGTCATGATAAACCCTTATTTCAGAAAAGTGGCTCGGGCTGCGCCACAAAATGGGGTCATTACAATATTTATTTAAAAGTGCACAATGCAAAATGCAAATACTTGGGCCTTATGCTAACTTAACGTTTGGGAGACTTTGATGACTGGCATTTCTAATGCAGGACATGATTGCAGGGGCCTAGTGACTCAGGCCACTACGGGAAATATGCATGGGTGACATGCACATGACATGTAACATAGGGTATATGTAGAGGACATATTTGGTCAGGCAAAATATCATTTTGCTCAGGAAGACGACTACGGAGCCTACGGAGAGACCCGCGCATAGCCGTTGGTACCGGCGGAGCCTCGGGTAGCTCTGCGGGCTCGGCTGCAGGAATGACAGAGTCGACAGCGGTAGCAGGAGAGGGCGAGAATATTGCTACAGCGACCAGTGAGGTGAAGGGGAAGGTGGGGGGTGAAGCGGAGGTGTTATCCATCGCTGTGGATGTTGGTGGGGTTTTAGGGGCCAAAAACATTATTCATCATACAGTCCTTACACCACAAGATAAGGCAAAGGGCAAGTCAAAAGGCAGGGGGAAAACGACTTATACCCAAAAAGGAGGAAGGGGTGTTTTGACAACGGAGCAGATTGTCCAACCCTCCCCAGAGTCGGAGGTAGGGGTAAAATCCTTGGGTAGTGCCTTACCCTCAGTAAACTGTCCATTATTCAAGACTTCATCCTACCTATCAACTGAGGTGAAGCCTAAACGTACATATAGAAAGAAAAAGGCAGTTAAGTCTCCACTTGACCCCACTGTAAAGATTACACTGTCCCTGCACTCTTTTTTTAAAGTTGTTCCGCAAGTACTAGAGCTGGCTCAAGACCCCTCCTGTAAAACAAGTGACCGCTTTGCTTTACCCTCCGCGGTCTCTGGTTCAGGTTCTTTCGAGAGCCAAGCACCTCCGGGGTGTATACCATCGACTCCCGTACCTTTCCCAGTGTTTCATTTCGGCACCTATGGAGGCCTTAAAGGCATCAGTTCCTCTGGTGGAGGAGGGGGGTGAACTCTCAAACAGCAATTTGCAGAATAAACTCGATACATTATCAACGTCGCAATCTCGTCTAAACTCTGACGTCTTGGAGCCATTACGAGACCCCCAGGTTAAAGCTGGGAGTGATACAGGTTATCTTCATGAGTTAGGCGCTGAGCAAGTCTTGGCCTCTCACTCTCTTAATAGCACGACCACAGAATTATTGACAGAAGGTCAGTTGGCTCAATCTCAGGAGGAGCACCTAAATTTAGGTACATCTTATCAAGAGGACTCAGGCGCTCCCCTCATAGTTGAGAGTCGAGGTGACAATATGGCCACTGCTTGCATCTTAGCCTCCTCTCTACAGCTCATGTTTTCTAATCTTTCGGCTGAAATTAAAAGGGGTTTTGAAGCGTCTGCATCCATCCAGAAGGAGATCCGTAACTACTGCGAATCCTTGGATAGTAAAATAGATGGCCTCACCTCAAGAACAGGAGTGTTGGAAGAGACTATGGCTGGCGTAACCTTGCACCTCGACAAAGTAAAATCTGAGATAGTGAAACTTAACCCCTTCCACGCTGATGACGAGCTGGGCTCATCATGAGGTAGCCTCCTCGCATGCTCATGACGAGCCCAGCTCGTCATGTAAAGTGCGGTTTGTAAAATCTCAGCGTGCGAGCGGAATTCCGCCCGCACGCATGCGGTTAAGAAAGAAGATGGTGCATTAGAGGATAGGATGGAACTTCTGGAAAATAATGCAAGGCGCAGCAATATCCGAGATTTGAATGTACCAGAAGGAAGCGAGGGATCGGATATTAAAAGCTTCATTATCACACTCATAAAACAGTCTCTCAATTTGGATCAATCAGAAGAGGAGCTTTCTAAAGACATCCAACGGATACACAGGGATCCATTCAGGCGCAACCCCCAAAGGACTAAGCCAAGAAAGATCTTGGTAAACTTTCATACCTATACCATCAAGGAACTCATCCTCAATCTAGCCGTAAAGCAAAAATCCCTATCAGGCAAAGGGTTTACTTTTCAGATTCGTTCCGACCTGTCAAGGGCTACATTGGAAAAGCAATGGGAGCTAGGCAGGAGGATGGATGCGTTCAGGAAAATAGGTGCATCAGTACAGATGGGATTTCCTGCCGCCTTGAAAATAATGCATAGAAATAAGATGTATAACATCTGTTCAGTTCAGGCGGCGGATGAGTTATTGTTATCTCTGGGGGCTGCTGAGAGTGGTTCCGGCTGAAAAGGGGAATTAGTCTAGCAAAGGGATAATAAAGCTATGCCCCTCATGCCTTCATGTCTTTGCTCGTATAAACAAAGGATCAGAGGAAAAGGAGTAAAAAGGGAAAAGAAATGAAAAAAAAAAAGGGAGGAACATTTACAGGGAAAAAACAAAACAAAAAAAACCATATAATTTAGTGGCAATTAAAGGCACAACCAATTTTGAATAATTTGAATTATTTACACATGGCCTCTCTGCTGGGGCTCGGCTAGAGTTAGGGGTACCACAAACCGGATCTGTTCCGGTTAGTAAGAACAAGGGTTTCTCATGGGAGGGGGGGGTGGTAGGTTGGGGCACTGGGGTGTAGGGGGTTGGGAAAAAAAGCATGAAAATGTCCTCATTTTCAGATTGGTTTCTGATATTTTTTTATCTTACAGCAAGGTTAGTACCTTTATTTTTGGTAAGAGTTCTAGGCAGTACTTCTTTCTTATCTACTCTCAGCTGATGGGGCACAATGTGTGAGTAACTTAAAGATTCTCTCCTGGAATGTTAATGGCCTGCGCACCAAGCCAAGAGTAAACAGAATTGCACAATATCTAAAAGACTCGGATGCGCAGGTCATTATACTCCAGGAGACACATTTAATTGAGGCAGAGATTCTCGATTTAGTTAAAAAGAACAGATGGATAGATGTTTCAGTATCCTCTTCACAAGTACTTAATATAAGGGGTGTGACTATCTTTTTCAAAAAAACATTAGTACAAGAGTGATTGCGCAGAAGGTAGATCCCAAAGGTAGGTGGGCTATTACTACAGTAGTTATAGGGGATGCGCGCTTGACATTAGTGGGCTACTATGGACCCAATCGGGATGACCCCACAGCTTTGGAGTCACTATTTTCCCAGTTACTACACTTTTCGGAGCCAACTATCATAGCAGGGTATTTTAATATAGTGCTGGACCCCCTTTTAAATAAGACCCTGAGTAGTAGACAGCAAATATTATCAAAGTCTAGAGCTTTTCTTCTTAATTCTATGAAACAGTATGGTTATGTGGATGTGTGGAGAGCTAGGGCTGGACAACAGCATGGTTTCTCATTTCGGAATTACAAGTATCGCCATCAATCTAGAATTGACTACTTTTTAATAAGTCGCAATTTGGTTGATGCTGTCAAGTGGGTGGGTTATTCACCTTCCCATCTGTCAGATCACTCAGTATCTTTGGTTCTTGAAGGAGTCATTAAACCTTCTTCTAGATCTTGGTCCTTCGACCGATCCCTTCTCTCTTCATCGGAAGATATTACGTTCATTAAATCTGAGACCCTGAAGTTTATGCAGAAAAACATTGGCTCTGCTGAGCCCAGCATAGTATGGGATGCCTTTAAATGTTGTTTGCGTGGTATAATCCAAAATAAGGTGGTATATCGAAGGAGGCAGTACGCACAAGAAGTTGCCTCTATTGAAGCGAAGATAATTACAACGCAAGCTGACATAGAAGCTAGTAGCAATGATTCCAACCTGAATGTATCACTTTTGAATGAGGAACTGCTTACGCTTAAGGGGGAGCTGACTTCCGTCTTAAACCAGCGCATCCAACAGAAATGGGAAGCGAGCAAATTAGCTCTTTTTGAATACGGAGAGGGGGCCGGTAAACTATTGGCCTGGAAATCAAAGACCGACCTGGCACGTAATATAATTGACTCAGTCACAACTAATGCTGGGACCTTTTCTTCCGACGTTGATATCAGAACTGCCTTTAAAGAATTCTTCCAAAATATATATCAGGAGGATAAGGATATTTCCCCAGAAAGTATAGGTAACTGGCTGAATGACATCTCTCTACCTGCATTATCCTCAGAACAAAGTGCTTCTTTGGATGATGTGATCACAGTGGAGGAAGTTGTTGAGGCTATTCGGGGCAGTAAGGGAGGCAAGGCCGCTGGCCCTGATGGCCTGCCAGCCGAGGTTTATAAAAATTTGACGGAAGAAATATCCCCCTTCCTTGCGGTTCTATTCAATCAAACTTGCAAGAGGGGGTACCTCCACCTATATCTTGGAATAATGCTTCCATAACACTCATATTGAAACCGGGTAAGCCAGCCACCAACTGTGGCTCATACCGCCCTATATCAATCCTGAATACGGATTACAAAATATTTGCTTCCATCTTAGCTAAAAGGTTGAGCCTGGTCGCCCCTTATATTTTACATTCTAGTCAGAAGGGTTTTGTTAGGGGTCGCCAACTCTTTGAGTAGACTTATGATCTCATCGGAGCCATAGACATGGCGACCTTAGACTCTATCCCATTGGCTGTTCTCACTTTGGATGCCACCAAGGCCTTCGACAGGGTCAATTGGTTGTACCTGTTGGGGGCATTGGCCAAATTCAACGAGGGTAAGAACTTTTGTAGAGCAGTAAAATTGTTGTATTGATAAATGGGGGTTTATCCGAACCCTTCGCGGTTACAAGAGGTACACGGCAGGGCTGCCCCTTATCCCCTTTATTATTCGATCTCTATATCGAGCCTTTTGCTCATAAATTAAGAGAGGATAATACCATCAAACCTTTTATTTATAGAGACTGGGTAAAAAAGGTGGCCCTTTACGCAGATGACGTAATGATTATGACATCAGACATTACTACTGCGTTTCCGGCAGCCATTAAGCTTGCAAGGGAATTTGGGGATGTCTCAGGATATGAGGTTAATGCCTCAAAGACTGAGATAATGGTGTGGAATGAAGATTTGTCGGGCTTCAAGGAGCAACTTAGTACTAGCTTGCGGTATCTGGGGTTAAACATTGTTAAGGATATTAATTTCGATCGCTCACCTAAACTTTGTTGCAGTTGCGAAAGAATGTCGTAAGCTTATGGGAGCTTGGATGCATCTTCCCCTGTCATTATTAGGCTGAGTAAACTTGGTGAAAATGACTATTCTCCCTAAGGTCTCTTTTTTATTTAACACAATTCCACTTTACTTTGATCCGGCTTGGTTGGCTAAGCTACAGGGCGATATTACCTCGTTTATCTGGAATAAGAAAAATCCTAGGATAGCATGGAAGAAAATCAGGTGCCGCAGGGAAAAGGGGGGGCTGGCAGGACCGGATTAGCAGATCTATGCGTGGGCATTCCAACTTGCACACGCACGAATGCTACTGAAAACACCGACAGGCGAGGGATTGGAGAGCATGTTTTTGGCCTTACTGAAGGGTGAAGGGGTAGGCCAGTCGGGTTTCCTTTTCAAATTTGGCGACCCGAAATTTTTTAAAAAGGTCAAATTGAAGGTACTGCAGGGCCAGGCAAAAATGTGGGCTGAGCTAAGGTCCTTAATAAAACTAGGCTACTATTCCTGTAGATCTCCAATTTGGGATCTTCCCGCGGCTCCAGGTTGGGTTGGTGACACTTTGTGACACTTTAGCTCTCCCTCTAAGAGAAGCCGGAATAGCAGCTTGGGGAGATCGGTTTGTAGGGGGTACCCTGCTTCCATGGGAATGTCTAGTAAATAAGGTGGGGCCCAATCTTTCAAGATTTTGATATTTGCAAATATCGAGCTGGGCCCAAGGACAGGAACTACCCGCCATTAGGGGAAGGGTGTCATCTTGAATCTCTGCTGCTGGACAAACCACCTGTAAAGAAAGAGACATCCTTATGGTACAACCTAATTCTGGAAGAACTTGACAGTGAATTCCATCTTCCTGAATTGTTGTGAGGGCCTTTGATGCCAGGCTTGAATGTGAAAGATCTGTGGCTAGTGTCCTGCAAGGTTCTGTGGGACCTAGTTAAACCAGCCTGGCTTCGTAGAAATCATATTTTTACACTACATAGGGCATATTATTCGCGACAAAGACTGTCTAAGTTTTCCCTGGGTGTTTCAGTGGCATGTGCACGGTGTGGTTTAAAAGAGGCCTCTGACGCGCACATGTTCTTCGACTGCCCTCATTTGGCATTATACTGGGACTCTATAGGCAGCAGGCTTACATCCTCCCTGGGTTATAGTGTTACAATTGACCTTCGCCTCAATTTTAATTCCATCCTGGCTGCTCGCAGAGAGATTTGTAAGCGATGGAAAGATCCCTCTCCTCCTTCTTTTCATGACTGGCGTACATCTATTCTTCAAATCTCAAAATTAGATCTCGCCAGGGCTGGAAGACAAGATAGGAGAGCTTTCTGGTATCTTCTTGTCTGATGCCTCTTACGGTACTAGGTTTTTTTTTTTTTTTTTTCCCCAGGTCTGATGATTACGCGGCCATGGCTGCAATCTTCCTGCTGCGCCTTCCTGTCCCCCCCTGTCCCCTTCCGTGGACTTTCTGGCTGGCAACAGTAATGGCAGTAATTGGCCCTGTGGTTGGCAGCTGCAAGCTTGGCAATGAGGTTTTCTTTTTTATGGGCATGGAGTCTGTCGTGGCTGCGGGATATGGCCTTCCCTCGTTACCCTGCATCCCACCCAGTTCTGTGACAGCGCGACTCCTCTCCTTTATGCCATCCTCCCTTGCTGGGTGTCGCAGTGGCTAGAAACCATGGCGGAAAATGAGGACAAAAAAAAAAATTTTTAAACTAAAATAAAATAGTTTTGTACTTACAATGTTGTAGAGGGGACGTCGATATTCTTGATATCGATATTCTGGCGTAAATATTTTTCTACCTTGATATTTTGTCAGTCGATATTCTGTCACTGATCCGCGACCACAGAGTCCAGCGGTTCCACAGAGGTTTAGCAGAGGCTAAATTAGATCATCACCAACAGCTCTGTTTGTGATAGTGTGGTCGAACTGTGGTGGTGAGCCTCAGCAAGGCCTACCAGTGCAAGGGGTTCGCCCTTCTCTGCACAGTCCTCAGACCGATAGGATAGAAGTTGGCACAGAAACTGGAATAGAAAATACAAAATTTATTAAACCTCATGAGGTGGAACTACATTCACACAACACCCTTCGGTAATGTATGAAGTAGCACACTGAATGGAAGGAGCTTGGTCCTTTTATACCCACACAGGGGCTCAAAAGAAGGCGGTACAAGTACAAGAAGTAGGTTTTAGGTGCATATAAGGTCTCACAGAAAATGGACAGTCAACAAGTGGGAGGAGTTAACAGTTGCTAATTCTAGTCAACACATCCTGACAGTTACATACTAATAACAGTTGCAAGGACAGCTGCAAACTCAACGGAGCATTTGCGAAGGAGAAGAAGCTAAATATAACCTGTCTCTAGGCAGATTTCAAGTGCAGACAACAGCATGGTAGGACAGAGCACATGGCACGCACGTGGTAGCAGATGGCAGACAAGATGGCTGCCAGAAATACAAAATGGATTCCACTAAACGGATAAGATAGCCTCTAAATACAGGATGGCCTCTGCTAATGCTAACCCAATCACTGCCAAATTACAACAGAGCAGTCAGGCTTATTAGGAGGATGTGTTAAGCATTTATTGTATTCACTCAATCAAGGCTGATGTCACACACTCAGAGACAGAATCCATACCAATTAGGAAAGTATAAAAAATGTATACTTAGGGTTTATTTTTTAGAACCAGTTAGGACTTAGCACAGGTAGGTAATAAGTACTTGCAAATGCATGACTGTTCAAGGAAATGCAGTTTTACTCATGATTGTAACAATTATAGGTTGCTATTGCTTTATTGAATACTCTTTCAATCACACAGTAATTGCTCATTGATTACTTTCAGATTACTTTACAATATTGTTCACTTTTTCCCATACATTAACAGTTCTACTTTAAACACTTTTAGACCCAAAATCTCATACCTTGGGTCCCTGTGGGAGGAAAAATGGCTATCAAAGTAAGAGGTAAGTATTTGACTTACGAGGTTGAGATTTCAGGGTTAGGATCAAGGTACCCCAAGGTCCAGGGTGACACTCTGCTTGTACCGCCAGTGGCACTGGAGCAGCTGGGTGCAGAGTGCATGGGCCCAATGTTACCCAATGTTAGCCAATGGGGCTAAGGGAGCTAAGGGAGCCTTTGGTTGGGGTCTGCTAGCAAGCAGGCCACTAGGGTGTGGAAGCAAAGCTCCTAAGGCTGTGGTCAGCATTGAAGGGGCCAATGACCAACACCAGAACTGCAACGTCAGCGGCACAAAGGCGGTCGAGTTCTGGATGAAAATGCGTATGTCACGCTCCCTGCGCTTCTCAGTGGAGACCAGTAGTTTCGGAAAGCTGCAGGAGCGGACGGGCAGAATTCTAGGAGGCAACACATGACTGTAAAGGTGACTGGGGATCTGGGACACCGTCAGTTGGGCCACTCGTCGGTCTTGGGGACCCTTCAAGTAAAGGCTGCAGGTTTAGCTTTTTTTTTTTTTTTTTTTTTTGCGTATCAACTTTATCTTCTTTATTAATCTGCTCCTTAAAATGGCCATTTTTCAAGTCAGATGGTCATTCCCCCCCCCTTTTAACCCCTCCCAAACCCCCCCAGCAAGTCCCCCCCTCTTCCACATGTGTAATTCTTGTGTTTACATCCGTGCAAGCCTTGGCCATTTCTTTTACAGTCCCTTGTAATTTTTTAGTAGCAAGTCTATTTTTCTTGCCATCCATGCGCGTCTCCTCCTGCAATTGTTTGATAGAATCAAATATCATTTTCAAGGATGGTGATGTTTCATCTCTGCCTTCTTCCGATCCCGCTTGACCTGGTGGCCGAGTAATCCCATCTCAAAGCAGTGTCCAAGCTGGCTCTTTTTTCTCTTTGATGGACCTCTGCACTTTTCTCCAGTACCGAACCTTCTCGCTGCTTCTTAAGTATTTTCTTTCTCCTTACAACCGTATCTCTCTGAGGTGTGCCAGGGCTTGTAGTGGCGCTGGAAAGTTGTGACTCACTCTCTTCCACCTCCAAGGGACTTAGATCAGACCCATCAGAGCCATCCGTCACATAATAAAACTTGTCCCCAGATCTAGATCGAGACCAGCCATTTCTCCCAAGACATTCACTCCTTCGACCCCATCTATTAGAGCACTAATGTCCATTTGCGGCTCAGTTAAAGATGGCCCCTGAGGCCCCAAGTGCTGCAGCTGTCTTTGGGGAGACGCATTCACCTGTTGAGGGGTGAGTTGTGTCTTGACTTCCTAACGGGGTTTGAATACATGCTGCAGGGCCAGTTCGTGGGGTATGTTCTAATGCAAAATCAGCATGCACATCGGTGTGTATGTGTGTGTTAGATCCAGGCTGAGAGGATGGTGATAACTTTGACTTTATGTAAAATGGCTCCCGTGAGCCACGAGCTGACGAGCTCAGGGAGTGCCTGCATGCCTTGGAGTGGTGATGGTCCTGAGAAGATTGTGGCAGCATATCCGGCGACCTAATGATATTTTCCCTACTGATGATGGCAGAAGCCTGAAACACGTGTCTAGGGATACGCGAGAGAAGAATAATGGCACTGGCCTTGAACTTTATGAATTTTGAACTGAACGAGCAATTACAATGAACTTCATCTACCAAGATGCAACAGAGGTAATTCAGCTGGGATATGTCCGCGGTGCTCCCTCCCCCTTGACTTTATGTAAAATGGCTCCCGTGAGCCACGAGCTGACGAGCTCAGGGAGTGCCTGCATGCCTTGGAGTGGTGATGGTCCTGAGAAGATTGTGGCAGCATATCCGGCGACCTAATGATATTTTCCCTACTGATGATGGCAGAAGCCTGAAACACGTGTCTAGGGATACGCGAGAGAAGAATAATGGCACTGGCCTTGAACTTTATGAATTTTGAACTGAACGAGCAATTACAATGAACTTCATCTACCAAGATGCAACAGAGGTAATTCAGCTGGGATATGTCCGCGGTGCTCCCTCCCCCTTGACTTTATGTAAAATGGCTCATGTGAGCCACGAGCTGATGAGCTCAGGGAGTGCCTGCATGCCTTGGAGTGGTGATGGTCCTGAGAAGATTGTGGCAGCATATCCGGCGACCTAATGATATTTTCCCTACTGATGATGGCAGAAGCCTGAAACACGTGTCTAGGGATACGCGAGAGAAGAATAATGGCACTGGCCTTGAACTTTATGAATTTTGAACTGAACGAGCAATTACAATGAACTTCGTCTACCAAGATGCAACAGAGGTAATTCAGCTGGGATATGTCCGCGGTGCTCCCTCCCCCTTGACTGAGAGGATGGTGATAATGCCTGCTCGGTATGGTCGAACTCTGCATCCACTATTAGATCATCTCCCTCATCTCGTACAGGAGCCTGTGACCCCTTTCTTAGGGCTAATGCAGTACCAGAGAAAAAGTTTGCAATGGCATTCCCCTTCCCGGGATCCTTAAAGCCCGTTTTTGCCCTCTTAGCCCCTGCCGCTGCACCCACTATGCCCTTTTTGTTGTCCTTTTCTCCTATTTTCTTGCTTACCTCAGTGCTCTCAACTTTTAAAAAAGTGTTTGGGTGAGCTTGGGGCGTTTTTGCACTGATCAGGCCTTTTCCTCCTTTAGTAGCGCTTGTCTTAACTCTTTCTTGTGGTGACGGACACGGCTGTGTCTACAGAGCTTTTCCCCGTGCTCCACGAGTCGTCTATGGAGACATCTTTACCGCTCCTAGCAGTTGGGAGCGGTATCCTGCAGCGAACCACCCGGGCCGTGCAGCCGGGTCCGCCCACGCTCCTCAGCGCTCTGTGCACTCTCCGGCTGAACGTTAGCCGCTCCGGACCTCCACCAGCACCAGCCGCACCGCCGCCGAGGCTGCCACCAGCAGCTCCTCGACCACGGAAAGCAGACCGGCATCAGCGAAATCCCAGCCAGGGGGCATCAGCAGGTAGGCGTATTGCTTTTGCCGTGGATCGGCACAGTTTGAACCAAAGATTAAGATCGGGCAGCGAGGAGCGATCTCCAAGCCGTCTACTCAGGTGCCATCTTGCTTCCGAATTATGACCTCTTTTTTTTTAGCACTCAGTGAAAATGCATTGTTCCCTGCTCTACCCTGTGTGCTGCTTCTTCCTTTGCACCCTCTCCCACCCGATAGCCTGTATATTGCTTTCTTTATCTGTCCCCGAGCAGGTTTAACTTTGAAGCTTTTGGGAGGTCAGGGGCCACCTGATCCCAACTTAAGATCACCAGGGGACCTCTTTGGAGTTTTTTGTCACTCAGCCTCGAGCTGTGGTTGCCGGGTACAGAGTGGTGCAGGGTCGCGGAGTCAACGGAGACCGGATTCTGGAGGTTAGTCTCTGGTCTAACCAAATACGGTGATTATAGGAGACCAAAGTCTGTTAGTTGAGTGCAAAGCAGGACCTCCTGGCGATATGGGTGTGCTGCTCCTGGACACGCCAGTTTCTTTGGCGTAGGCTGGTCGTGGTTGGGACAGGCCGGTAGCGCTGGGGCCAAGTCAGTTGGTGTCGTCGGTTTCTTCCTGGGTCAGCATAGCTTCTCGCTGCGTATTCTTTCTTCCTTGAATCTGATGAGGCAAGGTTCAGGGTCACCCCTAAATACTAAATTAGGGGCACTAAAAGAGTGTGTTGGTTGGGATAAATGGGTTCCTTGCTTGGGTGAGTACACCCCAGATTATGCTACCCTCCAGTGGGAGGGGGCATGAGTATCTTTGTAATTAGCTGAGACCCCTCATCTTCAGGATGGAGGTGACTGAGATGCGTGTTTCACCTCACATCGAATAATGCTCCAAAGTTCATCTATTTCGCTGCACGGCCATCGGGCGTGCGCGCATCGCATCCACGTTGTTGCATCGCATCAAAGGCGCCATTTTGTCACATTGTACCTGATCGTCACATCGCATCGAGGCGCCATCTTGTCGCATCGTAACCGTAACGCAGTAAGAAACCAATGCACCACCTCCCCTGCGCTGCAGTAAGGAAACAACGCATCACCTCCCCCGAAGCAAGGAACCGACAAATCAACTTCACTGCGACCCTTTTGTTTGTTTTGCAAGACGCATCCAAGGTAGTTTGAGAGTAAAGTGTTGCATTTACCATCTACATTGAACAAAGTTATTTCTACCATTGAGAACCTATTTTAGTTTTGTATTGTGGATTTTTGTTGTTTGGTCTTGTTTAGATAAAGATTACTTCTTTTTCTAAACTGGTGTGGTGTTCATCTGTGGCGTTGTCTCTGTGTTACTGTATGTATTCACAAATGCTTTACGCACTGCCTCTGAGATAAGCCTGTCTGCTCGTCCCAAGCTACCAAGGGGTGAGCAGGGTTTATTTTAGGAGTATATCCCCCTTTCCCTGACTAGAAGCAAGAGTCCCTCCAAGTCTATTCAACAGACCTTTAATCCACCACCAATCATTGGCAACTATAGGTGCAATATTTGGATTGCTAGTAGTACCACTGATACAATTAGAAACTTTAACGTCAATGGGCTGAATTTCACAGTCAAACATTTCTCTAATTGTAATACAACCAATGTCATTTATTTCATCCAAAGTTCCTGCTGTATGCCCTGTATAGGGAAAAGCACACAATGCCTCAGAAAACGCATTGTCCAGCATCAGTCTAGACTCCGATGCAAAGTAGAGAACGCCCCCATGGTCGAACACTTTATGCAATACAAACACACACAGAAAGATATCAAATGGTGGGCCATTGATATAATCAAAGCTAAAGTGAGGCCACTAAACGTAGACACAGGTTATTTACTATTAGAACATTGAAATGTTGGTAGCTCCATTGAGATTGAGAACAATGGAGTGCTCCAGGCTTTTAATGGCTGATTTAAGCCTAAAGCTCCAACATTCCAATGCTTCTTTGTTCACAGCTCTGGCTGGGGCGTGCCCCATGCCTGCCGCACACAGATTGGTTGTTGCTGCCGCGCCCCGCCGTAGGCACGCCCTGATAGGCGGCGGCCACCACACCCCCAGGAGCCACGTCCTGATTGGCTCCCTGCCTGTGAGAAGACCCGGTAGGCCAGAGTCACACTGGGGCTGCCGGGAGTCCCTGGGAAGAGCGCTGGAGCTGCGCAGGCCTCCCCTGACTGGCCCACTCAACCACGGGGCCGGAATTTAAGCGGAAATACCGAGGGGGGAGCGGGGCTGCCGAGGAGCCCCCAAACTCCTGAGAGGCAGCCCCGTGACCGCTCCTCCCTGCCGGAGATTGCAACTGGGCCCTGTTGGTCCTGCTTAATCCTGTGTGGGCCCCCAAGAGCTAAGGTGAGAGGGGAAGGCCCACAAATCCCCCGGAACTGGGCAAGAACACAAATTAAGCACTTGGTGGCTGTTTTGTAGTAAAGTTAACCCCTGGCTTGGGGACTGTTCTACATAGACTGCCTTTAAGCAGGAAGCTAAGTTACTGATAAAACGTGCCATGTGAATAGGGGTTCATGTGCTTGAGGACCTATGAAATACTGTTTATTGAACCTGCTTTGGCCAATGCTGAGGCTATGCCCACATAATGAAATGTGGATCGAGTTCTGATGGAATTAATTACGTCAAAACACACAAGTACGTACATGTTCTTTTATACTGAAGTATTGCCTGTGCTTTGAAGGAACGATTTTACTTCTGCTTCTCTAATGAGATGTTGCCTAATGAGTTGATGCTAAATTGATTGCAATGAATTACTTACCAGTCATGAGCTTGAGCTAGATAAAAGCATCTTGATTCTTAAAGACTAGCTGGTGTGGTGTCATTTATTGTGTGGTTTCCTGTCTCAGCGTGAGTGTGTGCTGCACTTCTACTTTACACCTAGTTTCGGGGTGTCTTCACGCTCGTGTCAAGCTACCGCCGTGGAATGGGTGACCCCAGTTCTCACAGTCTTCCTTCTAAATCAACTGGGTAGTTCTTTGTGTTTCTTCTAATTATTCCAATGTCTTTTTTGTAATACACTACATTCTTGCTTTTGTCACTTGTTATATGTAGCAGCTTGCTTTTTAACAATAAACACTTCAGTATTGAGTTTCTTTGAATTTCTTCACCGGCTGGGTTGCTGCCTTAACACACGGGAGCTTCGTCGGAGCCACTCATAACCATGAAATTGAGCAGTACACTCTGTTGCGCCTCTTTCCAGTATGGCTCATGAAAGGTAGCAGTGCAGTGCACAGCCAAGACAAAGGTTTCTTGCCCTCTTTCAAATTATCCACTGATTATCCCTTGTGTGCCATAAAATTCTCCCTCCCAACATGGTGGACCTAAATCAACTGTATAGTGCTGTCAGAAATATAAGTCTCTACTCTGGCCCCTAAACCCTGCGCCAGGAGACTTTGTACACCAGATGTATGTCTGCAATTTCAGTATAGGAGAAAAAGTGTTGCTTCCCTGTAAGTAAGTACAGTACTCCTTTTGGTTAATAGTTTAGTTTGTGATTACTGAATTGCTCCTGTGCCTATATCTTTACAGATTCCTAAACTGCCACTTGCCAATGTAATTGTAATTTGAATTAAGTTCTTCTTTTTCTTCATAACTACCTCATCTCACTAGACGCGCTAAAGCCGCTGTGTATGCCTCCGCTAAAGATATTTGCCATACTTTATGCTTGGACTGTTTATCCTCAATGCGTTTAAATTGTTTTGTCAAGTGAGCATATATTTTTATGCCACAGTGGTAATTCTTATAACTCGTCAGGATCACAGCTGTAGTCACGCCCACATGCGAGTCAGCAACTTATACCTCGGCACCTCACTGTTGCATATTTAGGGCCTGACTTGGACTTTGACGGTCCGACCGCAGTTGGGGCGGTCAGGAGAATGCCACCAAGCCGATGGCGTCCCGAGTGCCGCAGTACAATGTTCCCAGAGTGCTGGCGGTGCAACGGTGGCGGAATTAGATGGCCTGCAGCACATGCTGCCACCGTGGCAACACTACTTGCACGTCAATGCACTGTGTACCATGCACCATATCATTCATGGCACACAGTGCACACACAACAGTACAAGCAGAGCAAGGCACAACATGTGCCCCCATGCACACACCCCATGGGCAAAATTGCCCTCAGGCCTTGTTTGAAATACCTTCCCTGCCTTTCCGCGGAGGTTTCTAAGGTGGTGCCCGCTATGGAAAGGTCGGCAGAAAGGCAGGTCGTGATCAGCATGGCAGTGCCGCCATCTGCATCGGTGCTCTTAAATGACTATTTTCCACCCTGCTGCCACCGCGGGACCCAAGACCCTGGAGGTGGCAGTGGCATTGCAGTGGTACGAGGGGGCAGTGGTCAGACCGCCACAGACGGTACGGGGGTCTTGGGACTGCTATACTCGTAATCAGGCCCTTAATCTTTAAAGCAGTGCGACCACACCAACTGCATCAGGTCTCTCCCAGCTCACTCGGGGAAATGGCTAAAGGGCACTATGTCCGTCCCTTGCACACATATCAGTTGTGTAACCCACAATTCCCTATAGGTTAATCCTCATCTATGCAATCAGATGTTAGTACTTAAGCCAATCATTTTTCAAATTGTTTAGTTACATAGCAAGGTGGCATGTCCCAGATGCAATACTTGGACAGAAAGACAGGGGTCTTGCAGGTGTCTTACTGCTTGCCTGTTTTTCAGACTTTGTTCTCTGGATGTGATCACGCCGCATTTTGTTCACGTCGAAGGATATCGTTTGACACCTTCCGTGCAATTTACAAACCCAAATACATGTGCCGTGGATTTTAAACTGGAAGTTACCACATTAGTAATTCCTATCGCTTAGGGTTGGTCATAAGGAGAAGATTCCCTGTGATTAAAATACATTTTTATCCCCCATACAGTCTAACTCAGATAGACAATCCTACATGTCTTCTATTACAGAGGAGCCTTTTCTTTACCTACTATGGAGGGTAGCCGTCAGTAGTAACTTTTAATTTGCATATAAAGTAAGGGTGTTATGCTACATATCTCAATACTACCCTCCTCTTTCTCTGGGAACTTTTCCTAAGTGCACGTTGTTTTTACACGATTCCTTTTTAGGTCTCGCTGAGTCATAGCACATGCACTGTCAGAGAGACATTTAGTAGCGGATTTTAAAAGAGCTACTAAAGCGGCCACCAGCTTACTCTCACGCGCACAAGCACACACGTGCATCCCTCGCGTGCTTTAGCAGCGCGTCATCACAATCACTTTCGCTTTCACAGTGATCTCGATGACTTTCTTGAGTTGGACTTTTGATCTGTCACATTATGGGCTAATTATTCATGGAAAGGGGGATCAACAACTTGCCGAAGATGTCTGTAAGTAGTAATTGTTTTTTTTAAACACCCTATCTTTCTCCTCCCCCAAATGTTGTAACCTAACATTCCTTGTTACTAGGTTGTTCAACAGTGCAATAGCTTCTCTTGCCCATTGACTTATTATCTGTACAAAGCATTGTGAAAACCCTCTTGCACTTTTCATTTTTATACTGACAGACAGTCTTCAAAAGTGTTGTTACTGTCGATCTATTTTATGGCCTAGGCTAGTCCGTGCTTATCTCGGTAGAAAAAGCTCCTTTTAAATCTGTTCTTCTTAACGACCTCCTCCCTTCCCCCAGAGCTCCCACCTCCCCCTTTCGGCCTATGTACACTTCAGAAGATTGCCCTTTATCGAGAGACTTACCATTCACCATGGCAGAATCCAACTAAATTAACTTGCCTATTGTGAAAGTGTATATGCAATTTGCTTATTATATCGGAACATACCTTTTGGGGCTTCAGCAGAGGTTTCGAAGCCTAATTAAATCCACGTGCTAAAATTAAAGCGAGGCAATTCCACATCTCCAGGGGCAACTTAGTGAGATTCTGTAGGAATAAAACCTAATTTCGCTTGTAAAGATACAGGAGCGTACTTTGTATAGAATGTTTCTCCCTCCACAGATGACCTCATCTGGCACAGAGTGATTGTGCAGGTTGACCAGTAACAACTGGAAAACAAGCATTGGCATAGCCAATAGGTCTTGCTTTTGGTATCTTATAAGTATTTAGGTATGCAGCACAATATCCTTGGTGCAACAACACCAACTGAGGTCCCAAAGGCGAGACCTATTGGATATGCCAATGCTTGTTTTAAATGTATTGTAAAAATACTCTTAGATAACTAAATGAAGCTGTCCTTAATTTTTCTAAAACACCTTAAGTAAACGTTCACTGCAGTGCTTCAGGTGAGTACCATGGATTGCCGACCAGCCCTTCATTCTGGAGGTCTGGCAGCTTTTCAGCTAGTTGAATGGTCAACTGCAAGCCGCCATTGTGATTTGTTAGTGAGATGCACCTAACATGACTGAAAACATGAGAACATAGTGTAGCCCTTTGCTGTGTCCCAAATACAAGTAGAGTGCCTCAGTGGGGGAAGAGCCCATGCGTTTCTGAACACGACCAAATCTGACGTGCAGGTCAGGTTCCTGCCCGCCATCCTCCGTTGTTGTCCTCACACTCCGCCCATGTTATGTTGCTTTGCGGGTTCCCACCTTTTTACTGCGCTGTTTGCCAGGTCATAATCATCTTGTTTTCTGTTGCAGTGTTTCGGAGCAGCCTCTGCACAGCACTAGCAGTATTCTCATTCCTCAAGCAATGCTGAGCTGTCTGCTAAGACAAAGCACCATACTTGCTGCCTTTTTAGGGCAAATTTATACAGCGCCTGCGCTGTTAGTCTAGCTGTTGTCTGTACTTTGTGGGGTCTGACTCCTCCCACACTTTGGATTGGCTTTTGTGTGCATCTTTAAAAATTGTAGCCTGCAGATAGCTAATGGTAGGTGCATGTTCCACCTTTCCTGGGAAGTTCACTCCCATGGAGTATTGCCGCAGGTACGAGCAGGGACGTGCACGCAGTCCCTGCATTATTGCTGCTGCGGTTCCGATCGTTATGAGGAAGCAGTGCTGAAGCTGTGTAACCCCTCCCAGCCCGGCCTATAATACAGCTTCTTCCCTCTCTGCCTACAGCTTTTTTTCCTTCACAAATGTGAACTTTATCAATTGACAGCTAAATAAAAGAAGAACAAAAATCAGAGAACCCCCTGCCAAGCGAATGAAGCTTTCAAATCCCATGAATCAGTTAAACTGGTTAGTTGGTTACTTTCATTGCCGCGCTACGCTGATGGCATTATTTTCTCTGGAACACACACGGCATTCACGTTTTGTTCCCCATATACAGGCAAGTGTCAAACCCGGCCCAAGCTCTGTTATCACTGTCCAATCGGAGAAGCCTTTGTTTTAGGGAGCTAGCTTTGTTATTTAATAACAAGTGTATGACTTAATCTGGTTATATTTATACAAAGTTTTGGACTCCGCTTAGGTGTGCGGTTTTCCTTAATAAGGAAAACAAGCTTATGAAAAGGCATTTTTATTAATGCACATCCGCTAAGCTCCTATATTCACCCCACTTAACTTTCACTCTTTCATAACTACCATCTTTCTTCTCTAGTATTCGAGATTTTTATTTCTGACATTACCTACACTTTTAGTTCTCAAACATTCTCTTTATATTATTTTGAAACAATAAATTCACAATTTGCTTCACAACAACTTTTCACATTCTACCCTCCACTACTTTCCTTTTCTCCCTAATTTTCATATATTTTCCTACAATTCATAATAGCCGTAATATTCATTTCTATCCCTTTCGCACTTCCTCTATCACCCTTTCTCTCCCTCCACTTTCTCTCCTCTGTCTCTTTCGAATAATCCTCTCACCATGCTTTTCCGGTTTACTACTCTTTTTCCTCTCAGTCTCTACTCTCTTTCTGTATCTCACATTTACCAACACTCGTCCTCTATTTCAATTCAAATCCCCTACATTTATTCTCAATATAACACACACTATTTATTCCCTCCTTCCTTTTTACTAATTCTTGCTGTTGCTTACGTCAGTGACGTCAACTTCCATCTTTCTATCAACAAACACACAACTCTTTAATCTTTCTCTCTTGTTTCAAAACAGGCTGACATAGTTGCCAGCAGCCACACTGCTCTACAACACAGCTTAAAGACATTGGCTAAGTCAAGAACTCTAGCTAAACACTTATACGGACCCAAAGGCGAGACCTATTGGCTATGCCAAAGCTTGTATATGTTACACACACTTTATTAAGGAGTGTTCACACCTCATGATACATGATAGAAGGGAGCTACACAATGGAGACAGACCTGATGGGACAAGAGGCAGTATTCACATAGTGCTTCTGGTTACCAGCCTGCATTGTTATATCAAGCAGTAATTTAGATTTTATCAAGCTGGGCGCACTTGGTCTGCTTTTGTTCCTTATAATTAAACTGGACCTGCAAGTATCCTCCCATAGCCCAACCTTTCTCCCCTCAAACACCCACAAGGTGAGCATCCTTAGCAGTCCAGAATTCATAGCCAGGGTGTCCACTCCCTACCCAGGGGACATATTTGAGGCCTCAAACTCCACATATAATTCTGTACCGCAAGCTTCCTCTCCCTTATCCTTAAAGTACCACAAACTAGGGAGCTTAGCAGTCCAGAGCTCTTCTGTCCGGTGACCTCTCCCCAGCCCACCTTACATGTCTTGGTTTCTCACGCTTTATCTCTCTCTCCCTATCTCTTTCTTTCTCTCTATATGAACATCATTTGTGTTTCTTCACTCTTCCTCTCAATAATCTCCACATTTCTCTAGCTTTCTCTGTACACCATCTCATTCTTCAAAACGTGCAGCGCAGCTTTATTTGCACCTTGCGTTGTTAACGCTTAACTATAAACCAAATAAAAAAACTTCCACATAAGTACATTAACACATGTACCCTGATGCCACGCATAAAAACTGCATTAAAAAAACTTCAGTTTCTGTGATAGTTTACACTATATTCACATTTATGCTGCTATGGCAATGGCATTTTAAATTGGTTTTAAAACAAACAATCTCATTTGTTTGGTCACAGTTATTAGCAAATCTTGTTTTTAAGACGATGTGTTTTGTTGATTTACAATTTGAAAAAGCATTGGTCCTATCTCATTTTTTCATTATAATGTGACCTTAACAGTCCAGAGCTCTACTGCAGAGACCTCGCCCCAGCCCTGCTCGCATCTCTCAGGCCAGAACCTGCAAACACACTACCATAGCACAAGCTTCTTCCCCTCATCCTCTCCCACAAGGTGTGCGTTCTTAGCAGTCCTAATCTCTCCTTCAAGGTCACCTCTCTCCACCCCAGGGCATATCTGAGGCCTGGACCTGTAGAGGCTTCAGAACAAGGGCAAGCTTCATCCCCTCATCCGATCGTACAAACCTTCACAGTCCCACAAAATGACCGTCCTTACCAGGCCACAGCTCAACTGCACGGTGACTTCTCCCCAGTCCAGCAAACATATCTGAAGCCTAAATCTGCAGAAATCTCCTAAGAAGCCTCCTCATCCTGCCCCTCAGCTTCTAAACCACACTCCAGCTAAGCGTCCTCAGCTGTCAAACGTTCTTCTCCAGGATCAGCACTCCCCACCCCGCGACATGTTTCAGGCCTCAAACTCTACGCATCTTTCCTTCATCCTTTCCCACACATCTTCAGAATACCACAAAGTAAAACATCCTTCGCAGTGCAGTGCTCTTCTCCAAGGTGACCTCTTCCCAGCCCACCTCGCATGTTTTTCTCTCTCTCTCTTTCTTTCTCAAACTTTCTCTTTTTCTCTCTCTGTAGCTTATTTCTCTCTCTTCACTCTCTCTCTCACTTTATTACTAATTCATATTTGAACAAAAATAAATTGCTTATGGTTAACAAGACTTTCACACTTTATCTTGCATGTGTACCTTCGTCTGAGTCTGTTTGCTACAATTAAACTGTGTGTGCTCTGGCACTTCTCTGGTTGATGTGTTTTTGGATAGCTTGTAGTCAAATATTAAATATATTAGCATTTCTGGATAATGTGTTTTTGGTTCTACAACCAGTTGGCAGGATCTTTTTATATTTCAATATTAATTAAGGGTGAGCGTAGTTCGCGAAGTAGCGCTACGCAAAGCTACGCGAAATGCACTTCGACTACGCGAACTTCACGTAGCACTACGCGAGCTGTGTAGTAGCATGTTCGCACTGTGCAAGATGCATTTTCAATGATTGCACAGTGCGAACAAGCATCCGGCACTGTGCAATCATTGAAAACGGCATCTTGCACAGTGCGAGCTGTAGTTTTCTGCCGCTCGAGTAGATTTTTACTCGAGCGGCAGCTTTCTCAATGCGAACTGGTAGTTTCTCATTGCGAGAGGTCGCGAGCATGCACGACCACTCGCAATGATAAACCTGGCCTACCCGCGTTAAGAGTCTCGCCGGGATGTCATTTTGCTTGCTCGGGGTCGCGAACATGATGTTGAGGACCGCGAACAAGCAAAATAATTACCACTGCACTACGCTACGCTGCGCTACGCATGTTCGCACTGTGATACGTGCAGCTCGCGTAGTGCGAAGTTGTGCAAACTTCGCAAACTACGCGAGCGTAGCGTAGTGCTTCGCCCAGGGTTAAATATTATACACAACTAGTCATTTTTAGGTGGACCATTCGAGACCTCTTGTATATACTTTAGTATATACTTATATACTTATATATTAGTATATACATATATGTGTATGTACTTTGTGGGCTCTAGAAATCAGCCCTAGGACTTGTCTGCTTCCGCTTAAGGACTTTGTTTTCTGTTCAACTTCCTCTATTTAACTGTCTTAATCAATAAGAACCAGTAGAGGTCAGTAAAATACCAGAATTGCTATCTGCTGAGGGACTTTCTTTATTTTATATTTCAGGCAAACTGCCTCTATTTAACTTTCTTAAAAGAAAACGACCAGCCGAGGTCAGTAAAATACCAGAATCGGGAAACATCCTTTACCACGTAACCATTACAACGCGGTATGGTTACATTGTGGGTTTATTTAATTATTTATACAGGATTTGTAATGCGCATGGCTGCCTCAGCGACGAGGTGTACCAGCGCAGCCAGAAACCAGAATAGAGACAGGGATGCTCAACAAGCGACAAATATCAGATAGTGGGGAACAACCATGTTTTTAGGGACTTTCGAAACGTGAAAAGATTAGGGGTGGCTCGGATGCTTGCTGGAAGGTAATATCAGAGTTTGGCTGCCAAAAGGCCAATCGAGCGACCCCCTGCCCTCGCTTTCCTTTCTCGAGGGACACAAACCAGACCATGGTTGGCAGAACGCAGAGCGCGCCTAGGCAAATAGGGCTTTAGTAAACCCAATAATCCCATAGGGGCTTGATGCCTCAGAATTTTGTGCGCGATGCTTAGCACCTTAAACTGAATGCGGGCTTCAATAGGCAGCCAGTGCAACTTCAAGAGCACCCGGGCCACTGATTGAGATCTTGGGAGTGCCACTTGCATACGTGCTGCCGAGTTCTGGACCCTCTGCAGGCGTTTAATGCTCGCTTTATTGGCACCTAGATATAAGGCATTGCCATAATCAAGCCTCGCAAGAATGGAGGCCTGCAAGATGGTTTGGCGTACTCTGGGAGGAAAGAAGCCAAGCAAGGGCCTCAGTCCTCTCAGAAGCCCAATGCAAACTGTGGCGACAGCTCTTATCTGCTTCTCAAATGTTAGTCCGGTCTCAAACCAGACACCGACGTTCTTTACCGTCTCCTTTGGTGACAGCGCCGGTTTCAGTTGATCAGGCCACCACTGCTCTCACCAGAGCTCCTGGTCCTTCCCAAACAGTAAAATCTCAGATTTACTTTTGTTTAGTTGGAGGCAGTTAGCCTTCATCCAGTCCGAGATAATCGATATATCCTCCTTGAAATTCACCAGGTTGACGCGGCATTTTTTAGAAAAAGCAATCACCAGCTGGGTGTCGTCTGCGTACGACACCATGGACAATCCCCTGCCTCTGGCCACCTCCCACCTCCGCCAAAGTTCTCACATACAGATTGAATAAAAGCGGGCTCAAGATGGAACCTTGAGGTACCCCTCGGCACAGGGCATGTTCCTGAGAATGGAAAGGCGGCACAGACACTTGGAACGGCCGCCCAGCCAGGAAGGAGCAAATCCACTCCAGGGTACCATCCCTAATTCCAACTATCCAAAGACGTTGAAGAAGGATCGCATGGGACACCGTATCGAAAGCGGCGCTTAGATCCAATAGGACCAAGGCCGCAGAGTCACCTACATCCAGCCTACTTCAGATGGATTCCGTGACCGCAAGAAGAGCTGATATTACGTGCTGTGGCGGGGGCGAAACCCATGTTGAGAAGAGTCAAAGATGTTATGCTCGTCGATGTATTTTGACAGGATGCAACTTACGTGTGCCTCCACCACTTTCGCCATGAAAGGGAGCTGAGATATGGGGCGGTAATTGCCAGGGTCGTCCGGGTCAAGTGATGGCTTTTTTAACAATGGAATGATTTTAGCGTGCTTCCACGCCTTTGCGACAAAGGCTGATTTCAGTGAAAGGTTGACCAGTTCAAGGGCCACAGGGTAGATAAGTGGTTGGAGCTGGCGACAGTGACTCGCCGCCACCGGCTCAGCAGGCGAGCCCGACTTGATTTTAGCACTTAAGATCTCAAACTCCTGGGGCGACAACAATGGAATAGATAGCAAACCATTATTCACCCTATTATCTGTCCCTACCAGCACAGCGTTCTCAATGAGGGCGCTCCCTGTAGAGAGGCCCTGGTAGATCAACTCCACTTTCTTCACAAAGTGGAGTGCTAGAGCCTCGCAATGATGATTTGACGCTACAGGGGAAATACTGGTCATATCTGCACTCTTCATATTTTTAAGCAGCTTAAAGAGGGTCTTGGTGGGATTGGAGCTTGTCAAGATTTTATTGGGGACAAAATCTGCCTGTGTTTTGCGGATGAGCTTGTGATAATCCTTGACTGCCCCTCGATATACAGCTTTGGCAGATGGCTCATAGGAGCGACGCCAGACACGTTCCAGCTGCTTGCACCCCTTCTTTGCCTGCGTTAGTAGATCTGTGAACCATGGATTAGATGGCCCATGTACCTTACCTCCCCGCTTAGCTGGAATGCAGCTATTCAGACCAGCTACCACCCAATCATGAAAGTCTAGAGGCCTAGAGGCCCATAGGAATGAATGGGAAGACCATCTCAATTTGCTAACCGCAATTAGCGATTCGCAAATTGAGATTGCGATTTCAAGGGTGCAGGGGTGTCCAAAGGACATCCTGTTGCACCCTTGAAATAGATGTGTGCACATATGTTGCGCACACACATGCCCTTAGGGCATGTGTGTGCGCAACATGAAACTTTGAAAAATGCACTTTAGTGCATTTTTCAAAGTTTTTGCTATTTACCACGTAGTTAGACTTCGCGGTAAATAGCGGCCCCAGATTACGAATTCGCAATTTTTAAATGGTTCATGAATTGCATTTAAGGAATCTCAAATTGAGATTCCTTAAATGCAATTAATCGCAATTTAGCGATTTCTAGAATTGCGATTATTGCATTTGGGATGATGAATCCCAAATGCAAAAATAGCGCTCGCAAAGGGCCAGATTCTGAGAATCTGGCCCTTTGCGAGCCGATTTTAGTTTGATGAATCTGGCCGTAAGATCCCCCAGGATGGTAAAATTAGCCGCTTTACAAGCCATCAGTCCAATTTTATACGCTAGACATTCGCGAAAATTCCTGGAAGGCCCAGGGGGTCTATAGATTAAAAGGCCGGACATAGTCAAGTTGCAGCAAAGCTTTATTTTAAAGAGAGCACTCTCACAGCCCGCTATTTCTTCCTTCGACAGGCTGACAGCAAATGCAACTTTAGCTATCACCGCAATGCCACCCCCCGTCCCCCCTCTCTATTGATGTGATATATAGTATAGCCGTCCGGGAGGGCAAGACCTGGCTCGGCTACTGTATCCTGGGTCAACCAAGTTTCGGTAAGAAAAAGGACATCAGGAACCTCAGCCATTAAAAGGTCAAATACGTCTGCGGATTGATTCACCAAAGATTGGCAATTTAGGCTGAGGAACCTAAATTTGGTGTAACTGGATGGACAGATAGACTGCACCTCAGAATAGACCTTAAAGGAGTTTACACACAAAGGACGGCTCTTGAAAGGCCCAGGGTATTGAAGGGCACTTGGAGGCCAGACCCAAAAGTTCTTCGCGGGTGTCTTTGGAAGATGCAGGGGTCCTGGCATCTGGTGTCGACCTGGCGCGGACGGGCGCAGACGGGCTTGCCTTTGGCGCGCCTTCGCCGTGAGGCGCCTGAGTGACGTCATTTATAGGAACCCAGGAGGTGGCCAGGCTGGCGACCTCGTCGTTCCTCCCCCACGATGGCGGACACACTCCCTCCCTTGCCCCGAGCAGTGAATCCCCAAGGGCAACAATAGTGCAAACCACTTTTAAAATACGGCGCAATGAGGTAAGAGTGATTGAAATAAATTCCCCACACAGTTAAAAGCACAAATAGAATTAAATGACAAGATTACTAATAGAGCGCTGTCAAAGCTCCCGGCTCACGCCTCAGGAGTCTGGTGGCTGCGCGGGCGTCCAAGTGACGTCATTTATAGGAACCCAGGAGGTGGCCAGGCGGGCGAGTCAGCAAACACTAGTCTGCGACCTCGTCGTTCCTCCCCCACGATGGCGGACACACTCCCTCCCTTGCCCCGAGCAGTGAATCCCCGAGGGTAACAACAGTGCGAACCACTTTTAAAATACGGCGCAATGAGGTAAGAGTGATCGAAATAAATTCCGCACACAGTTAAAAGCACAAATAGAATTAAATTACGAGATTACTAATACAGCGCTGTCAAAGCTCCCGTTTAACAACGCAAGTCGTTACCACGACTTGCACTGGAGGGCGCTCTAGACTAAGGAATAGTGTGAATTACTATTTCAACACCTTCCCTACTGTTTGTAGACTGGAGTTGGAATAGTAATTCACACTATTCCTAAGTCCAGCGCCCTCTAACGCAAGTCGATTTAACGACTTGCGTTGTTAAAACCACGATGTAACGTACCTCGTTGTGATGGTACGCGTTGTATCATCATACATCCCCAGAATCACTTTAGCATACTCTAGATTCCAGTCCATAGAAATTGTTTCCCACAAGCACCCGTAGACAATACTATTTTTTTCAAAATCTTGTGTTTTCAGTGATATGACCACTGAAGGCCCTGATTTTATATTAAAAACAGAGATTTGGACTATACCATTTCCTGTTGAAAGGCAATATTTCTCTCCATGTATTCCCATACCTGGCGTGTCACGCAGTTTGGTGCTCACTTTCCACCATGTTAAAGAACGGCAGATGTTTCAGCATTCAGGCTAATGGGCTGCATAGCTAAATACATATGAGGTCCCAAAGGCGAGACCGATTGCATTGCAAATGCTTTTTTTTTTGTGTGCACGATCTGATGGTATCGGAGTGTGGAAAAGTGAATTTTGCCCTGTCATGTGTCCCTACGTGTTCCCCATCGTATGTTATATGTGCATGATTAATATGCATATATGCCCCCTTGACCGAATAAAGACGCAATTCTAGTTGTGTCCAGCGTTAATATGCCAGTTATCCAGTCCCCCTGAAAGTAACAAGTATTAGGCCTATGTTGCAAACGTCTTTACATTGTGCACGTTAATTCATCGAGTTGCACCCGTTTCTAGGCCTCAAAGGGCCCGGACACCAGATTCAGCCTCAAGTCTCCTGAAACCACTCCGAGGAGCGATGCAGCCCCTCCCGTTTCCCTGACCCTTCACTTACTTTCTGCCAAGCAGCGCGGTGCCCGGCCTGGCCTGCCTGCCTGTCTGCCAAGAATATGTTATGCCTCTAGTTATCAGTTCAGCTCCCCGGCTTCACATTCCTAGCTAACGAACCGCATAAACATCTTCATCTATAGTCTAGCCTTTCTGTCTCCATGCAAGAGAATTACTGTATTAATGTCCATAGAAGATTCATAGCACATACAATATACATGAAGAATATATGCATGCACCAGCCTTAGTGACAAGTAGCCTTTGCCCTGATGACTTTTAGATTCTATCAACATGTTCTCCAAACACGAGATATCAGATATGCTATAGGTACATGTCGTCTTGACATCCCAGACTTTAGTCTCCTCTTCTAGTGCAAGAGTCAAGCCCCCCAGCTCTCCCCGGTTACACGTCATGGCCCGTTTTCGCGCACCACTAGGTTAAAGGTTCCAGCTACCCAGGTAGCCCCCTCCATGTATCCACCTACTTATGACACTTCTGTGACGTCTATATCACATGTCTTCGTGCACGCCCTGTGCACGCCTTCTTTTCACGCCCATATGTTCTTATCTTTCATTTGTCACTTGTTACGCCTACTGTATTCAATGCAATTGTACTGTTTTACTATATATATTGTATAATGTTAATGTGCCGGTAGCTGTCCCCCTCTCCCCTTCCTCGGCAACTGCCATCCCATTCCATTCCATGCCAGTCCCTCTTATTTTGTGTCTGTCCCTTCCTGAACCTTTGCGGGTGATGGAACCCGATGGTCCATTGGCTCGAGCCATCTAAATTAAAGCCTGTTCGACTCAGATTCCCCGGATCCTGCCTCTTATTTATTGAGCTATCTGTTTTATTTAATGCATAGAAAAATAGTACCGGTAATTATTTATTTATTTACCACATAAATGGCGCCCGAATAGGAACCTACCTCTTCCCCACGCGCCGGCGATGTAACGCAGGCCCCCTGACCCTTCTACAGCCGTGACGGAACCCTACGTGCACCTGCAGATATTTCTGCTTCAAGTCTCCCTCAGGCCCACGGAGGAGACGGAGACTGCGGTCCGGCATCCAGACGAGGCGGTGAGGAAGGCGGTTCGTCCAGACCAGAGCCCAAGCCGAAAGAGAGCAAGGTCCGAGGTATCCGGAGGCCCACCTGTTTTCCGAAGTCCGAAGCCCGAGGCGCATGCGTAGTGCGTAGTAACCAGACGTCGTAGCAGTCCAGTCCAGTCCGAGGCCTTCAGTTTGCTTCCCGGTGAGTACCGTTGCTGGGGGTATCTAGACGGGTGTTCATTAATTTGTGCCCGGTCCTACGGGTTTGGGTACACAGATCCGGTCCGACGTGTTCACTTAGGTGGATACGGTATGACGTGTCTCTTTAGGAGACCGGTATGTTCTGTACTGTGTTAGCAGTGCATCCAGTTTCTGTACTGTTTTAGCAGTGCATCCAGTATTTCTAGTAAGTCTGTTCTCGAGAAAGTTCAAGTATTATGTTTTCAATGTCTGTTTTCGAACTATTATTTAATGTGTTTTGATGTCGTGGTATGAATGATTGTTTTGCTATTTTATTACTGTGTTTATTGTGTATTGTGTTCAAGTTCAAGTACGGTTCAAATATGCCGCTGTTTTCTAAGTTACGTCAGATCAAAACCAGAAAAGGGTTACTCGAAGAATCAGTTCCTGTCCCTCCGAGGGACAGTCCTGGACATTTCATGTATCACAAGCATGGCTTAGATGCCATACTGTATCTAGATTTGTGGGTGGATTACACCAAACATCTCGAAGAGAAATATAGATGGCCTGTTTCAGGAACTTGGGATGCCGAGTGCATCATGAGAGTAGAAGAAGCATTATGGAAAAAGAAAGCCAGACAATCCCAGAAAGATGCCATAGAATTATGGGGTAAAGAATCTGTAGTAAGTATGGAGACACCACACGAAGGTAGCTTGAAGTCTTGGTTTAATTAGCTTAGGAGAAGCACAGCGACAGCAGAGCAGGAACAGTTTTCAACTGCCAGAAGGCAACATTCTCACACAGAAGCATAGAACATACAAGTACAAAGGTTCCAACTACAGGTGCCTGGGAGGCACAGCACAGTAAATACTACATTATCCTCTTTTCTGTAAAACATAGTTTTCAACTGCCAGAAGGCAACATTCTCACACAGAAGCATAGAACATACAAGTACAAAGGTTCCAACTACAGGTGCCTGGGAGGCACAGCACAGTAAATACTACAGAATCGCATAGGAGATCAGAGAAAGAATTCAGAAAAGCCGAACTAAGTAGGGAATCCGCAGAAAAAGTCCAAGAAAGGGAATTACTAGAAGAAGGTGAACGAGTTAGAGCAGAACAGTCAGACAGACAGAGAAATGCCCTTATTAAAGGTATGTATCCCCTTCTCGCCGAGGGTCTGCCGAAAGCGGCCCCGGAATCACTCTGTAATTTACCGCCACCATTGGTCCCGACTAAGCTACGTCATAAACCGACCGCAGCTGAAATATTTCTTTCTTCCTACTTAGATGACACTGTCCCAGAATATGCTAATACGAATCCTACTCCGCCAGTTCAGGTTCAGCACCCTGTTAATAATATAATTACTGTTCCTCCAGTCGTGGGTCCCGGGAATCCTGTCCATGTGCCAGTACCCCCGGATCAACCCACATTACGTACGCCTACTTTACCAGTCACTTCATCAGCACATTCAGTATTAATTGACAATTCTAGTTCCGGAGGAGCAGGGGGAGGTGCCCCTACCACCCCGCCTCAAACAAAACGACTGACGCTGAGAGATGCAGCGTTACAACGTACGCCAAAAGTGACTACGTACGAGGCACTCAAAAGGTATTTTAATGAGTGTGGATCAGATTGTAGATATGACCCAGTACCAGGCGAAGGTAGCATGATATTATATTCCATACGTTTATGATGAGTTGCAAACTTTTTGACTACTATGCCAGATATGAAGGAACATTTAGACAGAATATATCATTTTATCCGAACAGGGGAGAAACCAGAAAGTATTCACGAAGCCATGGCACACAGGAAAGTCGAGATTCAAAGCATGATTTTGCAGTTTCTGATAAACTGTTTAATAAGAGAACAGGATTATCCTGATAAAAACAAAGACGAGATGAAAGTCTTGACAAGATGGAGTGACAATATAGCCGATGGGAAACACAAGACACAAAATTGTATAGAAACTATGTACAGAAAGATCCGTAAAGAAATTATAAGTATACACCAAAAGGAGGAAGCAAGAAGAGTAGCAGAAAAAGAGAATGAATCTTCAGACGAAGATGTAGATACCGAGAATCCAACCAGAATAGCGTATGTAGGTAGAGCGAGACCTTCCGATAGACATTCATGCCTAGACTACAAGAAAGCTTTTCCTCCTCCCGTGCCAGAACAGTGTTCTCTTGAACAAATATTCCAGGCTACCGATAAAGTTCTGAAACTACAAATAGGTTACAGTGAACTTAGTAGCATGCATGAACAAGAACTAGCCCGATCAGCAGTCCGTTGGACTAGTGATTCCGCCACATTTCCAGACGAAATGGTGGCTCAAATGTTTCTGAAACTGCCCCCAGCCGAGCAGCGACTGGTGGGTATGTATATGATCCAGCACCTCATTACACAGTACGAGGATCAGCATTCTGATCCAGGTCCTTTATATAATGTATTAAACGAGTTACTCCTAAACCGATGGAAAGGTCTAGGTACTGATTTAATTAGTGTCATTTTAGAACAACGCCACAAATACAGAACATTCCTGACTCCGCATTTTGTTCCTGTTCCACCCCCAGTAAGAAAGACATTCTACATAGACAGACAGAATCCGTTGCGAGAAGTGCATCCTGTTAAGGGAACGGGAGGTGCACTCGAACGAGTATTTGTTTACACCCCTTTAACGAAAATAGAGCTACTGGAAATGAAAAAGTTAGTGCCCTGTCACGATAAAGATCCAGCAGGGTTCCACCGAGAGTTAAAAGACATGCTCCGTATGGGAGAATACACGTATCCTGATATCATTAAAATGCTAAAGGTCCTGTTGCCTGCGGGAATATATGAAAAACTTAAAGAAAAAGAATGGGAGGTGGGAGAGAAAAAGATTGACTGGACCGCATTAGAGAACGAAGATAACACACGAGTCCCAGGTACTGGCCTCGGGGCTAAAGCCAAAGAATTGCCCGAACTGTTAATACAAGTCTTGCCAAGATTACTAGCCACGAAAAAGGAAGACTGGGATGCCATCTCAGCCTGTAAACAGAAACAAGATGAAGATACTAGTGATTTTTATTCCAGATTTGAGAAATGTTTCATTATTAATAGCGGTCTGAAAACAAGTAGTGAGTCGTATCCACATCTTTTTGTTACTAAACTAGTTGAGAATTCTTTGCCGCAAGTTAAAAATCGAGTATTAAAAGTCGAGAGTACCTGGCAAGCTAATACCCCATCCCAGATGCTCCAGATGCTACAGTACCACCAGAACAGAATCAGGGAAGAGCAAGAACACGAAAGGAGACGTATGAAAGACACGAAAATGAAAGTATTAGTTGCACAGTCTGTTCCAGCAGATAGTCAGAAGAGGGGTACGAATCAAACCAGTCATTCTGCAGCTCCTGTTAAAGGGACATGCAATTACTGTAAACAGCCAGGTCATTATATAAACGAATGTGCAGTTCTGAAACACAACATAGCTACAGGTAAGACGAAAGAGAGACCGCGTCCTCCTAGACAAGAACATGTTCCGCAGAATTCGCAACCGCCGCAGAACGCACAACAGACAGCTACAGTACCGCAGCCTATAGCTGCCACACAACACGTTACACAACAGATGTACCAGTACGCACAGTCAGATTACCCAGAATATCAGCAGTATTCATGAAACAGCCTAGAGAGGGAGGTTGGCTTGCCTCTCATCGAGGTTCCTGTAGACCAAGAGGGTCCCTATGTACACAGTCAAGTATTAGGGAAAGACAGAAAGTTTCTGATTGATACAGGGGCAAGTAGGACTACCATCAGTCATGACGAGGTTCCAGGGGCTCCGCTCTCAGGCTTAAGAAATGTTTCCCTGGGATTTTCAGGAAAGCCTATTGTTAATGAAATATCGAAACCAGTTTCCCTAGAAGTTGGTCCATTGTCCCGAACTACAGACTTGTTACTTACGAGATCATGTCCAGAAAATTTACTGGGTATTAAAACGTTGAAAGAATTAGGAGCCATTATATGTTGCTCTCCGGAAGGAGTGAGATTGTTTTTACGTGATTTTAAAGGTCATTATGTGTTACGTGATTTTGATCCGAGATTACTGAATGTACCACAGCATTTATGGGCGCAAGGTCCAACTGATGTAGGTTGTATGCACATTACACCATATCGTGTCACTCTGAAACAAGGTGTTGTATTGCCACGAATCCGACAGTATAAATTGCCACCTGAGGCTGTAGCAGCCTTATCGAAAATTATTGACGAGCTCATTGCTCAAGGAGTAGTTGTAGAAACTGACTCCAATGTATGTAATTCTCCTATCATTCCGATTCTTAAACGTACTGACCCAAATGCACCCCCAGTTTATCGATTAGTGATTGACCTTCGAGAACTTAATAAATGTATCATACCCCAGTACCCAGTGGTTCCAGATATCTCTTCCCTATTGACTGCCATTGATTCTGAAGCAGAGTTCTTTACTGTTATTGATCTCAAGAACGCCTTTTTCAGTGTCCCCATTCATCCAGACAGCCAGTTTCTTTTCGGATTCTGTTTAAATGGAAGAAGCTATAAATTCACACGTGCTCCTCAAGGTTTCACAGAAAGTCCTAGTATTTACAGTCAAGCACTTAAGAGACAACTAGACAGTATTCACATGCCAACTGACACTGCCCTGATCCAGTATGTCGATGATCTATTGATCACAGCCCGTACTGAACGTGACTGCGAACGAGCGTCACTGACAGTCTTGTATTTCCTGGCAGAAATGGGGCACAAGGTGTCCCCTTCGAAACTACAGTTCTGTGTCCAGCAAGTGGTATACCTGGGACACTTACTGTCCAAGAGGGGTAGACAGTTAACACCTGACCGTATCCAGTTAATAGCACATCTTCCACAGCCCAAGACACAGAAGGAGGTACGAGCTTTTATCGGCCTCGCTTCTTACTGCAGACAATGGATTCCTCAGTACGCATATCTAGCCAAACCATTGATACAGTTAACGACACAGGCGGCAGCGTCATCGACTGTCCTCCCTTGGACCCAGGAACATACACTTGTTTTCAATGAGTTAAAGAAAGCTTTATGTCAAGCTCCGGTGCTAGCGACACCAAACTACAGTAAGCCTTTTACACTTTTTGTTACTGAACGTGATGGTACAGCATTATCTGTTCTCACACAAGATCAAGCAGGACAACACAAGCCCTGTGCTTATTTTTCTAGCACATTAGATCCGGTAGCCCAGGCTCTGCCTGCGTGCCTCAAGTCAGTTGCAGCCACAGCTCTAGCTATCAGACAAAGTGATTCCATAGTGTTAGGACATTCCCTGACAGTACAAGTTCCGCACTCCGTGGAAGTTCTTTTAAACCGAACACAGACACAGCACTTGACAATTGCACGTTTAACAGGATATGAACTGACACTGTTTCAGCCACACATAGAAATCAGACGCTGCAACATTTTAAATCCTGCTACACTGTTACCCTTGACTGTTTCAAATCCTGCCGCACATGACTGTGTGGAAGTTATTAACACCATGACAAAGCCAAGACAAGACTTGACGGACATTGCATTACCCGATCCAGACCTGACACTTTACGTGGATGGTTCATGTATGAGAACAAGTACAGGAGAGTTAGTAGCCGCGTATGCAGTGACTACTGAAACTGAAGTTATAGAAACACATCGTATTGACACCCTGTCTGCTCAAGCAGCAGAGCTCATCGCTCTGACCCAAGCCTGCATACGAGCCAAGAACCTGAAGGTAAACATATATACAGATTCACGTTATGCATTCGGAGTCGTACACGACTTTGGAGTACTCTGGCAAGAAAGAGGTTTCATGACCTCTCATGGAGCCAAGATTCAGCATGGCCCCCTCATTCAAGCTCTGTTAGATGCAATACATTTACCGACAGCCATTGCCATCATGAAGTGCAAAGCACATACGAAAGCCACTGACACCATTTCCCAAGGTAACGATCTAGCAGATCGAACAGCCAAGCTTACAGCTCAGACTCCAGACATTCCAGTTAAGACAGACGTTCCAATCCCGACAACTTGTATGACAGTTAAGGACCCTACACAAGACGTACTAGACATACAGACACATGCTACTCCAGATGAAATCAGGAAATGGTCTGAACAAGGAGGGGTCCAGACAGATCAAGGATGGTTGACGAAGGGAAAAGCCACATGGTTTCTCCCCGACTCTATGGTTCAAGTCATTATTAATACAGCACATAGTCCAGCACATTTAGGAGAAAAAGCCATGTTAGACAGCATCCAGAACCTCTGGTTTAACAAGCATTTACGAGCAGCAGCTAAGCAGAAAGTGCGTACCTGCATGATCTGTTGTCAGTTCAATCCAGGAAAAGGTGTCCCGGTGGAACAAGGTGGATTCCATCCTCCTGACCACCCTTTTGAAGTCCTCCAGATGGATTATATCCAGATGGAGCGATGTCGAGGTTTCAAGTATGTCCTCGTAGTTGTATGCGCTTTGTCCAGATGGACAGAAGCATATCCAGTCCCAGATTACACTGCCGCGACCACTGCCAGGCAGTTGGTTCGTGAGTATTTCCCCCGCTATGGTTTGCCCAGGGTCGTGTATTCAGACAACGGCCAGCCATTCTCATCCGAACTCATGAAACAAGTATCTCTTCTGTTAGGGTACCAGTGGAAGTTCCACTGCGTACGACACCCCGAGGCAGCTGGCCTCGTCGAGAGACATAATCAGACTCTGAAAATCCGCATTGCGAAGGTCTGTGCCGAGAAAGGCGTAGATTGGTTGGTAGCTCTGCCAGTCGCCCTTTTTTACATGAGAATGGTCGCTCACTCCCGTTCAGGTCTGTCCCCCTTCGAGGTCGTTTTCGGTCGTCCCCCGAATATGTGGGGTACACCTATACCACGTAAAATTACAGATGTTGACAGTAATATGCTGACAGATTACCTAGCTTCCTTGATGTCTGCACTACTCTCTTGTCGTTCACAGGTCGCGGCTGCTTTTCCAGATAACACTCAAGTGAAACCGCACGAGGTCATACCAGGCGACCTCGTTCTAATAAGGAATTTTGATCGTTCAAGTCCGCTGGAGCCCCGCTGGAAGGAGCCGAAGCTCGTTCTGATGACCACAAGGACCGCCGTCAAAGTGGAGGGCCGCAAGGGATGGCTCCACTCCAGTCACGTTAAACGTTTTCATGGACTCCGTCCAAAGACTTTTTTCAAGGACTGCCCCGATACTGACTCTAAACTTCCCCTGTTAGAGAAAACTCCGCAGCAGGAGTATAAATCAAAGCTAAGGTCTAGTAAGTCAGACAGTTTAATTGTTTAAGTCCCTCTCGGGTGAAGCGGTTAGACAGGTTCCTGACATGTATGAGATAGACCCACATAGTGAGAGAGATAGAATCTCCAAGAGAATCCATTATTGTAAAAATATGCGAAGCCGATGTATAATTACTCTATTGTTTATGTTATTTCTGAGTCTTACGATCACATGCATAAGTTATGTTTTACATGTATTTTTTCCTCCTCTTGATTCGCATGTACATTTTTCCTCTAATGATACAGTAGAGCACACGTTTAGTGACCTACCCCCTCACGAGTTATCCTACCGACTTGCCATGCGCAACAATTCTTTCATCCGTATGTTACACTATTCACACCAGACCAGCAATGCCACTAATTGTTGGGTGTGTGGTCGACTCCCCCCTTTCCAGACACCGAAGGGAGTTCTGCCACTTTTTCCTTATCCGTTTTCACACAATGGTTCATGTGGAGCATGGTTTACGTTAACATCATCCTCAGACGATAAGTCCCTTTTGAATAGAACATGTTTTCCAGACAAGGAAGGTCTTTCCCATAGGACAGGGTCAGATCTAGAAAATGAAGTATATGATCTAGGTAATTTCTCCTCCAATTTCATGGTTTTGAATGTTCAGTCCGAGACTACTCCAGATTTGCCTGCTATTACAGTTCTACCAGTGAAAGGTGAATTATGTGTCAAAAGAATGGTTCAGTACACCTAGGACACAGTGATTGTACTACTGTGGTCGAGTATAGTGACAGTGGGAAATCTACTTTCAAAGCCTCACGTCATTCATATTTTGTGTGTGGTCAGACCGCATATGTACGTTTGCCCCTAGATTGGGATGGAACATGTTATATTGCCTTCCTACTGCCACCAGTTTTTCTAGCCCCATCCGATTATCACAGGAATTCACATCTAGTACACGTCAGACATAGAAGGGAGATCGAGTCCCCTATTGTCGATCAGACTGAAACTGCCCTAGAACAGTATACAGATTTCAATAAAGGTTTCTTTTTCTTCATAGGACCTGTCCAGAATAGTAAGTTAATACGTAGGTTAACCAGAACCCTTGAAGCAGTAGTGAATGAGACTACTTCCGCTCTAGGTAACTTAACTGAAGAGCAATCTGCTATTAGATTTGTCGTGCTTCAGAACCGCCTTGTTCTTGACGTCATACTGGCCGATAGGGGCGGAGCTTGTAGAGTCATCGGATCTAGTTGTTGCATTTTCATTCCTAATAACGCACCGTCTGTATATTCAGCTATAACCAGACTTCATAAAATAGCCCATCAGTTACACCAGAATCCAGGCACCTGGACATGGTCCGGTTGGCTCTGGAGTATAATATCTGCCTGGGGATGGAAAGTACTGTCATTCCTAGGAATAGTAGTAATGGTCATATTCAGTTGTTGTCTCTGTTTACAATGTGGCCCAGCGATTTGCGGCTTGTGCGCTACCTCTTGTATTCCAAGTCCAAAGTCCCGTTCCCAGAAGATAAGAGACGAGCAAATGATGCTGTATGAACAGATAGATGGTATCATGAATATTGATGTCTCCTGAAGGAAACGTAGGGGACAAGGAGGGAATGTGGAAAAGTGAATTTTGCCCTGTCATGTGTCCCTACGTGTTCCCCATCGTATGTTATATGTGCATGATTAATATGCATATATGCCCCCTTGACCGAATAAAGACGCAATTCTAGTTGTGTCCAGCGTTAATATGCCAGTTATTCAGTCCCCCTGAAAGTAACAAGTATTAGGCCTATGTTGCCAACGTCTTTACATTGTGCACGTTAATTCATCGAGTTGCACCCGTTTCTAGGCCTCAAAGGGCCCGGACACCAGATTCAGCCTCAAGTCTCCTGAAACCACTCCGAGGAGCGATGCAGCCCCTCCCGTTTCCCTGACCCTTCACTTACTTTCTGCCAAGCAGCGCGGTGCCCGGCCTGGCCTGCCTGCCTGTCTGCCAAGAATATGTTATGCCTCTAGTTATCAGTTCAGCTCCCCGGCTTCACATTCCTAGCTAACGAACCGCATAAACATCTTCATCTATAGTCTAGCCTTTCTGTCTCCATGCAAGAGAATTACTGTATTAATGTCCATAGAAGATTCATAGCACATACAATATACATGAAGAATATATGCATGCACCAGCCTTAGTGACAAGTAGCCTTTGCCCTGATGACTTTTAGATTCTATCAACATGTTCTCCAAACACGAGATATCAGATATGCTATAGGTACATGTCGTCTTGACATCCCAGACTTTAGTCACTTGTTACGCCTACTGTATTCAATGCAATTGTACTGTTTTACTATATATACTGTATAATGTTAATGTGCCGGTAGCTGTCCCCCTCTCCCCTTCCTCGGCAGCTGCCATCCCATTCCATTCCATGCCAGTCCCTCTTATTTTGTGTCTGTCCCTTCCTGAACCTTTGCGGGTGATGGAACCCGATGGTCCATTGGCTCGAGCCATCTAAATTAAAGCCTGTTCGACTCAGATTCCCCGGATCCTGCCTCTTATTTATTGAGCTATCTGTTTTATTTAATGCATAGAAAAATAGTACCGGTAATTATTTATTTATTTACCACAGGAGCGCTCACTCCGTCCTCCATCTTGCCATAGCGTGAACATGAGCCAATGGTTTTGGAGCGCTTCAAGTGCTCACCAGTTACATTCCACGATGACGCATTCTTTTTGTTGCTGATCCTACTTCGAAAAAGGAACTTTTTCCCCCTTCATTGTTGCTTATTCCCACCCTCTCCTGTCGATGCTTGCCGGTCTTCCCATCCCTCCTCCTTGCCTCCTTGACCCGCACCCCCACAACCTCCCTCGTCCCTGCCGCTTTTATTATTTTTGTTTTGCACAATCTGATGGTATTGGAGCGCTTGTTCCACCTCAATCTTGCCATACTGCTAACACCAGCCAATGGTATTAGAGCACTTTAAGTACTCACAAGTTACATTCCACAATGACACATTCATTGTCATTGGCAGGGATAAGCATAAGTGAATGAATGAATAATCTTCTTTACTCGATTTGATAAACAAACCGTATAAGCATATAAATAACAGTCATTAAAAAATGATTCACAGAAATACAGTTTTGCTAAAATGGGCTAAAATATAGTATCATCCGTGAAAAGTCCTTAACCTACTATGCATATCCTCATTGATGTACTCAGTCCCTCCTTGTTATTCGTAGTTTTAAAGCGGCCTTTAAAAAGTTTGTCCCACAATAAAGGGTAAAAACATCAGTTGACATTTTTAGAAAACAGCAAAGCTACCGGAGCCTGCCTGAATCTAGCTCGTCTTAACAGCTCTTTCAGAAACAGTTTCCTGGGGTAGGCATAGTACGGGAATAATAAAACTAGATGAAGTGTGTCCTGCCGAGACTTCATGTCGCAGCCGCAGGGCCCTCTCTCTTCTGAGTTTATAATAAAACCTGCTGGTACTGCCAATAAGTGGTAGATATAATTTAGTCTAAAACGGGTTGCCAAAAAATGATCCTGGGCATTAGTCATAAATGTTAAATAAGGTTCTATACCCTGTGACGTTTTAACTAAAATATAATCTATAACCGAGTGTTTCCCCAGTTCAACAGTTTCGCGCTGCGCCATCGCAACCATTGGGAACATTGTTTTAATATCGCTTATATCTTTTAACTTTATTGTCTCAGGTTTGTCAAATAAGTCTACGCGCCCGAGGTTGACAAAGGAGTCCCTGACGTATTTCAGCCATGGGATTTTCCGCGCATGTTTAAGTGCTCACAAGTTACGTTCTACAATGACACATTCATTGTCATTGGCAGGCATAAGCGTAACTGATTTGCCCAGAATCACAAACTGTTCAGCCGCCCCCGAGATTCAAACCTTCTTTCCCAGTTCCCTTGTCGGCTGCTCTGGCTGTAACAACACATCCTCACTTCACTTCAAAGCTCCTTAACTGTTTCTCAGTTTCCCTTCCATATTTGTTCGGCTAGACTTTGTCAACACCGAACAAGCATTGGGAAAGCCAATAGATTTTGGCAATGCCCTATCTATTGGTCTTTTCAATATGAATGTCTCATAGCCATGTTGTCAGGCAGCACACCTGCTCTTCAGCATGGCTGAAAGTCACTAAAAAAGTGCTATCATGCAGCCGGCTCAGGCCACTTTGTATCGCTTTTTTGTGTTAGGAAGGGCAGGACAATAAGCTTAACATAGTAAAGACGCACATCGGCTCAACATCCTGTGATCCTGAGCTTTTAGTGACTTTCAGCCAGGCTGAACAGCAGATGTGCTGCTAGACAACATGGCTAAAAGACATTCACTTTGACAAGGCCAATAGCTCAGGCATTGTCGAGACCTATTGGCTTTGCCAATGCTTGTTTAGCTAGGTGATGGTTTCACTTCTTTTATCATCACAGCAGTTTTCTCTTAATCTGCTCTATTCACCACAGGTGTATTTTGCTCTTTACAGACAATTTTTTCTGCTGTATTATAGCTTTGAATATTTTGTTGTCAGAGTGGGGTGCTCCATTTATCTTTGCTCAAAACAACACAGTCCTGAACATGGTCTTGTGGATGTTTGCCAATTGAGACCGAAACTTTGATGCACCACTCATCTCTATCTTGGACTATCTGTGTCATTTATTTATCTTAACATATTGATAATCATTCATATGGCAAATGAAGAGAGTGGTTGATTTGTAGATTGGAAAATGTCTACAATTTATCAGTTGTATATAACACATTATTTGGGCATTATGCAAGATTCTTTATGTTGCATCCTCTGTTTCTTTATATTTTCCTCTATGTTAATTTTCAAAATAAATGCTGGAGCATATACACCTGTTTTTGAGATTCATTTGAGAGCTTACTGATTAACTACAATTAAAATGTTTTCCTGTCATTTGTGGTCAGGACATCACAAAACAATTTGAGAAGTCACCTGTTTGTTAAAAAACTCCATTTATGGCACCTTTACTTATTCTAATATCAATGTCAAATGTTACCTCGGGATCTGGTTGTAAGAGCTCCATGATGTTTGCCATAGGGCCAGGGCTATTCCTATAGCCTAACAGCAATCATTTAAACCAGAATTGTACGCTGTTGTTTGCATACACACTAATTCAGGGATACCCAGAATGGCTACATGGGTTTTCAATTCAACCTTTCCAAGCAGACAGTCAGCTAGTAGCTTTTGAGAGACTATTACCTGTTTCAGGCCAGTAACCCCTCCTCCCCCAGTCTAATGTCATCATAGCCATTGGATGATTAGTGGTGACACTGTCAGCATTGGTGACTGGAAAAGCTTTCCAAATCAAGTATTGCTCAGGGGAAAACGGTGTATCTCTCACCATAGTGACACTGGCACCTGTATCCACAGAGCTTCTATTCTATTCCCATTCACCCAGGGGTACTGTAAATACTTCTTTAAGTTAGGTGGCCACACATCTACAGTGGCAAACTCAACCTCCCCCATGGAAACTAGTCTTGCTTGAGTGTGCATCCAGATTTGCTCAGGGCACTCTTCTGATCCCAGTTGTAGACTTGCTGCTCCAGGATTAGCTGTACTGGGTGCCTTAGGGTCCTTGTTGTGGGGGCAATTTTTATCTACAGTTAAATGTCCCAAGGCCTTGGAGGGATCAACGTTCTTCCCCCTATAGGGCTGAGGCACATAGGAGTTTTGTAACCACCTTCTTCTGGTCACCCCCAGTCAACCTTGTCTTGACCCAGTGGTCTGCCTTCTTTCCCAATTCTTGGGGAGAAATTAGACCTAGGTCTACCAAATGCTGATGCAACTTTTAATTTGTGCAATTACTTAATATATGTTCCTTCATAAACAAATTGTAAAGTCCAGTAAAATCATGTCCAGCTAACCAACCATCCAGTGTATTTACTGAGTATTCTACAAAGTCAATCCAGGACTGGGTCTGGGTTTTGTGAGCCACCCTGAACCTAATTCTGTATTCCTCAGTAGTGAGCCCAATTCCCTCAATCAGAGTACTCTTCATGAGATCATAGGACCCTGCACCTGGCCCAGAGAGGATCAGAAGCCTGTCTCTGCAGTTACCAGAGACCAGTTCCCACAGGAGTGCCCCCCCCAGAGAGGTTTCTTTACTGTTCTTATTTCACAAGCCCTCTCAAAGGCTGTGAACCACTTGGTGATGTCATCATCTTCCTTTAATTTAGGGACAATCCCTTTAGGGATTTTAGGATCAGAAGTTTCCATCCTATCCTTATTTTTAGTATTGCTGCCACCATTGGTGGGTGCTAAACCCATCTCTTTCCTTTCTTCTTCTAGAGCCAGGATTCTGGACTCTAGGTCTATTCTCTTGGCCAGCTTTGCTGAAAAGCTGTCCTCTTCACTGGGGATATTCCCAATGTCTTCCCCGGGTCCTGGTCCACCTGTGTGTGGCCTGGGATCCCAGAGTGTGATTCTTGGAGTTAAGGGTAGGTGGACCCTCCTCTCCCTAGAGATGATTGGAGGGGGAAATTATCCTTCTCCTCTATCACCTCTTCCCCTTCTGATTTGTCATCACCATGTTACGAGGGGTTTCCCTTAGCATACCCAGCCAGGAGCTCCTGGAGCCCTTGTTTGTTGGGATGCAGGCCCCTTGGTATATTTTTCAAGTTGCATAAGGACCTCAATTCCTTGAAAGACAAGGTGTGAGAGCGAGCTCCTCCACCAGGTCCTTCATATTATTATCTTCTCTAATAGCTGGGGTCTGTTGAGACTGTTGAGAGGTTTTAAAAGGTGCTCACTAACAGATATAATCTGCAGCACATTTGAGGATTATGCTCCAATTTACACTTTGTATGTTTCATGCTTTGTGTTCCTTCTCTTAACCTTCTACATATTTATTTTTTCTCAGGGTTATTTTCAGTCATTGGACTGGACCGGCCCCTGGTCATCCCTCTTGGAGAAGATGCTGTGTTACCATGCCACCTGTCACCCCAGATCAATGCAGAGAACATGACTATAAGGTGGTTTAAAGACAAATACCAGAACCTTGTCCACTTGTATCGGGACAGAGAGGACCAGTATGAATATCAGATGGAAGAGTACCGAGGCAGAACAACCCTGATTAAAGATGGCATCAAAGCCGGCCGCGTGTCCTTGATGGTACACAATGTTCAACCTTCTGACAGCGGCTGGTACACATGCTTCTATGATACAAGATTCTTCTATGAAGAGGCAGTGGTGGAACTGAAGGTGGCAGGTCAGTCACATGTACATTTAATTATGAAATTATTGTTCTGATCGCCCTGTTCAATCATATTCAGTATCTCAGAAACTTCACAGAGATGCGAGCATACAAGGAAGAGAAACGCCCGTCTCAAAATATATAGCAGTGCTCTTTAAGTTCAGTCATAATACAGCTTTTGAGAGTAGGGCCCACATGCATCATTGTCAATTGCATTCGCAACGGTGCGAATCGCAATTTTCGGCCGTTTGCGAATGCAATTGACAAAATTGGGATGCATCATGTTTTTCGCAATTTTAGGAATCGCAATCATGTTAAAGAATCTATATACCATTCCTCTCCGGTACCGGGAATCTGTACACCAATCCTCTCCGGTACCAAGAATCTATATAGCATTCCTCTCCGGTACCAAGCATCTGTATACCAATCTTCTCCGGTACCGGGAATCTATATACCATTCCTCTCCGGTACCAAGAATCTATATACCATTCCTCTATGGTACCAAGACTCTATATACCATTCCTCTCCGGTACCAATAATTTATATACCATTCCTCTATGGTACCAAGACTCTATATACCATTCCTCTCCGGTACAAAGACTCTATATACCATTCCTCTCCGGTACCAAGAATCTATATACCATTCCTCTCCGGTACCAAGAATCTATATACCATTCCTCTCCGGTACCAATAATCTATATACCATTCCTCTCCGGTACCAAGAATCTATATACCATTCCTCTCCGGTACCAAGACTCTATATACCATTCCTCTCCGGTACCAAGAATCTATATACCATTCCTCTATGGTACCAAGACTCTATATACCATTCCTCTATGGTACCAAGAATCTATATACCATTCCTCTCTGGTACCAAGAATCTATATACCATTCCTCTATGGTACAAAGACTCTATATACCATTCCTCTCCGGTACCAATAATCTATATACCATTCCTCTATGGTACCAAGACTCTATATATCATTCCTCTCCGGTACCAAGACTCTATATACCATTCCTCTCCGGTACCAAGAATCTATATACCATTCCTCTCCGGTACCAAGAATCTATATACCATTCCTCTCCGGTACCAATAATCTATATACCATTCCTCTCCGGTACCAAGACTCCATATACCATTCCTCTATGGTACCAAGAATCTATATACCATTCCTCTCCGGTACCAATAATCTATATACCATTCCTCTCCGGTACCAAGACTCTATATACCATTCCTCTCCGGTACCAAGAATCTATATACCATTCCTCTATGGAACCAAGACTCTATATACCATTCCTCTCCGGTACCAAGAATCTATATACCATTCCTCTCCGGTACCAAGACTCTATATACCATTCCTCTCCGGTACCAAGAATCTATATACCATTCCTCTATGGTACCAAGACTCTATATACCATTCCTCTCCGGTACCAATAATCTATATACCAATCCTCTATGGTACCAAGACTCTATATATCATTCCTCTCCGGTACCAAGACTCTATATACCATTCCTCTCCGGTACCAAGAATCTATATACCATTCCTCTCCGGTACCAAGAATCTTTATACCATTCCTCTCCGGTACCAAGAATCTATATACCATTCCTCTCCGGTACCAAGAATCTATATACCATTCCTCTCCGGTACCAAGAATCTATATACCATTCCTCTCCGGTACCAATAATCTATATACCATTCCTCTCCGGTACCAATAATCTATATACCATTCCTCTCCGGTACCAATAATCTATATACCATTCCTCTCCGGTACCAAGAATCTATATACCATTCCTCTCCGGTACCAAGAATCTATATACCATTCCTCTCCGGTACCAAGACTCTATATACCATTCCTCTCCGGTACCAAGAATCTATATACCATTCCTCTCCGGTACCAAGAATCTATATACCATTCCTCTCCGGTACCAATAATCTATATACCATTCCTCTCCGGTACCTAGAATCTATATACCATTCCTCTCCGGTACCAAGAATCTATATACCATTCCTCTCCTCCGGTACCAAGAATCTATATACCATTCCTCTCCGGTACCAAGAATCTATATACCATTCCTCTCCGGTACCAATAATCTATATACCATTCCTCTCCGGTACCAAGAATCTATATACCATTCCTCTCCGGTACCAAGAATCTATATACCATTCCTCTCCGGTACCAAGAATCTATATACCATTCCTCTCCGGTACCAAGAATCTTTATACCATTCCTCTATGGTACCAAGAATCTATATACCATTCCTCTCCGGTACCAATAATCTATATACCATTCCTCTCCGGTACCAATAATCTATATACCATTCCTCTCTCGGTATCAAGAATCTATATACCATTCCTCTCCAGTACCAAGAATCTATATACCATTCCTCTCCGGTACCAAGAATCTATATACCATTCCTCTCCAGTACCAAGAATCTATATACCATTCCTCTCCGGTACCAAGAATCTATATACCATTCCTCTCCGGTACCAAGAATCTATATACCATTCCTCTCCGGTACCAATAATCTATATACCATTCCTCTCCGGTACCAAGAATCTATATACCATTCCTCTCCAGTACCAAGAATCTATATACCATTCCTCTCCGGTACCAATAATCTATATACCATTCCTCTCCGGTACCAATAATCTATATACCATTCCTCTCCGGTACAAAGAATCTATATACCATTCCTCTCCAGTACCAAGAATCTATATACCATTCCTCTCCGGTACCAAGAATCTATATACCATTCCTCTCCAGTATCAAAAATCTATATACCATTCCTCTATGGTACCAAGAATCTATATACCATTCTTCTCCGGTACCAATAATCTATATACCATTCCTCTCCGGTACCAATAATCTATATACCATTCCTCTCCGGTACCAATAATCTATATACCATTCCTCTCCGGTACCAAGAATCTATATACCATTCCTCTCCGGTACCAAGAATCTATATACCATTCCTCTCCAGTACCAATAATCTATATACCATTCCTCTCCGGTACCAATAATCTATATACCATTCCTCTCCCGTACCAAGAATCTATATACCATTCCTCTCCGGTACCAAGAATCTATATACCATTCCTCTCCGGTACCAAGAATCTATATACCATTCCTCTATGGTACCAAGAATCTATATACCATTCCTCTCCGGTACCAATAATCTATATACCATTCCTCTCCGGTACCAATAATCTATATACCATTCCTCTCCGGTACCAATAATCTATATACCATTCCTCTCCGGTACCAAGAATCTATATACCATTCCTCTCCGGTACCAAGAATCTATATACCATTCCTCTCCGGTACCAAGAATCTATATATCATTCCTCTCCGGTACCAAGAATCTATATACCATTCCTCTCCGGTACCAATAATCTATATACCATTCCTCTCCGGTACCAAGAATCTATATACCATTCCTCTCCGGTACCAAGAATCTATATACCATTCCTCTCCGGTACCAAGAATCTATATACCATTCCTCTCCGGTACCAAGAATCTATATATCATTCCTCTCCAGTACCAAGAATCTATATACCATTCTTCTCCGGTACCAAGAATCTATATATCATTCCTCTCCGGTACCAAGAATCTATATACCATTCCTCTCCGGTACCAATAATCTATATACCATTCCTCTCCGGTACCAATAATCTATATACCATTCCTCTCCGGTACAAAGAATCTATATACCATTCCTCTCCGGTACCAAGAATCTATATACCATTCCTCTCCAGTACCAAGAATCTATATACCATTCCTCATTGGTACCAAGAATCTATATACCATTCCTCTCCAGTTCCACTTTTCCCTCTTCTGAGCACTACCCATATAGGGGAGAGGTCTGATAATCCCCAGGCCTCTTGTGTGACAACTATGCTTCTGGGAGTAGTCGATTCTTGAGAAGCTGTTGTGTGCTTCTGAGTACACGGTACACTGCCTTTTCATGAAGCTATGAAACAGCTGAAGATGTTATCTTTATTACATATTCATTTTTAGCCCCTTTTACCCGAAGGTCAATTCTCAAAATCCAAGATTTCGGTTTTATTCAGAGTCTGAAGATATCTGACCTGTTTACCAGTTGCAATAACTTATGATTTCATTACACCTTTATTGAAAGACGTTTGGCTCCACAATGGTTTCACGCATAAAGAATGGAAACTATTGTGCAAATAAACCAGGAATGAATATAAGAACCCTGGGACCACATTACAACTGGAGAACATAAAGGAAGTCAGTGGAGACAACCAATGGCCCTTGTGGAATTCTGGGGCCTGAGAATAAAACGTGTGACATGTTTTACAGAAGAACTTGATAACAGAGGCGGGTAGTTTAACTAGTGAAAGATAAAAACACACCTTAGGTGGGGGCGGGACTATGAGCAGTTCACTAATGCACATCAGGGAATCACTGATTGCACGGCGTCACTTGCTATTATTATCCTTGTACCCACTGGCACATGCTCAGCAACCCTGGCACGAGCACCCTTTTAAGTACTGCATCCCAAGCTTCTCACAGAGGAGCAGGGATCTCACTCCTAACCTGCCATAAACCTCTTGATTCCTTTCCAGCTCTGGGCTCCAAGCCGCACATCCATCTGGAAGACTTGCAGGATGGAGGAATCGCGGTTGTGTGTGAATCTGCGGGCTGGTACCCTGAGCCAGAAGCACAGTGGAGAGATGACAGCGGGAATAACATACCATCAACCACTGAAGTGAAGGCTGTGGGTGGCAAACGCCTGTTTCATGTTAAGGTGACTTATATCTTCAGTGGTCCTCCCGGCGCCCTGTCCTGCTGCATCCGAACCCCCCTCCTGAGTGAGTGGAAGCAATCTACAGTCCATGTAACAGGTGAGAACCTGGACACACTGCATGCGTTGTAAAAGTAAAAATATTGTATATTTTATTTTTTATTTTTCTAGGAGTAAGAATGCCCATAGCATTTCAACCAGAAACGTTTACTAGAGTACTAATGATAGTACATAGATGAGATGGGTGGGTAGTTACCCTTAAGCCACTGAAAAGATTTGCTACATATGTTCAGGCCATATTGCCTGAACATCCCAGTGAAAGACAGACAGATACACATTCCACAAATACATGTGTTGCTATTAAGACATCCAGGTGTGAAAAGTACATATTTACTGCAGTGTGGGGTAGAATTCTGCCTTCTTCTTGAACTCTGGGAGAGAGGACCTTCTGCTGCTTTCTGGTGGCAGAGCTGCAGTGAAGCAGGGGTAGACGAGGAAAAGACTGGAAGTGGAAGGTCGTGGATAGTGGCTTAAGGGCCATTACCAGATTAGGGTCGGGGTTGTCCCTCCCTCTCCGGTCCCCTCATCCCTTCCTCCTAGCCTCCCATCACCCTTCGCCCTCCTCTCTCTCCTTTCAGTGTCGTCCCCACCCATGACCCTTCCTCCCCTTCTCTTTCATTCGTCACCCTCTATGCTCTCCTCCCCTCCAGTCTTTTCATCTTCGCTCTAGTCTTCACCACATTCTTCCTCTCATTGTTTCCATTTCCTGCTCATTGTGACACCTCTTTGTGCTGCTGATAAGTAAAGCGCATCTATAGTTCTTGGTGCTCATGTGCTATATACAAATGTAGGCAATAGGGGGCCCCACAGTTCTCTCTTTTAAATATGTCCAGCAGTAGCTTGTACTTTCTCAGTTTTTAGCTTAGAGCCAGCAGCTTAGTGGCAATATGATGAGGTGGGAGTGTGCTTGGTTCACGTTTGAAACTTAAGAGGTTCTTTAGAATTTGGCAGACATGAGACATATTTGATATTGTGCTGATGGTGCCATGTTAGTTATAAAATATCTCATTTGAATGGATGGGCTGGAATCAACCCCAACATTTGTGGCAGAGGAGGTGATGTTTGTTGAGGAAAATGAGTAGAGTCCGTTACAGAGGTGGGGCTGATGAAGAGTTAATGTTCAGGACCTTAAGACTAGTCAATTCCTAATGTGTACTGAAGAGTTATACATATGAAGGCGATGCACCATAAATCGATGCTTTGAAACTAGTGTTTTTGGACAAGGACTACTAGGAAACTGGACTATATGGCCATCACAACCCATGAGTACATTGGTGGTCCAAGGCAACAGGTTTAATCTGCGTCTCTACCATAGACGACTAGGGTTACACCTTGAGGACTTGGCAGAGGACATTCTTGCAAATGCAATGACCGCAGCAGAAGAAGCCTACAACACAAGAGTATGCACCATCATTGATTTGTCATGCTCAAATCAAGGCCTGATGCCTAGACCTGTCTAAGGATAGACTGCTTTAGCTTCCTCCAAGATGGTCCATGGCATGGCTGTTGTTTTTGCACATTGTGAACTCCAATGTTAGGAGGTGGGTTGCTACAGAGGATGGAGGACACAGCGTGTCCCTCCTCGGCTGAGACAATCCTGGCGGGGGTGGGGAGGGTGCATGACTTCCAGCACATGTTCTGATGAGAGGTGCTTAACAACCCCTTAGGACTTGGTCATTTAAACAATGATGGCTTTAGTTTGTCCGACAGTCCTCTGTGTTTTGTCATGTGAGTGTGGTAATCGTTATACTGAGTGTAGACCTAAGTATATGTAGTATAATTTTTTTCCTGTAATTTCAGGAAAATTCCTCAAGGGGGCTAAAACATTTTGGCCTGGAATCGTGCATAACTTTTCTGAGCGAACATTACTTGTGGTGCCACTGGAGACAGGTTCCAGCAGAAAATGTGACTCCAAAAGGAATTTTCTTCATGAACCAGCCTTGCGGAAAAATTGATGTGAAATTTAATGTTAAGCGAAATGGAGAAACTTTTGCAAACGTCATGTGATTCGGGCATTCTTCACAATTATGTCCATATATAAAAAATCATGCACAGGTCTAGCTAAGGATTTTTTCAACTATCATTAGACTGTTTTCTGGTGTCATTGTTGAGTTGTGTAGATCTACAAGGATCTCACATCTATGGCATAAGAAGCGTACTATCTTGAAGGCCCACCATATGTCCATCTGTCTCTGTGACATGGTGTTGATATTTTTTCCATCTCTTCAAGGGCAGTCACCAGCCCAAGGTTAATTTGAATGACTTGTAGGTCTGAAGAATGGCTGCAACCCATCCTCCACCACCACACTGGTAAGACCCTGGAAACTGGTTATCTTGTTATTGAAACCTTGGATCTTTTCTCCCTCCTCAGAGGAAACATTAACAGCCTGGAACTGTCTGTCTTTGACGTAGCAGACATGCCAGTACTTTTGGCAATGAGCAATCATTCCTGCTGTCGCTTATTCTTTTGACTGTGTTGGCGCTTCTTGTGGCAGCAATGGAGTCTACCCGTCATCATGGCACGGCGCGTTTGTTCATTGTTTGAGTGACATCAGGTGCTGCGTCGTCAGCTGTGTGGCTGCGCCTAGCCAGAAATATCTCGTTATAAGCACCCTGTGATCCAGTGTGGGCGACCCTCTTACCAATAGTCATCCGTGGACCTTTCTTAGTCGACTGAGGATAAAGGCGTTACCTCGGATTCAACACAGTTAATTTACAGTGTAACCCATTTGGTCACACGAGGAGGATCAGGAAGCAGAGAATAAGGTTAAAGAGTCTCTCTCTCATTTCAACATGAGTAAAGTCTAAAGTCACTAATCTCAGGTCTGAACCAATAAACGTTCGGAAATTTAAGGGGATTTTAAAAAATGCATAAAAATAAGGAAATGCAGGAAGGTGTCAGATTTGCAGAAGCTCACTCAAGAGTCTTCTAGGGGACAGGGGAACAAGTGTTCAAAGGAGAAGCATAGAGTCTGAACCTCTCACCGTCCAGGGGAAAGTGACCTAACGTATCAATTAGATTACTCTGCGGAACACAGAGGTGGGGCAGAGGGGCGGACCTGCAGCTGTATTAGAAGATCCAGAGCCCCTGCTCCTGTGGGTCAATCAAAGACTCAAACATTGGGCTTCTGTTCTTAATGAGGGAGAAAGAGAATTCTAAACAGGTGTGTCTAGACCAGGATCATGAGACAGCCGACTAGACTGCCTCATGTTGCCCTCACCCCCTCCCACCCCCTCCTCCCCCCCAGGGGCTGTCAAGCTTCATCATAGGGCAGCGCTCCTCGTTGACCGGCACTGAAATGCCCTATGAGTCCCCATCGCCCTTTCCATTTCCACGTTATAATCAGCAAAATTTGCAGATTTTCCCAGAGCAGACCTGGGAACGACCTTGTTCTTGGCTGCCTTTCTTGCTAACCTTGGTTATCAGAAGCTTTCCGTTGGTGCTTTGGTTTCCATGTTCCTAGTCAAGGTCCTTTTCTCAGGCTCTCTCTCTATCACTAATACAGTATTGTATCTATTCCCAAACTCACAAACCGTATGAATGAACCTGCAAGGAACAGACGCGAGCAGAAATGGGAAAGCGGCATCTCATGTAGAAAGGATTACAGGCCCAGTGAGGGCAAGTTAGCATAGGAAATCAATGGTACGCAATGAATATGCGTGTGTAAGTGCAACTTACAAGTAAAAGAAGACGTGAGTACATTAGATCCATGTTACACTTTCATAAAGTAAAATAACTCTACAAATACAAGTATAAATGTGACTAAGAACTGCATTATAAATGCATATGCAATACATTAGTACACACATTATATTATCTTTCTCATTTCAATGATAAACAATCTTTTGGAATAAAAGGGTGGCTTTATCACATATCCTAATACTGCAGTCCATGTTATTAGGATTAAGGCACACAAAGTATATGAATCTCTATCTCTATAGTGAATGCACTTTAGTAATACATGTAAGTGCAACACTTTACTTTAAGAATATTAGGGCACACAGAGTACATGTGCTAAAGGCACATAAATGTTGCAAATTTATGATGTGTAAGGGTGGAGCCAAAATTATGGTGGTCCAATTGCATCTACGAACCAGTGACTGGAAGAGTCAAGTTGTGTATCTGTCTCTCTCTCTCACTCTCTCTCCTGCACTATCTCTCTCACTTTCCCTCTCCATCTCTCTCTGTCTTACTTTCCTTCTCCCTCTCTCTTTCTCTCTCTCTCTCTCTTTGTCTTACTTTCTCTCTCTCTTTCTCTCTTTCTAACGTTACCTCTCCATCTCTCTGTGTCTCTCCCTCTCTCTTGTTCTCCCGCTCGCTCTCTTTCCCTCTCTCTCTTCCTCTCTCTCTCTCTCTCTCTCTCCCCCTCACCTCTTCTCACCCCCCTCTCTCTCTTTCCTTCTCCCTCTCTCATCCATTCCCATGCCTTTCGTGGTAGTATTACCTTCAGCTCCAGCTGACATTGTTCGCTGGTGTAAAGTTCACCCCACGGCGCGAGGTGGATTACCATCGAACTCCCTTCGTGACCAAGATCTGACGTCAGATGATCATGTGGGTAAACGTGACCCTGCTCTGCGCTGTTCGTCGATGCACGAAGCGAAAGCGCGAAGCTCACTTTTCTTGGTTTGTGCAGGTGACGTCATCCTCGCAGTGTGACGCAAAGTCCCTCTGCCAGGCAGTGTCTCGCTGTGCAGTTTTGTAAATCTGTGCCTCTGTGATCCAGGAGCAGTGTTATTGCCGTAACCCTTTGTAGGACGAGGGTGGCGGGGGCTGGAGCCAGGCTCGGGGGGCACAGCTGTCCCTGCAGGGTGGTGCTTCTCAGGCTCTGCTTTGGTTTCAATCCATTGATGGAGGGAGAAGAGTCCATTGTATTATCAGCAGCAGCACTGGGGGCTGTCCGGAGCTCTCAGCTCAGCCAGGTCTGAAGGTTGTGGTGAGAGGAGCACAGGGCTGATATACAACAAGCATTTACAATACAACGGTTTCGCCTTTGTAAAAGTTAGAGCTATTGGCATTGTAAATGACAAATTTTGTATTTATGTGTTGGTTTTGAAAACATATAAATAAATGGCATTGTCATTTACATTGCCATTAGCTTAATCTCTCGCAATGTGAGACCTATTGTACCCTACGGACGAGCTCAGCAGACAGTAATTACTACCACACACACACCCACCCAGAGCCACACACACACACCCAGAGCCAAACACACACACACACACACACAGCCACACACACACCCAAACACCCAGTGCCACACACACACACACACACCCAGAGCCACACACACCCAGAGCCACACACACACACACACACCCAGAGCCACACACACCCAGAGCCACACACACACCCACACACACCCAGAGCCACACACACCCACACACCCAGAGCTACACACACACCCACACACCGAGCCACACACATACCCAGAGCCACACACACACTCAGAGCCACACACCCACACACCCAGAGCCACACACACCCAGAGCCACACACACACACACACACACACACACACCCACCTCAGCTACCAATCCCAAAATTAGAGGAACCGTTTGCAACCACGTGTCCTGGAGGCGACAGGAAAAGTGGTGTTTATCTGATATTCCAGTATTGATTGAAATAGGTTTCCAGATTTCATCCCTATCTCGCCATACCAGTGTAATCTCACCGGTGACTAACTGCACCTCAAGAAAGCCTACTGCCACCCAAGGCCGTCACTCCCGGCAAGCCTCATCCCAGCATATCCTCCTCTCCTGCCAAGGGAATAGTGAAAAACATCTTCTGTGTATCGTGCAGCGGTACATCTGGTACAATAACGAAGCTTTTGTAGTGATTGACAAGTTCTTGAGAGTATGCCAGTAACTAAGTGAGAAAATGCATTCGCTGAAGATGTCTGTTTACAGTCAACCCCAAAACATTTAAAATCCGGAGGGGTTAACTCCGTATTTAATCTTTGTGAGGATGATACAAGGAAGAACAGGTCGCATTGGAAGCCAGAGTACCTGTCCTCTATGAGTCGGTGTTACATTTAGAAATCAAGAACGCAATTTGAAGGGTAATGCTGACATTCGTTGTGTGGAAAGAGTAACTCGTTAAAGAGCAGGTCGCCGCGTACGGAGGTCAGAGCCGTCCGTGGCAGGAAGCGACCGAGTGCCCTCCGCCAAGATCTAGGTTTCCAGGGACCAACCTCCTCCATGGCGTGAACGCCGGCGGTCTGTGGGTGCTGCAAGAACAGGTCAGAGGCAGGGACAGACACAAAATGGAGCGCAAGGTGGGCATTCCTTCTCGTGGATTCCGCCACTAGCCCAGCTGTCCCTCCCCTCCCGCCAGGGCTCGGCCTCAGCGCGGTGCTTGGCTGGACAGTTGCCAGGTCAGTAGCCCACAGCCACCGCTAGAGTCCTGGGCGTAGTGACGCGCCCCTCGGCAGCGTCACGCATCGCTCTATACTACAGGGTCTCTATGAATGTTTGTTGTTGTGGTGAGTCGAGTCAATTCTGGGTAGCAATATTTCAAGTTTGACGGCGGGGGAGGGGTACTCGTGTCAGCTTTTCATGATGGGAAGAGTCTCGGGTGGAACCGTTTCGTTGGGGGCGGCTCAGAGAATTCCATACGCAAGGGCAGAGGTTTATTACAACCAGCCCGCACTTCACAGTCGGGGGGGCTGTTACATTTGCACTCCAGGCCTCGGCGTAGTTGTGATTGTTACAGTCCTGCGCTTTAGGGTTGCAACATCGAAGCACTGGGAGTCGAAGGGGTGGGATGACACGAGGCATCGCTGGGAATGCAGGATCGTTACGCCCAGTATTAGAGCAGGCGGGGTAGTGGATTGTCAGCCCAGAACTCAAGCATGGGGTGGAGGGTTCGTTGCTGAACTTGCTGTCGATCACTACAGATCTGGTCTTTGGCACTGGCGGGACCCGCCTAGAGCTGCCAATGCACCGGTACTATGACATCGCACTTGTTACCACAGTACGAGAGCAGTTACTACAGCCCCGCATGGGATGACCGCTGCCTACCACAGCCGTCTGCTTCTGGCTGGCGAATGACCCTACAATCAGCACCCTACAATTATTTATTTATGTATGCGGTTTTTTTTATAGCGCGGCGGACTTTACCCGAAGGTGTCAGAGCACTCAATGATTCCAACATTGTATGCTGCCTCCTTAAACAGATGCCTCTTCACCCCTGAAGCACTCTCTCAACACCCCCGCCTCCGCTATTAGTACCCCACATCAAACTTTTAACCCACCCTTCTAAGATTCACCAATCACACAAAGAATTAGCTGCAGCTCTACTTGGCAGCCCCGGTGGGCAGTACTTCAGGCACCCCCACATTCCATTGAGCGAGAGCACGACAGCTCCCTTTTCAGAAAGACATTCACTGTAAGGATGGAATAAACCCTGCCACCACCCCCTTTCCAAAGGAACACCCCAGAAAATCTCGCGGGAATCTACAATAAACAAGAAAACGGTCTCAGACTGATGAGATGGACCCTGGGATGCGGAACTCGGACGGGCACACGGACAGCGGGAGGAGGGACGGGCACACGGACAGTGAGAGGGGGGACGGGCACACGGACAGTGGGAGGGGGGGCGGGAACGGGCTCAAAATACACATGACCATCAGCACACAGCGCGTTTGTGGACAGTTTAGTTAGTTAACGGACGGTAATGGTATGCCATTAGAGAGAAAGAAAGATGTGCCTCTTTAGCACACATATGGAGACCACTTGGAAAGCCCTCCCAAACTGTGTTTATCTCACACGTGATTCGCTAACCACAGTGCACAGCAGTGAAACTAAACCGCATGCAACTCACTAGAACGGTCCTTTAAAAGTAGGCATGTAGTCTGTCATATGCATTTCACAAATGACCCAAAAAAATGACAATCACTAGACACGTACTGTAATACAAAGCGCAGCACATTGCACTCCTTAACCAACAACATAAAATTTACTATTCAAGGGGAATTGATAACTGCAATCAATGATGTTAGATTCTAATGTAATCATAACTACACAGATTCTTGGGAGGAACCAATGAGGTGGTTTCCTGTCTCCTTTTTTCTTAAAAAATGGGGATTTTTAGACATGCTCTTTACGGTACAGTTAATTGGAAACAAGATCACAGACAAGCAGACACGTAAAAATAAAGCACGCCTGCGGTCCGTGCAGTGTATAAAAAACCAGTGAACTTCGGAATACAGAACCTTCACGCAAAACAAGGTTTGGGAGTTGCCAATTTAACCAAAGATTTAAACATCCAATAGACAAGGAGCACACCTAAGGGGAAAGGGTGTTCCATCATTGCAGTGTCTGTGTGCGAATCAGTTCTCAGAGGTGACGCTGCAGCCTCTAGTCGGTGGAACGCCGCCGTGTGCAAGGCAGTGTTTGTTTCATTATGTCTCAAGGGCAACATGCCTGCATGGCTCTGTCTGGCCCCGGGCTGATACGGTTTGGCGGAGCCTGGCTCTGAGCGGGCTGCAGATTGCTCGCCGCAGAATCTCTATGTGCCCTTTGAAGGCTGGTCGGGTATTGCAAACCACCTCGGGCTAGTCAAGCCGGACTGCGCGTAGTACATGCCAAGAGGGTGCCTGGATTTTGTCGCGAGGATGCCTGCCCAGATAAACAACGTATTCACTGCATTTATAGGATGCAGGAAAGCGATAGGACAGGCGGTAGGTAACAATAGCTCTGAAGTATCTCTGGGCTAGCTGTACATTGGTCGGCAGCTGCCTGCACCAGAATGTACTCTACACTGCATCCCAAGGTGTCCCTTTAAAGAAGAGGGGAAGGACTGCTCCTCCTGTATTCTTTTGCAATGGTTGGAGGAAAGCTCCCGGCACCGAGATTGTAGTGTGCATACTCCAAAGCTCGGCGGACGGAAAGTAGGGTTTCCGGCTCACTGCGCATGCCTTGAGGCAGGCTTTCTCTGTGTTCACAGAGAGCTTCCGGCTCTCTGCGCATGCTCCCGTGCTTATTTCGCAATGATTTATGCAATGGCATCCCGAGGGATGCTCTAAAAAGGTGGACTTTGTTTTGAAGACCCTGCTTCTCCAGGGGCTTACTCTAGGCAAAGAACAAAGAAAGGTGAGACAAGGGAAATATATGTTGATGAAGAACGACGCCACAGCTAATAATATACATATATTAAAGCATCACAGAACAGTAATTAATATACGGACAGCGGGAGGGGGGACGGGCGCACGGACAGCGGGAGGGGGGACGGGCACACGGACAGCGGGAGGGGGAACGGGCACACGGACAGCGGGAGGGGGGCGGGAACGGGCTCACGGACAGCGGGAGGGGGGCGGGAACGGACAGCGGGACATCGCGCAACCCACCCCTGCAAAGGACACTTCCAAAATGGCGAAAACAAAGCTTTAAAAAAAATAATAATAAAATTCTCGGGAACGCCCACGAATCTGCTCCGGCTATGACGGACAGATCTCTGTTCCAATGGCTAGCCTCCATTTATGGAGCTAGCCAATGGAACAGAGAAGCGGTGACCAAGCCACATACTGTTCTCATTAGATTTCGCCTACGCAAAACGCTGCTTGCGCAGCTTTCGACAGGCAAAACCTAAAAAGGAACCATTCATACATACCTGGTCCCAGTTCTCTTCAAACAACCTTATTCAGGCCTTTGAACAGGATGCGGACTCCTATATGCAACTGGCCCTGTCCTCTACTGCTGCTGTCAAGTCACAGGTTGGGAGTTCATAACTGTTTGTGTATTGGTTTTTAACAATTCTTTTCAATCTGCCCAAAGTTTGAGTAAACCATGTGTTATTAGGTCCCAACACAACATCAAGTTTGACAGTTCCTTTAGGTAAGAGGAATGGTGCAAGCTAGAAGCATTTGTTTTGTATATGTACAATGATTTGAACACACAGACATGCGACTGGAACTATTCTCGTACAGTTCACTAAATAGCGAATCAGAATAAACAACTTATTTGTAATGGATATTTGAATGTTAAACAGAAGTAGTACCTAGTAGAGTTTCGAGTTAAAACAACCATTGTCAAAGCCAGTTGCTCTCGCCTATCCATGAGCGATTAGCTTTGTCAGTGTATGTTAGACATATTACAAAGCAGCGCGGCAGCTGTGCAGCATTGTAAAAATTATTCTTAAAAGGAGCTATGATGCAAATCAATTTTTTTCTCTAATGCTAATGGGGGCGAGCAACACGGACATTAGAAGGGAGGGAGAAAAGGAACGAACAACACTGACAATGAAAGGGAGGGAGGGTGATAGGGCAATAAGGCAAAAAAAAACTCTACAATGTAGCCAGCCCTAGCTGTGTCACAGGGATTTATTTACTTATGACAGGTGGGAGGTGGTTACTATGGACAACTGGAGGGTAAAGAGTGGGAAGGGAAGAAGCAACACGGACAAGGGCGGGAAGGAAAAGGAACAGACAACATGGATAATGAGGATAGAGGAGGGAAGAAGCAACATGGACAGTGGGGGGTGGGAGGCAAAAAACGACATGGACAAGGATGACAGGCGAAGAGGAAAAAAAATCATAAAAATAGTACTTCCATCGCAACTAGATCAGTGGAAGGTCCGCAGTCAAGCTGAGGCAATCAGCACTTGTTCCATGCTCCAGCTGAAAGCATAGGAAGTGAAGCCGGCATCAGCTGCCCAATTGGAAGACAGTGAAGCCAACAAATGGTAATTAATATAGCCTTATAGTATACCGGCTATTAAAAGCCTGCTGAATCGTTAAAGGCCCTCGCCGAAGCGGGACTTTAATTGCCGGTATAGCCCGCTACGAAGGGCTATAAGGCTATTAGAACATTCTGCCACTAGAGGGCAGAATGTTTTAACAAATTAAACAAAGGGTTTTCGAAGCTCGAGGGGATATAAATCCCCTCGAGCATCCAGAAGCCTTTGCAGAACATTGCAATGTTGCTCTGCGGGCCTTTACCGGCTCGTAGAAGCAGGGAGCACTCCATTGTCTGCAATGGTTCTCCCAACATTCCAATGTTCTAATGTTATGTACAATTTCTCTTGCAAGCTAGAGTGCATGCAACGCATGTGCCATCTCAAGCAAAGGCAACACCTAAAAACGAGAGTGTTCTTCTTTTTGTTCTTTGTAAATTTTAACACAAAGTCAGCAGAGTTTGATTAATAGAGTTTTTGAGCACTCAGTAGTTTCCACCTAATTAACTTTTTCTTTTGAGTTTAGAAAGCTTTATTGAAACATTCAAAAGAGCAGGTTACAGAATTATAATAGTAATCATAAAAACAGTCACAGAGGATAATAGACAAAAGTGTACCATAATAAATGAACATTTTTACTTAAATTTTTTAAAGATTAGAGAGGGGATGAAAGAAGAGAGAGAAGGAAAGAGGAGAAAGAAAGGGAAAAAAGAAAAAGGAAGAAAGAAGATAAAGGGTATCAACAACCTTATCAAATATTCTAATAAAAAGTTCCATCAATAAGCAATATAAAATTGCAATAACAATATATTGTCAGTAAAGTATGAACAGTTGTAAAGGAATAAACGCAGGACTCACGCCGGCTGAAAAACATAATTACTATCTTTGCTATGTAATGCTATGTAATGCTGAGGAGGCTATGTAATCGGTAAGGGGAGACCAAAAGACTTCTTTTCGAAGAAGTTGCTGTGAGGTAGCTACAGAAGCTCTATCAAGCCTGTGATGATGGCATAGAAGATTTCACCAAGCAGCAAAAGAAACCTTGGAGGCGTCTTTCCAATTGGATGTAATTACTTGGACAAATCAACAAATGAGCCCAATTTGCTAGCACCCAGCCAAGGGAACGCACCTTTAGTTCGCATCCGTGACACCGCATGCTGTCACAACGCGGTCGTTATAACGACCGCGATGTGACAACGCATACCATTACTCCGCAGTCGTTACAACGACATGCGGAGGAGGGGGAGAAGGTGTTGGATTTAAAATCCAACACCTTCCCTAAAGTCCGCACTGACTGGAGTTGGAATAGTACATTTTACTATTCCAACATCCAGCGCCCCCCCTCCGCAAGTTGTTGTAACGACCTGCGGAGTAATGGTATGTGTTGTCACAACGCGGTCGTTGTTACAACCACATTGTGACAGCATGCGGAAAAAAGGTATGCAAAATAAAGAGGGTTATTCCCAAGCCAATGTATGGAATTACTGACCAGAAATATTGAGTAGGTATCAAAAGGGAAACTAGTGGAGCAAATGGAGGCGATTGATTTACATACTTTTGTCCAGAAAATAAAAATAGTAGAGGAAAGAAAAAAGGAATGTATATATGTGCCAGGTGTATTCTTACAGGACCAACAATTAGGAGATTAGTCAGAACTGAATTTGGAGACAGCTAGTAGGGTTAAAGTAATCTCTGATAAAAATAATAGAGAGTTTGAGTGGTGCTAGCATTGCATGAAGTGTGTTGAATCCGAGCCCAAATAGAATTCCCTGTGTGTACAGAAAGAGTACGTCGTAAATCTGTTTCCCATAAAAGTAAAATATTTCTTTTCAGGAGAGTGGGTAGAGAAAAAGAAGATATTTATATATGTGGGAAACCCGGACAGAAGGGGAAGTAGGGAATGGTTCTAACAAAGGGTCAGATGAAGAGGAGGGAGACTCGGAGATAAGAGAAAACTGTTGAGTTAAACTCAACCTTAAAGATTCAAACTTATGGAGGGAAGTGACCAGCAGACCAAACTTAGATTGAATTTCCTGGAAAGAAAAAAACTGCATATTCTGCATTAGGTGTTTAACCAGAATAATCTCTTTGGCAATCCAGTCCCTCCAGAAAATAGTAAAATTAGACATTTTAATGGACTTATTATGCCAGATAGAGGAGTCCAGGAATGTTTGTAAAGGTGAATGCGATTTCGAAAGAACCGGATAAAGGGTCGATATGAGTTGTGGAATAGTAGGGGATTGAAAAGAGCGAGAAGAATGAGTAAAATTAGCTATTGAGGAAAAGGGAAGTGGGTGATTAACGGACTCCTCCAATTTATACCATACGGATAGAGGTGGGTCATCCAGAGAAGAGAGATAATGCAGAACCTGACGGATTAAAAAGGAGGAATGGTATTGACGGATATTGGGAAAGTTAACCCCACCCCTATCTTTAGGGGCAAGCTTTCCGGTTATTCCAAAGGAATTTACTCAGAATGCCGTTAAGATTTTTAAAGAATTTTAGAGGAAGTCGTACTGGCAACATAAACAAATAAAAATTAATTACTGGAAGCATCATCATCTTAGAGTTATCCAGCCTGCCCCACCGAGACAGAAATAAAGGAGACCATTTCTCTGCCATGCCATATATCTTTAGTAGTACACCATCCAAATTGAGTTGAACTGTTTTGGCAACTGAAGAAGAATATTTTATCCCCAGACAAGTATTGCAATTGGTATTCCATTTGAAATCTGTCCCTTCGAACATACTTCTTAGACAGTGTTCATTGGATGGGAGGATTTCAGATTTAGAAAAGTTTAATTTATAGCTGGACAGGGCAGCATAAGAAGATGAAACATCAATAAAAGCAGGTAAAGAAGTAGAAGGATCAGAAAGATATAACCAAATATCGTCTACATAAGCAGTGAACTTGACTTCAATAGATTTATGTGTAAAGCCCCGAAAAGCAGAAGAATATCTTAAGGAGCGAAGAAATGAGTGCCTGGTTGAAGAGTAAAGTAGGGAGATTGAAATCCATTAACATAATCCGAGTAAGTAGGAGAATATAACAAAGCGATAAGAGATAAAATAACAGGGCCAAAGCCATGCCACCTAAGTGTGCGCATCATAAAAAGCCAGTGAATGTGGTCAAAGGCCTTCTCTGCATCTAGGGTGATAGCCGCATCAGGAGAGCAACTTTTAGAAGCAAGATGTATAATATTTAAAACAGTTCTAGAATTATCTGCAGTTGTTCTACCCTTGACAAACCCTGTCTGTTCATAACCAATCAAATCAGGAGTAACTTTATTATTACGAAAAACGAGAACCTAAGCAAAGATCTTGCAGTCTAAATTATTTAAATAAATAGGGCGATAGTTAGCACAAGAAGGGGGGTCCTTGCCCTTCTTAGGAATTAAACAAATCATACCTTCAAGAAAGAAGCCATGAGCCTCTTTGCGAGAAATAACTTGTTGGAATGGAGATAAAAGGTGAGGAAGAAGAGTCTGGGAAAAACATGAGTAAAATTCAGCGGTGAAACCATCCGGACCTGGGGATTTATCCTTTGGTAATAGAGCGAGGGCTGAATTGAGTTCAGAAAGTTAATTTTCTAATATGGAGCAATCAGAAGAGGAAGAGGAACGAGGAGGTAGCACATCAAAAAAAGAATCCAATTCATCATCAGAAGGAGAAGATTCCGGGGTGTTTAGCGTCTTATAAAATCTGTAAAACAATTTAGTATTTCTTCGTCCCTATCATCAGTAATTTAACTATTTTAGATCTTTGGGATTTTACCTTCAAGTAGTTTGCAAGTAACTTACCAGCTCTGTTGCGACCACCATAAAATTCAGAGTTAACCTAAATTAGGGCCCCAGAAACCTCCTCAGTCGATTATATATTAAAACAAAGTTTAGCTTGAATTAATTTCTTAAGCGTATTTTCACTATTAAAAGTAAAGTAGCCGTGTTCAAGATGCTTAATGGAGGCTAATAAGGAAACAGAGTCCTTGATACATTGTTTCTTTTTAACTGCAACATAGTCAATAATGAATCCTCTGGCTGTCGCCTTGAAGGCATCCCAGATTGTGTGGAAAGGGATATCAGGGTTGGGTTCCTAAGAAGGAAATCTAGCAAAAACTCTTTAAAACGTTACAGAAAATTATGGTCCTTAAGTAAGTAATTATTAAAACGCCATCTGCGCAGCTTGGATGGATCGGAAGGGAGATCTAAATTAATCAAAACCAGGGCATGGTTGGGAATTAGATTAGACCCAATATCAGTCTTGATTAGGTTAGGAAGGAGATGGGGACTCAAAAAAATATGGTATATTCTAGATGAAGAGTTATAAGTAGGAGAATAAAAAGTGTATTCTATGGTGACCAGATGAAATAACCTCCAAGCATCCACCAATCCCCTAGAGCGAATTGTACTCTTGAAAGATTTTTGCATTTTGTTGGGAATGTATCTAGTGTTGGACCATCTATCCGTGAAAGGGTCCATGATTTGATTGCAGTCCACACCCACAAGTAGATTAGCGTCAGGACATGAATGAAGACTATGTGACATGTTCAGCCAAAATTGTGAATTGACACCAGTAGGGCCATATATATTAGGAAGGGAGATAGGGGAACGATTTATAGTGAGATGTAGAAGAAGCTATCTCCCGTCAACGTCCCTCTCCTCCTTCTCTAAAGCAAGAGAGAGGGACTTATGAAATAAAGTAACCACTCCATTTTTCCTGTCTTTAGCTGGGGAACAGCAAACACGGCCCACCCATTTCTTTTTATTTGAAGTCTGTTTTTTTTTAATTTGAAGTCTGTTTTTATTTCACCCCCTAGGTTGGGAGTACGCAAAAAAGGTGACACATACACGGCGATAAGCCTACAACCCCACAGGGGCCGGCCGCGTCAGAGGAAAAGCAGTAAAATAACAGGAGAATCGTGGATACTTCCTAACCTTATACCCAGCGTTCCGCCTACAACCCAATAGGGCCGGCCGCGTCTGAAAATAAAGAAATCTTTCGGGCATGTCAAAAGGTCACTGCTAATAAAACCTGGCCTCTAGGGCCGAGTACAGACCAAGAACTAGAACTGATAGAACTACCGGACCAGAGCGGTCCGAATTACAACCAAGAGCCTAGAAGGAGGCAACAGAGCACAAAAGGTAACAGAAGAGAAGAAAAGAAAAGAATCAGAGAAGAGGAAAGAAAAGACCTAGAGGACAGCTAAGGGACCAGAGGGGTACGAATCCTCACAGGTCTCACCGATAACAGGAACACCCGCCGTGTGACACAGTTCGGACCCCAGGGCTATTATACCAGAGGCCTGCGTGAGGTAGGGGGAAGCACAGCGTCGTCCACTAAATGTAACGCCCTAAGTTTAGGGGGCATGTTTCGCGCATGTGCTGTTTTGCACAAATAGGACACCAGAGGCTGCCATACCGCCTTGAAGTGTGTGTTGCGAGACTGCAGTCTAGCTGAGAGTAATTCCATGGTAAGGACATGCCCGAGTCTCACAAACCACGCAGCAATGGGGGGCGCCTCCGTCTTCTTCCAGTATAAAGCAATGAGTTGTCTGGCAGAGCCCAGCATTTGTAGCGCTATGGTCCAATCACTCCGGGTCAATGCTAACAAATTTGCAGGTTTGACTCCCAGCAATAGTGTACTAGCGGCATCAGGCAGAGGAAACCCCAGGACCCCCCTAATGTGACTCAAAACCTCCTTCCAGAAGACGGCTATCAAGGGGCAGGTCCACCAGATATGTAGGAAATCTCCAGGTGCAGCCCGGCATCTCCAGCAGTCAGGAGAAGAGGATGGGAACATTTTATGCAAGCGTTGGGGCGTGTAGTACCACTGGGTCATCTTTTTATATGCGTTTTCTTGTTGCGGGATACTACGGTATACATTAGGAATATCGTGCCACAGACGAAGCCACTGCTCCGGTGTAATATCGGCTCCAAACATCGTGTGCCACCGCTGTTGATAGGTCTGCGAAGGCGGTACATGAGGGTGCTGCAGGATCTGGTATATCTTGGAGATCAAGCCCTTAGTTTCGGTACAAGAACGGGCTAGTCTCTCGAACGGGGTGAAATCTCGGGTGGCCCCGGGGTATGTTGCATCTGTCAGGGCCCAGTGTCGCAACTGGATATATTGCATCTCAGCTTCTGGTGGGAGGCGAAATTCCTCCCTGCAGTGAGCGAAAGACTTCAGGGTGCCGCCGTCAAAGAGGTCTGTAAGGACCCTGCAATCACCCTGAGTCCACCCACGAAAGGCTCTAGTACGGAAGGCCGGCGGAAACCACGGGTTCCCCTCAATAGGGGTGTGCGTGGATGGAAAAGTCGTGAGACCTCTACGCACCGCCACTCTGTCCCATATTTCCAAAACCGGTTTAGTGGGCATCGCCAAGTAGGCGCTCGGGGATCGCCCTGTCTTATGGTTCCACGCCAAGTCCCAGATGGTGTGACCAGTTACCGCCCTATCCATGTGGAGCCACCCCTTTTCACTTTCTCTGGTGCCCCACTCAATCACGAAGCGTAAATGGGCGGCCCAGTAATAATCCACCAAGTTAGGACATGCCAGCCCTCTGCGGTCTCGCGGCGCCATAAGGAGTACCTGGGAGAAGCGTGGTCGCTTCCCTCCCCAGATGAAACTGGTTAGCTCTCCTTGCAAACTCCGAATACTATGTAAGGGGATGGGTGTAGGCAAACACTGGAACAAGTAAAGAAGTTTGGGCAGGATGGACATCTTTACCGCATTGAGTCTACCCAACCATGATGGCATCAACGATTTCCATCTCCGCAGGTCGTCAAGGACCAACCCTGCGACAATCTTTCCAATTGACTTACGACCAACCATCTAATGAAGGAGTCAGGTGTAAGCCAAGGTATCGAATGTGGTGTTCCGTCCAGCGATACGGGCAGATCCGCTCCAGCGGGGGGACTTCGTGTTTGGGGATGGTAAGGTTGAGTGCCCAGGACTTGCTGTGATTAATTTTCAGGCCAGAGACACGCTCAAAGAGGCAAAGCGTAGAGTGGACCGCAGGTAAGGACTCTCGGGGTTTACTGAGGGTAAGAATGAGATCGTCCGCATAGAGCGCCACTTTATGGTCCTGTCCCCCCAGAGGGATGCCATGAATGTCCGGAGCACGACGGATCATATCCGCCAGAGGTTCAATCACCAGGGCGAACAGTAAAGGTGAGAGCGGGCAGCCCTGCCTAGTCCCTCTCCCTATACTAAACGGTTCCGTTAGCTGTCCATTCACGCGGACCCTGGCCATTGGCGCAACATCGGGCACCATAATTCTAGTGATCATCTTTGGGCCAAGTCCCATCCTGTAGAGGACCGCCCGGAAGAACGACCAGTCCACCCGGTCAAACGCTTTTTCAGCGTCCAATGAGAGGAGGCAGGCCGGGATCTCTCAGTGGTGCGCCTTCCCCACCAGATGGGCCACCCTCCGCACGTTATCAGCTCCCTGACGGCCGCAAATGAATCCCACCTGATCTGGGTCAATCAAGTCAGGCATATCAGGGTCCAGTCGCTTTGCCAGCACTTTGGTGTGTATTTTAAAATCGGTGTTTAGTAGAGCTATCGGGCGGTACGACGAACATAACGTGGGGTCTTTCCCAGGCTTCAAGATTAAGGCAATTTCCGCCATTCCCATATCCGGAGAAGGACCCAGGTCGTCCGTGAAAGAGTTGAAGAGCCGGAGAAGATATGGCCCCTGCTGAGCCTGAAACATGCGATAGAAGGAGAGCGGAAGCCCATCCGGACCCGGCGCTTTCCCCAGGTGAAGCTCACGAAGAGCCGAGGTCACCTCCTCCAGTGTTATCGACTCCTCCAGGAGTTCTGCAAATTTGGGGTGCAATGCCGTCCCCCATACCGCTCCAGGACTTCCTCCACCCCTTCAGGAGGCGGCGTCTCCGCAGCGTACAGTGAAGCATAGTAATCCCGGAAAGCCTGACATTTATCCGTAGCCGCCGTAGCCCTGGACCCGTTAGGTAGCTGAACATTCGCTATGTGAGACTTAGCAGCTCTGACCCGTAGTCTCCTCGCTAAGAGTCTCCCAACCTTGTCTCCCCCTTCAAAATGTGTCTGTTTTAAAGCCATAAGGGAGCCTTCCGCCCTATTCACACGCAACAACCGCAGTTGGCCGCGAAGATTCGCTAGGTGGCGTCTCGTTTGCAAAGTAGTGCCGCCCTGATCTTGCGCTTCCGCCTTCCTTAGGTCTTGCACTAGGCCATCCTCCACCGCTCGCACCTCTCGCGTTCTCGCAATCTCAAGGGATGTAATATGGCCCGGGATCGTGGCCTTAAAGGCGTCCCAGGCCACCGGGAAAGGTGTCTCAGGTAAGTCATTGCTCTCAAAATAGAAGGTAATGGCCTCACGGATGTCTTCAACACTTGCTGCGTCCCGGAGGATGCTTGGCGGCAGGAACCGTCTCCTCTCTCTGGGAGGGCCCACATCCGGGTCTCGAAGGAGCAGCTCCACATGAGCATGGTCTGAGATTGAGATGTCGGACATCTCCACTCCCCTCACATCCCGGACGAGGTCGTGCGACACAAACACATAGTCGATGCGGGAGTATGAGCGGTGAGCACTCGAATAAAACGAGTACTCACGTTTATCCGGTGAGAAATAGCGCCACGCATCGAACAGCCCTAAGTCCCCGATCTGCTTGCGAAGCGCCAGAGACATTGCTCCAGCCCCACTGAAGGAGCCCTCGCTCCGGTCCACCTTTGGGCACCATACCATATTCAAATCCCCTCCCAGAATCAGCGAAGGGCTGCCCTGTGGCATCTGATCTCGCAGGAGATCCCGGAGGAAGCGGTCCTGAGCCTGGTTGGGGACGTATACGTTACACAAGGTTAATCGGCGACGTCCCACCTCAACACTCACCCTGAGAAAGCGGCCATGGCCACTTCGGAAGGGCCTGCTCTCCTCCCGCCTGATGCCAGCCCTGCACAAAATCGCTACCCCTGCTGTTTTCGTATCCGCCGCTGCCCAGAACTGAAGAGGGTACCGAGGGTGAGCCATGCGCCCAGTGTCAGCCTGTAGGAGGTGGGTCTCCTGCAAGAAGATGATGTCCGGACTGTGATGTAGGAGATAGTGCCAGACCTGTTTGCGCTTGTTGGGCGAATTAAGACCCTTCACGTTGAGGGTCATGACCTTCATAGAGCTAGCCACATTCATAGCATTAGCAATACCAAGATATCACAGAGGCGAACATGATCCACACAGCAATCACACCATTCGCAGCGCAACCCCCCCAAATCCATGGCTGTACATCCCCACCTACCATCTGCAGTCTACCTCCTCTCCCCAGTTCCCCATAAGAAGAAAGGAAAAGAGAGAAGAAGAGCAGCAAGAAACCAAGAGAGGTAGAAAGAGACAGTAAGGGAACGAAGAGCCACAAGGGCCATCCAACAGTTGAAAACAATCGCGGCCAACCGGGCCGCTGGACACTGGCCCCGATACAGGGCATCCTACACCCACAGGTTCGGACGCTCTCTGGGATGTCACTCCCTAAGGGGCAGGTCAATTACACAGAGGGGGGTGTGTCGGTCTCAAAGGGAGTCCCACTAGGGAGCCCCCGCCATCCCCGCCGCCCACAAAGTCGGAGTCAGGGGTGGAATTAAGGAGTCTCCCTGCACCTCCCCACTTAGAGCCCGACATGATCAGGGGCATATCCCCCCCCCCACATCAGGAGCAGAGAAAGATACAGACCATTGATCAAGATGTGAAGGGGCCCTCGTCAAGTTCTGCCTTATCCCCCTCCAGGGACCGTATGTGGGCTATAATGTCTTGCTTGGCCCGGGTGGGGGAGAACCCTTCTGCAGGGGGGGTGCGGCGATGTCATTGTACCGTGGTCCAATCTGGTGCCGCCGGTGTCCGCCTCTGTCCGCGGGACCGCGGCGGGCTCGACGGAGGAGTCGTTGCCAGGCGAAGGAGCTGCGCCGCCTCTTTGTAGGATCTCACCGATCTACGGGATCTATGACAGAATATCGAGGCTGAAAATATCGACAGACAAAATATCGACGCTGAAATATCGAAGGCAAGTATATCCACACCCTATCTACAACATGGTAGGTACAAAAATATCGAAACTAAAATATCGATGTTCAAAATATCAAAAGTAAATATATCGTTTTTTAAAAAAATTTAAAAAAAGGTAAAATTAAGTAAATAGTACTTATATATAATTTAAACTTATGTTAAAATCTGTTATAATGTTTAAAATTAATAAATAATACATATTTACTATTAAACATTTAATTTAAAATAATAATAAAATATATAATATATACTTAATTAATTATAATCTATACATACATATTTTTTTAAATAATTATAAAATATTAACAAATACTACAATTTAAAAATACATAACCACTCATGAAATTATAACATAAATAATAATAAATAATTATATTTAATAAATAACAACAAGTAAATATACTTTCAATATTTTAAAAATTAGTTAAATACAACATTATGTAACATCTTAAATACATAAATAAATATAAATAATATTGAATAGCATAAGGGTAAAAATTACTATTCAAACTCCAGAGGGTGCAACAGTAGATAAAGCGTTGGATAGCGTAAGTGTAAAAATTACTATTCCAACTCCAGAGAGTGCAACAATAGGGAGAACGTTGGATAGAGGGTGGGTAAAAATTACTATTCCCACTCCAGTGAGTGGAACAGTAAGGAAAGCGCTGGATAGCGTATGGGTAAAAATTACTATTCCCACTCCAGAGAGTGCAACAGTAGGGAAAGTGTTGGATAGCGTAAGGGTAAAAATTACTATTCCAACTCCAAAGGGTGCAACAGTAGGAAAAGCGTTGGATAGCGTAGGGGTAAAGATTACTATTCCCACTCCAGTGGGTGCAACAGTAGGGAAAGCGTTGGATAGCGTAGGGGTAAAATTTACTATTCCCACTCCAGTGGGTGCAACAGTAGGGAAAGTGTTGGATAGCGTAGGGGTAAAAATTACTATTCCCACTACAGAGAGTGCAACATTAGGGAAAATGTTGGATAGTGTAAGGTTAAAAATTACTATTCCAACTCCAAAGTGTGCAACAGTAGGGAAAGCGTTGGATAGCGTAGGGGTAAAAATTACTATTCCCACTCCAGTGGGTGCAACAGTAGAGAAAGCGTTGGATAGCGTAGGGGTAAAATTTACTATTCCCACTCCAGTGGGTGCAACAGTAGGGAATGCGCTGGATAGCGTAGGGGTAAAAATTACTATTCCCACTCCAGAGAGTGCAACAGTAGGGAAAGCGTTGAATAGCGTAGGGGTAAAAATTACTATTCCCACTCCAGTGGGTGCAACAGTAGGGAAAGCGTTGGATAGCGTAGGGTAAAAAATTACTATTCCAACTCCAAAGGGTGCAACAGTAGCGAATACCAATTAATAAATATTTACAAAATGTATTACACATAAAAATATGTAATTATTTACAATTAAATTACTTCCCACCCTATTTCCCTATACACCCACAACCCACTCTGGTACTAAAACATAATATTTAATAATAATTAACATTAATTACCAATTTAATAATTATTTTTTCAATTAAAATAATTAATTGCCAATTATTAATTAAATAAAACATTAAATATTTAAAATTAAATTACTTCCCACCCTATTCCCCTATAAACCCACAACCCGCTCTGGTACTAAAACATAACATTTAATAAACATTAACATTAATTACCAATTAAATAATTAATTTATCAATTAAATTAATTAATTGCCAATTAATAATTTAATTTAAAATTAATTAATTACAATTAAATTACTTACCCACCCTATTCCCCTATAAACCCACAACCCACTCTGGTACCAAAAAATAACATTTAATAAAAATTAACATTAATTACCAATAAAATAATTAATTGATCAATTAAAATAAATACTTAGCAATTAATAATTAAATACAAAATTAATTAATTTCAATTAAATTACTTCCCACCCTAACACCCTATAAACCCACAACCCGCTCTGGTACTAAAACATAACATTTAATGAAAATTAACATTAATTACAAATTAAATAATTAATTTATCAATTAAAATAATTAATTGCCAATTAATAATTACAATTAAATTACTTCCCACCCTATTCCCCTATAAACCCACAACCCGCTCCAGTACTAAAACATATAATTTACTTAAAAATAAATTTATTAATATATAAAAATAATACACATATATTATAAATAAATTTAAATACTTAACAAAAACATATAACACATACATAATAAAAATCAAAAAAATAATACAAATATCGATATTAGTAACATCGAAATTAGTTACATCGATATATATGCTATCGATATTACTAACATCGATATTACTAACTTCGATATTACTTACATCGATATAAATGATTTCGATATTACTTACCTCAGAGTCGATATTCTGTCCTACGATATTCTTGACATCGATATTCTGTACCTTCGAAATTTTAAACACAATATTTTTGTAAGTCGAAATGTTCAACTCGATATTTTGACCATGCACCCGATCTACGCTTCGATTCCCATTAAAAGATAAGTGCGAAGGGGTGTCCCCATTGGTAAGCAATACCCAGGCTTCGCAACTTCTCCGTTACCGGCCGAAATGCGCGGCGCCGCCTAAGGGTGTTGGGAGCCAGGTCCTGGAAAATTTGAATCTTATGGCCGTTGTATCTCTGATCCGGGTTGTCACGGGCATTCTTCCAAATCGCCTCCTTTTCAGTGAAAAAGTGGACCATGGTTAGAATATCTGGCAGGAGTCCCGTCCTCCCCTGAGGAAAATTGAATTTTGCCTTGTTATATGTGCCTACGTGTTCCCCATCCTATGTTATATGTGCATGATCGATATGCATATATTCCCCTCTGATCGATTAAAGACGCAATTATAGTTGTGTCCAACTCTAGTATGCCAGTATCCAGTTCTCGTGAAAGCAACGAGTATTAGGCCTATGTTGCCACGTTTTACAGTGTGCACGTTAATTCATTGAATTGTCCCCGTTTCTAGGCCTCAAAGGGCCCGGACACCAGATTCAAGCTCCAGTCTCCTGAACCCACTCCGAGGAGCGATGCAGCCCCCACCTGCATCCCTGACCCTTCACTTACTTCCTGCCGCGCAGCGCGGTGCCCGGCCTGGCTCTGCCTGCCTGTCTGCCAAGAATATGTTATGCCTCTAGTTATCAGTTCAGCTCTCCGTCTTCACATTCCTAAGCTACTGAACCGCATAAACATCTCCAGCTATAGTCTAGTCTTTCTGTCTCCATGTAAGAGAATTACTGTATTAATATTCATGAAGATTCATAGCACACGCAATACATGTAGAATATATGCATGCACCAGCCTTAGTGTCAAGTAGCCTTTGCCCTGATAACTTTTAGATTCTATCAACATGTACTCCAAACACCAGATACCAGATATGCTATAGGTACATGTCGTCCTGACACCGCAGACTTTAGTCTCCTCTTCTAGTGCAGAAGTCATAGCCCCCAGTTCTCCCCGGTAACACGTCATGGCCCATTTGCGCGCACCACTAGGTTAAAGGTCCCAGCTGCTCAGGTAGCCCCCTCCATGTTTCCGCCCACTTTATGACACTTCTGTGACGTTCTCATCACATGTCTACGTGCACGCCCTGTGCACGCCTTCTTTTCACGCCCATGTGTTCTTATCTTACGCTTGTCACTAGTTACGCCTACTGTATGTAATGTAATTGTGATGTTTTACTATATATACTTTGTACTGCTGATGAAACGTTGCAGCTGCCTTCTATGCCCTTTTATTTCAGGCTGTCCCGATCCTGTCCCTTCCCTTTTGCCTGAATAAAGCCCGTTCGACTCAGATTCCTCGGATCCTGCCTCTTATTTATTGAGCTATCCGTTATTATTAATGTATTCAAAAATAGTACCGGTATTTAATTATTTATTTACCACATAAATGGCGCCCGAACAGGGACGTGCCCCTTCCCCACGCGCTGGCGATGTAACGCAGGCCCCCTGACCCTCTGCAGCCGTGACGGAACTCTACCGTGCACGTGCAGATATTTCTGCTTCAAGTCTCCCTCAGGCCCACGCAGGAGACGGAGACTGCGGTCCGGCATCCAGACGAGGCGGTGTGGAATGCGGTTCGTCCCGACCAGAGCCCAAGCCGAGAGAGCAAGGTCCGAGGTATCCGGAGGCCCACCTGTTTCTGAAGTCCGAAGTTCGTAGTCCGACGTCGTAGCAGTCCAGTCCAGTTCGAGGCCTTCCAGTTTCTGCTTCCCGGTGAGTACCGTTGCGGGGGAAGTATCTAGACAGGATCATTAGTTTGTTCCTGGTCCGATGGGTTTGGGTACACAGATCCAGTCCGAAGTATTCACCTAGGTGGATACGGTGTGACGTGTCTCTTTATGAGACCGGTATGTTCTGTACTGTTCTGTACTGTTTTAGCAGTGCATCCAGTAATTCTAGTAAGTCCGTTCTTGAGAAATTCATGTGTTCTGTTTTAGTGTATCAGGTAGTATTCTGTTCGAATTGTTATTAATGTATTTCTATGTCGTGGTATGAGTGATTTGTTTGCCATTTCATTACTGTGATTATTGTGTATTGTGTTTAGTTCCAGTAAGATCCGATCATGCCTCTGTTTTCGAAATTACGTCAGATCAAAACCAGAAAAGGGTTACTCGAAGAATCAGTTCCCGTCCCTCCTAGGGACAGTCCTGGACATTTTATGTATCACAAGCATGGCTTAGATGCCATATTATATCTAGACTTATGGGTGGATTACACCAAGGATCTTGAAGAGAAATATAGATGGCCTGTATCAGGTACATGGGATGCCGAGTGCATCATGCGAGTAGAAGAAGCATTATGGAAAAAGAAAGCCAGACAATCCCAGAAAGATGCCATCGAGTTATGGCGCAAAGAATCTCATAAAAGAACCGAAAAAGAATTCAGAAAAACAGAATTAAGTAGGGAATCTTCAGAAAAAGCCCAAGAAAGGGAATTAATCGAAGAAGGTGAACGAGTTAGAACAGAACAGTCAGACAGACAGAGAAATGCCCTTATTAAAGGTATGTATCCCCTTCTTGCCGAGGGCTTGCCGAAGGCAACCCCGGAAGCACCCTGTAATTTACCGCCACCATTGGTCCCGATTAAGCTACGTCATAAACCGACCGCAGCTGAAATTTTTCTTTCGTCCTATTTGGACGACACAGTCCCAGCATATGCAAATCCTATTCCGCCCGCTCACGCTCAGCCTCCTGTTAATAATGTAATTCCTGTTCCTCCAGCCACTGGTCCCGGGGGCCAAGTTAATGTGCCAGTACCCCCGGACCAGCCCACAGTAAATATACCCGTTTTGCCAGTCACTCTGCCAGCCCGTACAGTATTAACTGACGATTCCAGCTCAGGAGGGGCTGAAGGAGGTGCTCCTATCACCCCGCCTCAAGTTAGACGACTGACGCCGCGAGACGCAGCGTTACAGCGTATGCCAAAACTAGCTACATACGCAGACCTCAAGAGATTTCTTACCGATTGTATATATGATCCAGTCCCAGGCGAAGATCACATGATATTATATTCAGTACGTTTAAGACGGGTTGCCAACTTTTTGGTCACCCTGCCCGACATGAAGGAACATCTAGACAGAATATATCGTTTTGTCCGTATAGGAGAGAATCCAGGAAGTATTCACGAAGCTATGGCACATAGAAAAGTCGAGACTCAACATATGATTTTACAGTTCTTGATTAACTGTTTAATAAGAGAGCAAGATTATCCTGATAAAGACAAAGACGAGATGAAAGCTCTGACTAAGTGGAGTGACAATATAGCCGAGGGAAAACACAGGACACAAGGTAGTGTAGAAAGCATGTACAAGAAAATTCGTAAGGAAATTATAAGTACACACCAGAAAGAGGAAGCAAAAAGAGCAACCGAGAAAGAGAATGACTCTTCTAGTGAAGAGGTAGACAGCGAGAATCCCTCCAGAATAGCGTATGTAGGTAGAACTAGACTTTCCGACAGACATTCACGCCTAGATTACAGGAAAGTTGTTCCTCCTCCAGTACCAGAACAGTGTTCTCTTGAACAAGTATTCCAGGCCACCGATCAAATTCTGAAATCACGAATAGGTTATAGCGAGCTTAGTACAATGCATGAACAAGAACTAGCCCGATCAGCAGTCCGATGGACTAGTGATTCTACCACGTTTCCAGATGAAATAGTGGCCCAAACGTTTCTGAAACTGCCCCCAGCCGAGCAGCGTCTGGTGGGTACGTATATGATCCAGCACCTCATTACATTGTATGAGGATCAGCATTCCGATCCAGGTCCTCTACATGATGTACTGAACGAGTTACTCCTAAACAGATGGAAAGGTCTAGGTACCGATTTAATTATTGTTATATTAGAACAGCGCCACAAATACAGAACGTTTCTGAATCCACATTTTGTTCCCGTTCCACCCCCAGAAAGAAAATCATTCTATATCGACAGACAGAATCCGTTACGAGAAGTACATCCAGTTAAGGTAGAAGGGGGTGGTCTAGAACGAGTATTTGTTTACACCCCTATCACAAAAATAGAACTCTTGGAAATGAAGAAGTTAATACCCTGTCACGATAAAGATCCAGCAGGGTTCCACCGTGAATTAAAGGACATGCTCCGTATAGGAGAATACACGTATCCTGATATCATTAAAATGTTAAAGGTCCTGTTGCCTGCGGGCATATATGAAAAACTCAAAGAAAAAGAATGGGAGGTGGGAGAGAAAAAGATAGATTGGACCGCATTAGAGACTGAAGATAACACACGAGTCCCAGGTACTGGTCTTGGGGATAAAGCTAAAGCATTGCCCGAGTTACTGATACAAGTTTTGCCAAGATTACTAGCCACGAAAAAGGAAGATTGGGATGCCATCTCAGCCTGTAAACAGAAACAAGACAAAGACACTAGTGATTTTTATTCTAGATTTGAGAAATGTTTCATTATTAATAGTGGTCTGAAAACAAGTAGTGAGTCGTATCCACATCTTTTTGTTACCAAGCTAGTCGAGAATTCAAGTACACAAGTTAAAAATCGAGTACTGAAAGTCGAAAGTACCTGGCAAGCAAATACTCCGTCACAGATGCTCCAGATGCTCCAGTACCACCATAACAGAATTAGGGAGGAGCAGGAACACGAAAGGAGACGCATGAAAGACACGAAAATGAAAGTATTAGTTGCACAGTCTGTTCCGCAAGACAGTCAGAAGAGGGGTCCGAGTCAAGTCAGTCATCCTGCAGCTCCTGTTAAAGGGACATGCAATTACTGTAAACAGCCAGGTCATTATATAAACGAATGTGCAGTTCTGAAACACAACATAGCTACAGGTAAGACGAAAGAGAGACCACGTCCGCCTAGACAAGAACAAGTTTCACAGACTTCCCCGCCACCGCAGAATGCACAACAGACAGTTACAGTACCGCAGCCTATAGCTGCAACACAACACGTTACACAGCAGATGTACCAGTACGCACAGTCAGAGTATCCAGATTATCAGCCGTATTCATGAAACAGCCTAGAGGGGGAGGTTGGCTTGCCTCTCATCGAGATTCCTGTAGATCAAGAGGGTCCCTATGTACACAGTCAAGTATTAGGGAAAGACAGAAAGTTTCTGATTGATACAGGGGCAAGTAGGACTACTATCAGTCATGACGAGGTTCCAGGGGCTCCACTCTCAGGCTCTAGAAATGTTTCCCTTGGATTTTCAGGAAAGCCTATTGTTAATGAAATATCGAAACCAGTTACTCTAGAAGTTGGTCCATTGTCCCGAACTACAGACTTGTTACTTACGAAATCATGTCCAGAAAATTTACTAGGCATTAGGACCCTGAAAGAATTAGGAGCAGTAATATGCTGCTCCCCAGAAGGGGTGCGACTGTTTCTGCGAGATTTTAAGGGTCATTATGTATTACGTGATTTTGATCCAAGATTATTGAATGTACCACAGCATTTATGGGCGCAAGGTCCAACTGATGTAGGTTGTATGCACATCACACCCCATCGTGTTACCCTGAAGAAAGGTGTTGTATTACCACGAATCCGACAGTACAAATTGCCCCCTGAGGCTGTAGCAGCCTTATCCAAAATTATTGACGAGCTCATTGCTCAAGGAGTAGTTGTAGAAACAGACTCCAATGTATGTAATTCTCCTATCATTCAGATTCTGAAACGTACTGATCCCAATGCACCTCCAGTTTATCGATTAGTGATTGACCTTCGAGAACTTAATAAATGTATCATACCCCAGTACCCTGTGGTTCCAGATATTTCTTCCCTATTGACAGCCATTGATTCCGAAGCTACGTTCTTTACTGTCATCGATCTCAAGAACGCATTCTTTAGTGTCCCCATTCATCCAGACAGCCAGTTTCTTTTCGGATTCTGTTTAAATGGAAGAAGCTATAAATTCACACGAGCTCCTCAAGGTTTCACAGAAAGCCCTAGCATTTACAGTCAAGCACTCAAAAGACAACTAAACAATATTCACATGCCAACTGACACTGCCCTGCTCCAGTATGTCGATGATCTACTGATCACAGCCCGTTCTGAACGTGACTGCGAACGTGCGTCACTTACAGTCTTGTATTTCCTGGCCGAGATGGGGCACAAGGTGTCCCCTTCCAAATTGCAATTTTGTGTCCAGCAAGTGGTCTACTTAGGACACTTACTGTCCAAGAGGGGTAGGCAGTTGACACCTGACCGTATCCAGTTAATAGCACATCTTCCACAGCCCAAGACACGGAAGGAGGTACGAGCTTTTATCGGCCTCACTTCTTACTGCAGACAATGGATTCCTCAGTATGCATTTCTAGCCAAGCCACTGATACAGTTAACGACACAGGAGGCAGCCGTATCAACTGTCCTCCCTTGGACCCAGGAACATACACTTGTTTTCAATGAGTTAAAGAAAGCCTTATGTAATGCACCTGTTCTAGCAACACCAAACTACAGTAAGCCTTTTACACTTTTTGTCACTGAACGTGATGGTACTGCATTATCTGTTCTCACACAAGATCAAGCAGGACAATACAAGCCTTGTGCTTATTTTTCTAGCACATTAGATCCAGTGGCCCAGGCTCTGCCTGCGTGCCTCAAGTCAGTTGCAGCCACAGCTCTAGCTATCAGACAAAGTGATTCCATAGTGTTAGGACATTCCCTGACAGTACAAGTTCCACACTCCGTGGAAGTTCTTTTAAACCGAACACAGACTCAGCACTTGACTATTGCACGTTTAACAGGTTATGAACTGACATTGTTTCAGCCACACATAGAAATCAGACGCTGCAACATTTTAAATCCCGCTACACTGTTACCGTCAGTTACTTCAAATCCTGCCACACATGACTGTGAGGAAGTTGTTAACACCATGACAAAGCCAAGACAAGACTTGACAGACATTGCATTACCTGACCCCGACCTGACACTTTATGTGGATGGTTCATGTATGAGAACAAGTACAGGAGAACTAGTAGCCGCGTATGCAGTGACTACTGAAACTGAAGTTATAGAAACACACCGTATTGACACCCTGTCTGCTCAAGCAGCAGAGCTCGTCGCTCTGACCCAAGCCTGCATACGAGCAAAGAACCTGAAAGTAAACATATACACAGATTCACGTTATGCATTCGGAGTCGTACACGACTTTGGAGTGCTCTGGCAAGAAAGAGGTTTTATGACTTCTCATGGAACCAAGATTCAACATGGCCCCCTCATTCAAGCTTTGTTAGATGCAATACATTTACCGACAGCTATCGCCATTATGAAGTGCAAAGCACATACGAAAGTCACTGACATCATTTCCCAGGGTAACGATCTAGCAGATCGAACAGCCAAGCTTACAGCCCAGACTCCAGACATTCCAGTTAACACGACACAGACAGACATTCCAGATCAGACTACTTGTATGACAGTTAAGGACCCTACACAAGACGTAATAGATATACAGTTACATGCTACTCCCGATGAAATTAAGAAATGGTCCGAACAAGGAGGGGTCCAGACAGATCAAGGATGGTTGACGAAGGGAAAAGCCACATGGTTTCTCCCCGACTCTATGGTTCAAGTCATTATTAACACCGCACATAGTCCAGCACACTTAGGAGAAAAAGCCATGCTAGACAGTATTCAGAACCTCTGGTTTAACAAGCATTTACGAGCAGCAGCCAAGCAGAAAGTGCGTACCTGCATGATCTATTGTCAGTTCAATCCAGGTAAAGGTGTCCCGGTGGAACAAGGTGGATTCCATCCTCCTGACCGCCCTTTTGAAGTCCTCCAGATGGATTATATTCAGATGGAGCGATGTCGAGGTTTCAAGTATGTCCTCGTAGTTGTATGCGCTTTGTCCAGGTGGACAGAAGCCTATCCAGTCCCAGATTACACCGCTGCGACCACTGCCAGGCAGTTGGTTCGTGAGTATTTTCCCCGCTATGGATTGCCTAGGGTCGTGTATTCAGATAACGGCCAGCCATTCTCATCCGAGCTCATGAAACAAGTATCCCTTCTGTTAGGGTACCAGTGGAAGTTCCACTGTGTACGACATCCCGAAGCAGCCGGTCTCGTAGAGAGACATAACCAGACTCTGAAAATCCGAATCGCCAAAGTATGTGCAGAGAAAGGTGTAGATTGGATGGTAGCACTGCCAGTCGCCCTTTTCTATATGAGAATGGTCGCTCATTCCCGTTCAGGTCTATCTCCGTATGAGGTTGTGTTCGGTCGTCCCCCAAATATGTGGGGTACACCTAGACCACGTACAATTACAGATGTTGACAGTAATATGCTGACAGATTATTTGGCCGCCTTGATGTCTGCACTACAATCTTGTCATTCACAGGTTGCCGCTGCTTTTCCAGACAACACCGAAGTGAAACCGCATGAGGTCATACCAGGGGACCTGGTACTTGTAAGGAACTTTGATCGTTCAAGTCCGCTGGAGCCCCGCTGGAAGGAGCCCCGCCTTGTACTGCTAACAACAAGGACCGCCGTGAAGATTGAAGGACGGAAGGGGTGGTTACACTCCAGTCATGTAAAAAGATTTCATGGACTCAAACCAAAGACTTTTCTCAAGGACTGCCCAGACTCTGAATCTAAACTTCCCCTGTTAGAGAAAACTCCGCAGCAGGAGTATAAAGATAAGCTAAGGTCTAGTAAGTCAGCCAGTTTAATTGTCTAAGTCCCTCTCGGGTGAAACGGTTAGACAGGTTCCTGACATGTATGAGATAGACCCACACAGTGAGAGAGTTAGTCAAAACTCTAAGAGAATACGTTACCAAAAGAATTTTCGAAGTAGATGTATTGTTACTCTGTTTTTTCTGATATTTCTGAGTCTTATGGTTACCTGCATAAGTTATGCTTTACATTTATGTTTTCCTATTTCACATGTACATATGTTTTCTAATGTTACAGTAGAGCACACATTTAGTGACCTGCCTCCTCACGAGTTATCCTATCGTCTTGCTATGCGTAATAATACGTTTATCCGAATGTTACACTATTCACACCAGACCAGCAATGCTACTAATTGTTGGGTGTGTGGTCGACTCCCCCCTTTCCAGACACCGAAGGGAGTTCTGCCACTCTTTCCTTATCCGTTTTCACATAATGGTTCGTGTGGAGCATGGTCCACGTTAACATCATCCCCAAATGATATGTCCCTTCTGAACAGAACATGTTTCCCAGACAAGGAAGGACTTTCCCATAGAACAGGGTTAGATCTAGAAAATGAAGTATATGATCTAGGTAATTATTCCTCGAATTTCATGGTCTTGAATGTTCAGTCCGAGACTACTCCAGATTTGCCTGCTATTTTAGTTCTACCCGTTAAAGGCGAATTATGTGTTAAAAAGAATGGTTCCGCACATGTAGGACATAGTGATTGTACTACTATGGTCGAGTATAGTGACAGTGGGAAATCTATTTTCAAAGCCTCACGTCATTCTTATTTTGTTTGTGGCCAGACCGCATATGTACGTCTGCCCCTCGATTGGGATGGAACATGTTACATTGCCTTCCTACTGCCACCAGTTTTCCTAGCCCCATCCGATTATCACAGAAACACACATCTAGTACACGTTAGACATAGAAGGGAGATCGAGTCCCCCATTGTCGATCAAACTGAAACTGCCTTAGAACAATATCAAGACTTCAATAAAGGTTTCTTTTTCTTTATAGGTCCTGTCCAGAATAGTAAGTTAATACGTAGGCTAACCAGAACCCTTGAAGCAGTAGTGAATGAGACTACTTCTGCTCTAGGTAACTTAACTGAAGAGCACTCTGCTATGAGATTTGTCGTGCTCCAAAATCGTCTAGTCCTTGACGTCATACTGGCCGATAGGGGAGGAGCTTGTAGAGTCATCGGATCTAGTTGCTGCATTTTCATTCCTAATAACGCACCGTCTGTTTATTCAGCTATAACCAGACTTCATAAAATTGCCCATCAGTTACACCAGAATCCAGGCACCTGGACATGGTCCGGTTGGCTCTGGAGTATAATATCTGCCTGGGGATGGAAAGTATTGTCATTCCTATGTATAGCAGTAATGATCGTATTCAGTTGCTGCCTATGTTTACAATGTGGCCCTGCGATTTGCGGCTTGTGTGCTACCTCTTGTATTCCTAGTCCTAAGTCCCGTTCCAAGACAATTCGAGACGAGCAAATGATGCTATATGAACAGATAGATGGTATCATGAATATTGATGTTTCCTGATGGAAACGTAGGGCACAAGGAGGGAATGAGGAAAATTGAATTTTGCCTTGTTATATGTGCCTACGTGTTCCCCATCCTATGTTATATGTGCATGATCGATATGCATATATTCCCCTCTGATCGATTAAAGACGCAATTATAGTTGTGTCCAACTCTAGTATGCCAGTATCCAGTTCTCGTGAAAGCAACGAGTATTAGGCCTATGTTGCCACGTTTTACAGTGTGCACGTTAATTCATTGAATTGTCCCCGTTTCTAGGCCTCAAAGGGCCCGGACACCAGATTCAAGCTCCAGTCTCCTGAACCCACTCCGAGGAGCGATGCAGCCCCCACCTGCATCCCTGACCCTTCACTTACTTCCTGCCGCGCAGCGCGGTGCCCGGCCTGGCTCTGCCTGCCTGTCTGCCAAGAATATGTTATGCCTCTAGTTATCAGTTCAGCTCTCCGTCTTCACATTCCTAAGCTACTGAACCGCATAAACATCTCCAGCTATAGTCTAGTCTTTCTGTCTCCATGTAAGAGAATTACTGTATTAATATTCATGAAGATTCATAGCACACGCAATACATGTAGAATATATGCATGCACCAGCCTTAGTGTCAAGTAGCCTTTGCCCTGATAACTTTTAGATTCTATCAACATGTACTCCAAACACCAGATACCAGATATGCTATAGGTACATGTCGTCCTGACACCGCAGACTTTAGTCTCATCTTCTAGTGCAGAAGTCATAGCCCCCAGTTCTCCCCGGTAACACGTCATGGCCCGTTTGCGCGCACCACTAGGTTAAAGGTCCCAGCTGCTCAGGTAGCCCCCTCCATGTTTCCGCCCACTTTATGACACTTCTGTGACGTTCTCATCACATGTCTACGTGCACGCCCTGTGCACGCCTTCTTTTCACGCCCATGTGTTCTTATCTTACGCTTGTCACTAGTTACGCCTACTGTATGTAATGTAATTGTGATGTTTTACTATATATACTTTGTACTGCTGATGAAACGTTGCAGCTGCCTTCTATGCCCTTTTATTTCAGGCTGTCCCGATCCTGTCCCTTCCCTTTTGCCTGAATAAAGCCCGTTCGACTCAGATTCCTCGGATCCTGCCTCTTATTTATTGAGCTATCCGTTATTATTAATGTATTAAAAAATAGTACCGGTATTTAATTATTTATTTACCACACCCGCCGGGGCGGCCACCCGATGTGCTCGGTCCAGCGTTGGGGGTGAAGCGTTCTCGTCGCCCCAAACCTCGTGCAGAAGTTGCGCCACATAGCCCATGATGTCTTCCCCTTCTCCTCCCAATGGAATGCCCCGAATGCGGAGATTGTTGCGCCGACTTCTGTCCTCCAAGTCCTCCTGCTTCACCTGGAGCTCTATGATCTGCTCCTCAAGGGCCGCCAGGCGCTGCCACAATTGTTCCTGGTCTTCCGTTCGTGTATCCATTCTCCGTTCCAGTACATCAACCCGGTCTCCAAGGTCCGTCACCTCCTTCCGAAGCTCTCTCACACAGCTGTGGACCTCTGATCGCAAGGAACCTATCTCCGCTTTCAACTCCACCATGAAGGAGGACATGAACGCTTGAGTGACCGTCGGGGAGCTTTCGGCACCCCTGGAAGGGCCTTCATCCGCCGCAGGTTCCCCCGCTTTGCCCCACATGGCCACAACCGTATTGTCCTTGGGGGCTGCTCCCGAGTCGGTCTTGCCGCCTTTGTTGGAGCGCGTCATCCCTGAAGGTCCGTCCGAGCCGGCAATGCAGGCAACTCTCCCGCTGACTAGGGGAGGAGGTCGGCTCTTCGCAGGCTAGATGAGGGACATAACCCGGCCCCCACCTCACCCTAAAGATTCTGATCTCACACCAGTGCAGAACCCGCCACCCACCGAACAAAAGTCCGGGCCTCCAGGGGGGCCCTCCACAGCAGTTTATCGTGTGCCAGGGGGTGAGCAGTCAGCCGCCCCACCACTCAACGCCTTATCACCCCTGGCCTTCCCACGCCGCACCAGGCCAGAAAGGGCACTTCGGGAAGGCAGTCTAGGGACCGGTCCGCTTAGGCCCAGGGCTCCTCAGCCAATGATTCCCCCGAGGGGTGAGGGCACAACTCAGTCACCCCCGGGACCGGGGCACTCCACAGCCAGGGGGCGAAGATGTCACGGGAAAGAGATCCCCCCGTAGTTCCTCAGAGGGCCTTGCGTAGGACAGCACCCCTCCAAAGGCCTATCTCACCGGGGGCCACAGATGACAGACTGCTCCAGACTCCTCTGCCACACCCCTGGGACAACACCGCTCACCTGTGGGCGTCCGGGCCTCTCACCTCACCAGATCGCCTCTCGGGGGACTCCACGCCTCCACTGCAGAACGGCGCCAGTTCGACCAGGGCCGGTGCCGTCCAGGGCTCCAGTCCTCGCCTGTCTCGCAGCGCTCTCAGAGCCTCAGAGACTGACAGCACGCACAGGAGACATCCCCTGTTGCGTTGAGGAGCAATATTTTTTCAAGCCAGGCACACAGAGCCAGGCCCCAGGGCCAGGCCGGATGTCGAGTGCTGAGGGTCACTTCAGGAGGACACGCTCCGGAGTGGGCGCAGAAGCACTCGCCCCACCACGCTCCCTGCCGATGACGGGGCCATCCACCGCATGCGGGGCCCAAAAGGCAAGGCTTCCTGTCCCCCCAGGCCGGTCCCGGATGTCAGAGGGACCGGCTAGTACCTTCAGGCCTCTCCCAGGGACAGTCACAAAATGGCGGCCAAGGGCTCTGCTGCGCAGTCCCCCTCCTGCTTCCTCACTGCAGCCTGGTTGTGTCTGCTCCTCGCTAATGCAACCCCCCCAGGCAGCACCACTCGGGAGGGCAAAAGGCCCCAGTCCAGTTCAGGGGCATAGGAGGGGGCAGGACACCCCGGAATCCGAGTCTCAAGGCCACCCAAAGTCAAGGGGCAAAATGGCGGGGGAGCGCGCCCACTACTGCCGCTCACCTGTAAATTCCAGGCGCAGGGGGTAGAGGCCTACATGCAGCAAGGTACCTCAGCTCCGGAGCCCTCTCCAATCCTCCCTCAGGAGGAGCGCAATCCGGTCTCTCCGTCGGCAGCGCCAGCGGCCCAGCCACAAAGCACCAAGGCCCCCGGTTCCGCCAGGCAATGACCCCTCATCCACCAGGCCGCCCCACTCCGATCTCTCCTAGGAGGGTGGGAGGCCGTCAACACCGCTCTGCTCCAGAGGTCCGCCGTCCGTCTCGCCGAGGGATCCGGGGCCTCCGCCGGCACCAGGAGAACCACAGAGGCAGTCCACAGGCCTCCGTCCACAGCGCCGCCGCAGCCCAGCCTCCACACCAGTAGGGCCTGCGGCCCAGTCACAAGGCACCGGGAGTCCCCACGGGCGGCCACCGACTCACCAGGCCCAGTTCGCCACAGGCATCGCCCAGCAGTGCCCCCACTGTCGCAGATCCACACCTCTCTGGGTACACCAAGGCGGGGGAGGGGAAAGCCGCCACTACCTCTCAGGGCCTCCGCTCTCCAACGCTGCTCTCCGCTGCTTCACAGGCCCCCGGGTCTCCACGTCGGAGGGTCCACAGAGGCACTCCCGCACTCGCCTCAACCCAGAGTCGCCCCGGGCCCTGCAGGCCCCGCTGTCAACAAGGGACCACACCCTGCCACCGGGTCTAGAGGGCCCCCGGGGTCCGGCAGTCCGCCACACGGAGATCGCCTCAGGCTTCACAAGATGGCGGCTCCCGCTTCAGAGCCTCCACTGACTCCTCGCCGCCCGACTCCATCGCCCCCGCAGACCGCAGAAGCACCAAACGCCAGGGACAGTCGCTCAGGTCAGTGTCCACGTCGGGGGTGCAGATTTGGCCCCCAACTCCGCCTATAATTGCATATACGGGTGGCGGCGGTCGGGAGCTACCCGGAGACACATCTCACCACATCACTGGTTAGACCACGCCCCCTCCACCAATTGCTTTTTAAGAAAAATAATATCACTTTCATTGAGGTGAGTCTCCTGGAGCATTGCTATGTTACGTTGCAGCCTAGAAAGGTGAGTAAGAACCCACTGTTTCTTAACAGGATTATGCAGCCCCTTCACATTCCATGAAACTATACAATATATATGGTAAAAGGAGAAAATGTTAAGCAACAAAATATGCAATTTGTAACTTATACAGCTGATAAATAAACACATGGAAACTTGTAGAGCAATATGCAAGAAAGTGCATATTAGAGACCAATATGGAGGAAGAATAGAGAAATAGTAATGAAATAGAAAGAAGACAGAAATGGAGGTAATCATAGAAGGTATGCTGAAGAGATTTAAGGAGCATAGAAAAGAGCAGAAAAAAGAAGAAATGAAGGAGAGAGGAGGAAAGAAGACAGAAGTGGGTAATGGTAGAATAAGAACAGTTGTCAGGAAGCAAAAGAGCTTCAGTCAAAAAAAGAAAAACATATTGCCAGAGAAAAAAAAAGTGGCAAGAAGAGGCGAGGAGCCACGAAGAGAAGACAGACGAGACACAGCAAAGTTGGGCGAAACAGCAAAAATCAATAACGTCACAAAAAGAGAAACGTATAATAAGGAGCAGCCTTCAAAACAGCAGCTTAATGGAACAGAGTAACGCAAATCAAAAAATGCAAATGAGAGCGACATGAGAAGTGCTCAAACAATTAAGGAGAAAGGAACACTTACCAAAACACGGAGAGTAATAAACAATGGGAGTATGAGGAAAGGCACCATGAAGCGAAAAACATCAGGGAGGAGTATCCAAACTATACAGGACATATCTGTGGAAAGAGAAAACTAAACAACCGTTAATAAGCCAGTAGTTGAGAAGATGAATATGAATAATGACCAATGAAAACACTAAATATAAAACATACACAAAGAAAGAAATACAGATAAAGGCAAATATGAGTCAAAAACACTCAAAAACCTGTAAAATGAGAGAGGGTAAGCCAAAAATGAGCTAAAATGCAGAAGTCAAAGCTGAGCAACGAGAAGTATAACATGGTATAGCAGTCAATATTCGTGTTTTCCCAAGCTCCATCTCCTCTCGTTCGTGACGAAGAATAAACTGCCTTAAGTCCTCTGGGAGGTCAAAAGAGTGTAACTTTGTGAGTAACTTTAAAAAAAACACAGGGTTGGACAAGGCCATGTCTAGCGTTCATGGAATGAAGAGCAGGACGAAATGAGAGGAACTCCTTACGTCAAGCTGCAGTAGTGCGGGAAACATTCTGAGAGAAAAAGATCCACGTCATAACATCGACGTCCTCTGCTTGGCTGCAGACAAAACCATTAACAACTCTGTGTATTCCAAAAATAGGACGATAATCCCTCTGGGACAATTGACTGACAATGCAGAGGGAGGTCTGCCAGGCCTGGGACCAATACGGTGAGCTAGTTGCAGGTTCTAGCTCACCGTATGGGTCTGAGGCCAACTATTTTTTGGTAAATTACGTTTGAGAAAGATGAGCATGTCAGGACCCTCCTCCCCTACAGGAATACCATAAATCCTAAGGTTGTTGCGTTGGTTACAATTTTCCAAGTCCTCCGTCTGCTGTTTGAGGAGAGTTATTTCTTTGGACATAGCTTCAACCCTTGGGAAGACATCCTGAGCGTCACTGATCCTCTGCTCCTCCAACGATACCCTAGATTCTAGATTGGACCATTTCTCATCAAGCCACTGAAGGGTAGCATTGGTATCAAGAATAAAAGGTTTCAGAAGTTTAAACTCCCCCATAAGGTCCTCTAGCATGATAGGTAATGGAGATTTTGTAGGTGAGTTAGGATCCTTCTTAAGACTCTTAGAAGCAGCAGTAGGAGAGTCCTACGAAGGGAAGACATGCTTGCAGAAACTCCCTTCTGGTTAGACAGGGAGGAAGGCTCCAGAAATATAACAAGAGAAAATGACACCGCGTCACCTCAAACATAGTTAAAAGTTATGCGAAACCAGGTCTCAGATATAGAAGAACACAGACCTCAATCCTCGAAATAGTAGAAGAAGAACCACATCTATGTTGAAAGGCAGGAATACATTGAAAAGGGTGCTAAAAACAAAAAAGGAAGCAGTTTATATCAAAAGCCAAGGCATAGCAAATGTCCAGGGACATTGCTACCACACGCCACTAACGAAACCCAGCGTCTCCCGCTGCAGTTAAAATGGTTTAAATCTTCAATGGGGTCAACCCAGTATCCCTAGGAACCTGGGCAATTAATCAATATTATAACAATTGGTTCTTTCGGGTGTATAACATTTCTTTTACTCACTCATAATGTATGTAGTGTATATAAAGCAAAGATCAAAATCCACACCATCTATGTATTGTCATGTAGCTCCTGTATATCCTTATATCGTGTTAAGTTAGCATAGGTACATTTGAGGTTTAAACGCCATTTTCCATTCTTGCAACTTCTGCACACGACACTTAATTGTTGACTTAGCTTTCAACCTAGTAGTTTGCTGTGGTTTATGTGAGAATAATATGTTCTTGCTCTGATATCAGCTTTGTTTAATAAACTATGTCTGCACGAAGAGTGCTGAAGTTTCAGGAACAACACGATATGGAATTGTTATGAGGTCTGATCTCCACGCCTTCATAGTCATAACACAAGTGCAGCCTTTGCCAACTCTGGCTTCAGGCGGGATTGATATTGCTTTGCATGAGGCACATAGAACACACTTGATGCGGTGCACATGCAGAGAGAGCTGGTGTATGCTGATGTGATTCCTTCATGCTAGGACACTAAGGTATGGGCCCGCCCTAAACCAACCCAAAGAGACCTTCTTAGCTAATAATATAATATATGTGTTAGGGTGGGTGAGATATAAGTGTTGTTAACTCTTATTCATTACAGTATGTTAACATGCTGTCACCATTCGCTTTTTATGTCTTAGTAACTATGCTGGTAATTTTGCTACTGATAATAAGTATACTTGTATTATGTAAGATACTGCGCCTGAGAAGACGGCATTAGTAAATAAACATTTCAAATGCACATGTGTCTTCTTTACTCCATGTTCTGGTTTGTAATGATAATATAACGAAAGAGTGTTCATGAGTCCCACGTACCCTGAGGTACTGTAAGTTCATGTTCTGGTTTGTCTAAACATTGGGAGTTTGATATGTCCAATGAGACACTGTAGCTAGCTCGGTAAGGGGTGAGTTGGGTACTAAGGTGAGTTTTGGGTCACCCTAATTCGCCGAGGTTCCACTCCTCTGTGCACAGTTCTGTGTGAGTACAGAAACCCTGCGACATGGCGCCCAACGGTTTCGGTGGTCTTATATCATGACACTTGAGTAGTATATCATTCAAACCTTAACCCCTTCACCTCCGTTTCCGGAAAACGGGGTGTCGGTGAAACCTACCTATTTTTTTAAATAGGTCTTATTCAAGCTTGATTCTTTCTTAAACGGTTTCTTTGAATTACTACCCAGTTGTGCTACAAAGTATTCTTTGTGTTTTCTTGTTTCCGGTGTTACCATGGCGGCGGTGGCTATTGCGCAGCATAGTCGGGTAGCGGTGCACACACATCTTCAGACGTACCAAGTCCCAGTGGATGGGATGGCTGTGATTTTAGTGGTGGGTGCAGATCCGGCGTTCCCATTCGAGTTGTTTTACTCTTGGGTTACGTTTCCGGCTGTCGACGCAACTTCTGGTTTGTTCCACTCCTACACCGCCACGGCTGTCCCGGCTGAGTATACTCCGTACAGGGCACTGGAAATACCTATTGATCATTGGCAGCATAGAGTTTGGTTTGATGGCGCCCTCCCCCACTCTTTGTCCGCTGCGAGGTTAGGTCCACTCTCGATTCCAGGTGCAAACTGGCCTGCATTGGGTGGTTTTACCCCGCACCCGAATCACGGCGCTTGTACCCTTCAGGAAATTCGCAGGCTACATGTTGTATCTATTTCCGTGATTCGAGCCTTAGTGCAATACATCGGTCGACATCTTCCTGGTGGTCCCCAGGGGGGTGCGGCCATTCCCATGGATCGAGGCGGTATGCGTCTCAATCCGGTAATGGTAAATTCGGTTTTTGGTGCACGTCCAGTTGACAACGATGACTTCCCGTTCTGGCTAGCAGAGAAGTTTGATCAACTGGAGGCGGTTTTTCCGAATTCTACTCCTGCTGATAAGCATAGAATGTTGACGATTACTTTACCTAAGGATTTAACTCCTGAACTTGTTGACTGTGAAAGCTGGGGGAAAACATTTGCGGCCGTTTATACGAGGTGCTTCGGCACCCCGTCTATGAATGCCCTGCCTGACATCATTAAACGTGTTCAGAATGATCACGGTCCTGAGGCAGCGGTTGAATTGGGTATGCGCCTGTGTGGTTCTTTTGAGATTGTAAGTGATCTCATACTCTCCAATGTTAAAGGAGATGCGGTGAACTTTCAGGTGTCGAACGCTTTGGCTGCTCTGCCCGATGCCGATAAACCCCGTCAGTTAGCAAAGATTGTTGTGGCCGCTTATAAGACAATTGGCCGCACAAGTAGAGGTCTGAAATATTTTTCAGTAAAGGAGAAAAAACAACCTCAGGGACAATCTGCGTTGACAGATGTCCAGCCCAAGTCCAAAAAACAAAATTGGCCTAAAAAACAGACACAGGGGAAGCAGAATAAACAGACTCAGGATTCTTTTCCTGCAGTACAAGCTCCTGCGCCGGCAGAAAAAGTTTATGATTTGCGCGATCGCGCGATGATTAAATCACCTGATCAATTTCAGGGTTCTGATCAACGCTCTCCTCGTTCCTTTCAGGAAACATCGGCCCGAAGACCGGTGGAGGAGGGGGTGGACGTGGACGTGGTGGCCAACAAGGACGTGGTCAATCCCGCCAGACGGACGGCGCAGTGAAGCAGGAGGATTCTACGCCTAAGCGACCGCAGTTTGCGAAAAAGAAAGTTGCAGCCTTAACAGCGCATAGATATGCCACAGATAGTGAGAACGCGGCTTCGGAATCTGACGTGGGCTCTGACCTTGCTGGACAGCGCAGCGGAGATTACCATAGTCAGAGAGGCGCTCCGTCCACTACTGAGGGTGACAGCGACTGAAGTGTTCGTTGTAATAGAAACAGCCGATACGAGATTAGCTCCCCCTGAAAGACTTTTTGAAATTGTCCTGTTAATTGAAGGTGACATACAGCGTACTGTCAGAGGGGTATTTTGGGAGAACCTTTCTTCCACGTATGACATTTTGCTTTCGGAGACTGACTGGCCCCCACCTTTTGTGCTCGCGGCGCCGCGAGGGCAGGAGGTAATCCTTCCCAGTTTCGCGAACACTGTCTCAACTGAGCATGCGCAGCATTTTGCAGAAGAGTGGGCTCGAGCTCTTGCGCCGGCTCTGTACCGCAACCAATGTGGTTGGGATAACTTGTCTCCTTGCCACGAAATTCCGTTGCGGTCTGAGCCGCAGCCTCAGCCTCAATATCCCATACGGCGTGAAGCTAAAGCTGCCGTCGCAGAAATCCTTGAACAATTGGAATATCAGGGAGTTATTGAAACGTGTGTGTCACCGATGAATAATCCCCTTTTTACTGTGACCAAACCTGACGGATCATATCGTTTGGTATTGGGTTACCGGCATTTGAACTCGCATTGCCGTAACTGTGCAGTACAGAATACTCACGGCTCTGCTCTAGTGGATAGTCTAGTGCGTAAGCGTTTCAAGACAACGCTTGACATTTCCAACGGTTTTTATGCCCACAGACTGGACAGCTTTAGCTCCCAATGGACAAGTTTTACGTCCGCTGGAGTGCAAAAACGCTTCCGGCGACTCCCGATGGGCTACAAAAATAGTCCCGGAGTATTCACCTCAAGAATAGTCACTCTATTGGAGAGAATCGATCCGGATGCATGTTCTTATGTGGATGACATATATCTCACAGACGACGAAATTTTGATGCATCTGTGTCGAGTGAATTCCATCATTTGTACCTTTGCAGATATGGGTTACAAATTTAATTTTGCAAAATCGCACATTGCAGAACACACAGTGTTGTTCCTCGGTTATGAGCTGAACAATGAAGGTAGAGGTTTGGCTCCTCACTTCTTGGAGAAATGCGCACAGTTGCGCGCTCCAACAACACTGAAAAAATTACAGTCTTTGCTGGGCTTCTTGAATTTCGGCAGAACATACATTCCGGAATATGCCCAGCGTATCAAGCCTTTGTATGCTTTGATACAACCAACTTTCTCAAAATCATGCTGGCTGCCTGAGCATTCAGCCATTTTGCAATCCTTGCAGGCTGATCTGCTCGCTTCTAAATATTTACTGACTCGTGATAACCACACCAACCTGGTAATAAGAATAATTCCTGGGACGGTGGGTTTCACGTACCTCACTTTTAATGAAGGAGACACAGTACCTATTGCTTACAAGTCACACTTGTACACTTCGGCTGAATTGCGGTATCCCACTGTGGAAAAGGTTTTAACTGCTGTACAGATGGCGATTCTTAAGGAACGAGCACTGTCGCAGGGGAAACGCATGTTAGTGGTAACACCCTGTCCTCATTTGGAGGCAGTCACGAAAGCCAGTGTACCAAATTCAAAAGCTTTGCACCCTCGGTAGATTCAGTGGGCTGCGTCATTGACATCCACGGATGTCACGTTTATTTTCGACGCCTCCTTACGGTCGCAAGAGTACTTGCAGTATGAATTCGTTCATCCTGCTCCTCTGGCTATGCGACCTTTGGAGGACTTCCATTGCATCATTTACACTGATGGGTCGGCGCAGGTTGCGCATGGCTCTAAACATGCCTACGTTTCCGCATGCGCCATTGAGGTCGGTGCTATGTTGAATGATGAGTTCATTTCCAGGGAAGTGCACACGTTGCCCCTGGGCGATTGCACATCACAATTAGCAGAGCTTCGTGCTCTCTTACTAGCGTTGGAGTACGCGGATTCAAGTGTTACTACTCTGATTGTAAGTGATTCTTAATACTGTGTCCAGTCTTACAATGAAAACTTGTTCTTTTGGATTCATAATGATTTTCATGATTCCAAGGGTAGCACAATAAAACATAAAATGATCTGGGTTCGAGTGGCAGAGCTAAGGCTATGTTGCCACTCGTTTATGTAATTCATACTCTCGGTCATCAGCGCGTAGGAGTTCACGCTGTTGGCAACTCGCTTGCTGATGAAGCAGCGAAATCAGCAGTATCTACATACTTAGTTGCAGCAGTTACTAGGTCAAAAACCAAGATTGATAGCGACATCTTGGCAGCAGTTGCTGCCTCTGAGAAGGGAAGTAAGCATCCTGCGGGATTCCCTTCGAAGTACAAATACCACTTAAGTCCCGAAAAGGTTCCTTTTGTGACAATTCCTGATGTTGGGGAACGGCTGATTCCCAACTCGGATCGCAGAGCAGACCTGATTACAGCGGCACATGAAGGTGTGGCGTCTGCGCATGCGGGCGTCTCGGCCACTGTAACTCAATTACAACAACGTTTCTGGTGGCGGGGACTGTACAAACAGACGCGTGATTATGTCCTTCTTTGTGACATATGCCAGCAGATTAAACCTTCGACTGCTACGCGTCCGCCACAGACTCAGTTGTATATTTCTAATAAACCGCTAGGTTGTGTTTATTTAGATCACTGCGGTCCTTTTTCATCTGATACTGCGTATAAGTACATCTTAGTAGCAGTTGACTCATGCACACGCTTTGTGTGGGTATGGCCACATCGCAGCGCTGATTCACGGACTGTCATTAGAGATTTGCGTATCTTTATAGGGATTTTTTCCTGTGGTACCTTCCATTCGGATCAGGGTCCGGCTTTCGCCTCTAAGGCATATAAGGATGCCATGACTTTGATGGGGGTCCAAGTCAAGTTTTCGTCTCCCTACAGACCTGAGGGTAACAGTGTAGTTGAGCGAATGAACCGTGATTTAAAGCAATCTTTGACAGCCCGAGTTATAGGCACTGGCTGGCTCACCTCTATGGCGTGCAGCGTGCTCCTAATAATCTCCCTAGAAGGTCTCTGGGTGGGCGGACCCCATACGAAATGCTCTTTGGCATCAAGATGTACGTCCCTGACCTTGACGGTCTAGACTGTGTGGTTCGCGCCACTTCCTTTGACGCAGATGAACATTGCAATGTTTTACAGAATCTACAAAAGACCAGAGACAGTCTTGCAAAGGAACATTTGCCCTCCACATCGGATGATGCGTTGCAGATCCCGGTAGTTGGCTGGCTACCCCAAGTTGGCGAACTGGTTCGAGAGAGGATCGATAACAAGAAAGAATTTGGTCCTTCCTATCGAGCTCCGGTTCCAGTCCTTGGAGTGAAGGGCACAAGAACAGTCATTTTACCTCCGCTTCCTGGTCGTAAGGAAAACAGGTTTATTTCAATTGACAATGTCAAGATACACAGAGTGGCCGATTCTTCTTAGCATGACACCGGCGGTTTCCTGTCCTTCCATTGTGAGAAATTCAGTTATGCCCACTACTTCTAATGTTGAACCTGAGGTGGCCATCGACTTACCTGCTCTTTCCTGTCCTTTATTAAATAATTTACCCGGAACTAACATTGATGAGATAGACTATGCCTACCCCACTGATTTGTCCATACCTGACCTGCAAGCACGTTTAGCCACGGAATCCAGATTTTCATTTGACTCTGTTTCCCTTGCCTCGAAGAAACCCTCTCGAATTGCGCTTTATGCTAGCCTGTTTAAAAAACATTTTTTGATTCCCCCTTGGACATACATTTGGCTGGTCCTTTTTTCAGTTTACCTTTTTATGTCAATTGGTTTTGTGTTTTATTTTTTTCGAATCATGAATGGACACTATGTCGAGGAAAGAACATGCATTACTCATTTAAATAGAACTTTGGCCCCACTTTCCTCTTCACATTCTACACACAGATTTAAAAGAGACTTGACTTTGGTTAACATCACAGCTTGGCCTGTCCTTGATGGAATCGTGTGGGATGCAGTTCGGTTTCAGATTCATGGCCCAACGGAAGTCGTTAATGTTCCTAATGTACTTAGAGTAAATATGGGGGATGTGGTGAAACAGAACATTCGTTCTGATGACTGGGATGTTAATGCTGTAGAAAGTTTGTTTTCTGATTTACAATACTATGCTGCCTTTGATGCTGAGGATTTATATTTAGAATCTGCTAATTATGGTGAATTATTCTGCTACCAGCATTATGGCAATCACTTCTTACACAAAACATCATCCCGAAGGGATACTGTTAATTTTACTCAGTGGGAACATTGCCCGGCACCTAAACAAGGGAGTTCAGAAACGTTTCTGAAAAAGTATACTTATTTCACTGACTTTAACCCGTCCAATCCCGAGTCCTTTTATTTTAAATTTCATAACACGCCAATGTCCAAGGTTAGACTCACCGATACAAAATTGTTGTATTCGAAGACCTTCCTAGATCAATTAGTTTCTGGAGGCTATGAGTTATGGAAGGAAACAATAGACCTTAAATCAGTTTGGGGTTCAAGGGCCTGGCAGGTACAAGGCACTGAGGCTTTGCACCGTGCATGTCTCATCCCGAATCATATGTTGTTTTTAAATGAAACAATTTCCCAGACTACATGCTTTGGATTGGCTACTTCTAAAAAGTTAAACACTCCTTCTTTCCCGGAGTTGGAGGAATATGATGGTTGGAGTAATTTTACTCAGTTGTCCATTAGAGTATTACAGGCTCTACTTCTTAATTCCTCCTTTAACATTTCCAGTATGAATCCTAAGGGTTGGCTGCTTTGGCACCGTAGTGCTGATTCTTGCCAAAATAGATTTTTGAATTTAACTGACGGTTTTAAAACTGTTAGATCTGATCCCCGGTTTAACTTGGGTCATACTGTCACCTCTTATTCTGTAGGCAAGTTGTGTCAAAATTGGCTGAAACATTCAACTTTACCTGCAGTTAAGTCTCACCTATCTAAACTAAATGCAGACGTGGACTTGAATGATTTCATTAAAGGCCCGGCTAGTGGCAGGTCGAAAAGGTGGTTATATGGGGTTTACAATGAAATTTGGAAACTATCACAGATTGAGGCTGCTACACGCCTTAGGGCTATTGATCAGGCGAATCTTGAGAAAGTGCTTGCAGTTGTTGACAATAGCATTAACGTGCTTTCCTCTAGAATTTACACATTGGATAATATTGTGTCGTCAGTTGTCGATATTGTGCATGATGAAGTGTCAGTATTATACCATGGTCAGAATCAATTACGATCAATCATGCAGTTTGCATGGACCCTTCAAACTCTAAAAATGGGTAAAGTTCCCTGGGGGTACATGAACGTTTCTTCTTTATTTGCACCGTTTAATTTGACTGACAAACAACGCTTGCTTTCAATGCGTGATGCTTCCTTTTCTATGTTACATATTGAAAGGTTAGAATCTTTACCTTTTTCCGTGGCAGAAGCCACTGCTGCAACGTGGCTTATCCACGGTTTGATAACGCTGCCTTTTGCTTTATATAAGTTTTCAAATTGTATGAAATATGTACCCATAGGTCGTTATGAACCTTTAGGTAGCGGTTTCCTTCATGAAGTCTGGTCACTCCCATACACATACAGATGTTTTAAGCATGACCAAGAAGTTTATCTGAAAGGGGAGGAGTGTACTGAGACGCCAGATCATTCTTTAATGTGTAGACACATACAGTTACACGGTTCATGCAACAAGGACCGACCAAATATGGCTTGCGTTTTACAAGGCACGCCAGTTCCTGCTATCATCCCCACGTTTAAATTATTAGAGAATGGTAGTTATTTAATGCTCAATAATGAAGACTGTTGTGGGTTAATTAAAGGTATAGCTTTCGTAGTAACAGTAAGTGAGCGGGTTATTTGCTGCAGAAATGTGCTTTATCCTCCCACACATGAACATAGGGAGTCTTCCATCTGGCCACAGATACCAACCTTGGGAGCAGAATTCAGCGGCATGGCAAGAATAAGGGCTCTTTTGTCCCAGAAAGAGGTGGCCTTGAGCTCGGCCCGTGAAACTTTCGTGCTTCACATTGCAAACACCCGTACAGAGGTTCATACTCTTTTAAATACTGATTTGCCTTTGCATTTCGGTGCGATGGTTCGTACTATCTTTAACGCATCCTCCACAAAGGGCCTAGCGCATTTTTTTAAAATTGTTAGCAGTGGTCTCGTGACTTCCTTTGAAAAGATTTTTGGAGTCATCCCTGCTTTCTTCCATTCTATTTTTTCATCCTTGTTTGGAGGGTTCCCGTTGTTACTTGCATTAGCAGCTGGCGCTCTAGTGGTTTTCTGTCTTTTTAAATATGGATGTCCGTCCTGTGCAAGACCCCGCGCAACAGCTGCTGACGCAGTTTCGCAACCGCATGCTTGAATATTATGGCACACTGCCGTTGGCGACATTGAGCACGGCATATGGATTATCCTTTCGATTCTCCTATTTCACCTGTGTCCAGCCTGTATTTCACTGCCTGACCTGTGATTTCCATTGGGCCATTGATTTGTGTCTCTGCGGACCGGTTTCTCCTGACGTCGATTTTAATCAGCTGATGAGTCCTATCATTGCTCACGAGTTGGTTTGTTCTGACGAGAGAATTATGGCCTTAGCAGTGGCGCATGGACTAATTGGTCCCTGGGATATATTGTCGGGAGCACAGAATTTCTTGGAACTAAGTTTTCTTGAAAACCCACCGAGCTGTCCTCTGATGGTTATAGAGGATCCGGTGCTGGAAGAACACGTATGTTCTTTTCATCTTTTAAATTGGATGGCTGAACTGTTTTCGGATGAGGACAGTGATTTCCTATTGGAGGCTGTTGCTACATACTTTTCATATACAGTTCTGTCATAGACACTGCCTCGGAGTGACGTGCTGATTAATAGCATTTCATTGATTTTATTGACTTATTTGTCAAATTTTTTTTATTTTTCCTTGCCTATTGGCTTGAGCCACGTTATATTTTTGGGCTATTTATTAGCATTACTTTTTAATGTTTAGTTTCGATTCATGCTCGTTTACTGTTGAGTTCTGCTCTCATGAGATGGCACTTCTGTTATCATATTTAGTCCGTTCTCGGATCATGGGGGGGTGTCATGTAGCTCCTGTATATCCTTATATCGTGTTAAGTTAGCATAGGTACATTTGAGGTTTAAACGCCATTTTCCATTCTTGCAACTTCTGCACACAACACTTAATTGTTGACTTAGCTTTCAACCTAGTAGTTTGCTGTGGTTTATGTGAGAATAATATGTTCTTGCTCTGATATCAGCTTTGTTTAATAAACTATGTCTGCACGAAGAGTGCTGAAGTTTCAGGAACAACACGATATGGAATTGTTATGAGGTCTGATCTCCACGCCTTCATAGTCATAACACAAGTGCAGCCTTTGCCAACTCTGGCTTCAGGCGGGATTGATATTGCTTTGCATGAGGCACATAGAACACACTTGATGCGGTGCACATGCAAAGAGAGCTGGTGTATGCTGATGTGATTCCTTCATGCTAGGACACTAAGGTATGGGCCCGCCCTAAACCAACCCAAAGAGACCTTCTTAGCTAATAATATAATATATGTGTTAGGGTGGGTGAGATATAAGTGTTGTTAACTCTTATTCATTACAGTATGTTAACATGCTGTCACCATTCGCTTTTTATGTCTTAGTAACTATGCTGGTAATTTTGCTACTGATAATAAGTATACTTGTATTATCTAAGATACTGCGCCTGAGAAGACGGCATTAGTAAATAAACATTTCAAATGCACATGTGTCTTCTTTACTCCATGTTCTGGTTTGTAATGATAATATAACGAAAGAGTGTTCATGAGTCCCACGTACCCTGAGGTACTGTAAGTTCATGTTCTGGTTTGTCTAAACATTGGGAGTTTGATATGTCCAATGAGACACTGTAGCTAGCTCGGTAAGGGGTGAGTTGGGTACTAAGGTGAGTTTTGGGTCACCCTAATTCACCGAGGTTCCACTCCTCTGTGCACAGTTCTGTGTGAGTACAGAAACCCTGCGACAGTATTTATGCACTATTTTATGAATTATAGTCACTCATAAATACTCTTTATAAGTTGCAAGGTAGGCTGTACAAAAAGGTGATACACAGTGCAAATAGTGACTTAAGTGCTCAGTGCTGGCGGCGCAAAGGTGACCAAATAACTGTACAATGTTAATATACAAGGGGGATACAAACAATAATTTAACTTGGTCTGTACTGTTTCAATTATACCATTTGTATATTGCATATGTCAATATTAAATACAGGATATTGATATGACAGATCCAAACATTCGTCAGTTAAAATGGTGGACGGATCGAGCATCGTGAAGAGAACGCGACACGGGGGGGAGCAAAAAACAGAAAAAAGAACAGCTATCTATGCCCCGCGTCAGTGCTCCAATAATCTTCAGGTCATGTGGTCAGAACTGGGGACTAGCCACTCCGGTGTCGAAACGGTCTCTTCCGAAGCACGGAGCTTCACATAGCCGCGGCCATCTTGTGGCGGCTCAAGCCACGCCCCTCACCCACCTAATTAACTTTGAATAGCATCAAACATGATGCTACAGTTCTCTCCTACATTTCTGCCTGGACCTGAAGCTCAGGAGAATTGTATTTTGCTTACTGCCATAGGTGCGACTTACATCCAAGTCTGTTTTTTTTATCCTTCAACCATCTTTAAGAATGAAACAACAGGAGGAGGAGCTTCGCGCGTAACCAAGATGGCCGTGTGAGCACAGGGCTCCCGAGACCCTTGCTACCTCCCGCATCTATCCTGAAAATTATCCTGATCACATTGACGGGTTATTGAAGATGAGCCATAGCAGAGGCGGAGACTGTTGTCTAAATCTGAATCGGACTCGGGAACCGAAATAACATCAATTTGAACATTGCGGCCTGCCCCGTGGAAATGCCCGGAGCTCGAGTTGGTATGATGCCCGGGCAGTAGTTGAACAACAGTGGCCTGAGGAGACACTGATCTACTTTCACTTTCGTTTCCGAAGCCCCAGTCTGCTCTCATCCGAGAGCGAGCCTTTTACTAGCAGAAACTGTTTGACGGCTCAGCGATCAAAGGCGCTGTTCCGATTGTGTATACTGGGCTCGGACAGGCTGTGCCCTCTGGTCGCCGCTGCTGGTTGGGTTGTGGTTCCCAGTGCGGCCATTTTCTCTCGTTGCCCACTACTCTGGAAGGTCTCCTTCTCCGTGATGGCGACTAAACCAGATGGCGACAAGCAAAATTCCAAGACCACTCTGCGGGGTGGCTACACCCAAATGAACAATATGGATTGATATGCTCAATCTAAAGGATCCCCTGGCGGTCCGAGTAGATTGCTTGATGGTGCTAAGGACGACCCTGCTTCATCAATTGAATTGACTTTGCAAGACGTCATGGGAGCCCTGGACGGGATGAAGGCGTCCATCGGCCAACAATTTGAGACTTTCGCCCAGAAGCTGGACACCGTATCGATTGATGTTAATTTGATCCATACGGATTTAGCAAAAACTAATGAAAAAGTCAAGTCATTAGATCTGAAACCTCACGGGTGATGTGTCCGACTTGCAGACAGAGCTCCGCAACCTGAAGACCTCAAATGACTTGTTTGCCCGCCGGTTGGAGGACTTTGAAAGCAGGGCCCGACGTAATAACGTACGCATCATAGGGGTCCCGGAAAAATCAGAGGATCCAGCGGCCGACCTTTTTGTGGAAGATCTCATCATCAAGCATCTCGCTCCTAAGGGTCTGAGCAAGTTCTTTGCTTTTGAACGAGCCCACAGAGTACCGGGTGGTAAACCGAAGGTGGGTGTCCCGCTGCGGCCTCTCATCGCCAGAATCTTTAATTTCAGGGATAGAGACGCTATCCTGCAGGCCTCGCGGATGAATGGACCCATGGCTTATGAAAATACCACTGTAAGTTTTTACCCGGACTTTACACAGTCTGTCCAAAAGCAAAGACTTGGATTTCTGGGCATCAAATGCCGACTGAGAGAGATGGGACTAAAATACGCAATGCTCTTTCCAGCCAGACTGCGCGTTGAATTCGAGGTACGAACATACTTTTTTGATCATCCAGAGCTGGTGGGGAACTGGCTTGACACTTTGCCGCACCAACGTGGCAGATAGGAACATTCTGGAGGGGAGGAGGGTGGCCCGACGGAGCAGGAATAGGCGCATGGTTTCCGGTCTCTGAACTTTATTGATAACCCTGTCTATGGTTCGATGATATTATTGTATGATTTGCTGTGTCATACCCGGGGGTGGCGGGGCGATTGGTGGGACTCTCTCCGCCTCTAGGGTTTCTTTTTGTAGACTAGTTTGATATTAGGGCGACAGGCACACTGCAAGTTGGGGTGGCTATTTGGTCTTATGCAGGGGTGCAGGGTGGGGGTATTTGTAACGGGTTTCTGGTTCGGGGGTGGGGGGAGTTTAAGTGGGTATGTTTTGGTTCAGTGCAAGGCAACATATAGTTCTGTCAATTGATTTGGGTGCTGTGCTCCGAGGGGGGTTGGATCCACTTTCACTTTTGGGATGGGGGGTAGGGGATTGAGACTAATGAGTTGGAATGTGAATGGGTTGGGAGACAGGATAAAACGAGGGGTCGTGTTACAACTTTTGAAGCGACTTTCCCCAGACGTGGTATTATTACAGGAAACACAATTGATTGGTAACACTTGTCATGCCATGAACCGGAGAGGATATCGCCTGGTTGCCCATGCGGGGTTCTCCTCTGGATCTAGAGGGGTGGGTATCCTAATTAGGAATTCTCCCCCCTTAGCAATTGATGCAACACTCTTAGATGATGGGGGCGCTACGTAGCTATCACTGGACGATGGGAGGGTAAGATTATATCCTTGCTCTCTGTTTACGTCCCCTGGGTCTGCAATCAACAACTTTTGCGGACTTGGGACGAGTAATATTGGGGCTTCCTGAGGGGACTCTGATTGTGGGCGGAGATTTTAACTCAGTTGTCTCCGGTAGGGAGGATCGATACCCAACCAGGGACCTCACAGGGTCTCAGAATTGGCTTAGTGGCTTAATAGACACATTGGGGTTGGTGGACTGCTGGAGACTGCTACACTTGGCCCAACACCAATACACTTTCCACTCGGCTGCACACGGTAGCCTTTCCAGGATTGATTATATTCTGATGCCAGCTGCGCATGCCCTCTCGGTTACAGAGGTCAGACATCTAGCTTGGGGAATTTCCGACCACTCCCCATTAGGGCTTGGGATGGAGTTGCGTATATGTGCGGAGGGGCGGGTGGCCCCAATTAATCCGTGGTATCTCCGTGCTCCTAAGACCCGTGTGGCGCTGGTCAAATCCCTCGACCAATATTTTGTTGAGAACCAGGGATCGGTGTCTTCTGCAGTGTCGCTCTGGGAGGCTTATAAGACAGTCATCCGGGGTCAGGCGTGGTCATTGATTGCTGGTGCGAAGAACAGTAGGAATGAGGAGGTGGTTAGATTAGAGACGGAGATCACCGAGTTGGAGCGTGATTTAGAACAGGGCGTCACCTGTGAGAGGATGCATATCCTGAGTCTTCAACAACTCGACTCCAGGGTGCTGGTAATGGATGCCGCGAAAGTCATGGGCAGGGAGCAGCAGGGTCGGTTGTACGATGTCGGGGTCAAAGCTGGCAAACTGATAGCATGGTTGGACAAAAAAGAGAGGGCTAGTTGTGTTGTTCCCGTGATTGAGAGAGTGGATGGTATGCGTGTGACTGAACCTGAGGAGATCGTCCAGAGTTTCCAGAGCATTTCCAGGAGGTATACTCCCCCATGTCTGATAGGCCGGAGGAAGACTTCCATTTATTGTTGCGCGATATAGCATTGCCCAACTTGTCTGACTCGGATAGAGAGTCGCTGGATGCCGTAATAACCGCGGATGAGGTAGCTCTAGCTATTCGTTCCATTCGTTCGGGAAAGGCACTGGGCCCTAATGGCCTTCCCATTGAACTTTATAAGCTGCGCCCCGATAAAGTAGCCCTGTATCTTCGCGACATGTTTCTGGAATCGCGAGATATAGGCTCCCTCCCCCGTGATCAGCGTCTTGCGATCATAGTGGTGATTCATAAGGAAGGGGAGACGAGGGACCGCTGTGCATCTTATAGGCTGATATCACTCCTCAACGCAGAACCCAAGATTCTCGCTAAATTATTGGCCAATCGTATAATAATGGTGATTAGTGACTTGAATCATCCAGATCAATCGTGTTTCATCCATCATCAGAATACGGCCCTGAATCTGTGACATTTGCATGGCGTTCTCGCGAGGGCTTCATCATTGAGTGAAGGGTATTCAGTGGGCCCCAGACTTTGAAGATCGTATTTCGCTCTATGCGGACGATATACTGTTGTATCTGACGTCACCCAGGAAGTCGTTAATTGTTTTGTTTGATGTCCTCACATCCTTTAGTAGAAATTCAGGTCTAGTCATCAACTGGACGAAATCTTATTTATATGTCCTCTCGGGTGATGTCCCTCTATTGCCGCGCGGTTGTCCCATCCAAGTTACACATATGGGTTTTAAGTATCTGGGGGTGTATGTATCGTTGAATCAGACTGTCCGACATGAACAGAATTTGCTTCCACCACTAAACCGGTTGAAGCTGGACGTGGGGCGCTGGCGCAAGCTACCACTTTCGCCACTCGGCCGTGCGGCACTTTTTAAGATGATGTCATTGCCACGCTTTTTATATGCTGTTCAGAACACCTTCGATGTAATCCCCGCAAGCTATTTTCGGGCTATCGAGGGTCTCCAGAGGAAGTTAATTTGGGATGGGCATTGGCGCATCGCCCTCGCCAATCTGACGCTTCCATGGTATGATGGTGGTATCGCTCTCCCCGACATCAAACGGTATTACTGGGCATCTCAGTTGGGGGCCATTAATCATGGTATGTATGGCCCCGGACCGAACCCCGCGTTTGCTATGGACAGGTGGTTGTTGCCGGGGGGCGATTATTATAGAGTGCTTTATTCTAGACTAGATGGAGGGAAACTCTCGGGGCCCACGAAGATTGCGGTACGGATATGGAACTGCGCAAACAGTGCGATGGGTTGGAAAGATCGACTGACCCAGGCGACTCCGCTTTTTGCTTCCGAGAAGTTGGGTAGCTTGTGGAAAACGAAAGGATTTGAGAAATGGGATATGATTGGGATTAGTAAGGTGAGTGACCTCTGGGTCAAAGGCAAGTTTAAAACTTTTGAGGAATTACAAGCCAAGTTCCAACTTAGTAAAAATTAATATTTTCGATATGCCCAGGTCCGTCATGCCTTGCAGTCAGTTTTTCCGAGAGTGCAGACATTCCGGAGTCCTCTCCGCTTGAGGATAGAATACTGGACGGTCATGTGCCGGATAGTACTATCTCCTTGATCTACAAAAAGCTAATTAATGACAGGACTGACTTGTTGGTGCTCCTCCGGGACGTATGGACCCGAGATGGTCTTGAATTAGACGATGAGGATTGGCAGTCCGCAATCTCATCTCCTAAGGAGTTCGCGATTCCGGCCCGCTTCCGGCTGGTGCAACTTAAAATTCTGCATAGAGTCTATGTGACTGGCCCCCGTTTGATTAAAAGGGGCTATTCAGAGGATGGTCTTTGTAAGCGTGGCGGTGGGCTGCTCGGGACTTTTTTACATATAATTTGGGAATGTCCCGTAGTTGCTGCCTTCTGGAGTGGGGTGCATAATAAGATGGGGGAGGCTACTGGTGTTGATCTACAGCCTGAGGCTAGACATTGTCTCCTGAATGTTTGGGAACCAACTGACTATAATGTCGCACAGACCCAGTGGGCAACCTTGGGAAATATGGTGGCTAAGAGAGACATTGCACAACTGTGGGGTTCCCTGAGGCCACCCACGGTCGAGGCTTGGATGGAGAACATGGATTGGTGCATGTTCAGGGAGAAGACGGTCTATGTGGCACGGGGGAGACCCAGAAAGTGGAGTAAGGTTTGGGGTCAATGGAAAACCTACCGTGGATACATTTGCACCCCTCCCCTTTTGGATGTCCCTGAAGTTCCACTTTCCCCCTGACCTCCCATTCCCTGTAATGTAATGTATGTAACTGATCTGTACTTTGTCTCTCCACTGCTTCCCTTCCCTCACATGATTATATAATTTACTGTATGGTTCTTTTTCTTCTCCTCCTAGCTCCGACTGATATCCTACTGTACTGTATTTTTTTTGCCTTGTTTGTTTATCACTTTCAATAAAAAGATTTTTTTTAAAACCAAAAGAATGAAACAACAAATCCCAGAATGCAACTTTGCTGTTGGCTAAAAAAATCAAATGTTGACTGAAGATATCACTTAATCATTGATGAAAAGTATCTTATTACCTAGGCATTACCACTTTACCTCCTCACTCAAAGTGTCACTCGTAAGGCATTTGAATGGCAAACATAAAAACATACAAAACGTGGCAATTTATATGAGCAAACTAAAAACTTGTCAGCTACAAGCTCTAAGCACTATGCACCCTGCCATTACTGATCTATACAATACTTCTCTTGACTCTGCTTCAGTTCTTTGCTGTTGGAAAGAGGCAGAAATCGCACCTTTTATCAAGAAGTCTACGGATGACCCTTAGATCTTGAGTAGGTACAGGCCTGTCTCTCAGCTGCTCTATCCATCTAAAATCTTAGAAAATAAAATCACTAACCATTTCTGAGCCTTTTATTGAATCTAACAGTTTCGACAATCACAGACAAGCTGACTTTCGCCCCCAGCATGACACAATGGTTTGCTTTGATCGCTGTAGTTGGTGATTTACAGATGCTTTTTGGTAGTGGTGATAGAGCCTCTCTCATTCTTTTAGATCTGAGTGCAGCCTTTGATACTGTGTACAATAGTTGTCTCTTAAACATAGGTATCTGTGACACAGTATAAACCAGCATACATTGTTTCGCTTCTTAATATTATATAAATATAAAAAAAGCGCTTAGCAGCCTACTTCTCTACAAACCTAATAAGCCAATGTACCAAAAAGGTAAATTACTATGGCCCAGATGTAGGTAAAATAGATTTACCGATTTTTAATTACCGAATTTTACCGATTCGGTAATTAAAAATCGGTAAATCTAAGGGGTGGATATGTAGGAACATCCAGATGTTCCTTTTACCGAATCGGTAAAAATCTGTATTTACCGATTCGGTAAATACCGACCATCCTATGGGCTTTGCAGCCCATAGGAATGAATGGGCATTACCGATTCGGTATTTACCGAATCGGTAAATACTGAATTCCACAAGGGTGCAGGGGGTGTCACTTTGACACCCTCTGGCACCCCCAAAAGAGGCTCGGCTGCCATGTGGCAGGCATACCTGCTCTAAGGGCAGGTCTGCCTGTCATATGGCAAAGGTGTGCATGCACACATGTGCATGCACACCGGAATCGGTATATTACCATCAAATATATTTGATGGCAAAATACAGATTCGGTAAGGGTTGTGGGATTCAGAAGAGTCCCACCTACATATCAAATTTATCGAACAGGTAAAAATACTGATTCGGTATTTTACAGATTCGGTAAATTTACCGATCGGTAAATTTACCGAATCTGTAAAATATGTGTCCCTACATACCATTTAGTAAATACCGGTAGGTAACGGCCGAAAATACCGATTTTCGGACGTTACCGACCGACCTACATCCGGCCCTATGTAACTTAAAATTTAGCAAACATAATAAGCACAAACACATTACCATTAACCCCTTCGCTGCTAGGCCTTATCCCCTCAAGTGCTAAGCCTTTTTTTCGCAACTTAGGGTTGTTCGAACTTAGGCCTCCATTACTTTTTGCCCACATAAGATATCCAAGCCCAATTTGCATCCTATTTTTCCAACATCCTGGGGAGCCAAAATGTATCCAGGTTTTGGGGATTCCTTTGGAGGAAATTGAGAAAATAGCCAAAATATAGCTAACTTTTTTAGGTTTTGGGAAAAAAGCAAAAAAGGGTGTTGCTGTTCTCCCCTGCAAATAGCATCAAGGAAGGGTCTGCAGTCAATGAATTAATGAAAAATGTATTGCACAGTTACTTAAAACCATTTGCAGTGTAACAAAAGCATTTAAAATCAGAACGTTAAAATGAATTAATTTCAGAGTTTAACTAATTTCATTTCAGAGACAATACGATGAAAAATAAAAAAGCTAAAAAGTGAATAGTTGCATATGAGGCATTATGATGAAAGTTATTATGGTAATTTTTAAAATATACCTTGATCCGTCAACGGCAAGTCTACTTTCTCATGGTTTTCTCATGGTTTTTAGACTTGCCATGGGTTGGTTGGCCCTCCGTAGATGGATTTTAGCATGCTCTTCAGGCTTCCATCCGGAGCTTTAAGTATTTGGTAATGATATTTTGCTTGCAAACCCAAGTATTCTTTGTTCTGTTGCAACAGGCCAAACTCCAGGCAAATCATTCTTGTCCCGAGTCGCTCAACCAGCACCCGAGATAATTGTAAGACAGCGATTATCTCTTTACGCACGTGCCAAAGATCAATACTTTGGTCTTGTCTGGGTTTATTGTTAATTCATTAATCTAGTTGTAGGTGTTTAAAGCTTCTAATCCCCTTTGGAGCCCTGTTTTTGTATGATCCATCACACGTAGATCATCTGCATATTGTAAAATTAGAAATTTGTTATCTCCGATATTAGGGACTGCTTGGTTGGCATTATTGAGCATCTTGCCCACGTCTGCTGTATGTAAGTTGAATAGTGTTGAGGCTACTACGCATCCCTGTTTTAGGCCTTGATTTGAGCGACACATTTTTGTTGTGGTGCTGTTTACTAATTTGACTTTGATACAAATGTTACTATATAGCGAGATAATGGCGTTGAGGAGGCCTGGTGCAATTTGCCAGTTGCACAATTTAGACCTGAGCTTGCATCGTGGCACCCCATCGAAGGCTGCTGAGTAGTCTACGAAACAGGCAAAGACTGTTTTTTTGTTTCTGACGTTAGCTTGCTGGCTTAAGTATGATATAGCCGTGATGTTATCAATTGTCTAACAACCTTTGCGAAACCCTGTTTGATAGGGGGAAGGATTTAATTTTCCTCAACCCATCTGTTTGATTCTGTTAATACAGTACTTACGTGGGCTTTCCCTTCGATATCCAGGAACGCGATTAATCTGTATTTTTTGGGTTTTGAGTTATCACCTTTCTTGTAAATAGGTCGTAAAGTTGCCCCGCACCACGAGTTTGCCACCCTGGGTGACCGCTCAGCCCTCCACAGTGCTTGGTCGCCCCACTCACTGCTGCCGCTCCTGCCTGCCTTTGCCGCCTCCTGCCTGCAGATTCCTTCGCTCGCTGCCCGCTGCTCCTGGGAATTTCCCGCTGCTCCTGGGAATTTCCCGCTGCCCGCTGCTTCTTGGAATTTCCCGCCGCTGCCTCCCTGCGGCCCCACCCCCCTGTGATTCCATTCGCCGCCCCGCTCCCGCCACCCAGCTGCTCCTCCCTCCCGGCTCCTTACTTAAGGGGACCGTAGGGGACCACAGAGTGTGACCGCTCAGCCCTCCACAGGGCTTGGTCACCCCACTCACTGCTGCCGCTCCTGCCTGCCTTTGACGCCTCTTGCCTGCAGATTCCTTCGCTCGCTGCCCGCTGCTCCTGGGAATTTCCCACTGCTCCTGGGAATTTCCCGCTGCTCCTGGGAATTTCCCGCTGCCCGCTGCTTCTCGGAATTTCCCGCTGCTGCCTCCCTGCGGCCCCACCCCCCTGTGATTCCATTCGCCGCCCCGCTCCTGCCACCCAGCTGCTCCTCCCTCCCGGCTCCTTACTTATGATGCCCCCAGAGCGACCGCGCAGCGGACGCGTGCAGCGGGAGCGCCGATTGAGCGCCGAAGGTGCGCCAAAGGTAAGTCCGTCTGCGCCCGTCCGCGCCTGGCCCGAGCCCAGCGCCAGGACCCTTGGCCCTCCCCGCCGAGGCAAGACGACCCGACTGACCTACGACGCTGCCACTCTCAACGCACTCAATGCCGGCCAGACCCACGCCTGCTGCCGAGCCACCCCGAGACGCGCCCACAGACCCTTCACCTGCTGCAGCTGCTAGTTCACCTGCCTCCGAACCTGCCCCGCACCCGCCAAGACAAACACCAGCAGCAACCACCTCAAGTGCATCCTGATCAACACCCGCTCCGTCCACAGACATGCCATGGAACTCTGGAACCTCCTCGACGCTACATCACCGGACGTCGCCTTCCTCACGGAAACCTGGATGAACGCCTCCTCTGCACCCGACATCGCCATCACCATCCCGGACGGGTACAAGATCATCAGGAGGGACCGCATCAACCAGACCGGAGGTGGCATCGCCATCGTCCACAGGAACACCATCCGCATCACGACCGACGCCAACGACTCCTTCGCCGCAGCCGAACATCTCCACTTCCAGATTCACACCGACTCTAAGACGACCCTCAGAGGCACCCTCGTCTACAGACCCCCGGGACCACGCACACAATTCAGCGAAGACATCACAGACTTCATCAGCCCGCACGCCCTCCCCTCCACTGACTACATCCTCCTCGGGGACCTCAACTTCCACCTGGAGAACAACAAGGACCGCAACACCACCGCCCTGCTGGAAAACCTCGCCAACCTCGGACTCAAGCAACTGGTCAACACCCCCACCCACTACGCCGGCCACACGCTTGATCCCGTCTTCTCTTCCAGCAAGTACATCACCTTCAGCCACGCCACCGGACTCCACTGGACCGACCACAGCTGCGTCCACTTCAGCTTCAAAAGATCCACGACCCACCACCACCCGCAAACAGGTATCTCACAGGAATTGGAGCAAGATCACCGCAGACCAGCTCACCACCTCCCTCAGCCAGAGCCCACCCGCCAACACAACGGACCCCAACGAAGCAGCCCGCAACTTCACACAGTGGCTGACCGCCTGCGCTGATGACCTCGCGCCACTAAAGAACCCTCCCAGCAGACCCAGAAGCAAGAAGGCATCCTGGTTCACCGACGACCTCAAGGACTCCAAGAAGACCTGCCGCACGGTCGAGAAAGCCTCGCTCCTCGACCGGACCACCGACAACATGACCGCCCTCAAACACGCTACCCGCAAGCACCACCAGCTCATCCGCACCACCAAGAAGAAATCCCTGAAGGAACGACTGGACAAAAACGCCCACGACAGCAAAGAGCTCTTCACTATCGTCAAGGAGTTCTCCAACCCCAGCACCGGCACCAACGACATTACTCCGTCACAAGACCTCTGCGACTCCCTCGCCTCGTTCTTCCACCGCAAGATCGCCGACATCCACAACAGCTTCGGCGCCCCACCCACGCACCCAACCGTCAAACCAACGCCCCCCACCGCCACCCTTCCCACCTGGACCACGGTGACCACCGAAGACACAGCCCGCACGATGAACACCATCCACTCCGGATCACCGACCGACCCCTGCCCACACCACGTCTTCAACAAGGGCGACTCCACCATCGCACCCCAACTCCGGAACATCATCAACGCCTCCTTCAACACCGCCACCTTGCCGGAGAGCTGGAAGCACGCCGAGATCAGCGCCCTCCTGAGGAAACCTACAGCGGACCCCACCGATCTCAAAAACTTCCGCCCCATCTCGCTCCTCCCTTTTCCTGCTAAAGTCATCGAGAAGATCGTCAACAGACAGCTGACTGCCTTCCTCGAGACAAACGGATCCCTCGACCCCTCGCAGTCCGGCTTCAGAGCCAACCACAGCACCGAGACTGCCCTGATCGCAGCCACCGACGACATCCGGACCCTGCTCGACAAGGGGGAAACAGTGGCCCTCATCCTCCTGGACCTCTCCGCTGCGTTCGACACGGTCTGCCACCGCACCCTAGTCCAGCGCCTCAGCAACATCGGTATCCAAGAGAAGGCACTGGAGTGGATCATCTCGTTACTCGCCGGAAGAACACAAAGAGTCCGCCTCCCCCTGTTTCGCTCCGAGGCCACCGAAGTCATCTGCGGCGTCTGAGGAAAATTGAATTTTGCCTTGTCATATGTGCCTACGTGTTCCCCATCCTATGTTATATGTGCATGATCGATATGCATATATCCCCTTATGATCGATTAAAGACGCAATTATAGTTGTGTCCAACTTTAGTATGCCAGTTTCCAGTTCTCGTGAAAGCAACGAGTATTAAGCCTATGTTGCCACGTTTTACAGTGTGCACGTTATATTCACCGCATTGTCCCCGTTTCTAGGCCTCAAAGGGCCCGGACACCAGATTCAAGTTCCAGTCTTCTGAACCCACTCCGAGGAGCGATGCAGCCCCCACCTGCATCCCTGACCCTTCACTTACTTCCTGCCGCGCAGCGCGGTGCCCGGCCTGGCTCTGCCTGCCTGTCTGCCAAGAATATGTTATGCCTCTAGTTATCAGTTCAGCTCTCCGTCTTCACATTCCTAAGCTAGCGAACCACATAAACAGCTTCAGCTATAGTCTAGTCTTTCTGTCTCCATGTAAGAGAATTACGGTATTAATATTCAGGAAGATTCATAGCCCACGCAATACATGTAGAATATATGCATGCACCAGCCTTAGTGTCAAGTAGCCTTTGCCCTGATAACTTTTAGATCCTATCAACATGTACTCCAAACACCAGATACCAGATATGCTATAGGTACATGTCGTCCTGACACCGCAGACTTTAGTCTCCTCTTCTAGTGCAGAAGTCATAGCCCCCAGTTCTCCCCGGTAACACGTCATTGCCCGTTTGCGCGCACCACTAGGTTAAAGGTACCAGCTGCTCAGGTAGCCCCCTCCATGTTTCCGCCCATTCATGACACTTCTGTGACGTTCTCATCACATGTCTACGTGCACGCCCTGTGCACGCCTTCTTTTCACGCCCATGTGTTCTTATCTTACGCTTGTCACTAGTTACGCCTACTGTATGTAATGTAATTGTGATGTCTTACTATATATACCTTGTACTGTTGATGAAACGTTGCAGCTGCCTCTCTATTTTATTTCAGGCTGTCCCGATCCTGTCCCTTCCCTTTTGCCTGAATAAAGCCCGTTCGACTCAGATACATCGGATCCTGCCTCTTATTTATTGAGCTATCTGTTATTATTAATGTATTCAAAAATAGTACCGGTATTTAATTATTTATTTACCACATAAATGGCGCCCGAACAGGGACGTGCCCCTTCCCCACGCGCCGGCGATGTAACGCAGGCCCCCTGACCCTTCTACAGCCGTGACGGACCTCTACCGTGCACGTGCAGATATTTCTGCTTCAAGTCTCCCTCAGGCCCACGGAGGAGACGGAAACTGCGGTCCGGCATCCAGACGAGGCGGTGTGGAATGCGGTTCGTCCCGACCAGAGCCCAAGCCGAGAGAGCAAGGTCCGAGGTATCCGGAGGCCCACCTGTAACCGAAGTCCGAAGTTCGTAGTCCGGCGTCGTAGCAGTCCAGTCCGAGGCCTTCCAGTTTCTGCTTCCCGGTGAGTACCGTTGCGGGGGAAGTATCTAGACAGGTTCAGTAGTTTGTTCCTGGTCCGATGGGTTTGGGTACACAGATCCAGTCCGAAGTATTCACCTAGGTGGATACGGTATGACGTGTCTCTTTATGAGACCGGTATGTTCTGTACTGTTTTAGCAGTGCATCCAGTAATTCTAGTAAGTCCGTTCTCGAGAAATTCATGTGTTATGTTTTCAGTGTATCTGCTCGAACTGTCATTAATGTATTTCTATGTCGTGGTATGAGTGATTTGTTTGCCATTTTATTACTGTGATTATTGTGTATTGTGTTCCAAGTATAACTCAGTCATGCCTCTGTTCTCGAAATTACGTCAGATAAAAACCAGAAAAGGGTTACTCGAAGAAGCAGTCCCTCTCCCTCCTAGGGACAGTCCAGGACATTTCATGTATCACAAGCATGGCTTAGATGCCATATTATATCTAGACTTATGGGTCGATTATACGAAAGATCTTGAAGAGAAATATAGATGGCCTGTATCAGGTACATGGGATGCCGAGTGCATCATGCGAGTAGAAGAAGCATTATGGAAAAAGAAAGCCAGACAGTCCCAGAAAGATGCCATCGAGATATGGCGCAAAGAATCTCATAAAAGAACCGAAAAAGAATTCAGAAAAACAGAATTAAGTAGGGAATCCGCAGAAAAAGCCCAAGAAAGGGAGTTAATCGAAGAAGGTGAACGAGTTAGATCAGAACAGTCAGACAGAAAGAGAAATACCCTTATTAAAGGTATGTATTCTCTTCTTGCCGAGGGCTTGCCGAAGGCAACCCCGGAAGCACCCTGTAATTTACCGCCACCATTGGTCCCGATTAAGCTACGTCATAAACCGACCGCAGCTGAAATTTTTCTTTCGTCCTAGTTGGACGATACAGTCCCAGAATATGCAAATCCTATTCCGCCCGCTCACGCTCAGCATCCTGTAAATAATGTAATTCCTGTTCCTCCAGCCACTGGTCCCGGGGGTCAAGTTAATGTGCCAGTACCCCCGGACCAGCCCACAGTAAGTGTACCCGTTTTGCCAGTAACTATGCCAGCACGTACAGTATTAACTGATGATTCTAGTTCAGGAGCAGTGGGGGGAAGTGCTCCTATCACCCCGCCCCAAGTTAGACGACTGACGCCGCGAGACGCAGCGTTACAGCGTACGCCAAAACTAGCTACATACGCAGACCTCAAGCGACTTCTTACGGAATGTATATATGATCCAGTTCCAGGCGATGATCACATGGTATTATATTCAGTACGTTTAAGACGGGTTGCCAACTTTTTGGTCACCCTGCCCGACATGAAGGAACATCTAGACAGAATATATCGTTTTGTCCGTACAGGAGAGAATCCAGGAAGTATTCACGAAGCTATGGCACACAGAAAAGCCGAGACTCAACATATGATTTTACAATTCTTGATTAACTGTTTAATAAGAGAACAAGATTATCCTGATAAAGACAAAGACGAGATGAAAGGTCTGACTAGGTGGAGTGACAATATAGCCGAGGGAAAACACAGAACACAAGGTAGTGTAGAAAGCATGTACAAGAAAATTCGTAAGGAAATTATAAGTATACACCAGAAAGAGGAAGCAAAAAGAGCAACCGAGAAAGAGAATGACTCTTCTAGTGAAGAGGTAGATAGCGAGAATCCCTCCAGAATAGCGTATGTAGGTAGAACTAGATTTTCCGACAGACATTCACATCTAGGTTACAAGAAAGTTTTTCCTCCTCCAGTATCAGAACAGTGTTCTCTTGAACAAGTATTCCAGGCCACCGATCAAATTCTGAAATCACGAATAGGTTATAGTGAGCTTAGTACAATGCATGAACAAGAACTAGCCCGATCAGCAGTCCGATGGACTAGTGATTCTACCACTTTTCCAGATGAAATAGTGGCCCAAACGTTTCTGAAACTGCCCCCAGCCGAGCAACGTCTGGTGGGTATGTATATGATCCAGCACCTCATCACATTGTATGAGGATCAGCATTCTGATCCAGGTCCTTTACATGATGTACTGAACGAGTTACTCCTAAACAGATGGAAAGGTCTAGGTACCGATTTAATTAGTGTCATATTAGAACAGTGTGGAAAAGTAAATTTTGCCATGTTCTGTGTCCCTACGTGTCATCCATCATATGTTATGTGTGCATGATTAAATATGCATATGCATTCCCTATGTTCGATTAATGACGCAATTACAGATGTGTCCACCTCTAGTATGCCGGTTTCCAGTTCTCGTGAATACTACGAATATCAGGCCTATGTAAAGCTACGTTGCCACGTTTCTCAGTGTGCACGTTATTCTATTGAAAAGTCCCGTTTCTAGGCCTCAAAAGGGCCTGGACACCAGATTCAGCTCCTGTCTCATGAAGCCTCGCTGAGGAGCGATACAGCCCCCACCTGTATCCTCGACCCTTCACTTACTTCCTGCCTTGCAGTGCCCGGCTCACCCTGGCTCTGCCTCTGAGTCTGCCAAGAATATGTTATGATTCCAGTTATCAGTTCAGTCCTCCTTCTCTGCATTCCTAAAGCTACTGAATCGCATCGATAGTTTCCGTCATTGTCTAGCCTTCACGTCTCCACGTTAGAGAAATACTGCATTTAATGGTCATTTAATATTCTTCATCACGCACTACATGTAGAATAATGCATGGTCCAGTCTTAGAATCAAGTTAGCCTTTCCCCTCCTGACTTCTAGTTTATATCAACATGTTCTCTAAACATCAGATACTAGATGCTGTTTAGGTACATGTCACCCTGACTCTCCAGACTTCAGTCTCTGCTCCTAGCACAGAGTTCATAGCCCCCAGCTTCTCCTAGTAACACGTCATTGCCAGTTTGCGTGCACCATCAGGTTAGAGGTCCCGGCTCCTCAGGTAGCCCCCTCCATGGTTGCCGCCCCATTCATGACATATTCTGTTACGTTTGCATCACATGTCTATGTATACGCCCTGTTACACCTCTTTTTACCCTTATCTTTCGCGACTGCTACGCGCCACGCCTTTTGCTCCACCCACTGCTACGCCTATTGCAATGTAATGCTATGTGTTTGCGTTATGTATATATGCTCATGCACTGTTATTAAAAAGTTGTTCCCCTTGTCCCGATCCTGACCCCGGCAGCGCTGCTGGGCCTTACCATCCTGTTCCTGTCCTTTATGCTGTAATAAACCTGCAAACTCCTACTACCTCGAATCTTGACTCTTATTTATTGAGCTATCTGTTATTCATTTATGCAGTCAAAAATAGGGTATTATTTATTTATTTACCACATAATGGCGCCCGAATAGGGACTTGCCCTTTCCCCACGCGTCGGTGAAGCCACGCCGACCCCCTGACCCTCTGCAGTCGTGACGGAACTCTTCTGCGCACCGGCAGATATTTCTGCTTCAAGTATCCCTCAGGCCCACGGAGGAGACGGAGGAGGCGGTCCAGCATCCAGACGAGACGGTGGAGGAACGCGGCGAGTCCTGACCAGAGCCCAAGCCGAGAGTCCAAGGTCCGAGGTATCCGGAGGCCCACCCGTAACAGAAGTCCGAAGTTCGTCCGTCCGGCGTCCAAGCAGTCCCGTCCAGTCTGAGGCCTTCCGTTCTTGCTGCCCGGTGAGTACCGTTACTGGGGTAGTATCTAGACAGGGTCAATTTAATTGACTCTGGTCCGTGGGTTGGTGGTACACAGACCCACAAACGAAGTGTCCACTTCGGTGGATGCGGGTCCTGACGTGTCTCTTTATGAGACCGGTAAGTTTCGTACTGTTTCAGCAGTGCACCTAGTTTCTGTTCCAGTCAGTTCTGTTCTCGAGGAAATTCATGTATTCTGTGTTCCGTATTCCAGGTAGTATTCTGTTCGAACTGTTATTTTTGAATGTTCTTCATGTATTTTAATGTCGTGGTATGAATGGGGAATAAGTATCGTGTTCATTGTGTATTGTATTGTGTCTAGATTACAGTCCAGTCATGCCCTTTTTTTCTAAGTTACGTCAGTTAAAAACTAGAAAGGGTCTGCTGGAAGCAGCAGTTCCAGTTCCGCCTAGGGACAGTCCAGGTCATTTTATGTATCAGAAGCATGGCATAAGCGCCATTTTGTATCTAGATTTATGGGTAGAGTATACCAAACAGTTAGAAGAAAAGTATAGATGGCCCGTATCGGGTACATGGGATGCCGAGTGCATCATGCGAGTAGAAGAGGCATTATGGAAAAAGAAAGCCAGACAGTCACAGAAAGATGCCATCGAGTTATGGCGCAAAGAAGCTTATAAAAGAACTGAAAAAGAAATCAGAAAGTCAGAATTAAGTAGAGAATCCTTAGAACGAGCACATGAAAAAGAACTAATCGAGATAGGTGAACAAGTCAAAGCCGAACAGTCAGACAGACAGAGGCATGCCCTTATTAGGGGTATGTATCCTCTCCTTGCCGAGGGCTTGCCAAAAGCGACCCCAGAGGCATCCAGTAATTTCCCGCCACCATTAGTTCCGACCAAGTTACGTCACAAACAGACCGCAGCTGATATTTTTATTTCGTCCTATTTGGACGACACAGTCCCAGAATATGCAAATCCTGTTCGCGCTCCGCCAGTCCCTGTAAATCAGGCACTTCTCGCTCCTCCAGACACCGGAGTACCTGTTACGGTAACCCCGGTCCAGCCCGCCATACAAGTCCAGCCTACATTTCCATTTCCCACTCTGCCAGGACGAAGAGCCTCAGTAGACGACTCTAGTTTAGGGGCCGCAGGGGGAGGTACTCCTCAAACCCCGCCGCCACACAAGCGTTTAACGACAGCCGAATTACATATGCAAGCATCACAGCGTACGCCCAGACATCAGACTGTAGCAGAAATAAGAAAATCCCTTGCCGAATGCGGCTATGATCCAGTCCCAGGCGAGGATAATATGGTTCTATATTCATTCCGCGTAAGAAAGGTGGCCGAGTATCTCGTCACCCTACCGAATATGAAAGAAGATCTAGACAGAATATATCGTTTCATCCGTACAGGGGATGATCCAGAAAGCATTGGCGAGGCCATGTCTCAAAGGAAAGCTGAGACCCAGCTCATGATATTAAAGTTTCTGATCAATTGTCTAATAAGAGAACAAGATTACCCGTCTAAAGATCCGGCTGAAATGAAAACCCTGACAAGGTGGAGTGATAATATAGCCGAGGGTAAGCACAAGACCGTCGGTGCTATGGAGAGTATGTACAAGAAAATCCGTAAAGAAATAATAAAGTTACACGAACAGCGTAAAGCAGCACAAGTAAGCGAGAAAGAAAGTAACTCTGATCCTGAAGAGTTAGACGACGAGAATCCCGACAGAATAGCGTATGTAGGAAAATCTAGATTTCCAGATCGCCATTTACGCCTAGAACACAAGTCTATTTTCCATCATCCAGTACCAGAACAAGGTTCTCTAGAACAAGTGTTTCAAGCTACCGATCACATTCTGAAATCACGAATCGGTTACAGTGAGTTAAGTACCATGCATGAACAAGAACTAGCCCGATCAGCAGTCCGATGGATTACTGATTCTACCACTTTTCCAGACGAAATAGTGGCACAAATGTTTCTGAAAATGCCCCCAGCCGAGCAACGACTGGCGGGTATGTATATGATTCAGCACCTCATTACATTGTATGAGGGTCAGCACTCTGATCCAGGCCCGTTACATGATATCCTGAACGAGTTACTCCAGTATAGATGGAAAGGTTTAGGTACCGATTTAATTAGTGTCATTCTAGAACAGCGTCACAAATATAGAACGTTTTTGAACCCGCATTTTGTTCATGTCTCACCCCCAGAAAGTAAACCATTTTACATGGAGAGACAGAATCCGTTACGAGAAGTCCACCCAGTTAGAGGAACGGGTGGCGAACTAGAACGAGTGTTTGTTTACACTCCGATTACAAAGATGGAACTCCTAGAGATGAAGAAATTAATTCCCTGTCATGATAAAGATCCAGCAGGGTTCCATAGAGAATTAAAAGACATGCTCCGTATGGGAGAATACACGTATCCAGATATAATTAAAATGTTAAAAGTTCTGCTGCCCGCAGGGGTGTATGAAAAGCTCAAGGAAAAAGAATGGGAGGTGGGAGAGAAAAAGATCGATTGGGCAGTTCTAGAAGCTGAAGATAAGGCACGAGTACCAGGTACCGGTCTTGGAGCGAAATGTAAAGAATTACCAGAATTATTAATACAAGTTTTACCTAGACTATTGACAACTAGAAAAGAAGACTGGGATGCAATCTCAGCCTGTAAACAGAAACAAGACGAAGATATTAGTGATTTTTATTCCAGATTTGAGAAATGTTTTAGCATCAACAGTGGCCTCAAGACAAGTAGTGAGTCATACCCTCACCTTTTTGTTACTAAATTAGTCGAGAATTCATGTCCACAAATTAAAAATCGAGTTTTGAAAGTCGAAAGTACCTGGCAAGCTAATACCCCATCCCAGATGTTGCAGATGCTCCAATACAGCCAGAATAGGATCAGGGAAGAACAAGAACACGAGAGAAAACGTATGAAAGACACAAAAATGAAAGTACTAGTTGCACAATCTGTTCCTCAAGACAGTCAGAAGAGGGGTCCGAATCAAGCCAGTCATCCTGCAGCTCCCGTTAAAGGGAACTGCAATTATTGTAAACAGCCAGGTCATTTTATAAACGAGTGTGCAGTTCTGAAACACAACATAGCTACCGGTAAGACTAAAGAAAGACCACGTCCGCCTAGACAAGAACAAGTTTCACAGATTCCTCAGCCACAGAATGCGCCACAGACAGTTACAGCTCCGCAGCCTATCGCTGCAACACAGCACGTCACACAGCAGATGTACCAGTATGCACAGTCTGAGTATCCAGAGTACCAACAGTATTCATGAAACAGCCTAGAGAGGGAGGTAGGCTTGCCTCTCATCGAGATACCTGCAGATCAAGAAGGTCCCTATGTTCACAGTCAAGTATTAGGGAAAGACAGAAAGTTTTTGATTGATACAGGGGCAAGTAGGACCACAATTAGTCACGCCGAAGTTCCAGGGGCTCCGCTCTCAGGCTCAAGAAATGTTTCCCTTGGATTTTCAGGAAAACCTATCGTAAATGAAATTTCAAAGCCAGTTACTCTAGAAGTAGGTCCATTGTCCCGTACCACTGATCTGTTACTTACTAAGTCATGTCCAGAAAACCTATTAGGCATTAAAACACTGAAAGAGTTAGGTGCAGTTATATGCTGTTCCCCAGAGGGAATACGATTGTTCCTACGTGACTTTAAGGGTCACTATGTATTACGAGATTTTGATCCCAGATTGTCTAATGTTCCGCAGCATCTATGGGCGCAAGGTCCAACTGATGTTGGTTATATGCAAATCACACCCTATCGTGTGACTCTCAAGCCAGGTGTAGTGTTACCACGAATCAGACAGTACAGATTGCCACCTGAGGCTGTAGCAGCCTTATCCAAAATTATTGACGAGCTCATGGCTCAAGGAGTGGTTGTAGAAACTGACTCCAACGTATGCAATTCTCCGATCATTCCAGTCATGAAACGTACTGATCCAAATGCACCCCCAGTATATCGATTAGTGATTGACCTACGAGAACTTAATAAGTGTATTATTCCTCAGTACCCAGTCGTTCCAGATATCTCTTCCCTATTGACAGCCATTGATTCCGAAGCCACGTTCTTTACTGTAATCGACCTCAAGAACGCGTTTTTCAGTGTCCCTATTCATCCAGACAGCCAGTTCCTTTTCGGATTTTGTTTAAATGGAAGGAGCTATATGTTCACACGCGCTCCTCAAGGTTTCACAGAAAGCCCTAGCATTTACAGTCAAGCACTTAAAAGACAACTAGACAACATTCACATGCCAACTGACACTGCCCTGCTCCAGTATGTCGATGATCTACTGATCACAGCCCGTTCTGAACGTGCTTGCGAGCGAGCATCCCTTACAGTCTTGTATTTCCTAGCCGAGATGGGGCACAAGGTGTCCCCTTCTAAGCTTCAATTCTGTGTCCAGCAAGTGGTCTACTTAGGACACTTACTGTCCAAGAGGGGTAGGCAGTTGACACCAGACCGTATCCAGTTAATAGCGAGTCTTCCTCAGCCCAAGACCCAGAAGGAGGTACGTGCTTTTGTCGGCCTTACTTCTTACTGCAGACAATGGATTCCTCAGTATGCATTTCTAGCCAAGCCACTGATACAGTTAACGACACAGGAGGCAGCCGTATCGACTGTCCTCCCTTGGACATCTGAACATACACTCAGTTTCAATGAGTTAAAGAAAGCCCTATGCCAAGCTCCAGTTCTAGCGACACCGAACTACAGTAAGCCTTTTACACTTTTCGTCACTGAACGCGTAGGTACAGCATTATCTGTTCTCACACAAGATCAAGCAGGACAATACAAGCCCTGTGCTTATTTTTCGAGCACATTAGATCCTGTAGCCCAGGCTCTGCCTGCGTGCCTCAAGTCAGTTGCAGCCACAGCACTAGCTATCAGACAAAGTGATTCCATAGTATTAGGACATTCCTTGACAGTACAAGTTCCACATTCCGTGGAAGTTCTTTTAAACCGAACACAGACTCAGCACTTGACAATTGCACGTTTAACAGGTTATGAATTGACACTGTTCCAGCCACACATAGAAATCAGACGCTGCAACATCCTGAACCCTGCTACACTGTTACCATCAGTTACTCCGAATTCTGCCGCACATGACTGTGTGGAAGTAGTTAACATTACGACAAAGCCAAGACAAGATCTGACAGATGTTCCGTTACCAGACCCCGACCTGACACTTTATGTGGATGGTTCATGTATGAGAACAAGTACAGGAGAACTAGTCGCCGCGTATGCAGTGACTACTGACACTGAAGTTATTGAAACACACCGTATTGACACCCTGTCCGCTCAAGCAGCAGAGCTAGTTGCTCTGACACAAGCCTGCATACACGCCAAGAACTTGAAAGTTAATGTTTACACAGATTCACGCTACGCATTTGGAGTTGTACACGACTTCGGAGTGCTCTGGCAAGAGAGAGGTTTCATGACTTCTCATGGAACCAAGATTCAGCATGGTCTCCTTATTCAAGCTCTGTTAGATGCCATACATTTACCGACATCTATCGCTATCATGAAGTGCAAAGCACATACGAAAGTTACTGACACCATTTCTCAAGGTAACGATCTAGCAGATCGCACAGCCAAGCTTACAGCACAGACTCTAGACATTTCAGTTAACATAACACACACTCCAGATCCGATTACATGTATGACAGTTAAGGACCCTACACAAGATGTCATAGATATCCAGTTACATGCTACTCCCGAAGAAATCAAGAAATGGTCCGAACAAGGAGGGGTCCAGACAGATCAAGGATGGTTAACGAAGGGTAGAGCCACATGGTTTCTCCCCGACTCTATGGTTCAAGTCATTATCAATACCGCACATAGTCCAGCACATTTAGGAGAAAAAGCTATGTTAGACAGTATCCAGAACATTTGGTTCAACAAGCATTTACGAGCTGCAGCCAAGCAGAAAATCCGTACCTGTATGATATGTTGTCAGTTTAATCCAGGTAAAAGTGTCCCGGTGGAACAAGGTGGATTCCAGCCTCCTGACCACCCTTTTGAAGTCCTCCAGATGGATTATATTCAGATGGAGCGATGTCGAGGTTTCAAGTATGTCCTTGTAGTTGTATGCGCTTTGTCCAGGTGGACAGAAGCATATCCAGTCCCAGATTACACAGCCGCGACCACTGCCAAGCAGTTGGTTCGTGAGTTCTTCCCCCGTTATGGACTCCCTAGAGTCGTATATTCTGACAACGGCCAGCCATTCTCATCTGAGTTAATGAAGCATGTTTCCCTGTTGTTAGGGTACCAGTGGAAGTTCCATTGTGTACGCCATCCTGAAGCAGCAGGTCTCGTAGAGAGACATAACCAGACCCTGAAAATCCGCATCGCTAAAGTGTGTAAAGAGAAAGGTGTGGACTGGCTAGTAGCTCTGCCAGTCGCTTTATTTTATATGCGCATGGTCGCACATTCCAGATCAGGTCTGTCCCCGTATGAGGTCGTTTTCGGCCGCCCCCCTAACATGTGGGGTACTCCTAGACCCCGAAGTATTACCGATGTTTCAAGTAATATGCTGACAGATTACCTAGCTTCCTTGATGTCTGCCCTCAACTCTTGTCGTTCACAGGTTGCCGCCGCATTTCCAGACAATACCGAGGTGGCACCGCATGAAATCGTTCCAGGATCCATGGTCCTTGTCCGCAATTTTGACCGCTCAAGTCCGCTGGAGCCACGCTGGAAAGAGCCCCGACAGGTCCTCCTCGCCACCCGTACAGCCGTGAAGTTGGAGGGTCGCAAAGGCTGGGTGCACCTTTCACATATAAAAAAGTTTTATGGACTGAAACCCGTCTCAAAGAACATTTCCCAGGATTTGAAGGATTGCCAAAATATTGTTCTCAAGGACTGTCCCGCAAAAGACATTGCTACAAACCCTCCCCTGTTAGAGAAAACTCCGCAACAGGAGTATAAGTTGAAACTCCGGTCTAGTAAAATAAGTCAGCCAGTTTGATTGTCTAAGTCCTCCCCTAGGTGAAACGGTTAAACTGTTTCTGACATGTATAAAATAGACCCCCATAGTGAGAGAGTTAGTCAAAACTCTATTCGATGTATCGTTTTTCTATGTTTCATATTGTTTCTCAGCATTATGATTTCCTGCACCAGTTATGCATTTTTCTTGTATTTCCCAGTTCTTCATGTAAATAAGTCTGCTAATGCTACAGTAGAGCACACGTTTAGTGATCTGCCTCCTCATGAACTCTCTTACCGCCTCGCTATGAAAAATAATTCTTTCATCCGCATGTTACATTACTCACATCAGACCAGCAATGCCACTAATTGCTGGGTGTGTGGTCGACTCCCCCCTTTCCAGATACCGAAGGGAGTTCTGCCACTTTTTCCTTATCCTTTTTCACATAATGGTTCGTGTGGAGCATGGTCCACGTTAACGTCATCCTCAACAGATATGTCTTTTCTTAACAGTACATGTTTTCCAGACAAGCAAGGTCTCCCCCACAGAACCGGGTTAGATCTAGAAAATGAAGTGTATAATTTAGGTAACTATTCTTCGAATTTCATGGTCCTGAATGTTCAGTCTGATACTACTCCAGACTTACCTGCTATTTCAGTACTACCAGTTAAAGGCGAATTATGTGTCCGAAATAATGGTTCTGTACACGTAGGACATAGTGATTGTACTACTATTGTCAAGTATAGTGACAGTGGGAAATCTATTTTCAAAGCTTCACGTCATTCTTATTTTATTTGTGGTCAAACTGCATATGTTCGTCTGCCCCTCGATTGGGAGGGAACCTGTTACATTGCCTTCCTACTGCCACCAGTTTTTCTAGCCCCACCTGATTATCATAGAAACACACATCTAGTACACATTAGACATAGAAGGGAGTCCCCAATTGTCGATTATACTGAAACTGCTCTAGAACAGTATACAGATTTCAATAGAGGTTTCTTTTTCTTTATAGGACCTATCCAGAATAGTAAGCTAATCCGTAGGTTAACCAGAACCCTCGAAGCCGTAGTAAATGAGACTGCCTCTGCTCTAGGTAACTTAACCGAAGAGCAATCTGCTATGAGATTTGTCGTTTTACAGAATCGTCTCGTCCTTGACGTCATACTGGCCGATAGGGGCGGGGCCTGTAGAGTCATCGGATCTAGTTGCTGCATTTTCATTCCAAATAACGCGCCGTCTGTTTATTCAGCTATAACCAGACTCCATAAAATTGCCCATCTGTTACACCAAGATCCAGGCACCTGGACATGGTCCGGTTGGTTCTGGAATATAATTTCCGCCTGGGGGTGGAAAGTCTTGTCCTTTCTAGGTATTGCAGTAGCGATCATATTCAGCTGCTGCCTCTGTATACAATGTGGCCCTGCGATTTGCGGCATTTGTGCTACATCATGTATTCCTAGTCCCAAGCCCCGTTCTAAATCCCGTTCCAGGATAATTCGAGACGAGCAAATGATACTGTATGAAATGATAGATGGTATCATGAATATTGATGTTTCCTGATGGAAACGTAGTGACAAGGAGGGAATGTGGAAAAGTAAATTTTGCCATGTTCTGTGTCCCTACGTGTCATCCATCATATGTTATGTGTGCATGATTAAATATGCATATGCATTCCCTATGTTCGATTAATGACGCAATTACAGTTGTGTCCACCTCTAGTATGCCGGTTTCCAGTTCTCGTGAATACTACGAATATCAGGCCTATGTAAAGCTACGTTGCCACGTTTCTCAGTGTGCACGTTATTCTATTGAAAAGTCCCCGTTTCTAGGCCTCAAAAGGGCCTGGACACCAGATTCAGCTCCTGTCTCATGAAGCCTCGCTGAGGAGCGATACAGCCCCCACCTGTATCCTCGACCCTTCACTTACTTCCTGCCTTGCAGTGCCCGGCTCACCCTGGCTCTGCCTCTGAGTCTGCCAAGAATATGTTATGATTCCAGTTATCAGTTCAGTCCTCCTTCTCTGCATTCCTAAAGCTACTGAATCGCATCGATAGTTTCCGTCATTGTCTAGCCTTCACGTCTCCACGTTAGAGAAATACTGCATTTAATGGTCATTTAATATTCTTCATCACGCACTACATGTAGAATAATGCATGGTCCAGTCTTAGAATCAAGTTAGCCTTTCCCCTCCTGACTTCTAGTTTATATCAACATGTTCTCTAAACATCAGATACTAGATGCTGTTTAGGTACATGTCACCCTGACTCTCCAGACTTCAGTCTCTGCTCCTAGCACAGAGTTCATAGCCCCCAGCTTCTCCTAGTAACACGTCATTGCCAGTTTGCGTGCACCATCAGGTTAGAGGTCCCGGCTCCTCAGGTAGCCCCCTCCATGGTTGCCGCCCCATTCATGACATATTCTGTTACGTTTGCATCACATGTCTATGTATACGCCCTGTTACACCTCTTTTTACCCTTATCTTTCGCGACTGCTACGCGCCACGCCTTTTGCTCCACCCAATGCTACGCCTATTGCAATGTAATGCTATGTGTTTGCGTTATGTATATATGCTCATGCACTGTTATTAAAAAGTTGTTCCCCTTGTCCCGATCCTGACCCCGGCAGCGCTGCTGGGCCTTACCATCCTGTTCCTGTCCTTTATGCTGTAATAAACCTGCAAACTCCTACTACCTCGAATCTTGACTCTTATTTATTGAGCTATCTGTTATTCATTTATGCATTCAAAAATAGGGTATTATTTATTTATTTACCACAACAGCGCCACAAATACAGAACGTTCCTGAATCCACATTTTGTTCCCGTTCCACCCCCAGAAAGAAAATCATTCTATATAGACAGACAGAATCCGTTACGAGAAGTACATCCAGTTAAGGTAGAGGGGGGTGGTCTAGAACGAGTATTTGTCTACACCCCTATCACGAAAATAGAACTTCTCGAAATGAAAAAGTTAATACCCTGTCACGATAAAGATCCAGCAGGGTTCCATCGTGAACTAAAGGACATGCTCCGTATGGGAGAATACACGTATCCTGATATCATTAAAATGTTAAAGGTCCTGTTGCCTGCGGGCATATATGAAACACTCAAAGAAAAAGAATGGGAGGTGGGAGAGAAAAAGATAGATTGGACCGCATTAGAGACTGAAGATAATACACGAGTACCAGGTACCGGTCTTGGGGATAAAGCTAAAGCTTTGCCCGAGTTATTAATACAAGTTTTGCCAAGATTACTAGCCACGAAAAAGGAAGATTGGGATGCCATCTCAGCCTGTAAACAGAAACAAGACGAAGATACTAGTGATTTTTATTCTAGATTTGAGAAATGTTTCATTATTAATAGTGGTCTGAAAACAAGTAGTGAATCGTATCCCCATCTTTTTGTTACCAAGCTAGTCGAGAATTCAAGTCCACAAGTTAAAAATCGAGTACTGAAAGTCGAAAGTACCTGGCAAGCTAATACTCCGTCACAGATGCTCCAGATGCTACAGTACCACCAGAACAGAATCAGGGAAGAGCAGGAACATGAAAGGAGACGTATGAAAGACACGAAAATGAAAGTACTAGTTGCACAGTCTGTTCCGCAAGACAGTCAGAAGAGGGGTCCGAGTCAAGCCAGTCATTCTGCAACTCCCGTTAAAGGGACCTGCAATTACTGTAAACAGCCAGGTCATTATATAAACGAATGTGCAGTTCTGAAACACAACATAGCTACTGGTAAAACGAAAGAAAGACCACGTCCGCCTAGACAAGAACAAGTTTCACCGACTTCTCAGCCACCGCAGAATGCACAACAGACAGTTACAGTACCGCAGCCTATAGCTGCAACACAACACGTTACACAACAGATGTACCAGTACGCACAGTCAGAATATCCAGATTATCAGCCATATTCATGAAACAGCCTAGAGAGGGAGGTTGGCTTGCCTCTCATCGAGATTCCTGTAGATCAAGAGGGTCCCTATGTACACAGTCAGGTATTAGGGAAAGACAGAAAGTTTCTGATTGATACAGGGGCAAGTAGGACTACCATCAGTCATGACGAGGTTCCAGGGGCTCCACTCTCAGGCTCTAGAAATGTTTCCCTTGGATTTTCAGGAAAACCTATTGTTAATGAAATATCGAAACCAGTTACTCTAGAAGTTGGTCCATTGTCCCGAACTACAGACTTGTTACTCACGAAATCATGTCCAGAAAATTTACTAGGCATTAGGACCCTGAAAGAATTAGGAGCAGTCATATGCTGCTCTCCAGAAGGGGTGCGACTGTTTCTGCGAGATTTTAAAGGTCATTATGTATTACGTGATTTTGATCCAAGATTATTGAATGTACCACAGCATTTATGGGCGCAAGGTCCAACTGATGTAGGTTGTATGCACATCACACCCCATCGTGTTACCCTGAAGAAAGGTGTTGTATTACCACGAATCCGACAGTACAAATTGCCACCTGAGGCTGTAGCAGCCTTATCCAAAATTATTGACGAGCTCATTGCTCAAGGAGTAGTTGTAGAAACTGACTCCAATGTATGTAATTCTCCTATCATTCCGATTCTGAAACGTACTGATCCCAATGCACCTCCAGTTTATCGATTAGTGATTGACCTTCGAGAACTTAATAAATGTATCATACCCCAGTACCCAGTGGTCCCAGATATTTCTACCCTATTAACTGCCATTGATTCCGAAGCTACGTTCTTTACTGTCATCGATCTCAAGAACGCATTCTTTAGTGTCCCCATTCATCCAGACAGCCAGTTCCTTTTCGGATTCTGTTTAAATGGAAGAAGCTATAAATTCACACGAGCTCCTCAAGGTTTCACAGAAAGTCCTAGTATTTATAGTCAAGCACTGAAAAGACAACTAGACAATATTCACATGCCAACTGACACTGCCCTGCTCCAGTATGTCGATGATCTATTGATCACAGCCCGTTCTGAACGTGACTGCGAACGTGCGTCACTTACAGTCTTGTATTTCTTGGCCGAGATGGGGCACAAGGTGTCCCCTTCCAAATTGCAATTCTGTGTCCAGCAAGTGGTCTACCTAGGACACTTACTGTCCAAGAGGGGTAGGCAGTTGACACCTGACCGTATCCAGTTAATAGCACATCTTCCACAGCCCAAGACACAGAAGGAGGTACGAGCTTTTATCGGCCTCACTTCTTACTGCAGACAATGGATTCCTCAGTATGCATTTCTAGCCAAGCCACTGATACAGTTAACGCCACAGGAGGCAGCCGTATCGACTGTCCTCCCTTGGACCCAAGAACATACACTTGTTTTCAATGAGTTAAAGAAAGTTTTATGTAATGCACCTGTTCTAGCAACACCGAACTACAGTAAGCCTTTTACACTTTTTGTCACTGAACGTGATGGTACTGCATTATCTGTTCTCACACAAGATCAAGCAGGACAATACAAGCCCTGTGCTTATTTCTCCAGCACATTAGATCCAGTGTAATTGTGATGTCTTACTATATATACCTTGTACTGTTGATGAAACGTTGCAGCTGCCTCTCTATTTTATTTCAGGCTGTCCCGATCCTGTCCCTTCCCTTTTGCCTGAATAAAGCCCGTTCGACTCAGATACATCGGATCCTGCCTCTTATTTATTGAGCTATCTGTTATTATTAATGTATTCAAAAATAGTACCGGTATTTAATTATTTATTTACCACATAAATGGCGCCCGAACAGGGACGTGCCCCTTCCCCACGCGCCGGCGATGTAACGCAGGCCCCCTGACCCTTCTACAGCCGTGACGGACCTCTACCGTGCACGTGCAGATATTTCTGCTTCAAGTCTCCCTCAGGCCCACGGAGGAGACGGAAACTGCGGTCCGGCATCCAGACGAGGCGGTGTGGAATGCGGTTCGTCCCGACCAGAGCCCAAGCCAAGAGAGCAAGGTCCGAGGTATCCGGAGGCCCACCTGTAACCGAAGTCCGAAGTTCGTAGTCCGGCGTCGTAGCAGTCCAGTCCGAGGCCTTCCAGTTTCTGCTTCCCGGTGAGTACCGTTGCGGGGGAAGTATCTAGACAGGTTCAGTAGTTTGTTCCTGGTCCGATGGGTTTGGGTACACAGATCCAGTCCGAAGTATTCACCTAGGTGGATACGGTATGACGTGTCTCTTTATGAGACCGGTATGTTCTGTACTGTTTTAGCAGTGCATCCAGTAATTCTAGTAAGTCCGTTCTCGAGAAATTCATGTGTTATGTTTTCAGTGTATCTGCTCGAACTGTCATTAATGTATTTCTATGTCGTGGTATGAGTGATTTGTTTGCCATTTTATTACTGTGATTATTGTGTATTGTGTTCCAAGTATAACTCAGTCATGCCTCTGTTCTCGAAATTACGTCAGATAAAAACCAGAAAAGGGTTACTCGAAGAAGCAGTCCCTCTCCCTCCTAGGGACAGTCCAGGACATTTCATGTATCACAAGCATGGCTTAGATGCCATATTATATCTAGACTTATGGGTCGATTATACGAAAGATCTTGAAGAGAAATATAGATGGCCTGTATCAGGTACATGGGATGCCGAGTGCATCATGCGAGTAGAAGAAGCATTATGGAAAAAGAAAGCCAGACAGTCCCAGAAAGATGCCATCGAGATATGGCGCAAAGAATCTCATAAAAGAACCGAAAAAGAATTCAGAAAAACAGAATTAAGTAGGGAATCCGCAGAAAAAGCCCAAGAAAGGGAGTTAATCGAAGAAGGTGAACAAGTTAGATCAGAACAGTCAGACAGAAAGAGAAATACCCTTATTAAAGGTATGTATCCTCTTCTTGCCGAGGGCTTGCCGAAGGCAACCCCGGAAGCACCCTGTAATTTACCGCCACCATTGGTCCCGATTAAGCTACGTCATAAACCGACCGCAGCTGAAATTTTTCTTTCGTCCTAGTTGGACGATACAGTCCCAGAATATGCAAATCCTATTCCGCCCGCTCACGCTCAGCATCCTGTAAATAATGTAATTCCTGTTCCTCCAGCCACTGGTCCCGGGGGTCAAGTTAATGTGCCAGTACCCCCGGACCAGCCCACAGTAAGTGTACCCGTTTTGCCAGTAACTATGCCAGCACGTACAGTATTAACTGACGATTCTAGTTCAGGAGCAGTGGGGGGAAGTGCTCCTATCACCCCGCCCCAAGTTAGACGACTGACGCCGCGAGACGCAGCGTTACAGCGTACGCCAAAACTAGCTACATACGCAGACCTCAAGCGACTTCTTACGGAATGTATATATGATCCAGTTCCAGGCGATGATCACATGGTATTATATTCAGTACGTTTAAGACGGGTTGCCAACTTTTTGGTCACCCTGCCCGACATGAAGGAACATCTAGACAGAATATATCGTTTTGTCCGTACAGGAGAGAATCCAGGAAGTATTCACAAAGCTATGGCACACAGAAAAGCCGAGACTCAACATATGATTTTACAATTCTTGATTAACTGTTTAATAAGAGAACAAGATTATCCTGATAAAGACAAAGACGAGATGAAAGGTCTGACTAGGTGGAGTGACAATATAGCCGAGGGAAAACACAGAACACAAGGTAGTGTAGAAAGCATGTACAAGAAAATTCGTAAGGAAATTATAAGTATACACCAGAAAGAGGAAGCAAAAAGAGCAACCGAGAAAGAGAATGACTCTTCTAGTGAAGAGGTAGATAGCGAGAATCCCTCCAGAATAGCGTATGTAGGTAGAACTAGATTTTCCGACAGACATTCACATCTAGGTTACAAGAAAGTTTTTCCTCCTCCAGTATCAGAACAGTGTTCTCTTGAACAAGTATTCCAGGCCACCGATCAAATTCTGAAATCACGAATAGGTTATAGCGAGCTTAGTACAATGCATGAACAAGAACTAGCCCGATCAGCAGTCCGATGGACTAGTGATTCTACCACTTTTCCAGATGAAATAGTGGCCCAAACGTTTCTGAAACTGCCCCCAGCCGAGCAACGTCTGGTGGGTATGTATATGATCCAGCACCTCATCACATTGTATGAGGATCAGCATTCTGATCCAGGTCCTTTACATGATGTACTGAACGAGTTACTCCTAAACAGATGGAAAGGTCTAGGTACCGATTTAATTAGTGTCATATTAGAACAGCGCCACAAATACAGAACGTTCCTGAATCCACATTTTGTTCCCGTTCCACCCCCAGAAAGAAAATCATTCTATATAGACAGACAGAATCCGTTACGAGAAGTACATCCAGTTAAGGTAGAGGGGGGTGGTCTAGAACGAGTATTTGTCTACACCCCTATCACGAAAATAGAACTTCTCGAAATGAAAAAGTTAATACCCTGTCACGATAAAGATCCAGCAGGGTTCCATCGTGAACTAAAGGACATGCTCCGTATGGGAGAATACACGTATCCTGATATCATTAAAATGTTAAAGGTCCTGTTGCCTGCGGGCATATATGAAACACTCAAAGAAAAAGAATGGGAGGTGGGAGAGAAAAAGATAGATTGGACCGCATTAGAGACTGAAGATAATACACGAGTACCAGGTACCGGTCTTGGGGATAAAGCTAAAGCTTTGCCCGAGTTATTAATACAAGTTTTGCCAAGATTACTAGCCACGAAAAAGGAAGATTGGGATGCCATCTCAGCCTGTAAACAGAAACAAGACGAAGATACTAGTGATTTTTATTCTAGATTTGAGAAATGTTTCATTATTAATAGTGGTCTGAAAACAAGTAGTGAATCGTATCCCCATCTTTTTGTTACCAAGTTACTCGAGAATTCAAGTCCACAAGTTAAAAATCGAGTACTGAAAGTCGAAAGTACCTGGCAAGCTAATACTCCGTCACAGATGCTCCAGATGCTACAGTACCACCAGAACAGAATCAGGGAAGAGCAGGAACATGAAAGGAGACGTATGAAAGACACGAAAATGAAAGTACTAGTTGCACAGTCTGTTCCGCAAGACAGTCAGAAGAGGGGTCCGAGTCAAGCCAGTCATTCTGCAACTCCCGTTAAAGGGACCTGCAATTACTGTAAACAGCCAGGTCATTATATAAACGAATGTGCAGTTCTGAAACACAACATAGCTACTGGTAAAACGAAAGAAAGACCACGTCCGCCTAGACAAGAACAAGTTTCACCGACTTCTCAGCCACCGCAGAATGCACAACAGACAGTTACAGTACCGCAGCCTATAGCTGCAACACAACACGTTACACAACAGATGTACCAGTACGCACAGTCAGAATATCCAGATTATCAGCCATATTCATGAAACAGCCTAGAGAGGGAGGTTGGCTTGCCTCTCATCGAGATTCCTGTAGATCAAGAGGGTCCCTATGTACACAGTCAGGTATTAGGGAAAGACAGAAAGTTTCTGATTGATACAGGGGCAAGTAGGACTACCATCAGTCATGACGAGGTTCCAGGGGCTCCACTCTCAGGCTCTAGAAATGTTTCCCTTGGATTTTCAGGAAAACCTATTGTTAATGAAATATCGAAACCAGTTACTCTAGAAGTTGGTCCATTGTCCCGAACTACAGACTTGTTACTCACGAAATCATGTCCAGAAAATTTACTAGGCATTAGGACCCTGAAAGAATTAGGAGCAGTCATATGCTGCTCTCCAGAAGGGGTGCGACTGTTTCTGTGAGATTTTAAAGGTCATTATGTATTACGTGATTTTGATCCAAGATTATTGAATGTACCACAGCATTTATGGGCGCAAGGTCCAACTGATGTAGGTTGTATGCACATCACACCCCATCGTGTTACCCTGAAGAAAGGTGTTGTATTACCACGAATCCGACAGTACAAATTGCCACCTGAGGCTGTAGCAGCCTTATCCAAAATTATTGACGAGCTCATTGCTCAAGGAGTAGTTGTAGAAACTGACTCCAATGTATGTAATTCTCCTATCATTCCGATTCTGAAACGTACTGATCCCAATGCACCTCCAGTTTATCGATTAGTGATTGACCTTCGAGAACTTAATAAATGTATCATACCCCAGTACCCAGTGGTCCCAGATATTTCTACCCTATTAACTGCCATTGATTCCGAAGCTACGTTCTTTACTGTCATCGATCTCAAGAACGCATTCTTTAGTGTCCCCATTCATCCAGACAGCCAGTTCCTTTTCGGATTCTGTTTAAATGGAAGAAGCTATAAAGTCACACGAGCTCCTCAAGGTTTCACAGAAAGTCCTAGTATTTATAGTCAAGCACTGAAAAGACAACTAGACAATATTCACATGCCAACTGACACTGCCCTGCTCCAGTATGTCGATGATCTATTGATCACAGCCCGTTCTGAACGTGACTGCGAACGTGCGTCACTTACAGTCTTGTATTTCTTGGCCGAGATGGGGCACAAGGTGTCCCCTTCCAAATTGCAATTCTGTGTCCAGCAAGTGGTCTACCTAGGACACTTACTGTCCAAGAGGGGTAGGCAGTTGACACCTGACCGTATCCAGTTAATAGCACATCTTCCACAGCCCAAGACACAGAAGGAGGTACGAGCTTTTATCGGCCTCACTTCTTACTGCAGACAATGGATTCCTCAGTATGCATTTCTAGCCAAGCCACTGATACAGTTAACGACACAGGAGGCAGCCGTATCGACTGTCCTCCCTTGGACCCAAGAACATACACTTGTTTTCAATGAGTTAAAGAAAGTTTTATGTAATGCACCTGTTCTAGCAACACCGAACTACAGTAAGCCTTTTACACTTTTTGTCACTGAACGTGATGGTACTGCATTATCTGTTCTCACACAAGATCAAGCAGGACAATACAAGCCCTGTGCTTATTTCTCCAGCACATTAGATCCAGTGGCCCAGGCTCTGCCTGCGTGCCTCAAGTCAGTTGCAGCCACAGCTCTAGCTATCAGACAAAGTGATTCCATAGTGTTAGGACACTCCCTGACAGTACAAGTTCCACACTCCGTGGAAGTTCTTTTAAACCGAACACAGACTCAGCACTTGACAATTGCACGTTTAACAGGTTATGAACTGACACTGTTCCAGCCACACATAGAAATCAGACGCTGCAACATTTTAAATCCCGCTACACTGTTACCCTCAGTTACCTCAAATCCTGCCACACATGACTGTGTGGAAGTTGTTAACACCATGACAAAGCCAAGACAAGACTTGACAGATATTGCATTACCTGACCCCGACCTGACACTTTATGTGGATGGTTCATGTATGAGAACAAGTACAGGAGAACTCGTAGCCGCGTATGCAGTGACTACTGACACTGAAGTTATAGAAACACATCGTATTGACACCCTGTCTGCTCAAGCAGCAGAGCTCGTCGCTCTGACCCAAGCCTGCATACGAGCTAAGAACCTGAAAGTAAACATATACACAGATTCACGTTATGCATTTGGAGTTGTACACGACTTTGGAGTGCTCTGGCAAGAAAGAGGTTTTATGACTTCTCATGGAACCAAGATTCAGCATGGCCCCCTCATTCAAGCTCTGTTAGATGCAATACATTTACCGACAGCTATCGCTATCATGAAGTGCAAAGCACATACGAAAGTCACTGACATCATTTCCCAGGGTAACGATCTAGCAGATCGAACAGCCAAGCTTACAGCTCAGACTCGTTTACATGTATGACAGTTAAGGACCCTACACAAGACGTACTAGATATACAGTTACATGCCACTCCAGAAGAAATCAAGAAATGGTCCGAACAAGGAGGGGTCCAGACAGATCAAGGATGGTTGACGAAGGGAAAAGCCACATGGTTTCTCCCCGACTCTATGGTTCAAGTCATTATTAACACCGCACATAGTCCAGCACACTTAGGAGAAAAAGCCATGCTAGACAGTATTCAGAACCTCTGGTTTAACAAACATTTACGAGCAGCAGCCAAGCAGAAAGTGCGTACCTGCATGATCTGTTGTCAGTTCAATCCAGGTAAAGGTGTCCCGGTGGAACAAGGTGGATTCCATCCTCCTGACCACCCTTTTGAAGTCCTCCAGATGGATTATATTCAGATGGAGCGATGTCGAGGTTTCAAGTATGTCCTCGTAGTTGTATGCGCTTTGTCCAGGTGGACAGAAGCATATCCTGTTCCAGATTACACCGCTGCGACCACTGCCAGGCAGTTGGTTCGTGAGTATTTCCCCCGCTATGGATTGCCTAGGGTCGTGTATTCAGATAACGGCCAGCCATTCTCATCCGAGCTCATGAAACAAGTATCCCTTCTGTTAGGGTACCAGTGGAAGTTCCACTGTGTACGACATCCTGAAGCAGCCGGTCTCGTAGAGAGACATAACCAGACTCTGAAAATCCGAATCGCCAAAGTATGTGCAGAGAAAGGCGTAGATTGGATGGTAGCACTGCCAGTCGCCCTTTTCTATATGAGAATGGTCGCTCATTCCCGTTCAGGTCTGTCCCCTTTCGAGGTAGTGTTCGGTCGTCCCCCAAATATGTGGGGTACACCTAGACCACGTACAATTACAGATGTTGACAGTAATATGCTGACAGATTACTTGGCCTCCTTGATGTCTGCACTACAATCTTGTCGTTCACAGGTTGCCGCTGCTTTTCCAGACAACACCGAAGTGAAACCGCATGAGGTCATACCCGGCGACCTGGTCCTCGTGAGGAATTTTGATCGTTCAAGTCCGCTGGAGCCCCGCTGGAAGGAGCCCAAACTTGTGTTACTAACAACAAGGACCGCCGTGAAGATTGAAGGCAGGAAGGGGTGGTTACACTCCAGTCATGTAAAGAGATTTCATGGACTCAAACCAAAGACTTTTCTCAAGGACTGCCCCGTTCTCAAGGACTGCCCAGACACTGAATCTAAACTTCCCCTGTTAGAGAAAACTCCGCACCAGGAGTATAAAGATAAGCTTCGGTCTAGTAAGTCAGCCAGTTTAATTGTCTAAGTCCCTCTCGGGTGAAACGGTTAGACAGGTTCCTGACATGTATGAGATAGACCCACACAGTGAGAGAGTTAGTCAAAACTCTAAAAGAATACGTTATCAAAAGAATCTTCGAAGTAGATGCATTGTTACTCTGTTTTTCCTGATATTTCTGAGTCTTATGGTTACCTGCATAAGTTATGCCTTACATTTATGTTTTCCTATTTCACATGTACATATGTTTTCTAATGTTACAGTAGAGCACACTTTTAGTGACCTGCCTCCTCACGAGTTATCGTATCGTCTTGCCATGCGAAATAATACGTTTATCCGAATGCTACACTATTCACACCAGACCAGCAATGCCACTAATTGTTGGGTGTGTGGTCGACTCCCCCCCTTTCCAGACACCGAAGGGAGTTCTGCCACTCTTTCCTTATCCGTTTTCACACAATGGTTCGTGTGGAGCATGGTCCACGTTAACGTCATCCTCAACTGATATGTCCCTTCTGAATAGAACATGTTTCCCAAGCAAGGAAGGTCTTTCCCATAGAACAGGGTTAGATCTAGAAAATGAAGTATATGATCTAGGTAATTATTCCTCGAATTTCATGGTTTTGAATGTTCAGTCCGAGACTACTCCTGATTTGCCTGCTATTTCAGTCCTACCAGTGAAAGGCGAATTATGTGTCAGAAAGAATGGTTCCGCACACGTAGGTCATAGTGATTGTACTACTATGGTCGAGTATAGTGACAGTGGGAAATCTATTTTCAAAGCCTCACGTCATTCTTATTTTGTATGTGGCCAGACCGCATATGTCCGTCTGCCCCTCGATTGGGATGGCACATGTTACATTGCCTTCCTACTGCCACCAGTTTTCCTAGCCCTGTCCGATTATCACAGAAACACACATCTAGTACACAGTAGACATAGAAGGGAGACTGAGTCCCCAATTGTCGATCAAACTGAAACTGCCTTAGAACAGTATCAAGACTTCAATAAAGGTTTCTTTTTCTTCATAGGTCCTGTCCAGAATAGTAAGTTAATACGTAGGCTAACCAGAACCCTTGAAGCAGTAGTGAATGAGACTACTTCCGCTCTAGGTAACTTAACTGAAGAGCAATCTGCTATGAGATTTGTCGTGCTCCAAAATCGTCTCGTCCTTGACGTCATACTGGCCGATAGGGGAGGAGCTTGTAGAGTCATCGGATCTAGTTGCTGCATTTTCATTCCTAATAACGCACCGTCTGTTTATTCAGCTATAACCAGACTTCATAAAATTGCCCATCAGTTACACCAGAATCCAGGCACCTGGACATGGTCCGGTTGGCTCTGGAGTATAATATCTGCATGGGGATGGAAAGTATTGTCATTCCTAGGTATAGCAGTAATGATCATATTCAGTTGCTGCCTATGTTTACAATGTGGCCCTGCGATTTGCGGCTTGTGTGCTACCTCTTGTATTCCTAGTCCTAAGTCCCGTTCCAAGAAAATTCGAGACGAGCAAATGATGTTATATGAACAGATAGATGGTATCATGAATATTGATGTTTCCTGATGGAAACGTAGGGCACAAGGAGGGAATGAGGAAAATTGAATTTTGCCTTGTCATATGTGCCTACGTGTTCCCCATCCTATGTTATATGTGCATGATCGATATGCATATATCCCCTTATGATCGACTAAAGACGCAATTATAGTTGTGTCCAACTTTAGTATGCCAGTTTCCAGTTCTCGTGAAAGCAACGAGTAATAAGCCTATGTTGCCACGTTTTACAGTGTGCACGTTATATTCACCGCATTGTCCCCGTTTCTAGGCCTCAAAGGGCCCGGACACCAGATTCAAGTTCCAGTCTCCTGAACCCACTCCGAGGAGCGATGCAGCCCCCACCTGTATCCCTGACCCTTCACTTACTTCCTGCCGCGCAGCGCGGTGCCCGGCCTGGCTCTGCCTGCCTGTCTGCCAAGAATATGTTATGCCTCTAGTTATCAGTTCAGCTCTCCGTCTTCACATTCCTAAGCTAGCGAACCACATAAACAGCTTCAGCTATAGTCTAGTCTTTCTGTCTCCATGTAAGAGAATTACGGTATTAATATTCAGGAAGATTCATAGCACACGCAATACGTGTAGAATATATGCATGCACCAGCCTTAGTGTCAAGTAGCCTTTGCCCTGATAACTTTTAGATTCTATCAACATGTACTCCAAACACCAGATACCAGATATGCTATAGGTACATGTCGTCCTGACACCGCAGACTTTAGTCTCCTCTTCTAGTGCAGAAGTCATAGCCCCCAGTTCTCCCCGGTAACACGTCATTGCCCGTTTGCGCGCACCACTAGGTTAAAGGTACCAGCTGCTCAGGTAGCCCCCTCCATGTTTCCGCCCATTCATGACACTTCTGTGACGTTCTCATCACATGTTTACGTGCACGCCCTGTGCACGCCTTCTTTTCACGCCCATGTGTTCTTATCTTACGCTTGTCACTAGTTACGCCTACTGTATGTAATGTAATTGTGATGTCTTACTATATATACCTTGTACTGTTGATGAAACGTTGCAGCTGCCTCTCTATTTTATTTCAGGCTGTCCCGATCCTGTCCCTTCCCTTTTGCCTGAATAAAGCCCGCTCGACTCAGATACATCGGATCCTGCCTCTTATTTATTGAGCTATCTGTTATTATTAATGTATTCAAAAATAGTACCGGTATTTAATTATTTATTTACCGCAAGGATCTTCACTCAGCCCCACCCTCTTCAACATCTACATGAAACCTCTCGCAGCCATCGCACGCCAGCACAACCTCAACATCATCTCTTACGCCGACGACACCCAGCTGATCCTCTCCCTCACCAGAGACCCTGACACCGCCAGAACCTGCCTACACGAAGGGATGAAAGACTTCGCCGAGTGGATGAAGGACAGCCGCCTGAAACTGAACTCTGACAAGACGGAAGTCCTCATCCTGGGATCTTCGCCCTCCGCCTGGGACGATTCCTGGTGGCCCCCAGCCCTGGGCACGCACCCAAGCCAACCGACCACGCACGCAACCTGGGCTTCATCCTGGACCCCTCCTCTCGATGACCAGACAAGTCAACGCCGTCTCCTCATCGTGCTTCAACACCCTGCGTATGCTTCGCAAGATCTTCCGCTGGATCCCGACCGAGACCAGGAAGACTGTCACCCAGGCACTCGTCACCAGCCGACTGGACTACGGAAACGCCCTCTACGCCGGAACCACAGCCAAGCTACAGAAAAGACTCCAGCGCATCCAGAACGCCTCCGCCCGACTCATCCTGGATGTCCCCCGACGCAGCCACATCTCCAGCCACCTGAGGAATCTGCACTGGCTCCCCGTCGACAAGAGGATCACGTTCCGGCTCCTCACCCACGCACACAAGTCTCTCCACGACCTGGGCCCCAAGTACCTCAACGACCGCCTGACCTTCTACACGCCCACCCGCCAGCTACGGTCCACCAGCCTCGCCCTTGCAGCCGTACCACGCATCCGAAGAGCCACCGCCTGAGGAAGATCCTTCTCTTACCTGGCTGCCAAGACTTGGAACTCCCTCCCCATCCACCTTCGGCTGACCCAGGACCATTTCGCCTTCAGGAAACAACTCAAGACCTGGCTGTTCGAGCAGTAGCATACCCCTCCCCCCAAGCGCCTTGAGACCCTCCCGGGTGAGTAGTGCGCGTTACAAATGGCATGATTGATTGATTGATTGGCATGTAATCGGCATTCAGTGAATAGATTGGATAGGGCTCTCCCCCAATATGCTGGATCTTCCCTAAACATTTCTCCCGGGAGGCCATTAGGCCCTGGTGTTCTACTTTTTCAACCGCTGTGCTCTCCATGGGGCAATCCACATTAATTCCGGGTTCAATGCATCCTTCCTTTTCGACATAAATTGTGGAAACATGTCTCAGCCATGCGTTGATGTGGACAGAGTTACGCCGGTCCACTTTGTCATTTTCCAACCGAGCTATATATTGCCAAAGTTATCAATGTTTATGAGGCTTTGTTAGCTCATGGACCTTGATCCGTTCTTCCTCAAGCTTGTTCTGCTTGTGTGTCCATAGCAAGTACTTCCGCTCATTATGCAGTTTGTTGCGCTTATCCAATGTTCTTTGCGTGCCCGCAATCTTATGAGCTCTTTTTGCCTTATTTAGTTTACCTGTTCTGTCACTAGGTTTTATGTTATTATACAACGTTTGTGTAATGGGTTTCTCCTTTAATTTGAGGTCAGCTTTCTTGCTATTGTTCAGAGTTGTTTTCAGGCCAGAGGTCCACGTCGACCAGTTTTCCATGCTGGGCTCAATACCAGGGTGGTTGTCTTTGCCTTCTTGTTCGTCTTTCCATGCCTTAGAGGCGGTAGCCTGGTGATCATTATTCCATTTTATTCTTCTGACTAGGGCATATTCCTCAATGCCCATTGATTTAGCTACTGTGATGGTTCCTTCCCGTTGATTGATAGTAATGTTCAGTTTAACCTGGAATATTGCATGATCGCTAGTATCATCTACGTTGATTTCAAAGTGAACAATTTTGCAAATGAGTTGGTTGCATAAAAAGATATAATCGATTGTCGAACTATTTTTAAATGTGGTTGTTTCAGGGCCACTTGGGTCTGAACTTTTTAGTAAATTCTCAATTGACTTGAGATCATAATTGTGTAAGAAGTTATTGAAAGTTGTTTCAGCGCTAGTTAGGTGCATCCTCTCGCTCGGCTTCGTTCTCAGGTGGTGCACATTGAAGTCCCCCACAAGCAATTTGGCTGGTGACAAGTACGTGCATAAGATTTCCTGTATTGTTTTCATCATAGATTTTGTGGCCTCTAATTTTAATTACTGACCAAATGCGTTTAGATATATGTTTATTATGAGCAGTGAAACACTGTCTTCCTTGTCCCCTTTTCCCTCAACTACAAGTGCCTGTAGCATATTTGAGTCGGTATTTATGGTCCTCACTGTCAGTTGTTTTGCATTTTTAGCGTAAATCGAGATCCCATCTGATGGTCTTCCGTACCGGTTGTGTTTAATTGCTAGTTTGGTGAAATCTGCAGTGCTAAAGTCGTCATCTTCCCAGCTTTCGGAAACAGGCAGTCTTGAATCAGAAAATCTATTTTTTTTACCAAAAGTTTGGCACTTCAGTGCCCATAGCCCATATCCCTTTTTTCATATTTGTGTTCTTTCAATCTTCTTCCAGTTTGTGGTGGAAACAAGTGTGAAACCTATTGTGGATCCCAGAAAGGTATACATTTCTGAAAACTAGACAAAACTCTGAATTCAGCAGAGAGTCATTTGTGTTGATTCTTCAAGTTTTTCCTGATAAATAAAAAAAAATAATGAAAAAAACAGCCATTTGTGTCTACTTTTTCATTTTTAACTTCTTACTGTGGCAGATTTCTGAAAGTGATATACCCTTAACTCTGCTGGACCCTGGTTTCGGGATATATAGGGCTTATAGGTTCTCCAAGAACCCGAGATACGCAGAGCCAACAACCGAGCTGCACCTTACAATGGCTTTTTATTGTGAACCGATTATACAGCAATTCATATGGTAAATTATAAAGCACGGTAAAGGGTATGAAGGAAAACTCTGCATTTCTCAAATGTACACCAGATATTGAATTTTGGGCAGTGGATGTTTGTACATCTCTGAATTCATGTGTACCCATACTGGCATGTGTTTCAGAGGGCATTTTGTAAAATATCTTCTTTGTTACATAAATGCCTACATTTATAAGGGACAAGCATAGACATATTCTAATGGTAACAATACATCTTTCAATAAAAACTGTACCCCACTTGTGTGGCTGGGCTTTGAGTCTGTGACGCAAAACACCCCAAAACTTGATCTAGGAGCCATCATATTTCACCCAGCAGAATGCATGTTTTTTACAAGGTCGCTAGCTTAAGATTTTGGGCCTCAGCTCAGCCGGTACCTAAGGAAACCTACCAAACTAGCACATTTTTGTAAACTAGACACTCGGGGTGTCCAGCGTGGAGTGACTTGCATGACTCTCACTATGTTTTTTCTTACCCAGAATCTCCTCCAAAGCTCATACTTTGCCTAAAAAACACATTTTGTGAAATTCTTTGAAGAATAGTCCTGGAATCTACAGGCAGCCACACATTTCCTACCACCCAGTGTTCCCCCAAGTCTCCCGAGAAAAACTGTGCCTCGCTTGTGTCTGGCCAGGTCGAGTGCCTGTGACACGAAAGGGTACCAATCGCAGCACAGACACATCAAATTTTTCCACGGAAAAACAATGTGTTTTTTCCAATGTGGGTAGTTGTGGATTTTGGGCCCCAGCTCGGCCGAACTAGACACCCAGGGGAGTCCAGGGTGGGGTGACTTGCATGGGTGTCACTAGGTTTTTACCCAGAATCTCTTCCAATTCTCCAATTTTGCCTATAAAAACAAATTTCCTTGCATTTCTGCCAGACAAAATGTCATGGAATCTGCAGACAGTCACATATTTCCACCTACCCAGTGTACCCTCACGTCACCCAAGAAAAACTGTGCCTGTGGATTGGTCAAGTGCCCCTGACACGAAAGGGCACCAAACGGAATGCAGAAACATTAAACTTTTCCATGCAGACACAATGTGTTTTTTGCAATGTGTTTTTTTGTCCCCAGATCAGCCGGCACCGGGGAAACCTACCAACCCACCACATATTTTAAAACTAGACAACCGGGGAAGTCTAGAGTGGGGTGAGTTGCATGGCTCTCGCTAGGATTTTTTACCAATAATCCCCTGCAAAGCTACAGAACACATTTTCTTTGCATTTCTTGAAGAAAATTCCTGGAATCTGCAGGCAGCCACAAATGTCCTACCACCCATCGTTCTCGAATTTCTCCTGAGAAAAACTGTGCCTCACTTGTGTCGGTAGGCCTAGTGCCCGTGACCCGAAAGGATGCATTGGGAAAGTTGGGTAAAATACTCAAGCCACACCTCCCTGGACTCCCATGAGTGTCTATTTTTCAAAAAGGTGCTGGTTTGGTAGGTTTCCCTAGATGGCTGCCGAGCCCTAGGACCAAAAACGCAGGTACCTCCCTTTCAAAACCAGGTTGTTTTGGAATATATAAATTTGATGTCTCCACTTAATGTTTTAAGCCCTTCCCTGTCACGGGTACTTGGTCCACCCGCACAAGTGAGGTGGCATTTTTATCAGGAGACCTGGGAGAACACTGACTATTAGGAAATTTGTGCTGGTCCGGTCATCCCACAACTCTACCCCACAGAAATGTGAGGAAAACTATTTTTTTGTCAATAAATCAAATTTACAAGAATTTCTCGGTAGGTCACTCATGTGATTCATTCTTGTCACGAGCACTAGGCCCAAGCACACAAGTGGGGTAGTGTTTTTATCGAAACCAGTCAGGGAATGCTGTGTGTCAGGAGGTTTGTGGATCCAGCAGAATCATTATCATGTGGGATTATAGGTAATACTGCAAGTAGAGCGTACGGTTCTGATATTCATAGCAAATTGGAAGAAGACACTTGGAGTTTGTTGACAGTGTTAGTTTCACCTCAAAACCATACCATATCAAGCCAGTTGAAAGGTCTTTTTGCCCTTTAATACTTAGGTGAATTCATGAATAATCTATTTTGGAAAGCAAAAAGAGGAACTTGTCATCAGCTTGAGGCAGTTTAAGAGTTGGATTCTGTAACAAAATGGATAATCTGCTTAGATGCATGATGCAAGAACATGACTTCTTGGCACATTTATACCTGGACATGCACTTGATGGTTCTCATATGGGGACCTCATTGCATATTTCTCAGACTCAGGTGGATTGGACAGACATGGAATTTCTCCAGTCTGCCTCGGGGTCTGTCTCCCAGCCCCTAGTTGATGTGTCATTAAGCTTTCCAAACCTTTGGCATCATTCCACAGGGTGTAAGGTGCATCTAAGAAATTCAGTTTTCGTTAAGGGGGTGGAAGCCCCAATCAGACAAAAACCACAATCCATGTCGGGGTGAAACACAAAAAGAGACCAGATTAGGGTGCTTAACCCTCTGGTAGGCTGGTACAAAAGGAGTCAGGCTTAACTTAAAGGCAAGGTGTAAAGTATACAGCACAGGCCAGACAAAGGACTGCTTTGAGCTGTATCGTATGTCTTTGGTGTGAGGTCTGCGCGGCATTGCTTCTATTTCTCGGCACCAGTTCCATTGAAGCTTTTAGCTGTGAGCAAGGCTTTGCAGATCTTTGTGCTGCTCAGCATTGGTTCTGATGAAGCCTGTACTGAGGCTTTGCCAGGCCTAGCATTATTGTGTTATTCATACCAATAATGCGCAAACAAATCACCCCTGAGAGCGTCTCTCAGCACTATTGTACGTATTCAGGTATAAGAGATCAAAAGGATCAGAAGAGCCAGGTTTTGTGAAATATTTTGAATAGAGCTTGGCCAGGGTAGGGCCGTATATGTAAGGGTCACCTGTTCCAATGACGTGGAGCCAGATCTGAAAGTTACCTACCCCCCTATATATATCTGAATGCATGCTGCAAGGGTGTAGCAAAGCTTGCCCACTGGACTTAAGGTTACGTGTTGGCACGTAAGGCTGCAACTTGTTACGCAGGAAAAGGGGGCCATTTTCAAATAAGGATTTGTGAACTAGGCAGAGGAGTTTGAAGAGGGAAAGCATTTTTTTATAGGTAGCCAATGGAGAGATTTGAGTGTTTGCTTAGAGGGTGGCAGGTTGGAAACAAGGTGGGCGGCCAGGTTTTATATTACCTGAAGTATAGCTAGGAGAGTTTCATTTGCTGCTGACATATGGGTGTTGTCATAGTCCAGGAGACTTACAATAAGTGCCTGGGTGAAGGATTTTCTGGTCTGAAGAGGGAAGAGGTGTGGCACCGCGGCCAGGGCGACTGACTCCGGAATCTGGGGATCACGGTCCGATCCCCGGCACCGGCGGCAGGTCAGCTCAGCACCATGTGACTCTGGGCAATAGCTCGCTTAATCTTCCCGATGGCCTCCAGCGCCTAGAGACCCTAACGGGTGATTGTGCGCTTTACAAATGTGGATTATTATGAAGGGCAGCCACTGGAAAGCTATCCTATAATCCCAAAACAGGTACTGTAGATGGGGTTTGCCTTTTTTTTAAAGGGAGGTTATTGTCTACCAGGATGCCCAGATTTCTTACTAACTTTTTGGTTTTCGGGTTAAACCCCAGTTTTAGGTGCCACCTGTCTTCGGATCAAAAGGGGTGAACTTTACTGAAAAGCAGGATCCCATTCTTTCCACTGTTCATTTGAAGCCAGTTGGACGACATCCAGAGGGCAATTATTTTCCTGCATTCACTGACTCTGATTTTATTGGATTCAGTATTAACCACAATGGAAATGATAAGTTGCCTATTGGCCACATATGATATAACTTCTAACCTGCAAGATCTTATCACTTAAGCCAGGTGGACGACGTAGATATTAAAAGGGTGGATATAAAGGAAGAGCTCTGCGGTGTTGCAGCTGTGTGGCAAAGCTTTGTGTCCCTCAGCATTGGTCCCTATGAAGCTTTCTGGTCTGTGCCAGGTTTTGCTGGGCTTTACATTGCTCAGCCTAGGTTCTGATTAACCTTTCATCTGTGTGGTAAGGTTTTGCAGGGTTTCATGTTGCTGGGGTTTATGGAACCTTTAGTTAACTAGGTCAACTGGGCAGTTTCAGGCCTCTAAACCATGCTTTGTCCCTGTAGCTCAGATTAGAGTTGCTCTGGTAGCCTGGTATGAAGAGAGGTAATCCAGTCTTCTCAGAGAGCAGGACAGGCTTCAATCAGCAGGGCAGTCCTCTGGGGAAAAGGCAGTCCTCCTGTAATGTCCAAAGGAGTATTCAGAAGTGGTGTCTCAGAGTCCAATAGTTATACCTGGTGCCAGTCTTTGAAGTGCAAGGATTCCCTATTCTTCCCCATATCTGGTTTTACAAAGTTCTTCCTCCCCTGCCAAGGCTTCAAGACATTTGGGTGACAAATGACTAGTGTTAGGTTCCTTTGTGTGTGATGGAGGCAAGCTCTTGGGAGTGTAAGTGGGGCAGGGAACAGCTCCAAGGCTAGTCATCATGGCAGGATGGCCTATCCTGACTACACCCTGTCTCCTTTGTCTCATTGCCTGCCATGAATACATAAACCCCAACACCAGGATGAAACAGAAGACACACATGGTTTGAAACTAGAAAATGTCTACTTTCTAAAAGTGGTATTTTCAGAACTGTGATTTAATCTGATTTTACCGTTAAATATGATATTAAACCAGGAGACACTAGAGAGGCCGGCTGCAAGATGGACGCCACTCTGAGAGGCTTTGCAGGCTGGTCAGGCAATCCGCCAGGATCCGCCCATTGCAGCAGACATATGCATCCTAACTTTGCGGGAAAGTAACATCTTCCACATTGTGCACATACCATTGGCCCATGCAGTTGAGTTGCAGCTCGTTAGTGGGCAAAACGGAGAAAGGCCCGCCTGCCACCACGACAGCAGCCTGGTGAAGATGTGGAGCTTGACCAGAGACGTTCCATGTGGGCTTCCCTGCCGTATTGCAGCGGACGTGTGGTGGGGCTCCTTGAGGTGCGAGCCCCTCATGTGGCACCTGTGCAGCGAGGGACCGACTGGTGGACCTGACAGCATGAATGGGACACATGGTGTGACCTGTGCTGTGACGCCGCGTGACATGGCAGCTGGATGGCGGTGCTGTAGGGGCCTGGCAGTGAAAAGCGTTGGCAGTGGCAGGCGATCTGGACCTGGGCAGCATCTCTAGAATTACTGGTCAGCAGGCGGGCCCGCTGCCGTTGGAGCTTGGCAGCGGAGGACGGGCGCGCCAGAGCATCAGGTGAGGAGCGGTGCTGTGGGTGGGGAAGCACTGGACTGTGTCTGTTGCAAAGGTCTCCCCCCGCGACAACACGCTGGTGCTGTGAAGAACAGGACTGTGGCGGCAGGAGGAGGCATACCCCTCTGTGTGACGCTGACGGATTTACGATGCTGCCCGACTTGCGGTGGAGAACGCTTCTCCTCGAGAGAAAGGGATGCAGCTTCTGCATTCAGCGGGGGTGGGATTGGTCCCTGCAGAGGTGGAACCACCCTGCTTTCACTTAGGGGCCAAGAGTAGCACGTTTGTCTCTCCTTCCAATCGCCGATCAGACTGCGCAGATATCCCCCTGGAACATTATACGTTGTCCGTCTGCCATGTGATACTTGTGTGCCCGCTTGGAGATGGCGCCTCTAGGGATGCTCTGAGGCCCCTAATTAACACAAACACTGGAGCTGTGCGGTGAAGACTAAAGCCCTTGGACATCCTCTTCTGCTTGTGGCGGTCCAAGGGCTTTACTGGACACAGGGGGGAAATTGCACCATTTTTGGACTGCGCTTGAGGGACACACTGAGCCAGTGAACTGCCTCTGCCCACTGTAATGTTAAATACATTTCTATAGAGCACTACCACCCTACGGGTATCTTGGCGCTGAGAGAATAATTTGTTGTTATAAGCATGCACGATCAGTCACCCCGAAAAATACAGGAATTTTGTTAGGGAGAGCAGGGGGAACCAGACAAAATCAGAAGATAGATCAGTGACTTTGCATCTGTGTATTATTTCTCCCTCTGGAATAACCACGTCTTCAATATCTTCCTGAATTGTATTTCATTCTCACTCTGCCTGATGTTGGATGGAAGCTCATTCCACAGTCGTGAGGCCACTGAGCAAAAAGCTCTTCCTCCTGTCCTAGGTCTTTTAAATCTTGGGATGTTGACCAGATTTGCTGTTAACGCGCGGAGATTTCTTGCAGTAATATACAACGTAAATTTCCTCCGCAGTGGACTAGGGCCCTGGTCATGTACTACCTTAAAAACAGCTAGGGATCCTGAAGATCTGCACTGCCGATTTAAGGCCTGCTTTGCTGCTATTGTTTGGATGCTTTGCAGCATCAGTATCGTGGAGTTAGGGACTCCAAGACACATGGAGTTGCAATAATCCAACCTGCTCCAGATAGCACACCTCACCACTTATGGCAGAGACTGGTAGTAGCGGAAGAATCTTATGTAGAGCTCTAATCAAGGAGAAGCATGTGCCAACTGTTTTTTTAATTTGTGAAGCCAATTGGAGATTGTTGTCCATCAGCATCCCAAGTTTGCGTACTGTTTTAGTTGGAGTTAACAAGCTATGGTAAACATGAAGGGGAAGGTCTATTTTACTTGTGGTACAGAAGACAACTTCTTTTTTGGCTCCATTAATTTGGAGATAGTTATTTCTAAGCCAGTTTGTAGGGCTTTCCATGCAGTGATGAAATAAATCCATGGAGATTGCTTTATCTCCTTCCAGCGAGAACATGAGCTGAGTCAGCATAGTGGACCAGTTCAACTTCAAAGGATTTAATGATGGGAATAAGTGGGCGCAGGTAGATATTGAATAAAATCGGACCGATGGCAGAGCCCTGCGGGACCCCATGAGGAACAGCAGTCCTTAATGATGTAAAAGGTTGGACACTCACTGCCTGCGTCCTGTCCACTAAATAGGACTGAAGCCATTTTAATGCTTGACTTTTAACTCCAATATTTCCGAGCCTTTTTAACAGGATACTATGGTTCACCATGTCAAATGCTGCTGACATATCCATCAGCACCAGGGCGACCGATTGTCCATTGTCAGCCCACATATTCATGTCGTCAAACATAGTCACTAGGGCTGTTTCTGTTGCGTGCTCCGGACGGAATCCAAATTGCAATTCATCTAGTAGATGATTAACCTCTAGGTAGTGGGACAGAGACTTGCTCACTATTTGCTTGAGGATTTTTATTGGATAAGGTAGTAAGGAGATAGGTCTGTAACTAGACATCTCAGAGCGGTCAAGTGTTGGTTTTTTAAGTAGCAGGGTCACTACTGCACGTTTCCAGCATTCTGGGACTTCCTGTAGCGATTGGTAGCATATCTGGCTCAGCTGGGGGGAAAAGTTCTGCCTAGAATTCCTTCCACGCCCTCTGAGGGAGGGGATCCAGAGGTGAACCTGAGGAAACAGTCAGCGCTATATTATCAAACGTTTCCTCCAAAGGCAGTTGAAACCACTCCAAAGTTGGCTGATGGTTACTATCGTGGATCTCAGTCTGTGTCTCCAGCACAGTTGGCCCTAGTAAATCATTATACGCCTCTGTGGGTGCACTGTTATCACCGTTCACTTCAGTCTGCTTCTTAGAATTAAGGCCATTGATAATTTTGTTAATCTTTTCATTAAAGTAGGTTGCCCAATTGTCACATAACTTTTGTGAGGCTACTATCTTGTTACTTATGCAAATTGGCTTAGAAAGATCCGTTGCTATATTAAAAATAGTTCTAGCCTTATTCGATGATTGCAAAATGGTATCTGCAAAGTATTCAGCCATAGATTTGGCAATTGCCTCCTTATACTTATGCAACTGAGTTTTGTACGTTTTTTGATCTTTTTCAGCATATATCCGCCTCCATTTTCTCGGGGCACAAGGGGGGCAGTGCACTTGAGGGACCGCTTGCTCACTACTGTGGAACGGCATTGTCTTGGGAGAGATGGTGTAGTGTAGTTCCTATATTCCCAATAGGCTCAGTGCATTGGAATATCATATCCTATAGATTTGACGTAGGACTTATGTCTAGTAGGTCTCTTTCCAATATATTAGACTTAATTGTGAGTGCCAGCTAGCTCAGAGGTCACTAGAAACTTTCTCGAATAAACAAGAAGGTGTTAGTTTCTGACAACCGCATAAACATGACAACTTTGTTTCCCCAAGAATAAAACTGATCTCCAGAGTCGTGGAAACAATAGATAGATATTTTACTCAGTCAATCGGGCATGCTTCGTTTCACCAGAGGTGCAGAGAAATAGAGAGACGGGCGTTTTCAATAATAGGATTTATTGAACAGTCTTCTTTCTCAAGCAAGTAAAGTGAACTGCTACAAATACTGTAAAAGCATTGTATGGTTCCTAGACCATAGATAAATACATACATAAATAACAAAGGCTAAAAGTCATCAACTGGTGCTTCTAAAATACGACTACCCCGATGTACCTAACCTAAGTCTAGTACGAGGGAAGAAGTAAGTGAGGTGTAGCATAGGTTTAGTTTTTGTTTGCCAAGAATCTAACCAAGATTTCTCTTAGGGTATAATCAGCTCCATACCTTGGTTTTAAAATGAAGGTGGTCTGGTATCTCTATCTCGGGACTCGATTTCCCAACACCCCACGAGGGGAGCTTGGAAACACTGGAGCTGGATTCTCAGCGAAAGAAAGGACAGCTTCTCTGTAAGTGCGTCAGCAGGAGGGTCGGCTTCCTTCGGCACTTGCTGTAGCGAGCTGCGTCGGGCAAGTAGATAGTCGAGCTGCTCCGAACCACCATGTGTTTGCTAGGGCAAGTGTAGGCATATTTATACCTTGAAGGTGCCTAGTTTGACGGAAAGTCGGACATAATAGCGTCACTAAAGAAACCTAAGGGAATGGTAGTTCTTTGAAAACGCCATGATTTCTAGGACAAATCAATATTCAAGTAAGGGGATGTCCCTGACTGCTGATGTCGAGTTTTCCAAGAAATCGTTGTGGCTTTTTGGAACTCGTGGAAGTAGCCATGTCTGTATTTGGACTGGATGGGTTATGTCTAAATATGGGCTGGATTTCTATGCCTATATCAGGGCAATGTGAATTGTACGTATATAAGGGCATGAATCGGTAAATGACGCTTCGATCCTAAAATGCTCCACAACACCCACTCCACTTTATTATGTTTGATATTACTAAATTCTAAGCATGTAAAACATATCTAAAGCATGATGTGTTATAAATCCCTCCCAAAATACATCAAATGCATTTGAAATGGCTGTACGTGAAAGATAAGCATTTGTGCTGTACGCATTTTTAAAATACCAATATTTTCATTCAAAGCATGTAGTGTGTCATGGAAAATGCTTATCAGAATGAATCATGAAATTACATTTATGAAATGGCTCGTAAATAGAGAAGAAAGGTCAAGACCATTCCATGAAAGAATATACTGTTTAGGTTGTGGACAAGGTGAAATATTGTCTCTTGGAAGTGTTTAAAAGAATTCTTGTTCTCTAAGAATAGTTCTATTTTAAGCAGATTACTTTGTGCCCAAAAAAGTTCAATTTTGGAAAAAGTCAAATTGCAGAAAAATAGAGTTCTTAAAGTTGGAAGTTTTGTTTTGAAAAGTGAAGGTCGAATACAGAGTCCCTTAGAATGCTGTGTGCTAACTTCAAAGTCATTCTCGTTGTTTGGAGAAAACATTAAATCTTCTAAACTGGCAAAAAAATCGTCTACCACAGTAGGTGAAAGTTGGACCACTTCATTAAGTAAACCGATAGCACAAAAATGTGAAGCATCGCCGTCAGCGTTAGTCACATTAACAATGTTTGTCGGAGATGGAGATGGAGGTGGTACCTGTGTGCCTGTCGATCCATGTATCTCACCGTCAGCAGATTGCATCTGTGAGATCGAAATGAATGCGGTCATCAGGATTGGTAGCCGCTGGGTACAACACAATGCATGGGCCGTTACCGAACCAAGCAGGGTATCAACATCTGTTGACAGTGCTTATGGAAGTTTTAGACAGACATCCAGCACGCATTCTTCTCCACATAGCAGGCATCTTAGAACAGGTAAGATGCAATCTTGCCAGATTGGTCGGAATGATAGGAACAACGTGGTATTCAGGTCTCTTAACTGAGCCAGGCCCAGGATTTGTATTATGTGCTCACGACACTTCATTGCCAGGAGAGTGTTCTCGATGGTAATCTGGGTGTCGTTGCTGACCGGACTTGCCATATGGGAGCAGAAGGAGCAAGAATAGTATTCCTGCTACGAGTCTCATTATGAGAGGCAGGCCGCCGAACACAGAGTGCACGAAGTTTGGAAAAATGCAGAGGACTGCTTCAGAAGGTGCTAACAGTCCCGAAAAAACTGTCTTAAAAACATGTACAATACCACTGGTATCAGACATGTTCAAGATATGACCTAACATTTCTACAAAATGTATTGGACAGTTTGTGGATAAAAGGTCTTGTATCTCTGCAGAGGACCTTGCAACTTGTAGTTCATACGTCTCTTTGGACGTGGTCAGTGGCACAGTTTTTTGTAAAAGAATGGCTTTCATTTTGCTTAAAGTATCAATTCGAATAGAAGAGATGTTCAGTGAAGGCCATAGCGGCGAATTCCCGTCTGTCTTAGCTTTAGGAATCAATACTTGCATACAACAAGTGACCCTGGCTGACAAAGTAACGAGATAGGCAATTCCCGGCATCATTCCACAACAGCTGTGATCATTTAACATTATATAGGTCCTGTTAGACAGCTGCCTAAAAATTGGATCTATCACTGCTGCTGGAGAACCTTGCAGGTGGCAGGATAAGTTGTTTGGAGAACCTTCACAGGCCCCGTGTAAATTAATACCCTGACATAAGAGTGTACCACTTAGTGCACTTTTGCATTGTGTACCACTAAGAAATACCTCTTTTCCCCCACTCCAACATCTGTGTGAGTATGGCAATTCCCAGGTTGACTTTAAGTATTCCTTACCCAACCTTTCATACACAGCAACTGATATATGTTTCAAACAGTATTGAAAGTTGAAAATTGTGACAGGCAAAGTGATTATCCCGTGTATTAACCATTCTGTTGCAGGCTTTTCCGAAACAGGTGATGGTAATCTTTCCAGTTTTTCAATGCTCAGCACCGTATAGTCTGCTCCTTTCTGTGCCAAGCTGATTTGTTTATCTGTAAGGTTAAATACAGAAAACAATGACGTGGTGTTGATTAGACACCATGGCACATATCAAGAACGAAGATTTTGTAACGTCCAGCCTAAAAGCATTATAGAACGTAATTCTGACTGTCCATGCTGTAGCATGAGCAAGTCCTGTTCCATTATGTCAATGGCAGAGGATACTATGCTGTCCAAAGTATAAATTCTGGATGACAGGGTCGTTAACCCATTGTCAACTACAGAGAGAGTGATTTCGCTAAATTAATACAATCAATTTCTCATATTCTTTCTGCAGTCTCTGCCTGTGTCTCTTTCCAAGCTTCATTTTAAATGGCATATATACCTGCATATATGAAACGTTTATGACGTTGTTTCACAGGAACTAGTAAGAAATCCCTTAAATCAACGCCATCTTTAAGTAAAGATAAGTGCTGTTTAACCTCTGTTAGTGTAGATTTTTGTAGCCACTCAAGGCATAGTTTTCCTACACTGTATGTTGTTACTATCCCTGGATGTTGTCTCCCTTGTGTCTTGTTCTGGAATCTGCCTTGACAGTTATTTGTGTCTGTGGGCCAGATTAACCATTTTTTCCAATCAGGATCAGTTCTGTTTTTAAATGAAATAGTTTTTACGTCGACCCCTCCTTCTGAAGTGTTTTTGCTATAAGATGTAGGTGTAGGTATAGGCGGTTTGTTCAAATCTTTTATCTTGGCTAGGCCAAGGCAGGATGTCTGTTGAACAGCCTCATTCAAAAACATTATTTGTTCAGGGATAAGGCAGGCTCGAAATAAAGCTTCTATTCCCTGTACTTGCCAGTCTTTTGAGCCCCAGACAGTTTTTGTCATTCTAAAAGTAGAAACCTAATGAGGACAGCTGGGCATAAAAGGCTGCTGAATAAATTTGCTTTGTATTGGTTAATATACTTTTCATTCCTGTCTTATTAACATTTCTAAAGTAAAATGTTTCCGGATTTGTGGTATTAAAACCAGAGAAGTATGGAAATGTTTCATAGAATGTTTTTGAGCTACCTTTTGGTGGCATTGTACAATGTTCCCATTGATTAAAAGTATAAACATTTCTAGGGTTTGCAGATTTGTACAAGTAATGATGACCATACTTATTATAACAATACATGTGTGCATAATTTGATGAACCTTCTAAGTATTAATAATTTGTAAATTTTGCAGACAACTCTAAATCTGACATCATATTATTAACAGTCTAAAAGTCCCAATCATTAGAAAACGTACTGGGTGAAACAAAGTCACTCAAGGAAACCTTAAATTGATGTGGAATCTTCAGCAGCTCTGCCGGACCATCGATGTCATAATCAGTTCTATTCCATGCTATACCACCAGGTATAGAGCAACGGCTGTGATGTTTACTGATGTCAAGTCTCTTTGTTGACAATTAGATGATTTGTGTGGCTTCAGGAGCAAGTTGATGTTCTTACTTGCTGTGTCCATTTTACTATTTTTTCCATTTAACAGCATCCCCAAAGTTAATACCATGATGAGCCAAAGTAGGAGAAAAAGTACCCCAAGTACAATCCAAAGTTCAATCCATGGTGAAACCAGATAAGTTTTTTCAAGTTGCTGAAAGAGTTCTGTTACCTGATCTTTAAAAGTTGTATTTGCTGGTGTCGTTTCAGGCTCACTGGGATCCTCAGAAAGTTCAAGTTCAAGTTCAGACATTTGTATAGCGCACTACTCACCCAGGGGATCTCAAGGCGCTTGAGGGAGGGGGGTACTTTACTTATCGAATATCCAAGTTTTTAGTTGCTTTCTGAAAGAGAGGGGGTTCTGTGTAAGGCAGAGGTGGGTGGGGAGAGAATTCCAGGTTTTGGCAGCTAAGTAGGAGAAGGATCTTCCCCCCATGGTGGATCTATGGATGCGCGGGATTGCGGCGAGGGCTTGATTGGACGGTCGTAGTTGGCGGGTGGGGGTGTAAAAGGACAGGCGCGTGTTGGGGAATTCGGGTCCTAGGTCGTAGAGGGCTTTGTGTGCGTGGGTGAGGAGACGGAATGTTATTCTCTTGTTGACGGGGAGCCAGTGGAGGTCTTTCAGGTGACCGGAAATGTGAGCTTGGCGGGGGATGTCTAGTAAGAGTCTGGCTGAGGCGTTTTGGATGCGTTGGAGTTTTTTCTGTAGTTTGGCTGTGGTTCCGGCGTAGAGGGTGTTTCCTTAATCCAGTCAGCTTGTGACCAGTGCGTGGGTGACAGTTTTTCTTGTTTCGGTGGGGATCCAACGGAAGATTTTTTTGAGCATGCGTAGGATGTTGAAGCATGATGATGAGACGGCGTTGACTTGTCTGGTCATCGATAGGGAGGAGTCTAGGATGAAGCACAGGTTACGTGCGTGGTCCGTAGGTATGGGTGCGGTTCCCAGGGCCGGTGGCCACCAAGAATCGTCCCAAGCAGAGGGGGATGAACCTAAGATGAGGACTTCCGTTTTGTCCGAGTTCAGTTTTAAAAGGCTGTTCTTCATCCATTCGGCTACTTCTTTCATCCCTTCGTGAAAGTTGGTTTTGGCGTTGTTTGGGTCTTTGGTGAGGGAGAGGATCAACTGGGTGTCGTCTGCGTAGGAGATGATGTTGAGGTTGTGTTGGCGCGCGATGGATGCGAGGGGACTCATGTATACGTTGAAGAGGGTGGGACTGAGTGATGATCCTTGTGGTACTACGCAGATGACTTCAGTGGCCTCTGATCTAAAAGGGGGGAGGCGGACCCTCTGGGTTCTTCCGGCGAGGAACGGGATGATCCAGTCCAATGCTTTTCCTTGTATTCCGACGTTGCTGAGGCGTTGAATGAGGGTGCTGTGACAAACTGTGTCGAAGGCTGCGGAGAGGTCAAGTAGGATGAGGGCAACTGTTTCTCCGTTGTAGTGTAGTGTTCGAATGTCGTCAGTTGCAGCGATGAGGGCGGTTTCGGTGCTGTGTTTGGCTCTGAAGCCGGACTGTGAGGGGTCGAGGGATTTGTTGGATTCGAGGAAGGCGGCGAGCTGACTGTTGATGGCTTTCTCAATGAATTTGACAGGGAATGGGAGGAGCGAGATGGGGCGGTAGTTCTTAAGTTCAGTGGGGTCTGCTGTGGGTTTCTTCAGAAGGGCGCTGAGTTCGGCATGTTTCCAGCTTTCCGGGAAGGTAGCGGAGTTGAGGGAGCAGTTGATGATGTCTCGGAGATGGGGTGCGATAATGGTGTCTGCTTTGTTGAAGATGTGGTGAGGACATGAGTCGGTTGGCGATCCTGAGTGGATGGAGTTCATCAGGCGATGGTGTCTTCAGTGGTGATTGGGTTCCAGGCGCAAAGGTTGTTAGAGGGGGGTTTTGGTTTGAAGGTGGGTGGGGTGGACTGGTCTCCGGACTGGTTTTCAAAGCTGTTATGTATGTGGGCAATTTTGTTGTGGAAGAATGAGGCTAGGGAGTCGCAGAGGTCTTGGGAGGGAGTGATGTCGTTGGTGCCGGCGGTGGGGTTGGTAAAATCTTTGACGATGTTGAATAGTTCCTTGCTGTTGTGGGCGTTGTTGTCAAGTCGATCCTTGAATGCTGATTTCTTGGTGGATCGGATCAGTTGGTGATGTTTGCGGGTAGCGTTCTTGAAGGTGGCCAGGTTGTCAGTGGTTGGGTTTTTTCTCCAGGCTTTCTTGAGGGTGCGACAGAACTTTTTGGATTTCTTAAGGTCATCGTTGAACCAGGGGGCTTTTTTGCTACCTTGCTTGATTTGATGGTTTTTCAAGGGTGCCAGTTCATCGGCGCTGTGGGTGATCAAATGTGTGAGGTTGGTGGCTGCTTGGTTTGGGTCCGATGATTTGGCAGGAGGGTGTTGGTGAAGCGATGTGAAGAGCTAGTCGGTGGTAATTTTGTTCCAGTTTCTTCGGGGAATTGGTTGTGGGAGGTTGTGGCTCGTGGTCTTTTTGTAATTGAAGTGAATGCAGCTGTGGTCCGTCCAATGGAGAACTGTGGTGTGGTTGAAGGAGATGTGCTTGCTGGAGGTGAAGATTGGGTCGAGCGTGTGCCCGGCATAGTGGGTGGGGGTGTCAACGAGTTGTTTGAGTCCGAGGTTGGCCAGGTTGTCCAGAAGGGTGGTGGTGTTGCTGTCGTTTATCTTTTCCAGGTGGAAGTTGAGGTCTCCCAGTAGGATGTAGTCCTCGGAGGGGAGGGCGTGAGGGCTGATGAAGTCAGTGATGTCTTCGCTGAATTGTGTGCGGGGTCCTGGTGGCCTGTAGATGAGGGTGCCTCTGAGTGTGGTCTTGGGGTCGGTGTGGATCTGGAAGTGAAGGTGTTCGGCGGTAGCGAGGTTATCGTCTGAACTGGTCGTGATGCGGATGGTGTTCTTATGGACGATGGCGATGCCTCCTCCTGTTTGGTTGATGCGGTCCTTTCGGATGATCTTGTAGTCATCAGGGATGGCTATGGCGATGTCGGGAGGTGATGAGGCGTTCATCCAGGTTTCTGTAAGGAAGGCGACGTCCGGCGATGTAGTGTCGAGTAGGTTCCAAAGGTCAATGGCGTGTCTGTGGACCGAGCGGGTGTTGAGCAGGATGCATTTAAGGTGGTTAGTGTCGGAGCTCTGTGTGGAGTTTGTGGATTTGGAGTGGGTCCTGATGCAGTCGAACTTGCAGGAGTGGCAGGTGAAGGGTCCATGGGTGTGTCCTGGGGCGGCTAGGTAGCAGTTTGGTGGTCGGCCAGGGTTGAGGGCAGAGAGGGTTGTGGCGTCGTACGTAATGCGGGTGGAGAGGAGTTTGCGGGGGCCAGGGGGTCTGGCGCTGGGCGCGGTCCAGTCGCGGACGGTCATAGACGGGCTTACCTTTGGCACACCTTCGGCCCGCATGGGGCGCGACCGCTGCGCGTGAACGCTGCGTGTAAAAGTATCTGTTATATGTAGATAGTGGGGGGGCGGGGGCGAGGGAGGAGCAGCTGGGAGGCAGGAGCGGGGTGGAGAGCCGGGCTGGGAAGGCATAACAACAAACAACAAAATGGCAGCAAGCCAAGAGCCAAACAGGACGAGACTGGGACCCCAACAATCGGTCTAAAAAGGGAAGCGTCACCGGCACAATCAGGCACAATTAACTCAATCAGCTGAAGGCAACAATGCACAATCACGTATTAATTAATGCGTAGCTCAGCAGGCAATATAGCGCTATGATGCAGTTACAATCAAGCACAAATAAGGCACAAATAGTTTCAGGGGCAATGCGAGCAATGGGCAGCTGATCTTTAAGGCAGAGAGCAAATTTGGCAATATGGCGCTACGATACCGGGTTGTGAGCGGGGAGCAGCGTGAGGAGCGACCGCTTCTGAGGAGCTCAGGACGGTCACAGCGCTGGTTCCGGAGAGTAGAGCCTAACCTTTCGGTGGGAGGGAGGATCAGCTGGGAGGCGGGAGCGGGGTGGAGAGCCGGGCTGGGAAGGCATAACAACAAACAACAAAATGGCAGCAAGCCAAGAGTCAAACAGGACGAGACTGGGACCCCAACAATCGGTCTAAAAAGGGAAGCGTCACCGGCACAATCAGGCACAATTAACTCAATCAGCTGAAGGCAACAATGCACAATCACGTATTAATTAATGCGTAGCTCAGCAGGCAATATAGCGCTATGATGCAGTTACAATCAAGCACAAATAAGGCACAAATAGTTTCAGGGGCAATGCGAGCAATGGGCAGCTGATAATTAAGGCAGAGAGCAAATTTGGCAGTATGGCGCTACGATACCGGGTTGTGAGCAGGGAGCAGCGTGAGGAGCGACCGCTTCTGAGGAGCTCAGAAAACGTATCAAAGTTGATGAAATAGCCAGAGGCAGTTCTGTCAATTGTTGGAATTGTATCAGGATTATTTGAAATCGATGGGGCTACCGGATCTTTTGTCATATTAGTGTAGTCCGATGCTACATCAATGTAGACGGGAGTGTCTTTACGAACTGTAATTTACGTTTCAAGATGTACAAGTTCCATAGCTTTATTGCTTAGTCCTTTGTTCTGTGCTGCAGAGTCTTCAAATGTTATTAGTCTCTCAGTCTGATCCGCTTGGATAGTAGCAAGATTTGGTCTTATGAGGAGCTCAGAAAACGTATCAAAGTTGATGAAATAGCCAGAGGCAGTTCTGTCAATGGTTGGAATTGTATCAGGATTATTTGAAATCGATGGGGCTACCGGATCTTTTGTCATATTAGTGTAGTCCGATGCTACATCATTGTAGACGGGAGTGTCTTTACGAACTGTAATTTACGTTTCAAGATGTACAAGTTCCATAGCTTTACTGCTTAGTCCTTTGTTCTGTGCTGCAGAGTCTTCAAATGTTATTAGTCTCTCAGTCTGATCCGCTTGGATAGTAGCAAGATTTGGTCTTCTGCTTTCTTTGTAGTCCACTGGACCTACCACTTATTATCGGCCTGTCGTAATTTGGCAGTGATCAGGTTAGCATTTGCTTCAGCTACACGAACTTCCCACTGTTAGCTTGACCATGTTTTACGGAGGCCATTTTGTATTCCTGGCTTCCATTGTAAGTGAACGCGCTGCATCGTGGTCAGCATGCCCTTTTTTCCTTTCTCTTTACCGATGACCATTTAATTTGCCCAGCAACGGGCTATTTTTAGCAATGGTCAAGCTCGCGCATGCGTACTCGAGCATTTTAGATTATTGAATGGTCACCTCTCAGGAATGTTCTCCAAACTGACCAGTAGTGCTAAACTCCTCCCACAAGTTGGCTGTGTTCTAAAAATGCCCTTATATGTACCTAAAATGTTTAAAGAGTATACCGCCTACCCTTCCCGTTCTTGTCAAACTGTATAAAAGAAGCCACGCACCGATGTTCGGTGTGATACTTCTTGCATTATCGAAGGGTGCTGTAGGATTGTACCACCACCCCATGTGGTCTTAATAAGCGTGTCTTTTGCATTTCCAGTTTCCGTGCCAACTTCCATTCTATGGTGTAGAGAGTTTTTTGCAGAGTATGTAGATCTGTTGAAACCCAATACCACAAATTGGCGACCTTGAAGGGACTCATCGGCGACTCGATGCCCGAAGGAGTGGTCGCGACGAAGGATTGGAAACTCGCCATGGACGCGTACGCTGCCACTGAGTGACCCGAGTCTTAGCACCCATGGTGGTTTCTTCCTTTCCTTCCGACCTGACCTTCCAGGTGGCGCCGGTCCTCGACTGAGATCCTGAACGGTTGGGTTGTCGCGCAGTGACCGTTTGGCTGATTCGATTTAGGAACTTGGCAGTTGGAACCTGGACATTTGAGAATATTTGGTAAGCTTTTGATTGGTAAGGTAGTCTACTGACACTTACTGCGGCTTTTTGGATTTGTTTGAGTTAGCTAACATTTGGATCTATGATTTGGATTATATGTGGAGTGCACCTCACATAGGCAGGTAATGCGGAGATATTTTTCTGACTTTGTTTTTGTTTGAACAGCACACCATGTGTAAAACATATTTAGTGCCATTTTATGTAATATCGGGTTTTCGTGATATATTTGACATGCCTGTCTTCAGCACACTTCGAGGAATGTGCTGTCTTGGAAAAGGTACCAGTTATCGATTAAATGAATCTCAGCCTAATCGTGATATGTACATAAAATTTGGCCTCCCCCTATTATGTATAGTACATTATGGCACAAATACACGAAAACTGATCATGAATTGCAATGGCCACTACATGGGTCGTTTGATTTACGAAAGGTTCAATATGTGGAGCAGTGTTTGTTTCAGCGCAGGTCTAAACAGGATATGTTTGATTGTGTGCGTATGTGGGAGAAATCAGTGCGTGAACGAATGAAGCGTGAACAAGCCTTGGCGGACAAGGAGCAGCGAAAGGCTGCTCGTGATAAAGCTTTACAGTTGCAGGAAAAAGAATTGCAGGAACAGAAAGAGAGGGAGACACAAGAACGTAATTTGCAAGTTAATGGCCAGTTCCCTATTCGACGCCCTCTTTACCCTGTCCTTACTAATGAGTCTGATGATTTTTCATTGCTAGATCGTTGCCCGCCTCCGTATGTTCCGCCTACGGCCCCGGATGAGGACTCAGACGAGGATGATCAGAGGGATACTCGTTCTAGGATTAGTGTTGAACGATCTGCGGAATTACGCGGGTTGGCTCGTAAACTTAATGTTAATGTTATTACTATTTCAGAGATTGATGAACTTATGCGTAAGTGGTCTGAAAAAGAACGATTGTATTTTCTGGAACATTTTGGAGACGAAGTTGTTGAACGGTTTAGAAAATATTCATCTGAGTTGGAATCTAAGGATATATCAGTTGGTCGTGATAATTTACGTAAAGGTGTTTTTGTTCTTACAGATGCAGATAGTTTTTTCCAGCGTTTGGTTCAGCTACGGGATGAGACGTTAAGACTATGGGCAGCTAAAAAGACATCGGGTTCGACTGCGTCTGGATCGACGGCTGAGTCCAAAGAGTGTCCTATCTTTGGAGCAGACAAGAGTGCTACAGTTCATATTATGCCTATGCGAGAAGCTGCGCCTTTGTATGTCCCTCCTAAAGGGCAAGGTACAGATGATAATAAGTCGTCTGTGGATGCGAAGGGTTATTTCATATATAATTGGGTTTATACTCCTTGGAATAGAACGGATGTTATGGCGCTTAAAAATGCTTTGCCTGACCCACGCAAAAATCCGGTAGCTTTCTATGAGGGAGTGGAAGGAGCTATTTCGTTGTGTGTTATGACATTAGTTGATATTGATCTTTTCTTTGGGTTAATATTGCCTCCTGATATGTGGAGGGCGATTCGTAAGTTCGATGATCGACCGCTTTTAGGTGCAGATTGGAAGGAATTAGCCCAAGCTGATTTGGATAGAGAACCCGCATGTAAGCCATGTCAACTGATTTTAGATCTCCCGGTGGCTATTTTGAATAAATTAAAAACGCTTGTTCCCCCTAAGAAAATTGATTGGACGATGTTGGCTTCTTGCAAACAGAAGCCAGATGAATCGGTCTTTTTTTCATGTTTCGAGGAAGCGTTTCATGATTACAGTGGTCAATTATTAACAGAGGACATGGGCAGGCATTTGTTCGTTGATAAGCACGTGGCTAATCTCCTACCGGAGATTGCAAACCGATTAAAGACTAGTGAAATTTCCTGGACCACTGCAACTCCTGCTTCTTTATTAACTATGGCTCAGTATTATGAACAACAGGAATTGGAGGCTAAGGAAAGTAGTGATATGAAAGCGAAGGATTTGAAGACGAAGGTGATGTTGGCTGAGGTTTACGCTACGCAGTCGAGAGGAAATGATAGGGGTAGACGTGGGTCGTATGGTACGTCCTCAGCTCATTCCGATATTTCCGAGGATCAGTGTGCATACTGTAAACAGTTTGGACATTGGGCTTCAGATTGTCCGGTGCTTCGAGAACAGCGCAATCAGCGTGGTCGAGGGAATGGAAGGTCTTGGTGTAGTTATTCAGGGCCGAGGGGTGGAGCGAATGATCGTGGTAGGTTTGAAGTTAGCGGTCGTGGTCAGGCTGATCATAATACTTTTGATCGACGGAATCAGTATCAGATAGCTGAGGGTGAGTCTTCTGAGTCTCAGGATAATACGTATGCATAGGATTGCGTAGGATGGGGTGTGGAATCGGTTGAAGTACCAGTAGATCAAAGGGGTCCATATATGTCAGCGCATGTTTTGGGTTCTACTGATCAGTTTCTGGTTGATACGGGAGCTACTCCTAGCGCTCTGTCCAAACATTTGGTTCCAAGGGCTCCCCTGTCTGGCGAAACGATTACATCAATAGGGTTCGATGGAACACCTTCCCTTAGCCCATTGTCTCAACCCCTTTCATTTCACATTGATAAGTTTACTGCCCCATGTCCGTTTTTGTTGTCTCCAAACACACCAGATAATATTGTGGGACTTGATATGCTTAAACATTTTCGAGCAACTATACGCTGTGCCCCGGAAGGGATGCGGGTTATTTTGAATGAGAATTACCCAGAAGTGGAGAGATCGTGCCTCCTTCAGGAGGCTGATGCGTTAGCCTCTCTTCCAAGTACTTTGTGGGCTACTTCTGATACTGATGTAGGACAGATGGTTATCCCTCCCGTACGTATTACTGTAAAGGAGGGAGTGTCTTTGCCTCGCGTACCGCAGTACAAAATCTCTAGAGAAGGTGAAGTTGCCTTGACGCATATCGTAAATGACTTGATTATTGCAGGGGTGGTGGAGGAAGTCCCCTATAATGTTTGTAACAGCCCTATTCTTCCAATTCTAAAGAAAGACACAGACACTAAGATCTATCGTTTCATTATTGATTTAAGGGAAGTCAACAAGATAGTAGTGCCCCAATATCCGGTGGTGTCTGATATTACTACCTTACTTACTTTGATTCCACCTACAGCCACTACCTTCTCTGTTATCGACTTGAAAAATGCTTTCTTCTCGATTCCCATTCATCCCGATAGCCAATATCTTTTTGGCTTTATATTAAATAACAAATCATATAGATTTTGTCGGGTTCCTCAAGGCTACACAGAAAGCCCTAGCATTTATAGTCAGGTTTTGAAAAGGCAGCTTGATTCTTTCGAGCTACAGTCTGGGGTGGCTTTTATTCAATATGTTGATGACATTTTGTTAGCAGCAGACACGCAGGAACAATGTGATAAGAGTACTCTTTCCCTGCTCTCTTTCCTTGCCAAGAATAATCACAAGGTTTCGAGGAAGAAGTTGCAATATTGTAGACCAAAGGTGACCTACCTCGGTCATCTTTTGTCTAAGGAGGGACGTGCATTGACATCAGATCGAATTCAAGTGATATTAGATACGCCAGTCCCTTGCACTCAGAAAGATGTTCGTGCTTTCATAGGTTTGACGTCCTTTTGTAGACAGTGGATATTAGGATTTTCACACATTATAAAACCTTTGTTAGCGTTGTTGTCCAAAACTACACCGGCTCCTCTTGAATGGACAGATGAATGTCAGAATGCTTTTGAACAATTGAGACAAGCCCTTTGTTCTGCACCAGTGTTAGGTACACCGAATTATGCAAAGATCTTTACATTATATGTACACGAGAAGGATGGGTGTGCATTGTCAGTCTTAGTGCAGACACACGGAGATAAACAGCGACCTTGTGCGTACTTCTCAGCAGTACTTGATCCTGTGGCACGAGGATTACCTGGGTGTTTTTGAGCAGTTGCAGCAACAGCAGTGGCTATACGACAGAGTGAGGGAATAGTTTTGTCACACAAATTGTTGGTGTTAGTGCCCCATGCGGTAGATGCCTTATTGAACCAAACGAAAACACAGCATTTAACTAGCGCTCGTTTAACAGGATACGAGCTAACGCTGTGGGCGCCACATATTACACTGAAGAGGTGCGCCACTTTAAACCCTGCTACTTTATTGCCATATCCTGTTGCTGAGCCCCAAAAGGAAGAACAACATGATTGTGTTTTTCTGACCGAAGAACAAACGAAGGGTCGTATCGACTTACAGGATACGCCACTTCCAGATGTAGATGGGGAACTGTGGGTTGATGGATCATGTTTAAAGTTGCCAGATGGTACGACTTCCGCAGCCTATGCAATCACGACACTTAAGACAGTGGTAGAAACAGCACGAATACTGCAAAAATTGGCCCAAGCAGCTGAATTGATAGCTTTAACGAAAGCATGCGAGCTAAGTGCGGGATTATGTGTGAATATCTACACTGATAGTCGTTACGCTTTTGGAGTAGTGCACTACTTCGGCCCACTCTGGAAGGAACAAGGGTTTCTGACTTCGCATGGAGTACAAATCATGCATGGAGAGTTGGTACGTGATCTCCTGAATGCACTATTATGTCCAAAGAAAGTAGCAATAGTCAAATGTAGTGCACATACGAAGGTGACAGACAAAATAGGACAAGGAAATGCTTTTGCAGATCGCATAGCGAGAGATACTGCAATGTTAAAGAATGTCTCTCCCATGTATGTGGTGAAATCGCAGGCTGAGCGATGGCATGATGCTAGAGAAGAAGTATTAGACATACAGAAATCAGCATCTGAAGCAGAACTTGCAACCTGGGCAACAGAGGGAGTGCTGGATGATGAGGGTTGTTGGCGTAGTAAAGACATGGAAAGATGGAAATTGCCTGCCGCTTATTTGCAAGCAATGGTTCGAATGACACATGGGCTGGTACATGTTGGAGCTCTTGCAATTACTAAATTGCTTACACGAGTTTGGGAGCATCCTGAGATTGCCAGCACGACTAAGAGAGTAGTACAGACCGGTCTGATATGCTTACAGTACAATCCTGCCAAAGGGACTCATACTCCTAAAGGAGGGTTTGTTCCACCTACTGCACCATTCGAAGTACTGCAAATTGATTACACCCAGCTTGAGCGCTGTAACAATCTCAAGTATGTCTTAGTGGTGGTGTGTGCCTTCAGTAAATGGATAGAGGCCTACCCCACGAAGGATAATACAGCATTGACAACAGCTAAGGTGTTACTCAAGGAGTACTTCCCGCGATTCGGTGTTTGTAAATTTTTGTGGAATGATAATGGTCCCCACTATGTTGGGAAAATAGTGGAGTACGTCCTGAAAGGATTGGGAATTAAGCAGAAGTTCCATGCTGTATTTCACTCGCAGTCAGCAGGTCTGGTAGAGAGATATAACGCTACTTTGAAGCTGAAGCTAGCAAAGAGCGTGGCATCCACATCTTTGAAATGGCCTGACGCCTTGCCCTTAGCATTACTGTCTATTAGATCAGTGCCACACTCCCGATCTGGCCTCACACCTTATGAAGTGGTGTTTGGAAGGCCAATGAATATCTGGGGAGTCCCTTAGCCTCGCTTAGTACATGATGTGCCTTGTATAATGATGAACGATTATTTGGCATGATTAACAAATGATTTACTTTCTATTCATCAGCAGGTTCGAGAAGCGCTCCCAGATAACTCTATTGGAGAGGCTCATGATCTTCGTCCTGGGGACCACGTGATGATCCGATATTTCGAGAGATCCAGCAGCTTAGAGCCGAGGTGGCGTGACCCTGAACAAGTGCTGCTGGCAACTCGGACGGCTGTGCGAGTCACGAACAAGAAGCGGTGGGTGCATTCCACTCATTGTCGTCATGTCTCTCCGGATCTGGTGAATCCTGCTGTGCTGTCTGATTATCGAGATATCTTGGATGCAGAGAAGAGCCCAGCCACCTAGCGAATCGGAGGGAGCCTTCCCGGACCACACTGTTTCTGGTGCAGCGAAGTATAATTTACGGTCAAGAAAAGCAGTTGTTTTGTGCGAGACTGGTTGAGTTACCGTTCTGAGGTTTGTGAAAACGGAAGCCGAGAATATCAAGGGGGGGGATCAGTTCTGTCCAGTGTAGCGACACCCGTCTTGAATCTCGGAGAAGAAACCAGCGGCTACCTCGGAGCTCAGCACTCATTTTATTTTTAGCTTTATTTTTGAATATTTTGTTTTGAGACTATGGCACCTACTACGATGAGAAATAAAAAAATTCTTGGTGCTGTGATTTTTGTTTCGACCATAGTGGTGAAAGCAGTAATAGCCTGGATCGTAGAACGATTGATTCCGGCGAGAGAATATTTACTGCCTACCACTCCAATCCCATCTGAACATTTTCATTTTACTCTGCCTTATCATGAAGAGAGACATAGACAGACTTATTTGAATAACAGCTTCATTCAAATTCTACATCATACCCATAATTTGACGAACACCTCAAACTGTTGGGTATGTGGAATGTTGCCTGGACATCAAAAGAAAGGAGGAACTCCACTTATTCCTCTTCCGTTCACTCATAATGGTTCTTGTAATGCTTGGTACACTCTTCTTTTTACCTTGAAATGGCCAACAAAAGGTGGACTACTTTTCCGACTTAATAAAGTTTGTTACAATGACAGAGATGGTTATCCACAAGCGGAAGGAACTAAATTTGAATGGGAAGAATATCGACCGGACAATGTATCTTCACCTCGTATTTTTACTAATCAAAGAACTGCAAATATGTCTAGTTTATATGTGATTACGGTTATTGATACCAAAGCTGACCTATGTGTAAGAAATAAAGGTACTATTTCAGTAGGGAAAAGTGAATGTACTACTACTCTAACATTTGACACACCAAATGGTACTGCCTTTGTAGCCTCACGAAATACTTACTTTATTTGTGGAAATAAGGACTACCACTGTCTTCCCATTGGGTGGATAGGAACTTTTTATATATCTTTTGTATTACACCCTGTATTTATTGCCCCGCCCATGTATCATAACGATTTTGTGTTATATCATGATTATATATTGAATAGAGTAAAGAGAGCATTAGAAATTGATGAGATTGACCAAACCGACACTTCTTTACAGCAATATGTAGACTTCAATTTAGGCCTGTTTTCATTTGTAGGTGCTGCCCTAAATAGTAGAAAAATAAGACGGCTAACACGTGTTGTGGAAGCTTTTGCTAATGAAACTGCCTCTGCTTTAAGGAACTCCAAATTACTAGGATTGTAACGCTCCAAAACAGAATGGTTTTGGACGTCGTATTAGCTGATCGTGGGGGTGCATGTCGCATTATCGGTAGTAGTTGCTGTGTGTACGTCCCAGATAATTCACCTTCTGTGTATGATGCCATTTCTAAATTACACAAAATTGCCGCTGAAATCCATCCTGAAAATGGTACATGGACATTCTCAAATTGGATCTGGACTTTACTTAGTACCTGGGGTTGAAAACTATTGACTATTCTGTGTATGATCATTGGAATACTTTTCAGCCTTTATTTATGTATTCAATGTGGCTCTACATTATGCTCTGTATGTATTACTGCTTGCATTCCGTCCAAACAAACTATTGCCAAAAATGAGCAAATGATTAGCAAAGAGATAATGAATATAATGTTGATTAATACTGATGATGAGTATCCTGATTAATTCCGTTATGAAGTAGCTTCAGCTAAATGCTAAAAGGGCCGTCTGTCGTAATTTGGCAATGATAAGGTTAGCATTTGCTTCAGCTACACGAACTTCCCACTGTTAGCTTGACCATGTAATACGGAGGCCATTTTGCATTCCTGGCTTCCATTTTAAGTGAACGCGCTGCCTCGTGGTCAGCATGCCCTTTTGTCCTTTCTCTTTACCGATGACCATTTAATTTGCCCAGCAACTGGCTATTTTTAGCAATGGTCAAGCTCGCGCATGCGTACTCGAGCATTTTAGATTAGTGAATGGTCACCTCTCAGGAATGTTCTCCAAACTGACCAGTAGTGCTAAACTCCTCCCACAAGTTGGCTGTGTTCCAAAAATGCCCTTATATGTACCTAAAATGTGTAAAGAGTATACCACCTACCCTTCCCGTTCTTGTCAGACTGTATAAAAGAAGCCACGCACCGATGTTCGGTGTGATACCTCTTGCATTACCGAAGGGTGCTGTAGGATTGTACCACCACCCCATAGGGTCTTAATAAACTTGTCTTTTGCATTTCCAGTTTCCGTGCCAACTTCCATTCTATGGTGTCGAGAGTTTTTTTGCAGAGTATGTAGATCTGTTGAAACCCAATACCACAGGCCCCATGATCGATGGATACGAATCTGTTCTCTTTTCTTCCAGCAAGGGACAGCAGTAACACTGTTCTTGATGCGTGGATTGCTAGCACAGGTACTGGTTTTCTGTAAGAAGGCCCAAATTCCTTCTTATCCACGATCTTTTCTCTGACTAGATCCCCAATCTTTGGAATCCAGACAGGCCTTGCTGGGATGGGTGGTTCTCCTTCAGTGGTCGTTGGCTTCTGTATTGTGTTGCTTTGACTTCTCCTTTTCTCGTTTAAGTCCTGCAAAACAGCCAAATGGTCTTTGATAGCAAAGGATTTTTGTTTCACCACTGAAGTGTGACGATCAAGGTCCTTGACAAGCATTCTAGTACCAAAAAGGATTTCATATGGAGTGATTCCACCCAGAGAATTTCTTGGCAGATTATTTAAACTACGTTGGACACTTATTAGATATTTGACCCACCCGTCTCCCGAGCCTAATACTCTAGCTGTTATAGATTGCTTTATGTACCGGTTTTCTTTTCCACTACAGAATTTCCCTGAGGATGGAATGGACTTGAATACCACAATGCAACGCCCAAATTGGCCACGGCCTCCTTGTAAACTTTAGAGCTAAACGCAGGACCCTGATCAGATTGTAGCGTGTCGACTGTGTGTGTGCCAATAAAGACTCGCAAATCTTTTATAACAGTTCGGGCGTCAGCCGAGCGCTGAGGCCGCACTCAAATGAATCTTGAACAGGAATCCACTGCGCCCATGATATATTTATAGTTACCATCCCTCTGTAAGGAACCACAGTGGTCCAGGTAAAAGCATGCTAATGGTTTATCTGAAATTAAAAGGGGTGCCTGCGCCTTGCGTCTTACTGTTGAAACCTTTATTTTTTGGCAAATTTCACATTCCAAATCATAGTTTCTGGTCTGTTTCCTCATGCGTGGCCACCAGTATCTTTGTTTTAATAATGACACTGTGGCGGAAACACCTGCGTGTGCAGAGGCGAGCCCTTCATGTGCTGCTAAAATTAGTCCTAATCTATGTTCCATGTTTGGAATTACTCTAACCCCACTCCAGGGATTTGAGCAAATGGAACATTATTTACATCAGTTATATATGAGTACTTGAGTGGAAAGCCTTTTGGTAACGTTTACCACTGTCTTTATTGGAAGCGGCGACAGACTGCATTTTTTCGCTGTCTATTTTTGTTTTTGAACAAGTGATTGCAGCTACGGAAGCCGTTTGTACAGCTGCCTTCGCGGATTCATCAGCCAATGAATTCCCTGCAACGTGAACGCCATCATGCTGATGAATCAGTGTATGGATCGTTGTGAGTCTTTTGTAGTTCTTTCTGTAATTGAACTACTTGTTCCCAAAGCAACTTATGCTTGATTGTGCCACCTTTTGCATCTTTGAAATCGTTTTGAACCCAGTTCTGCAAGTATTCATTGTAAGACTGGATGCAGTAATACGAATCGCACACTATGAGTGTGGGGAATTCACGATCGGTATTTTCAAGCGCCATCTTGAAAGCCTGTAGTTCAGCTCGCTGAGCTGTACAGACTCCGAGAGATTGTGTTTTTGTGATCATTGGTCGGAATTTACCATCGTGCCTGCGACCTTTAACAATCGCGCACGCAGCACTATAAGCTTGTTTGTCCCCAATTGCGGGTTGTGCTGATCCGTCTGTATATTTTATACATTCGTACTGTTCTAGATGCAGAATCTCAGTGGGAAGAGGACATTCTTGTCCGTATTGTAGAAATTCATGAGTTTTTAAGTATGGGTCAAACACGTATTCAATGTCTGTTGCAGCAAGAGAATTAAACCATTGTATCCATCTTGGATGTAAAGCTTTAGCATTCGGAATGCTTGCTTTTGTCACCTCCTCCAAGGTAGGTACCGGAGTAAGGACCATTATGTGTTTACCCTGTGCTAGAGCTCTCTCTTTTGCTACTGCAGTTTGAACCACTGTCAGAATTTTTTCAGCTTGTGTGTACAAGTGTGATGTGTAAGCAATCGGTACCTTTTCCCCTTCATTAAAGGTTAAGTACGTAAATCCGCATCTTCCTGGGATTATTCTGATTGCATGATTGCGTACGTTTACGCGTGTCTGTAAAAGTGATGTTGCTAACATGTCTGTTTGTATTGAACACAACATTTTCGGGTGTTTTTGAGTCTGATTAGTAGTTTTGAAATTAGGTTTGATTAATTTGTAGCGAGGTGTGAGAAGTTGGCCTGATGTGCAGTGTTCACTATTCTAGTGATCACTATATATCAGTCCAAACAACCCTTATTGATGATTGGTTGTAAGTCAACCTTATAGACCAGCTATCCTAGTAGCATGGATACGAGCAGTCTAAGGCTAAGACTCTAGAGGGCGTGTTAAGCCAGCTGTTTTACCATCACATTACCCCTTGAACACCCAGTGAAAGGACACCACACAAGTGTTATGAAAATAAACAATGTATTTATTAGAATCACAACAACCCTGTACTCTTTATGAGGACAGGGTGCTAGGCACACAACAAAACTCTTACGAAAATACTTAAGTTAGCACGTTATACACAAATGCCCGAGGGGCACGAAAAACCATATACTTAAAAAGTGGAATGCGAAATTACTAGCAGGTAAGTACAGTACTAATAGGCTTTGGACTCGCTAGGACTTGACTATAGAATCGTTAGATTACTTCTAGGAGGCCTAGGGGACTCGGGTGCAGAGTGTGCACTCTCACGCGGGATGCGGGACAAAGTCTATGGGAGCTAGTAAAGGCAAAGTTAGTGTTCACGGGCGAACCCGACCTGGTAGGAAGAAAACGACAGTGGATCCTGACCCTAGGATAGTGAGGCTATGCTGGGACACCGAAGTGCCGAAGTTACCTAGCCCAGGGGCTGCAGCTGCATAGGTCTGAAAAGACGTCGGGGGTCTCGTTGCCGGACCAGGAGCCTGGAAGAAGGAAGTTGCTGGCAGGCGACCAGTGAAGAAAAGTTCGATGGATCCAAGCCTGGATCAAGGAAGAAGAAAACCTGAAAGCAGAGGGGACCAAGTTCTTGAATCACTAGCCAGTGATTAAGTGGGCACCAGGATGGCACCGGGCGAAGTCACCTCGACTAGGTGAGTGGGCGACGCTGGCTCTGCAGATCTCACGGACCAGGAGGCGTTGTCGGCGACCAGGATGGAGAGGCGAGCTGTCCCACGATGGATGAAGCTGTTGGCGTCGAAGTTACCCCGGATTGGGCAACAAGCCTTGGCTAATTCAAGCCCACGCGGTGGACTCAAAATGGCGTCTTGAGTGGACCAGGAGGGTCCGGGGGGCTCCTCTTTTGGAAGGGAGCAAGGGCCAGCCTGGAGCAACCAGACCAGCAGCAGAAATGTCGTCGGGCGTCGTTCAGAAGGCCACAAGCCAGCGGGCTAGTAGCCAAACAACGCGGTGAGCAGCAAAAAGCAGAAGGGCCCCACGCAGATCGTGGAGATGCTGGGGGGCTGAACTTCGGAGCTGGAGCTGCTCAGAGTCGGGGCTTCTCGGACCCCAAAGCACTCACCAGTAGGTTACTCGGCGGGCTTGCTGGAAAGAAGTCGTGCAGTCTTGCAGATGGCCGGTCCCTTGAGGTCTCGTCGCACCCACGGTTCTCAGCTGGGCTGTAGAGGTGGGTAGAGGTCAGAGGTGCCAGGGAAGCCGGTTCTCGTCGAGCTGGGCAGTCGGATTCCGGAGGAAGGACTTACAGCAGACCGCAGTGTTCTTAGATGGTGCCTGCGGATGCAGGGTGACTACTCCTTAGTCACAAGGGAGAAATCTTAGGAAGAAGTCTTGAGTTCCTTTCGCAGAAAGTAGTTTCAGGATTCAAAGATGATCTGATTTGGAAGGGGGCCAGTCTCTACCTTTATCCTGTAAAAAGGGGCTGGCACGCGACTAAGTCCTGCCCTATGGGTGGGACTAGGAGGGGGGTGGTTACACCCACTTCCTTGGCGGGCTTTTCCCCAGCACAGGGTCTGGAGTGACCCTGGAACTGGTTCCAGCCAGCCTATGCACAGTGAGCACCGGGGTGCCACGTGCAGTCACCTTCCTCTAAAGCCCTGCCTACCTACAATACACAAAACCCTGTCTGGGACGGTGCTGGCACCGCCCCTGGCAGGAAACCCTTTGTCCTTATCTCCTGCTCTGGGAGGACTCCCAGCAGCAGGAGGGCAGACTTGTGTCTCGGTGGCAGCATCCATTTTGTGGATGCTAAGGCTCTGTCTGACTTTTAACCGGGTTATAGGCTACAGGCATGTCGTGTCCCTCTAGAAGGGTGGAATGCTAACCCCGTCGCCAGAATTGGCGAGGGGTTAGTATTCCAATTCGTATGACACCTTACTCGACATGTTTTGATAAAGCGATACCAGAGTTGGCACATAACCGCGAGGATTATAATGCACTTAAGAGTATATGGTATGCGATATCATGGAAACGGCTAAGGGATGGATCCCGAAAGCCGCAGACAGGCTCAGCTCATGCTAGAGCACCGTCTCACACGATTCCAAGCACTCTGCCTTCAGGATTGTTAAGGCCTGCTATAGGAGTGACTGATAGGAGATCTGTGTGTCCATTTTAGGGTTAGATATAGGTATACTATATCTAAAGCAAAGGGTGAGTACACCACCTTGCCCCAGCTGTCGTGCAGCCAGTTGTGTCAGTTTTAGTTAGTCAATCCAGGGGTGGCATAATACATGCTTCAGCCCCTGGGAGACTTCTGGGTGCACCTCAGCCCTGGGTACAGGGACTTGGAGAGGGCCCAGTGCCAATTCAGTACCTGGGTACAATTTGGATAGAGAGAACAGCTAGGCTGTGGGTCTGATTAGCAGGCCCACAGCCAGGGAAAGTCGTAAACCAGTGCAGCAAAAAGCAAAAATCTGGGTGATCATAGGATTGCAGACCCTACTCTCCTACATGACCCCCCCCCCAAACTTTGGGACAATAAGCTAACCTTGACCAGGTGAGTCTTCTTGCTCTAAGTGGAAATACCTGGAGAGCCCATCAGCATTGCTGTGATCAGTCCCAGGTCTATGCTCCACTGTAAAATCCATCCCCTGTAGGGAAATGGACCACCTAAGCAGTTTGGGGTTTTCACCCTTCATCTGATTTAGCCACAAGAGGGGCTTATGGTCTGTCTGAATGGTGAAGTGAGTGCCAAACAAGTAGGCCCTCAGCTTCTTCAGGGCCCAGACCACAGCAAAGGCCTCCCTCTCAATAGCTGACCAATTTTTCTCTCTGGGTGTCAACCTCCTACTAATGAAAGCAATAGGCTGATCATTACCATCAAAATTCAGTTGAGACAGAACAGCTCCCACACCCAACTCAGAAGCATCTGTTTGGACAATGAATGGCTTGGAGTAATCTGGACTCTTGAGGATAGGTGCTGTGCACATGGCCTGCTTTAGGTCATTGAATGCTTTCTGACAGCTTGCTGTCCACTGAACTTTCTTTGGCATCTTCTTGCTTGTCAGGTCATTAAGGGGGGTCACTATGGACCCATAATTTCTGACAAACTTCCTATAGTACCCAGTCAGGCCCAAGAAAGCTCGAACCTGAGTCTGGGTGATTGGAGGAGTCCAGTCCTTGATGGCCTGTATCTTACTCTCCAGTGGCTGAACCTGGCCTCCACCTACAAGGTGGCCCAGGTATACAACCTGTGACTGCCCTATCTGGCACTTGGTGGCCTTGATAGTGAGGCCTGCCTTTTGCAGGGCCTCTAACACTTTCCTCAGGTGGACCAGGTGATCCTCCCAGGTGGAGCTAAAGACAGCAATATCGTCAAGATAAGCTGCACAGAAGTCATCCAGCCCAGTGAGGACTTGATTCACCAACCTTTGGAAGGTGGCAGGTGCATTTTTCAGTCCAAAGGGCATTACCACAAATTGATAATGCCCTCCAGGGGTAGAAAATGCTGTCTTGGGTTTGGCTTCCTCAGCTAACCTGATTTGCCAATACCCAGCTGTCAAATCAAATGTGCTTAAGAAGTTGGCAGAAGCCAATCTATCTATAAGCTCATCTGCTCTTGGTATTGGGTGGGCATCAGTCTTAGTGACTGCATTGAGGCCTCTGTAGTCTACGCAAAACCTCATCTCTCTCTTACCACCCTGGGTGTGAGGCTTTGGCACTAGAACTACTGGGCTAGCCCAAGGGCTATCTGAGGGCTCAATGACTCCCAGTTCCAACATTTTTTGCACTTCAGTTTTTATGCAGTCTCTAACATGATCAGGCTGCCTGTAGATTTTACTCTTGACAGGCAGACTGTCTCCAGTGTCAACATCATGGGTACACCAATCAGTTTGGCTGGGTGTCAGAGAGAACATATGTCGAAAGGATTGCAGAACTTGCCTGCAATCCTGTTGCTGATGTTCAGTGAGGCTGCCACAAAAGACAACACCATCAACTGACCCATCATCAGGATTCTGAGTGAGCAGGTCTGGGAGAGGGTCACTCTCTTCCTCCTGTCCCTCATCTGTGGCCATGAGCAAGCTCATGTCCTTCCTGTCAACATATGCCTTGAGCCTGTTAACATGGAGCACTCTGAGAGGGCTCCTGGGAGTTCCAAGGTCCACCAAGTAGGTAACCTCTCCCTTTTGCTCAATGATGGTGTGGGGCCCAGACCATTTGTCTTTCAGAGCTGCTGGGGCCACTGGCTCCAGCACCCACACCTTCTGTCCTGGCTGATACACAGTCAGTACAGCCTTTTGGTCATGCCAAGCTTTTTGAAGTTCCTGGCTGGCCTCAAGGTTTTTAGATGCCTTCTCCATATACTCAGCCATCCTGGAGCGGAGACCAAGTACATAGTCCACTATGTTGGTTGCAGGCTTTTTGAGAGGCCTCTCCCATCCTTCCTTCACCAAACACAGGGGTCCTCTTACAGGATGCCCATACAGAAGCTCAAAAGGGCTGTAGCCAACCCCCTTCTGTGGGACCTCTCTGTAAGCAAACAAGAGGCAGGGGATCAGGACATCCCATCTTCTCCTAAGAGGTTCAGGTAGTCCATGAATCATCCCCTTCAGGGTCCTGTTGAATCTCTCAACAAGCCCATTGCATTGTGGATGATAGGGTGTGGTGAACTTGTAGTTCACACCACACTCTTTCCACATGGCAGTCAGATATCCTGACATGAAGTTTGTACCTCTGTCAGAAACGACCTCCTTAGGGAAACCCACTCTGGAGAACACTCCAACTAGGGCTCTTGCCACTACAGGGGCTGTAGTGGTCCTAAGGGGAATAGCCTCAGGATACCTGGTGGCATGGTCCACCACCACCAGTATAAACTTGTGTCCTGATGCTGTCTGGGGTTCCATTGGACCAACAATGTCAATCCCCACTCTTTCAAAGGGGACCCCCACCACTGGTAGTGGTATGAGGGGGGCCTTTGTTGTGCCACCTGACTTACCACTGGCTTGGCAAGTGACACATGAGCGACAAAACTCCTTGGTATTCTCATTCATATGGGGCCAGTGAAAGTGTGAGACAAGCCTGTCCCAAGTCTTTGTCTGACCTAAATGACCTGCAAGGGGAATCTCATGGGCCAAGGTGAGAAGGAAACCTCTCAGAGACAAGGGGATGACCAGCCTCCTGGTTGCACCAGGCTTGGGGTCTCTTGACTCAGAGTACAGGAGTCCATCTTCCCAGTATACCCTGTGGGCACCTGTGGCATTCCCTGCAGCCTCAGCAGCAGCCTGCTGTCTGAGGGGTTCAAGGGAAGGGCAGCTCAACTGTTCCTTCCCCAGGTCTGCTCTGGAGGGTCCCCCTGAGCCCAGAAACTCAACTTGATCAAGTTCAAGCTCTTTAGGCTCAGTTTCCCTCAGCTCCTCTAGATCAGCCTCCTCAGAGACTTGATCCTCAACCTGGGGCAAGGGGGAAGGCAAAGCCTTACCCTTACTGCTCTTCTTCTTGGAAGGTGTCTGGTCCATACTTTCAGGATCCAGCACCTGTTCAGTGGGGCATCTTCTGGCCTGTGACCTAGTCACAGCAAGCACATGTGCTGGCAAGCCTAACATCTCCATGTGAGTCCTCTGCTCCACTTCTGACCATTGTGATGACTCCAAATCATTGCCCAACAAACAATCAACTGGGAGGTCTGAACTGACTACAACTTTCTTTTGTCCCTTCACTCCACCCCAGGAGAAAGCTACAATTGCCACACTATGACTAGTAGTGACATTGCTGGCATTGGTCACCAGGAAATCAGTACCTGGCATGATCTGTCCAGGGTCCACAAAGTTAGGTGTCACCATGGTGACACTGGCACAAGTGTCCCTATAGGCCTGAGCCATTTTGCCATTAATCAAAGGTGTCTGCCTGTATTTGCCCAAGGTATTGGGACTTATTTCAGGGGACACATCCATATCCCCTGTACAGACAAGGACAGCCTGAGTGAGTGTGCCAACTAAGTTGTCAGACCCCTCAGTACCCAAGGTTAACCCAACTAATGCCTTGGGAGTGACACTACCACTACTGACTGTACTAGGGGGTGCAGTTGCTTTAGGAGCTGTAGTGGCAGGAGTTTGTCCTCCTCCTCTTTTGGTGCACTCACTAAACCAGTGAGATTTACTTTTGCAGTACTGGCACCACCTTTTTGACTGGCCTTCTTGAGTCTTCTTCTTCTGGGAAGCCTGACCCCCACCCTCTTTGGTTTGTTGGGGACCTGGTGAAGACTTCTGGTCATTTTGCTCATTCTTAACATTACCCTTCTGGTCTGCTTTCTTCTGACCACCCTGGTTCTGGTTCTGGTTCTGCTTGATCCTTGTCCTGACCCATTTGTCTGCCTTCTTTCCCAATTCTTGGGGAGAGGTCAGATCTGAATCAACAAGGTGCTGGTGCAGCAACTGGTTCTGACAATTGTTCAAAATTTGTTCTCTCATCATTAGATTATACAATCCTGTGTAATCTGTAACCTTGCTACCCAGCAACCAGCCCTCCAAAGCCTTAGTGGCACAATCCACAAAATCAGACCAGTCCTGAGACTGAGTTTTCTGGGTGTCTCTGAACAGCAACCTGTACTGCTCAGTGGTTAAACCAAACCCATCAACCAGTGTATTCTTCAGGACCTGGTAATTGTTAGCATCCTCCACTCTTGTAGTGAGGAGCTTATCTCTACCTTTACCATCAAAGGAGAGCCACAGTATAGCTGCCCACTGACTCTGGGGAATGTTCTGCACAGTGCAGGCCCTCTCCAGAGCAGCCATCCATTTCTGGATATCATCCCCTTGCTTAAAGGGGGGCACTATTTTAGTCAGGTGTTTAGTATCTAAACCCTTCTCTCTATCTCTTGGGAGATTGCTGCCACCAGTGGGAGCTAGCCCACTCATCTGCTGCTCTCTTGCCAGGGCAAGCTTCTCTTTGGCCAGGGCAATTTCTTCCCTCTCAATCCTCAGTTCAGCTTGTCTCATCCTAGCTTCATGCTCCTTTCTCTGAGGGGAAGTAAATCTCCTCTGTGGAGGATTCCTTCTCCCCTGAGAAGAGGCATTAGAGTGCAGAGATCTATTGGAGTCCCTAGAAAGAGATCTATCTCTCCTAACTCCAAGGTTAGGCCCACTTCGGGTTAGTACTGGGGGGCCCCCAGATCCTAGCCCAAGTAAGTCTAAGTTGGTCCTAGTTAGCCTTCTGACTACCTCAAGACCTTTGTCTACCTCATCCCCAGAGAGTACCTCCTGATCCTCCTCCTCAACTGCTGAATCAGTGTTGGGGAGGTCTGGATCCCCAGAGGTTCCCTCTAAGGCTGGCATGCTCTCATGTAACTGAGAGAGCTTTCTGGCATCATATGTCTCTAAGAGACCTATCAGAAAGGGAATGGTGGGGTTAGACCCCTGCTTCAGTTTCCTGGAGACACAGAGTTGCCTCATCTCCTGAAAATTGAGAGCTGCATATCTTGAAGTGACCTGTGGAGGGTCAACACTGACCAGGGGAGTCTCAGTAGAGTCCCCCTGAGTCGACATGCTTTTCTAGTGAGGTGTAAGTGGTGCACTTACCTACACTATATGTTTGCCTACTGATCCCTTGCTAGAGTTGTAGTTTAGGGTGTGCTAGGCCCTAGGAGCTACAACAGCTGGTTCAGTAGAACTCAGAGTATTCTAAGCTAAGTTATATGTACCTTTAGTACTTATGTGATCTTTCACAAGATATTCTTAGGGCATGTGTGGTAAAACAACAGCAAGCTCAAATCCCAACCGCTGCTCACCAATGTGAGAAGTTGGCCTGATGTGCAGTGTTCACTATTCTAGTGATCACTATATATCAGTCCAAACAACCCTTATTGATGATTGGTTGTAAGTCAACCTTATAGACCAGCTATCCTAGTAGCATGGATACGAGCAGTCTAAGGCTAAGACTCTAGAAGGCGTGTTAAGCCAGCTGTTTTACCATCACATTACCCCTTGAACACCCAGTGAAAGGACACCACACAAGTGTTATGAAAATAAACAATGTATTTATTAGAATCACAACAACCCTGTACTCTTTATGAGGACAGGGTGCTAGGCACACAACAAAACTCTTACGAAAATACTTAAGTTAGCACGTTATACACAAATGCCCGAGGGGCACGAAAAACCATATACTTAAAAAGTGGAATGCGAAATTACTAGCAGGTAAGTACAGTACTAATAGGCTTTGGACTCGCTAGGACTTGACTATAGAATCGTTAGATTACTTCTAGGAGGCCTAGGGGACTCGGGTGCAGAGTGTGCACTCTCACGCGGGATGCGGGACAAAGTCTATGGGAGCTAGTAAAGGCAAAGTTAGTGTTCACGGGCGAACCCGACCTGGTAGGAAGAAAACGACAGTGGATCCTGACCCTAGGATAGTGAGGCTATGCTGGGACACCGAAGTGCCGAAGTTACCTAGCCCAGGGGCTGCAGCTGCATAGGTCTGAAAAGACGTCGGGGGTCTCGTTGCCGGACCAGGAGCCTGGAAGAAGGAAGTTGCTGGCAGGCGACCAGTGAAGAAAAGTTCGATGGATCCAAGCCTGGATCAAGGAAGAAGAAAACCTGAAAGCAGAGGGGACCAAGTTCTTGAATCACTAGCCAGTGATTAAGTGGGCACCAGGATGGCACCGGGCGAAGTCACCTCGACTAGGTGAGTGGGCGACGCTGGCTCTGCAGATCTCACGGACCAGGAGGCGTTGTCGGCGACCAGGATGGAGAGGCGAGCTGTCCCACGATGGATGAAGCTGTTGGCGTCGAAGTTACCCCGGATTGGGCAACAAGCCTTGGCTAATTCAAGCCCACGCGGTGGACTCAAAATGGCGTCTTGAGTGGACCAGGAGGGTCCGGGGGGCTCCTCTTTTGGAAGGGAGCAAGGGCCAGCCTGGAGCAACCAGACCAGCAGCAGAAATGTCGTCGGGCGTCGTTCAGAAGGCCACAAGCCAGCGGGCTAGTAGCCAAACAACGCGGTGAGCAGCAAAAAGCAGAAGGGCCCCACGCAGATCGTGGAGATGCTGGGGGCTGAACTTCGGAGCTGGAGCTGCTCAGAGTCGGGGCTTCTCGGACCCCAAAGCACTCACCAGTAGGTTACTCGGCGGGCTTGCTGGAAAGAAGTCGTGCAGTCTTGCAGATGGCCGGTCCCTTGAGGTCTCGTCGCACCCACGGTTCTCAGCTGGGCTGTAGAGGTGGGTAGAGGTCAGAGGTGCCAGGGAAGCCGGTTCTCGTCGAGCTGGGCAGTCGGATTCCGGAGGAAGGACTTACAGCAGACCGCAGTGTTCTTAGATGGTGCCTGCGGATGCAGGGTGACTACTCCTTAGTCACAAGGGAGAAATCTTAGGAAGAAGTCTTGAGTTCCTTTCGCAGAAAGTAGTTTCAGGATTCAAAGATGATCTGATTTGGAAGGGGGCCAGTCTCTACCTTTATCCTGTAAAAAGGGGCTGGCACGCGACTAAGTCCTGCCCTATGGGTGGGACTAGGAGGGGGGTGGTTACACCCACTTCCTTGGCGGGCTTTTCCCCAGCACAGGGTCTGGAGTGACCCTGGAACTGGTTCCAGCCAGCCTATGCACAGTGAGCACCGGGGTGCCACGTGCAGTCACCTTCCTCTAAAGCCCTGCCTACCTACAATACACAAAACCCTGTCTGGGACGGTGCTGGCACCGCCCCTGGCAGGAAACCCTTTGTCCTTATCTCCTGCTCTGGGAGGACTCCCAGCAGCAGGAGGGCAGACTTGTGTCTCGGTGGCAGCATCCATTTTGTGGATGCTAAGGCTCTGTCTGACTTTTAACCGGGTTATAGGCTACAGGCATGTCGTGTCCCTCTAGAAGGGTGGAATGCTAACCCCGTCGCCAGAATTGGCGAGGGGTTAGTATTCCAATTCGTATGACACCTTACTCGACATGTTTTGATAAAGCGATACCAGAGTTGGCACATAACCGCGAGGATTATAATGCACTTAAGAGTATATGGTATGCGATATCATGGAAACGGCTAAGGGATGGATCCCGAAAGCCGCAGACAGGCTCAGCTCATGCTAGAGCACCGTCTCACACGATTCCAAGCACTCTGCCTTCAGGATTGTTAAGGCCTGCTATAGGAGTGACTGATAGGAGATCTGTGTGTCCATTTTAGGGTTAGATATAGGTATACTATATCTAAAGCAAAGGGTGAGTACACCACCTTGCCCCAGCTGTCGTGCAGCCAGTTGTGTCAGTTTTAGTTAGTCAATCCAGGGGTGGCATAATACATGCTTCAGCCCCTGGGAGACTTCTGGGTGCACCTCAGCCCTGGGTACAGGGACTTGGAGAGGGCCCAGTGCCAATTCAGTACCTGGGTACAATTTGGATAGAGAGAACGGCTAGGCTGTGGGTCTGATTAGCAGGCCCACAGCCAGGGAAAGTCGTAAACCAGTGCAGCAAAAAGCAAAAATCTGGGTGATCATAGGATTGCAGACCCTACTCTCCTACACGAGGTTTAACCATATCTGCGTAGTTTAGAATGTAAGTTCTTCCGAAATTCAGGAAACCTAGAATTGACTGTAAGTTTGTCAGCTTTTTTGGAGGTTGGAGCAGCGCACACTTTTCTAAAAAGTTGCCTGCCAGGATTTTGCCTTCACTTGATATCTCATATCCCAAGAATAGGACGTTGAGGTGGGCAATTCTTGATTTTTTAAAGTTGAATTTGTATCCTTCAGAGGCGAATCCAAGTATAATGGTATTCACTCTGTTCAAGTGCCTGTCCAAATCATTGTCTGTTAGATAGATGTAATCGGCATAAGATAATACCTCATCATCATACGTTTGTAGTAACTCTGTTACTCTGGCTGAAAATAACCCTGGACTATTCTTGAATCCTTGCAGGAGATGACAGAAGTGACGCTGTGTCCCCATAATTGAGAAAGCGGTCAAGTTCCTGCTTTCAGGTGCAATGTTTTGACAGAAGAAACCGTGAGAAATATCTAATGTAGTTTTATATTTTTTACACACAATGTTATTCATCAGTGCTGCACTGTGTGCATTTTGTACTGCAAAGGTTTTGCAACAAGAGTTTAAGGGCCCGATGTAGGTCACCAAATACCTGTCGGTAACGGCCGAATTCGGCCGTTACCGACCGGTATTTGGTGATTGAGATGTAGGGGCCATAATTGCACAGATTCGGTAAATTTACCGAATCAGTAAAATTACTGATTCTGTAAAATACCGAATCGTAATTTTACCGATTCGGTAAATCCCAGATGTAGGTAGCACTGTTCACAGTGCTACAGGCCTTCAAAATTCGGTATTTTACCACCCAATACAATTGTGTGGTAAAATACCGAATCCAGGTGTGCATGCACATCTGTGCATGCACACTGTGCAATGTGACACACAGACATGCCCTTAGGGCATGTATGTGTGCCACATGGCACACATGCCTTTACTTGGGGTGCTAGAGGGTGTCAAAGTGACACCCCCTGAACCCTTGCAGGATTCGGTATTTACCGAATCGGTAAATACCGATTCGGTATTGCCCATTGATTCCTATGGGCTTCAAGGCCCATAGGAATCAATGGGCAATACCGAATCGGTATTTACCGAATCGGTAAATACCGAATATTACCAATTCGGTAAATCAAAAAGTAAAATTTCCTACATCTCCGACCTTCTAATTTACCGATTCATAAATACCGAATCGGTATGATTCGGTATTTATGAATAGGTAAATTAGAATTACCTACATCGGGCCCTAAATGGCTGTAGTTCAAAACTAGACAAAATGTATTGTCTGGTTTGGAAACAGGAAACAAAGGATTGTTCATGGACGAGGTGCATGTTTCAATCACCCCTTGGTATTCAAGTTGATCTAAGATCTCCTTGACCTGTTTTTTTAGCTTCTTGCTTAACTGGATACTGCCTCTGTGCAGTTGGTTGTGATTTTAACTGTATTTTGTGGTGAGGAGAATACTCATCCCATACCACATAATTTTTATATAATGCTGGAGCCTGGGTTACAGCCCATTTTCTGTCATAGGTGTATTTTAAATGAATTGGAATATGATTGGAGAAGGCTGGCATAATGATGTCTTCGCCATGTGGGCAATCCCTGACAAATTTTGGTGGCCAGGCTTTTTCAGCTAGAAGAAGGATATAACCCTTAGAGAGCTTCTCCCAAATGAGTGCTCTTATTTTCCTAGTTATGTCCCCCTCCATCCGGAGTGTTACTTCATATAACTTATGGGGTACACTAACCCTGGTATCAGCTGTTTCAACTTGAATGTACTCATTCAAGTCCACTGTCTCCAGAAGACCCTTCAGGTTCTAGCGAGCTATGGTGACTTCTGCTGCGCTGTCCAGCATTGTCTGGGGCCAATCCCCGTTCTTAAGGTGTGTCTTCAAGATCCTCGGCATGTCAGATTTTTAGACCTGCTACCTTCTTTTTGGTGAATAGGGTTTTCTTATTTTTTGGAACGTGTTGATCGTCTTTGGATTTCACGCGTTCTTCCTTGTGTTCTGACCGTCCTCTTCTTTCCAATTTCTGTGAGGAAGTCTGAAAGGTACGAGAGGAACGTGTATCAGTATCTTGATATCTATCAGGTTTTCTCAAATTATCCCTATTCCTGGGGTTATACCTCCTTACAGAGGGCTCCTTTTGAGGAGACCTTCCTCGGGACTGAGAATGATTCTCATTATAAGTTTCTTTAGCATTTTCCCACTTCTTTTTTAGGAGTAGTGAGAGTATTTTTAATAAAGACCTTTTCAGGATTTTCTGTTAGTTGGGGTTTTACTGGTTTCCCACCCAAACTATCTCTTCCTAGTTCTTCATAGGATTTTTCAATTATTCTGGCCAGTTCATATGGTTGCTCAGTTTTATCAATTTCCCTTATTTTTTGGTGGATCGCCACGGATGCTGCCTCACCTTTAATATTAGCTAATATTATAGCTGAGACCTATTTGAAATCTTTCAGTAATTTCATACCCAGATTTAAAGCAGGCTCTGCCCCGTATTAATTTTGAATCTGTTTCAGGACGTCTGGTATCACCACCATACACGGAACACCATATGTTTTTGTGTATGTTGCAGCAAAGACTGTACCACAAGTGTTGCAGTCCTCCAGGTGTGGTGTGATCCCCATTGGTAAACAGATTGTTAAACTCCTGTGTTTCTCATGAGGTGTACTGTCAGGAAATACTGCCTCTATTTGAGTAATCTAGAATGGAATTTGTTCCCTTTTTGCAGGCAATTTACCAATGACTGATTGTATAGTCTGTGGTGTAATTTTATTTGTGTTCCCCTGGTGAGGGGTTTGTTGTGGAATCCTTATAGGAGGTTGGACTGTCAGAGTCTGTATGACATATTGAACCAATTGTCTATGTATTTTTATTAGTTATTATAGTTGAACTAATAGTTTTTCACTTGACATTTCTTCAATGTAAGGATGAGGTGTATAGCTGGCTAGTACCGGCCATGTTGCTCCTGGTCCACCTAGTGGACCAAGCCTGGTAATGTGATTTTGATGTTGTTGGGTGCCTTTAAACCAGAGCTGATGCTCTTGGTAAGTTAGTGGAATTTCAATGTCCTTGAAAGGAACGTATTCCACTGGATTATCCTCTACTTTGTAGAAGCGAAACACATGCAATACTGCATTTGCTTCATGGAAGACTATCCATGAATAGAATACCTCTGTCTGCCGATATTCATGTGCCTCTATGACAAAAATTACCCTACCACCTCTAGGTGATAGGCCATTTGTTATAAGCTTTATAGCAATGGTTTTCCTGAGGTTTTCCGGTTTGATTATAGCATCCACGTCGGTTTCTTGGAAACGTGTAATGTTTAAACCCTGTTGGGCTGCAGCCCCACCGGTCTCGTTTTCAGTCATTTTGTTGGCTGAAAGTTTTGCAGAGCAAGTTTCAAGGAAACAAAGATAAGGTGCACAATATTTTGTAACACTGTATCCTTCAACGTTGAACAAACCAAAAACTAATACATAGGATTTTCGTCCTACTCAGTAATGGCGGATATTTTATCCTTTAACCTACTCCAGACATCTATTGGAGTATTTTACAGGAAAAAGGGGTCTCTGTGAAAAGCACGACTGAGTTACTCTAGTATCTAGTGTTAAATTAGAGCCTTACCAAACGTTGGGCACCATGTAGTGTAGTTCCTATATTCCTTATAGGCTCTGCGTATTGTAATTACATATCCTATACATTTGATGTAGGACTTATGTCTACTAGGTCTCTATAGAATATATTAGACTTAATTGTGAGTGCCAGCTAGCTCAGAGGTCACTAGAAACTTTCTCGAATAAACAAGAAGGGATTCATTTCTGACAAACGCATAAACATGACAACTTTGTTTCCCCAAGATTAAAACTGATCTCCAGAGTCATGGAAACAATAGATAGATATTTTACTCAGTCAATTGTGCACGCTTCGTTTCATCAGACGTGCAGAGAAATAGAGAGACAGGCGTTTTCAATAAAAGGATATATTGAACAGTCTTCTTTCTCAAGCAAGTAAAGTGAACTGCTACAATCGTTATACTGGTTGCAAAGTATAATGCGTACAGTAAGAAGAGTATTATAAAATAATACTGTAAAAGCATTGTATGGTTCCTAGACCATAGATAAATACATACATAAATAACAAAGGCTAAAAGTACTCAACTGGTGCTTCTAAAATATGACTACCCCGATGTACCTTACCTAAGTCTAGTACGAGGGAAGAAGTAAGTGAGGTGTAGCATAGGTTTGGTTTTTCTTTGCCAAGAATCTAACCAAGATTTCTCTTAGGGTCTAATCAGCTCCGTACCTTGGTTTTAGAATGAAGGAGGGGAGCTTGGAAACACTGGAGCTGGATAATCAGCGAGAGAAAGGACAGCTTCTTTGTCAGTGCGTCAGCTGGAGGGTCGGCTTCCTTCAGCGCTTGCTGTAGCGAACTCCGTCGGGCAAGTAGATGGTCGAGCTGCTCCAAACCACTGTGTATTTGCTAGGGCAAGTGTAGGCATATTTATACCTTGAAGGTGCCTAGTTTGACGTAATGTCGGACATAATAACGTCATCAAAGAACGCCAAGGGAATGGTAGTTCTTTGAAAACGCCATGATTTCTAGGACAAATCAATATTAAAGTAAGGGGATGTCCCTGACTGCTGAAGCCGAGTTTTCCAAAAAATCGTTGTGGCTTGTTGGAACTAGTGGAAGTAGCCATGCCTGTATTTGGACTGGATGGGTTATGTGTAAATATGGGCAGGATTTCTATGCCTATATAAGGACAATGTGAATTGTACCTATATAAGGGCATGAATCGTTAAATTACACTTGGATCCTAAAATGCTCCACAACAATGGGAAAGCCTGAAGCCCACCAGACCAAGTGCTGGCCCCCACGGGCACTGGCCCACCGATGGACCCACCTGGGCCCACTAAAAACTCGGAGATCCCACCGGAACCGGACATCCGTGACATGTTCCGCGACCTCAAGAAATCCTTAACTACCATAGACCAAAAATCAATACCATGGCTGACCTGCTGGACAGGCTCAGAGGCAAGGTCTCCAGTCACGAGGAACGAATTGATCAGGTGGACCAGCGCACCTCCGAGGACGGTCGGGCCTCAATGCACCAGAAATTGCTCAACAGGGAAAAAGTCATCAAAAGTAAGAATGACAATCTTGAAGCCTGATCGCGGAGAAAAGACCTGCGCATCATTGACATCCCTGAATCTACTCTAATGTCCCACGTCGAGGACTATGTTGAGGAAATGCTGAAAACCATCTTCGGTGACTCTTGGCGGATCTGCATTGTTGAGAGAGCATACAGGTAGCTTGGCCCACAGCCCTCACCTGGTGCCCTAGCCAGGCCTATCATCGCTCGCTTACTCAATTATTGCAACAGGGACACTGTGCTGAGCCAGGCCAGGGACTTACAAGAAATCAAGTTCCAGTGCAATTCCATCTCCTTTTTTCCAGACTTTACCATGGCGGTCCAGGCGGCATACAGGGAATTCATGCCCATCAAGCGCACACTTCAGAAACAGGACATTGAGTACTCTCTCCTCTATCCCGCTAGACTACGTATTTTTCATGCTGGGAAGAGCTCACATTTCACAGACCACAAGTCGGCTGCTAAGTTTGTACGCGGCCTCCTGCTGGCCCGACAGTCGACCACGCTGAGATGAGGAGGCGATTAAGAGGGGACCCCATCTGTGATGCTCGACCGTAGCTGCATAGATCCACTCTCACCAGTGACCTACATTAAGTGGTTCTTGTCTGACCACTGTTACAATTGATAGGACTCACTCATTGAACTTTTCTGTGTTATATTGAATTAGGTATCCTCGTTCTGCTTTATGGGAAGCCAGGTTTTCCCACTTCCGGACTGGCCACCTGGCTTTCTCTGCTGGGAGAAGTCTGGCCTCTAGCGTACCAAATAGGGATGTTTCCCACAGAATTTCTCTTTATCAGTCTCATTTGGCCTTGTCTGGGGTAGGCAGGTGCTAATCAGCGTGGGAGGGGGACTGGAGTGGGAGGGGGTGGATGGATTTAAAGCCTGTGGGGTGTTTCTATAGTTATTTTTTCTTCTCTTCTTTCTTTCTCACATCCCCCTCTCCCCTTCTTGCTGGCCTCCCCGCACGATGGGCTCTTGAGTGGTATGCATGCGGTGTGACTGTTGGACGTTTATGGCATTCATGGGTGCAACAGGTGAATGGGCTTACACTAAAAACTATCTCTTGGAATGTTTGGGGCCTTAATGACAGTAGAAAAAAAGCAGCTGGTGGCAGCCTATCTGAATCTGCAGGGAGCGGATGTATGCTTCCTGCAGGAATTGCACACCGCTGACAATGATTGCACGCGACTGAGTGCGGGGTGGATTGGGGAAAAACACAGAGCGGATTATTCCAATTAGGCCAGGGAAGTGGTAATACTTGTGAGAAAGGGACTACTTTGGCGCACACGCAAAATCCTAAGTGATCCGCAGGGGTGCTATGTCATGCTGGCGGGCATCTTAAGCGGTCATCCGATCATATTGCTCTTGGTATACAGGCCTAACATAGACGCCTGGGGAACCAGGCGCGATCTTATGACTATAATGTCATCTTAGACCCTGCCTACTATAGATTAGGGGCGCTCGTCGACCACACCCCATGGCCGCTGCACAACTGCACAGTATCATGGAGGACCACAGGCTTGTGAATGTATGGCTCTATTGACATGCGCACCTTAGGGACAGCACCTGTATTCCTCGGCTGGTCCTATGTGGTCCAGAATTGACTATTGGCTGGTCTTGAAGGATATCTTGGCTGGGGTCTCTGAATCAGCGCACCTGGCAAGATCACCATCTGATCACTCCCCAGCGCTGCTTAAGCTCCCGCTGCCTGGCGTCCTTGCAGGACATTCAGCTGGCGACTCCCGACGTGAGCACTGCGCGATAAGGTAATTCGTGATGGAATCCATGCTGCGACATCAGAATATTTTGCGCACAGTCCAGTCTCCTTCCACACTCTGGGAGGCATTTAAATCCGTTATTAGCTGAGAGTGTATCATAAAGCAAGCAGGGTTCTTATGGTCATTGTGCGGTGATCTCCGCCGCTTTGAAATTGAAATCTGCAAGTTGGAACAGAAATTCTTCAGCACTAATCAGAGGGAGACTCCATGCACAATCAGGGATAAGGTGGTCGAGTTTGATTAGGTGTCGTTTGGGAGACACTCTACCTGGGGAAGGAGACTCATACCCAGCGATATGGCGAAGGCGACCAGGCAGGTAAAACACTCGCCGGCCATCTCAAGAGGCCTTTGGCTAGCGATTATATTTGCAAGCTCCTTAAACTGAATGGGGACATATCAGTGGGCCAGACAGCAGTTCAAGCTGAGATGCTGTCATTCTACTCTTCCTTATACACGGCTACACAAAACTCCATTCACCCCGCCCTGATTATCTTTTTCGTCTTCATTCCGGTGCTCTGGCTAGCTGATGGTCACTGCAGTTACCTAGACAAACCCTTCATTGCGGAGGAAGTAATTGGGGTAATCCGTGCCCTCCCCTGAGACAAAGCCCCAGGTCTGGACGGCTTTATGGCTGTGTTCTAAAAAGAATATGCCTGCCTGTTCGCTCCCTATCTCATCAACAAGTATGCCGAGGGCCTGGATCGAGGGGAGCTTCCTCCCATACTTAGGGAGCCCTAATCTTCACTATTTTGTAACCAGACAAGGACCCACTCATATGTGATTCCTATAGACCCCTGTCAATGATTAACCTGGACAATAAAATTCTGGCGAGGCTCATTGCAGGGCATTTGCTCCCTCTTATGGCCTCAGTGCTACAACCCGATCAGTGCGGTTTCGTCGTCCAGGCGAGCCACTTCACACAATCTGTGCAACTTTTTCGCCCCTATGCAGGAGCTCGACCCTGCAATGCTGTTGGTGGCAGTTTTCCTTGACGCCACTAAGGCTTTTGACACCTGGGCGTGGCCATAAGGTACACCCTCCTGAGCTGGTTAGGACTTGGTGCGAAATTCCTGAAACTGATCGCCCTCCCAAACTCCTCTCCGACAGCGCACTTCCGTCTCAAGGGCATTGTGTCCTCCTCGTTCCCCATATCTCTGGGCACCCGGAAGGGGTGCCCCCTGTCCCCTCCCCTTTTTGCTATCACGATGGAGCCGCTGGCCGCCTGGATGCGGTAGCACCATGCCTATCACGGCCTGGCGTTTATGTCCAGGGTGATCCTTGTGTCCCTTTACGCAGATGACGTTACCCTATACGTCAAGCATCCCGCAGTCAATTTAGACCCCTTAATTAGAGAAATTATACAATTTGGCAGCCTCATCAGGGTATCTGTCAGCTGGGGAAATCGATCATCTTCCCGCTTACGACAGCCACAGACTGGTTCCAGTCAGAATTTATTTATTTATATATTTGAAAGTTTTATATAGCGCGAACAAGATCTTTGCAGATATCAGAGCGCTTTACAAAGGCAAGGGGTAAGAACAGGAGAGTGCCTAACAGGCATTTGGGCATAGCGTAATTGTAGGTAATAAGTGAGTGGTAGGGTAGGTACACGAAGGAGATAGTCAGGCAGGTAAGTCAGTAATACAAAAAGTACAAATAAGAGGGAGCATAGACAATCAGGTAAGTTGATAATACAAGTAATACAAATGGGCAAAGAGATCAAACAAGTAGTACAGATCGACGCAGAGTCTTAAAAGGTCCAAAGTAATAGTTCAAGTGTATTTAGCCATGAGGATAGCTTTTATTTCTTTCTTAAAAAGAGGAGTGGAGGAGATTAGCCTGGTTTCAGGAGGGAGTGAGTTCCAGATCCCGGGTGCCATTCCTGAGAAGGAGCGCTTGTAAGTCTTTTCCTTCCGGAATCTTCGAGGCTTCAGCAGAAGATTGTTTGTGCTTCTGGTGGTTCTGGAGCCGCCAGAGATTGTCAGCTTCTGAGTGAGGTAGCCGGGTGCGTTCAGGTGTACAGCCTTGTGCGTCACGCAGGCAATTTTCAGATGTATTCTGGCTTCAAAAGGCAGCCTGGAGTTCTGGACTTTTTGGTTCCGTCCAGAGGTGTCAGGGATAACACCCGAAGACCCCGGAGTTCAACCTGCCTCGGTGCACAAACAAACAGAAACACGGGCTTCTCGATGGTGGCGTCAAAGACCAAAGGTTTATTACTGCAGGGACACAGAAGTCACAGAAACTACACATGGGCAGTATCTAGGAGCCTGTTCAATTTGTACAAAGAGGGTTGCTCCTTATATACTGAATATTGGGCTTCAGGCAAATTCTTTACATGTTAGCACATTCCAAAACCTTTGTATCTTAAACAATAAATATTTGGCGTTGCACAGGGATCGTCAACAATATCTGATGTCAAAACATTACGAACGAGGGGTTTCCACTATTCCATCATAATCCCATGTCAAGACCCGGACCGCCTCATCGTAAATTTCGTTACCTCCCCCTAATAAAGGCCCAGAAGGAAAGGAGCAGAGCCAGGTGCAGAAGATAGGAAAACAGGATAAGAGATGTTTGTGGGTCGTAAATGGGCACGGTTACCAGCTTCGGCCGCCTAATCATGATCAGGCCAACGAACACGAGAACCAGTATAGCAGGACTGGCCTTAGGCTGGGGAGGCAGCTCTTGCCGAGTCATGCTGCCACAGCGTTTCTGGCCTAAGGTGCACGTGTCACTAGCAAGGTGAATTGCCGGCTAAAGCCTACGTGTCCTTAAATGAAAAAGAGGTCATTGCGTGTCCATTGACTATGTGAGGGCAAGGAATACAAAATGGCTTCCTTGTTCTAAGATGGATGCCACGGGTAGAACAGAAATGTGTTTGTAACAGGAGTGCTCTTGCTCGTAGCATAGCGAAAACACCAGGATATACTAAATGGATCATTTGCGGTTCACTGATACCAAAATTATATATGTGCGACAATGTTACAAACACGGGTTAAAATCGTCACGGAACCTCAGACCCTCCTTTTGCCCTTACATAGGCAATTACTCAGTCTATGTCAGAATCTAACTCTATGCTCATTAGGTCAGTGACATGTTGTTGCATCATCATCCTGTCTCGTGTCTTTTCTCCTAATGCAGGTGGTTTTCTGAAACAGGTTGCAGCACAGAGGCTACACAAAGCGGGACCACATTGGATAATAAGGCAGCATGAGAACAGAAATACTAGGATGACACCAATGACCATCAGAACCTTCCATCCCCATGCTGATACCAGAGTCCAAAACCACTCCATGAAGGACCAGTTTCCCTTGTCTACGTGTATAGAGTCGGAAATCTTGTGTAGCTTAGAGATCGCTTCATAGACGGTTGGAGCATTATTGGGAATAAAAACACAGCAGCTCGATTGGATCATTCTGCATACCCCACCTCGATCTGCAAGTATTACGTCTAGAACCATACGGTTCTGCAACGTCATGAGACGATCCGCCTGAAGCTCAGCTGTCAAGTTACTAAGGGCACCAGCAGTTTCTGTAATAGTAGATTCAACTACCCGTGTTAGTTGACGTAGATTTCTACTACTGGCCATAGGCCCCCAAAACGGAAGGAAACCTTTGAAGAAGTCTCCAGCTTCCTGACCAGCGGTATCTTCCTTGCTGAAGACACCTCTTGCTACTCTGGTCTTGTGATAATCTGAAGAAGCAGTGTATGTCGGAGGTAACAATCGAGCAATATAACATGAACCTGAGAAGTCAGCAGGCAGCCATGTATACGCTCTGTCTTGACAGATGAAGTAAGTACCCCTAGCAGTAAGGAAGGCAGGGGAGGAGTTAGACGGAAATACGTAAGTCTCAACGCACTCACTCCTCCCTAGCTGAGCTCTCAGATTTCTCCCATTTCCTTGCAAACAGACCTGACCTCGGTGAGGCACGACCCAAACTGAAGTGGAGCTTTTACGCTTGCTTTCTCCCAAACTAAGGCGATACTCTGTAGAGTTCCAACTCAAATACACCCGTAATTCATCTCTAGGGTATGATGGAGTATTATTGACGTCTTTAATCATGTCAATAATTCCCTGGACTAAAGCTTTGTTGGCTGAGTTGTATTTAGTGGACCGTGGTGGACGCGGAGGATAGGTCTCAAGGGCATATGAAAAAATGGTCTGAAAGGCCTGAAATGATCCATTATAGCTAAAAGGCAAGACTAGATAGGGAATGCCTTTATCCATAGTGTGAGGTATCAAGCCACACACCCAGCAGTCTGTAGTATTAACTACCAGTTGGTGTTGATGTAAGAGCTGTACAAATGTATTGTTAATAAATTCTGAACGTCGAGCTTGTTCGTGTTCAGGAAATGAGTGAAAAGAATGCATAGAAGAAACCGTAGAAGTAGTAGGATTAAGGGGAGGTACTGTAGTTACCGGCATAAAAATCAAATGTACACCAAAGATGATTCCACCCACCAACGTTATCAAAACAATTAAAAATGTAACTGCACATTGCATTAGAAAGCATTTGCTGTGAAGTATTCTGTACAGTCTATTTCTGCGAACATAAATTACATTCTTTCTTTGCAGCTCAGGAAGCTCCATCTTCTACAATCCGCTCGTGACCACTGATGATGTGTACGTAGATGAAAATGCCTCTATCAGCCCTGGGAGTTCCCAGAACTAACAGAAAGATCGACCTTGTGTCTGATCCCCGCAGATTCAACTAGGCACACAGCCACGACCCTACGGCTACCCAGACGGCAAGGCAAAATTTAAAACAACAAAATAATAGCAAACTTCCTGGCTGGAGGCAAGGTACCAAAAATTCAAAAATGTGAAAATAGGCAGTTTCCTGCTTTATTTGTCCATATTGCGAGGCCGCAAATTGTATCTCAGTTTTGCAGGAACTGTCTGATCTGGAAACAATGTATTTTCAGCTGACGTTGCAATGTTCACGTTCGCAGATGGCAAATGTTCAGGGTTCAAAAGAGCAGTTTCAGGAGGAGAGTCAGAGTTTGATGTATCCGTGATCAGTTCTGCATCACTGAAAGGTATGAACCTGGGGACTTGTTCTGTTTCAGAGGTACCGATTCCTTTCTTTACCCAGTTGTCGTAAGGAAGTGGCAGAGGCACACGTTTGACGTGTGTCGTATGGATCCAATTCTTCCGTCCGGCCACACGAATAGCAGTTCTCGTTGCCAATAAGACTTGGAAAGGGCCAACGAATCTGGGCTGAAGATTTTTCGTTCTTGCAAAGTTTCTAATGACTACTTGGTCTCCAGGTTTCAGCTGATGACCTGGACTCTCCGGTGGCTTTGGCAATGCATCGAAAACCTGTTGGTGAATAAGGCTCAATTTAGCAGTCAAGTCGAAAAGATAATCAATTAACATTGGGTATTCCAGCTGCTTAAATTCTTTCGGTCTAGGTACCCCCCAAACATTTGCAGGACGACCAAAAATTATTTCATATGGACTAAGCCCTACTCTAGAATGTACAGTTGCTCTTGTTGATAACAAAGCCAAAGGCAGTGCATCTGGCCAGGGCAAATTCGTGGATGCTTGTATCTTAGCAAGTTTCAGTTTAAGGGTGCCATTGTAACCCTCAACTAAACCCGCGGACTGGGGATGATTCGCACTGTGGAACTTTTGTCTAATCCCTAGGCCGGCACACGCACTCTGCATAACTTTCCCTACGAACTCACTTCCGTTATCTGACCATACAATCCGTGGCATTCCGAATCTGGGGAAGTATTCTTTAAGAAGGATCTTGGCAGTGGACAAAGCAGTATTGTCCTTCAGTGGGTATGCTTCGATCCATCTGGAGAACGCACAAACTACCACTAGGACGTACTTTAGATTATTACAACGATCCATGTGAATGAAGTCTAGCTGGATCACTTCAAAGGGGCAGGAAGGAGGAGCGAAGTGACCTGCAGGTGTGGGGATTCCCTTGCCAGGATTATGCATCAAGCATACCATACCACTTGTGGGACACCCCCGCGCCGCACGGCCACCAGCTGCTGTGTGTGCCCCTGCCCGCCCTCTGCCTCGCTACTGCCTCGTTTTGCCGGCTGCCGGCTGCCCCCGCAGTAGGGTTGTTTTGACAATCATTTGTGCCTGTTTTCTCTCCTTAAACTCCGTGCATCTCCTTTTTTTTCTCTTTCCTTATTTTGCCTGTTTTGTCCAACAGTTGTGCTTGTGTAGTTTTCTCCGTGTTCCTGGTATCTTTCCCCCTCATACCCCTTGTTTTGTTGCAGATTTTTGCCTGTTTTGTTCTTCCTTCGTGTTGTCCGCCGCCCTCCACCCTCCCTTCCCGCCACCGCCGCTTGGCCCCGCCCCTTTCTTCTCTTCTGTATCCCTCCCCGCTCCCGCCTCCCAGCTGCCCCGCCCACCCGCGCACTTGGCCTTAAATGGCGACCGTGCGACGCAGGTGAGTGTGACCCACTTGTGGGACACCCCCGCGCCGCACGGCCACCAGCTGCTGTGTGTGCCCCTGCCCGCCCTCTGCCTCGCTACTGCCTCGTTTTGCCGGCTGCCGGCTGCCCCCGCAGTAGGGTTGTTTTGACAATCATTTGTGCCTGTTTTCTCTCCTTAAACTCCGTGCATCTCCTTTTTTTTCTCTTTCCTTATTTTGCCTGTTTTGTCCAACAGTTGTGCTTGTGTAGTTTTCTCCGTGTTCCTGGTATCTTTCCCCCTCATACCCCTTGTTTTGTTGCAGATTTTTGCCTGTTTTGTTCTTCCTTCGTGTTGTCCGCCGCCCTCCACCCTCCCTTCCCGCCACCGCCGCTTGGCCCCGCCCCTTTCTTCTCTTCTGTATCCCTCCCCGCTCCCGCCTCCCAGCTGCCCCGCCCACCCGCGCACTTGGCCTTAAATGGCGACCGTGCGACGCAGGTGAGTGTGACCCACTTGTGGGACACCCCCGCGCCGCACGGCCACCAGCTGCTGTGTGTGCCCCTGCCCGCCCTCTGCCTCGCTACTGCCTCGTTTTGCCGGCTGCCGGCTGCCCCCGCAGTAGGGTTGTTTTGACAATCATTTGTGCCTGTTTTCTCTCCTTAAACTCCGTGCATCTCCTTTTTTTTCTCTTTCCTTATTTTGCCTGTTTTGTCCAACAGTTGTGCTTGTGTAGTTTTCTCCGTGTTCCTGGTATCTTTCCCCCTCATACCCCTTGTTTTGTTGCAGATTTTTGCCTGTTTTGTTCTTCCTTCGTGTTGTCCGCCGCCCTCCACCCTCCCTTCCCGCCACCGCCGCTTGGCCCCGCCCCTTTCTTCTCTTCTGTATCCCTCCCCGCTCCCGCCTCCCAGCTGCCCCGCCCACCCGCGCACTTGGCCTTAAATGGCGACCGTGCGACGCAGGTGAGTGTGACCCACTTGTGGGACACCCCCGCGCCGCACGGCCACCAGCTGCTGTGTGTGCCCCTGCCCGCCCTCTGCCTCGCTACTGCCTCGTTTTGCCGGCTGCCGGCTGCCCCCGCAGTAGGGTTGTTTTGACAATCATTTGTGCCTGTTTTCTCTCCTTAAACTCCGTGCATCTCCTTTTTTTTCTCTTTCCTTATTTTGCCTGTTTTGTCCAACAGTTGTGCTTGTGTAGTTTTCTCCGTGTTCCTGGTATCTTTCCCCCTCATACCCCTTGTTTTGTTGCAGATTTTTGCCTGTTTTGTTCTTCCTTCGTGTTGTCCGCCGCCCTCCACCCTCCCTTCCCGCCACCGCCGCTTGGCCCCGCCCCTTTCTTCTCTTCTGTATCCCTCCCCGCTCCCGCCTCCCAGCTGCCCCGCCCACCCGCGCACTTCGCCTTAAATGGCGACCGTGCGAACGCGCAGCGGTCACGCGCAGCGGGCGCGCCGATTGTGCGCCGAAGGCGCGCCAAAGGTAAGCCCGTCTGCGCCCGTCCGCGACCGGATCGCGACCAGCGCCAGGACCCCTGGCCCCCACCGACGGAAGCCGACCCGACGAACCTACAACGCCGCCGTCCTCAACGCACTCAACACCGGCCGCATCCCAGGATGTCACCGAGCCGCCCCGAAGCACACCCACGGACCCTTCAGCTGCCACGCCTGCAAGTTCACCTGCATCCGGACCTTCCCTGCACCCGCCAAGCCGAACTCCAGCAGCACCCACCTCAAGTGTATCCTGCTCAACACCCGCTCCGTCCACAGACACGCCGTAGAACTCTGGAACCTGCTCGACACCACCGTCCCCGACGTTGCCTTCATCACCGAGACCTGGATGAACGCCTCCTCAGCCCCAGACATCGCCATCGCCATCCCAGAGGGCTACAAGATCACCCGGAGGGACCGCGACAACCAGACCGGAGGAGGCATCGCCATCATCCACAGAGACACCATCCGCATCACTACCAACACCGATGACACCCTCACCACCGCTGAACACCTGCACTTCCAGATCCACACCAACCCGACCACCACCCTCAGAGGCACCCTGATCTACCGACCCCCGGGACCACGCACACGATTCAGCGAGGACATCGCCGACTTCGTCAGCCCGCACGCTCTCCCCTCCGCCGACTACATCCTCCTGGGGGACCTCAACTTCCATCTGGAGAACAACAACGACCGCAACACCATGTACAGGAATTTATATAGCGCAAAATCACCAAGCGGTTTCTAAGCGCTTGCTTAGGGAACCCGTCCTGGTATTCCCCTGTGAGATAACCCCGGCAGGGTATCCGCAAGGTGAAAGCCAGGCATCCCGCCGCGAGGGGCCGTTGTGGAGATTAAGCAAGCTATTGCCCAGAGTCGCAGAGTGTGAACCCGTGAATCGAGTAGGCACCGGAGCGAGAATTGTCAAGTCCATGGACATTTTAGGACTCAAGACCCCGCCGAGCCGGGAATTGAACCCTGGTCCCATGCTGACCTCTGCTTCCAGGTCTGCCTCCTCTAACCAGTGAGCCACACTTCTCCATCAGCCTGCTCGACAACCTCGACAACCTCGGACTCAAGCAACTGGTGACCACCCCCACCCACCTCGCCGGACACACACTCGACGCCGTCTTCTCATCCAGCAAAGACGTCACCTTCAGCCACGCCACAGAACTCCACTGGACGGACCACAGCTGCGTCCACTTCACCTTCAGAAGAACGACGATCCACCACCACCAGCAACAGGTTGCTCGAAGAAGCTGGAACAAGATCACAGCCGACCAGCTCACCGCTTCCCTGAGCCAGCACCCTCCCGCCAACTCAGCGAACCCCAGCCAGGCCGCCGACAACCTCACGAAATGGATCAACGACTGCGCGGACGAACTCGCCCCTCTGAGAACCCCACCCAGCAGATCCTGCAGCAGAAAAACACCATGGTTCACCGACGAACTCAAGAGCTCCAAGAAGAACTGTCGAGCCCTCGAGAAAGCCTGGAGAAGGGAACCAACGACGGACAACATGACCACCCTCAAGCTCGCCACCCGGAAGCACCACCAACTGATCCGCGCCACCAAGAAAAATGCATACAAGGACCGGCTGGACAACAACGCACACAACTGCAAGGAACTCTTCAACATCGTGAAAGAGCTATCCAACCCCAATGCCGGAAACAATGACATCACCCCGTCGCAAGAACTCTGCAACTCCCTCGCGTCCTACTTCCACAACAAGATCACGGACATACACAACAGCTTCAACAACCAACCAACGCAAGCCACAACCGCAACGACGCCACCCACCACCACCCTCCGCACCTGGACCCCGATCAGCACCGAAGACACCATCCGCACCATGAACTCCATCCATTCCGGATCTCCGACTGACCCCTGCCCTCACCACGTCTTCAACAAAGCCGACGCTGTCCTCGCACCCCACCTACGGGACATCATCAACACCTCCTTCGACTCCGCCACCTTCCCTGAGAGCTGGAAGCACGCCGAACTCAGCGCTCTCCTCAAGAAACCCACAGCAGACCCCACCGACCTCAAGAACTACCGTCCCATCTCGCTCCTCCCGTTCCCGGCCAAAGTCATCGAGAAGACCGTCAACAAACAGCTGGCCGCCTTCCTCGAGACGAATGGATCCCTCGACCCCTCACAGTCCGGCTTCCGAGCGAACCACAGCACCGAGACCGCCCTCATCGCCGCCACCGACGACCTTCGAACTCTGATGGACAACGGAGAAACAGCGGCCCTCATCCTCCTGGACCTCTCCGCGGCTTTCGACACTGTCTGCCACCGCACCCTAGTACAGCGCCTCAGCAACATCGGAATCCAGGAGAAGGCACTGGAATGGATCACCTCCTTCCTCGACGGAAGAACACAAAGAGTCCGCCTACCACCGTACAAGTCAGAGGCCACCAAAGTCATCTGCGGCGTCCCTCAAGGATCCTCACTGAGCCCCACCCTCTTCAACGTCTACATGAGCCCCCTCGCGGCCATCGCACGCCAACACAACCTCAACATAATCTCCTACGCTGACGACACCCAGCTGATCCTCTCCCTGACCAACGACCCCGCCACCGCCAGAGCCAACCTGCACGAAGGGATGAGAGACGTAGCCGAATGGATGACGACCAGCCGCCTGAAACTGAACTCAGACAAGACGGAGGTCCTCATCCTGGGCTCCACGCCCTCCGCCTGGGACGACTCCTGGTGGCCCCCCGCCCTGGGCACCGCGCCCAAACCGACGGACCACGCACGCAACCTGGGCTTCATCCTGGACTCCTCCCTCTCCATGACCAGACAAGTCAACGCCGTCTCCTCGTCATGCTTCAACATCCTGCGCATGCTACGTAAGATCTTCCGGTGGATCCCCACCGAGACGAGGAAGACGGTCACCCAAGCCCTCGTCACCAGCCGACTGGACTACGGCAACGCCCTCTACGCCGGAACCACTGCCAAACTCCAGAAGAGACTCCAGCGGATCCAGAACGCCTCGGCGAGACTCATCCTCGACATCCCCCGACGCAGCCACATCTCCGGACACCTGAGAGATCTGCACTGGCTCCCGGTCAACAAGAGAATCACCTTCCGTCTCCTCACCCACGCACACAAAGCCCTACACGACCAAGGCCCGAGCTACCTCAACAACCGGATCAACTTCTACACTCCCAAGCGCCTCCTCAGATCAACCAACCACGCCCTCGCCGCCGTCCCCCGCATCCGAAGAGCGACAACAGGAGGAAGGTCCTTCTCCTACCTGGCCGCCAAGACCTGGAACTCACTTCCCACCAATCTGCGCCTGACCCAAGACCACCTCTCCTTCAGGAAGAAGCTCAAGACCTGGCTGTTCGAGCAGTAGCGGCACCCCCCCCCCTCCCAGCGCCTTGAGACCCTACGGGTGAGTAGTGCGCTCTACAAATGACCTGATTGATTGATTGATTGATACAATTTCTCACCACTCTCTCTGCACACTTACTAATCCCATCATTCCTCCAAACTGGAGCAAACATCTTACAAATCCCTTTTGAACTGATGTGCGCTGTTCCATGTGCCATCGTTACTACTGCAAGCACATACGCATCAGGCAACATCCAACGCTGTTGGTCCGACAAGTCAATCCAACACCCACTCGAGTCCAATTTACCCGTGCTCTCTTTCCATGCACGCTTTTCCTCCTCAGTCGCCTCTTTCTGAATTTCTTTCACGCTTTCCACTGTGTCCTCACACATTCCAGACTCAGAAATCCATCTTGCAGATGTTGCAACATACATTCTACTCATCATATTTCTAGCTGTCTGTTTTGCAGTCTCATCAGCAAAAGTATTCCCACGACCAACATCATCCGTGATTGCTTTATGAGCACTGCATTTCACAATCGCAACTTCAGTCGGCAAGGTTAGAGATTCCAACAAGTCATTAACTAGTTGGCCATGTTGAATCTTAGTCCCATGGGACGTAATGAAACCTCTCTCTTTCCACAAACGGCCAAAACTATGGGCCACGCCGAACGCGTACTGACTATCTGTGAACACATTCACTCTCTTTCCCTTAGCTAAAATGCACGCTCTTGTCAGCGCGATCAATTCTGCAGCCTGGGCAGAATTCTGACTCACTCTCGCAGTCTCCACAATCGTACTCAAAGTCGTTACTGCATAGGCAGCAGTTACATCACCATTCTCCAATTTGAAGCAAGACCCGTCAACATACAACGTGCCATCTGGATCTGATAATGGAGTATCTTTTAAATCAATTCGTCCTTTTGTTTCTTCCTCAGTTCTGAAACAACAGTCATGTGGTTCAGAATCACTCGACTCTTGACTAGTCGGCAACAATGTTGCTGGATTCAATATATTTCATCTTTTGATCTGAATATGACTAGCTAGCAATGTCAGTTCGTAACCTGATAATCTAGCACTGGTAAGGTGCTGCGTCTTGGTTCGGTTCATGAGTCTATCCACAGCATGAGGAACCATAACCACTAGCATGTTGTTCATTACTAAACCAGCAGATTGTCGAATGGAGGCTGCAGCTGCGGCTGTAGCTCTCAAGCAACTAGGCAACGCTCTAGCTACCGGATCTAACGTTGATGAGAAATACGCACAAGGGCGTTGTTTATCACCAAATTTCTGTGTCAAAACACTCAACGCACAACCTTCTCTCTCATGGACATAGAGCGTGAATGGTTTACTGTAATCGGGTGTACCCAATACAGGAGCTGAACACAGTGCATTTCGTAACTCAGAAAAACTCTCCTGACATTCGGCAGACCATGGCACTGGACTCGGAACATTTTTCCCAGTCAAAGCTACCAATGGTTTCGCCAAAAGAGAAAAATTCGGGATCCATTGCCTACAATATGAGGTAATACCTAAAAAGGCACGTACTTCTCTCTGCATGCTAGGAACATTCATCTGTGTAATAGCTTTTATTCTCTCTGGGGTCAACTTCCTTCCCTCCTTTGACAAGAGATGACCTAGGTAGGTCACTTCTTGGCAACAGTATTGCATTTTTGAAGGTGACACTTTGTGATTCAAATTTGACAAATGATGCAATAAAGAAATTGTAGCTGTTTTGCAAGTTTCCTTGTCATCGGCAGCCACTAGAAGATCATCAACATATTGTATTAAAGCAGAACCAGGAGGAAGTACAAATGAGTCTAACTGGCTTTTTAATGCTTGACTCTAAATGGATGGGCTTTCACAATAACCTTGTGGAGCGCGTTTAAACCTGAAGCTTCGTCCTCCTAGAGAGAAACCGAAGATATCTCTGCTTTCCTCGGCTATCGGAATGCTGAAAAAGGCATTTTTCAAGTCGATAACCGAAAACCATGCTGCTGTAGCAGGAATCAACGTTAATAATGCAGTAATGTCTGGAACCACAGGAAACTGTGGAATCACAATTGTATTAACCTCTCTAAGATCAATTACAAACCTATATACTGGAAGTTTTGTTGGGTCAGTTCGTTTCAGAATGGGCAGTACAGGGCTATTACAGACATTACCTCTAGTTTCTTCTACAACGTCTTTCTTGATCAGATCTTGTACTATCAGCAGGAGCGCACGCTCACCTTCACTAGAGATTCTGTATTGTGGAATTCGTGGAAATTTTACATTCGCTTTCAAAGTTACTACATATGGTGGAATTTCTAAAAGACCTACATCATTAGGACCAGTCGCCCAAAGAGTATCAGGGAGAGAACGCAGCTCTGGTGGGAGTGCATCCATCGACAAGTACATTGTAGAGATGATTCTTTTACCCAACGTAAGCTGTACTCCTTCTGGAGAACAGTACAATGTCGCATATAGGCGTTTTAACAAGTCTAAACCAAGTAGATTTTCATTACAACCTGTCGTCAAAATCAGGGGAGCTTTCAATTGTCGGGGTCCAACAGAAATAGACAAAGGACCAGAAACAGGGTTGTGAACAGGGGCGCCTGAAAAACCTACTGAAACGTTTGTTGAGCCAGACAAAGGTGCGCCAGGGAGTTTCGCATGTATGATAGAACTTTTTGCTGCACCAGTATCCAACAGAAACGGTTCGACTATACCTGATGTTGCTACTGCGACATAAGGCCCACTCTGATCTACTGGAACTGATACTACTCCCTCTCTTCGTCCATGGCTGTCCTAGTATTCACTTTGCTGAACTTCCTCACTAGCTTCATAGTAATCTTCAACATGATACTGTTGAGACCTATTTTGTTGAGCAGATTGTCCATTTCGTTGGTCGAAATAATTAGAAGGGCGATCACTTGTCTGTGGAGGCATAGCACCTCTTCCTCGACCTCTAGAATTCTGCATATAACCACCACGACCTCTCTGAGCTGCCGCAGTATTATTTTGTGCCCGTACCGGACACTCAGTCTTATAATGGCCTTCCATTTTGCAATAAGCACACTGATTCCATTGGTACTGTGGCCTCTGAGAATTATAATCCGTTCTTTGATATGACCCTTGCTGTGTATTAGTCTGATTCGTGCGAGGCGGATATGCTTGCTGTAAAAGAACTTTAGTTTTTAACTCTTTCGTCTTTTTATCTGATTTTTCTTTTTCCTCTTTGTCCCTATTTTCATAGTACTGGGCAGTCGCAAGTATTTGCGCAGTCGTAGAGACAGCCCACGCACTTTCAGAATTTTTTAATTTACCACTAAGTTCTGGCAACAGATTGTGCACAAATTTATCAACAAATAATCTCTGGCCTCCTTCTGTGCTCATATCCTGACCACTATGATCCACAAAAGTTTCTTCGAATCTTGTGAAAAAGTCGGAGACGCTTTCGTCTTTCTTCTGTTTGCACGCGGACAATTTGTCCCAGTTAACGCGTAATGCTGGCATTAGGGTTTTCATTAAATCGATTATTCTATCGGGCAAATTAGCAATTAAGGGTTCAGGTTTAGAACCACCTATTTGTTGACCATCCGCTGCAATTATAGCTGCCCAATCACCACCTAGGGCAACTGGATGATTCTCTTTACGAATTTTAGCCCAAATTGGTTGCGGTACTACATTACCAAATAGCAGATCTATGTCAGCTAGATTTAATACACAAGCGTCAACTGTCTGAGCCAACTCTTTGTAGTACCCTGCAGGATTTTTACGCGGATCTGGCAAGGCCTGTTTTACTGCTAATACTTCAGCTCGCTTCCATGGAATATGTATCCATACTCTCTGGAATTGGGCTGGAGCGGCTGCAATACCAAGGTTTACATTAGCTTGCACAGCTTCACGCCAAATTGGTGGAACCTCTCTCATTGGATATTGACGATTTTGTTTCGTACTACGTTTCTCTGACTCCCTCGGAGAACGAAGGGATGGGTCATTCCTATAACTTAAAATCAGTTCCATCGCTTCTTTTATATTTTGGCCAACTATCATACCTGCAGCAAACTCTTTCTGAACATTAATTAATTCTTCTAGATTTGATTCAGGGTCATCCTCTTCCAATTCCTCACGTAGAAGGAAGCACATTTCATCAAACACATATCGTTGTGTCGGTTCGTTCCATTGCATAAATGTACCTAATACATCTTGTACATTATATCTACCAACTTTCGAAACCCATCTAAGAGCAGTGGAATCTAGTATTCCTCTTTCTTCAGTACTGGGAAGCTGACTACGTCTCTGCACAGAGTCAGAGGTAGGAGTCTTAATCAGAGTTTTATAGAAGGGAGATAAAATATTAGAGACAGAATCAGTGATTCTCCGACGAACAGAAAGTGGAGTCATAATATTAGCAGAAGCAGTAAATAGAGTAGCAGTTGGAACAGATAGATCAGGAACAGTAGGAGTAGCGGGTAAGACAGCTCGTGAACTAGCAGGTGTGAGCGATACAGGCATAGGTAAAGAAGCCGGCAACCCTGGAAGAGGGGGTGCCGAAGGAACATTAATATTGACCACAGGAGGTACAGGAACTTGATTCAGAGGAGCAGGAACACCAGGTTGTCCAGCAACCGGTAATTGAACATTCGGTATAGGTGGAGCCGTAGCACCCTGTGCATACGGTGGGGGTGATCGTAACAAGTAAGATAACAGGGGATCCTTTTCAGGGTCCTCTACTATCTTAGCTGTACTCGATGGCAAAGCAGGATAGCACTTGTCTATCGCTAAATTATGCTCTCTATTGGCCACCTCCATTGCCTTCTCGGACTCATTGAGTTGCAACTGCTTAGCAGACTGTTCTAAAGTCAACTCTTGCTCTTTCTGTTCTTTCTTCAACTTTTTAATTTCTCTCTGTTTAGATTCTTTTCGCCAATAACGGAAAGAATCAAACATTGCCGGCCGGGCTTTCTTCTTGAATAATTTCGTTTCTAAATTATCAAGAACTTGAGGTTCGAAACTACCATGCAGTGGCCAACTAAGGACACCATCTTTCTCTGTGTAGTGGATCCATACCTCGTTATAAGAGATAGGGCCCACACCAAATTTGCAATATAGATCATAAAGGGGAGTTCCAATCGGAGGAACCGAACACGAGTCCTCCAACTGGGAATCACTGTTGCAACTGAAACAAGACAACATACAATTTTTCCGACTTACCATTTTATAATCCGGAACACAAAACAGACGAAACACAAATTAAAAGAAAGGTGCGCACTTGAACCAAGAACTTAGGCCTACCAGAACAGACAAACGTATCGATACCCGAACTGAACTGAATGATTATCGTAACCAGAATAACCAGCGACAATCTTATGAAACCGAACCAAACCAAAAACTAAAAGGATTATCCAAAACAGGAGCAACCCTTACGAAGTAACCAACTATCAACCACTTAATACTTAACTGAGGCACTGAAGACGTCACCAAGGAGAAACCCGTCACGTCTCGCCGTACTAAGGACTGCACCTCGGGTCCAAGACAGGGCGACGGTCAAGGCAACGAACCACTGCAGCCGTCTGAACGGGAACCCTCGTGGAAGAGAACGTCGGGCCACTTTTGCGATATGCCGGGATCGATGAAGTGGGGCGCCTCCCTCTGAAATCTTCACACGAAGCTTCTCGAACTCTTCAGGCTTTTGGACCGGTACCGAATGACGTCGCCCCACGTGGGCGCCAATTGGAGTTCTGGACTTTTTGGTTCCGTCCAGAGGTGTCAGGGATAACACCCGAAGACCCCGGAGTTCAACCTGCCTCGGTGCACAAACAAACAGAAACACGGGCTTCTCGATGGTGGCGTCAAAGACCAAAGGTTTATTACTGCAGGGACACAGAAGTCACAGAAACTACACATGGGCAGTATCTAGGAGCCTGTTCAATTTGTACAAAGAGGGTTGCTCCTTATATACTGAATATTGGGCTTCAGGCAAATTCTTTACATGTTAGCACATTCCAAAACCTTTGTATCTTAAACAATAAATATTTGGCGTTGCACAGGGATCGTCAACAATATCTGATGTCAAAACATTACGAATGAGGGGTTTCCACTATTCCATCATAATCCCATGTCAAGACCCGGACCGCCTCATCGTAAATTTCGTTACCTCCCCCTAATAAAGGCCCAGAAGGAAAGGAGCAGAGCCAGGTGCAGAAGATAGGAAAACAGGATAAGAGATGTTTGTGGGTCGTAAATGGGCACGGTTACCAGCTTCGGCCGCCTAATCATGATCAGGCCAACGAACACGAGAACCAGTATAGCAGGACTGGCCTTAGGCTGGGGAGGCAGCTCTTGCCGAGTCATGCTGCCACAGCGTTGCTGGCCTAAGGTGCACGTGTCACTAGCAAGGTGAATTGCCGGCTAAAGCCTACGTGTCCTTAAATGAAAAAGAGGTCATTGCGTGTCCATTGACTATGTGAGGGCAAGGAATACAAAATGGCTTCCTTGTTCTAAGATGGATGCCACGGGTAGAACAGAAATGTGTTTGTAACAGGAGTGCTCTTGCTCGTAGCATAGCGAAAACACCAGGATATACTAAATGGATCATTTGCGGTTCACTGATACCAAAATTATATATGTGCGACAATGTTACAAACACGGGTTAAAATCGTCACGGAACCTCAAGCCAGTTCAGGGATTTAAAGTCAGGGGAAATATGTGAGTGTTTTTTAGATCCAGTGATGAGTCTCGCTGCCGCGTTTAGTGAAGCTCTTAGGGGTGCAGTTGTAGTTAGGGGGAGACCGCAGAGGGTGATGCTGCCGTAGTCTATGCGAGGGATGACCAGTGCTTGTACTGCAGTTTGGAAGTCTTTGGCTGGGAGGAAGGGTTTAAGTTTCCTCAATACCCCCTGAAGTGGGCTCTTAGTCCAGTGAAGTACCTCTGGATCTGGCAGTGCCAAAGTATTGATGAGCTATGGCAGTGCAACTACTGGAGACTTATGGACCAGCTCATGAGCCGGATTGGGTGCTGAATCTCGCTCCCGCTATCTCTCGCAGGGCACTTGACTATTGACAAGAGGGTCGTACTCCCCAAGTTCCTGTATGTATTCACTAATCTCCCGCTCCCTCTCACCTCGGCTTTTAAGCTAGATTGCGCTCCAACCTAATAACGCTCGCCTGGGCGGGTAAGCAACCCAGGTTTTTGTAGGGGGTCCTCACTCTGCCCTTCAACCAGGGAGGACTGGGAGCACCCAATTTGGAGCTTTATTACAATTGTTCCTAGCCCCAGTTCAGCTACCACTGTATTTTCCCCTCCCCGTTCATGGCGCATGTTGCACCCGAGCGCGACCGTGCTGCTCCCACACTGCTGAGTATGGTATTGTCAGCAGCCAAGACCTGGAATAACAGCCAAGACCTGGAACGAGCTCCTCGTGAAGATCAGATGCTCGCCAACCCTGCACACCTTCAGGAAGGACCTTAAGACCTGGCTCTTTGACTGATCCAGAGCTGCCCTACCCCTCTCCCTCCAGCGCCTTGAGACCCTCACTGGTGAGTAGCACTGTTTGACCTGGCACCATTGGCGTGGGTCTCCCTTCCATTCTTCCCATTTGTCTCCTCTGTGTTTGTTGGTGTTAGATGCTCTGGGCGCTGTGCCACTGCCATTCAGTGCCACGCGCGAATGCTTCCTACTGTAAATTGAATGTATGAATTGATATAATCCTAATTGACCCAAGGAACATGATAGGAAAGTCAAATTTAGTATGCCTGAGCTCCAAATATGAAAGTGCATCTTTTAGTGACGATTATGTCTATATTCTGTGATTGTAAATACCACTTTTGGGAAGTAGGTCTTTTCTTGCAGAGCAACCTTCTGGGAAGTAGGTAGTTTCTTGCAGAGCAACCTTCCAGTGTGCTCTGCTGTTATGTGTATTGGCTGTCTGGTTTTGGAGGGTCACGGCAGGCTGAGCCCGACCTGGACTGAAAAGAGAGATCTGCAGTTGGAGTATGGGGAGGGGTGACCCTTTGATCTGAGCAGGGCTGTGCCTGGCAAGGTGAATGGTGGCTCTACCTCCCACTGTGCGTCTGATGGCAGACCCCTCTTCCTGAAAGGCAGGATACAGCCTTGTAAACAAAGTGCTCTAGGACGACACCAAACTGGTTCTGGCTGGGTTCAGTGATTTGTGACTTTTTGAGAACAAAGACTTTTGGGGTATAAAGATCTGAGCTAAAATCCCTACATGGAGTGTTACTTCTGGATGCCAAGACGAACCTCTGTTCATGTAACTAGAGGGAAAGGACTTTGAAACTTTCATCCTTCTTGCTGAAGCAACTTCCCAAGGGCCTGATTTGAGCTTTTCTCCTGCTGAAGTCTCTGGGACATTAGACTTCACCCATCAGTCTTCAGAATTCCTTTTGAGGGGGATTCTACTCGCAGGTGAGGCTTCTGTTGAGAATTCCAGAGCCTCTGGGTCTACTGCGGGGAACTCGGGCTGAGAATCATCGCTATCGCGGGCCGCTGCAGCTGAGGAACTGATGCCGTTGAGAGCCCGCATTTGTCTGTGCTACGAGAAACATTGCTATCGCTATTGTGGGCCACTGCAGCTGAGGAGCTATTGCTGCCGAGAGCCCGCATTTGTCATTGCTACGAGAATCATTGCTATCACTATTGTGGGCCGCCGCAGCTGAGGAGCTGTTGCCGCTGAGAGCCTGCATTTGCCTGTGTTACCAAAGTCATTGTTATCGCCATTGTGGGCCACTGCAGCTGAGGAGCTGTTGCAGCTGAGAGCCAGCATTTGCCTGCGTTACCAAAGTCATTGTTATCGCCATTGTGGGCCGGCACTGCTGAGGAGCTGTTGCCACTGAGAGCCTACATTTGCCTGTGTTACCAAAGTCATCGTTATCGCTATTGTGGCCCGCTGCTGCTGAGAAGCTGTGCCACTGAGTGCCCGCATTTGCTGTCCTACGAGAATCATCGCTATTGCTATTGTGGGCCGCTGCAGCTGAGAAGCTGTGCCGCTGAGTGCCCGCATTTGCCGTCTTACGAGAATCATCGCAGTCGCTATTGAGGGACGCTGAAGCTGAGGCGCTGTGCTGCTGAGTGCCCGCATTTGCCGTCCTGAGAGAATCATTGCTATCGCTATTGTGGGCTGCTGCAGCTGAGGAGCTGTGTCGCTGAGTGAACGCATTGGCTGTCCTACAAGAATCATCGCTATTGTGGGCTGCTGCAGCTGAGGAGCTGTGCCGCTGATTGCCCGCACTAGTCCCCACTTTGAGGATTGTGTTACCACCTGCGTGTGCCTCTGGGTGCCCGCCGTTTAGCCCCGTCCCAGGATTATCGTAAGTGCACGCCACGGATCGCTACAACTGGGAGCTGTGGCCTCTGCGAGTCCGCCTTTCATCACTGCAGCTTACTTGTGAGGCTGCGTGCCGTGCCCTTTTAAATCTCAGGTACATTGTGCACCCCGGCCTCGGACCAAGTTCGTTCCACATGCTTTTTGAGTGCCTTTATTGCTTTTGAATTGAATCTGTAATTATGTGCATTGTGGCTCCTTGGGCGCTTTTAAGCCTTGTGTGCAGTCTATATAAAGATAACTATTTTTCTATAACTGCTTGTGGTGTTTGCTTGTAGCGTCTTCCCTGGGTTATTGTGTATGGTCATAACTGCTTCACACACTGCCTCTGTGAGTCAAAGGGTGTAGCCCCCTTACTCTGACTTAGGAAGAAGGATCCCTATTTGGACCTCGGTGCCAGCCGCTGCCAACTAGAGATCTCCATTTCTAACAAGCGCACTTTATAACCCTCTGATTGATTGATTGATTGTATAAGCCGTGGCCCAGACCGCACGGGCAGTTGACAGTGTTGGTTACACGCCTTGGGCTTGGAGAGAACTGCACCGCAGGGCACACCTGGAGGAGATGTATGCTCCCTCGGTTCCCCAGCCAATCAATCCAGATCTGCCATTTCTTGAAGACTTAGGAACGTGCAGAAGGCTCGACAGGCTTGGCATCTGTACAATGGGGACGTGGTTCCTGGTGGGATTTGTGTTGACATGGAAGATGCTCTCGCGGCAGAGGGTTGTGGCCTTCTCAACAAAATTGCGTACTTCCGGCTGTGGGCGAAGCTGAGGGTGATATAGGACACATTCTCATCGGCACCCCCACATTCCAGGTACTGGAGGATTTTTTAACTATCCCATTGCAGCATAAATTAATCACCCGCTAGTATGATGGCATGCAGCGCGAGGCGCCAATCTGTGTACTTGCTGCGCATTGCGGTGGGAGGAACAACTATGGACTGCCATAGAAGATGAACAATGGTCCTACTGCTGCTCTCAAAACAGGGACCTCTCCTTAACTACTGACTGCGGCTCATTCATTTTAAGTTCCTCCACCATCTCTACAGAACTTCCACATAGCTTCATAGAGTAGGTCTGAGGGATGATGCGAGGTGCGCGTGCTGCCGGGTGCCGGAGGCGGATTTTCTGCACCTGTCCTGGTCCTGTCCGGTGATTGCAGGTTTCTGGACATGTATCTTTGATGCAGTAGATAAAATGCTTGAGTATAAGTTTGCGTGATCCCCTCTAACTGCGCTCTTAGGCTATGTGCGGTACAAAAGGGGGGGTTGGGATTGGACGGAGCATCTGAATCAATCAAATACTCACACCCAGTCAAAAGATATGGGTTTAATCCATCACCGTTCTTTAGCCCACTCTGCCACCCCAGTTCAGACATGGCTATATGCAAATCCGTCTGACCCTGTGCCTCATGGGAACAGTCCAGCCCGAACTGCCAAGCCATGCCTTCCCTGGACCGGAAACAAGCTTCCGAGGACCGGTTTCTGGCATTCCAGCCATCTTCAGCCCGGCTTGCTTTAATCCAGTGGCAAAGTGAGCAAGGGACTTACGTCTGAGCATACCCTGCCACACTTATGGCGGCCAAAAGCGGTACAAAAGGGGGTGGTGATGGACGGAGCATCTGAATCAATCAAACACTCACACCCAGTCAAAAGATCTGGGTTTAATCCATCACCGTTCTTTAGCCCACTCTGCCACCCCAGTTCAGACATGGCTATATGCAAATCAGTCTGACCCTGTGCCTCATGGGAACAGTCCAGCCCGAACTGCCAAGCCATGCCTTCCCTGGACCGGAAACAAGCTTCCGAGGACCGGTTTCTGGCATTCCAGCCGTCTTCAGCCCGGCTTGCTTGAATCCAGTGGCAAAGTGAGCAAGGGACTCACGTCTGAGCATACCGCGCCACACTTATGGCAGCCAAAAGCGGTACAAAAGGGGGTGGTGATGGATGGAGCATCTGAATCAATCAAACACTCGCACTCAGTCAAAAGATCTGGGTTTAATCCATCACCGTTCTTTAGCCCACTCTGCCACCCCAGTTCAGACATGGCTATATGCACATCAGTCTGACCCTGTGCCTCATGGGAACAGTCCAGCCCGAACTGCCAAGCCATGCCTTCCCTGGACCGGAAATAAGCTTCCGAGGACCGGTTTCTGGCATTCCAGCCGTCTTCAGCCCGGCTTGCTTGAATCCAGTGGCAAAGTGAGCAAGGGGCTCACGTCTGAGCATACCCTGCCACACTTATGGCAGCCAAAAGCGGTACAAAAGGGGGTAGTGATGGACGGAGCATCTGAATCAATAAAACACTCACACCCAAACAAAAGATCTGGGTTTAATCCATCACCGTTCTTTAGCCCACTCTGCCACCCCAGTTCAGACATGGCTATATGCAAATCAGTCTGACCCTGTGCCTCATGGGAACAGTCCAGCCCGAACTGCCAAGCCATGCCTTCCCTGGACCGGAAACAAGCTTCCGAGGACCGGTTTCTGGCATTCCAACCATCTTCAGTCCGGCTTGCTTAAATACAGTGGCAAAGTGAGCAAGGGACTCACGTCTGAGCATACCCTGCCACACTTATGGTGGCCAAAAGCGGTACAAAAGGGGGTGGTAATGGACGGAGCATCTGAACCAATCAAAGACTCACACCCAATCAAAAGATCTAGGTTTATTCCATCACCGTTCTTTAGCCCACTCTGCCACCCCAGTTCAGACATGGCTATATGCAAATCAGTCTGACCCTGTGCCTCATGGGAACAGTCCAGCCCGAACTGCCAAGCCATGCCTTCCCTGGACCGGAAACAAGCTTCCGAGGACCGGTTTCTGGCATTCCAGCCGTCTTCAGCCCGGCTTGCAAGAATCCAGTGGCAAAGTGAGCAAGGGACTCATGTCTGAGCATACCCTGCCACACTTATGTTGGCCAAAAGCGGTACAAAAGGGGGTGGTAATGGACGGAGCATCTGAACCAATCAAACACTCACACCCTGTCAAAAGATCTGCGTTTACTCCATCACCGTTCTTTAGCCTACTCTGCCACCCCAGTTCAGACATGGCTATATGCAAATCAGTCTGACCCTGTGCCTCATGGGAACAGTCCAGCCCGAACTGCCAAGCCATGCCTTCCCTGGACTGGAAACAAGCTTCCGAGGACCGGTTTCTGGCATTCCAGCCATCTTCAGTCTGGCTTGCTTGAATCCAGTGGCAAAGTGAGCAAGGGACTCACGTCTGAGCATACCCTGCCACACTTATGGTGGCCAAAAGCGGTACAAAAGGGGGTGGTAATGGACGGAGCATCTGAACCAATCAAACACTCACACCCAATCAAAAGATCTGGGTTTAATCCATAACCATTCTTTAGCCCACTCTGCCAACCCAGTTCAGACATGGCTATATGAAAATCAGTCTGACCCTGTGCCTCATGGGAACAGTCCAGCCTGAACTGCCAAGCCATGCCTTTCCTGGACCGGAAACAAGCTTCCGAGTATCGGTTTCTGGCATTCCAGCCGTCTTCAGCCCGGCTTGCTTGAATCCAGTGGCAAAGTGAGCAAGGGACTCACGTCTGAGCATACACTGCCACACTTAAGTTGGCCAAAAGCGGTACAAAAGGGGGTGGTAATGGACGGAGCATCTGAACCAATCAAACACTCACACCCAATCAAAAGATCTGGGTTTAATCCATCACCGTTCTTTAGCCCACTCTGCCAACCCAGTTCAGACATGGCTATATGAAAATCAGTCTGACCCTGTGCCTCATGGGAACAGTCCAGCCTGAACTGCCAAGCCATGCCTTTCCTGGACCGGAAACAAGCTTCCGAGTACCGGTTTCTGGCATTCCAGCCGTCTTCAGCCCGGCTTGCTTGAATCCAGTGGCAAAGTGAGCAAGGGACTCACGTCTGAGCATACACTGCCACACTTAAGTTGGCCAAAAGCGGTACAAAAGGGGGGTGGTAATGGACGGAGCATCTGAACCAATCAAACACTCACACCCAATCAAAAGATCTGGGTTTAATCCATCACCGTTCTTTAGCCCACTCTGCCACCCCAGTTCAGACATGGCTATATGCAAATCAGTCTGACCCTGTGCTTCATGGGAACAGTCCAGCCCGAACTGCCAAGCCATGCCTTCCCTGGACCGGAAACTAGCTTCCGAGGACCGGTTTCTGGCATTCCAGCCGTCTGCAGCCCGGCTTGCACCACCCCCTTTTGTACCGCTTAGGCTATGTGCAACATGTGCCAGCCTCCCGCCAGAAACAGATAGCCATGTGCTGGGGCAGGAGGCACTACCCCCGCCTGACCGACTGGTTAGATGATGCCACATTCTGCCAAGGCCAGCTGACTAACTTTTGGGGGTTCAGGCTCTTGCATTCTCGACCTAGGGATATATGGTAACCATCGCAGTGTTATCTCAGTGCTCACCCACTGGCCGCTGTCGACCAGCCTCACAACACTGAGTGTATGCATTGATTGGACGTTCATAAACTGTGTACTAACCTTACAACCAGTACCTGAATCACTGTGCCTCCTCTACTGAGAGGCTAGCATCCCCTGCCCCCTCCTCTTTTCCCTCTCACCCTTTCGCTCTTGTCTCCTTTCTTCTTCTTTTTTCCTCTTTCCTCAAATTGCTGACACACATTACTGAATTCATAGCTGTATAAACGTACATATAATAGACCTATAAGATGTACCGGACTGCTATTTGCCTGTTCTGCGGAAACTCAATTTATTGTAATGGGCTGCTGATGCCCTGCAACCTCTTGTTATTATCGCAATAACATCATTTTTTTTTAAAAAAGAGGATTTAAACTGCAATTCATGTGAGTGTAAACATGGCCTTTCTACCTGCTCCCAACTCAAAGCTATCACTTATTAAATGTATTAAGGTAACCCATTGTTATCAATTAGGACAGATAGGCCCTACAGTAGTATCACTACCAGGACATGTACATCTTAAACCTACAAGATTATGTGTCTCTCAGACTGCCTTATGTTTTAGTTGTTTCAAACAGACAGAAGCTTAGCTCTTTCTGCGGTCGCGCTGCACAATACACTCCTGAGATTCCTAAAACAAAGGTGCTATTCCTCAACCAGTTCATTTGGGTTCTTTATTCGATGATTAAAAATCACCATAAAAGTACAAACAATCATTATGCATTAAGTTCATCCCTTTTAAAACAAACAATCAAATTAACATGTAACCTGATGTGAATACAACAACAAGATCCCAATGAATTAAATATACATTAAATAAACATTATGATCCATTAAAACCAATCACAGAATTCTCATGATTCCCCCCCCCCTCTAGTTGCTCTTAACCGGACAGCTACTTTGATAAAATTAATAATGCAGCACAATGTAAGTGGGTCCGACGCCTGTTGTAAAAAAATCAAAGCATCTCTTGCACATTGAATATTTGATTTTTTTTAAATATCAACCAAGAATCTACGTCTGGGTTTAGAATTAGACAAGCATATTAATACAAAATGAAGGGAATCCTGCGGAGACCTATTGTCGCAGCCGGAGGTTCCCTTCTGCTCAATAGTGGGTGAGTACCCTAATGGCGATCCCAATAAATAAGGTAAAAAATTGAGCCTAAAACGGGTCATTAAAAACCTTTCCTGTGCGTTATGTAACAGATATAAATAGGGTTCCATTCCTTCTGTGGTCTTTACAAGGTTGTATGCACACACTGTGATTTTAGCCTTTTCTTGTTCTATTCTTTGTGCGGCTTTGTGTGCAAAAACGCTTTTTTAACAATTGTCGAGTGCTGAGGGATGATCGCAGTCGGGTCAATGAAAAGATTCCCTAGACCCAGACTTTCCAATACAGATTTTACATAGCTGAGCCACGGGATTCGTGACCATTTTTCTCTGCCCAAGCAGTCCTTCAGTATTGCCCTGCTTAGGCTCGCCTCTTGGTTTGTCCAGAGCTTTAGCCAGGCTAGAATTGGCTTAACCTTTATCAAATCTTCAAGGTGGGGGATCCCTAACTCCGTATGTGCTATTGAGGCTGTTACACTGTGTGGGGCTTTCAGGACGGATCGAAGATGTTTATTCTCCTCCCGCTGCAATTGACAAATGTTAGCAAAGCCCCACACCTCTGCCCCATAAGTAACTTTAGAGCAACATACTGAGTTGTATAGGATCATCACCTGTTCAGGGCACCATCTCTCCAACCTTCGGCCATAACCGGCTATTGCCCCATTGGCGGCAATCATTTTACGACAACGATCCTCTATCAGAGCGTTAAATTTTAATAACCCATCAAACAAAACGCCTAGATATGAGAATGACTTGACCGTCTCAATCTTGTAACTCCCTATTGTAAAGGTACATTTGTTAGAGGGTTTTTTACCAACAGTTAAAACATAGGATTTGCCCAAATTAACAGAAAGGTCTAATGAACCCATAAATTAAACAAAACTATCAATTAAAATCTGTAAACTCTTTGGTGTGCGCCCGAGTAGGACCGCGTCATCTGCGTAAAGTAACACAGGAACATGGCGCAACCCTACTCGTGGGCAATCAGATCCCAACTGCAAAAGATGCTGTTCAAGATTATTAATATAAAGAGAGAATAGAAAAGGCGCCAGGATGCAACCCTGACGGACCCCACTATTACATTGGAAGGAGTCTGTGCATCCACCCTGCATATTATACCTAACTTGTGCCGATGTATTGCTGTGCAATTCCCTTAATATGTTACGGTTTTAGGAGGGGTCGCTCTACGAGCGACCAATGCTTGAACCTTTATATGATAGCAGCCAAATATACTATGGCCAGTGATGAATCCCTTTATTTGGGGTTTATGGATCTGGCAGCTGCCTTTGATCATGTTAACAGAGGTAAGCTCTGGCACATGATGACTACTATGGGGATAGAGGTTGGCCTCATTAATATATTAAGGGAATTGCACAGCAATACATCAGCACAAGTTAGGAATAATATGCAGGGTGGATGCACAGACTCCTTCCTCAACCAGTTTAATGTACTGCAGATAGTGGACTGGGTAAAATGGATAGATGCGCTCCCTCCACTGTTCCAGAAATATTTTAGGTCATTTCATTTAGTGCATTTAGAGGTCTTTACACATTTTAGGCCCTTGCCATAGATTGGAAGATAAATACTGATATGTGTGGTAACTTGTGTTATCGCTCATATTGAAATTATATGTTTCATGATTGAAATGCAACCCTGATAAATTTCGGCAGGTAAAACCTGTTGTCATGTGTTTACTGTATGGCCCATTGTAGTTTTCCCTACGTTAACCTAACTGTTCATGACACAGGCTGCATTTGCTTTGCACACTTCACTATATAAACACGTTTGCTTTTGTGCCACATTGTACCTTCACACAGAACCTGCAATTGTTTTCTTGTTCTGTTCCTTCCCAGTATTTAGGGGCATATGTAGGTAGGCGTTTGCGATTCGCAGTGTTATCTCAGCGCTCACCCACTGGCCGCTGTCGACCAGCCTCACAACACTGAGTGTATGCATTGATTGGACGTTCATAAACTGTGTACTAACCTAACAACCAGTACCTGAATCACTGTGCCTCCTCTACTGAGAGGCTAGCATCCCCTGCCCCCTCCTCTTTTCCCTCTCACCGTTTCGCTCTTGTCTCCTTTCTTCTTCTTTTTTCCTCTTTCCTCAAATTGCTGACACACTTTACTGAATTTATAGCTGTATAAACGTGCATATAATAGACCAATAAGATGCACCAGACTGCTATTTGCCTGTTCTGCAGAAACTCAATTTATTGTAATGGGCTGCTGATGCCCTGCAACCTCTTGTTATTATCGAAATAACATCATTTTTTTAAAAAAAAGAGGATTTAAACTGCAATTCATGTGAGTGTAAACATGGCCTTTCTACCTGCTCCCAACTCAAAGCTATCACTTATTAAATGTATTAAGGTAACCCATTGTTATCAATTAGGACAGATAGGCCATACAGTAGTATCACTACCAGGACATGTACATCTTAAACCTACATGTTCTACTTTTTAATATAATGCACCGTGCCTTATAGGGCCCTTTTAGGGCATACCATAGGGGTGACTTGTATGTATTAAATAAGAAGGTTTAGACCTGGCAAAAGATTTATTTTGCCAGGTCGAAATGAGAACCTAAAACTGCACTATAGGCTGCAGTGGCAGGTCTGAGACATGTTTTAAGAAGCTCCTTTATTGGTTGATACAAGGCGCGCTGCAAGGCAACAAGTAGCATTTAATGTACAGGCCCTAGGTACATGTGATACATGTAGTACCATTTTCATAAGGACTTACAAGTAAACTAAACATGCAAATTGGATGGATGCAAGTTTAAAGGAGAGAGCACGAGCACTTCAGCACTGGCCAGCAGCGGTAAAGGGTTCAGCAAAGGGAGAGAGTGAAGGTGAACTGTTTGGGGCGATCCCACAGAGAGGGCCTCGTTGAACAGTATACATGTGCTGAAATAAGAGGGTGACATGATTGTCATGCCCGGGGAGAAGGATGCATTCTGACCTGGTATTTGAGAGAGCTCCACACTCCCACCAGGAGTCCCTGGGTATTTACAGTACAAATGGTCCTTTGGCTTCGGCCCATTCTGCATGGTAAAAGGTTTGTTGAGACTGGTTCTAGACAGGGAACGGGGTTGAGCATTTTTCCGAGCCGGTACATTACAGATGTTGAAAACATTGCACTAATATCAGGCTTTTGAGCACTTCAAATTTGTTCCCAGGACAGAAGAGGCCCTGACAGACCTAAGAAGGTGGCTAGCTCTCATGGATACTTTACATTGGTGCAGGGACAAGGGAAAAGCATCTGTTATGCTGCTTAAAAAGACTTACCTAGCCAGGGAGGAGCTGGCCAGTAATTACGCAGAGTCTAATTTCTCTAACAGGTCAGCAGCCGTAGGCATGTGCAAGCTGTGCACCTGCACAGGGCCACCAAATACCAGGGGCCACCACATCAATATATATCCTTAATATAATAATCCTCTGAGGATGGATACATATTTGTGTGGCGGCCCCTGGCAGGGATTTGGTGGCTTCTGGCTCTATACCACTTCCAATCACCATGACCCCCCCTCTTCACTGGCCTCCGCACTCTGCCCTGCCCGTAGCCCCTCTTCCGGGGCCCCCTACCTACGCTCCCTGCCCAGGGCCACCATGAACCTAGAGCCGCCCCTGAGGTCAGACTTCTGGAACAGGTAGTAGGGCATGAATGCAGCCTGTTATCGATTTCAAGTTGTCCGGAGTGGCAGGATTCAGTAGCCAAAGTGGCTGAATCGGCTTCAGATGAGGCAGTAGGAGGAGAAAACTCCAGATGACAATCTGCCATTCCTGTTGGCAGGATTTTCAAAATCAAGTATCGACTTCGGAAATGTACCTGCCATGTGAGAGCATTACCAGTGCCAAGCCCACACATCTGGTCTGCTTAGCATGCTTTTTGGGTGGTGGCACCTTTCCATGGTGGTCTTTCATGGTCGGACCCTGCCAGACTTCCAGGCCAGTCACCCACTCTAGACCGACCCAGAACCAGTCCTGGCGGCACCCCCACCCTCCAGCTGTGACGGCTGAGACCAGGAGCTTCCACTGGTCAAATATCCGCCATGTGCCATAAACAGCAGCCAGCCCACCAGAAGGATGTAAAGGTTCATCAGTTTTGTGCCTTCTAAATCAGCCAAGATCTCACCCAAACTAAGGGAGAAGAGGGCCTATGGTTTCCACTTTCATGTTAGGATAAGATGTTTCATAGCCGTGTTGGATTCCAGAGAGGGTGTCTCAAGTGATCCTTTATTTCCTTATTTTGCCCTCTGTTGTTGGAGAACAATAAAATATTAGCACTATCTTTCCTCTGAGCATGCTCTGATGAAGGTAATGCGGTGTCTACTTTTTTTTTTTCCAGATGCTTTCTTCCAAAGAATATCTTCATGTATTTTAACTCGTCTCCTCATCTCAGCCTCCTTTACTGTACTTGCCATTATTTTGATTCTATGGACTATTTATCTCTTCAATGAACAAAGTAAGTACCAAATATTGGGAAATGTTTACATTAGACCATTGTGCTGCCTATGATTTTTACCTGCTTTTTTGGCAGTTCTGGCATGGATTTCCATCAAAGGTGTTTGAAAGTTATACATTGAAGCAGGAACTCTTGTCTTGGTAATTTCAATGCAGACACAAAGTGGTGCTGGAGCAATGTTCAGAGTGGGGAGGCTGCCATCCAAACTAGAGATTGTGAAAATACGTCACACAAAATAAGAATAGCAAATGAGCCACGCCCATGGAGGAGGGCAGGACTGAGAACCAAAACCGGCTCTGGCAAAGTGCTCAGCCGGCCCCCTGGGGGTGCGGCCGAGCTCCTTGCCGGGGCCGGTTTGCGGCCGATTTTGTTACAGGGCCGATTTTGCAGCTATGCTACAAAAACGGCACTGTAACAAAAATGGCCCCCAGGGCCCAAAACCGCCCCCCACCCTTGCGGCGCACCGCGGGATTGCCCGGTGCCTGATACAGCCAGTCCGGGCTTGCCATGCAGCAGGAGAGTGATACGGGTGTACTATGTAGCAGGTGGGTACTTTTGCAGTTTACTGTCACAAATCTATCACTTTAATAGACAGCAGATCTTGTATTGAAATGACCACAGAATTTGCACTGACATGCATTTTTACTGGTAAACCATAGCGCACAAATGAAAATGTATGAAATGTATTTCAGAAAATATTTGTCGTCTGCCCATCAAGCAGTGCCATAATTTGTTTTGATTTCATCACAGTTCAGAATTGAAAAAATGACTGAATTACATTTGTGCTTTCATAACTGCTGATATATTTTGAAATCTTGTACTGTTCATTTACAGGTATTTAAATCCTTCCATGCTGATGACGGCTCCTGGCCGTCATGCATCACGGTGGGCGTGTGCTGATGACGGCCAGGAGCCGTCATGACCACACCCGCGATCAGAATGTGCCGCAAAGGCGCAGAATTGCGGCCGCGCTCAAGGGGTTAACTATGATTGTATATTAGAAACACAACTGACACTCTACAGCCTCTCCTTTCTCCTTCAGTACCTTGGCAAGATTGTTAGTTCACCTTACAAAATGTTCTAACTTCACAGTTACAAGAATAACACCAATCTGCATGTTAAAAGAATAAGCAGTCATTTGTCAGAAGACATAACCTGACATTTGACCCTTGTCTTTGAACACACTACAGATGTGTTGGGCTGCCCCTCTACAGTGGGTGACTAGACCCTGGTAGACCCTAGTGCCACAACACATCAAGCATCCATCTCTATGTATCAACAGTATCTGTCAGCTCCCCTTCTGAGGAGGTGTCATCCCTGGACACTGATCCTTCTTACCCTGGAGGGTGGGGCTGCAGTCCTCACCACCTGGAGCCAGACGAGATCAAAAGGACTCTGCAGAATGTCTATGAAGTCAGGTACAGGCAGCCATTGCATCATAAACTCTAGGGAACCTCTTCCAGATGGTCTGGACGTCATTCAAAGAGGTCCAGCAGAAGCTACAACATCTCTGCTGTCAGCACCATGGTCCCTTCTGAAAGACACAACTGTGAAGTAAGGCTTTACTTGGTGGAGGTTCTTAGTTTCATCATTCAGGGGCCTTTCCCCCTGCTGTATTACAGTCCAGCTCTTCAATCTCACTGCTCTTACTGGCTGCACTCCCAGGGCCTCATTGGCTGGATACACAATCAGTCTATATGCCCCAAGATTATGTGTCTCTCAGACTGCCTTATGTTTTAGTTGTTTCAAACAGACAGAAGCTTAGCTCTTTCTGCGGTCGCGCTGCACAATACACTCCTGAGATTCCTAAAACAAAGGTGCTATTCCTCAACCAGTTCATTTGGGTTCTTTATTCAATGATTAAAAATCACCATATAAGTACAAACAATCATTATGCATTAAGTTCATCCATTTTAAAACAAACAATCAAATTAACATGTAACCTGATGTGAATACAACAACAAGATCCCAATGAATTAAATATACATTAAATAAACATTATGATTCATTAAAACCAATCACAGAATTCTCATGATTCCCCCCCCCTCTAGTTGCTCTTAACCGGACAGCTACTTTGATAAAATTAATAATGCAGCACAATGTAAGTGGGTGCGACGCCTGTTGTAAAAAAATCAAAGCATCTCTTGCACATTGAATATTAGATTTTTTTTAAAATATCAACCAAGAATCTACGTCTGGGTTCGGAATAAAACAAGCATATTAATACAAAATGAAGGGAATCCTGCGGAGACCTATTGTCGCAGCCGCAGGTTCCCTTCTGCTCAATAGTGGGTGAGTACCCTAATGGCGATCCCAATAAATAAGGTAAAAAATTGAGCCTAAAACGGGTCATTAAAAACCTTTCCTGTGCGTTATGTAACAGATATAAATAGGGTTCCATTCCTTCTGTGGTCTTTACAAGATTGTATGCACACACTGTGATTTTAGCCTTTTCTTGTTCTATTCTTTGTGCGGCTTTGTGTGCAAAAACGCTTTTTTTAACAATTGTCGAGTGCTGAGGGATGATCGCAGTCGGGTCAATGAAAAGATTCCCGAGGCCCAGACTTTCCAATACAGATTTTACATAGCTGAGCCACGGGATTCGCGACCATTTTTCTCTGCCCAAGCAGTCCTTCAGTATTGCCCTGCTTAGGCTCGCCTCTTGGTTTGTCCAGAGCTTTAGCCAGGCTAGAATTGGCTTAACCTTTATCAAATCTTCAAGGTGGGGGATCCCTAACTCCGTATGTGCTATTGAGGCTGTTACACTGTGTGGGGCTTTCAGGACGGATCGAAGATGTTTATTCTCCTCCCGCTGCAATTGACAAATATTAGCAAAGCCCCACACCTCTGCCCCATAAGTAACTTTAGAGCAACATACTGAGTTGTATAGGATCATCACCTGTTCAGGGCACCATCTCCCCAACGTTCGGCCATAACCGGCTATTGCCCCATTGGCAGCAATAATTTTACAACAACGATCCTCTATCAGAGCATTAAATTTTAATAACCCATCAAACAAAACGCCTAGATATGAGAATGACTTGACCGTCTCAATCTTGTGACTCCCTATTGTAAAGGTACATTTGTTAGAGGGTTTTTTACCAACAGTTAAAACATAGGATTTACCCAAATTAACAGAAAGGTCTAATGAACCCATAAAAGAAACAAAACTATCAATTAAAATCTGTAAACTCTTTGGTGTGCGCCCGAGTAGGACCGCGTCATCTGCGTAAAGTAACACAGGAACATGGCGCAACCCTACTCGTGGGCAATCAGATCCCAACTGCAAAAGATGCTGTTCAAGATTATTAATATAAAGAGAGAATAGAAAAGGCGCCAGGATGCAACCCTGACGGACCCCACTATTACATTGGAAGGAGTCTGTGCATCCACCCTGCATATTATACCTAACTTGTGCCGATGTATTGCTGTGCAATTCCCTTAATATGTTACGGTTTTAGGAGGGGTCGCTCTACGAGCGACCAATGCTTGAACCTTTATATGATAGCAGCCAAATATACTATGGCCAGTGATGAATCCCTTTATTTGGGGTTTATGGATCTGGCAGCTGCCTTTGATCATGTTAACAGAGGTAAGCTCTGGCACATGATGACTACTATGGGGATAGAGGTTGGCCTCATTAATATATTAAGGGAATTGCACAGCAATACATCAGCACAAGTTAGGAATAATATGCAGGGTGGATGCACAGACTCCTTCCTCAACCAGTTTAATGTACTGCAGATAGTGGACTGGGTAAAATGGATAGATGCGCTCCCTCCACTGTTCCAGAAATATTTTAGGTCATTTCATTTAGTGCATTTAGAGGTCTTTACACATTTTAGGCCCTTGCCATAGATTGGAAGATAAATACTGATATGTGTGGTAACTTGTGTTATCGCTCATATTGAAATTATATGTTTCATGATTGAAATGCAACCCTGATAAATTTCGGCAGGTAAAACCTGTTGTCATGTGTTTACTGTATGGCCCATTGTAGTTTTCCCCACGTTAACCTAACTGTTCATGACACAGGCAGCATTTGCTTTGCACACTTCACTATATAAACACGTTTGCTTTTGTGCCACATTGTACCTTCACACAGAACCTGCAATTGTTTTCTTGTTCTGTTCCTTCCCAGTATTTAGGGGCGATTCGCAAAAGCCGAATTTCGGCGTTTGTGAATCGCAAACGCCCCTTTGGTATGTAGGTGGCACTTATCAAAATAAGGAATTTCAAAAATTGTGATTCCTTATTTTGCTTATAGCATTTAAGGAATCGCAATTTTGCGATTCCTTAAATGCTATGTAGGGATGCCTTATAAAATTGCGATTTTGACATAAGGAATCGCAAAATACCACCTACTTCATGTAGATGGTATTTAGCGATTTCCTTAAAAAATGCATTTTTAAAAAAAAATTAAAGTGCCATGTGGCGCACAGAGATGCCCTTAGGGCATGTATGTGTGCCACATGTACTTACAGGCACATTCCTTTGGACACCCTGGCACCCTTGGAATTGCGATTCTCAAATTGCAATTTTCTCACAGAAAATCTCAATTTGAGAATGTATCCCCCTTCATTCCTATGGGCCTATTGGCCCATAGGAATGAATGGGACACTCATTCCTTAATTGCGATTCGCAATTTGCTAATCGCAAATAAGGAATGTTAGAGATTCGCAAAAAATTTGCAAATTATTACCTACATTCCATTTTGCTATTCTCAAATAGCGATTCCTTAAAAATCGCTATTTGAGAATCGCAAAATGGAAATTACCTACATATGCCCCCATGTCTGAAAACTGCACACACGGTCAAATAACAATGTCCCTTATTTTTCTGTACTGGCCAGGCACCTAGACATAACGCAGAAACACAGCTGTTGTTTATGAAGATGTGAGCTTAGTTATATAGGTACAATCCCTCAGAGGCTCGGGAATGTTGTGTTCTGGGGTGTTAATTCATGTGTCTCTGGTATGGTAAGGAGGGCAAGTGAGACACTATAGTTAGATGGACTTGGCAAGTGAGACACTATTGCTAGTTGGACTTGGCATGTGAGACACTATTGCTAGTTGGACTCGGCATGTGAGACACTATATCTAGTTGGACTAGGCAAGTGAGACACTATTGCTAGTTGGACTCGGACTCATGGTACTGAGGTGGTATGGTGACTCAGTCCCTATCTACTAATGTTCTATGGTCCCAAGCATAGTTCTGTTCCTGAGCAGAATCCCTGCAACACTGTAGATATTTACCAGTGGAAAATTCCTGGGAATTACTTGCACATACATGTTAATGCTACCTATCATACCCGAGCAGTAACATCCCCCACAGTATTTCTATTTATCAGATGAGATAAATATTGCACCTAACACTGAGCAACAAGTTTAGGTGAATCCTAGTTGATGTGTTGCATTCCTACCTTAGCAAAATCTTAATTTCTAGGGGGCTTATTTACAAGCCCCTTGCACCATTTTTGCGTCATTTTTAACATGGGAAAAGTGTCGCAAAAATGGCGCAAGGGGCTTGTAAATCTGCCCCAGGTGTTTTGTGCCTGTAGTTTATGCTGGTGAATTGAAGTTTTGCATAGTCTCACCCTAGACCCATTTGGTACTCTTGGCACCTAGCAATGAAAACAATATTTATAAGGAATGCAATAAAACACTTCCATATCATCTGAATCTCTTTTATGGCAATTTCCACTTCATTAATGTCTTTTTACATTGCTTTCTTAGGCTTTTCCCTAATGTTTATCTGCAGCCAATTGCAGCCCCAATATTTAAATTCTGGTATAACTTTGAGTCTTCAATTTCAGATAAGATGGCATTTAGTAATGATTTCACCTTGATATTATTAACCACCTCATAATAGGTAACATTTGTGATCGAGTTAAACAAATTCACATACTTTCGAAGAGAGAGATGGTCGGTGAGTAAGATCTTTTCTTTGTTCTTCCCTTTTAGGCTTTGAAGGGTAAATTGTGTTGCAGCCAACACGTCTTTCACCCTTTGCGGGGCAGAGATCTGAGCTTTCTCAAGGCAAAAACTTCTTTATAGGAGATATGTTTTATATGCTAATATGGTTCAATAGCTGTTAGGTTTGACATTTTTGCAACAGCATTCCTCATTATTTTGGAACTTAGCATCCCTTTTTCAACCCTTTTTGCTTCCCCATTTCGGCACCAAACCATGTCTTCTTCCAGTGTACCGTGAACAGCACTATTAGAATATGTGTTAATATCCTCACCTTTCTTTTATTTATTTAAATTTTTCATAATATTATCTTTTCTGGATCCGTTCTTTAGGTCCTCACACTTGTCTTTGAGAGCCCTTGTTTGCTCCTCCAAGGCTGCAATAGAGGTTGTGGGCGCTTCCTCTCATTTGGCCATTAGATGCATCTCTTCCAATCAACATTTTGAATGTCATTTTTAATAAGAATATATTTTTTGATTAGTTCTGCTGTTCGCTGATGGTGCACATCTGACAGTGATTGATCAAAGACTTTAAAAAAAAAAAAATTCAGAAGGCACTCCAAGAGATTTTCATCTGTCAGTGTTTGGGGAGACTTGGCCGGCATTGTATCCAATTCTCTTCCCTCTTGTCCACTGTTCATAGTACTCAAGTTACTCTCTCTCCTTTTCTGTGGAGCCTTTGACATGGATGAGTTGTCCTAGTCAGTAAGAACTCCCACGCTCTCAACTACTTCATCCTCTTCTCAGATAAGCATGCCCTCCAAGATGTCACTGTATCATACCAGAATAACTTGCGTGCCTACCAGATTCCTGCTTTTTCACACTACATATATTTGGGGATACCTGCAGCTTTGTGATAGTTCCATTGACATCCTCATAACATTCGACATTAAAGTATATATGGACATTCAGCTCAGTTTTTATGTTTCTAAACTTTTTATTTAAAGTTTATATAGACATGCCCAGATAAAGAGAGCATCACAGACATATAGGGGCAGATTTACAAGCACCCTGCGCCACCAGTACGTCACTTTTTGTGACAAACTGGTTTAGTATTTTCCTGCTCCATATTTACAAGGACAGGAAAAGCCACCCTGCGTGGCTTTTCCTGTCCTTTCAAATATGCCCCTTTTTCACGCAGTACTTTGCGTGAAAGGGGCGTTACATGGGTGTTGCTGTGTTCACACGCAGCACCCATGGAACAAGACACAGTCCCAGATTTACGGGGAATTGTAAATCTGGAAATGCGTCTGAATGCTACCCCATTCTAGGGGTGGCGTAGCGAGATGCAACGAGGAGAAATGTTTTCATTTCTCCTCGTGTTTTCCTCTATCAATGCGCCCTACATTCTACAAGACACATTGAAAGAGGAAAATGCCTTTAGTGATTGTTTTTGTGCAGGAAGCTGCCCTTCCTGCCCCCTGTAAAAACAATTGTAAAAAAGATCATTTTTCTAAATGTTAAAAAAATTATGTAAAATAAAGTAAATAAACTAATTAAAAGAAAAATAGTTAAAAATATTAAAGAATGTTTAAAAATAATAACTAATTGTAGAAATCCAAAATAAAATGCTGACTCAAGACGGTAAGATACAAGTTGCTTTATTCTGATCATCCACGTTCCTCACTGAACGTTGTCAACATTATAACCTGAACTCTCATGGTGTGCTCCAAGGAAGCAGAAAAGAGGAGGGGGGAAGGGAAATGTACCAAGGGTAGGAAAGAGAAAACTATAACCTATAAGATTACACATCCTCCTTACATAGGGGAAACATAAGGTTAGGATATTTCAACAAGTCTATCACCACTCCATGTCTGTCCATTTTCCAGACCGACCACATTCTTGTCAGCCTTTTCTGCACGTCGGGGAGGTTGATACTTGCTAAACCCAGTTTGTACGTGACTGGGTTTCTTGACAACCACCTGGGTATCAGCCTTATACTCATAGTCTTTGACTTCGTGTTATTGGTCATACCAACTCTTGTATTTTTGTTGGTGTTGTTGAATTTTCGCATTACTCTGCTGTTGATCAGGCACTACCCCTTTTCCACCCTCCAACCAACGGGGATTCATCTTTGTGCTGGGTTTCCTCCCTCTTAGGGTCACGAAGGGTGAAAACGCCTGTGACAAGGTTGGGTGTGGTGTCGTATGCCCAAATACACTCTCTTAGAGAGTCTTCAACATTAAATCCATTGGTGATGGCCAGGTGAATGTTTTCCTTCACCATGCGATTGGCCCGCTCTTCCAGTCCATTCGCTTTTGGACAATAGAATGCAGTTTTCTCATGCTTTATACTTAGCTCTTCCAGGAATTCCCTCATTGTCTCCAAAGTGAATTGCACCCCATTGTCTGTTACCAGAATGGCTGATATGCCTTTGTAGACAAATACACCTTTCAAGAAAGAGATGAGATTGTTTGTCGTGGTGGAGGGTGTAAACTTGAAGTTAACTCAATGGGAGGTTTAATCTACGAGGACCAATTATGTCCATGGCGAGCTTAGTCCATGGTACTTCTGGACCTTCAACAGGTGATAGGGGAGCTTTCCGTAAGATTTTGCTTTTGTCATTTTTAGCACAGCTGGTGCATTCTTTGACCATTGAATCCATCTTTGGAAACCAAAAGCAACGTCTGACTTTGTTTTTTGTGAGGCTCCTGTCCAAGTGCCCTTCATGGGCTAGGTCAATTATTATCCTGAGATCCTTGGGTGGAACTACTTTCCCATTTCGATGTATTCTACCAGCCAATTCATTTCTTACCTCCCAAAAATCTTTGATAGAATCAGGGACTTCAGACCGACTCTCAGGCCATCCATTGACGTTTAAGTCTTTGAGAACATTCATGTCTTTGTCTTTCCTCACATTCTCTTCCCATTCTTCTTTGATTAGTGCGGGGAGGTGCATGGCTAAAATAGAAACGTCCAACTGGTCCTCACAATGACTGACAAAGAGTGGGGACCTTGATAGATAGTCTGCAACTATGTTTTCAGAACCAGGTAGGTATTCCACCCTGAAGCAGTAGTTTTCTAGACCCAGCACCCATTTGGTTATGCGTGGAGATTTGTTTTGAGCATTTGTGGGTGAGAACTTGAAAGTTAATGGCTTGTGGTCAGTGCGTATAATACATTTTATTCCCCACAAGTAAAACTTTAAATGATTCACCACCCAGAAGCATGCTAATGCTTCCCTCTCGATGACCCAATAGTTATGGTCTGAGGGACCGGGAAGCAAATCCTATTATAGTTTCTCCATCCTCTCCTCTTTGAGATAGCGTCGCCCCTAACCCTTTATTGAAGGCGTCAGTAGCTAGCACTGGTTTCGAAGGACCCTAAAGATGGCGATTCAAGAATTCATTGCTTTACTGTGTCAACCATTACGTTGTGTTTTTCCTCCCATTCAAACTCTTTGTTCTTTTTCAAGCGGTAACACAAACCATCACATAAATCAGCAACATTTATTACAAACTTGGACATATATTCTACCAACCCTAGAAATGATTTGAGTTCTTCTGTGCTGGTTGGGTATGGAGCATCCTTGACAGATTGAATTAAACTGAACTTGGGTCTAAAACCTTCTTGGGAAATAGTGTGCCCCAAATAGTCTACAGAATTAACTTATATCTTACATTTGTCTAATGTCACTGTTAACCCAGCTCTTGTGAGTCTAAGGATGTTCTCATGTTCTTCCTCTGTCGAACCATACACAAGTATGTCATCCTGGAAAGAAAGGGTATTGGTGATGCCCTCAAAGATTTGTTGCATTGTCTTTTGGAAAATAGATGCCGCTGAGGCCAGGCCGACCGGCATTCTGATAAACATGTAGGCCCCGAAAGGTGAGGAAAATGCCATCAGAGGTCTAGACTCTGGTGCAACTCCACTTGATGGTAAGCCATCGAAAGGTCTATGACCAAAAAAAACAGCCTTCCCATGGTGCTTAACATCTCGTTTATATTGGGGAGGGGAAGCCTCTCTACCCAAATGTACACGTTGAGACTGCGGAGGTCCACGCAGAGGGGGATGTCTTGCCCATTGACCAAAGGCGCCAACCACTCGGATGATTCTATGAGTTGGATCACACCCATCTTGCTCAATTTGTCTAATTCAGCCTTGAGGGTTTCCCTAAGACGAAGAGGTACTGGACGAGTTTTATGCACAATGGGTTTGGCGCCTTGTCTGACTTTGAACTAATATTGAAAGTCTCTTAATTTCCCCAACTTGTCAGCAAACAGGTCAGGAAATGCATCCGTCAGGTCAGGTCAGGAGGCTGTTGCTGTTGGGAATTTCTACTAAAATTACTTGTTTTTTGTCATTAGGGTCCAGTATGATTCCCAGCTCTTTTTGATGTTGCCATCCCAGTAGGTTCGCTCCACTCTCAACTACATACACCTTACCCACTGTGGTTCTTTCCTTAAAGTCCATGTGTATTTTTACCATGCCAACTAGGGGAATGGGGTCTCTCGTGTATCCTTCTGGCGAAATATCAGTAGGGTTCGACGCTGATTTGCTACCACACAGTGAATTCTCGGAACCTTAAGATTTATCAACGTGAATGGAGAGCAGGAATCTGCATACATCTCTATAGGCTTATTATCTATGAGTACTACACTGAAGTACTGGGTTTTTGGGAACCCAGCGGTGCCAGGGAACACACCCTAAGACTTCAAGTCCTTCCTGTTTCAGACTACAGAAACACAGAGTCTTCCTGGTGAAGTTAAAGATCGAATTTATTGGCTGCAGCCAGTAACAGATATCCTAGAAGTACAACACGGTGTATATTCTCAGGAGACTGCTCAATCTTACAAAGCTAGCCTTCTCTTTTTATACAAAATATTATGCTTCAGGCAAACATTCCTTATTTTACAGTTGACCATTCACATATTTTCACTACAAAGAAAAAGCAGAGTCATGATGACAAGCCCATATTTCAGTTCGTCCAGCCCACAATCAATTATCCGGCAAGGCCCAGTATTTTCATCAGATATCGACGGACCCCCAATAAAAACGGGCACGTCCTCCTCGGAAAGCAAGTCATAAAGAAATAAAACAGGGACAGGTGTGTGTAAGATTAGGCATGGTTTGTGTGCGATGAAAGGTTTATGGTATGTTGTGTCTTGATACTAATCTCATTCGGCCACTGGGAAAGGAACTGACCGAACAGGTTTGGCTTCAGGCAGTGGAGTCAGCTTGCCCAGGTCTCACTGAAGTCAGCAAAGGTGTACGTGTCCTTCAGGCTCGTTTTTGGCCTTTGTCATCGGCCTATGTGAGGGCAATCCACAAAATGGCTGCCGTACACAAAATGGAACCCGAGGGTTCAGGACGGAAACTCTGATTTCAGGGTGATTTCGTCACTCGAATATGACGAAAATGCTTGTGTATGATATACTAGTCATTCTCGGTCTGCTGATACCAAAATCGTCATGATACGACGATGTTTATGACACGGGTCCACAATTTCCAGTACCACAACACATTTCAGGTAGTTGGGCTTGGAGGACTCGTCACTGTCTTTTAATTGGAATACAAATTTTGCCCGTGGTTCATCACTTACACTGACTACTTTAACTGTACTATTTACTCCGTCTCTGCACACTCTGGCGAGGTGCCCTCTTCTGTTGCATTTTTTACATGTGACACTCCGTGCTGTACAAAAAGGACTGTTAGCCAAATGATTGCTGCTGCCACATCTAAAACATTTAAAACCCTGGCCACAGGTCAAATCATCAGCAGGCAGTAGAGGAAAGGTCTTACTTGTTTCACAGCACTGGTGAAATCCCACAGAAGAGGAGTTGAAGAGAATCTGCAGAGACTGGACGATGGTGCGTTGGCAGGATGTCTCCACTGACAGGAAAATATGCTGACGGCGTTGCAGATGGTGGAGCGGGGGCATGGATTCCCTCAGAAGGCCGGCCAGTTCAAGGTTGGTATGCCGGTAAGGACGTCAAACTGACAGGAAATTGGTTGATGGAGCTGGGAGATGGGTGGGAAGCGGAACTTCTCTCATAAGGCCAGTTGAAGGAAAGATGGTGTGCTGGCAAGCACATTACACCATTGACAGTAATGTGCCCCGAAAGCGCTGTCACGCCGGACGGTGGAACAGTGGGATGGTGAGAGAAGTGAGGTGAAGGCAGGTGGCACAGCGGGCGACCAGAACTACAGATTAGTTAGCGAGGGACCATAAGCTGCACTAAGGAGGAGTAGAACATGGCAGCGTTGGCTGAGAGGCAAGCCAGGAAGACATCCGGCTCCAAAGGAATGCGTGCAGTTTCACAGAGGCACTGAGGGGAAACAGTACGGTGATAGCCTCGGGAGTGTTGAACACCAGAAAATTACCTCTGACCGCAGAGGCACCGGAACAGCGGGCAATCGTGTCACTACATACGGCAAAGAGCAGCTTCACTCTAGCATGGAAGCGGCACACTTAGCGGACTCTGTTGCTTTGTCACTGTGAAGGCAGGTGCCAGGCTCCATCATGGGAAGACCCGGAGGTGCACGGCAGGGTTGCAGGGACTGGTTGGCAAGTTCCAGCAGAGACGAACAGTCCAACAGCACCAGAGAGTACACGCTGGATGACTGAGCGCCTGAAGAAGCTGTAATCAGGCACAGCAGAAGGGAATCTCACTCAACAAGTACCTCTGACCTCGAGATCCACGGAAGAATGGGTGCAGGAACTCGGAGAGAGCACACAAAGGGGAGATGATCAGCTATCCCGGCGTATGTCGTCGCCAGTGTAGAAATCCAAAATACAATGCTGCCTCAAGACGGTAAAATACAAGCTGATTTATTCTGATCATCCACTTTCCTCACTGAACGTTGTCAACATTCTAACCTGAACTCTCGTGGAGTGTTCCAAGGAAGCAGAGAAGAGGAGGGGTGGAAGGGCAATGTACCAAGGGTAGAAAAAAGAAAAATATAACCTATAAGATTACAACACTAATACATATAATGTTAAAATTAATTAAAGATATACGTATATATATATAAAATAATATATACACTTACTTCACAGAGTGTAAGAGTGGGGAAAGTGTTGGATAGCGTAGGGGTAGAAATTACTATTCCCACTCCAAAGAGTGCAACAGTAGGGAAAGTGTTGGATAGCGTAGGGGTAAAAATTACTATTCCCACTCCAGAGTGTGCAACAGTAGGGAAAGTGTGTGTTGGATAGCGTAGGGGTAAAAATTACTATTCCCACTCCAAAGAGTGAAACAGTAGGCAAAGTGTTGGATAGCGTAGGGGTAAAAATTTCTATTCCCACTCCAGTGAATGCAACAGTAGGGAAAGTGTTGGATAGCGTAGGGGTTAAAAATATCATACTTATCAATTAAATAATCTTTGTAATTAAATAATGGTTTATTAATAAATGAACAATAAATTAATTGTAAATACTAATAAATTAAAATTAAGAATAACTTTAATAACATTAAATTACTCCCCACCCTATTCTCCAATAAACACACAGCCCATTCCGCATTACATTTCACAAAGTTATTTTAATCATCAATTAATCAATTAATAAAAATATATTAACAATTAATAATTAATTAACAATAAATTATCAATAATTAATGAAAATGAATTGCCAATTAATAATTAACTTGCAATAAAATATTTAAAATAACCAATAAAAAATAATTCATAAAAATTAACAATTCAATAATTATCAATACCTAAAAATAAAAATTCATGATTACTTAATTACAATTAAATGACTTCCAACCTATTCCCTTATAAATCCACAACCCGCAACAATAATAAATGAATACAATATAATTATCAATTAATCAATTAATAAAAAATAATGACCAATTAATATTTAATTAACAATAAATTAATTATCAATACCAATTAAACAAAAATTACTTAATTACAATTAAATTACTTGTCACCCTATTCCCCTATAAAACCACAACCCGCTACAGAACTAAAGCGCAATATTTAATCAAAAATAATTAATCATTTCTAATAATTTTTATTTAATTTACTATAATTAAATTACTTCCCATCCCATTCCCCTATAAACCCACAACCAGCTACGGTACTTTAAAACATAATTTACTTTAAAAAAAATTACTAATTTCTAAAAATGTTGTACATATATTTAAAACAACAGTAAAATACTTACAAAAATATAGAACACATACATATAAAATACATACTAAAATATGTAACACTAATATAAACATCGATATTAGTAACATAAATATTTTCGATATTAACACAAACGATATTTCTTACATTCAGATCGATATTCTGGTCGTCGATATTCTTTTTTTTTATGTTGATATTCTGTCCCTACGATATTTAAAACTCAATATTAATGTTGGTCGATATTAAACACTCAATATTATGTCTGTGCACTATGTTTATAGACTTTGACTGCAATGTGACTCTGTTCTAGTACTGCAAAGTAGTGGGTTGTTTGTAGTGCCCAAATCACTGATGTGCAAAAATCTTAGATTTAAATACTTTCATTCGTCATAGACCATGAACATCACAAATCAATAGTACAATGCATAAATCCAGATGATTGAACAATTGATAAAACAAGTCATTGAGAAGTATTTAGTAGCCCACAAAACCACATACAAATACCATAAATATCAATAAATTATCCGTTAAAATATTACTTCAACAATCCAATGTAGGTTAAAATATTCTTTCTTCTTGGTGGCATTTTAGGTTGACACACAATCTAGACAATCTATACTGCGTACACACCATATAACAGTAAGTTACAGTATTAAAATCATAAGTCAGAACTCCTCTGTGCTGATAGCACAAAGGACAGCAGGACCTGAGAACCACCACATAATGTATCCACCAGTCAGCATTTGCACAATAGGTTTATTTTTCAAGTATTTGCAATGCAATAGATCTCCCACATTGTACTTATAGGTCTTGCTTACGGGAAGCATGGCTGGCAGTAAAAGAGGCGTAGTTACTGCCAGCCTTGCTTCTCATAAGCAACGACTCTGAGTGCAAAGTGCATGTTTATGCACTGCTTGCAGGTTTTCAAAACACAAAAATAAAAGGCATTGTCATTTTCACTGCCAGTAGCTCACACTCTCGCAAATGTGAGACCTGTTGCATTGTAAACTCTTGCTATCTATTGTTGTTTGGGCGTGGAGGTCCCCAACTCTCTCAACTCATCATACATCTTACGATACCAGTTCTTTCCGGTGTCTTCTTTGCTTTCATCAGTCTTAATCCCTTCACATTCGCAAACAAACAAATCTCACAAATGCCAATAATCAGATTAGGACTTAATATAGCACCTAGAAGTCCACTGCCAATACCTCTAAGCCAACCACTTATAGCAGAAAACCCAGACAACTGTCTCTTCAAATTCTTTCAATTCATCATGGTTTTTCAGTCTTTGTTTATTTATCGATCAGGAGTCATTAATGTCGCTCATGAAATCATTTTAAAGCGCCTTTTTCTAATATTTGCTGTTTTGACAATGTAAAGATGAAGGGGCAAAAAACATATGGTGATTTTCCTAATTTTCATACTGTCTGAGACATATAAATACTTATTCTTGCTGATAGAAAAACAGCCCGGTGTAACCCACAACCACTGCTCATCACGTGCAGACAGTTTTTCCTCTTCCGCTGCAGCTGATGCTCAATCTTCCTATATCAAGTGTTTGCTATGGACTCTGCTGCAGCGTACTGATCTGGTTTTTTCTCCGTATCCCAGTCTTCGTTGTATGACTTTACAATGCATGGTTTTACCTTGTATGCCTCTACCACTTCTTTTTTAGAATGCACAAGGCTATGTCGCTACACGCTCCTAAACACATCACCAACACACACACACATGCACACCCACGCACACACACATACACACTCACACACACACACACACACCCACCATGTGTGGTAAGGTTTAGGCATGGTTATGTGTGGTAAAAGCATTCAAAATTGCATGTGTCTTAAATGCATGCGTTGTAAATGATGCGGGGTAAAGGTAATGCGCAGTAAAAACATTGTTGCAAAGGATGCTTCCCCTGGTCTTCACTGATTTTTTAAGCCAAACATGGATTTATTTTAGATGTCTCCTGCATGAAATTTCCTCTGCCTCAGTAGGAGGCAATGAAGAAAATCCCTTCTCCTGATAATTTTTTCAAAATCTCCCACTTTCCTGTCATACAATGTGTACTCTCGCCCGTTTTGCAAGACAGTGAAGAATATGTCTGCATGGTCGGGGATCCAGATAGGCTAAAGAAATACTCGCGACTCCATCTTCAAATGGGCAAAAACATGGCCAGGTTTGTGCTAGACAGTTGGGCATCTCTCAATTACATTTCGGTCGTGGAGTACAACAAAATGAACCCACAACCCCACCTGCACAAAACTGCTGTGTGCGTTTACACATGGATGTCGAAAGAACCTCTCCCTTGTTTAGGACCATTTCAGACTGATCTCACATACAAAGTTAGAACTATTACTGCTCACATTCATGTTATTGAAGGGCCTGAAGCAGACTGCCTCCTTAATTTTCCCACAGTGGAACCATTTCAACTAGTGGAAATACTATATCAAGTGGATGATGAACCTGACATGGTCCACAAGTTCCCAAAACTATTCACCGGACACTGGAATATGGCTCACTTTCAAGTTAGCCTGCACATAAATGAACGTGTGACACCCATAGCACAACATCACAGGAAAATACCGCTCCATCGTTAACAGTCTGTGGAGGAGGAACTGCAAGATCTTCTCTGGGCAGACATCACTGACAGAACTTCGAGACCTACTCCCTGGGTATCGCCAGTGGTCATAGTACACAAAAAAGGATCACATGGCAAAGTACATCTCTGTGTTGATATGAAAGCACCCAATACTGCCATCGAAAGGAAGAGGCACCCTGGACCTCACATCAGTGACATGATCACGTCATTGAATGGGGCACAAATATTTTCCAAACTAGACCTTAATACGGGCTATCACCAGCTTAAACTTCATGAAAAATCAAGATATATCACCACGTTCTCGACTCACCAAGGCCTATTCAGATACAAACGGCTCAGCTTTGGAGTTTCTTCTGCAGCTGAGATCTTTCAAGAAGCGATCAGAAAGGACATTCACCATATTCCCAACATTCTCAACTACAGTGACGACATTCTCGTGTACGGAGCAACGGTACAAGAACATGACCAGGCACTTCACCGAGTATGTCATCCCCTCTTGGAAGCAAACCTAACACTCAATAAACACAAATGTGTATTCCACAAATCAACATTGAAGTTCTTTGGACACATCTTCCCAGGCACCGGAATGAGACTAGATCCTGAGAAAATCACAGCTTTGAACGATACCCCTCGACCTCAAGATGCTGGGGATGTGCGTTCATTTCTAGGAATGGCAAGCTACTGTGCATGTTATAGCAAGGATTATGCCACCCTCAGCTACCCCTTGCAAAAATTGACTAAACAAGGACACACATTTCAATGGACAACTAGATGCAATCAAGCGTTTCACTCAATCAAAGCATCTATTGAGTCGGCCAACAATCGGACTTATTTCAATCCTCGTCTGAAAACTGAAATCACTGTGGATGCCAGTCCTGTGGGGCTTGGAGCTATACTGGCTCTGTATGACAAGGAAGATGATCAACGTCACATCGTAGCCTATGCCAGTCATAGCCTGACTGACACAGAGAGCCTATTCCCAGCTGAGACGGAAAGTTTGGTGGTGGTCTGGGCCTGTGAGCACTTTCACATTTTCATCTATGGGAAACACTTTACGCTCTTCACAGACCATCAGGCCCTGATAACCATATTCGGAAACCCCCGGCCCCAAATGCCACCCAGAATAGAGCGCTGGGGTATCTGTCTTCAAAAATACTTGTACACAATTGTCCACACACCTGGAAAAGCAGCAAACCCAGCTGACTACATGTTGCGACATACTAAGACATCCTCAAAATCAAACCTGTTGTTAGCGGAGGAATACATACACTTTGTCGGGCTCTAGCAAAATCACCTGCAGTCCCTCTTGAGGCCGTTCCTGAAGCCACCACTGGGGATGTCACCTTGCAAAATGTGAAACACAGCATCCAGACAAACAGCTGCAGACTTCTGGAAGAGCCCGGACATAATGAACAGGTTTACAGCCATGAACTGACCTCTTTTTGACACGTAAAGGATGAATTGTCCAATATTTTATTTATTTATTTTATTTTATGCGTTTTTATGTAGCGCAGACTTTACAAGAAGGTGTCAGAGCGCTTCACAATAGGAACAGAAATAATATAGAAGGAGAAAATTACAAGTGAGAATGTTACAAAAGCAAACGTTACGTTACATGAGGCAATAGTGACAATGGTGCATGTATCAAGAGCAAACAAAATACAATAGGTGGCAAACGATACATTACATGAGGAAAAAAAGTGACGTGTGTGCATGTTACAAAAACGTACAAAGTAAAAGTAGAGGTATAAAATTGCAATAAAAGGCAGATACTCAAAACACAAGAACAAACGTTGCATCACATGAGTCAATGGTGGCAACTGTGCATGTACAGAGGCAAACAAAATACAAGAGGTAGCAAACGATACATTGCACGAGAAAAAGTGACGTGTGCATGTTACAAAAAAGTACACAATACAAGTGGAAGTATAATACTGCAATACATGGCAGGCACTCAGACTACAAGAACACACTGGGAAGGCACTTCTATAGTCATGGAGCTGCGTCAAGGAGTTGTCAATTTAGCACATGAAGGGCACAGAGGTGTTGTAGCCACAAATGTAATGTAATGTAATGTGTGTATACTTGTAAAGCGCACTGTTACCTCGTTATGTGGCGTCCTGGCGCTGTATACCGCTGGGGAACCCGTTCTGGCTTTCCCTGTGAGAGGGCCCCGCAAGGTGAAGCCAGGCATCCCCGGCATTGCAAGGGCCGTTGTGGAGATTAAGCAAGCTATTGCCCAGAGTTGCAGAGTGGGACCCATGGTTAGCGTAGGCACCTAAGCGAGAATTATCGAGTCCACGGACATTGACCCAAGACCCTGCCGCGTCGAGAATTGAACCCTGGTCCCGGGCCGACCTCTGCTTCAGGGTCTGCCGCTTCTAACCAGTGAGCCACACTTCTCCACAAAGAGAGCGTTGCGTGAATGGGTCTGGTTCCCCTCCCTTGACCAGATGAATGAATCCACACTGAAAGACTGCCCTCAGTGTCAGTTAGTCGAGAAGAGCCACCTGCACTTCTACAAATGTCAGAACTGCCGGAGGGCGTCTGGCAACATGTTGCAGATGACTTCTTTGGCCCGCTACAGTCAAGTGAATACATTCTTGTCGTGATGGATGAATACTCCTGCTTTCCAATTGCTCACCTCATATTATCAACCAAAGCTGCCACCACTCTACCCGTGTTGGATGAAGTGTTTGCAGCGTGGGGTATACCGAAGGGTAGTAAAAACAGACAATGACCCGCAATTCAATGGACAAGAGTTTGCTGCATTTGCTAACCATCTCAACTTTAGACATCGGAAGATCACTCCCATGTGGCCACAGGCCAATGGGATGGTAGAAAGATTTATGGCCACTCTGAAAAAGACCATACAGCAAGCTGAACTATCAAGGTGAGATGTTCAAACAGCGTTAAATGAGGTGTTACGAGCATATCGAACCACACCACACAATACCATGGACAGAAGTCCAGCAACCTTGATGTTGGGCCGCACAGTGCGCACAAGAGTACCGGCCTGGGAAGATTCAACTGGCTGTACTTGTCAGGACTCAGATCATGAAGAATTAGCAGCGAAAGACGGATTCAAGAAAGACAAGATGAAGAAATATGCGGACGGTCGGCAGAAAGCTAAACCATCATTCATTCAGGAAAGAGACTGGGTACTTGTACGGCAAGAACAAAGAAAATCTGACAGTCGATACCATGCTCGCCCACTGCTAGTGACAAAACAAAAGGGAACTACGATCACAGCTGCCTCAGATGACTGGAGAATAACACAGAATGGGGCGCATTTTCATAGATGCACAGCAACCGCAAGAGAGACATTGGCTGCACCAGAAAGTGCAATGAAGGACACGCACATGATGGGGACTGAGCACCAGTCTCCCACTTCTCTTGGTGAGAGGGAGTAACCCACTCAAGAGTTAGACTGCACGACACAGCGACTCCATCGAAGGCCCCTCTGCCTCATTGAAGAACTGTAACTATGTTCACTTCTTTATCTTTTACTCTGTGGTAAATGTACCAGTTCATTTAAGTTGTGTAAGAAGGGGGGAGATGCAATGTAATACAAAATACATGCAGGGGCGCTAGGACCTGCGGAGGAAGGAAAGGGGGGCGGTAGAAGGGAAGCGGAAAGGGAGGAGCTAGGAAGGGCAGTTAGGGGAATGGAGTCAGAAGGAAGAGATGCATGTTCAATAAAGCTCCAGTATATCTACTTACACTGAGTCTGTGTCATCTGTCCTCGTGAAACAACACAACACAATGTTGGCATGTATGTGGCATGTCACAATTTTCAATGGGCCCAATTCGAAGACTCCCAAGGGACTGTGATGAAGCCAGATGCAGATGTTGTTATGCCAGGGAAGTGGGATTCTTGCTCCTTGGATGGCTGTGTCCCCATGTGGTTGCATACGGACAGACAGTCTTTAAATACATTTCTCCTGTTTGGTCAGACCCTCCGCCCTACTCTCGTGATGGCCTGTTGTGGTATGCGAGGGATGGAAAACTATACTAAACTAGTGCTTGAAATGGAAAAATAAAGTACAGGTACTCTGTACCAGAGTTCCTGCTTGTTTCTGAGAAGTGCAGGTACTCTCCAATTAAAGGTATTGCATTTCTCTTGAAGTGCCGGGACTCTCCGCCTCAAAATGAAAAAGTGCTGATAGTCTGTACTGGACAGTACTGGTCCATTTAAAGCACTGTACTGAACTGTCTGTATTCCTGGCTAAGTGGTTCATGGCAATGTGCTGGTGGCGAGGCCTAGACCTGTCAACCTGAGCTGGACCAAGAATCTAAGACATTGCAGCAACAAAATGGAAGTCTGTGTGACAGTGATTCCACAGGCAGCTAGACCAAGAGATATATGGGCACCACTAAGATCCTTCCAAATAAAGCGAGACAGGGACCCTGTACTCTCTGCTGAAGGACTTGTAGTATAAAAAGTAAACAAATGATATTTTATCAGAGCGCTTTACACGAGCACAACTACATTACAAAAGGTCAGATTATTTTTTATTTAGTTTTAAGCCGGGGGAGATTAAATGATGTGTCCAGGATCACAGGATGTTGAGCAGGCACCGATTCCAACCTGGTTCCCCTGTTCTAAAGCCATCAGCTCTGGCCCTAAAACAACATCCTCTTCCTAAAATACCTAAAGGCAGGAGAGCACAGAGCATACATGGAGCATGGGGAAAAACCTGAATCCACAGAGTCTGACCGCCCCGCCATAGAAGTCCTGTGGGGGTTACTCATTCTGTGTGTGTATGTAAATGTCTAAACCCGGGTGCCTCATTGTACCATATTCTCTCTCTGTGACTGGACTGAACATTAAATTGTAAAATCCCACGTGCTCTGTATTACTGCAATTTCTTTTATGGTAGATTATTTTTTATAAGCAATAGACGTAAAACCATATCAAAAAGAAATGCTGAGGGGCATTAGAGTGGAGTCTGGGGTAGGTGGTTTAACCAAGTCTTTAAGTTTTTCCTGAAGTAGCTTTCATTTGGTAGGTCTCTGATTTCGAATGGAGGGGCATTCCAATACCTTGGTACTAGATGGGCAAATGACCACATAAAGCAAGTTGTCATAGTCCAGGCGTGAAAGTATGAGGGACTAAATAACCATTTTTTTCAGGTGCACAGGGATCACTTCAATACCTTCCTTATCATATTGAGAAACGAGAAGCAAATTCCTGATAATTTCCTAGATAGACAGTCCATTGTGAGTGTATCCTCTAGCCAGATTCCCAGGTTTTTTAAGGCTGGTTTAGGGATAGGTGGGTCTCCCGTGCAGTAGGGCCACTGTGTCAGGGGTGCGTGAATGGCAAGGTTTCCCAATATCATAAGCTCTGTCTTTTCATCATTTCAATCAATCAATCAATCAAAGCATTTGTATAGCGCACTACTCACCCGGAGGGTCTCAAGGCGCTAGGGGAGGGGGGGTCCGCTACTGCTCGACAGCCAGGTCTTGAGCTGCTTCCTGAAGGCGAGGTGGTCCTGGGTCAGGCGGAGGTGGGTCGGGAGGGAGTTCCAAGTCTTGGCGGCGAGGTAGGAGAAGGACCTCCCCCCTGTGGTGGCTCTTCGGATGCGGGGGATGGCGGCGAGGGAGTGGCCGGTCGATCGAAGCTGGCGTTTGGGAGCGTAGAAGTTGAGGCGGCTGTTGAGGTATCCTGGGCCTTGGTTGTGCAGGGCTTTGTGTGCGTGGGTGAGGAGACGGAAGGTGATTCTCTTGTTGACCGGGAGCCAGTGCAGGTCTCTCAGGTGTCCGGAGATGTGGTTGCGACGGGGGATGTCTAGGATGAGTCATGCTGAGGCGTTCTGGATACGCTGGGGTCTCTTCTGGAGTTTGGCGGTGGTTCCGGCGTAGAGGGCGTTGCCGTAGTCCAGTCGGCTGGTGATGAGGGCCTGGGTGACCGTCTTCCTGGTCTCGGTGGGGATCCACCGGAAGATCTTGCGTAGCATGCGTAGGATGTTGAAGCACGACGAGGAGACGGCGTTGACTTGTCTGGTCATGGAGAGGGAGGAGTCCAGGATGAAGCCCAGGTTGCGTGCGTGGTCTGTTGGTTTGGGTGCGCTGCCTAGGGCGGGGGCCACCAGGAGTCGTCCCAGGCGGAGGGTGAGGATCCCAGGATGAGGACTTCCGTCTTGTCCGAGTACAGTTTCAGGTGGCTGTTCTTCATCCATTTGGCTACCTCTTTCATCCCTTCGTGTAGGTTGGCTCCGGCGGTGGCGGGGTCGTTGGTGAGGGAGAGGATCAGCTGAGTGTCATCGGCGTAGGAGATGATGTTGAGGTTGTGCTGGCGTGCGATGGCTGCGAGGGGACTCATGTAGACGTTGAAGAGGGTTGGGCTGAGCGAGGAGCCTTGAGGAACGCCGCAGATGACTTCGGTGGCTTCTGATCTGAAAGGAGGGAGTCAGACTCCTTCCGGCGAGGAACGAGATGATCCACTCCAGTGCCTTCTCCTGGATTCCATATCTAACAACAAGGGGTGGTGATGGACAGAGTTTCTGAATTAAGCAGAATACTCTCACCCAGTCAAGAGATCAGGGCTAGATCCAACACCGTTTTTTAGCTCACTGCACCATCCCAGTTCAGAACCTGGCTATATGCAAATTAGTCTGTTCCTGTCCCAGTGCATGATGGGAACAGGGCAAACCAAACTACCAAGCCAATTCTTACACTGGGTAGGAAACAAGCTTCCGGGGACCGGTTTCTGGCATTTCAGCCGTCGTCGGCCCGGCTTGCTTGAATCCTGATGGTGCAATGAGCAAGGGACTCACATCTGAGTATACCCTTCCACGCTTAGGGTGGACAAAATATTTAACAACAAGGGGTGGTGATGGACAGAGTTTCTGAATTAAGGAGAATACTCTCACCCAGTCAAGAGATCAGGGCTAGATCCAACACCGTTTTTTAGCTCACTGCACCATCCCAGTTCAGAACCTGGCTATATGCAAATTAGTCTGTTCCTGTCCCAGTGCATGATGGGAACAGGGCAAACCAAACTACCAAGCCAATTCTTACACTGGGAAGGAAACAAGCTTCCGGGGACCGGTTTCTGGCATTTCAGTCGTCGTCGGCCCGGCTTGCTTGAATCCTGATGGTGCAATGAGCAAGGGACTCACATCTGAGTATACCCTTCCACGCTTAGGGAGGACAAAATATTTAACAACAAGGGGTGGTGATGGACAGAGTTTCTGAATTAAGCAGAATACTCTCACCCAGTCAAGAGATCAGGGCTAGATCCAACACCGTTTTTTAGCTCACTGCACCATCCCAGTTCAGAACCTGGCTATATGCAAATTAGTCTGTTCCTGTCCCAGTGCATGATGGGAACAGGGCAAACCAAACTACCAAGCCAATTCTTACACTGGGAAGGAAACAAGCTTCCGGGGACCGCTGGCCTTGGCAGAATGTGGCATCATCTAACCAGTCGGTCAGGCGGGGGTAGTGCCTCCTGCCCCAGCACATGGCTATCTGTTTCTGGCGGGAGGCTGGTACATGTTGCACATAGCCTAAGCGGTACAAAAGGGGGTGGTGCAAGCCGGGCCGAAGACGGCTGTAATGCCAGAAACCGGTCCCCGGAAGCTTGTTTCCTCTCCAGTAAAGAATTGGCTTGGTAGTTTGGTCTGCCCTGTTCCCATGATGCATTGGGCCAGGAACAGACTAATTTGCATGTAGCCAGGTTCTGAACTGGGTTGGTTCAGTGAGCTAAAAAACGGTGATGGATCAAGCCCTGATCTCTTGACTGGGTAGGAGTGTTCTGCTTAATTCAGATGCTCTGTCCATCACCACCTCCTTTATGAATCGTTTTGGCCACTATAGGAGTGGAAGGGTATGCTCAGACATGAGTCCCTAGCTCACTGCACCATCAGGATTTAAGCAAGCCGGGCCGAAGACGGCTGTAATGCCAGAAACCGGTCCCCGGAAGCTTGTTTCCTCTCCAGTAAAGAATTGGCTTGGTAGTTTGGTCTGCCCTGTTCCCATGATGCATTGGGCCAGGAACCGACTAATTTGCATGTAGCCAGGTTCTGAACTGGGTTGGTTCAGTGAGCTAAAAAACGGTGATGGATCAAGCCCTGATCTCTTGACTGGGTAGGAGTGTTCTGCTTAATTCAGATGCTCTGTCCATCACCACCCCCTTTATGAATCGTTTTGGCCACTATAGGAGTGGAAGGGTATGCTCAGACATGAGTCCCTAGCTCACTGCACCATCAGGATTCAAACAAGCCGGGCCGAAGACGGCTGTAATGCCAGAAACCGGTCCCCGGAAGCTTGTTTCCTCTCCAGTAAAGAATTGGCTTGGTAGTTTGGTCTGCCCTGTTCCCATGATGCATTGGGCCAGGAACAGACTAATTTGCATGTAGCCAGGTTCTGAACTGGGTTGGTTCAGTGAGCTAAAAAACGGTGATGGATCAAGCCCTGATCTCTTGACTGGGTAGGAGTGTTCTGCTTAATTCAGATGCTCTGTCCATCACCACCCCCTTTATGAATCGTTCTCCTGGATTCCGACGTTGCTGAGGCGCTGTGCTAGGGTACGGTGGCAGACAGTGTCGAAGGCCGCGGAGAGGTCTAGGAGGATGAGGGCCGCTGTTTCTCCGTTGTCGAGCAGGGCTCGGATGTCATCGGTTGCTGCGATCAGGGTGGTCTCGGTGCTGTGGTTGGCCCGGAAGCCGGACTGGGAGAGGTCGAGGGATCCGTTCGTCTCGAGGAAGGCGGCCAGTTGCTTGTTGACGGTCTTCTCGATGACTTTGGCGGGCAACGGGAGCAATGAGATGGGTCGGTAGTTCTTGAGGTCGGTGGGGTCGGCTGATGGCTTCTTTAGTAGGGCGCTGAGTTTGGCGTGCTTCCAGCTCTCCGGGAAGGTAGCGGTGTTGAAGGAGGTGTTGATGATGTCCCGCAGGTGGGGAGCGATGACAGCATCGGCCTTGTTGAAGACGTGGTGAGGGCAAGGGTCGGTCGGAGATCCAGAGTGGATAGAGTTCATCGTGCTGATGGTGTCTTCGGTGTTGATCGGGGTCCAGGCGCGGAGGGTGGTGGTGGGGGGCGGAGGTTTGGTCGTGGCGTGCGTCGGTTGAGTGCTGAAGCTGTTGTGTATGTCTGCGATCTTGTTGTGGAAGTAGGAGGCGAGGGAGTTGCAGAGGTCTTGCGAAGGGGTGATGTCGTTGTTTCCGGCGTTGGGTTTGGAGAGCTCTTTAACGATGTTGAAGAGTTCCTTGCTGTTGTGTGCGTTGTTGTCCAGTCGTTCCTTGAATGCCGTTTTCTTGGTGGTGTGGATCAGTTGGTGGTGATTTCGGGTGGCGAGCTTGAGTGCAGTCATGTTGTCCGGTGTTGGGTCTCTGCGCCAGGCTTTCTCACGGGCTCTGCAGTCCTTCTTGGAGCTCTTGAGTTCGTCGGTGAACCATGGGGCTTTCTTGCTGCCGGGTCTGCTAGGCGGGGTCCTCAGAGGGGCGAGGTCGTCTGCGCAGTCGCTGATCCACTTCGTGAGGTTGGTGGCCGCTTGGCTGGGGTTCGTTGCGCTGGTGGGTGGGTTCTTGCTCAGGGAAGTTGCGAGCTGGTCGGCTGTGATCTTGTTCCAGCTTCTGCGTGCAATCTGCTGCTGTTGGTGGTGGATCGTGGTCCTTTTGAAGGTGAAGTGGACGCAGCTGTGGTCCGTCCAGTGGAGTCCGGTGGCGTGGCTGAAGGCGATGTCCTTGCTGGATGAGAAGACGGGGTCGAGTGTGTGTCCGGCGTAGTGGGTGGGGGCGGTCACCAGTTGCTTGAGTCCGAGGTTAGCGAGGTTGTCCAGCAGGGTGGTGGTGTTGCGGTCGTTGTTGTTCTCCAGGTGGAAGTTGAGGTCCCCGAGGAGGATGTAGTCAGCGGAGGGGAGGGCATGCGGGCTGACGAAGTCGGCGATGTCCTCGCTGAATTGTGTGCGTGGTCCCGGGGGTCTGTAGACGAGGGTGCCTCTGAGGGTGGTCTTGGGGTTGATGTGGATCTGGAAGTGCAGGTGCTCGGCGAGTGCGAGGGTGTCGTCGGTGTTGGTCATGATGCGGATGGAGTTCCTGTGGATGATGGTGATGCCTCCTCCTGTCTGGTTGACGCGGTCCCTCCGGATGATCTTGAAGCCGTCCGGGATGGCGATCGCGATGTCGGGCGCTGAGGAGGCGTTCATCCAGGTTTCTGTGAGGAAGGCGACGTCAGGAGCTGTTGTGTCGAGCAGGTTCCAGAGCTCGACGGCGTGTCTGTGGACGGAGCGGGTGTTGAGCAGGATGCACTTCAGGTGGCTGCTGCTGTTGCTCGTCGAGGTCTTGGGCGCTGCTGGAGTGGTGCAGGTCCGGATGCAGGTGAACTTGCAGGAGTTGCAGCAGAACGGTCCGTGGGTGCGTCTCGGGGTGGCTCGGTAGCAGCCCGTTTAGCTTCAAACAATAGTTTGACATCCATTTTAGCACTCTCTCAAGACAGTTAATAAGCTGATGGTTACTTGGGTTCAGCCATTTGTCAGAGACACTACCAGCTGGGTGTCATCAGCATATGACACCACTGACATGCCAAATTCCGGTACTATATTGGCAAGCTTTTGTACATAGATATTAAACAGAGTAGGGATATTCCCCTTGACCCTGATTGTGCCCCAGTCACAATGAACATGTGACGGTGTACCAAGGTATTTGACTGGACTTATTAAAAGAAAGTGAATTCCAGTTTAAACCAGGTCGGAAAATGTTCACACAGTGGGTTATACTTATAATCAGATATTTTTGGTTTTAACCCAAAACTAAAACATGTAAGCATTACACGTGGTAGTAGAGAGCTCTGTTATTACTTGATTTTTGGTTGTGGCTAAAACCTGAATAACTAACCAGGCCTCAGACACGAGGGTCAACTGTGTGTGAGGATGATAAGAGGGGTGAATGGAAAAGGCTCAACAGTGATTTCAACTTAATACAACTAAGTGAAGTTTTAGGAGTTTGCTTCTGACATTCTTTCTTGTTTTTTCTTTCCTAGGAGAACTTTCAGAAGAACTTGGTGAGTTTTTCATGAATTATTGTCATGCTTTCTTCTTCAAAACATCCAAGGGAGGCTGAGATTTTGATAAGACAAGAAGCCTCTTAAGGTGGACAGGTCATGTCAACATGAATCTAGTAAACCCCATTACTGTATAGATCAGGCATGGTTGGGTGTTAACAAATATATTTAAATGTATGTATCTGTGTGTAAGCAGAGACCCTTTCCCAGACCCTTGTGGTTGTACAAATATTAGTACAATACTATCACATTAGAGGTGAGTGCAACATGTATTGCATTTGGAGTTAGCTGTTATCACTGGCTTCTAGTTGGTATTAAGAACACATGTGAGCATTGTTCCCCATTTGTGGTGCCAGTTTAAAAGGCTGTATCCTGAACACATGAGCTGTCTCAGAGCAGGGCCCTGTGCCTGTTTTAAGACACTGCCCTGTCAGAGGCAGACACCCAAGAATGCCAGACACCTCTGGTTGGAAACAGGGAGCAGGGGTTTTCTCTGCTTGTTTCTAAGCTGCCTTAGGTGCAGCTCATACTGTGCCAATGCACAAGTTCATGATCCAGAAACAGGTGCTTAAATTGTAACAAACAAAAATAAAAAGGGCAGGAGCCCAAAGCTCTCCTTAGAAACTTGCCACCAGCACTGGTGAGTGCCGGGGTCACTAAACACCAAGGCTGCATAATTGTGCCCACAGCTTCTACTTCTTTATTACATCATCTGACACTTCCTGTCTCTTTATCTCCCTGGTGAAAGTTCTTTTTCATTTCTGTTATCTCTCTTTATCACTGTTTCCCTGTCTATATCTCTTTTCACCTGTTCTGCCCTCTCAGTCTTGCACAGCATGACATTCTGAATTTGAGAATGAGTGCCACTGCCCACTTCTAAAACCCCACATACCAATCACCCACTGTGCAAAATTCTGATCACAACCAATATAATTTGCACCTGGGTGTTTTGCCCCTTTTCTTGCTCCTTCCAATTGCTTCTCCACCAATATACTATATTGTGTAAATATTACTTTACACCAGTGACTTTATAGGTATGCCTGTACTTGTTTCTGGAAACAGAATATATGTCTTCTGTTCAGAGCAGCTTAAGCGCCTTCTGGAAGAGAAAACATCAACAGCAAATGTTGGACTTGGCCCTTTTTGCAGGGTCATCCCTGAACTTTTTGCATCCCTCCTATATTTTATCTGACCTGTTGTTGGCTATTTTATGACTCTGGGCACTTTACCACTGCTGATCAGTGCTAAAGTGCATATGCTCTCCCTACTGTAAATGTATGTATTAACTGGTGATTCCATGATTGACTATTTGGTTTACTTGTTAGATCCTAGTACAGTGCACCAGAAGTGCCCAAGGCTTGTAAATCCAAATGCTGCTAGTGGGCTTGCAGCACTGGTTGTGCCACCCACAGAAGCTGCCCTGTAAAACGTGTCTAAGGTCTGCCATTGCAGAGCCTGCATGCAGTCAAGTACTGTCATGCTGACTGGGAAAGTGCACCCACTTGCCAGTCCCTAAACCTTCCCTTTTCTTCGTATTAGTCACCCCTACGGTAGGCCCAAGGGCAGGGTGCATTGTAAGTATAAGGTAGGACAAGCCCTGATGTGTGTGGCATGTCCTAAAAGTGAATTACAGCCATTTTCGTTTTTCACTATTGCAAGGCTACCTGTTCTCCATAGGCCAGAATGAGCTGTTAGAATTATTACATTTTATAATCCTAACCGACTCAGAGAACATGGTAGAAATTCGAGCTTAGTATGCCTAGACTCAGAATAATAAAATACATCTTTTAGTGAAGTTTATTTTAATATTCTGTGTTTGCAAATACCACTTTTAGAAAGTGGGTATTTGCTTGTCTAACCATTCAAACCTGCCTCTGCTAGGTTGTGTATTGCTTTGTCTGGTTTTGCGAGTGACAGGGCTGGGGGATTCCAGGAGACAGGCTGTGGCAGCCCGGTGGTGAATAGAGAGATCAGCATCTAGATGGGAGGGATGAGTTGCACCTGGGACCGGAATAGGACGGTGCCTGCCCCCCACAGTGCTGGCTCCACCCCGTGTGGTGAGTCTGATGTCTCTGCCCTGCACACTGAAAGAAGAGAAGGAAGACTGTCAACAAAGTGCTCCAGGACTGTACTTACCTTCCACAATGCTGGCTCCACCTCCTGTGGGGCGTCTGATGTTTCAGCCCTGCACTGTGAAAGGAAAGGAGAAGTCTGGTAAACAGAGTGCTTCAGAAGTGGTTTGGACTGGGCACAGGCCCCTCTACCCTCAGAAAACAAAGGATTTGGGGGTATAAATATTGGGACCCTATTCCCATGAAATTAGATCACTTCTGGACTTACAAGACAAAACCTCTGCTGAGGAGAGGAACCTGAAGAAACTGAGGAGAGACTATTCCCAAGCTGAAGTGCTGCTTGGGGGATTCGCCTGCAGTGGTTGCCTGACTGCCAAAGAGAGGAGAAAGAACGTTGTGGACTTTACTTTCCACTTGTGCAAAAGATTTCAAAGGGCTTGGAAGAGAGCTTGCCCCCTGACCGAAGTCCCAGGACCAGTGGACTTCACCAGCCTTTGTGAATTGCTACAGAGGCAGGGAGCTGTGACCGACTCTCACGACCGGCCCGATGTCCTGTAGGCACTGCATCGAACAATGCAGGCTCTGAGCTTACTGACTCCGTCCCGACGCCGTCACCGAGCTGTTGCCTGCATCACGACTGAAGGACACCGCGACATGCAAAGCTTCGCTACACCGACTCGTACTGGTCTGAGCCACGCAGTCACTGCTGCTGACTTCGAGCCCTGTGATCGCACCGGAGTTGGGCAGCGCCTCGCACGCTTGGCAACGCACCGCCCGACTCGCACCGCTATCCGGACTGATCGATGCCAGCTCCCTAACTCCGGGACGGTCGCCGCACCGCAAGCTGCAAGCACGGCATCGAAGCACCATCTCTCCCTGCAACGCAAGCCTTGGATCCACCAACTCAGTCAACGAGCCGCTGCCTGCACCGCATCGAGGGACAACGCGTCCTGCAACACTTCCTTTCTGCACCGCGACGAACACCGGACCCAGCTTGCACATCCGTGCCAGCCGCCTCAAGTAAAAGGTACTGTATCTGAGTCTGTTGACATTTGAGTGGGCCTGGACCGCCGCAGTACGCTGGATTTGTTAGACTCTGTGTTTTTTCAGCAACGCTGTATCCGGCCAAGGCTACAGACTCGAACAGAACTTTGAATTAAGTCTTTTAACCAGAACTCTTGAATTCTAAATAGTACTGTGGATTCTTTTTGTTGTTTTTTGGTCTTGTGGTAACTCTATATAACATACACTTGGTTTTTTATATAAAACCTGTGTGGTGTCCATTTGTAGTGTTGTCACTGGGTTACTGTATGTGGTCACAAATGCTTAACTTCCAACCCATCTGAGATAGAGCCTTGCTGCTCACACCACGCAACCTAGAGGGTGAGCAGGGGTTATTTTAGGAGTGTAATCCACTTGTCCTGACTAGAGGCGAGGGTCCCTATTTGTCAAAAGTACCTACCTGTGCCAACTAGAGACCCCCAATTCTAACAGCAAACAACTGTAACAATTTACACTGGAATAAATCAACAATTTACTGAACACATGTTTTTAGACTCCTGAAGCTCTGACTGCAGTGCTTTAATGAAAAATGTTTGATTCGAACTCTGCTCCTATAACCCTAAAATAATATTAATACCAGTCTTACAAATTGTTCGGACAGAAATGCCCTCTGCATGGTAAAGACATGTGCCCCTGCTCTGAGCGTCCCACTGGATTGTCTGGATCTGTAATGAGGAATATTTGTCAAAAGCGCACATGCACCATGAGTGAGCACCACGACAAAGGCTTGTCTCATGGATTGTGGTCTTGTTGGACCGGGAGGGGTGCACGAAGAGATACCCTGGAGTAGTGGAAAGCTGGCACCTTCACCAGGAGCAATGATAGTAGAGAATAGAACCATTTTCCCGGTGTCGCTGGAGTTAGGCCTACAGGGTCACTCACCTTTTTAAACATTCCACTGTTGTGTGCTTGACTCACCCCTGGCTTACCTCAGGGTGATGGATAAGTCAGTGTAGCGTTGAGAATCAGTGACCCTGTATGCCAGAAGGGGCAGCCGTGCACTGAGAACTGTGCTGCACCAATCGGGCCATCGCCCATGTGTAGAGTTGCAAGAACGGCAACCTCATATGCCATGAGGGGGCACTACACACTGAGAACTATGCCGCACCAATTGGGTTATCGCCTGTGTGCAGAGCTGAGAGATTGATGACACTGTATGCCAGGAGGGGCTGGCGTTTGCCGAGGAGCTGTGTCGCATCAAACGGAGCGTTGCCCGCGTGCGAGACGCTGCTGAACCCTTGTATGCCAGGAGGGGACATGGAGGATGCAACCTGAGGCCAACATGACTGGACAGTGAGGTTCGTTGGAGCAACCCCGTATGCCAGAGGGGCTGCTCGAAACTCTGAGGCTAGCAGTCTGGATAGTCACCTATGATCTGAATCTGCCAATACAACCAAGACGGGATCCGCTCGAATGCAGGGGTTTCGCATCCATGAAGGCCATAGGACAGAGAAGAGGCTGTCAGAGCCCCACAGTAGAAGGAGACTTCCCCCTCATCCCAATGGAAGTAGAAAAAGGACTTACTATGTGATAGCTGTAACCTGAGCAATTCTGATCATCAGGACGCTGGTAAGCATAGCTCAGGAGAGAGAGCGGCGCCTTCCAGGAGCTGCCTGTGTGACCGTGTGCAGCCCAATCAGGACCGGGACTGTGCTCTACCGCTGTCAAGTTTCATACTGCCGGAGCGGGTAAGTTGAGAACTGGGCCACTGGGCCCCTGGGGACATGCCACCTTTGGTTTCAGCAATCCTAATTGACTCTAAGTGACTACACCTTATGAACTGCGTCCAAAAGGAGAATAACTCTTGAGCATGGCCTGATAGTTTACATTCCCTGGGTGTAGCCACATGAAAAGGGGGAATAACAACGCACCTGTTACATGAGATTTGGGGTCAAGGAGTGGCCTGACAACTGCTATGGTGCCTACCTCCAGGGAGAACTGTGTTATTGCTTTTTGAATGTCAGTTACCTTTGTCAGTGAAGAATTATAATTAAAAAACTTCTCTTATACAAAATATGTATTTGACTGGACATTGATTTATTGTGTGGGCTGCCTGCACGTTGAGTTATGAGTCGTGATCACTGACCTGTATCTACACCTCCCTCCGAGGGAGCCCTGACTGCTCATATTACGCTACCCAGTTGAGAGTCAGGTGCAGAAGGGGATGCTTGACCAAGTAGAGCAGGATCCATAATAGGGTTGACCTCTGAACATGAGGAGTAAAAGGCCTCAACCACCTCAGTTGGGCCCATTAACCCCTGCTTGCCCTCTGAACGGGGTGGACAAACATCGACTAACCTGATTATAAGGTGTGCAAAGCTCTCAGACTACACGCACCTCTTGCCTTTCAGCTTGGGGAGTATGAATTAGGTGATAAAGCCGTGCTGTTCATACATTTTAGGCAATGATGGATGCAGGAAACAATGATAAAAGATAAGATAAAATAGGTTTATGAAGCGCTCGATTGTCATGGCGTCTTGGCGCTGAGGAGTGTAAAAAGAGACTGCTCTATTAGTCGTACTACTTATTTGTGAGGAAATAGCCAAGTTTTAAGTAATTTGCTAAAAACCAGTCTGTTTGGCTGCAACCTTATGGCGACTGGCATTTTGTTCCACAAAGAAGCTGCACAGCGGGATAGACTCCTACCTCCCCATCGCGCTCTGTGGATTTTAGAAATTTGTACCAGACCTGCATTGGTGGATCTTAGATTTCTCGGGGGACGTACCAGGCAAACAGTTTTTGTATGTCCCCAGCTCCACCTCCGTAGAGTGCCTTATGGGTCAAACAGAGGGCCTTAAATTCCACTCGCTGCAGAATGGGAAGCCAATGCAGTGCCCTTATACTAGCGGAGGTGGGATGACCTTTTGGGATATTTATTAACAGTCGAACCGCTGCATTTTGTGTAGTTTAATCAGTTGGGCCTTGACAATTCCCAAATAGAGTGCATTTCAGTAATCTATTTTGGAAAAAACTAGAGCTATCAGCACTAGTTCTTCAGGAATAAACGGGAAAATCAAACGCAGCGTCTTTAACCCCTTCCATGCTCATGACGAGCTCAGCTCGTCATGGCCACACCCGTTTTCATTGCTGTCCAGCACAGCAGAGGGATTTCTCAAGCAGCGATGTGGTTAATAAGAGAATGAGGACGTTAGGCGATTTATCTGGCTAGCAAATTTTAGTTGGTTATCAAACATTACTCCTAATTTTCTAGCCTTAAGGGTCGGATATGGACATTCCGACGCCTCAAGGGCCACCACGATTGATTCCACAGGGTAGGGCCCCTGCCAAACTCCATTACTTCCTTTTTCTCAGTGTTGATTCTCAAGACATTTTTGCTCATCCAGCGCATGATTTCAGACAGACAGATATGGAAGCTGATGGCAGTCACCTCATGCTGTTTAGAAATTGATACAATGAGCTGAGAGTCCTCAGCATATGAGACCAAAGTGAAGCCAAAATCTCTGACGATACTAGCCAGCGGAGTGACATAGATGTTGAATAGCGTTGGCGATAGTGCCGATCCCTGCAGCACACCGTACGGGAGGTGGAAAGTCTCAGATTGTAAATTATCCCAATGAATAGTCTGCTCCCTATCTGCTAGAAAGGAGGTGAGAAGGGCCTGGGCCGCCCCCCCAATCCCCACAGCCCTCAGCAGCTGACTAACACTGTGTGATTCACGGTGTTGAATGCTGCTGATAGGTCTAGAAGGATAAGGACGGCCCTACCCCCCCATCCACCTGTCTGCGAATCTCCTCAGTTGATCAACATAAGAGGATCAATGCACACTTGTGACTCTGTTTTTCAGAAGTGTTGATTGTGTCCAGTAAAGGCACAGGAAGGCTGGATCTATGACAGATTTTCAGAAAAGCCAAAAATATTCAGGCGAGCTATAAATTTACACAGTGAAACTAAATGGAGTGTAAGTTACATTGTCAGTGGTGATGCTAAAAACCTGGTTTGAAGGCAGCGCCACTGGACCTACCTTTGTTGCCTCTTTAAACTACATGGCACAGGAATTCAATAAAAATCTCAAACCTACAGGAAGCAGGTTTTGGTTGGTGGTGAAAGTTCACAACTCTCACTTTGCACATCGATTTGACGGGCAGTGCATGTTCCAGTTGACTCAGTTCACATGACCAACATCACAATTTAAGATATTAATCCTTCAAGTCAGAAAGATCAGCTGTCATATCAAACTACCAACATCACCACTCAAGCCACCACTAATGCGATTAATGCCCCTACTAAAGCTACAGCCAATGCCGACACCACCACCATTGCCACGCGACCAGCAACACTTACCACTACCACAACCAAGCATTGGCAACACTAAGAAAGCAGGCTCGAATGTCCTAATATATTGAAACCTCGTTTTCTTCATACCTCGTTTTGCATTTGTTGACAGGTTAATCACATAACTGTTGGGTTTTCCAATGCTTGTTCACTGTTACTTAACTGTCAGAAAACAGGGCATGTGATCTGATCTTATTCATTTTGCCTGACTGTAGGTGTGAACATACTTTTACCCATTTGCCAATTGGTTGGTTCTTCAGTGATGCATCATATTGGATATAATTAATTTCTATCTCATTTCTACCCCTATATATAAGGGAGGAAAGTTGTGGTGAACAAGAGCAACCTTTAATGGCCCTCTCTGTAGTGAACTATGTTGTCTAGAAAAATATGTTTCTCAACGCAATCCCAGCGCAATATACAATAGGTTCAGTTGACCTCCTTTTCTATGGGCAATGTACACTTATTAACTTCCTTAAACCCTCTAGAGAGGCTGTTTATAGTATGCTTGTGTTTGAAGGTTTCCTTCTCTCTACTGAACCAAATTCCTTCAGTCTTCTTTCTCATTTTGATGATATTTCTGATATTCACTGTAGAGGATTCCTTCCTTATTTTCTTTTTAATCCACAAAGTTCTCAGGAGACTCCATTGTCTGCATGATCCAATCTCTGGCTGCCCCCATCAGGTATCACCGCTGACACAGGTTTCAACCTGATGCCGTAAATTGCTCCCGGCGCAAGGGTGGGACGTGGTCACGTCAACAGTGATGTTCCATGTGCTTCACAGGACCCTCTGAGTGTGGGTTTAGTTATGATCAGTCTTCTGGCAACAACTGAGGCAAAGATCCCTTGACAGTAACAACACTTGCAATACTGGTCGCCCTTTGTAATTGGTGTTTTGTGCACTTTCCTCCCACCATCTTTGTTGTTGTTCAATGTAATCAAAGAGGTTCATTGAAGCTCTGGCCACATCTGGAGCAGGCGCTGTTTCATCTTTAGCATACTCAGGTGATATCTGTGCTACTTTGGAGAGAGCATTAAGCTTTACAAGTGTTAGTTTTATAGAGCGTGAGATTTCTCCTGTTCAAGTTGCTCCATATGTCTAATCATGGGGCGCTAATCTATACGTGTCCTCAGTGCCACACCAATCTAGATTGCAGCTTAAAGGGCCACAACATAATAGTGTCTGTTTCCAATGACACATGACCAGCTTGACCCTCTGAGCCTCAGGTGCAGTTTGTGTTTGCTCTGCATGTTTCTGCTGCAAGGTTCTGTAATATTCTGGTCTGCCCCCAGGTGCAGCGTATTTGATTCAGGAAGACATGAGGGGCGCGCAGAGCTGAGGGCGCTGAGCCGACCCTTGAATGTTGGGTGATTTCTGGGGCCCCAATGTCCAATTCCCCTTTGTGCTCCTTGCACAGAACCCTGCCTGGCACACAAGACCAGTGCTGTCTCAAAACCAAATGAGACAGCAATGTTTTCCAGTTTCTTTGATGGATGGCAAGAAAACCAAGAGGCCACCTTAACTGAGGACAGGGGGGACGGTGAGGAGGGCATGAGTAGCGGTTGCCTTTCTCCCCTGCAAAGACCTCTTTTCTTTTCAAAGAATCTAATATTCATCAGGGCGCAGGTCAAGGGGACAGGAGTGTGCATGGTGGAGCTTGAAAGATGATGCCAGACCCCCAGGGGCCACAGCTCAGGAAAAGAGCACTAAGCCTCAATCATGGGGGTGGGGGTTGTTTGCTTCTGGTGTCCTGGGGCCGATGCTATTACAGTTCTACAAACTAGTGACACAAACAATCCTTCCGCACTTGAGTCAGGACAGGGAGGGCAAGTAGTCCAGGGTCCTTCAGAGCTACGGCTATCCCTATCCCTATCCCTGCCCCCACACTAGTGTGTGGGCCAGACGGTGAGAACTCTGTCATAACCAATAATAACTAACAGTACTCGTCTTGGTAAAAGTGAAGGTAAATGAGATACAACACACAATAATGGGCAATAATGGGGGTTTAGGTAAAGGGTTCTACTTCATTCAGCTGCAGAGCTCCAGACAATTTCTACAGTTTACAGTCAATTCTTTATTCAAGATTTGGATCCGCAAAGAGGTCCACAAGATAATATTAACCATATTACATAAATAAAATACTTCTTCGGATAAATGTAAAAAAACGTTTTTTTTAAATTGAATATTTTTTTACACAGTTCATTATTGGGTAAAAATATCAAATTCAGGCTACCTCTACAGCACATCCATTATATATATATTTTTAAAGGTTTAGGTAATAAATGCTGATAGAGGTAAAGAGAAAACGGTCAGCAAGGAGGAACAGATATATATGTCTATTTCAACATAGGGAACTCTAACAGTGCAAAATCCTGGCTTTAGTTCATTGGTCTTATTTCAAAGGAATCACATCCCTTTTTTTTTTTAGATATTTTTATTGACAACACGAGAAAAACAAAACAATAAATTGATTGAGAAGCATTTTGAAGTAAAACAATACAATAATGTTAAATTTTGCACAGTGATACAGTTCTATTAAACCAAAGAGAAAGAAAAAAAAAGACACAATTGAGTATAACTTTATGCTCTACTTGATAATATGATTTACGGCCTTCCCAGTCCATAAGCCTTAATATACATTATATACAAGGGAAATGCGCCATAAAATAAAAAAAAACGTTCCCCATATTTTATCCACTTTCTTCATTGAGCGCACTCCCCTTATTTTAGCTAATGCTAGTTCCATGGTGTAAATTTCATGAACAAGAGTCCACCACTCCATAATGTGTGGGGGTTTCAAAGAGATCCAAGCCCTAGCAATAGTCAGCCTAGCACACGCAAATAATATAGTAATTAAATCTTTATTTTGACAATTTAGAGATTGTATATCTAGTAAAACTATATTGACTGACAAGGAAGAAAAATTGATCTGTTTCTGATTAAGAATATTTTTGAAGCAAGACCAGAACTCAGACAGTGCCGGGCATAAAAAGAGCATATGTTCCAAATCCGCCGCCATTAAATCGCATTTGGGGCATTTAGAGCGATCATTCAATGGATTGTTTGGAGACCAGCTAGATATTCTTTGCGGAGTGTAGTATAAGAGACATATGGTTTTGTATCATTGGAGCTTTAAATTAGACTACTGGACCACACTATTAATACTGCTCAGTGAGGTTGAGGTCTGACTGGAAGTTATATTTGTTCCTAATCTTATAGTCCATTTTATGGCTAGTTTTATAGAGTCATCTATTTTATAACGATTAAGACAGTTATAACCCTCACTGATTAGTGATTTAGTTTTCCGCGAGTATAGACATGTCCAAATATCCGAATCTAAGACTTCATTCAGTTTGATCTTATTAATAAAAAAGTCTTGAATTTGCATATACTTATAGTGCATAAAATCAGTCAGTATATAAAGGAGTTTAAGTGTTACAAAGTCTAAGAATCCGCCTGAGCCAAATAAATCCCCTAAACTAGTGATACCACGGCTAGCCGAAACAGCCCCTGTACCATCATTGAAAATTCCGGGGAGCCCCGGGTTGCCCCACAGCAGCAGTTTCGAATGATAAAAAGAGGTCTTGCAAAAAGTCAAAAGCAAATTTCATATTTTAACTGTGTCCCTGGCAGTCTTAAATTTAACCCTTTTAAAGGAATTAGGATAATTTACTCTTGCTAAAAACTGGTTATAATCTGTACCTAGCATGAATTGGTGAAAAAAAAATTTGATTGTTAGTATTAAGCAGGCTACGAAAGCGACCCAAAAAAGTTGCGTAAAAGTATAGTCTAAAGTCAGGGAAGTTTAGCCCTCCTTTAATAGTAGGGAGCTTAAGCAAAGCGATCGATCTGCGAGCTTTTTTGTAGCCCTAAATAAAGCTACTACAAACCCCATCCAGTTTAAAAAATAATAATTAGTAGCACGTAAAGGAATTGATCTGAATAGATAAAGAAATTTTGGCAAAACTTTCATTTTTATTACATTCATCCGGCCGGTAAGGCTGAGTGGAATCTTATGCCATGTTTTTAATAAAACCAAAACTTCTTGTAATAGTGGGTCATAATTAAGTGCGATTATTTGTTTTATTATAGATGAGATTTTAATCCCCAAGTATGTAGCAGCCCTGCAGATCCCCTGAACAGGAGTCTCCGGTCTGTAATTCAGAATAACCTGTGTTTTATTTATATTTAATCTATATCCCGAGATTGCCCCAAAACTATTAGCCTCCTCAGTTATCCCTGGAAGAGCTTTTACCACATCAGTTGAGTATATCGCGATGTCATCCGCGTAAGTCGTTATTTTAAGACAATTTGGGCCATATTTGAACGGAATAATATTTACGTTGGCCTGCAATGCATTAACGAACAGTTCAATAGAAAGCGCAAACAACAAGGGTGACAGCGGGCACCCCTGTCGGGTTCTCCTTGCTATTATAAAGTTAGAAGAAATCATGCCGGCATAACTGATTTTTGCTGTGGGATGATCATATAAGGCCTGCATCCATCTTAGATATTGTCCCTTAAAACCGTATGCCATCATTACAGCCCATAGATAGTCCCACCCCACTCGGTCGAAAGCTTTCTCTGCGCCCAACAATATCATACCAAGTGGGGTGGAGCAAATCGCTGCTACATCAAAGGCCGTTATCGCCATGTTTACGTGAGCTGTAGTATCCCTACCGCTAATGAATCCATGCTGTTGTGGATTAACTAATTTTGGCATAAGGGGCAAGTCGCATAGCTAAAAGTTTCGCGAACGCTTTTGCATCCGCGTTAATAAGTGATATGGGTCTATATGACCCACACTCATTAGCGGGTTTGTTCTTTTAAAAAAAAAACACAATCTTAGTTGTATTCCATGAATTAGGTGCTTTACCAGTTTAGCAAATTTAGTTAATAACTAAACTGAAAAGAGGGAGTAGTTCCTCAATACATATTTTGTACAATTCTATTGGTAGCATATCCTCCCCCGCGGTCTTGCCAGAGGGGAGAGAGGCAATTGCTAACTTTATCTCTTCATTAGTGATGTTTTCAATCAATTGCCCAATTCCTTCTATTCGTCTATCACTAGTCAAATTATTGTTAATATAAGTTTGTATATTAGTCATAGTTGGATAGTTTTCAGGGGTATACAGATTGCTATAGTATTTAGCAAATTGTTCAATTATCTGCGCCGATTAATTATAGATGACATTGTTCGGTCCTTTAATAGACTTAATTAGAGTGTTAGCCTTCTCGTCAGCTACCTTGTAAGCCAGGATTTTACCAATTTTGTCTCTGCTCTCATATTGACACAGGTGGTATTTATGAAGTTTAATACACATTTTTTCTTTAAATATACTCTTCATAATCGACTGAAGACTTATTATACTGAGTCTTAATTCAGCAATATTTTGCGATCCTTGACGCAAGGCTTCTGCTAATTGATTTTCTACTGACCTAATATTAGACATCTTGGTTTTAATCTCGTTTTTACGCTCTGAGTTTTGTTTCCGTATAAACTGGTGAGCTAGACCCCTGATACTAGCCTTGCAGGCATCCCAAGCAAAAATAGATAAGGTAGAATTCAAGTTAATTTTAATAAATTCCGTGGTATGTTCCTTAAGTTGTGCGATGAATACCGGTTCTAATAATAAATATCTTGGGAATGTAAATAGCCTTGGGCCCTGTTTCTTAGACACAATATTATAAACGAAAAGAAGAGGGTTGTGGTCAAAGGTGACCCTTGGACATATTTCTATAGAGATTGATTCCAGAATCCTATCCGAGACCCAGGCCATGTCTATACGTGAACACAATTTATGTGGGGCAGAATAGTATGTATAACCTCCTAAATTAGCATAGATAGTCAGCCAAGCATCCTTTACATTATGCAGTCGACTTAGTTCTAGTATAGCAGCACGTGATTTACATATCCGACGGGAAGCACCCCGTCTGGTAGTATCTAACTCGTAATTCATTACACAATTAAAACCCCCCATAATTACAAGTTCACCTTCCCAATCCAATAACTCAATATTCAAACAGTCCCACATAGATGGATCGTCTATATTAGGTTCATACACAACACAAAAAACATGTTTACAATTTTCCAAGTCCATTTGGACTACTGCCCATCTACCCCTTTTATTCACAGCAGTTTTGATAATGACTAATCTTAGATATTTTTTGTTTCAGAATGGCAACCCCTCTCATAGAGGCACCTAATGTAGAACAAACTATTACCTCATAGCCTAATTGCCCTAATAGTTTCTTATCTTTAAAACAAATGTGAGTTTCTGATAGTAAAGCAAGATGAGGGTTATACATTTTGAGTTCTTCTTGAACTAGACGCCTCTTATTTTTGCTATTGAGGCCTGCAACGTTCCACGCTAAACATCTGAACTGATACATCACCAAACTAAACTGCCTCGTTCTCTCTGTACAAAAATATTAGTGTAAAAATACAAATACAAGTGCGTCAACATAATCTTTTTCCATAATCTTAGTTCTCGTGTTGTCATTTTAACCCCCCATAGAATACATCACCCCCACCCACTGCCCCTGAGAAAACCTCCCCCCACCCATCCGTCCCTAAGGGGAAAGCACCCCCCCATATCCTGCTGCCGCTGGAAGGGCAGCCTTGCGGAGAGGAGGCATCGAAGTGCCCCCTACTAACCCCTACCATAGAGAAGAGACATAAACTAAAAGACATTTTTTTCCCCTTTTTTTTTCTTTCCCTTCCTTTAGCGATTATGATTTATTCTAATAAGAGAACTTACTAAGGGAGACATCAACCACCGGAAAAAAAAGGAAATAGAAAAAGCGAAGAAATAGTTAATAAAGGAGGATGGATATGTATAGAAGGACACACAAAGAGAAACAGGCTAAATTCTAAGCTTCCCAATAAAAAGAGAAAAAGATAGAAAGAAAAAGAAAAAAAGGGGAATGGCAGAAAAAAACGTATTACCAATATGCCTGTATACCAGTATGCCAAATCACATCAAACTCCAAATTATCTCAGCAATTTCATACAAAATTATCAGTCTTTCCTCCCTTAATTTCCTTTAGCTAAATTTCGATAGTGCTAGCTTAGCTTCTCTAACATCAGTGAAGGAATATGTGTGGCTGCCCTGGATCACTTTAAGACGAGCTGGCTCCTGGAGAAAAGCCTGCCCCCCCAATGATTTAAAGGAATAAATAAGCTGGCATAGTTTCCATCTTTTCTCTATAGTGGCCTTACTCAAATCAGATCTAACAAAAAAAGTAATTTCTCCTATTGTAACAGCAGAATTAGATCTGGCTTTAAGCGCCACCGCCTGCCTAAGTAAGATATTGCCAAAATAGATCAAAAAGGGACGGAAAAATGTACTCTCTCGGTTTCTATGAATTAATAGAAGTCTATGTACTCTTTGGAGTTGTGAGTCCCAATCCCAATCTGCCAGGTCAGGGAAGGCCTTCTGGAACAATTGGACAACATAAGCACGTGGATCTGCCCCTTCTAATCCTTTAGGTATGCTGAAAAGTCTGAGATTTTGCCTCCTTTGGTGATTCTCCATGTCTTCTATTTTATTCTGTAAGCTCTCGATCTGCGTATCATGTTGGAGAGTTAACACCTCTGTGCGAGCAGATAATTCTTCAACCCCAACCACCCTTTGTTGAAGTTCTTCTACTTCTTGCGTGATCCCTCCCAGCTTGCTGGTCACTTCTAATAAATAATTTTGCATCTTGCAATTGTCTTCTCTCAGCTGTAAGAAGTGCTGTTGTGCTTCCTTCCGATGTTCCATTAGAGTTTTTAATATCATAGAAAAATGTGAGAGATTAGCATCTAAATTCTCAGTATCTACTGAGGCCAGGTGACTAGTATTATTAGTTATGTTATCGTTATCACACTCATCTGTTGTAACTGTAAATGGGGTGCCCGAATCAGCTTCATCTACTTCCATCCTTAAATTTGTCTGTGATGTTGTAGTAGTTGACATTGTAGCGGCTCCAAATTCTGACGGAGCCTCAGTCTCAATTAGAGACATTGATGCAGAGCTTGCGGAACTTGCCATCATTGGTAGAGCTGTGGATAGTACGGGAGAGATGGGAGGGTTTGGAGCGGGGGAGTTTAAATCATCCCTTACTGTACCCCTTACAGCGCTGGCGGCACTAACAGCCCTGGCAGCGCTGACCTTCGAGTGTTCAAACTCCGTGGGGCTGTTACCAGATAAACGTAATAACACCATGATTTTGACCCCTCCCTTCGCCTGAATCCACTTGGGAAAAGGGCTCTCCTCACTAATCGGTTTGCCTCTTACATTCGTAGTAGAACTGACAGCCGAAGAAATAGAGACTACAATTCTTTCCTCTTTTTGATTTAGTTTTTGCTTTAGACCTCCCCTTTTTGCGTCCTAATTATTTTGCCACAGTTGCAGGAGAACTAGTTAAATCATCTTCCTCAATTATCTCTTCGTAGTCGTCATTAGAACACTCGTCACCCACGCTGAGAGTGATCGCGGCGCTATTAGGTGCAAAAACCGGTGTTTTTTTACAACAGGGGCCCCTGTTATTTCATGATTCTCGGACTCCGCCACAAAGATCAGTCTGGGTGTTTCTGTGCTTGGATTAAGGTCTGCAAATACCCCTACTTGGTCGTCTCTTTGTAGAGGTGCAGCAGCCGATTTAACACCTCCAGCTAATCTGATTGTATCTTTGCCGGTATCAGAGTTCTGTATAATGACTCCATTAGCGCCTATTGGATCTTTCCCAGCGCACAAAATAGTGTCTTCACTGCTGCTGGGTGGCCCGTTATTTATTATCTCCGAGGTTAGTGCAACATCATCAACAGTAGCAGCATTTCCAACAATGTTTCCAATAGAATTACTAATCCTTGAATTGTCCTTAACACTCGGTAATTTATCTGCCACCAAGAGCACAGAAGCTCGGATTAGCTGTTTACCTTGCTGCTGGTCGAGCTTTTCAGGAGCAGCCAAGGGAGAGGATGCAGGCGTGGCGACCACCACCACCGTCGTTTGTTGAATTTTCCGAGTACGGCATCTCCTCCCTCTGTGGCGGCTGTGACCTCCGTTACTGCACCCTTACGCGCCCGAGTTGATCTTGGTGCATTTTTAGGTGCCATATTTCGAACCGCCGAGAAATTCAGCGTCCCTCCACTCGTTAGTGTGCTCACAGCACACGGGATAGCTGACCGAGCCGTAGCTGGAGACAGTCCTGAGTAGCCGAGCCACGATGCAGCAAACCGGGATGCCCCTGGAAGTCGAGTGGCCAGCAGCCTCCAAGAATATCGAGTCAGGTAGAACCTCAACATTCAGAAAATTCTTCAAGATGAGCGGTCACTAGATTAATTGTAGTTTATATTCAATTCTGCCTTCTCCGGCATTTGTCTTTTGAAATTCTCTCTCGTAGGGGAAAGCAGTGAGCCTCCGAATGTGCTACCGCTCCGTGGTGTCTTCAACCCGCCATCTTGGATTTCCCCCTGCCCACATCCCACAGACACATTTCTACGAGTTTTTTAGTTATCGTTTTAAATAATCGTTATAATGATTATTTAGTCATCAATATTTCGATATTCTTCTTTGTTTTTGTATATCAACCTTTTGAACAAACAAACGTATATACACAAATACAAAAGAGTACAGAAAAAATACACATCACAAACACAATTCGTAAATTCCTTCTACCCCTGTAGAATGAAAAAACAGTGTTCGCCTATTGGATAAAGGACATCCACTTAGAGGTCATCAGCTCTGCACAAGAGGAGATTACCGCTCTACAAGTCGTAATTCAGAAATGTGCATTCGCTCGTCAGAGAAATGTATCAATTGTACTCAGAGCCTCATGTCAAAGACTATTGACGCGTGCGTGTTTCGGCCTTGTAATCCCTCTCGGCCTCCTCAGGACAAGGGTAAGGAAACTAGTGGGGCAAATCTAAATGCCTTTCCGTCGGGGCCCAGTTAACGCCGGACACAACCGTTCCGGGAATCTCACCCAATTGCTTCTCTTGAGTTCCCAAATATTTAATGTAACGCTCTTTGGTTTCACAACTGGCCTCGCCAAGCTAATGGCAGCGAGCCCCACTGTCTGCACTTGACTTTGCGGGTGTGGTCACTGATCTCCGTTGGGTCCACTAGCCTAGTGTAAGGCAGTGCACACAAATAGTACATGATTGATGTCCTGTATACCACTATTATAATGGTCACATATTTCATCCGTTGCTGTCACCGTGGAACAGTTAGCGGCAATATTTTAAAGGAAGTACATTCATATGTGACAGTATAAAAAAAGTCCATGATCAAAGTTCCAATTCAGGTATTTTTGATGGGTCTTCGCAATACAAAATTAAATTATTAAGGTGAATTTTGGCTTATTGAGGGCATCATTACGATGGCAGGCAGACCACCAGTGACAGGCCATCGGTGGCCGTCCGCTCGATATCCAGGCCATCGGTCCGACCGCCAGATCTTAACAATGGCGGTCGGAACACAGAGGTCATTGGAAAGACCGCTGCCTGCAACAGGATCCAAGATCCCGTAAGGGCGGTGGTTGGAATCCTATCCCTATAATGGAGGCGGTGCCTGCAGTGCCAGTCCCTTTCGGATTGCCTTTTCATGGCGGTCTGAACACCATGAAAAAGGCAGACTGAAATTGACTTTCAATCAATCAATGAAGGCATTTATATAGCGCGCTACTCACCCAGAGGGTCTCAAGGTGCTTGGGGGGGGGGGTCCACTACTGCTCGAACAGCCAGGTCTTGAGCTGCTTCCTGAAGGCGAGGTGGTCCTGGGTGAGGCGGAGGTGGGTGGGGAGGGAGTTCCATGTCTTGGCGGCCAGGTAGGAGAAGGACCTTCCTCCCGTGGTGGCTCTTCGGATGCGGGGGATGGCGGCGAGGGTGTGGCTGGTGGATTGGAGCTGGCGGGTGGGAGTGTAGAAGTTGAGGCGGTTGTTGAGGTATCTTGGGCCTTGGTTGTGCAGGGCTTTGTGTGCGTGGGTGAGGAATCGAAACGTGATTCTCTTGTTGATCGGGAGCCAGTGCAGGTCTCTCAGGTGTCTGGAGATGTGGCTGTGTCGGGGGAAGTCCAGGATGAGTCTTGCTGAGGCGTTCTGGATCCGCTGGAGTCTCTTCTGGAGTTTGGCAGTGGTTCCGGCGTAGAGGGAGTTGCCGTAGTCCAGTCGGCTGGTGACAAGGGCCTGGGTGACCGTCTTCCTAGTCTCGGTGGGGATCCACCTGAAGATCTTGCGTAGCATGCGCAGGATGTTGAAGCATGACGAGGAGACGGCGTTGACTTGTCTGGCCATGGAGAGGGAGGAGTCCAGGATGAAGCCCAGGTTTCGTGCGTGGTCCGTTGGTTTGGGTGCGCTGCCCAGGGCAGGGGGCCACCAGGAGTCGTCCCAGGCGGAGGGCGACGATCCCAGGATGAGGACTTCCGTCTTGTCAGCGTTCAGTTTCAGGCAGCTGTTCATCATCCACTCGGCTACGTCTTTCATCCCTTCGTGTAGGTTGGCTCTGGCGGTGGCGGGGTCGTTGGTGAGGGAGAGGATCAGCTGGGTGTCGTCGGCGTAAGAGATGATGTTGAGGTTGTGCTGGCGTGCGATGGCCGCAAGGGGGCTCATGTAGACATTGAAGAGGGTGGGGCTGAGCGATGAACCTTGGGGGACTCCGCAGATGACTTCGGTGGCCTCTAATTTGAACGGGGGGAGGCAGACTCTCTGTGTTCTTCCGGCGAGGAAGGAGGTGATCCATTCTAGTGCCTTCTCTTGGATTCCGACATTGCTGAGGCGCTGTACTAGGGTGCGGTGGCAGACAGTGTCGAATGCTGCGGAGAGGTCCAGGAGGATGAGGGCCGCTGTTTCCCTGTTGTCGAGCAGGGCTCGGATGTCATCGGTGGCGGCAATGAGGGCAGTCTCGGTGCTGTGGTTGGCCCGGAAGCCAGACTGCAAGGGGTCGAGGGATCCATTTGTCTCGAGGAAGGCGGCCAGCTGCTTGTTGACGGTCTTCTCGATGACTTTGGCCGGAAACGGGAGGAGCGAGATGGGGCGGTAGTTTTTGAGTTCGGTGGGGTCCGCTGATGGTTTCTTCAGTAGAGCGCTGAGTTCGGCGTGCTTCCAGCTCTCCGGGAAGGTTGCGGTGGCGAAGGAGGTGTTGATGATTTCTCGTAGGTGGGGCGCGATGATGGAGTCTGCCTTGTTGAAGACGTGGTGAGGGCAGGGGTCGGTTGGAGATCCGGAGTGGATGGAGTTCATCGTGCGAAGGGTTTCTTCGGTGTTGATCGGGGTCCAGGCGTGGAGGGTAGTGGTGGGGGGCGCCGGTGCGGTCGTGGGGAGCATTGACTGTGTGCTGAAGCTGTTGTGTATATCTGCGATCTTGTTGTGGAAGTAGGAGGCGAGGGAGTTGCAGAGGTCTTGCGATGGGGTGATGTCGTTGTTTCCGGCACTGGGGTTGGAGAGCTCTTTGACGATTTTGAAGAGTTCCTTGCTGTTGTGTGCGTTGTTGTCTAGTCGCTCCTTGAATGCGGTTTTCTTGGTGGTGTGGATCAGTTGGTGGTGTTTTCGGGTGGCGAGCTTGGGGGCTCCAAGCAGGGCATTCGTGAGCTACTGCTAAGTGTTTTGGGGGGGGGCACATGTAGTGCCCTCCCACACATCCATGCACCGTGTGCCAGGCACCGTTTGTTGCATGGCACACTGTATTGATTTGCACAAAGTGACTTTTACCACTGCAGCCAGAGCTGCGGCCCTTTTCCTGGGCCGCAGCATGTGCTGCAGTGGTAAAAAACACTTTCTGATCACCGGGCCAGCAATCTCATCATAATTGGCCTTCTCCTCCCCAATACCACCGTCATCTTGCCGTCTTCCTAGTGTATTTTTCCAATTAGTCCTGTAGCTCACACACCTTCACGTTCTGGACCCTACAGTCCGCCTGGGCGGAAAGATTCGCCAGAAGCGCATCCTCCAGCCGTACCAATTCCCTTTCCTGTTGCATAATATCATCCTCCAAGACTTGTTTCACCCCAACCGCTTTGGCGATGCATTTCCCTCTTATGACCACCTTCATGGCATCCCACTCCACTGCTCTGCCCCCCACTGTCCCCCAATTGTCATCAAAATACTGCACTAGAGCAGTAGAGACCACATCTTGGAACACAAGCTCCTTTAAGGCCTCAGCATTCAGTCTCCACAGCAGGACTCTGGGTGGATTTCTGTCTACAGAGTATGCGAGAAAGAAAGGGGCCTGATCTGAGATATATCTGACCAAATATCACCTCTCCAGCATTCTAGAAGTGGCCAAGGCATGAACAAAAAAATATTCAAGATGGCTGTAAGTGTCTGTGGGTCAGGGTGTAGCAGGAAAACTCTAGTGTATTAGGATGGTGCTGTTGCCAGATGTCTACCAACGGTAGTGTATTTTGTACTTGAAGCAGGGTGCTGGTTGCAAGAGGTTTAATTCCCTCACGGGACAGAGACCTATCCATAGCCTCATTCGCCGTACAATTAAGATCACGCGCCAGCAGAACCTCTGTGTCTGTAGACACCTGAAAAACCTTTACCACCAAGCCCAAAATGTCCCTTTTGCCTGTGTTCAGTGCAGACACGTTAACCAAACTTACATCGTGAGCTTGCAGCGTCCCCTCTAGGATAACACAGCGCCCCTCTTTATCACTAAGAACCCGAGTGAATTTAATTGGGACTCCTGGGGCCACCCATGTTGCAACTCCCCAAGCAGATTCGGAGTAGGAGATGCATATATTTGTCCTCTGCAATGCTTTTTCAGTCTGGCGATACAATCCCGCATGTGTGTGTTTCTTGCAGAAACGCAATCGCCAACCCATATCTCTTAAGAAATTGCTGTACCCTTTTGAGCTTCTGTGGGTCATTCAGCCCCCTAACGTTCCACGTGAGAAATTCAGACTTGGTTCCCATATTAACTAAGCCTCTGCCCCAAAGGGTCACCCCCCATTCTGGTACCACAACTGTGTCCACTAAGCTTGTACCCAGCTTCTTGTATCTGTGGAAACAAGGACCTTAATTTCCTTGAACCAACTTGACATAGTAATGTACTAAGTGAAACAACTGTGCCCCACTCCCAACCCACACCCATGGGCAATAGCCGAAATCCCCTCCTGGCACAACTCTCGGTTAAATGGGTTATAACCCCCGCCCCATCAAATTGTCCCACTCACCCTTCCTTTACCACAAATGCACTACCAAATACTAGAATAATGAAATTCCAGGTTGTAACTCAACTGACTGGGACCCCTGTACCGCCGTAGATCGCAAGCCCCGAAACAGAGCGCAGCAATTCCAGGCTGTCTGGGTTCCAGACCTCCCCAAACTGGGAAAATATGATCCCCATCCAGCATGCACCCCACTTATAATAACTGCTCTTATTTCCAATGCTCCATGAAATGCAACTATGAAGGAAGAAAGAATAAGCAGAAAACCCACAGTCATTGTCTTACTTAACACCCCCCCACCCACTTACCACCAAAAAACAGATCTATAGGAAGCTGGCCCTCAGAAAGCACCAGTTCCACTCCCAGAGGGTAGTTCATCACTTAGAGTTTCCAGTACCATGTCCAATGGTGAGTAGGAGTTCTGTAACTCAATGGGTTCTCGGTCCGTTTGAAGGGTACCATCATGGTTGACTAGGATTCGTCCCACAGCCTACTCGGGGTTTGTTGTTCTCTGCCATGTTGGAGCCTCTTGGTGAAGTTGGGACAGCCTCGGCCCCCTGCGTCTCTGCTCCCACCACTCACAGTCAGTTTCTTCACGTTGGAGGTCAACTGAGCCCAGCCACTCCTCTGCCTCTCTAGGAGTCTCAGAAAAGTACACCTTGCCCTAATATTGGATGCAGATGCGCGCAGGGAACAGCAAACTGTACCTTATGTCCAGTGAAGGTAATTAATGCACTGGTCCTAAACCTTTCAAATGTAATCCGGATATATTTGGATCGGGGTACACTCATAATTTAGTGGGCCACGGACCCAGACACTCTGCAAAATTGCAGCTCTATCCCTGCAGTTAAATAGGTAGGCTATAATGGCTCCCGGGGCGCTCCAGGCCACGGCATCGGGCCACGTGCTCTATGAACACGTTTAATTGTGAAACATTTACAGAGGTATTAGGCCCAGAGCGGTGGTAAACCATTCCTCCACGAAGAGGTCCGCTGAGGGCTCCTCAGCCATTTCTGGAAACCCATGGAAGTACAAATTATTGCTGCAGGACCTCCACTCAATGTTCTCCTGCGGCAAATTAATCTGTGTTTTGCTGCATTTAATTCCAGCCACAATCGCCTGCAATTTACACACTGTATTTTCAGAGCCAGTATATCCACTCCATTGACTTGATCCTGTCGAGCACTTTAGGAAGGTCTGTCTTCAGTAGATTGATATTAATTGTCATGGCGTCCACTTTAGATTGCAGCGCTGCTCTTGATCCCTGAATGACCTTCAGTGTTGCAGCTAATCCCAGTGTCGGGTCACCACTGTCCTGGGAGGGCAAATGATCGCTTTGATCGAGGTCATGAACAGTGGAGAACACTCACTGTATAGTATTGTCCATAGACGGAGCATGTTAAGGTCCCCTGGAGTCCTGCGTGGTCTGTGTACAGGGCTGGACCCTGCTGTAACTCCAGGCCTCCTTAGAGATTCAAGGGGAGAGCACTCAATCAGCTGTCTCCAGTGCTCCAGCCCCCTCACCTTCCTGGGCCTCTCCAGGTGACTGGGATTCGGTGCACACCCGGCTGTGCAGGTCTGCGCGTGGGCCAGAGCTCACAGGCTCGCCCTCTCCCCACCACAGCTAGCATTCCCAATCAGGCTCCCCCCTGAGGCACCACAGTTCGCAGGCGGGGCCCAACTCACCGCCATCACTTCGGGCCCCTCGACAAAGCTCTTTTCTCGTGCTGTGAGGCCTCAACGGTGCTGGTTCTCAGTGTCAGCTCGACTGATGACTTTCGCCTGGCAGCCATCTTCCAATCTCCAGGTGCCAGCAGGGTGATGGAAACCCTCCAAGGCGTCGCAGGCAGCCAGACGCTGGCTCCCCTTCCTTTATACTCTAGCATCAAGAGAGCCTCTGGGTCACCGCTGCATTCAACTTCCAGTCACAGAGCAGCCGTACAGCTGATTCCTTGCTTCATTGCCTGCCCCCTTCGGTCAGCTTTACTCAGCACCACCTCTCTCCTCTCGATGAGAGCCTTCTGACCTCCCCGCCACCTGCTACTCAGATCCAGCAGGACACTCCACCAGGGTCTCTCGTTCAGGCATGTTTACGGGCCCACAGCACCCTCGGTGTGGCCGTGAGGCTCCAGTCCCACCACACGGAAGTCCTCTTCCTGTCTGAGCGTACCATACATGCCAATCTGGGCAGGATTTCCTAGCATATGTGTGCCCGGGTCGGGAGCTTCCCAGAGGCATGTTTAGTCAGACATCATGGAAAGCCACCAAGCACTGAAACGGTTTTGGTGACAAGTCAGAAGATTTTAAAGGGGAGCGCAGAGTGTGCCACTGAAGCAAGAGGCCCCCACAAGCATTTCCAGTAGAAGAGCTTTGCTTCCTCTGGAAGCAGGGCTTCTTTGCAGATACCTTGGAGTGTGGCGATTACTCAGATGCTTAAGGGATGGTTAAGACATCCATCTGGGTCTTCTTAATATATTTATGAAGCAAATCATCCAGCTGAGGGAAGAAAAGATGAGGACCAAGAAAAGGAAGGCAAAAGCGAAGGACAGACGCCTGTTGGGTTCCTTCTGTCATCCAATCACGAGTCTACACAAGCCTGCCAGCCCCCACAACTGCTCTAGAGACAAAGCCTGTAGCACACAAGGAGTTAAAAGATTTGCAAAAATTATACATGAAGCTTTAGTCTGGCAAGCATGTCAGCAAAGTCAGATACAGTCAGCATAGCTGTGGTTGGAAACCTTCGACCGGACTCTGTGATTCATACAGTGAGTGAATAGTGGCTCTCACAGCAAGGTTCAGCCCAGAGTAAGCCATTCACCAACCACCTTTCTTTCTAAGGAACCAGACAGTGAAGCATCCACCATGACCACTGAAGCACGAGCTGCCAAATTAGATAAAACAGAATCTAGCCTCACTGATTGCAAAAAACCCTGATGATCAATCGGACAGAGCTTTGTCCAAAACTTTGGAACAGTCTCTTTTCCATTTATTTTTATTCAGCAAGGATAGTATCCTTCATTACTGGAAACAAAGGAACCGATCTTGGAGTAAATCAAATAAAATACACAATAAGGCTGAACTGGTACTTTGGAACTCCTCCTCTCCGTTTGGAAATTCCATTCTTGTCATCGAAACACCTTCTAGGGTGAGGCAGAGGTGAATATATCAATACCTCCTCACTCGCTAGTAAGGACAAGGAAGAAGGAATGAACCAGGGCAGTCCACCAGGATGCTTTTTCCCTGACTTTTTCTTGGACGTGAGATCAACAAAGGTTTCAGCCGATAAAGCACAAATATATGCCCTAGAATGTACGGCTGCCCCCTAGTTGTCACCATGCAAACAACTGACAAAAAAGAGACCAACAAGAAAAAAAGTGAAAAATCGACGCAGCTGGCCAACCCAATCCAACATGGCCGACATTCTGTAGAGGTGCGCAATACTTATGCCCAAGGTGCCACCTGAGAACATCACTTCTCTTGAATCAACACACTATCCATCAATTCTTTTAGTGTCAGAAAAGATGGACTCGAAGGAAATACATGCTCCTTCCTCACCCCGGCTGACCATAACTGGCTACAGACGAGTGGAATCACAAAAACAAAGACCAAGATAGACATCTAAGAGCCAAGCTACAGGCCAAACAAATCCAGGGCAGAAGATGCAGAGACAGAAAGTGTTACAAGAATCTGAAAGGGCAGACATTTCAAAAACAGGTAGTGGTTAAGGGAATTCTCCATGTTATGCAGCTGGGAATAATCCTAATTAAAAAGAAGTTTATGCTACTAAAGGGTTCTATGTGGGAAGCGGAGCCTCCTGTCAAGGCAGGCATGGGACGAAAAAGGGGAATGAAGAGCAATGGGCATCAAGCGTTGCTTTCATGTTATCTTTCTGTCTCCGTTTGTCTCGCAATTTAAGTAAGAAATTAAAATTTTAAAAGGCTCATTGTGAATTGCTTTGTAATACATTTGGATAACTTTTCATGTTTTTTTGTCTTGTCCCACAGGAAGACTTGCAGAAGAACTAGGTGAGTGTGTTAGTAAAGAGATTGCTGATCGCCCAAAATAACCCAGACCACGCAATGAGATAAACATCACTGGTAGCATAAAAGGCCACTTTATTCATTAGATCAGGCAATTTCATAAAATATCCGTAAACCTACAAACCTTGTAATTTAACACTTATCTTCAGAACCGTTGAATTTACATATTGTACCAAAACCATAACATTTATTTTTGCACTTGTTTGTTAATAACTGTATTGTTCCAAAAACCAATATAACTTCATTTTCTTGAATTCACCCCATGTTTCAAAATCTTTCACTTTCCATCTTTTCTTTTCTTTTCCCCCATCCTGTACCTCCCACCACCCTCTCTCATGAAGGACGATCAAGTCCGCTCTAGATCTTGACCTCCCCCTATTCCGCCACTCAGGAAAAAACATGGATTTTTCCTGACCCCACCCAAAACCAAAACCTTTCTTATCTTACCATGTTTTGTTCCGTTTACCCTACTTTTCTTTTTCTTTTTTAATTTTTTATTCTTCCCTTGTGGAAGATACCCACAAATCCACTTTCAAAACTTTCGATAACATATCTCTTATTTCCAGTATGTAATAAGCCATCCCCAATTTTGTTAGGTGGACACCGTCTTCCCTAAACAAAAGGCCTTCCTTTCCAGTGATGCCGTCATGTGCGATGGTCTGAATCCCCAAACCCACACAGAAAATCTTCATAGCCCTGTTTAACTCTTTCATGGCTTTTTCCATAGCACTGTGGTCCTTGCATTCCTCCACTGTTGTCTAAAAACAAATTCGGTCCACACTAAACTGGTCCCTAGCCAATTGTTGGATATTACAACAAAATCTAACTGCATGGCTTTGATCAAACTTAAACCCGATAATGCCACCAGCTCATTGGCAACGAAACGAAGAGGCTTCCTGGCGTGTAAGGCAGAAGCAGTAGATTCCGGAGTGCTGTGCTGCGGTCTGACTCGAGCGAGCGAGAGGACGCGCTGGGAGGCTCTTGACCAGCTTTCAACCGCCTCGCTTCTCCCCCTCTGCAGCTCGGGAGAGGCGTCCTCCTGGTTGATGTCTTTCCCCGTCTCCTGCTCTCCTGCTCCCTGCTACCCGTGGAGTAGGATAGGGCAGGGCAGGAAAGGAAAGGAAGGGCATCGAGGTCCTTATAGCAGCGGCACCAGGTCTGAGTGTCATGGTGCACAGCCGCTCCAAACAAAAGGCATTCTAGCCGCGAACAAAATTCGGGAGAGGCCTGGTCACGGCGGGAGCCACAGTGAGTCACCCTGTGGCAGGCAGGAGCCGCGGGATCTTTTTTTTGGTGACATTTTGACTGCGGGGGAGTGCTGTAACACAAATTGAGGCTTGGGATCTGCTGACTTTGTATGCTCCCAATTCCCCCTGCTGGACTGATATGCTTTCGTGACACACGACTCCTGGGCCACAAACCTGAGCAGCAGACATCAGAGTTCACGAGCTGAGCAGAGTTTACGTGCAGAGTAGCCAAGCCGCTGACCTGACCTGACCTGGTAAGCCCCCGCAAGGTGCAAAGGAGCACGGAGCACACCGTACATCAGTAATCTGCTGCCCACTTGCCGCCCGCCGAAGGTTGCGGCTGTCACGTCTTCACGGCGGTATTGAGGGGCACACCGAGGGTACAGCGAGGGCGCAGCTCCGAAACAAACCATTTTTTGAACGAAGGACCGGGCTCGGCTCGGAGCAGCGGAGCAGCAGAGCCGTGCAGGGCAGGGAGCACGGGAGGTGTGGTGTGGTCTGCCGACCTATCAGGACTGACGGTTGCGGCTGGAAGATTGGAAGGCTACACCTTGTGGCATCGCGGTCTAGGAGCCAGGCGGGAGGCAGCGTGCAGAGTCGAGCAGGGGGTTGCGGGGGGAAACCCTTACTCCTCTGCCCCTTTGTTCCCCTGCCGTTGTCGTCGCCAGCAATAGCCCAGCCAGTAATAGCCCAGCCAGACAGCCAGCCACCCGGCATCCCTTCATTCTTTCTCCTGGGAAAAATCCTGCCAAAGCAGATGAGAGTAGCCACACATCAACCTTCAACTCCATAACCCCACAGGTGCGGGGAGAAGTCAGCTGGGCTACAGGAGTGTAGCACAATAGGAAGAAACCAGGAGGTCACAGCAGTAAGCAGAAGGCAGAAGGTAAGAGGTGCAAGGTGCAAGGCGCTGTGGGAAAGCTGCCCCTAAGGGGGGCCTGTGGAAAAACAAATCAGAATATCATTTGAATAAAAAACTAAAATTTAAAATAACCAACCCAAGGCCTTTTTACCTTCGGGGGAGCGAGCAGTCTTTCACACAAAGGCAAAAAGGCAGACAGAGGTCCTTCAACTTGCAACCCAGTCCAATTAAGTCACCACAACCTCATCAGCCACGACTTAAAAAATCCAAAAGACCTACAAGAACAACGCCAAAGTACCAAAGCACCAAAGCACCAAAGCGCGTCATGAGGTCAGGAAAAGTCAGAAAGGCAACTGTCAATGCCCCGGCCAAACGGCGCAGGGCAGAAAAGCGCAAACACATAAACAACTCAAACAATTCGCTGATTGAACAAGAAGAACCTCTATTATTAGATACATCGCTAGAAAGGCCAGAAAGGACCGATATAGACACAGACATAGACATCAGTAAAATAGACAGAAACGGCATTCAACCAAACATTTATTCTATTTTCTCATTTTTGAAAGAACCAGGCTCATTCCTAAGTACCTCTAACAGCAACCCCAAGGGACTCCCTTCGCCAATGGAGCCTGAAGGGGGTTGTCAAAACCCACACATAGAAACGGCAAAAAAACAGAAAGTGTGGAAACAAGTGGAACCAGCACACCCCCGAGAAACAGAGTGCACAAATGGAAAGCCTCAATAGTGGCAAGAGCGAGGGTGACAAGGAATTAAACATACACCTAAGAAGCAAAAAGGGTTATCCCCTCGAGCCAAAAATTGTAAATACAGACAAACGTGCAGTCACCAGCCACAGCAACAGGGGCAGAAAATAGTAGCAAGGAACCCAACACTGACATTAAAACAGCCCCACCGGGAACTGGCGAGTCAAACGCCCCAAACCAGGCAGATATGGAGCCTACAAAGGAGGCTGAACAAATAAACAAAATAAATCAAAACTCAGGAAGCATCATCTCCACTGCAAAGGCGGAACATACCACTGATCGGGAACAGAACACAGCCCCGGGGAGTCAGCTCGCCCAAAATCTAGGCCATTTGGGCTGGGGTAGAGAGTCAGAGAAACCGTAGGAAAGAGTGGAAATGGAAATAAAGGAAACAATAGAAAAAGCCGTAAAACTGGACATAACTCAAGCACACGACCAACCAGTTGCGGCTAACATAGAAGATAATTCCCAGCTAACAACAAAAGAGTGGGAGAGGCTGGTAGCGTCATACTTACCAGCTAATAGTCAGGTCGATCACAACACAGAAGAGAGAACACCAGGCCCGGACAAGACTCCACCAACCAACGATCACCCAAAAAGCGCGGAAGTCCTTTGGTCATCATTGTTAAATACTCTCCAACTATCGATAAAAGCCATGCAGTACCACTCGGAAAAAATGGACATCCAGCTATCCCTTTTAAATTTCTTGGCCATACACGTAGCCAAAATTGATAACAAGTTGGCTGACATGAACGACATGATAAAGAGGGTGAAGCGGAAACTAAAATAGAGCAGCCAAGTTGCGCCTGCTACACAATAGTGGACAAACTTACCTCAATCCCCCAACTTCTGGGCGACATTGTGGCAGATTTAAAACAGACATCCGGAAAAACAACCGCAATGGACTCAGATCCTAGTGAGGAGGGCCCAAAACAATCCCACAGACAGCACAGAGAACAGTCAGACATTGTAAACCAACAGAACTCATCTACTGTGTCCAACAGTCAAAGAGGAGATCACGCGCCAAACACCCCTATCGGCCCTGAAACCAGTAAATGTATTCATAAAACCTATGCAGGTGTCGCAGGGACATCCCTAAGGCAGCTCCCTGACAATCAAAGGAGCGAAACCAAGGTGCAAACAAACACATACCCAGAAAACACGCAAGGGCAAAAGTTAGAAACCTGCAAAAGCCCCCATAACGAAATCACTGGGAAAGCAACCAAAGAAGAATTGAGGGTGGAAAATAAAAAAAAACGAAAACAAAAAAGGAAAGGAAGAAATAAGACGGCCAACATAAAAACCTTCTTTAACAGGACAACTAAGACTCCAGAAAAAGAAAAAGAAGTGGTAGTTGTAACAGAAAATCCGCCCATGACCTCAAAAAGATCTCCGCTCAAGGAGATATCAAAGACGACAAAAAGGGAGAACCCCACCCAACTAATCTCAAAGGGGGGACCGACGGCAGACGGAAGCAAGGGACCCACCCTGAAACATGAATTTACAGCAGCCCTCAACACGAACAAAGGGGCAGTCCGGGCCCAGACGGGCTTAGGGCCAGACACGCTGGCTCTGCGTCGTAGGATCAGGTTGACATATACTAGAAATGATTTGCTCTCACTACGCCCGGTGGATGAATCCTGTAAGGTTACCCACACAAGTGAGTTTCCATATGTAGCGTGCAAGTATAGCATGAAGGAGCAGGGAGTTGGGAGAAACAAGGTTCTACATTCAGCTTTGCTGAATTGTAGATCCCTGCCCAGCCACTCAACTGAAATTAACTGTCTTATACATGATCATGACTGGGATGTCTTGTTTTTAACTGAAACCTGGACCACATCCACTTCGGGCCCAGATATGGTGCAGGCACTCCCCCCTGGCTATCTTATTTATCATCTAGATAGACCGGTGGGGAGAGGAGGTGGTATTGGGATAATCTATAGGGACACACTGGTCTGTAGAGCCCAGGATGAGGGGGTACGTGAGTGTGAGAGTTGTTACTTCTCACTATGTATATCAGCCACGTCCTCCATGTCAGGTCTTTTGGTATATCGTCCACCGGGAGGTGCAGGTAGTTTTCCCTGCTCATTGGTGGAAACGGTTACGTCTCTGGCATCATCGACAACTAATTTTCTCCTACTAGGAGATTTTAACCTGCATTTCGACGACCCTGAGGATACACTTGCTGGTGACCTGCAGGGCGACCTGAAAGCTTTGGATATTAATCTAATTAATTCAGGGGCTACGCACTGTAAGGGCCATCTACTGGATCCGGTCTTTTCAAATATGGACCGGACTGAGTCCTTGACCCCTTTGGCTCTACCATGGTCGGATCATTTTTTGGTCCCTTTTAACTGGCAGTATGAATCAAAGGAGGGGGTGATTCCTAAAGTTTTTTCGGTTGATAGAGCTTGGTCCAGGTTACCACTGGAGCGCTGGACTACTAACTTAAATGCCACGTGCCCGCGCCCGGTGGTGGACCCCGTAATCGCCGATGAGAATTTGAACAAGTGGCTAATTAGCTCCTTGGATGTTATTCTCCCAAAAAAGAGAATGCCAAAGAGGGAGAAGAGAGCGGGCTCTGCCCCTTGGTACACCCAGGCATTAAGAGCCCTCAGGAAAGACTGTAAAAAGCTAGAGAGGATTTGGAGAAGGGACTGGGGAGAAGCACACCGGAATGAATATCGTGCTGCTATCAGAGGATATAAAGTCGCCCTACGGGATGCAAAAGCCAAGTATTATGATGAGAGAATTGGCAATGCAGCCAGCTCCTCGCGAGAGTCTTTTAAGATTTTTAGAGACCTCTTGAAAATCCCAGAACCATCACTGAGCCATGAGAATCCCCTAAAGAAATGTGAGGAATTGGCCAACTATTTCCACATGAAAGTGGAAAATATCATAAGCTCCTTACCTCAGCCTGTTTTGGTTGCACATACAGGCGAACATGGAGGGGAGGTACAGAAAAAGCTGGATGTCTTTGGCCCAGTGTCCATCGACGAAGTTAGTTTGGCTCTAGGGTCCATAAAAAGTGGCTCACCCAGGGACCCCGTCCCGATGAGATACTTGAAGCAGATAGCAGCTACTATTGTTACACCAGTGACGGATCTTATCATTGCTTCCTTAGCGCAGGGAGTAGTTCCCTTGAGCTGGAAAAAGGCGGTCGTAAAGGCCCTTTTGAAAAAACCTGGTCTCGATCCATCAGACCTGGCCAATTTTAGACCGATCTCCCTGCTGCCGGGGGTTGGTAAGATTGCGGAGAGACTGGTGAATAAACGACTCTCACTATTCCTGGAATCCAACAATTTGTTGCGGATTTCCCAAACGGGTTTCAGGCCGGGCCAAGGCACAGACACTGCCCTTCTGGCAGTTGCTGAAGAGGCTAGGAGCATTTTGGATTCAGGAGGATCAGTGGCAGTGATCCTCCTGGACCTTAGTGCAGCTTTTGACACCGTCAACCACCAGGTGCTGCTCCAACGACTGTCAGAGGCTGGCCTAACTGGAATGGCCTTAAAGTGGCTCAGTTCGTTTTTGTATCAACGAACCTATCAAGTATGGGAAGGGAATGCACAATCCGTCTCCATCCCCCTTCAGTGTGGTGTGCCTCAGGGCTCCTCCCTGAGCCCCACACTGTTTAACATCTACATGGCCCCACTGGAGGAAGTGGTGGCCCCTCTGGGCATTAAAATCATCAGCTACGCTGATGACACCCAGTTGGTAGTAGCCCTTTCCCAATTGGTGGATTGCTCAGAGGTGTTGCACTCTTGTCTGTCCAGGGTGCACACTTGGATGGTCAATTCAGCATTAAAATCGAACGGCTCTAAGACAGAGCTGATGCTGCTGGGACAAACGGGACCTTCCTTGCCGATGGGCAGCTGGCCAAGTTGCTTGGGCGATCCTCCCAGCCCAAAAAAGGAGATCAAAAGCCTGGGCGTGTGGCTTGAACAAGAATTATCGTTCAAGACCCACGCAAAGAAAACAGCTGGAGTCTGTTTTGCACTACTCCGATCAGCTCGTAAGATTTTACCTCTCCTTCCCCCAATGTCCAGGAAACTTCTTATTCAGGGGCTGATTGTCTCTAGGTTGGACTACGGTAATGCGCTCTTTTTGGGCGCACCGGAAGCCACGCTTAATAAATTACAACAAGCGCAGAATGCAGCAGCCAGGCTGCTGATGAATATCCCCAGGAGACAGTCTGCAAAACCGGCTCTGAAAGCATTGCATTGGCTTCCGATAAGGAAGAGGATAACATTTAAATCTCTTTGCACGGCACATAAAATCCTGCATGGGAAGGGCCCTCCCATTCTGGGTAATATGGTGATGCCCTACAAAGCGACTAGAGCTTTGCGCTCTGACCACAAAGCTTTGCTACAAGTGCCGAGAGTGAAAAGAGCCAGAATGGGGGGTAGAAGATTTTCGGTGAACGTTGCTAAGTGCTGGAATGAACTTCCCTTGAACTTACGAACAGAATCAGGTATCCTCCGGTTTCGAAAATTGCTTAAAACTCACCTATTTCCGGTATGATGTATCTCATTATAGGCTCCTGTTTTATCTTCCTCCTTCTGTTTCTGTTTTGTGTCATCTTTTGTGCTATCTCCCTGAGTTATGAACAAGCGCCGGGATGCCTAAGGGTAACCGCGCGCTATACAAGATTCCAAAATAAATAAATAAATAAATAAATAACAGTGCAGGGGGAGGACTATACAGTAGCCAAGACACACAATAGCCCAGGGATAGAAACGGGCACAGAAGACATAAAAAAAACGGAGGTTGGGCAGGTGGAAGCAAACAGAGGCATAATATTGTTCATTCCTGAATACAAGTCAAGAGGCAGAGGGGACATTCTCAAACGAGGTAACATCTTATACCTACTATCAACGTTCAGCAGCCTGTCGGACATTAGTACAAAAGATCTAGTGGCAGTGGAATTCACCCACTACAACCAACTGTCAGATCTGGAGATTACTAAAACAACATGGGCAAGGAACGAAACCGCGATGAGAATAATGGAACTAGAAGCACACTTTCTATCCTGGGGAATTCGCCTAAAAAGACTGGAAAAAACTGGGTACCCTGAACCACTACTCCAGGCATTTAATGAGCAACAAAGTCAAAATCCGACAAACAAACAACCACAAGCAAAAACTAAAAGTGTCTTAAAGGGGGCCAGAAGCCTTTCAGTTCCCAGGATGTCCCCCGAGACCAACAGGCAAACAAACCGGCCACTTGGCCATGATGATTGGAACTGGATAGCAAGGACCATCAACACAAGGGCCCCTAGGCTCTGACAAAACACTCAACAAAAACACGCAACACAACAACAGCTAAGAATATGTTCCTGGAACATAAATGGCCTAAGGAACAAAAGAGAAGACCTCGAGCTCTTTGACTATCTCCAAAAATTTGATATTATAGCATTTCAGGAGACCTAGCTAGACCAACCATACCAAATTCAGGGCTTCACCTCACATTACCTCCCAGCAACAAGAAATGCCAAATATGGCCACTTAAAAGGCGGACTGGCAATATACACTGCCGTTAAGAGCTTCAACGACCCCATCCACATAAACGCGATACAGTCAGGGAACAGTTGCACACTCACCATAGAACTAGAAGTGAGGGGAAAAGACCAAATCCAAAAGTTAAGATTTATGAATGTATATCTACATCCCCGGGAGAAAAAAGCTGGAATGAACCTCTTGACGGAAGAAATCTCAAAAACACTGGCAGAAGCGGAAACCCCCAACCTTATAGTAACAGGGGACTTTAATATGTTCCTGGGAGGGTCTCAAACTAGGGATACATGTCTGGAGGACCAATTCCGAGCATGGAACATACCACAACAAGCAATAAGCAAATGGGATAAACAAAATCGGCCGACAAGGTCCAGTGTAAAGGACCTAGAACATCACAACCTGGCAGCGCTAAAGGGTTGCTTCACAAACGACATCCCCCCGACAGCCACTTTTCATAACTCATCCGTCAGCTCTATTCTAGACTACACATTCTCATCTCTTCAACTCTTTGGGAATATCACGGACTTCCGAATAGGCACAATGTCTGTCAGTGATCATTAGCCGCAATAATTTAGCCTTAACTTCCAGGGGGCCGCGACAACCTCACCAGCAATAAATTTAGGTTGCTCGCTGACGATGGCACAGAAAAGAATAAAATGCAACACGACAAACCTGGAATGTTTCACAACGGACGCAAGAAGCCGATGGGAAAAGATCATCACAAACCAGCCCGATCAGTTAAGCGCCTGGGAGCATTTCACGAGCAGCCTCGGACAGGCACACACCATGAAACCAAAGAGCCACATAAACCAGGAACATAGAAACAGCAACATACAGATAAAGCTGTCGGAATCAACCGGAAACCGCTACAAGACCACAAAGCAAAAAGCCAACATTAAGCACCTGAAAAGAAACATCAACAAACTACTGCGGAAACTACATCGAGACGGACCTAACACCACAATACAAAAGGAACTGCAAAAATTAAAACAGAGTAAAAAAAGAATAATATGGCACGAAAAAAGGGAAGCAGAGGATGAGTTATGGGCCAGACTTCTCCATGATGCAAAAGGAATCAACACGAGCGGAAGATTCTGGAAGACAGTCAACAAACTCCAGTATTCTAGAAGCACTAGCATTGACTCCTACTTAACTGAGGATGCCTGGTCCAACTACCTTCAGGCCCATTTCAACACAGCAAAAGAGACGGCAACAATCAGCCGACCAGAGAAGGGCAGCAAAACTCAAGCTGGGCCTCCAAAACAGGTCATTACTTCATTAAACCCTACCGAAAAACAAATTATAAGCAGGATCGTTAAAGGAAAAGCGGAGGGAGCGCCAGGCCCCAACGGGATAGCGCCAATTCTCTACAAACAAAACCCGGAATACTGGGCTACGGCCTTACTACCTCTTTACAAACAGGTAATAGACACCACAACAATCCCAGCGTCGTGGAGAGGCTCGATATTAGCACCAATTCACAAAAAAGGCGACGTAAAGGACCCCAAAAATTACAGACTTATAGCCTTAATTGATAACGAGGCCAAATACTATGCCGGTCTTCTACTAGAAGAGCTCACGGAATGGTCGGAAGCAAATGCAGTAATTCCCATTACCCAGACAGGATTCCGAAAAGAACTGGGCACATCAACAAACATTCTGGCCCTCTCACTCCTCATCGACGCCTCGAAGACAGCCAATCTGCCCTTGTACGTATGTTTTATTGACTTCGCCGCAGCGTTTGACAACATCAACAGGAATTTACTATGGTCAAAGCTGGAAGACAGGAACATTCCATCGGGGCTACTAACACAGCTGATCTTATTACATACGGGCACTTGGGTCCAAGTCAAGTTAGGAACAGGAGACCTCCTATCAAGGAAAATACAAACCACAAAAGGCCTAAAACAAGGGTGCGTGCTGGCGCCAACATTATTTAACATCTTTATGTCTGACCTTGCACAGCAGCTGGATGAAAGCAACTCTCATGCTCCAAGCATAGGTAGCTTCACTCTCTCAAATTTAATGTACACTGATGACATTGTCCTAATCAGTAGAACACCGATAGGGCTACAACATCTAATCAGCACAACCTATAATTACTCAACAGAGAACAGCCTAAGTATCAACCTCTCAAAGACCAAAACAATGAGGATAAATGCCAAAAGATCATCTGTAGGACACTGCTGGCACATGGGAGGGCACACACTTGAAAAAGCGGAGGAATACAAGTACCTCGGCGTAATTGTGGACAGCAAGGGCTCATTTCAACAGCAAAAGGAAGCAATCAAACGGAGGGGTATCAGCATAGCGATAGCACTAAGGGGCCTAAAAACGAAAGCAGCCGGCCGAAGCTTTACCCCCCTACTTCAAGTACTTCAGGCAAAATTGACACCCGCCATAACGTATGGAAGCGAATGCCTACGAGGGAGAGACGCTCAGCAATTGAATAGCACAATAGTGAAGGCGATCAGAATGATATTCAGTCTGCCCACCTACACCTCGCCGGCACAAATAAGGCTGGAATTTGGCCTAAGAAACCAAACACTGGAGCGAATAAGTGCCTATGCTAAAAGATGGCACAAAATTCAGAGAGGAGAAGCTGCTAGTCTCAACTTCTACCTATGGAAAGAGATAGAAAGAAAGAGCAACAGCACGGCCGCAAAATATTTAAACCAATCAATAAACACCTTGTGCCTACAAGAAGCCTGGAAGTGCAGCGGGTCCCATAACATCTTCAAACAGCTAGTTAACAAATCTGTCAGAGCTATCTCATTGACAGAGGACAAAGCAAGCCTAGCCAATCACGCGCACGGCTGGATGGTCATTAAAAGCTATACAAGCAGCCTCAACCAAAGCTACCTAGGAGCTGGGTTCACTATGAGCATCAAGGAGAAGTTCTTACATCTACGGCTGGGCCTACTCCCATCACAAAAACACCTCCCTCCATGGAAAAGGCCCACAGCAACAATCAACTGCAGAATATGCGGGAACGCAAAAGAAGACATTCAACATCTAATTTGCACCTGCAAAGGCCTGGTCACAGAGCGCAGGCTACACTTAAAAGTGCCCTTTAATAAACTGGCCATAAGAACATGCCGGCAAGCGGTCATGGCTTGCTTTGATGGAAAACACATCCAATTAGCATGCCATTTTGTTAAATTTCTAGAGAAAGTAGAAAAGAAACAGGAAAGCCAGATGGCAGACACCAGCTGCAGTAAAAATCAAGAAGCAAATTAAAGGGGCACTGAACAGTGAGCCAAGCCGCACGTTACAACGATGCTTAAAACCCAGGGGCAATGCCTTTTACACTGTCATCGCAGGAATACAAGGGACCAATGCTGCCGTAAGGGTTACACGGTGTGAAAGCAGTATACATTTTAGTAGCAAGGACTTTCTACAGCACGAAACTATTGTCATCGTGTACTCGCTTTCTCCAAGGGACTCACGGATGTTAACTCACGTTTTGTGGAAAATTTGTATAAATTTCTGTAGCAATGACTATTAACATCATGAACCTATAGTCATTTTTATACTTTTTATAATTTTATTTTTCCCATGTATTAATATTTGCAATGGTTTTAATTAACTGAGCAATAAAGATTACTTACTACCAGGTCATTCTCCCCAAGATGGAGGATTAACATGTCAGGGCCACCTCTGTCATACCTGATCTTTGCCAATAGAGGAAACAGATTCTCCCAGCGCATGCCCCCTTTACCGCACCAGTAAAGTTCATGTCCAGTGCTGGGGATGCTCAAATTCCATCTATAGATTTGATGGTCAGCAAAAATCGCGGCCCACTTCACAAATGAATGTCCTACGATCCAAATTTGTTTTTTGGCAGGACGCAAACCCCGAATGTCAATGTCCAGGAAACTTCTTATTCAGGGGCTGATTGTCTCTAGGTTGGACTACGGTAATGCGCTCTTTTTGGGCGCACCGGAAGCCACGCTTAATAAATTACAACAAGCGCAGAATGCAGCAGCCAGGCTGCTGATGAATATCCCCAGGAGACAGTCTGCAAAACCGGCTCTGAAAGCATTGCATTGGCTTCCGATAAGGGAGAGGATAACATTTAAATCTCTTTGCACGGCACATAAAATCCTGCATGGGAAGGGCCCTCCCATTCTGGGTAGTATGGTGATGCCCTACAAAGCGACTAGAGCTTTGCGCTCTGACCACAAAGCTTTGCTACAAGTGCCGAGAGTGAAAAGAGCCAGAATGGGGGGTAGAAGATTTTCGGTGAACGTTGCTAAGTGCTGGAATGAACTTCCCTTGAACTTACGAACAGAATCAGGTATCCTCCGGTTTCGAAAATTGCTTAAAACTCACCTATTTCCGGTATGATGTATCTCATTATAGGCTCCTGTTTTATCTTCCTCCTTCTGTTTCTGTTTTGTGTCATCTTTTGTGCCATCTCCCTGAGTTATGAACAAGCGCCGGGATGCCTAAGGGTAACCGCGCGCTATACAAGATTCCAAAATAAATAAATAAATAAATAAATAACAGTGCAGGGGGAGGACTATACAGTAGCCAAGACACACAATAGCCCAGGGATAGAAACGGGCACAGAAGACATAAAAAAAACGGAGGTTGGGCAGGTGGAAGCAAACAGAGGCATAATATTGTTCATTCCTGAATACAAGTCAAGAGGCAGAGGGGACATTCTCAAACGAGGTAACATCTTATACCTACTATCAACGTTCAGCAGCCTGTCGGACATTAGTACAAAAGATCTAGTGGCAGTGGAATTCACCCACTACAACCAACTGTCAGATCTGGAGATTACTAAAACAACATGGGCAAGGAACGAAACCGCGATGAGAATAATGGAACTAGAAGCACACTTTCTATCCTGGGGAATTCGCCTAAAAAGACTGGAAAAAACTGGGTACCCTGAACCACTACTCCAGGCATTTAATGAGCAACAAAGTCAAAATCCGACAAACAAACAACCACAAGCAAAAACTAAAAGTGTCTTAAAGGGGGCCAGAAGCCTTTCAGTTCCCAGGATGTCCCCCGAGACCAACAGGCAAACAAACCGGCCACTTGGCCATGATGATTGGAACTGGATAGCAAGGACCATCAACACAAGGGCCCCTAGGCTCTGACAAAACACTCAACAAAAACACGCAACACAACAACAGCTAAGAATATGTTCCTGGAACATAAATGGCCTAAGGAACAAAAGAGAAGACCTCGAGCTCTTTGACTATCTCCAAAAATTTGATATTATAGCATTTCAGGAGACCTAGCTAGACCAACCATACCAAATTCAGGGCTTCACCTCACATTACCTCCCAGCAACAAGAAATGCCAAATATGGCCACTTAAAAGGCGGACTGGCAATATACACTGCCGTTAAGAGCTTCAACGACCCCATCCACATAAACGCGATACAGTCAGGGAACAGTTGCACACTCACCATAGAACTAGAAGTGAGGGGAAAAGACCAAATCCAAAAGTTAAGATTTATGAATGTATATCTACATCCCCGGGAGAAAAAAGCTGGAATGAACCTCTTGACGGAAGAAATCTCAAAAACACTGGCAGAAGCGGAAACCCCCAACCTTATAGTAACAGGGGACTTTAATATGTTCCTGGGAGGGTCTCAAACTAGGGATACATGTCTGGAGGACCAATTCCGAGCATGGAACATACCACAACAAGCAATAAGCAAATGGGATAAACAAAATCGGCCGACAAGGTCCAGTGTAAAGGACCTAGAACATCACAACCTGGCAGCGCTAAAGGGTTGCTTCACAAACGACATCCCCCCGACAGCCACTTTTCATAACTCATCCGTCAGCTCTATTCTAGACTACACATTCTCATCTCTTCAACTCTTTGGGAATATCACGGACTTCCGAATAGGCACAATGTCTGTCAGTGATCATTAGCCGCAATAATTTAGCCTTAACTTCCAGGGGGCCGCGACAACCTCACCAGCAATAAATTTAGGTTGCTCGCTGACGATGGCACAGAAAAGAATAAAATGCAACACGACAAACCTGGAATGTTTCACAACGGACGCAAGAAGCCGATGGGAAAAGATCATCACAAATCAGCCCGATCAGTTAAGCGCCTGGGAGCATTTCACGAGCAGCCTCGGACAGGCACACACCATGAAACCAAAGAGCCACATAAACCAGGAACATAGAAACAGCAACATACAGATAAAGCTGTCGGAATCAACCGGAAACCGCTACAAGACCACAAAGCAAAAAGCCAACATTAAGCACCTGAAAAGAAACATCAACAAACTACTGCGGAAACTACATCGAGACGGACCTAACACCACAATACAAAAGGAACTGCAAAAATTAAAACAGAGTAAAAAAAGAATAATATGGCACGAAAAAAGGGAAGCAGAGGATGAGTTATGGGCCAGACTTCTCCATGATGCAAAAGGAATCAACACAAGCGGAAGATTCTGGAAGACAGTCAACAAACTCCAGTATTCTAGAAGCACTAGCATTGACTCCTACTTAACTGAGGATGCCTGGTCCAACTACCTTCAGGCCCATTTCAACACAGCAAAAGAGACGGCAACAATCAGCCGACCAGAGAAGGGCAGCAAAACTCAAGCTGGGCCTCCAAAACAGGTCATTACTTCATTAAACCCTACCGAAAAACAAATTATAAGCAGGATCGTTAAAGGAAAAGCGGAGGGAGCGCCAGGCCCCAACGGGATAGCGCCAATTCTCTACAAACAAAACCCGGAATACTGGGCTACGGCCTTACTACCTCTTTACAAACAGGTAATAGACACCACAACAATCCCAGCGTCGTGGAGAGGCTCGATATTAGCACCAATTCACAAAAAAGGCGACGTAAAGGACCCCAAAAATTACAGACTTATAGCCTTAATTGATAACGAGGCCAAATACTATGCCGGTCTTCTACTAGAAGAGCTCACGGAATGGTCGGAAGCAAATGCAGTAATTCCCATTACCCAGACAGGATTCCGAAAAGAACTGGGCACATCAACAAACATTCTGGCCCTCTCACTCCTCATCGACGCCTCGAAGACAGCCAATCTGCCCTTGTACGTATGTTTTATTGACTTCGCCGCAGCGTTTGACAACATCAACAGGAATTTACTATGGTCAAAGCTGGAAGACAGGAACATTCCATCGGGGCTACTAACACAGCTGATCTTATTACATACGGGCACTTGGGTCCAAGTCAAGTTAGGAACAGGAGACCTCCTATCAAGGAAAATACAAACCACAAAAGGCCTAAAACAAGGGTGCGTGCTGGCGCCAACATTATTTAACATCTTTATGTCTGACCTTGCACAGCAGCTGGATGAAAGCAACTCTCATGCTCCAAGCATAGGTAGCTTCACTCTCTCAAATTTAATGTACGCTGATGACATTGTCCTAATCAGTAGAACACCGATAGGGCTACAACATCTAATCAGCACAACCTATAATTACTCAACAGAGAACAGCCTAAGTATCAACCTCTCAAAGACCAAAACAATGAGGATAAATGCCAAAAGATCATCTGTAGGACACTGCTGGCACATGGGAGGGCACACACTTGAAAAAGCGGAGGAATACAAGTACCTCGGCGTAATTGTGGACAGCAAGGGCTCATTTCAACAGCAAAAGGAAGCAATCAAACGGAGGGGTATCAGCATAGCGATAGCACTAAGGGGCCTAAAAACGAAAGCAGCCGGCCGAAGCTTTACCCCCCTACTTCAAGTACTTCAGGCAAAATTGACACCCGCCATAACGTATGGAAGCGAATGCCTACGAGGGAGAGACGCTCAGCAATTGAATAGCACAATAGTGAAGGCGATCAGAATGATATTCAGTCTGCCCACCTACACCTCGCCGGCACAAATAAGGCTGGAATTTGGCCTAAGAAACCAAACACTGGAGCGAATAAGTGCCTATGCTAAAAGATGGCACAAAATTCAGAGAGGAGAAGCTGCTAGTCTCAACTTCTACCTATGGAAAGAGATAGAAAGAAAGAGCAACAGCACGGCCGCAAAATATTTAAACCAATCAATAAACACCTTGTGCCTACAAGAAGCCTGGAAGTGCAGCGGGTCCCATAACATCTTCAAACAGCTAGTTAACAAATCTGTCAGAGCTATCTCATTGACAGAGGACAAAGCAAGCCTAGCCAATCACGCGCACGGCTGGATGGTCATTAAAAGCTATACAAGCAGCCTCAACCAAAGCTACCTAGGAGCTGGGTTCACTATGAGCATCAAGGAGAAGTTCTTACATCTACGGCTGGGCCTACTCCCATCACAAAAACACCTCCCTCCATGGAAAAGGCCCACAGCAACAATCAACTGCAGAATATGCGGGAACGCAAAAGAAGACATTCAACATCTAATTTGCACCTGCAAAGGCCTGGTCACAGAGCGCAGGCTACACTTAAAAGTGCCCTTTAATAAACTGGCCATAAGAACATGCCGGCAAGCGGTCATGGCTTGCTTTGATGGAAAACACATCCAATTAGCATGCCATTTTGTTAAATTTCTAGAGAAAGTAGAAAAGAAACAGGAAAGCCAGATGGCAGACACCAGCTGCAGTAAAAATCAAGAAGCAAATTAAAGGGGCACTGAACAGTGAGCCAAGCCGCACGTTACAACGATGCTTAAAACCCAGGGGCAATGCCTTTTACACTGTCATCGCAGGAATACAAGGGACCAATGCTGCCGTAAGGGTTACACGGTGTGAAAGCAGTATACATTTTAGTAGCAAGGACTTTCTACAGCACGAAACTATTGTCATCGTGTACTCGCTTTCTCCAAGGGACTCACGGATGTTAACTCACGTTTTGTGGAAAATTTGTATAAATTTCTGTAGCAATGACTATTAACATCATGAACCTATAGTCATTTTTATACTTTTTATAATTTTATTTTTCCCATGTATTAATATTTGCAATGGTTTTAATTAACTGAGCAATAAAGATTACTTACTACCAGGTCATTCTCCCCAAGATGGAGGATTAACATGTCAGGGCCACCTCTGTCATACCTGATCTTTGCCAATAGAGGAAACAGATTCTCCCAGCGCATGCCCCCTTTACCGCACCAGTAAAGTTCGTGTCCAGCGCTGGGGATGCCCAAATTCCTTCTATAGATTTGATGGTCAGCAAAAATCGCGGCCCACTTCACAAATGAATGTCCTACGATCCAAATTTGTTTTTTGGCAGTACGCAAACCCCGAATGTCACCTGGATGAAAGAAAAACATTCTATTAACAAAACTCAAACAACCATATAAACTTATGCTTACAACTCATGACTTTGATTGTTGTCTATGGGTTTTTTTTGTTTTTTTTTATTTCTTCACATAACGGGCACAGTAGTTTGAACTCCATCTTCCTATCCTCCTGTTCACACTCCAACCCAGCCCCAAACAAGCTGCTTCGGATGCCGCCCCTATACGAAAGGAATGCGTTGCATATTGCATTGGATTTAAACCTAATAATAAAAGTGTGCGTCTCATGACCACCAGCAGCTGGTGGCTCGAAAGCTTTTCACCTGACTCATGAACAAAAATCGGCCCACCCAGAAAACCTTTAAAAGACTGAAAATCCCTCCACTCTTTTACTGGACAACAACCTTGTATTTGTGTCACATTTAGTTGTATCCACACTCCTTGCCCCATCTGATCCGTTTTTGATTTGCGTAACCATATTTTTAACATGTCACCCTCCAAGTAAACATCTTTGCTGCATAGCCCGCATTCCTTCTTCAAACCTAACAGTTCTGAAACTCTAAATGCTCCAAAGAAAAGCCATATCATTACTAATCTAAAAAGCCTAATCTCATGAAAATTGTAACAAGACTGAGGTAACGACCTCAGAAATTGCTGTAGCAAATCAAAAGTTATTGGTGCTCTTGTGTGTGAACTTGCAGCCTTCTCCCTCTGCAAACCTTTCAAAACTCTTTTCACCAATACATTGTTATTCGGATCCAGACCCCAATACAATTGACCGTAGAAAGAAATCCCCGCTAACTTTCCTGCTATGGTGTTCTGCGAAAGTCCTTTATCAATTAATGTTAAAATGAAGTCAAGTATTAGTGGGATACACATCTCTTCTCTTTTTACAATGTCGAAAGTCGTGACATAACTTAGAAATTCCTGCCATGCCAGCATATAACTCCGTTGGGTGGATGACGCTATTGAGTTCTCCACCAGCTGTAGGATCCTCAGTCCCCTAGAGCCCAGACGCTGTGAGGCACCAGTGTTTTCTTGACTGCTGCTCCCAGAGCCAGCCCACGAAATCTGTCCCACTGGAAACGAGAGAGTGCATCAGCGATTGTGTTATTGATACCTGGAATGTCTGTTGCCCTGAAAACAATGTTCAGACGCAGACTCAACAACATGAAAGCCCTCAAAAGACCTAGCACTCTTCTGTCTCTTGCTTTCTGCCTATTTAGCAAGTGAACTACTGACATGTTATCTACGTGGAAAAGGATCGTTCTGTTACCAAGCTCGTGGCCCCGTACCTGCAAAGCTACCAAAAGGGGGAAAAGCTCCAGAAACGCTATGCTACGGCCCTGTGAAATCCACACCTCTGGCCACACCTCGGCGCACCAGCGCCCATCCCAAAAAATGCCAAATCCATTCAAACCTGACGCATCTCAATAAAGTTGCACCTGCCATTTCATGCCTTCTTCAATGAAAAATAGTGACACTCCATTAAACTCCTCCAGAAACAATAACCAAATTCTCAAATCCTCCTTTATATTTCTGGTTAGCCTGATTCTATGGTGCGGCAGAGTTGCTCCTGACATGGCCATGCCTAACAACCTGCAGAAAGTCCTGCCTGCCCTCACCACTCTGCACGCAAAATTCAAATATCCTAATAGCTTTTGCACTTGCCTCAGTTGTAATTTGTCTGCCTGTAGTGCCTCTTGAACACATGACTTAATCTCTTCCAATATCTTCTTAGAAAGTCTTGCCACCATCACCACAGTATCTATTTCTGTTCCCAGAAACGTAATCTGTGTACTTGGGCCCTCCGTCCTGTCTTGTGCCAAAGGCTCCCCAAATGTGTCGGCCATGTTCTGAAAAAATTGTAAAGCTCTCTCACACTGTCTGGACTGCGTTTGACCCATGAATAAAAAATCATCGAGGTAATGACACACCTTGCCTTCACTAAAACCTTGCTGAAAAACCCACTGTAAAAATGAGCTGAATAACTCAAAGAGAGCACAGGATACTGCACACCCCATTGGTAAAACTTTGTCAAAATAAAAATAGCCATTCAACTGCCTGCCCAGGAGCTCAAAATCCATGGGGTGAATCGGGATCAAACGAAAAGCAGACTGAATGTCGCATTTGGCTAATTCCGCATGATCTCCTAAACATTTCACCATTTTTAAAGCCTCATCAACTGTGGTGTAAGAGACCGCCGTGTCCTCAACTGCAATGAAATCATTGATTGACCTACCCTCCGGCCATGAAAGGTGCTGTATCATGCGAAATTCGCCTGAAGACTTCTTGGGAATGACCCCTAATGGTGACACAATAAAATGAACAAAAGGCATCTCCTCGAAAGGGCCAGCCACTCTGCCTAAACGCACTTCCTCTTCCAGTTTTTTGCACACTACCCGGGAAGTCCTTTGCAGACCTTAAATTCTCTGCCCCACGCCTGCATCTGGGGCCCTGGCAACCAATTCTGAATCCATCCCTAAACCCCCAATACATTTTGGCAGCCGCCTCCCTGTCCAGGTACCTGTCTAACCAAGGGACAAACAATTTCCATTTAATTGGGGTAAAAGCCTTTTGGTATAGGAGGGAGTGGAGTTCCCCTCCCTCTTGCTGCCTGACCTTGTTCTTGTGGTTTATGTTCAACTGTGTCTGATGTTGGTGTAAGGCACTGAAAGAGCATGTGTCCACAATGGGAACATTCATGTTTAAACCTACAGTATGGCCTGTTACAATAACCTCTGTTGTAGTTCCAACATGAGCCCATGCCACTTGGATGTCCCCTTGCAACCGACCCCGCCCCTCCCTGGGCGGCGCGCCCTGGAAAGGGCCGTTAGGCTACCGGCAAGCCACTAGCTGTATGTGTAGTTTCTGTAAGTTGAGATGATGACATCCATTGTAACCATAATTCCGTATCTATGTCCCCCCATGGTTTATCAGGATTCATACTCATCCTGGCCCTGAACTCCTCGTCATAGTTCAGCCAGGAAAAACCACCAAAATGCATGTGTGCCTTCCGTACCACATCCATGTATTTGAAAAGTGAAACTGCCCTCTCCGGATATTTCTCACAGTAAATGCTAGAAAAAATTAAAAAGGCCGATGACCAATTATCTATATTTCTAGGCACTCTAGGGCGTCTTGCCAGTTCCATCTCCTCCTCTTTAGACCCCTCTCTCGCTTGCACATCTCGATGCAGCAAACGAAAAACGTCTACATAATCATGCTGCCATATCTTTTGTTTCGTCTTTTGTGACAAATGTGTGCCTGGCGGCATCGACATGCCCATATACGGTAACCTGCCTGGCACGGATGATCTATCTTCCGTGCCTTCGTGGCTAATACTGTGTACTGTCTTACCACCCTTCTCACCTGCCTGTGAAGTCGCCACTTGACTGTGTACCGAGACACCCTGCTCCTGGACCTTTTTTACTAGCAACCTGTGAAACGACATCCCATGCCCCCCACCAACGCGGCTTACCCTTTGGAAGCTGCTCTTCACGTCGTCTCAAATCTTCTTGAGATATCCGCTCGAGATTCTCCTTCTGCAGTCTAGAGTCTGCCTCTTCATCTTGAACCTGAAATGATGGAACAGATTTTGTTGCCCACATCCCCCTCCCTTTGCCCACTGATGGAGCTGTGTGTCTTTTTTGCAAACCCATCAGTTGTTCGCCAACATTCCGCTCCTCCGAGTTTTGCAGGAAAGCCACTTTCCCTGCCCCCATAGCTTGTGGGGGGAAGATTTGCTAGCTTCCTCCGGGACACTCTCCATCTCCCACACCCCCATCATAAGTTGCCCAATTAAAAACAGGCCCTCGCTCCAAAGGCCTGTCCGCCTGTTGTGAATCCGCAAAAAATTCCACGTTAAAATCACCCTGGTCAGTGGCCGCCCTGTCCGTCGCAAAGTCTCTGCCATGCGCTCTCCTATTTCCTGTCTGAGTCCTGCTCTGAACCTGCTCCACTACGGAACAACCTGACACCCTATCAGCCTCTTCCGCTAGAGGCACCCTGCTGCTTGTAGCCCCTAATCTCCCTTTGTTCCGCTGCGTGTCCGAAGGGGTGGAATGTTCTACCCACACCCATTGGCCTTCTAAACTAGCGCCCAAATCTTGCTCCTCAGGCCCAAAACCTATTGGTGCCTGGCGCGCAGCCGGGAAAATGTACTCGCGGTTAAATCTGGTATGCTCCAAACCATTGTCATACATGTAATGAATAAAATCATCCTGGCATTGTTCTGGCAGGCCAACCGCCCTCCTCTGGGAACTATCCTCCAAAACCTGCGCCTGCAGCCCCTCCTGACCGAGTGTGTGTCTGTCTGTAAAATCTTCTGCAGTATTTTCCACGATGCTGAAAGACCCACCTGCCTCCTCATGATGTTGCATGGCCCCTAACTCCTCTTCACTGCCACTGGAATAATCCACTAAAGGCTGAGGATGTGACTGCTGCGCTTATCCACTCCCTTTGCTGCATTGCCCTCTAAACCTTGAGGCACACTGAATAGAGGCACAGGCCTGGCCCATGTCTGCCGCCCTGAGGCTGCTCTTGTTGACCTGCCCCTTCCACCTGCTAGACACGGGGACCTGAGCCGGGCCCGCCCACTGCTAACCCCTCCCTCGAACCCGGGGGCATAGCCAACTCACCCAGCCGCCAGACGAAACAGCCAGACCCTCCTAGCACTGTTGGGGTGATGGAGCGTGAAGACTGTCCCCTCCACAGAGCCAATTGCCGAGCGTGCCCCACAGACTGGCGTGCACCTCTGGCCGAGCGCGCTCTCTTTGTGCCTTTTCGCACTGCCGCCAGCTGCCTGCACGCCTCAATGGCCCTCCTCACACCATTCGCCACCTGTCTCCTCGGTGGCCTGAGAGGGGGCTCTGCTGCACCGTCGACTACGACCGCTAATAGGTCGCTTCTTCCCGCTGCCGCTATGATGCGGAGCGCCTCCTGCAGTGCCTCCTTCGACACTATGTCCAAAGCGGTAAGCGGCAATATTAAATAAAAAGGTGTGAAAGTTTCTTTTACCTAACTGCCCAGCCTCACCTAAAACGCTCCTGCCTCCTAAGACTGGAACCTAAAATGGCGCCTCTCCTCTATCTGACGCCTACGCAGCTAAATATGCGCGCGCTGACCTACTCTATCGCGTCATCGCTCTGGGTCGGTCCACCCGGGCGAAAATCCGCGGGGGGAGACTGCTTCGCTCCGCTCCCCCCGAGGATCGCAATGTCCTTCTATTTAATTAGTTATATTATTAATAATAATAATAATAATAATCCACATTTGTAAAGCGCACAATAACCCGTAAGGGTCTCTAGGCGCTGGGGGCCGTCGGGAAGATTAAGCAAGCTATTGCCCAGAGTCACATGGTGCTGGGCTAACCTGCCGCCGGAGCCGGGGATCGAACCCTGATCCCCAGATTCCAGCGTCAGTCGCCCTGGCCACGACGCCATACCTCTCCCACCTCTCCCTCTCCCAATTAGTTCAGTAGAAAACTTTACTCTTAGGGATAGATTTAGGAGCCTGTCACGTAGTGCAGATCAGCAAGTCACCCCGCTGCGCTCCATGCACGACAGGAAAAGGCCAGGAATGCACGGTACATAAAAAGTGGATATCAGGCATTCCGGCCTTTCCCCCTGCGCTCGCGCCCTTTTAACAGGCTAGGTGCAAAGACGCCTCCGTTGTATGCAGGGTTGTTTTTGTGCAGGAAAGGGAACCTTCATGCAAAATAAACAATCCTGAGAGGTATATTCCTCTTTCTAAGTGCACTGCTCACTTGTGCAGATTGCAGCACACAGAGAAAGAGGAAGTAACGAGGAGAAATAAAGAAATGCATCGAAATCCATGGGAACACCCAGGCGATGTCCATGGAACGCCTTCCCAGGGTGGAGTAAGGCAGAGCAGCGATTTTCACAGTGTTGCTTTACTCCGGATTTATGGAGCCGCTCAAGGCCACTCAGAGCCACTCAGAGCCACTCAGAGCCACGCAGAGCCACTCAGAGCCACGCAGAGCCACGCAGAGCTAAGCAGAGCCACTCAGAGCCACTCAGAGCCACTCAGGGCCACTCAGAGCCACTCAGAGCCACTCAGGGCCACGCAGAGCCACTCAGAGCCACGCAGAGCTAAGCAGAGCCACTCATAGCCACTCAGAGCCACTCAGGGCCACTCAGAGCGGCCTAATATGGCTTCATAAAACTCACTTGAGGTTTGTGTCAAACATGAACGTAGGTCATAAATATGCCCTGAGTATTTTAGTAGGAAAATAGCAGGTGGAAATAGCATTGATATGAGTTATTTGCTTGTAGCTTTAATTGCAAAGAGACATTAAGTCACGTGTAACCATTGCTGTAAAGTAGCATCCTAGGAAATTATTGATTCGACTTAGCAGATTTACGGATAGAACCACAAGCCTGAGTTATGTAGCTGCACCTGTCCTAGACATTGATACTCATTGTATGAACAAGAAAGGGGGAGGATTGCATCTGAGGGCATAAGGTATTGTAAGTTTCTATTGTGCCAGTGGGCAGGGGTGGCTAGGAAGTGATGCAGTCTAGAAAAAGACTTGCAACAAAGCATGGCTCCCTCCTCACCACTCCAGCACCATGAGAACCGTAAGTAGTAATATTGGACTGCGAGTGAAGAGAAGAAGATGGTGGTGATCTAGGGTTGCATTGAAGAACTGGCTGCTATTCAACTATTGAACTCGCTTTGCTTTCTTCTGCTTGTGAGTGTCCTGACACTGTAGAAACCTAAAGAGAAGCTGAAAAGAAGACCTCCCTTCAAGTGTCTTGGTAATATTTGGTTTAACCTCAAAATGGCCTAACTCCAGAGTACTGTCTCTTGTAAAAGAAGCCCATTGGTCATTGCCGGACATTTACTCACGAGGACAGGGTCGCTGACATGCCTTGATTGCCATCAGAGGTCAATAGAGCACTTCTGCTCCCAGAAACCAGCCGTCTGTAAAATCCCTCTTAGACTGAATCTTAGTCTTCGGCCCCGGTACAATGCCCGCTGCCTTATGGATGGGGCATGCTGCACAAATACCATATACATACATGCAATGTAATGTTTGTGGGTTTCTATCTGAAAAGGGTAGCGGGCCTATGAGGGTTACTTTGCTGAAGGTAATGTATCACCTGACACCATTACCATGGCACGCACCGAGGCTCTGATGTGGCTACCTTTATACTCCTCCATATCCTCAACATTTTAAGAGTATGGCCACTGCAAAGGTGGGCACACACCTAAAGGTAGAGAAAAAGAAGAAAAAACATATCTTTTAATCATATGTTGAAGTGTCCATATTGTCACATCCCACACATTCAACCTGTTTCTGCACCTCTGAAGGTCTTATTGGGGTCCAGTGCTTCCTGTAAGACCTTAATCACACCCTGGTGTACATCACTACAACTACCAGTGTTAGGAGAAGGACCAGCTTCCACGGGAGCGAAGAAGAATCCCTCCACCTCCAGGACACAGAAGCAAGAATGCGATATATATAACACACTCCTGTCTACTGTCCCCTAAAAGTATGAGGGAATTTACCCAAGGAGTGTCCACCACTCTCCTCATACGAGGGGTCAACGAATAACAGAAGGCGTCTCAGGGGATGGTCCAGGCTAGGAAACAAAACCAAGTCATAAACAGTAACAATCCCACCGTTCTCTGATTATACAGAAGAAAACATTGACATGTGTGATTAATTCCAATTGATCTTACCCCAACTGTAGGTCGGGCGTGCTTCAACGATGAGTTCAGAAATCAGGAGAAGTCAGGAGGTCTCGGAACAAGCAAGGATAAGTAGAACTCACAAAGGACTCACCACACCTCAGACACAAACCAAATGAATGAAGGGAGTGAGGAGCACCGACCGGCTGCAAGTGGGCAAGTACAGCGGAGCAGTACAACCACACATCAGACATGAACAAAATACTGAATACGGGGAGTGAGGAGCACCGACCGGCTGCAAGGGGGCTACTGCAGCGGAGCAGTATTCACTCAGGAGGCGAGACACCTGGCCCCTAGGGAGAACCAGGGCAGAGAACCAGGGCGGAGCGCTAACTCTCAAAAGGGTCACAAAGAATAAAAAATGAAAAGGATAGGATTCAGCCACAAAGCGGGGAGTGAATGAAGGCAACGAGCAGCATACGCTCGCAAAATGCGTGAGCTTTGGTAGAGGCGTCGCATACACTTGCTAGCGGAAAACGGAGAAATGCCGAAGACCGTCAGTCATTCATACAGAGCACTCTCAGGGCTGAACTCACACGGGGCAAGGTGGCAGCAACAGGATTAGGCGAAGGAAACCTCCTAAAACAACCGGAGGGTCCAAAAGACGCCAGCAAGACACGAGCAGGAACCAGGAAGTGGAGAGGGGGCGTGGTCACGGGGAAGTAAGCCAAGCAACGGCTACTGTCTGCCGCCCCTCCTTATTCTCGTTAGGGAGCGTCCACAAATGTTCCAGCTCCCAGGTTGAGGGATAGGGGAGAAATATCGGACCCATATTAATCACACAAGTCAAGGCTTCTAAACCCTTACAACCAGTTAAAATCCGAAAGGTATATTTGCTTACTGCCTGCTCTCTGAGGCCAGAATCAAACTACTAAAAACAGCAATCGTGAAGCACTTCAGCCTGGGGTTTCTGTAGTAATTGAAGTAGGGAGGCGGATACCAGTGAAAAAATGGTTAAAAGGTATTTATTCAAAGCTACAGAGAAGAACTGGTGTTCCCATCAGAAAGCCAGGGAGCTAACTGACAAGCCAGAATCTAGACAGTCCAAAGCACAATATGACATCAGCAATTGTAGAATGTACATCTTAAAGAGATACAATGAAATACAAGTAAAGGAAATACAACATATCCTCTTCCCTTCCCATGAGAAAAAAAAAAAAAAAAAAACTATGCCCATGCCCACTGCTACACGGAACAACACTCACTCACAAACAAAATCTTGCAAGTACCTCGGTGGTCTCCTTTCCCTCTGCTCCCTACCGACTTCTACTCCACTTCCGCCACCCTCTCTCGATTCCAACCCACGGTTAGACTGAGAAAAACCAACCCCCTTTACCGCTTTCTTGTACAGAGCCACCCGCCTCAAATTCCAATGCTCCCTATTAAACAAGGTCACAAACCTCTTATGCACAGCCTTGACCTTAAACGGGCCCCTGAACTTAGTTAACCCAACACCAACACGTCCTGGTTTCACTTTCACCCAATCATTCACCGCAAAACTACTCCTACTCACCACCTCCCCATCATCCTCTTTCTTCTCTCAAACACCAGAACTCAAACACTCCTTCATCCATGCCGCAACAAGTTTGGTACCAGCCAAACGCCCCCTCATTACACAAAAAGGGATCATCCCAGTCACACCATTCTCAGTGGTTCTATAGGCCCAAACTAAATGATTAACCAACTCGCTCACATTCTCCCTAGATGACAGGGCCATCTGGATAGCGCCCTTAACCATACGGTTCGCCCTCTCAACCATGCCATTACCCTGTGGGTTGTACAACGACGTCCTTGAATGCACAATCCCACATTTCTCCAAGAAACTGACCATCTCCACTGAAGTTAATTGCGTCCCATTATCAGTGATGATCTTCATAGGAAATCCTTCCTCCCTGAAAATGTCCTTCAACAAATCAATCGTGCATCTGGTAGTGATCTCCTTCGTAAACTTGACTACCAACCATTTTGATGAAACGTCCACAACCACCAAACCAAACCTCATATCATGGCTCAGTTGATAAAAAGGACCAATGAAATCAAGGCATATAGTATGCCACGGTACTCCTGGGTCTTCAATTGTTCCACATCCACTCTCAACACCGACCATAAGCCTCTTCTCACTCTCCAAACAATCCGTACATCTCTCCACCCACTCAGAGATCTCCCGATTCATACTTGGCCACCAGAAATGCTCCCTCACTCTCCTCTTAGTAAGAGACTGCCCCAGGTGACCTTCGTGAGCTATCTTGAATAGAGTGAACCTCACCTCCTGTGGAGGAATAAATTTGTCTTCTTTTAAGATGATGAAACCTTCCTTGTCCAAAATCGACAAATGTTCCAAAACCTTCAGATATGGGCCAAGAGCAGGAGATAAACAACTCTCTCTCCTTGAACCTTTCACAATCATTTCCTTCACCTCTCTCAGTACCACATCATTCTCCATACAACTATTCCACCAACACCTACTCACTGCCCCTGCACACATATCCACCACTTCATCCACAGCCGCCCCAGACCCCTCAGAATTGAGTGATTCCACCCCCAACTTATCTACCATCTCCCAAGGTAGCGGAAGTCTAGAAAGACCATCAGCTTGGCTATTCCTCCATCCAGGAATGTACTCCACACAATATAAATACTCCTGAATCTTCGCAGCCAGTCTAGCTAACCTCGCTGATCCCTTCCCAGCCCCACCAGGTGACAAAATGTTTACCAATGGCTTGTGGTCTGTCAACAACCTAAACTTGAACCCCCACAAATACATCCTATAGTACTCACAACCCCATGCTGCAGCTAGAGTCTCCCGCTCGATTATAGAATAATTCCTCTCTGCAGCTGTGAGAGTTCTCGACACAAAGGCAACTGTCTTTATTCCAGAATCATGCATTTGAGCTAACACCGCACCAATCCCCACTGCGCTCGCATCCACTGTCAAAACAGACTTGCGTTTGGTATCAAAAGGTGTTAATATACCAGCCTCACATATTTCTTTCTAGATCTTCTGAAAGCAATCTTCCTGCTCTGCATCCCACACAAACTTGCATCCCTTCCTCAATAGCACCTTGATTTTCTCCGTCTTCCCTGCAAATTTCCTTACAAATTTCGCATAGTACTCTATGAGACTGAGGAAAGACCTCAACTGGTCCTTATCACATGGAGCCGGTGCACTTCTAATGGACTCCAATAGATCCCTCTTCGGTCTCACCCCATTTACAGACAACGTATAACCAAGGTACTCCACCTCCTCCACCGCAAACCTACACTTCTCTTTCTTCAACGTCAACCCCGCTTGTTCCATCTTCTCCAAAACAGCCTTCAAAATTACATTGTGTTCTTCCACAGTCTCCCCAAAAATCAAAACATCGTCTTGAAAATATACCACATTGCTCACCCCCTTCAATACTGCACCCATCATTCGTTGAAATACCCCTGCCGCAGATGCAAGCCCAAAGGGCATGCGTGTGAACTGATAGATTCCCTCAGTTGTTATAAAAGCAGTCAGTGCCTTGGAGTCTTGGTGCAATTTAATTTGGTGATATGCACTACGGAGGTCGAGCTTCGAAAAATACCTCCCACCCTTCAGCGACAACACCAACTCATTGATATTCGGAAGTGGGAAGTTGTCTACCACAATGTTTTGATTCAAGGTGCGAAGGTCCACACAAAATCTGAATTTGCCGTCAGATTTGGTCGTGATGACGACCGGCGAAATCCATGGTGATGTCTCGATCTGCTCTATCACCCCTTGATCCAACATCTCTTTCAGCATCTTCTTAACCTCCTCTCGTGCAATAAACGGAACCTTCCTTCCTGAAGGAACCTTCCTTCCTGACTCATTGTCAGTGAAATTGCTCTCCCACCCTCGCAGCTCCGTCATTAAGTGAGGTGCCCCTGCCCCTGCACTCTTGAGTGTTGGTGATCGAGGCCCTCCTCCACCCGCAGGTTTCACTGCGCCTCATCCCTGGTGGTCCAGTGGACCTCTGTCTCCTTTCTTTCTTTCTGCTCCTTCACTCGTTTTTCTCCCCTTTCTATCTTTCACCTTTCTGCACCTCTGCTCTTTTGCGCCTTATTTCTGCCCATTTCCCTTTCTCTCCCTCTGCTCCTTCACTCGTTTTCACTCGTTTTTTTTTCCCCTTTCTGCACCTCTGCTCTTTTGTGCCTTATTTCTGCCCATTTTCCCTTTCTCTCCCTCTGCTCCTTCACTCGTTTTTAATCGTTTTTTACCCTTTCTATCTTTCACCTTTCTGCTCTTTTCTGCATCTCTGCTCTTTTGTGCCTTATTTCTGCTTATTTTCCCTTTTTTCTTTATCCCTTCTTTCCTCCCTTTACCTTTCCCCGCCGCTGCTGCCCCCGCGGCCCCTCCCCCCCCCCCAGAACGACCGGCCCAATCCAGCTCCCCTCCCCGCTCCCGCCTCCCAGCTGTCCAGCCCTCCCCGACCCCTACTTAATGGCGGCCACTGCGGGGACAGGCGAGCAAGACCACTGACTCATTGTCAGTGAAATTGCTCTCCCACCCTCGCAGCTCCGTCATTAAGTGAGGTGCCCCTGCCCCTGCACTCTTCAGTGTTGGTGATCGAGGCCCTCCTCCACCCGCAGGTTTCCCTGCGCCTCATCCCTGGAGGTCCAGTGGACCTCTGTCTCCTTTCTTTCTTTCTGCTCCTTCACTCGTTTTTCTCCCCTTTCTATCTTTCACCTTTCTGCACCTCTGCTCTTTTGCGCCTTATTTCTGCCCATTTCCCTTTCTCTCCCTCTGCTCCTTCACTCGTTTTCACTCGTTTTTTTTTTTTCCCCTTTCTATCTTTCACCTTTCTGCACCTCTGCTCTTTTGTGCCTTATTTCTGCCCATTTTCCCTTTCTCTCCCTCTGCTCCTTCACTCGTTTTCACTCGTTTTTTTTACCCTTTCTATCTTTCACCTTTCTGCTCTGTTCTGCATCTCTGCTCTTTTGTGCCTTATTTCTGCTTATTTTCCCTTTTTTCTTTATCCCTTCTTTCCTCCCTTTACCTTTCCCCGCCGCTGCTGCCCCCGCGGCCCCTCCCCCCCCAGCACGACCGGCCCAATCCAGCTCCCCTCCCCGCTCCCGCCTCCCAGCTGTCCAGCCCTCCCCGACCCCTACTTAATGGCGGCCAATGCGCGGCCGTGCAGCGGCCGCGGGCTGCGGGCGCGCCGCTGGTGCACCGAAGGCGCGTCAAAGGCAAGCACGTCTGCGCCCGTCTGCGACCCGTCCGCGACCAGCACCAAGAACCCTGGACCTCCGCCCCGCCAACGCTACGACCCAGCAGCACTCCACGCACTCAACCCAGGCTGCAACAACAACTGCAAGCTAGCATCACCAGCCGACACCCATGGACCCTTCAGCTGTCACCGCTGCCGGCACACCTGCAGCACCGCCAAGAACACGGATCCAGCACAACCCGCCCACAAGAACACAACCGAACCGAAGACCCTGCAATGCATCCTCCTCAACGTCCGATCCCTCCACAAACACGCCACAGAAATCTGGGACCTCCTCGACAGCACAACCCCAGACGTAGCATTCTTCACCGAGACCTGGACCAACACCACCTCGGGACCGGACATCGCCATCGCCATCCCCCAAGGATACAAGATCTCCAGGAAAGACCGCCCCATCCACCCAGGAGGAGGAATCGCCATTGTCCACAAATCCAGCCTACGCCTGAGCACACTCCCTGACGAGTCCACAGAACTGATGGAACACCTTCACTTCAAGATACTGGCCAGCCCCACCGCCGCCCTCTGAGGAACCCTCATCTACCGACCCCCCGGACCCCGCGGACCCTTCGCCAACTCCATCACGGACATTATCTCCCCGCAGGCCATCGCATCCACCAACTACACCCTGCTGGGAGACCTCAACTTCCACCTCGACAATCAACTGGACCCCAACACCACATCCCTCCTGGACAACCTCCACAACATTGGACTCCGCCAGATCGTGACCGAGCCCACGCACTCAGCAGGACACACCCTCGATCCCCTCTTCACTACAGGAAACTCCATCACCTTCAGCCACACCACCGAACTCCCATGGGCCGACCATCGTTGCGTCCACTTCACCTTCAGAACACCCACCATCCACAGACACCAGCACCTGCTTCCACAAAGAAACTGGACCAAAATCACCGATGACCAGCTCACCTCCTCACTCAACAACTCCACCGCAACCATCGCGCAAAACGACGACCCCAACACCGCAGCCCGAACCCTGCATAGATGGATCTCGGACAGCACCAACACCATAGCCCCCCTCAAGAAAAACAACAATACCCGTGCCAAGAAAGCCAGATGGTTTACCACCGAACTTCGAGAGTCCAGGCGTACATGCCGCCGCCTCGAAAAGGCCTGGAGAAACACCAAATCCACAGAAGCCCACAACAACTTCAGAGCCGCCACCAACGCCCACCATCAACTCATCAGAGAAACGAGGAAAAAAGCGATTGAAGACAGAATCTCCACCCACGCACACAACAGCAAGGAACTCTTCAGCATCATCAAGGAGTTCGCCCAACCCACCAGCGAGTCTACCGACATCCCTCCCTCACAAGACCTCTGCGACAAACTCAGCATCTTTTTCCACCACAAAATCAAGAGCATCTACGACAACTTCGACGAAGACAACCAACACACTGAACCCTCACCAACCACCCCCGACACCCGGAAACCAACGATTGATGACTGGACAGCCCTCACCACCGAAGACACACTGAAGACAATGAAGTCAATCCACTCAGGGGCCCCCACGGACCCCTGCCCCCACCACATCTTCAACAGAGCCGCCAACACCATCGCACCCATGCTCCGCCAAACCATCAACCGCTCCCTGGCGACCGCCTCATTCCCCGACGACTGGAAACACGCCGAGGTCAACCCCCTCCTAAAGAAACCCTCAGCGGACCCCACTGACCTCAAAAACTACAGACCCATCTCCCTGCTCCCGTTCCCAGCGAAAGTCATTGAGAAAGCCATCAACAGCCAACTCGCCACATTCATTGAAGAACACAACATCCTCGACTCCTCCCAATCCGGCTTCAGAAAAAACCACAGTACGGAAACTGCCCTCCTCGCCGCAACAGACGACATCCGCACCTTACTGGACAAAGGAGAAACAGTAGCCCTCATCCTCCTCGACCTATCAGCGGCGTTCGACACAGTCTCCCACCGCACCCTAATACGCAGACTCTACGACGCAGGAATCCAGGACAAGGCCCTCGACTGGATCCGCTCCTTCCTCTCCAGCAGGACGCAGCGGGTCAGACTCCCCCCTTTCCTCTCGGACCCCACACCTATCACCTGCGGAGTCCCCCAGGGCTCCTCCCTCAGCCCGACGCTCTTCAACGTCTACATGGCTCCACTTGCCCCCATCGTCAGAACCTACGGACTCAACATCGTGTCATATGCAGACGACACCCAGCTCATCCTCTCCCTATCCAACGAGCCCAACACCGCCAGACGCAACTTTCGAGAAGGCATGGAAGCTGTCGCCAAATGGATGAAAAACAGCTGCCTACAACTAAACACCAACAAAACAGAAGTACTCATCATGGGCCCAAACCCCGACGCCTGGAGTGACACCTGGTGGCCCACCACCCTCGGAAACCCGCCAACCCCCACAGACCACGCACGCAACCTGGGAATCATCCTGGACTCCGAGTTCAAAATGGACCGCCAGATCAACTCTGTCTCATCTTCCTGCTTCCACACCCTCCGCCTCCTTCGTAAGACCTTCAAATGGATCCCCCTCGAACACCGAAAGACAGTCACTCACGCCCTGGTCACCAGCAGACTCGACTACGGCAACGCACTCTATGCCGGAATAAACAAAAACCTCATCCGCAAGCTACAGAACATCCAGAACGCCGCCGCAAGACTGGTCCTCAACCTGCCAAAACACTGCCACATCTCCCAGCACCTGCGCACACTCCACTGGCTCCCCGTCGAGGTGAGAATCACCTTTAAGATGCTCATCCACGCACACAAGGCCCTCCACGGCACCGGACCAGCATACCTGAACAGCCGACTCAAATTCCACGCACCCCAAAGGACCCTACGATCAGCCCAGCTTTCCTACGCTGTGGTCCCCCGCACCAGAAAGACCAGATCGGGAGGCCGCTCCTTCTCCTTCCTCGCGGCCAAAGCATGGAACGCCCTTCCGCTCCACCTCAGACAGACAACATCGCTCCCCATCTTCGCAAGAAACCTCAAAACCTGGCTCTTCGACAGACCCCCTCCTTGATGGAATGGAACCTGCACCCCCCCCCCACCCCTAGCGCCTTGAGACCCTTACGGGTGAGTAGTCGCGCTTTAACAAACTCCTGATTGATTGATTGATTGATTGACCCTGTGTTGCATGGGTACAGCATCATCACGCAACACAATCTTATGTACGTACCCTTTCAACTCTCCAATGTGTTCTTCAAACAAACTTGTCATCCCTTCAACTATTGACTGAGCAGTTATATTGTCTACCACCATCACCTGTTGTTCAGCTCTCGGGTTGATAATGATATGGACGTCGTACTGTTGTCCCCATCCCAAGATGGCAGGCCCTGACTTTGCTACATAAACCTTCCCTTTTGTAGAGCGACCCTTAAACAAAATTTCGCAAAGCATGTAGCCAATCAATTCTATGCTCTCTCCCTGATAACCACAAGGACTAATATCGCTGGGTAACAAGCGCACCTCTTTCCAATTTTCTAAGTACATCTCATTTGGAATTATTGTCCAAAATGACCCGGGATCGACCATTAACTCCACCTCCCTCTTATCAATAACAAACTTCGCTTTAGGTCTTTCCCTTCTACCTCGTTCATTTTGACAAGTGCCATCACCACCCAAACTTAATACCTTACTAGAACCCTCAACGTTAGCCTCACCTCTGCATATTTATTTTCTCTCTACAACTGCCACCTTCTCACTATTCACCCCTTTGCACATTCTGAAGAAATGACCTTTCCTCCCACATTTTCTACACACTTTGTCCAAAGCAAAGCATTTTTTATACTCTGAGGTATGAAACGTACTCCCACACCTATTACACATCCTTCCCTGATTTCTACTCCTCTCCCCACTAGCATACCCGGGATTAAATCTTTTCACATTTTTCTCCCCTGAATCCACAGCTTTATTATTTACAGCAGCAACCTCTTCCTGTTCTACACAAGAGACTCCATTTCCATGACCACCCTACTTTACACTATCCTTTTTCTCCATCTCCTTCATGCACGCATTCGATTCCTCCACCACCTTCGCTATATCTATAGCTGCTTGCAAGGTAGGGTTTTTCGCTGCCCATAGTTTCTCCTGCATTTTTTTGTTTCTGCACTGTACTATTAACTGGTCTCTTATCATTTCCTCTCTCATTTCTCCGAAATTGCATTTTATGGACAATTCACGCAATCTCGTTACAAACTGGTCAACAGATTCCTCTGCTCTTTGCGGTTGAGTATAAAATTTTTGTCTTGCCATAACAATGTTTACCTCTTTTGAATATTGTTTCTTCATTCGTGCCTTTGCTTCTGTGTAAACATTTGTTATCGTTCTCCCATCCTGACTCAACCCCACAGGTAAATACTTGAAAGAGTGCTGACCCTCTTTCCCAAGTGCACTTAATAGTAGAGCTTTCTTTCTATTAGCGCTAAAATCTTTCCCATCCAGCGCCTCGATGTAATTCTCAAAAATGTCTACCCACTCATCCCACTCGATGGGTGGATCTCCGCTCGTTTGTAAAAACATAGGCGGCATGATAACATTTTGATTCTCCATCACTGTTTCCTCTTCTGTTGACTTGTCTGCCCTTTCTTTTTTTTTTTTTAGATTCCCAGCACACTTCACTCAGTTCTTCATATGCTACCAGCCACTTGGTTGCACACAAAAACACAAATTCTTTGCCATTAAATGATATTGTCTCTCTCCTTTTGTTGACTCTCCTTTTTTTTTAGATGAGTAGATGCCACCACACAAAGTACAAGTTAATCCTTCCTCTTCACTGTCTGCTCTCTTTTTCCCCACTCGGCAGAGTTGAACTTCAATTCCTCTCTCGTTTCTTTCTCGGGAGAGGTTGCCTAGCAACCCGATGTTTTTTCAAAATGGCCACCACGTTTTCCTTCCTTCCTCATGTAGTTACGTCACTACCGCTTCCTGCAGTGACACTCACTAAATTCCATAGATGGCTCTGCTTCCCTCAGCGTCGTTCTCCAGGTTCGAAGAATGCACACTGCGCTGAGATTCTTAAGTGAGTCTGTTGTTTGCTCGCGCTTCACCGCTCAAGCCCCGCTTCTCCTTAACTTTTAAATAATGCTTTGATTCGCCGTGTATGCTTGCGCTCCGATTTCTCCTTTAATAACAAGAAATGCTCCTCTCACGCATTGCTTCTCACACGGTCTACACGCCGGTTAACGTTTTCTCTTTTCCTCCTTAAATCTTTAAATAAACATAGCGCCACTTCCATTTCTCTTCTGCATTTCCCTGATTTTTTTAACTGTCTTTCATGCAAATTGCAGTGTAACTTCACTGCTCTCACACGCAGAGTCTTCTTTTTTCCACTAACTCACCAGCTGTCCATGTTGGCGCATCTCACTCATTAGCTGCTGACTCTTTGTACTATGTAGTTTCCACTTCAGCTTCCTGCTTTATTTTTTTATTTTTAAGCCGATTTCTTCCTCCTCTTTTCTTCTTTATTTTCCAGCTGAGTAAACAAATAAACGTCTTGCGTGGTTCTTTTCACACCAGTGGAGTTCTCCTCCCTCTGTAGCTGTTCCGCTAGCTCATCATCGCCATGTGTAGTAATTGAAGTAGGGAGGCGGATACCAGTGTAGAAATGGTTAAAAGGTATTTATTCAAAGCTACAGAGAAGAACTGGTGTTCCCATCAGAAAGCCAGGGAGCTAACTGACAAGCCAGAATCTAGACGGTCCAAAGCACAATATGATATCAGCAATTGTAGAATGTACATCTTAAAGAGATACAATGAAATATAAGTGAAGGAAATACAACAGTTTCATCAAACAGCGCAACACACTTAAAAAAAATGACATCGCTTCGATGACTTGTAGACAAAAGCGAACACAAAAATGACTCCTGCAACAAAGTGTAAATTGTTCTAAAAGTTACCCCACAAAAGTAGTTTCTCATGAAGTCTTTGGATTTAACATTGGTTATTAAAATTTTCCAACAGAAACTCACACAATGAAATATTTGATAACAACCATGTACTCCTTGACTGTTCAATACTCTTCCCTATAGACTGCACAGCCTCTTCCTGGCATTTAAACTGAGTGTTTTTATTTGTCTTTGAAATGAAGTTAGCTGGTAGTTGGTTCATACTACCTCAGGCAGATTGCTCAAAGCGGCACCAGCAAGAATTGCCAGGGCCCTGCACACTGAGGAATGCACCTCATGAGCCCCCTCTTTCAGTGTAACACCCTTCTCTGTAACACCCTTCTTTGTAACTCCCTTCTCTGTAACACCCTTCTTTGTAACACCCTTCTCTGGTAGAAAGGGTTCCTCCCTGCCTGAAGTTAGCAAAGGAAGCAATGCTGGCCAGAGAGTAACACACTCAAAAATAATCTGCTCTCTTGTTCATATGTCTCTGTCAGCCCATAAACTTTCACCGACAGCAGGTGCAATTCTCATACAAATCTAAAGTGTAAAGGTCCATGGGCAATAAAACAAGCCTAACCCTAAGATGACATGTGAAACAATTTACAACAACATTAGTTGACATTTCTATTGAGTTCATATTCCATATTTCATAAAAAGCAGCCAGAGATAACACTCCTACAGCATACTAAGTAACAAACAATTGCAAAAAAGTTGTTTTAACTTTCATATTCGCCCCTGGGGGGCAGAGACATGTCACATGAAGTGATGTAACCCCACACATACGATCAGTCTGTCTTTCAGCTCTTCTGAAGCTAAACAGCCGCGGCCCGTGCAGGTGAGAGGGATGGGCGGTAGGGACGGGTGGGTGTGGGGGATTCCCGCAGACGGCTATGAGGGGAAAATAAATAAATAATTCATTTTCCCTCATGGTCATCTGTGGAAATCGCCCCCCCCCCACCACCCAGCTTTACTGCCCCACTGCTCTTATCTGCACGGGCCTCGGCTGCACCTAAAGCTAATTTCAGGTAGGGGACCACCTCTTTATAACCAATTAGTTGTATTTTTAGACATATCAAAACCTTTCTTGCGTCATCGACCTGGTCAATGGCACCACCATACACACTAGCAGTCAATCGAATGTTGCCTATTAAAGCACAAGTATTTTCCATTTCGATACAATAATCAATACCTATCGATCTCTCTAATTTTTCAAATTATCGAGAGGTTTTTAAATACATTTATTTTCTACCTTTTCAATGGGTCAGTGAAACGTTACTTGAGAAATAATTTCCAAATGCCAATAATGTTTTTCTTGCATTTCTGTAAATGTATGGTAAATTGTTTCAGCATGAGTCTGAGTTGAATTTGTTCTCTGTTCATTTTTAGACTGGAGACGCGCCCGGCGCTTCGCAGGTAAGTGAAGCCTGTTTTACAAAGTGATCATATGTTGGTTTTCATTGTGATGCAGCGCGCGGCTCCAGATATTCAAAACCATCACCTTATCCCAGAGAGCTATTCACACATTACTCATCAGTTGGGCCCATAACACCGCGAGTCATTCATACACACATTTACCCTGCTCCGAGGATTCGGTGAAGACCAAAGCAGAGCTGCTGGTTTATAGCGGAGTGTCTAAATCAATACTAGATGTTATACATTATATACATCTGCAGTTTTATTTCTAATACCATGGTTTGATTTTAAGAAAAACATTTAAACACACCACCATTATTTGTTAATGGATCAGCTAGTAAAAGTTAACTAAAGGACAACAAGACCAGCTTATTTCTCCATTTATTTAATTTCTATTTAGAGACATAGGGGCAGATGTATCAAGATAGCCATTTGCAAATTATAAATAGCGATATTTAAGGAATCGCTATTTAGAAATCGCAAAATGGCATGTATCAAAAAAATCGCTATTTTATAGCGATTAGTTGATCTTCCTTATTTGCGAATTCGCAATTAAGGAATAATTTCCCATTCATTCCTATGGGCCAGGAGGCCCATAGGAATGATTGTGAAGTAATTCTCAAATTGCAAATTCGCAATTTGCTAATCGCAATTTGAGAATTAATTCAAGAGTGCAGGGGTGTCTCAAAGACACCCTGCTGCACCCCTGAAATGAACATGTGTGTGCATATGGAGCACATACATGCCCTCCGGGCATGTGTGTGCGTCACATGCCACCTTAAAAAATTAAAAATTGTGCTTTTTGAAAAGATTTCGCAAATTACCATCAACAACAAGTTTTTTCTTAACCAAAATTCGCAAATTTAAATTGCTACATACATAGCAGTTAAGGAATCGCAAAAATCGAGATTCCTTAAATGCTATGACAAAATAAGGAATCGCAATTTTTTGCGATTCCTTAAATTGCGATTTTTTTGATACATTCAAAAACATGCAAAAAGGCCGTTTGCCATTCACAAAAGGCTTGATACATCTGCCCCTAAATCTCCTAGCGTGACCTTTATTTTATTAATTCTAATTGAAGTCATTGAAACATTAATAACCTAGGAAAGAAAAGTTTTTATAATTCAAAACATTCATTTATTAGCATAAAAGTTTGGAAATAAACAAAATATTATATTACCAAGGTTTCGGAACGCAGGCATCAGCATAAGGACAGAATAGTTCCCAAAGAACACCACTCTATCTCTCTCGATGTTCACCTCTCATAGGAATCCGCGCCCATTTAAAAGTTAAAGTTCAGAAAAATTTCAAAGTCCTTGCGCCATAGGAAAAAGATTTCACAGTCCGGCAGCATGTCGGGATGCAAAGATAAAATCGAAAAGCAAGCTTTTTTCATACTTCCAAACGTCCTCTTTTATACCCTTTTTCACTAACTTATCTATCTAAAAGTTTTAACTTTGGGGTATTAGACTGTCCGTGATTGGTCAATTTGAGGGGTGGATGAGCATAACCTAATCACCTTATTGTTCAATTTCCGCAGAGTAATTGTTATAATTTAGAAAATAAGGTTTATATTGTTTGTATTATTCCTCTTCCGCTTGTGTCCTCTAATTTGTTATTTGATGCCCAATTCCCACATTTCACGAAGCTGACATTCGAAAAAGTTGGCATTCATTCTATTAGGCAGGCCACACTATCCCCGACCCATTCTGCACAGGCACAGGCTGCTCGTGCTTCTTTTCGGGTTCTGTCACACATGTGCACATCATCGCAAATTCCGAGTCGCGGTCAACGTCCATTTTAGTTGTGCCACATAGGCCGCAAATGGGAACTAGTACAGAAACAAACACAAATAAAAATTAATTTTAGAAAAAAAGCCCTTCTGATTACCTCCCCCCATTCTAAGGTATCCCAATTAGTCAGTACCTAGCATTTTACGTACCACATAAGCAAGGTTTACTCAGCAATCTAAATCATTTATGCCACAATAAGACAGACAAAAAGCACATTCATGCAATTTTCAATTAGATTATGACAAATGCGCAAAGATTAAACTTGACGCATTACACAATTAGTAGATTATGATTCGCAATACATGCAATTTAGTATCCCACGTGTATTTTTGTATGTGCATTCTATTCTATGTTGTTAATTTCAAGACCACACGATTAATTCATATTACTGTTATGGAGAAGCGATTTCACAAGGGGTATACAAAAAATATTGTTTCCAACCTTGCTCCATCAACTCCCTCCTTTGGTGATTTATCACTAAATAACTCCCCAAATGTTGTATATTTTCATCTCAACATGTTTCAAATTCTTTGAAATAGTATGAGTTACACTCGAGTGTCTTCTATTTTCTTTCTATCTTGATAAAGTTTCTCTTTAAACTCTTCCATCTCAACATCACCCTTTTCTCGTTCTCTGTCTTGTTTCTCTTCAACCACTTTCTTTAAAGATCTTTTGACATTCCTTCTTTTTCTAAATTGACAACTTAATCTTAAAACTAAAATCACAATTATTATTACTGTTACTGGAATTAGTACCTTTCCTATAATGGATCTACCTATTTCATAAAACCAATTTTTAACTGCTGAAAAACTTCTCAAGAACACCATCAACCCTCCAGTGGGGTGTCCTTATGCCCCAGAAATGGCAGTGCTCTACATGGCACAATATGAAACCATGTTTGTGGAGAATAACAATCCATACATTGGAAATATCATGCAATGGTGGTGCTATATAGACGACGTCTGGCTCCTGTGGCAGGGGAGCCAGACTGAGCTGTTGGCGTTACACCAATGGATCAATACTAGACATGGGGACATTAAGTTCTCTATTGAGACAAGCACTGAGAGAATGACTTTTCTGGACGTTGAGTTGACCAGTGAAGATGGGGGATTGAAAACATCCCTATATAAAAAGGCGACGGATAAGAACACCATCCTACACCACAACAGCTATCATCCCAGAAGCTTAAAGGTAAATTTGCCGTATGGGCAAATGTTGCGAATTCGAAGAAATTGTTCTGGGATAGGTGACTATGACTATCATGCCCAGGCGTTCTGCAATGAGATGATCCACAGAGGATACCCAAGGAAACTTTTGAAGCACTCCTATAAAAGAGCACGGTTCCCGCCTCGTGAAACTCTAATGCAACCGAATGAAAAGAAGGAGTTAGACCGCTTGGTATGTGTTACCACCTTCGGGCCCGATACGCACAAGCTTAGACAAGCGGTGCTGAAAAATTGGCACCTATTGGAGGACCTGGAGTGTCCTTTCCCGCGCCCCATTTTCGCATACAAGAAGAACCGGAGCTTGGGGCAACAGATCGTAAGAGCCGATCTTCCAAAGCCCCAACCTAAACACGACCTCCGAGCCCTTTGGGATATGAAACCAATAGAAGGGCACCACAAGTGTGGTAATCGTGTTTCTTGTGGCAGCACCATTGAAGGAATTGAGTTTCAACACCAGGGAGTCAAGTGGAAGCATCTAGGGTTCTCGAATTGCAGGACTAAAAACGTAATTTATGTGATAATTTGCCCCTGCCGAAAGATCTATATCGGCAAAACAAATCAGCAGGTGAATCTTCGCATAGGACAACACAGGTCCAGAATAAAGAAGAAAATACTCACTGCCCCCATAGTCGAGCACTTTGTTGAAATGTCTCACAATGAGAACGACTTCAAATGGTCTGTGCTTTTCACAATGAATAATATAGAGCGCCCTGTAGACATTGATAAGATGCTTCTTGAGAAAGAAGCATACTTGAATCTGAAATTCAATTGTATAATGACCGGATTGAACAGTATGTCAGAGTTGTCAAGAATCTGAGGTTTGGAGTCACACTGTCAGTTTGTTTAAGCTGGGGGTACATGATGATCTTGCAATAAATAGGAAGCAAGGATATGTATTCATTCCTTGCTAGTGAGCGTGATCCATTTTTGGATTTAATTTGCACTATGCAGTGGGCTGCGTTTAAAATTACCCTCGACAATAATGTTGGTAAGAACTAGGGCCACTGATCCTTTGAATAAGCTTATGAGGTCCGCTGGTAATTGATATGGAAGTTGTAAAACCTCAACTCCCATAATGCACCTAAAGAAATTATGGACGTCTTAAGGTTTCCGAAAATGGCCGACAGTTTCAGTAACGAGCAGCAAAGGACGTAGCAGCCTAGGATTCACGGAGCGAAGTAAACCGCATCTACAGGTTCCGTGGCCATGCTAACAGAATAGCGTTTAAAGTTTGTTTACAAGCCTAGACCCACGAGTGATACATACATCGCGCTTCCCCCAACAGAGCGATTGAGAAGTTCTGTGCAATATTCGAGCTCGCGAGTGCAACGAAAGGCGAGGTCGACACATTGAGCCCCGGACGGGGCTAAATACGGGGCGGGAGGAGCCACCTCGCTTCGTTAAAGAGAACAGGTAGGACAGGTTTTCACTATATGACAAAAGGCTTTTAGAACAATGACGTAAACGTTCAAAAAAATGCGAGTCTTGACAAGACATAATTGTTTAAATAGGTGAAAGTGACCGCGGCAAGTGAACAGATGACGCAGCCCCCTTGCATTAGTCATTGGACTACATGACAGGTATGGCAGGCTTGTAGTCCACATAAAGATATTTAAAATGCTAACCAACATGTTTAATGCTGCTAAAAGCACTGTATGTGTTTCTTGTACAACTAGGATTACAAATAAGCTGACACAGAGATTCCTCCGCCCCCTCCGCACCGCCAGCCCGCGTAGACGGAGGTATAAATTCCGTAGCTAAATTCATTCACTTTTTCAGAATTGTATGAGCATTCCGCATAAAAATACAAACAACATCTTGTTGATTTTTAGATTTTATTGGACAATAAAGAGGTGCACTATCCGAGAGTGGATACAAGGATTGCATCCATTGACAGAAGCTAACAGTGGTCTTCCACAAAGAAAGATACAGGTACATACAAACTTTGTCCAAACGGTTTAGTGTAGAGAAGAGGCAAATAGGTTGTCATTAAAACTTTATGGTTTTTTAACATCCTAAACAGATGATTAACAGAGCCCTGATGAGGGTTTGGGGATTTATGACCTGAACCTGAAACGCGTCGGCAAATCTACCAAGAGCCAATCTATACATCTGGTGTCTTTAGACCAAATGACAAAAGCCCTGCTCTTGTTATGAATTAATTTGTTTGTTTTGAACAAGAAAGAAATTGTGACTATATAAATGATTTAGTGGTTTGTAAAATTGATGAACTAAAATGTGAATTGTTTGTTGGGTGTTTTTGTGATATATTGATGTTTTGTGATATATTTCTTTGATGTGATTTTTGTAATGTCTTATGTGAATTGTTTGAATAAGATTGTAAATATTTGTTATAGAGTGTTTTCGTTTCTCTATCATTGAAAAACTTCTTTGCCTGAAAAGTACATGATTAAGAGGTATAAATAAATATACCAGACCAGATTTAATTAAATTGTTTATTTGGTCCTTGTTAAAATCTTATTGGAAGTAATTTGGGACGGGGGCATTTTTGTGTGTGTATAAAATTATGTGTAGAGCAAGTCGAATTTGCATCACCATAATTCTCATAGCAACCATTTCAGTGTTTACCGTTAAAAACCCTCCAGCAGGTCTGTTGTTAAACGATCTACTGTCGTTGAAAATTTTCGAATTCTGTTTGCATTAAAGGATATACCCACTGCTGGTATCAGTGCTCCAAAAACTTCACCTATTATTTCCATCACACTTTCTCTTCTTCTACGACCTAAAGGTTTACCTATTTCATGTATTCCGTTAGTACCTCTATCTACATGGAAAATTTTAGGAAAGACCAAGCCTATGTAACAGGACCCGTACCAATAGTCTGGTAATTTATAATAAGCTTTGTCCCGCAGAGATAATAGATACCAGGAAAAACTGGGTCATTATCACATTGACTCGCTCCCCTAAACTTGTAACATACGACGATGTCACCACTTTAAAACAGACTATGTGATATAAGACTTCACTTGCCACACTTCCTCTGCCTGCAGACAGAGTGAACAGCTTCTCACACTTTTCAAGAGCCTTTTCCAGACTACATATAACACAATACCAGCTCAACAGATGTTAGTCATAAATTCTGTACCAAACAAACCAGAGGAGGAAGGGTCGGAGGGAAAAATATTTAGAGACCTACCCAGGGTGGAATCCCCTATTTAATCAATTCACTAACAAAAACACACAATTGGGGTCTTTATCAGGGGCGTCGCGCTGTTCTAAATAATCAAAAAAACACCGCTGACTAAGTAAGTGGATCTTTGCTGAGGCTATGTACCGTGTAGCTAACTCATAAACTGCCAACTTATGTAACCTATGTATTGAAATTCACTTCAAATGTCGAATAGACCCATACAGAGAAGAAATGGATGTCCATCAACGTCAGATGTAGATCATGTATTCTCATTTGGTCATCCACGTAGGAATGGTGTTGTCCCATGATCATTGAGACTGATCCATACCTAATAAGTGTCTGGGTCACATCTCTAGATGTAGTGAAGACCTTACAAGCTGTGATCGTGATGGAGTCCCGTGCAGTGCAAAATTATGTAGTGAAGTGAGTTTAAAAAAGGATATACAAAACTTTAATATCACTTGATCGCTCCCTTACTAAAACCAGGAGCAGTGCAAAGATGCAGTCTAACCATATAACTGCATATATACGGCCAACATGTTTCAGCCTCTAGGGAAACAAATCCCACAGCTTTCTTCAGGGCCACAGTCCTTAACGTTTGCTACTGCATAAAAAGTGAAAAAATATAACTAAATCAATCAAAGGATACAACTGTGTCAAACATGTTGTTCTGAGTCCTCTGTATCAAGCAGTATCGTTTGTATCTGCATTGTACAGGGAGCATACCTCACTTCTCCTGGTCCATTGCTCAGGAAAAAATGAGGCCCCGCTCTATCCGTCGTTGCCTCGTCGCTATCGTCCGAGCTCAGAGGGAGGTACGTCAAAATTCATTTATACTTTACCCTATACATTATATATCCTAGTTAACCTATAGCAACCATGCTCTGCTACCACGTAATTAAATGATGCAGCACGACTCCAGAAATTCACTATAAAACCATCACCTTATCCCAGAGACCTATCCACACATTACTCATCAGTGGGGCCCATAACTATGCGAGTCACTCATACACACATTTACCCTGCTCGGAGGATTCGGTGAAGACCAAAGACGAGTAGCGGAGTGTGTAAATCAATACTAAATTTTATACATTATATAGATCTGCAGTTTTATTTCTAATACCATGGTTTGATTATAAGAAAAACATTTAAACACACCACCATTATTTGTTAATGGATCAGCTAGTAAAAGTTAACCAAAGGACAACAAGACCAGCTTATTTCTCCATTTATTTAATTTTTATTTAGAGACTAAATCTCCTAGCATGACCTTTATTTTATTAATTCTAATTGCAGTCATTGAAACATCAATAACCTAGGAAAGAAAAGTTTTTATAAGTCAAAACATTCATTTATTAGCATAAAAGTTTGGAAATAAACAAAATATTATTTTACCAAGGTATCGGAACGCAGATATCAGCATAAGGACAGAATAGTTCCAAAAGAACACCTCTCTATCTCGCTCAATGTTCACCTCTGATAGGACTCCACACCCATTTAAAGTTAAAGTTCAGAAAAATGTCAAAGTCCTTGCATCATAGGAAAAAGTTTTCACAGTCCGGCCGCATGTCGCAGTCCAAAGGTCAAATCGAAAAGCAAGCTTTTTTCATACTTCCAAACGTCTTGTTTTATAGCTTTTTTCACTAACTTATTCATCTAAAAGTTGTAACTTTGGGGTATTATTGTTCAAATTCGGCAGAGTCATCGTTATAATTTAGAAAATAAGGTTTCTATTGTTTGTATTATTCCTCTTCCGCTTGTTTCCTCAAATTTGTTATTCGATGCCCAAATCCCACGTTTCACGATGCTGACATTCGAAAAAGCTGGCATTCATTCTATTAGGCAGGCCACACTATCCTCGACCCATTCTGCACAGGCACAGGCTGCTCGTGCTTCTTCTCGAGTTCTGTCACACATGCGCACATCATCGCAAATTCGGAGTCGCGGTCAACATCCATTTTAGTTGTGCCACATAGGCGGCAAATTGGAACTATTACAGAAACAAACACAAATAAACGTTAATTTTAGAAATAAAGCCCTTCTAGCATTTTAAGCAACACATAAGCATGGTTTACTCACCAATCTCCATCATTTATGCCACAATAAGACAGACAAAAAGCACATTCATGCAATTTTCAATTAGATTATGACAAATGCGCACAGATTAAACATGAGGCATTGCACAATTAGTAGATTATGATTTGCAATACGTGCAATTTAGTATCCCACGTGTATTTGTGTATGTGCATTCTATTCTATGTAGGTTAATTTCAAAACCACACAATTCATTCATATTACTGTTATGGAGAAGCGATTCCACAAGGGGTATACGAAAATGTTGGTTTCCAACCTTGCTCCATCAACTCTAACCCCAGAATCTTAACAACAGTTAAAATAAATCGTTTTGATCTCCATTCATGAGCTTTTTCTGCCATGTGTAATTACTAATTTAATTGGTGTTACTATCTCAGCCTGAATGCCCAGATGTTGGTGCCTCAGTGCTGCATCCGGCACATTACATTAAAAGTGACGCAAAAGTGGTGCAAGGGGCTTGTAAATCTGCCCCACTGGATTTTGGTGCCTCAGTGCTGCATCCGGTGCATACCTATACTAAAGGATTGTATTACAACAGTGCTTCTAGTTCTTAGATTTTTTTCAGAGAATGAGGAATAACCGTTACCCCAAGCCCTGATTTACAAGTAGTTGACGCAGCGCAGGAGAGGAATCAAAGTTGCTGCACAGCTGAACCTGAACTGGAGAGAGCAGAACTGCGCCGTATGAAAGAAGATGTATATATGTGTGCGCTGGCATACTTTTGGTTGTGCGTTCAGCAGCAATGCGCCAAGGAAGGCACCATTGCGCCATCGTCCAAGGATGTCAGTGTTGTCAGCATGGTGTTCTGCAGGGAGGGGCCCAATCCTGTACAAAAACTATACTTTTAAGGCAATTTCCTCTCTGTGTGTGTTCACACGAGCAAAGAGGGAAAAACGAGACGCAATAAAAATATGTCTCCTTGTTACGTCAGCTTTAGGGAGATACAATATTTTGGAGCATATATATGTCTACAATACTTTGTTGATATTGATTTGCATCCACATCCACGGGCAGATGTACATATACCACCAATGAGATGCCCTCTAGATGCAAAGTAATGTGATGCAGTGCCGCGTGCTGCGTGGCATTACTTTTGGTTACAAATCAATCAATTATCATTTGTGTTGGCTTGTAAATACCAACCTGGATTTTGTTTCAGGCCTGAGTTAAGAAAGTAACTTGACAGAAAATCTTCGTAAACCAGAGCCAGTTTCACAGAATGTCTGTCTTTTCAAGTACTTTTCCCATTCACAATTCGCTTAACTCAAATGTGTGGTAAAATCTGCAAAATTTACTATCCTGGACTTGGAATTAAACAAGACACAGAATAAGTGTTTTAGTATCAATCCCAATATATTACAAACTATCTTAATGAGTCTGTGTAGATATTTAAGCCATGGTATTTTTTTCAGTTTCTAGTATAGCAAATTATCTGTTTGGGAAAGATTTTAAATTCTAGTTTCCGCATTTTCTTTTTTTTAAACATTCTTTTTTTAGATAGAAAAAGACAAGGTACAGTGGTAACATAGTGTATAAGTCCTTTGTGAAAGCAGGCCGCATACAGCCAATAAAGTGCATCTTGTGAATAGATCATCACCACGTTTCCTGTCAAAAGCGGGAGGAGCATAAAGAACAGCGGCAACAGCTTATGTACGGAAATAATGTTGAACTCAGTTGGGGCCCTCCCCCCCTTACTGCATACAATAGGGCAAGCATGTCGGTACTTAAGGGTGGTAGCGTGTCCTCAAAGCCGGAGACCTCCAAGATGAGGCGTTGATCTCGCTGAGTTCAATGGTAGGAGACACACACAGGCCGCCTCTATACTTGTTCCTTCTGCCTCACTTATGATCCCATTTTTTGGGGCAGCCTCTATGCTTGAAGACGTATTTCCCAGCAATCATTGCCCTGTCAATATCAATTGCCCAGTCCCCGAGGCAAGGTGCTGTCTCCACCCCCCATTTCTGAGCTATGTTTTATTTAGCAATGGACCACCCAGTGTAAGCCCATGTCTGTTCGGCCTGTGTGAGATCCGTGGCTTCCCACATGTTAAGGAGGCAGAGTTGGGGGAGCCTTCAGAGACTTGCCACACGCCCTCTCCATCTGCTTTGTGATTTTCCCACAAATATGATTTCATTTGGGGCACTCCCACAATATGTGAAGGAATTGGAAAGTACCCGGCAAGTTACAGTGTAGAAGGCACAAAGGTCAGGCCATCTGCCCATCTTGAACAGGGTGCGTGCGTCAAAATAAACCCGATGTAGGATTTTCAGTTGTACCAGGCAAAGGCGCTGTGGAATGGCCACCTCTCTAGGAGACGCAAGGGCGAGTTTCCAGGTTATTGAAAAAATCAAGACTGATGTACATTGGTGGTTGTAACGACCGGATTCTCAGACCAAATTATGAGCTCATCACTTATAGCACACCCAGCCGTCACGTAACCACACCCTTCTCAGGTCCTATAGAACATGATATCTAGAATATCTACCTCAGAATGGGGAAAAGGGTTATTTACAAGCCTTTATAGCCAAAGATACCACTAAAATCTAAGGAATTCCATATCATATCCTATGACTCACCGACGCCCTGCAACCTGCCAACGCCCGACGCCCTGCTAGCACCTCTTCTACTCACTGATGGCCTGCAACCAGCCGATGCCCGACACCCTGCTAGCGCCTCTTCTCTTTATAGTCTCCCGACTGTTCCCTTTATAGTCTCCCAACTGTCTATGCTATGTTGGGTTAATCTATCAACAATTTGGGCATTCCCGCTTAGGAGCCGATTTCCCTTCCGTATCTACAATTACTTACCAGAGAGGAATCACCCATCTCTCTGTCAGCACTTGGTAAAAAAGGGTCCCGACCTTCCTCCACATAAATTAAGGGCAAATTATATGTTCTGTCTTGCAACCATCCCTGATCCAGAGTAGTGTACCTAATTATCAACAGTTACCCGCAAGTGGGGGTGTCTCCCAGCCCTCTCTATATCAGCATCTGGTCAAAAAGGAACCCTTTACTCTCTCTCAGAGACAATAAACAAACAGGATTTGCAAACTGGGGTCTCTTTATTACACAATGATAAAATGACAATGAGCTAAATAACTAATGCTCGTTATGGTGCAATGATAGAATAAAAACTAACAAGCAATCACCAGCACATACATTTATATAAAGAACTGAAAAGTAAAGATGGTTAAACATGAATGCTCTTCATGACACAATGATAGAATGTGACACACAAATAGCTGAAAGAAAAGTAATTGATTATGAACAGATATAATGAAAGTATTCTTAGAACACCTCACCCTTAGAAAGGGGATCCAATTCTGTCTGTCCTTCTCTGGTTGAATCAGGACTCTCTGCTCACTGAGCCACCATCACCAATGGGCACACTTCTGTTGTTCCTCATGGCCTCTGCACTTCACTGGCTCCAACTGCACTCCAGATATAACTCCACCAACTGTCTTAATAAACTCCAAAGAATCCTCTCCAGGTGTACCTACAACTCTCAGCTGTACTCCAAACTCCAAACGGACTTTATCCACTCTAAAATATCACTTCATCACTCCAACTGCCAGCTCCTCCTGACTTCTCCAACAGACAAATCCTTTTGACTCAAACTGTAGCTGGCTCCTTCTGACCACACCGCACGTTTCCTTCTGACCACTCTACTCTCTTGCTCTCTGATAATATAGAATGCTCTCTCCTCATGGAATTTTCTAGCCAGCAGCCTGCCTCCCACCGAATTCCTGTACCAGTCCCCAGGCTCCCTGGGCACCCACAGTGGCCATCTGTGTGTTGCGTCTAGGACCGAAGAGACAAAGACATTCCTTCGATAAGAACCAGTCTTCACCGGCTCCTCACTTGCGAATAACAGGCTAAACTCTAAACATCACCCTTGACCTACAAGCGCTTCAGACAGCCGAGGCAAGAATAAAGATGGCTTCTCTCTAGCTTTAGCCTTTAGGCCCGAAAAGAGGCAAAGAAGGCACAGAATCATGTCAAAGCCAATCGGTAAACCCTACAAATAGGCACAAATAAGGCTGAAACAAAGGATTCATAGCAGTATACTGAGATGGCAGTGGATCATAGTCACCATCAGCCCAAATAGGACAAATTATCCTGTCGCTACAGTGGTAATCGGTCATTATTGATCCAGATTTTTTTTTATTTCAGTCTGTCGTACACTTTATTCGATCAGTTTTGACCATAAAAACATAAAACCAAAAAATCTGTATAAAAACACATTAAGAACATCTACATAATGCAGAGAGGAATTTCATGACGTATGCACAACCATTTCATAATGTATATTATTGCACAATCTGCGTGTTATGTTATGAAAATTTATTACGCGCACAGCTGCTCCAGCGAAGGAGCGTCCTGGCGCTTGACAAGGTAACTAACACAACACAACTAAGAAAACAACAGACTAGGAGACAGACAGGCTCAGAGAAATAAAAAAGTCTTAATAGCCCTACGGATTAAGAAGAGATTATCAAGCGCACGAATCTTTAAAGGGAGAGAGTTCCACAGGGCCGCAGCCCGAACTCGAAATGAGCGGCCTCCAGCTCGGCTAAGCTTAAACCGAGGGACCACTGCTAGATCCTGACCTAAAGATCTCAAAGAACGGGCAGGGACATACGGCGTCAAAAGATTCATGAGAATCGGGGCAGAAGAGCCCTTAAGAATTTTGTAGGACAGGCAAAGCATTTTAAATTGGATCCTCTGCTTGACTGGAAGCCAGTGGAGGGAACGCAGAGTGTTGGCAGCGGAACATAACCTGGGCAGACCCACAACAGCTCTGGCTGCCGCATTCTGAACACGTTGCAAACGTGCAATTTCGGCCTGGTTCACCCCCACCAGGAGGGAACTGGCGTAGTCCAGCCGAGAGATCACCGTCGCCTGCAGTACCAGCTGCCTGGTCGAGGCATCAAAGAATTTCAGGGCTGGTCTTAGTCCTCGCAAAATGCCAAAACAGCAGGCGGCAATTCTCTTAGTATGGGAGACAAAGCTAAGGGCGGTATCTAGCCACACCCCAAGATTGTTTGTCTCCATTACCGGAGTCGGGGTAGGCCCCAGTTCCGGAGGCCACCATATGTCGCCCCATAGTTCCGATTGCTTGGCGATGATCATTATCTCAGTTTTTTTTGCGTTCAGCTGGAGGTGGTTGGAATTCATCCAGCTGGCAAGCGCCCTCAGTCCATTCTGGAACCTAGGGGCGTCCAAGTCAGAGTCCCCGCTGAGCGTGACCGCCAGCTGAGTGTCATCAGCGTATGAGACCATAGTCAAGCCCCACTGCTTGATGACATCAGCCAGCGGCCTCACGTACAGATTAAATAACGTGGGGCTCAGCGAGGATCCCTGAGGAACCCCCTGGTCCAGCGGATGGAATTTGGACTGGTGGGGTGGAATAGCCACGCAAAAAGATCGGTCGGCAAGAAAAGAACGGAACCACTGGAAGGCAATCCCTTTGATACTAGCTTCTTCCAGGCGCTGGAGAAGAATTTTGTGAGAGACGGTGTCAAAGGCGGCGCTAAGATCTAATAAAACGAGCGCCGCCGTTTGACCCGAATCTAACACCATGCGCAGATGTTCCACCATGTAAAGAAGGGCTGTCTCCGTGCTGTGGTCAGCACGGAAACCATTCTGTGTAGGGTCTAAGATATTTGCCCGCAAAAGGTGGTCAGAAAGGGCCCTATTCACATGTGCCTCCGCTACTTTCGCCGGCCACGGGAGAAGCGATATCGGACGGTGGTTCTCTGGTTTAAGAGGATCTGAGCCAGGCTTCTTCAGAATGGGCGTAACCACCGCATGCTTCCACTTGGCGGGGACCATACCAGTAGCAAGCGAAAGGTTAATCAGAGAGCGCACCTGTAGAACATCAAACGATGAAGGGTCCCTGAACAGAGCCGGTCTCAGCGGATCTGCCGGAGAACCGGACTTAGTATGTTGGGCCAGTTGATTAAAACTCTCAGGCAATAAGCAAGGGAAGGTATGCAGGACCATAAGTTCCTCGGGACAAAGGGACGGTCCGGTATACAATGTGGAAGTAGGAAAGGTACGGCGGATGACTTGAACCTTCTCAAGAAAGAAGCTTGCCAAGGCCTCACATTGTGAAATCGAACCAGTGTCGTTAATTGGGGCCTTTTTTGCCATCAAATCTTTAAGAGCCTTAAAAATGGCTTTGGAAGGGTTAGAGCTGTTGCGGAACTCAAGAGAATAAAATGCCGCACGGGCTCTGCAGACGGCGCGATGGTAGGATTTAATAGGGGCAAGATACTAATTTTTTTTACTAATGTCGTAGGCTTTCCGCCATTCTCTTTCAGCGCGTCTGCAGGCACTTTTTAATGTACGTAAGGAGCGATCATACCAGGGACTAGGGTCCCTTGAGCTACATTTGCTCAAAGTCACCGGTATGAGGGAATCCAAAGCACGGGTAATCCAGTCGCAGAAAAGATTATAGCCCATTTCTACGTTATCAAACGGGCCGAGTGGGTCTTCAGACAGGGTACGGTACAGATCCTCTAATCTAAGTTTATTCCAATGTCGTCTAGGGACGACTCTGGCCATGGGTTTAGCGGGGGGCTCATACAGTGGGCACTGGATCCTTACCAAAAAATGGTCAGTCCAGGCAAGAGGGGTAGACGTTAAAACCCTGGCCTCTGTAAGGTTGGTAAAGAAAGGATCCAAAGTATGCCCTCCCACATGAGTGGGGTAGGTGACCAGTTGGAACAATTGAAAGGCCTCCAGATCCGCCAAAGTACTACTAACAGCAGGGGTGGACAAGCTCTCGAAGTGGATATTCAAATCCCCTAGAATGGAGAAATTAGCACATCCTACGGCCAGCATACTTATAGCGTCTGGAAGAGCCTCCCTAAACGCCACGTCACTACCCGGTGGACGGTAAATAAACATGCCGGAGAAAGAAAACTGGGGGCTGATAAAAATCTGGAAAGACGCATTTTCGCAGCCCGCAATTTTTAAGCCTCTCCAGTCACAGGGGTAGCAGGATCTAACGGCAAGCGCTATTCCCCCGCCTCTAGTAGGGCGATTAATACTCCGGTGGAAAAGCCAGGTTGAGGATGGCTGTATCAGCCTCCTGCAGCCAAGTCTCAGTGATACAAAAAATATCAGGAGACTCATCCTTAATCAGGTCGCAAATATCATGGTAGTGATTCACCAGCGACCTGACATTCAGGTTCCAGATGCTAAGTTTGCGGGAGAGGCATTTACTCCTGGGTGCTGAGGATTTACCCATAGAGCAAGGGAAAGCGGGAGTACGGAGCGACCACCTGCCGCATACACACTGGTAGGGGCCACACAATGGGCTCACAGGAGCCACATCACAGCTAGAGACCTGCTGTCTAATGGACAATAAATCATCTCTTGAATAGCTGATCAACGCACTCACATCAATACTTCCAGGTCGGAGATCGGCCATGGCCAGCACATCCGGCACGTCCAGACGCGGACGGGCGCAGACGGGCAGGACTCTGGCACGACTCAGGCTAAGCGAAGGCGCGTCCGCTGCGCGATACCGCTGCGCTTGGCGGGGAGCTTTAAGTAGGTGTCCCACACTAGATTCTGCGCACTAGAGCGCTCGCAGATGATGGCGCCCGGTCAGACGACACCACTCCAAGATGGCGGCTGTGAAATGACCCCACCCCAAAATGCCATTGAGGTAAGGGAGCGATACAGACCGGGGGACTCTCTCAGCATGAACCTAATATTAAAAACCACTTAAAAAGGGTCACCTCTGTTATAAAAAATGAGCGGGCCTCTACCTCGTCTATAAAGTTTTCTATATAAAATAATAATAATAATAATATTAATAATAATAATACTGTGATTTACAGAGCGCGAACAGCTACCTCCTAGGACGTGTCCCGGCGCTATAGCAACAGGTGGCCTGCAGGATGACCTGCGAGCAGCAGAAAGTCTAACAGGTTACTCCAGATTAAAAAGCCAAGTTTTAATTGATTTCCTAGAAATGGTTTCAGAGGTGATTTGTCGCATGGCATTGAGCAGAGTATTCCAAAGCATGGCAGCCCTAACCGTAAAGTATCGTCCCCTCAGTCGATCTTTCCTAACTCGGGGGGTGCATTGCAGGTTCTGAGTGCTAGATCTAAGTAAGCAAGGCTGTTTATATGCACCAAGCCTCTGCTTCAGATAATAATTTTTAAAAAGCATATAAATAGCTAGGTAAAAACATTTAACATTGGCCTTCTCCCAAGAGAATACTTCTGATCCTTAACGCTCAACAAATATACCTAATCACTGAATAGCAGGTAGAATCTGTGTCTAGACGCTGTAGAAATTACAGTTCTTCTTTATGAGATAAAATACCTTGGTATTGCTAAAGTTGGTCACAGGAAACGTTTTCTCCTGGTACCAAACAATCTCCCAAAAACATAAAATGAATCGGTGATTGCAGTGAGAGGGGGTCGCACGGGAAGCAAGTCAAGGAAGTAGACTAACAACCTATTAACGGAAAGTCAACTAGTAAGTTCACTGCATAATCTCAGGTGTGTAAAATCAAATCTATATTCAGGGTGTCTGATCCACCGTAAATATGGTTCCACCTGGCCTGTAGTCTAAATCAGTGTGTAACGGAGGACAGTGTCCATTGCTAGAGATCTTGCAATTCTACCTTCACATTGAGACTTATACAATAAGGTCTTTACTGTCCCCTTGAGTAAGCGTCAATATTGAAGGATGAATTAAAAAGGTTAGGCTTACCAGGGTCATAAAAGGCTTGCTTAACATCGGTGAGCCAGGGATTAGCAATTCTCCTAATTAAATGACAAGAGAATCTGACTTTCATTAAAGATACAGAAGCTAACATTATGCATTATTCCTTTAATGCCACTCCACAAAGCCACTTAAAGGTCATACATCGTAAAGAAAACTGTTTCATAACAGAACCTTCAAGGAAAATTATGGGCTCATGCACATCACAGTCTGCGTGCTTGAAATGCGGTGAGAAACTCTCTTTTCGTGATCAAAAAGAAATAAAAAGGATTCCAACGACAACGGTAGAGAATCAGACGACTGATGCTTCAAGGGAGAAGAAGGATACAGAAAACTCCAGCAACGACAAAAGCCCTCCAAGAAGAGAATCCATTCTGGAAATGAACTGTTGGACGTTATCTGAAAGAAAGAGAAGATGTTAATGCCCCCCCTCAAAAAACATTTTGCCAAAGTCAAACAGCAATTATAACATGAGATACTAAGGATTGCCTAAGATAAAACAGAGCATTCATTATAATATTGTGTTTTTTTTAATTCTTTTTATTACCATTGCTCTTAGTATTATACATGTCAAGACAATATTCATATAGCATGTGGTATAATAACATTGCAAAATACAGTGTAATGCTAACATAGACACAGGTAGGATTGTCAATAGTCATAGGTCTAGTTCTAATCCGCCCCTCAATGTCCTGTATTCCTTCCGAGGTCCCCAGACCTTTTTCCATTTCTTTATACAGCCCCTGACCTTGTAAATAGTTTATTCGGCTCTCTGGCACCAATCTAGCTCACGCAACCACTGGTCCCACTGCTGGGCACCTGCGCCCCCCAGCCACTATTTATGTTCCTTTTTGCCACTCCTGCTGCCATTGCTAGTCAGATCTCATTGTATCTGGACCCGTCCGTGGCCCCTTTGATCATCAGCAATAGCCACCTAGGCTCCAGCAGGACCGGAGAACCCACCATGGCTGCCATTGTGGCCATTACTTTAGTTCAGAAAGGTACAATCTCCATACATTCCCATAATATATGGTAAAATGTACCTTCTTCCCTACACCCCGTCTCACAGATGACCGATTGACTCTTTCCCCAGGCATAAAGATGAGTTCTGGGGTAATACACCAAGTGACAAATTTTGAACTGTACTAATCTGAACCTGGCATGAATTGCTATTTCGCGGGTACTCTGCAGCGCATCCTGCCAGACGTCGCCCTCCAGGGTCCCTAAGTCACCGTCCCATCTTTCCCGCAGGGACACTAGGGGATCGGGCATGTTGTTGATAAGTTTACGATAAATTATGGACGTAAATAAGTACGGCCATTCAATTACTGTCAAAGGCCATCGAGGCGTCCAGCGCCATCAATGCTGTCTGAGTATTACCTATGTCTTCTGTCATATATAGGACCCCATATGAACAACATAAATTATGATGAGTGCTCCTGTGCGGCATGAATCCCGACTGATCCACATGCACTAAATCTGGCAGAACTGGGAGCAGCCGCTAAGACTCTGGCCTCAACATTAATTAGCGAGATTGGCCGGAAGGAGGAGCATTGATCATCATTATATTATTGTTTAATAGAAAATAACTGCTACATCCAAACTTAACATATTCCCGGAAGGAATACAAACACAAATTTCCCCTTTTTATCCCCCCCCTTTTTTTGAGCCACCAACACTTCAACAGAGGTGGGGGGGAATAGGATAATTTTAGCCTCTGTATCTTTAATACAATTTGGATTCTCTTGCTATTTGATTAGGAGAATTGCTATTTCATTACAAGACCAGAAGGTACCATTAAGCATGTTGGTAGTCCTGCAAAACCACATCTGAAATATGTTCTATTGGTTTACAGAAATGTTTTACAAAGGTAGTAGAATTAGACCAATCAGCGGCCTCAAGAATGTCCTCAAGTCCGCCACCCTTCCAAAAGGATTGACTAGCCATAGCTCCTCCCATAGAATGAGCTTGAAATCTCTGGAGGTCAACACCCGCTGATTGCAGGGTCAATTTACCCATCTTGTATTTGTAGCAGATGACAAAGCTCTAAAAGGTTTCACAAAGGAGATTAGAAGTTGTTCTGTACCACCAGGCCAAAGTTTCCTCGTCCTGGAATCTTACTCTTTCATTGACGGGATATTAAACAGAGCAAGGATGCAAGTTTCATAGAAACTATCTTGAGATCCAAACATGTATTACTCAGCCATGAAGAAAACAGTTTCAAGACTAAATTAACACCCCAAAGCGTTTCATACTTAGGTCTAGTGGGTCTCCTTAACCTAATACTCTTAAGAACCCTACAAACATTGACATTTTTCCGAACTGTTCTATCATTGACTGAGGCATGCCCAGCGGAAATCGCAGACCTATTGCAATTAATTGTGCTATAGTTAAGACCCTTATCAAACTGTTCCACCGAAAAGTTCACTACTTCAACAATAGGGGCCTCTACAGGATCCAGGTTCCTTTCCAAGCACCAACGTGTTATATTCCAGAGTTAAGCCCATGTAGCAAAGCAGCTCATTTCTTACATTGTCCTCACAGATAACATCTCTAGCTGCAACCTTTAGCACACATTTGCATGCACGACAATGTTGGATTAGTTTCTCTGAGACTAAACTTGTTTTTACATCTAGCTTCGCACAACATTATCACAGTGTTATGTTATGTTATGTTAGTATGAATTTGTAGAGCGCACGTTCACCCCAGGGTTTCTTGGCGCTATGTACCGCTGGGGAACCCGTCCTGGCTTTCCCTTTGAGATGGTCCTTATTGGGCATCCCCAAGGTGAAGCCAGACATCCCCGGCAGCGAGGGGGCCGTTGTGGAGATTAAGCAAGCTATTGCACAGAGTTGCAGCGTGGGACCCATGGTTAGAGAGGCACTGAGGTGAGATTTATCGAGCCCGCTGACATTGGTTCCATACCCTGATGCGTCGGGAATTAAACCCTGGTCCCGGGCCGACCTCTGCTCCTGGGTCTGCCGCCTCTAACAGGTGAGCCACGTTTCGCACTACGTACAAATGTCATCACTATCTTCATCCACAGGGGACAGGACTATATATAAATCCATAACATCACTAATCTATGCGTACTTCACAAGGCGGATTTCTATTATAAAAGACGAGCATCTCGATAGATTGGCAGAGGAGGTACTTCCGCTCACACTAAGGGTCCTTTCATGCTGAGAAATCAACACTCAGTGTTCTGACATCTTGTGTGGAGTGCCCAATTTGCGACCAAGACGGGGTCCTTCACTCTATCCCACTAGGTAATGGGGTTGGATCATCCTTTGGGGGTATTCTTGGCTGTACACCTACACACACTCCAGGTACACATGGAGTGAGGTTCGCATAGTAGGAGTACTCTAGATTACTGCCTAGTTTATATGCCTACATATATACATAGTTTAGCACCATGATAGAACTATATCTTCTATTCACGCTTTTTGTGCTTTCAATAACGTTTATCTGCTTCTGTCTACTAATCATTGAAGCACACGTATTAAATGTAAGAATAACATTGGTTTAAAAAATAGTATTGAAAACGTCCCACTATGTATTGGCTATATATTTCTCTGAGAATAGGGTGGGCACGAGTGACTGAGTGAAAAGTTCTGTACCTTTTTCCATGAACCCTGAGGGGTAAGGGTTAGCATGGTTAGTGGTTGCCAACAAAACATTTGCTCCCTGTTAGGTTTGGGGGCTTACGGTGGCACTGTGAGCTGGCTGGTCTATAGACCAACATATCCTGCGTGGGTGTCCGCAATCAGTCAACACCAAGCCCTTTGTTGATGTTGTCCGAACAATGCGCAGGTCCTACGGATTGGTAAAATGTACACGACAAACGAATCCATGTACACAAAATTAATTTGTGTCTACTGCAGGTTCCCAGGGCCCAGGACTCCCACAGGAGTTCCTCAGCTCTTCCTGAAAGCCCTGACATTTACCTAGATCTCCTGGTATTCTATAGGCAAGAAGGTTCAAAGTACCTGCCAGAATTAGAGGATGTTGTCCTCCATCCAGGTCTCAGAAACGGTCTTGCACAGCAGGAAGAAAGAAGGGAATGTTGCAAGCTAATTCTAGGGGCAATGGAAACCATGCCTGGGATGGCCAAAAAGAAGTTATTAGCACAAATGAACATCTTTCCTGTCTGACTTTCTGAAGTACCCCCTGAATCATCGCAAAAAGGGGGAAGGCGTTTCCAAACGTGCAGAAAAGCGTTCACCTCAAGTGTACCTCCTCAGCTTAAATGTCAGTCTGCTTGCAAAGAGATCTATTTTTAAAGGATCCCATACCTAGGACAGGCTTCTGAAGTAGGTCTTATGCAGCTTCCAGTTGCTGTAATCACTTAAGAACCTCGAGTTCCAGTCTGCGACACATTTTGTAATTCCCGGGAGATACTCTGCTCTCAAGCTGATGTTGTGCTCCAGACAAAACATCCAAAGTCTCTTGGCTAAATCTGAAAGGTCTGAGAATCTTGAACTCCCGCTCCCCCAACTGGTTTATGAATGCCACTGCAGAAACATGGCCCCCATTTTACAAGAACAGCTCTGCCTTGCAAAATGTGTTTGAAGCTTAATAAGGAAACGGAACTGGCTGAGTGAAGACTCTCACTAGCCCCATTTAATTTAATTTAATTTAATTGCGGGTTTATATAGCGCTAGGAATCGACTCCCGGAGGAGTATCTCCACGCTTCGACCGCTGGGGAACCCGTCCTGGCTCACCCTGAGAGATAGTCCCTGATGGGTATCTCTAAGGTGCGACCAAGCATCCCCGGCGGTCTGGGGGGCCGTTGTGAAGATGAGGCAAGCTGATGCCCAGAGTTGCCGAGTGTGGTTTCTGACTAGAGTAGGCACCGAGGCGAGAATTATCGAGTCCGCTGACCCTGGTCCACGACCCTGCCGCGTCGGGAATCGAACCCTGGTCCCGGGCCGTTCTCTGCTTACGGGTCCGCCGCCTCTAACCAGTGAGCCACACTTCTCCATTCCCGGACACATCTGCTCCCACCACCTCTAACTCTCATATAGCTGTGGATGATTCTGACGCTGATCAGAGGTTACAAGTCCCACTTTCACCAACTGTTATAATCCTGGGCTGGGGTGAATTATGTGCCACACAGGATGGAGCTGAGCTCACCCCTGGCCCAACCACGGTAGAGACTGGGGCCCAAGATCCACCTGGAGGAAAGAGGAAAGAGTGAGCATACTGAATTGGCAGGCGCGAGGGCTGGGGTTGACCATAGACTGAAGGGCTACTCACCAAGGGTTAAGAGAACTAAACAAACCCACCCATGTAGATCTCGGGTTGGAGAAGGAAGAACTGCAGCACAGGATAAAATGGACACATCCACTTTTAGCCCCTTTACTTTGCATAGAAGAGCATCTTGTCTCATTATTGCATGGTTCAAGGAAAATATTGCCAACTAAAAAACAAAATCACATGGCTACCCGACAAAAAAGCATTGATAAGAGGGTAAATGATGTTCCCCTTAGTGCCTCTCTGAGTGGGTCAGCCCCTATAAGCGGCCCACCTATTATAAGCAATCAGACCTCCTCTCAAGAGCTCACCCTCATTAACGTCAACAATAATTTAATGCCCCTGGCACTATGGGAATCTGGGTGGAAAAGAAATGTCATCGGGATAACCGAAAGTTGGCACATGGGGTCACAAATCAAGCTAGCACTGGCCCTCCAAGTGGGGGGAGACACCACAAGGCTTTACAAATACAAATAGCCCAGTGCATGGTCCTCAAAGCGGGTGGAGCACAATCAACATCTTAAATCTACCCCCTGATTGCACACCGTACAAACTGATCCTGACAGGGGTCCCCCATCTCCCCCCTGGAGAACAAGAAAGCTGTCAGAGCCTTATCAACAAACCAGGAAAATTCCCTCTAAGACAAACTGGCCTGAACATATCATCATGGCAAGGAGGGTGAGCTAGTTGGGGCACACGGCCAAATCTGTGGATGGGGATTGTGTTGTGCTTAATTTTTAGCAATGCTAGGTATGTACATCTTGCTCTGAAACACCTCAGAGATTCACCTAGTGAATTATTAAAGGCTTGTCCACTATGTTTTTTCTATCCTCCCGTCTGGGGGACTATCATCAGACAACAGCCCTTATGGCTATGCTCAACTAGATTCCCCCCTCCCAGTCCTCTCCATTTATCCATCCTGTTGGACTTGGCCCTTCTGGCAGGTTCACCCCTGAACTTTTTGCTTTTTTGTATGTGACCTGGTGATGGTAATTTTTGGTTTCTGCGCACTTTCACTGTGTCCCAGTGGAAAGTGCGTGCGCACTCTGAGTGTGTGTGGTGAGATTGGCCTGCCCTCCCATAGGAATGCATGGGGAATGTATGTGTCCCTGGTAGTTCCTGATGCGTGGGGTGTGCAGGCTTGAGTCTGGTATGTGCGGACTCGTGTGATTGAATGCTGCACAATGATGCAATTTGTTCTCTTCTTGGATCCTGTTGCTGAGGGGGGCTGCTGCTGCTGGGCACCAGGAGGACCGCCACTGGGGATTGCCTCCCTGCCTAGGAGGACCCTGTGAGCTGGCTCTGGGCCCAGCCTTGGGGGACACGAGTGCTTGGGCCAGAGCCTGTAAGGCTTCAGTGTTGGCCACATCATCTCCACAGCTGCCCAGCACTTAATGGGCAGCTGCTCCGTTTAGGCCCCCTGACATTTGGGACAGTCACTGGTTGTGGCCTAATGTGATTTCTGAGAATTGTTCTTTGCTGCACCTCTGAATGTGTTTTTGATGCATCATGTGCCTTGTTCTTACACCGCCGAATGTATGTTTATGCATCATATGTTTTCCTTCCCAACACCTCTGAATGTTAGGATGCATCATGTGTAAAATGTTCCTATGCCTATACCCCTAAATGTATGTTGATACTTAGGTGGTTGTTTTTCATCTAGTACAGGTGTTGCTAGTGAGGTCCTGGTTCCCTGCGTGACATTTTCCTAAGGTGGTTAGGGTTGCGTAGGTGGTACTTACCGGTTACCAGTGGTTACTGGTTGTGTGCTTTATGTTCTATTTTGTGCTACAGTGATTATTATTATATGTGCTATGTGCTAAATATTATTCCTACAAGTGCTAATTCTACCAAGTGCTAAGTCTGAAAGTGCATATTCCTGACAGTGGTCCATGTGGCCCTGTCTTGTACATATCCCCTGTAAATTCTGTCCGTGCCTGTTGCCACATTGTAAAGTGTGTGTTTTTATCTAATGAGTTTTGGTAATACAAAGTCTATTTTTATTTATAACCTTGTGTGGAGTTTCCTTTGTGGTGGGCCTTGGGTGTTGTTGCTGGGTGCGCGCGCAAACGCTTAACTCACACAGCCTCCGAGTTTAGCCTTACTGCTCGTGTCACGTTATCAAGGGGGTGAGCAGGGGTTGTCTTGGTGTGTAACTCCCTTGCCCTGAGGTGGAAGTGGTGGTCTCTGACTGACTTTGGCGCATGCCCTGGCCAGCCAGGGATCCCATTTCTAACACATCCTAACCGCTTTGATGCTCTCTCTGGTTTGAGTGAAATCGAGTTACTGCCCATGTGTTCGGGTAGCCCAGTTGAAACGAGAAGACCTAGTTTACAATGCATCAATCTAGAGAGAGCCTCAGCTGTTGATACTGATAGCAAGCTGCTCGCAGAGCCATCTGGTACCATTTTGCACAATTCTATTAGCACTAGCAAGAATATATCTCAATCTGAAAAGCGCTCCCAGCCTCCTACTTCAATCCCTAATGATAACTTCGGAGAAGAGGTGTCTGGCCTGTCAACTCTTGTCACTATGGCTGCCATTAACTTTACATCTGTGGGCACGTCGAATCAGGGACACACCACTCTCCCATTTAAAATTATGTCCTGGAACGTCGCTGGTATTCATCAAAAATTGTCCAATGAGGCATAAGGACGACATTGAGTTGGACGGCTATCGCTCCTTCACCATCCATGCAACACCTTCACCAGCAGGGAGGGCTAAAGGAGGGATGGTGCTGCTAACTTCAGTTAAATATGGGTCCTTACAAACCCTTGGTGTTGACTCCTCACCCTGGTATTAACTAATCTTGATTTCCAACCTGATCCGGGTCAAGTTATTGGTGGCGAATTGGTACTATAACATCTTTGACCAAAATAGCTGCCATGTTATTGAAGCCCTACAGGCAAAAATGTGCACTATTTCAGGGAAGTGGCGGCCATTACGTATCCTCTGGGTGGGGGACTTCAACTGCACCACCTGTATGTATAGCCCCAAACGAGTATGTGGGCTGCTGGACATAGAGGGTCAGCCTCAGCCTCAACCGCATTTTATCCATACACCACAGGGCGAGGCCTTAAATACCATTATTTTGGAAAATTAACTGGGACTTATAAATAACTCACCCACTAGCCCTGTACCACAGTGCTCCACTTATGTTGGAGGAGGCAAGGGAAGATTTATTGATTTTATGTTCATCTTGAGGAAGTACTTGCCACTTGTTGGCGGCTTTGAGGTGGAACCAAACAATGCCAGTGACCAAAATCCCCTCACCGTTCCCCTCAGTATAATAGCCCAGGCAGGGAAAGGTGATGGTCGCCTCATTCAATATAACCGCAACAAGGCGGTAAGATTAAACTGGGGTAAAATAAACCCTACCGAATTTGAGGGAAAAATGGTCGCAGCAAATGTGGACACTATTATGTGATACCTTCAACACAACGCTCCCCCAGACGAGGTTGTTCACGATTTTGAACTGGTTTGTGCAAATGTAGCAAAAAGACTTACCAGACCCGTACAGAGATGTGAGCCCTGAGACACCCGGTGGTTCAACACTGAGTGCTCCAGAGCCCAAAAGAATCTTAAAATGGCCCTTTATGCCAACCCTTGTCATAGAACCCAAATTAAAATTGCAAGACAGGTATATCAAAGTGTAAATATTAAAAATAAAGAAGAACTGAGGAGATTTGCTTGGGAAGATTTGGAGAGAGCCAGTGTCCTCAAAGACTCTAAAAGTTTTTGGGACATCATTAATCGCCCCTTTTTTACAGATGATGTTGGGCATCTTTGATCTTGATTGACGCTTGGGAATCCCATTTCTCGGCCATATTTAACCCAGACTGTGGCCAGTCAGAGGAGAAAAGTGAGGATTCACCCTCAGACTTAACCTTGGCCTCCCAATTAGGTGCATCCCTCTCAGTAGCCGAGTTTGAGGAGGCTTTAACAAAGGGAATCTGTATGAAATCCCGAGTCCCAATGGGGCCCCATTAGATCTGTTTAAAAGTAACCCCAATCTCTGCGCACCCCTGTTGACCAATGGTTTTAAAGCTGTGCTGACAGGTCCCATCCCAGCATCATGGAAGGAGGCCATCGTGGTTCCTGTGTTTAAAAGTGGCAACAGGAGTGATCCTGCCTGCTACAGGGCATTCTCCCTTATCGGCGGGTTGTTCTTGCACAACTTGAAACCGGGACGACTAGCACAGGGATCATGTCAACAACGCAATATGGCTTCAGGAGGGGGTTGGGCACCGCAGAGAAGTGACTCAACTTGTCCCAGATTATGGGCAAGTACATGAGGGACGGGGGGTGTGGGGGTTGTTCTATCCACCTGGCCTTCATGGACTTGTCCAGTGCTTTTGATACCGTTAATCAGGAGAAGTTGTGGGCACTAATGGGGAAAATGGGTGTTGAGGAAACTCTGATTTCCCTTTTGCGCAGGCTTCATGCATCCACTACTGTTGCCATAAGATACGCCCCCAAGGGATAAAGACTAGACCTATTCTTTCCACAGAAGGTGTACGGCAGGAATGCATTTTAGCTCCTTTCCTTTTTTTAATCTACACCATGGGTACTCACAAACTTACTCTACGGGGCCATTTTTACAGTGTGATTTGTGGTCGAGGGCCGCACCGGTGGAGGCGGGGTCAGTGGGAGAGGAGGGTGGGGCTAGAGTATAAACAAAACTGGGACCATGAGGTTGAACACAGCCCCCTGCAGCAGGCACATTCATCCACTGAGCCACTAGACCCGGCATACACAAATCTCTCTATCCTCTCTCCCTCTCTCTCTCTGTCTCCCTCTGTCTCCCTGCGTCTGTCTCCCTCTGTCTGTCCTCCTCCTCCCTCTGTCTGTCTCCCTCCTCCCTCTGTCTCCCTCTCCATATCCCTGTCTCTCTGTCTGTCTCTATCTGTCTCTGCCTCTATCTCTGTCCCCATCTCTATCTGGCTCTGGCTCCATCTGTCCCTGTCCCTATATCTGTCTGCCTCTGTCTGTTTCTGTCTTTATCTGTCTCTGTGTCTCAGCCGATTCAGCGAGGACATCGCCGACTTCATCAGCCCGCATGCCCTCCCCTCCGCCGACTACATCCTCCTGGGGGACCTCAACTTCCACCTGGAGAACAACAGCGACCGCAACACCATCACCCTGCTCGACAACCTCGACAACCTCGGACTCAAGCAGCTGGTATCCACCCCCACCCACCTCGCCGGACACACACTCGACGCCGTCTTCTCATCCAGCAAAGACGTCACCTTCAGCCACGCAACAGGACTCCACTGGACGGACCACAGCTGCGTCCACTTCACCTTCAAAAGAACGACGATCCACCAACACCAGCAACAGGTTGCCCGAAGAAGCTGGAACAAGATCACAGCCGACCAGCTCACCGCCTCCCTGAGCCAGCACCCTCCTGCCGGCTCAGCGAACCCCAGCCAGGCCGCCGACAACCTCACAAAGTGGATCAGCAACTGCGCGGACGAACTCGCCCCTCTGAGAGCCCCGCCCAGCAGACCCGGCAGCAGAAAAACCCCATGGTTCACCGACGAACTCAAGAGCTCCAAGAAGAACTGCCGAGCCCTCGAGAAAGTTTGGAGAAGGGAACCAACAACGGACAACATGACCACCCTCAAGCTCGCCACCCGGAAACACCACCAACTGATCCGCGCCACCAAGAAAAATACATACAAGGACCGGCTGGACAACAACGCACACAACTGCAAGGAACTCTTCAACATCGTGAAAGAGCTCTCCAACCCCAATGCCGGAAACAACGACATCACCCCGTCGCAAGACCTCTGCAACTCCCTCGCGTCCTACTTCCACAACAAGATCGCGGACATACACAACAGCTTCAGCATCCAACCAACGCACGCCACAACCGCAGCAACGCCACCCACCACCACCCTCCGCACCTGGACTCCGATCAGCACCGAAGACACCATCCGCACAATGAACTCCGTCCACTCCGGATCTCCGACTGACCCCTGCCCTCACCACATCTTCAACAAGGCCGACGCTGTCATCGCACCCCACCTGCGGGACATTATCAACACCTCCTTCGACACCGCCACCTTCCCGGAGAGCTGGAAGCACGCAGAACTCAGCGCTCTTCTCAAGAAACCTACAGCAGACCCCACCGAACTCAAGAATTACCGGCCCATCTCGCTCCTCCCGTTCCCGGCCAAAGTCATCGAGAAGACCGTCAACAAACAGCTGGCCGCCTTCCTCGAGACGAATGGATCCCTCGACCCCTCACAGTCTGGCTTCCGAGCCAACCACAGCACCGAGACCGCCCTCATCGCTGCCACCGATGACATCCGAACCCTGATGGACAACGGAGAAACAGCGGCCCTCATCCTCTTGGACCTCTCCGCGGCTTTCGACACTGTCTGCCACCGCACCCTAGTGCAGCGCCTCGGCAACATCGGAATCCAGGAGAAGGCACTGGAATGGATCACCTCCTTCCTCAACGGAAGAACACAGAGAGTACGCCTACCACCGTACAAGCCAGAGGCCACCGAAGTCATCTGCGGCGTCCCTCAAGGATCCTCGTTGAGCCCCACCCTCTTCAACGTCTACATGAGCCCCCTCGCGGCCATCGCACGCCAACACAACCTCAACATAATCTCCTACGCCGACGACACCCAGCTGATCCTCTCCCTGACCAACGACCCCGCCGCCGCCAGAGCCAACCTGCACGAAGGGATGAGAGATGTAGCCGAATGGATGACGACCAGCCGCCTGAAACTGAACTCAGACAAGACGGAGGTCCTCATCCTGGGCTCCTCGCCCTCCGCCTGGGACGACTCCTGGTGGCCCCCCGCCCTGGGCACCGCACCCAAACCGAAGGACCACGCACGCAACCTGGGCTTCATCCTGGACTCCTCCCTCTCCATGACCAGACAAGTCAACGCCGTCTCCTCGTCATGCTTCAACATCCTGCGCATGCTACGGAAGATCTTCCGGTGGATCCCCACCGAGACCAGGAAGACTGTCACCCAGGCCCTCGTCACTAGCCGACTGGACTACGGCAACGCCCTCTACGCCGGAACCACCGCCAAGCTCCAGAAGAGACTCCAGCGGATCCAGAACGCCTCAGCCAGACTCATCCTAGACATCCCACGAAACAGCCACATCTCCGGACATCTGAGAGACCTGCACTGGCTCCCCGTCAACAAAAGAATCACCTTCCGTCTCCTCACCCACGCGCACAAAGCCCTACACGACCAAGGCCCAAGCTACCTCAACAACCGAATCAACTTCTACACTCCCAAGCGCCACCTCAGATCAACCAGCCACGCCCTCGCCGCCGTCCCCCGCATCCGAAGAGCGACAACAGGAGGAAGGTCCTTCTCCTACCTGGCCGCCAAGACCTGGAACTCACTCCCAACCGACCTGCGCCTGACCCAGGACCACCTCTCCTTCAGGAAGAAGCTCAAGACCTGGCTGTTCGAGCAGTAACGGCACCCCCCCCCCCACCTAGCGCCTTGAGACCCTACGGGTGAGTAGTGCGCTCTATAAATGACTTGATTGATTGATTGATTGAGCCTCTATCTGTCGCCTCTATCTGTCTCTGTCCAAACAGGAAGCTTCCCAAAATGCCCTTTTAAAAGTCAGCTGGGATAGCGCTTAGAGCTGGCTTTTAAAGTGCCCTTTGGGAAGCTTTCTGAAGGTGCCCTTACGTCACAGAGGCTGGCAGTAAACTCAGAAGATGGCTGCGAGAGCATTCGTAGTGAATATCTATTTAATAAGTATTCAATACGTATGCTCCTGCAGTCATCTTCTGTCTTTAGTGCCGGCCGTGGAAACTGCAAGGCGCGGACCGCCAGTGAAGGGGTGTCGGGCAGCTGGCGGCCCACGGTCCGTACTATGAGTGCCAATGATCTACACTAATGGCTAGAGGCATTTTTAATAGAGAAGGAAATCGATTTTCCCCGAATTGGTGGCAATCCATTCCCGCTACTATCGTATGCGAATTAAACTGTGCTAATGGGGAGTTGATTTGGCCTAGCGGCTAGGGCGGTTGACCTCGATTCTGGGGAACTGGGTTTGAGTCTTAACAATGACGCTGAACATCCTGTGATTCTGGGCAAATCACTTAGGCTCACATGCATCAAAGCAAAAACTAGTGGCAACCCTTTGCGACCGGTATTTATGCATTTGGGATGCATCATCATTATAAAAGAGGCGCGTTATTTTAGGGTAACCGAGCCCTGCTCGCAGGGTGAAGTGTCATGTCTCATGCCTGTTCCCTGCACAACAGCAATTTTATCTAACTTTGAACACCAATGCCGGAACTCGATTCCTTCTAACCAGATTTCGTTTATGCATTTTGCACTTTGTAGTGGCATTCCCAAAATAATCAGGATGTGTCGATAAAATCACACCTTGACCGTGTGATATTTTGGCAGCTCAGAGCACCCTGCACTTTATGTTGTTCTGCCCCCTTTATAAAGAGTTGAGGGGAAAATTTCGAGCCCCACTTTTGAGGGAAACTCGGCCTTTTACTTATATTGGAGGTTTTAATGTCTTGCATTCTTTGGGTACCCTTGATATTTGCACTGCTGTGACTAATTTTATTAAAGTTGCATTGGCCATTAGAAAACTATAAAAGTCACAATAGAAGATCATGAACGTTCCAACTTTTTAAATACATTTTTTATATATCAATGAAACTTTAGGATTGACAACGTAGTCTGTTGTACCGAATATTTGGCACTAAGATTTATATCCTTCTTTTAACGGCTTGAATGCTTTGAAACGCTTGTTTTTATTGCTTTTATTTATGCTGTTGCACAAGTATGCTATGCAAATTTTAAAGTGTAACGTATGTTTGTCAAACTTTTATGGTCTTTGAAACCGAATAAAGTTATTTTGAACTTGAACTTGACTGGACCTGACTCCAGAATAAATTCTGGAGAGCAACCGAGGATCGGTCAGCCATTCCAGGCATCCAAATTCTCCATCAATTCTAAACTGGCTCCTGATCTAAGTGAATCTTTTCTCCATACCATAGTCTGCCTTGCATAGTCTGCCTTGCATAGCCTTCACCTTCCCTCTCCATAAAGTTCAATAATGTTATGTGCCTGGAAATATCGTCCTGAATGGAAAAGGAGATGAGGCTCAGGACTCTTCAAGCTCTCTTCAAGTTAAAGAATCGCATTTCAATACATATGTTATCTCCTTCCAAATTTTGGCAACTTTCTTCGGTGGTAAAAGAAGGGCCACCGTCATTGTATCTATAGTGAAGCCTAAATATTCTACAGATCAGACGGGAGTGAGAATAGACTTCTCCCAGTGAAGCCCAATCGCTCCAGAGGAGTTATTACCATCTTCAGATCTTTCAAAAATTGATTCTAACAGTGGGACATAAAAGAATATCTTCCAGGTATATAATCATATGTACTCCCCTCACCCAGAGGTAAGAAGCAACCACTCTCATTACGGTGGTAAAGCATCAAGATGCTGAAGGAAGACCGAATAAAAGATCCTGGGATTGAAAAATACGACCTTGCCAAGTGACCTGTAGATAACACTGGCACTCAGAGGCCATAGGGATGGTGAAGTAAGCATCTTTCCGATCTAGCTTTACTAGCCAGTCCTTCACTAATAACATATTTCTCAGGAGGTGTATCCATTCCATCTTGAAGTGTCTGTAAATAAGATACCTGTTTAGGTCCCTCAGATTTATCACAGGTCTCCATCCCTTGTCCTTTTTTCTACAAGAAAGCGTGTGCTTGCGAAAACCTTGCACTCTAAGTGTACTTCCACTATTGTGCCTTTCTGTAGCATCAAATTAACGTCTTACTGTACTATCTTCTCCTGGTCTAAAGGTAGAACTGGGTTTCTTGGGAAAAAGGTTTGATGGGGAGTCTCAAGAAATTCTATTTTGAACCCTTGGACAGTTTCTAAAATGTATGGGTCCTGAGTAATAGTTTGCCAAGTCTGTCAAAAAAACTTGGGACGGCCCCCCACTTTTCCCGGGAAAGAAGAAAGGAGGAATCATTGTACTCTGGAACTGGTTGAACCTTGACCACGAGACCTGGATCCTCTCACACGGTAGGCTTGTCCTCTTTGCAGATAGAAGGAAGATGAAGCACTAGACTGGAAGCCTCTTCTGAATCCTCTTTGTCTTAGTTGGGGGCTCTGGACGGCCCAGCCAGCAGGAAGGCCCCTTCTGCTGGCCCGACCCAAAACTCCACAGTTAGAAACCCTTCTCACGCTGGATTGAGCCTTGTCGAGGCGCGTGAATGTAGCCACATATTAACTTAGGGACTTGATCATATCCTCCCCAAAGAGAAGGCCCTTAGGATTGCCTGAGGGTTGCTTCTCAGAAAGCTCCCTTAGCTTAGGATTGATCTTGTTTCAAACGGCCCTATGTCGCTCAGCAGTTAGGCCAGCAGTGTCATTGCCCAAATGTATCAATGCCCTTTGACTCCAACCCCTGAGACATTCAATATCTACAGGGGTCTCACTGATGGAAGCCTCCTCTGCTAGATCAATTATTCTAGCGAGGAGACCTAACACATCAAGAAGTCGATCCTGACATGCTTCAAGGGACTTCTTCAGACCTTTTCTAGGTTCCCTGTCAGGTATGAAGAGAAACGTGATAAGCTCTGAATAGAGATTAGGTGTTGAACATACATTTTTGTGGATCACAGGTCTTGAGCATTCACGTCTAAGAATATTATGAGCCTCCCTTTCCATAGCGTTTTGGACCCATCTCTTGCTGGACCTAGCCACTTGATGCTGGTGCCACTACTCAGCACGTCTTGGGTGCCTGATATTGTGATGGGAAAACATCTCTTGCTCAAGAGGGTCCTTCACTATCTCCTTTGAGGTAGATGAAGCTTCATGATCTGTAAGGAGGTCATCCACATCTGCATCCCCTTGTTCAAGGCCAAATATATTTACTCTATGGGCCGGTCTCTCGGAGCACCTTCTTCCTGCGTGTTAGTATCTGTGTGCCCATCTGAGCATCAGAAAGAAGTGTGTTGCTTTGGTCACCATTAGGATCTGTGCCGCATAGGGCACCCAATATCTTTGAGGTGCTTATATCTCCTGATTTCACCGTGGTGCTATGAACTCCTGATTTCATTGAGGTGCTTAGACATCAAGATTTCATTGATTTGATTTGATACTTCTAGAGCGCAGCATTCGCCCAAAGGCATCAAGGTGCTAGAGAAAGGCCACTCATACCACAGAATCTAGAAAAAAAGAGAGAGAACTCCAGCTCCGGTTCGACTGCGAACAAACAGGCTTTAAGGGCTTTTCTGAACGGGAGCAGAAGAGGGATAGATCTGAGAGCAAGGGCTACGGAGTTCCAAAGCTTCCTTGCTTCCACTGAGAATGCCCTATCCCCCCACTTCCTCTTCTTGTTTCTTGGTACCAATAGTTGCTTTTGAAGTGACGAGCATAGTAGTCTGCTGGGAGAGTGCCGTTTGAACATAGTCTTGAGCCTTGAAGGGTAGGGAGCGTGCAATGATTTATGGACCATACAAAGAGATTTTAAAATGATGCGTTGGAAGCCAATGCAGGTATTCTAGACCCTTCCTGGCAGATTGTTTTTTGGTTTGGGAATGTCCAGAGTGAGTCTTGTCAAAGCTTTCTGCAGAGTTTATGCTGTAAGCTCTTATTAGGAGCCAGGTTCCGAGCATTACAGTTATCAAGTCTGGACATTACCAGGGCTGGTGCTACCCGGATCGTAGCTGATCGCTGGATGAAAGGGATTTTTTTAACATCCTTATGAGCCAGGCGCATGTTGAAATGGTGCGATTCACTTGGATATTGAAACTAAGTTCAGTGTCCCTCAGGACTCCCAGGTTCTTGGCCTTTACACTCGGGACAGACAACCTTCCAAAGATTGAGGCCAGCAGCTGCTATTCCACTTGGCTGCCCCTGATCCGAATATCATCACTTCGGTTTTCTCCCCATTAAGGGGCCTATCATCAAGGGCTGGCGATATAATTATTGCTCCTTTAGCGCCCGTTTTCGGGTGAAAAGCGGTGATAATTATATCGCATTATTTACAAGGAAATGCTAGCGCATGTTTCCTTGAATTTTCTCCAGTTTTGTTCACGCCTCGCTTTGCATCTCTAATGAGATGCAAAGTAGGCGATCCCTGCGAAAACAGATTGAAAATGATCGCTAACTGTCCTTCTCCATATTCACAATATGGCCCAGGACACCCATAGCGATATTTAAACCCGCACTAACAGCGGTTATTGCCGTTATTGGACGTTTGCATTTTTCCTGACTAACCTAGCTTTGACATGGGAGGTGGATTGAGGGGCTAAATCCACATCTCCCTATCAGCAACGATTCCCCTATTGCTGCAGGATTCTCGCTGGATTCCCAGCGATAATCCTGCATTTCGCGGCTAGCGCCGGATTTCACATCACAGTGGAGATAAGCGTTGTTAATAACGCGATATCTCTGTGATCTGATCTGGCGATGGCAGGAGTTAAGCTAAATCGCACTTAGCGCGCCCTGCGATCTTTATCGCAGTTTGTTGTTAATACATCCAAGGGCCCTTTCGGACAGTGAGCCCAGACCCTTAGGGATGATAACCATAATCTCTGTGTCATCTATATATGACACCACCTCCAATCCAGAGGAGTGGACTACAGTTGCGAGGGGTGCCACATACAGATTAAAGAGGGTAGGGCTCAAGGGAGATCCCTGCGGGACTCCACAAGGTAGAACACAGGAGTCTGAGTAAATGGATTTTAGATTCACACTTTGGGATCTCCTTGTCAGAAATGAGGACAGGAGGGCAAGTGCTTGATGTGAGATACCAAGACTCTGGAGTCTGTCCAGCAGCAAACTAGGTGAGATCCAAGAGAATTAGCAACATCCCTTGTCCTTCATCCACCGCACTCGTGATGTGGTCCGTGGCTGATATTAAAGTCGTTTCTGTACCATGATGCCTTCTGAATCCAAAGTGCGAATCATTGAGCCAAGATTGATGTTCTGCACTTTCGATTTCCTGCTTATTAAGATGTAGCGCCAGGATTTTTGCTGGCGCAGGGAGTAGAAAGATGGGACAATAGTTTCTACAGTCCTTAGGATCCAGATTAGGTTTCTTTCAAAAGAGGTCTGATGATGGCTTGTTTCCAAGAATGGGGATAGATTCCAGATTGGACGATGACTAAGGGTGGGCGTAGTTGGTGGAGTACCTCTGTACGGAACTCCGCGGAATTGAACAAGTAATCTGTGAACTTCGCTCTGCTGTCTTATCCCAATTAATAAAACAAAAACCTCACATACTGTTGATAAAATAAAAAGTAACTCTATCTTTACATGCAAAAATGCATATAGTTATCTCACAAAAGTGAAAATGAAAATACAGCAAGCAGTGGGAGAGGTGATGATTCTGGGGTCCTCCCTAACGTAGGGATAGAACCAAGCAGATGCATTGAACACAAAGAGCACATCATGCTGAACGGTTCGGTGGTGGTCCCATCTTCCTAGGACCAACCCAGCACAGTTATGGGCAAGAATACAATCCCAACCAAAGGCCCTGCAAAGCATTATGGGACAATATTCTAGAGGGCAGTGAATATTAAAGTATCCAATATCAAAACATTCCTCAAGGGGCAGGCTCTCGGGCTCAGCTGAGAGCTGATACTATAATGTTCACTGCACTCTAGAATCTCGCCCCATAATGCTTGACTGGGCCTTTGTTAGGCTTTGTACTTTTGCCCATAACTTTGCTTGAAGTGGTCCTAGGAGGATGGGACCACCACAATCGTTGAGCATGATATGCTCTTTGCGTTCAAGGCATCTGCTTGGTCCTCCCCCTAGGTTAGGGGGACCCCAAAATCATCACCTCTCTCATTGCCTGTTATTTTTCAAAGTTGATTTTTGTGAATTGGTTGTATTCTTTTTAACATGTAACAATAAAGTTGATTTATCAAAGGGTTATTGGTGCAACAGCTAACTCTGCTACGTGGTACAGTAGGAATTAATTAAGGTATGAATTCTGTGTTGTCAATGTAATGCGTAGTTAACAAATCTCGGCCACCTCCGCTAGTGGAGCGGAGTTGATTGCCCACGGTTAATGATGACATTCATTAATTTACAGAACGGTTCTGATATGGTGTCAGCAGCCATGTGTTGTATTACCGGTGGACTTGCCTCCATTGGAGAGCCTGAGTGGGTTCTCATAAGGTAATTTATAAGAAGAGATGGCGTGAGGCCAGAGAATTTTGAAAGACCTCTTTGCTCACTACCAGGCATCAACGGAACATCTTTGGTACGACTGCTGACTGTCGGAGTTATAGTGAGCGTTTTCGGGTCTGACTCAAAACCAGTATATATGTCCCTGATCTTAGTTTGAAAAAAGATTGCAAAATGTTTGTGATGTGTCTGGTTCTGCCGAAGATTGGGAGGATGAGAGCTGTTGTACCAACTAAAACAGCTCTTTGGTGGATCTTGAATTCTCCATTATGTGCATTTAATACATGGATTTTTCTTCCACAAGTGCGCATGTATATTCCTTAACACAAGCTTTATATAGAGTTCTGTCCTAATCCTCTAAAGTTTGTCTCCAAGCTCACTCAGCACGATGACAGTCTTGTTTTAAATGATTGAGTTTGTCGTTGTACGATGGAGCCGAGGGGCAGCATTTTTTCTGAGTATATAATTTGAGATGTGCCACTATGTCAGCTGTAGATTTTAGTCATGTGGCCAAAAGCCTCACCCCCAAGATTAGAGTCCTCTTGGATAGTGCAGGGAATATTTTCTAGGGAATTGATCAGAGTGGCGGCTGAGATACCTTTCCAGTTTCTAAATTTCTAGGAAATTGGGGGGGGGCTCTGTTCTCTGCTCAATGCTGGAGGAAGGAATTCGAACCATACTGCACTATGCTCTGACCAACAAAAAGGTATTGTATGTTGGAAGGTAATTTGCGCGTCATTGTAAAAGATACCGTCCAATTTATGTCCTGCCTGGTGAGTCGGGGCTGTTACTAGTTGGGCGAAGCCCATGCTATCAAGCATCTCTATAAGGGTATTCAAGTCTATGTTATTCCTTTCTTCTAAATAGAAATGAAAGTCCCCTAGGACTGTTTGTGAGTAGTCGACAATGACTGACTCTAGAAGTTGCTTGATCTCTTGTAAAAAAGACACCCTGGGTCCGGGAGGTCTATAAATCAATAACCCTCCAACCGTTCAGGCGGCTGAGAGAATGAGTTCAAAATTAGTAGCCTCGCATGTATGTGCATTCTGGTTGGGGTCAATAATACATTTGTACTGGGATTTGAAGACAATAGCTAACCCCCCACCTATACGGGCCACCCTGTCTACCCTTTGGGTAGAGTAATTACCCCGGATAGCGTCAATCAGATCCGGTCTTGAAGCTGCATTTGCCCAAGTTTCAGTTATGAAGACCCAATCAGGTTCCAAGTCCTCAATGAGTATCGCAAACTCAGTTGTACGCTTGATGAGAGATCGTGCATTGAGCAGTAGCACCTTATAACCCTTCATATCAACTGGGGTGGTCACCAATGGATTTATCCATTTTCCCTTTCTAAGTGCTACCATGGTATTTGCTTGGGAGGGGATGGAATATCCGCATATCATACAGGCTTGACTGAAAGTATCCTGTTGATTCTCTAATGGAAATGTGGTACACGTGCATTTATTGTGGCTTACAGCATTTCTGATTCCTAGCAACATTTTAGCCAAATATGTAGTAAGTTTAGGACTAACTGGGTCACAATGAGCAGCATGCCTGGCGCCGGGTGCAGTCCGGACGCGGGCAGGGTGCAGACGGGCATGCTTTTGGCATGCCCGCTGCGCGCGTCTTCTATGCGTACGAGTGAGCATACTCGTTTAGTAGCAGTGCTGGCCACAACACTAGACCGCCCACTGATCCGAAAGTCCTCCCAGCTGGGAGACCGGAAGCTGACTGACTCCACCTAATGGTGTCTGCCTCCCTCTGCAGCCAGTGGCGTAACGAAACTTGAGGGGGCCCCCCTGCAAACTTCTTGGAGGGGGCCTCCCAATTTTCATGTGCCAGTCTAGAGCTCTCAGGCCGGCGACTCACCATACTGCAGGGGATGCAGGGCTATTATTATGCCACTGTCACCAATACAGCCGTTATAAGTAACACTGGATGGTGGAGTTAAAGGTTGGGCTTAGTCTGCCCGCAGGCTTTCATAGGTGGCGGTCCATTCATTACAGGGTCCCTGCCATCAGTAGTCCGGGGTAGTTTGCCCAATTTTAGGTGGGTTTCCTGATGCAGACTCCTGTCATGATATACAACATCGGGCCCACTCATCGTTCAGTATGACAAAAGTGCATCCACTGCTCCTTCTCGTTTCCGTTTTTAAAAAATTAGACAATGCGACAATGCAGTATTTCAAAAGCAGAAGTAACTACAAAGAGCACATTTTGATAATACATGTTTATTAGAAGACAATAGCAATCTTAAGAGGCATTGCATAGCTTCATACACACGGTGACCCCAATTCCATCACAGTCTCTCTCTCAGTCAGTCAGTCTCTCTCTTTCAGTCTCTCTCTCTCTCAGTCAGTCAGTCTCTCTCTTTCAGTCAGTCAGTCTCTCTCTCTCAGTCAGTCAGTCTATCTCTCTCTGTCATTCAGTCTCTCTCAGTCAGTCAGTCTCTCTCAGTCAGTCAATCTGTCAGTCAGTCCGTCTCTCTCTCTCAGTCAGTCAGTCGGTCTCTCTCTCTCTCTGTCAGTCTCTCTCAGTCAGTCCCGCTCTCTGTCAGTCTCTCTCTCTCTCTCAGTCTCTCTCTCTCAGTCTCTCTCCCTGTCAGTCCCTCTGTCTGTCAGTCTCTCTCGCAGTCTCTCTCTTTCTGTCAGTCTCTCTCAGTGAGTCAGTCTCTCTCTCAGTCAGTCTCTCTGTCTGTCAGTCTCTCTCTTAGTCTCTCTCTCTCTCAGTCAGTCAGTCTTCCAGACAGTCTCTCTCTTCCTCTGTCAGTCTCTCTCAGTTAGGCATTCTCTCCCTTAGTCAGTGACTCTCTCTGTGAGTCTCTCTCTGTGAGTCAGTCTCTCTCTCTGTCAGTCAGTCACTCTCTCTTTCTCTCTCAGTCTCTGTCTCTCTCTCTCTGTCAGTCTCTGTCAGTCAATCTCTCTCTTAGTCAGTCTCTCTCTCTGTCAGTCTCTCTCTCTCTGCCAGTAAGTCTCCCAGTCTCTCTCTCTCTTAGTCTCTCTCTCTGTCAGTCAGTCTCGCTCTCTCCCAGTCAGTCTCTCTCTCTCCCAGTCAGTCAGTCTCTCTCAGTCAGTCATTCTCTCTCTCCCTGTCAGTCCCCCTCTCAGTCAGTCTCACTCTCTGTCAGTCTCTCTCAGTCAGTCAGCCAGTCTCTCTCGCAGTCAATCAGTCTATCTCTCTCAGTCAGTCAGTCTCTGTCTCTCTCTCTGTCAGTCAGTATCTCTCTACCTCAGTCAGTCAGTATCTCTCTACCTCAGTCAGTCTCTCTCTCTGCCAGTCAGTCTCACTCTCAATCAGTCTCTCTCTCTCTGTTAGTCAGTCAGTCACTCTCTTAGTCAGCCAGTCTCGCTCTCTCTCTCTCTGTCAGTTTCTCAGCCAGTCAGTCTCTCAGTCAGTCAGTATTTAGTCTCTGAGTCAGTCAGTCAGCCTCTACTCTCTCTCCACTCTCTCTCTCTCTCTCTCTCTCTCTCTCTCCATTCTCTCTCAACTCTGTCCACTCCATCTCCACTCTCTCTCCACTTTCTCTCTCTCTACTCTCTCTCCACTCTCTCACTCTCCCTCCACTGTCTCCCTCCACTCTCTCTACTCTCTCTCCACTCTCTCTCTCTACTCTCTCTCCACGCTCTCTCTCCACTCTCTCTCTCCACCCTCTCTCCCTCCACTCTCTCTCCACTCTCTCTCTCTACTCTCTCGCTACTCACTCTCTCTCCACTCTCTCTCCACTCTCTCTCCACTGACTCACTCCACTCTCTCCACTTTCTCTCCACTCTCTCTCCACTCTCTCTCCCCACCCTCTCTCTCCACTCTCTCTCTCTCTACTCTCGCTCTCTACTCTCTCTCTCCTCTCTCTCTCTCCACTCTCTCTCTCTCATCTCTCTCTCCACTCTCTCCCACTCTCTCTCACAAAGTAGTGTGTGTTCCATGGGCATCCGCAGAAATGTTTCCGGGGGGGGCACATTTTTAACTTCATCTCCATCCCCCTTGCACCCTTTTCCCCTCTGCCTTGCAGCACCCTTCTCGCCCTCCCCCTTGCACCCTTCTCCCCCTCCCCCTTGCACCCTTCTCCACCTCCGCCTTGCACCCTTTTCTACCTTGCACCATTCTCCCCTCTGCCTTTCACCCTTCTCCCCTCTGCCTTGCACCCTTCTCCCCTCTGCCTTGCATCCTACTCCCCTCTGCCTTGCGCCCTTCTCCTCTCTGTCTTGCACCCTTCTCCTCTCTGCCTTGTACCCTTCTCCTCTCTGCCTTGCAACCTTCTACCCTCTGCCTTGCAACCTTCTCCTCTCTGCCTTGCACCCTTCTCCCCTCTGCCTTGCATCCTACTCCCCTCTGCCTTGCACCCTTCTCCTCTCTGCTTTGCACCCTTCTCCTCTCTGTCTTGCACCCTTCTCCTCTCTGCCTTGTACCCTTCTCCTCTCTGCCTTGCAACCTTCTACCCTCTGCCTTGCAACCTTCTCCCTCTCTGCCTTGCAGCCTTCTCTACCGTGCACCCTTCTCCTCTCTGCCTTGCACCCTTCTCCCCTCCCCGTTGCACCCTTCTCCTCTCCACCTTGCACCCTTCTCCCCTCTGCCTTGAACCCATCTCCTCTCCGCCTTACACCCTTCTCCTCTCCGCCTTGCACCCTTCTCCCCACTACCTTGCACCCTTCTCTTCTCTACCTTGCACCCTTCTCCACCTCCGCCTTGCACCCTTTTCTACCTTGCACCATTCTCCCCTCTGCCTTGCACTACTCTCCCCTCTGCCTTTCACCCTTCTCCCCTCTGCCTTGCACCCTTCTCCCCTCTGCCTTGCATCCTACTCCCCTCTGCCTTGCGCCCTTCTCCTCTCTGCCTTGCACCCTTCTCCTCTCTGCCTTGTACCCTTCTCCTCTCTGCCTTGCAACCTTCTACCCTCTGCCTTGCAACCTTCTCCCTCTCTGCCTTGCAGCCTTCTCTACCGTGCACCCTTCTCCTCTCTGCCTTGCACCCTTCTCCTCTCTGCCTTGCACCCTTCTCCCCTCCCCGTTGCACCCTTCTCCTCTCTGCCTTGCACCCTTCTCCTCTCCACCTTGCACCCTTCTCCCCTCCTCCTTGCACCCTTCTCCCCTCCTCCTTGCACCCTTCTCCCCCTCCCTGTTGCACCATTCTCCCCTCTGCCTTGCACCCTTCTCCTCTCTGCCTTGCACCTTTCTGACCTCTGCCTTGCACCCTTCTCCTCTCTGCCTTGCACCCTTCTCCTCTCTGCTTTGCACTCTTCTCCTCTCTGCCTTGCGCCCTTCTCCTCTCTGCCTTGCACCCTTCTCCCCTCTGCCTTGCACCCTTCTCCCCTCTGCCTTGCACCCTTCTCCCCTCTGCCTTGCACCCTTCTCCTCTCTGCCTTGCACCCTTCTCCTCTCTGCTTTGCACTCTTCTCCTCTCTGCCTTGCGCCCTTCTCCTCTCTGCCTTGCACCCTTCTCCCCTCTGCCTTGCACCCTTCTCCTCTCTGCCTTGCACCCTTCTCCCCTCTGCCTTGCACCCTTCTCCTCTCTGCCTTGTACCCTTCTCCTCTCTGCCTTGCACCCTTCTCCCCTCTGCCTTGCACCCTTCTCCCCTCTGCCTTGCACCCTTCTCCCCTCTGCCTTGCACCTTTCTGACCTCTGCCTTGCACCCTTCTCCCCTCTGCCTTGCACCCTTCTCCTCTCTGCCTTGCACCCTTCTCCTCTCTGCTTTGCACCCTTCTCCCCTCTGCCTTGCACCCTTCTCCCCTCTGCCTTGCACCCTTCTCTCCTCTGCCTTGCACCCTTGTCCCCCTCGGCTTGGACTCCAAAACGTAAGCTGATCACTTTCTTCAAACAAAATAATTTTGACCTAATAGACAAGCTTTTTTTTTTAGTAACTGCATGGCAGGTGCTCTACTATCAGTTTGCAGTTTTCATCCAATATCCATATGTACTCTGGCCATACAAGGAAAGTGCTACCATCCCAAGCCAAGGATTCACACTAAATACTAAGAACTACCAACAATGTATCGCCCAAACACATCACCCTCACATGCATTCATGTTTTAATGAGGATGCTTTTCTCTCACAATAAAATTAATGTTTGTACAAATGCCATTTTGACACCTCTATGTGCTGTACATAACGATTGTCACTGTAACTCAGCTTACCGAACTCAGAGGGAAGGTTGACTTGGTACACCGAGAGAATAACAATTGACTTGGAGGACTTAAACAGATGTCAGGGTGAGAGTGAAACTGACTTCGATAAAGCAAGCAATTAAAATTGTATTTTGTTTAAAAGAACCATGACTTGTCGAAAAACACAATTTCTATTATTTATAAAAGTTCTTAGAAATGTCACAGTGATTACAACCTATATTACACAGGCACGTATGTTGGAGAAAGGACCTTCAGGCTGTCTGAACAGAGATAATCTTCCCTTACTTGCAGGCCCGTTATCCCATTCCACCGAGACCTCTGTTTCACCTTTCAGCAATAAAAAGAAACTTACTCACTGTCTCGCTCCTTGTCCCAAACTTGGTGGCTGAGGAAGTGCTTCTGCATCTGGAGTTCTTTCTAATAATTATAGTTCACCATGGGCCAACCTGTGCGCAAGGCACACAGCAGAACACTGCGTCCTCGCCACATGCCGGCTGCCAGCTCTCCACATTTACCGAGGCCCACTCCAGAGGGGGGGGTGCAAATCGCTTTCACTTTCGCATGTTAGACATGCGTAGTCGAGCCGGCTGAAATCATCCAGAAAATGTAAGCATGCTTTTAAAATGGAGGCAGGGAAGCAGTTTTTTAAGGGTGCCACAATCACATTAAGAGGTCCCCAGCCCATGTAGGCCCCCAAACGCTGACAACCCCCCTCCCCCACCCCTCACAGCCCTGGCCCCCTCCCTTCTCAAAGGAATAGTGCCCTGAGGAGAATGCACTATCCTAGGGCCCCGCCCCCTCCTCTTTCCGGGCCTGGCTCGTGGCTTTGACTGAAGAGAAACGACAGAAGTTGATACTTTGTTTCTCTTCAGTCAAAGGTCAGCAGCGCGAGGAGCAGCTGCAGACAGCAGCAGCTGCTTTAGAGAGAGAGAGACAGCTCTCTACCGAGAGCTCAGCTGAGGGGCCCCCTTCATCGACTGGAGACTGGGGGCCCCCCGCACCGCGGGGCCTGCGGGGGTGTTTGTGTACGCTCCTGTCTGCAGCAAACGGGCAAAAACACTTGCGGCGGAACGAGGAGGCAGACTGATGATCCCCCACAGAACACAGACACAGAAGGTGACCTCATTGAGGTCCTTGGACCTCCTATGATACCGAGGGACACCCCAGTCAGAGTCTCCCCTACACTACACTACAGACATCACAGTGTATCTCCGTCGATCAGCTGTCAGTTGTAAGAAAATATGGGACTACAGATCCGTACCCGTTGCCCAGCGCTTTCCTCTCATTTTGATTTCCCCGACACGTCGTGCATAGAGGACGTGATGGGTAAAATGTCCCAAATAACGAAATCTATGTACTGGCTGGACGCATCCTAGCCAGGGATGAGTCAGGAGCAAGCCCACTCCAAGTGCATGTAGGTGACAGCCGCTGGCATGAACAAGCTGACCGTCAGCATAGAGGAGGCACAGGCTCTCACCTGCGAACAGCCTCTGCGCAGAGAATCAATTAGTGGAAGGCCTGGCCGCTGCGGTACGGCCTCCCCGCCAGGACTCAGCAAGCAGAAGCGTTGCGGGAACACGCGGAAAGGCAATACAACGAAGGCTCAGGCCCCGTGAAGTGCTGGAGTAGCCTGAAGGGGTGCACAAGGGACTCGAGTAAAGACCTCCGGTTTATTGGGAGATCGGCGGACAATAGGCAAAAAAGGCGTGACAATATTGGGGCATATTACCAACACCTAGCGATATTTATCGCTAAATGCGCTTAGCAACTTTTTTTATCGATGCCTATCGCTGGATATTTTAGCAGAGAAAACATGCTATTAGCAACGTTTTTCTCCATAGCGCTAAAATATCCAGCGATAACGGCGTAATGCGAAAATATCGCTGAGAATATAGCGATATTCTCGCATTAGCGACAAAATGCTCTTAGCCATGTTATCCACCTCCCATTGGATAACATGGCTAAGAACTGGTCAGAGCAGGTGTTAGTTTTTGGCGATAGCGGGAATATTTCCATCGCTACGCCAGCCTTCTGAATAGGCGATAGCGACGTTATCGACTGCTTTCAGTTGCTAACGGGTTGGGTACGCCCACTTTGCATGTCATTAGCGATAAATATTGCTGACATGCAAAGCGGGCCCCAAACCGCTCGCTATCGCCTTCAAGCTGTCGCTAACTGCTGTTAGCGACAGCTTGATAATAGGGCGATAGAATTTTCCCTTGATAATATGCCCCATAGATTTTCAGAACAAAACACCAGTAAAGGAAAGAAACAAGGATATAAATAAAACATGGCACTTATCTGTGTGGAGCCGCATTTCAGAGAGGCAGACTGCTATGTGCAAGAGCGTATTATATGCCTTGAAGGTTCTGTTATGGAACAGTTTTCTTTATGATGTATGTCCCTTTAAGTGGCTGTGTGGAGTTGCATTCAAGGAATAATGCATAATCTGAGCCTCTGTATCTTTAATGAAATTCAGATTCTCCTGTCATTTAATTAGGAAAATCGCTATTCCGTCCCTCAGCTATGTTAGGCCAGCCTTTCATGACCTTAGTGTAATCCTCAATACTGTGGGATGAATTGAAAAAGGCTTACCGAGGCTACGAAAGGCTTGCTTAACATAGGTGAGCCAGGGATTTGAAGCCATATTATCTATCCTAACACAGTCCACCAGGACCACGTGGGAGAAACCAATCTCAGTTGAGGGTCATAATTCGATCCACAGGAGCAGAGGCGCAATCCTCTCATGGTCCTCCAGCTGATGGATCTGTGTGTGTGATGGAACTTGCTGTTGTTTTGGTAAAACATACACAGGAGTTCATTTTCTAGGGGTTGCAAATGTCTTGGGTTAATGTAACTCAGACGCCTGCCTCGCATGTCCTTACTGAGAGACATTTGATGTTAAACAGCAACATTGGTTCTTTAACTGGCTTGACTTCTTTGCAAATCCAAAAAGAGCCTCAAAAGCCCCTGCAAACTTCTGTGCCCTTTGAGTGAGTAGGTTTGTCCAATTTCAGGTTAGCGTCAGATAGTATTCCTAAATAGTTAAAATTAGGAACCTTGGCTATGGGAATCCCACCTTTTAAGAATTTTCGGCCACAAATCATAATGTTTCATTTCTGGTTGGTCACCGTAAAGTAAAGGTTACCCATAAAGCCTCTCAAAAACCGAGCACAATCTGAGGCCATTTGCCGTACAAGTGATTAAAGCCGCATCATCAGCTTAGAAAAGGAAATGGACTGAGAGACCTTTAGACCTTAGGTTGATCTTTACCTGTTTTAGCAAACACAGAATCAGGGTATTAATGTAAAATTAAAATAAAAAGGGCGCTAAAACCCATTCCTGCCGTACTCCTCGGGTTGACCGTAAAGGTTGGGTACAGTCTCCATTCTGGTCGTTGCATCCCAGTGCAGCGGCTTAAGAAGGTCTGTCAGGGAGACTTCGATTCCTGCCCTCTCCATCAAATCCCAGAGCTTCCCCTGTTCACCAGGTCAAAGGCATGGGAGAGGGCCATAAATGCCATGTGTAAAGAACCTCTCTTGGCTTTGACATATTTACCCCTTACAAAAAGTAAATAAGGCATTGTTTGAGCATGCACAGGCCTGGCCAGAATCCATGTTGCACACCTGAAAAGAAGGTATTTGCCAAGGATTACTCGCCCTTGTATCTTAACAGATGCATCCAATAACGAGATAGGGGGGTAGAAGGCTGGAGGATTTCTATCCCCTTTTTTAAAGATTGGTCCTATTATTGACTCCGTCCATGATTTGATTTAGAGCGCTCTTAATTCCAGCACAGAATGCATTCACTAATAGAGGAACCCACAAATTAGGATTATACCTTAATAGGTCAACCGGGACTCCATCAACTATGGGAGTTTTTCCAGATGGGCACCTTACGATGGCCTTGATGACATCAGATACATCAATGGAATCACTTAATTTGGTGCTTCGGTCTGGTTGGGAAGTGCAGGGACTGAGATTTTGGAATTTTCACTTGGCGAATTGTTTAGGTAAAAGATTTTGAAAAATGTAAATACTCAGGGCTTACTCACAAGGAGCCATTGCTGAATTAACTGCACTTTAGCACAGCCAAAGTCGTGATAAATGTACCTCCCCATTCACAAGCTGGTGATAACAGCTAATAGCACCAGTTTACCCGCGATAGCATCCGCAAAAAACATCGCCACAGAGGACCCCCGCAACTATGCGATCCCATGCCAAAACACGTGACAACATCACACCTCAACATTCACAACGACCAGACAGATCGGTGATAAGAACACAAAACATGCGATAAGGCTCGTTAGCAGTAGAAAATGTACACCTGCTCTGACATGGTGTAAAGTCGGACCACAGACTGCACCACCAAAGGGAGCACAGCCTACAGCCACACCAGAAGACAAACAGATGCCATGGAGCAACTGGACATGCAGCATGGACACCCAAGAGAGCCACAACACCCACCAAAACCACACCCAGACCCGCAACACCCCTCCTGGGCCCACCTCAACCCCGTAACAAGAAACTGCACACCAACACCACAAATACCAAAACAAATATCCTGCCTGATGTTGCACAAGCAGGAAAATCAACATACATGCGTGGCCAAAAAATGGAGATCCAGTCTGTGGTAAATAAATAATTAATTACCGATACTATTTTTCAGGATACTATATAAACAGATAGCTCAATAAATAAGAGTCAGGATTCGAGGTATCTTGAGTCTGACAGGCTTTAATAAGGCATAAGGGAAGGGACAGGAACGGGACAGCCTGTACGGGATTAGGATGGATGGCAGCTGCACACGCAAAAAGTAACGGTACGGTGTGTATATATACATTACATTTACAATAGCATTCAATACAGTAGGCGTAGCAGTAGGCGTAACTCGTAGCAGTAGCGAAAGATAAGGACAAAGTGGGTGTAACAAGAGGCGTGTACAGGGCGTATACATAGACATGTGATGTGGACGTCACAGAAGTGTCATAAAATAGGCGGAAACATGGAGGGGGCTACCTGAGCAGCTGGGACCTTTAACCTAGTGGTGCGCGCAAACGGACAATGACATGTGACTAGGGAGAACTGGGGGCTATGACTTCTGCACTAGAAGAGGAGACTAAAGTCTGCGGTGTCAGGACGACATGTACCTATATCATATCTGGTAGGATGCATATATTCTTCGTGGTTCCATGTTCAAATATCGTTAACATAAATATCGTCTGATAAAAATATCGTCACTAAAACATCGTTTACATAAATATCGTCATCCTATACTTAAACTAGAATTCACACAAATATCGATATTTTTTTATCGACAACCCTAATATCGTTCACACTAATATCGACTACTTAAATATCGACTACTACATTATCGACTTTATTTTAAATAACATTACCTTTGACATATATATCGACTATACTAACATCGACGACCTATGTGCTCTAAAAATATACCAAAAATATCGACGTTTTGTATAGAACTCGAAATGCAACATATAAACCATTTAAATATTACACAAAAATGTAAATTATAACACATTTTCATATATTCTTTTACAAACAAACAGTGAAACAACATAGTATAACAAAAATAACGGTTTTCCCATGCCAATTAACGTTCTCAACCAATGATTTTGAATTTTCACTAATTAAACCAATCAAAAAGTACCATTAATTAACTCACTAATATAAATACAATGACACACTTAACGTAATTTACCATTTTTGGCCCAACCTTGGAGAAAAACGGTTACCTTGCTGAGAGAAGAGAATACAAACCAACGACTACAACTACAATACATCACACTACACTTCAAGTAAGTTAAATACCATTTTTTCTTCGACGTTACTATAAATAGATAAAGTCCCTATTTTTAAAACTGTTGATCTTTAGAGTGAAAACTAAACATGTTGAACTTATCAACAACGACAATACAGTTAGATGTAAAAACATTTATAAACTACCTTATCCATGTCTATTTAGATAGCTGATAAAAATTATTTAAGCTTGCTAAGTAAATGTACAATGTAAATAATATGTATCCAACTATTATCATCCAAATACTACAAGTAACACAATGATAATTTTTTCCACAGACTCTACAAAATTATTTGCCTATCTACAACTACACTACCAACATCCTCTACTACATCAAGTAAGTATAGTCTGTATATCTATAACAATTCAGAAAGTAAAATGATACACCTATTACACTAAAGTATTTCTTTCTATTATTCTTTAACACTACTACAGAACGTAAAAGGGAGACAATTCTGATAAAGAAATAAGAATAAAGGTTTACCAGTGAAGCCACATAGTAAGTATATGTTTACACTTTTGCCTAGTCTTATACACACCTCTAAAATGGTGTTCAATGTTCTAAAAAAGACATATATATATTTCCACAGATCTACCTTAGACATGGCAACTGGAGCTACTTTCATTACTTCGCAAAAAGGAAAACTAATGCTGAGCTACATGGGTTACACCTACACCCAAGAAAGAGTGAAAGCTAATAAGACCCATTGGAAATGTAGTAAATATTACTCAAATGCATGCTATGGTAGAGCAACAACTGTTGATAACAATGTGGTAAATGTACGTGAGCATAACCACCCACCAAATGTAACTGAAGTGGAAGTGAGAGAAGCACTAGAAACATTGAAAGATGCTAGTACAGGATCACAAGAAACAAGCACTAGCATTTTGAAAAATGTTTTAAGCAAAGTGCCTGAACATGTGACAGGACAGCTACCTTCTATTCCCAACTTAAAGAGATTAATTGCTAAAACTAAACGTGCTTCTGATCCAAGTCCACCAACACCAGAAAGTTTTCAGGATATAAAAATATATCCAGAATATACCATTACACATAATGAGGATAAATTCTTAATGTATGACAACAACAGTCATGACAAAAGAATTTTACTTTTTGCTACTAATAGTAATTTACAAAAGCTTAAATCATGTGAAACATGGATGATGGACGGGACTTTTAAAGTTTGTCCCAAACCTTTCTATCAACTTTACACCATTCATGGGGAATACCAAAATACAAATATACCTCTAATTTATACTCTGCTGCCAAACAAAACAAATACTACCTACGTTGAATTTTTAACAACGATCAAAGAATTAACTGATAATTACTATCCTCAAAGAATTGTAATTGACTTTGAAATGGCCATGATTCAAGCTATCCTTAAAATATATCCCCATACCTCCATACAAGGTTGTTATTATCACTACAACCAAAGCATATGGAGGCACTTACAAAAATCAACTTTAAGCATTGAATATTGTACAAACAGTAACTTTGCTTATCAAATAAAGAAGTTGATAGCATTAGCATATGTACCAACTACAGAAGTAGCTAACTACTACAATTTATTAATTGACAGCCCTTTCTACCGCACCAATGAAAAAAAGCTAACTCCCTTCTTAGACTACTTTGAAGATACATGGGTTGGAAGATTACATCGTTCAGGCCACCGTAGACAACCTAAATTTCAAATTCCATGGTGGAATGTCTATGCTAGTACAATAGCCCAGAAAGCTAAAACTAATAACGCAGTTGAAGGTTGGCATAATGCCTTCCAAGCGACTTTAGGAAGAAGTCAACCAACACTTCACAAACTGATCCAAAGCATTAAAAAAGAGCAAAGCTACCAAGAACTCAGAATAGAGCAATCACTTTCAAAAATTGGGCCTAAACTAAGTAAGCAAACATTAAACATGTACGAATATCTCCAGCAAAAAACTAGAATGTACCCAAGTATAGAAGGTCTAGCATACTTAGATCTAATAGCTAAATCAATCCTTTAAATATAAATTCCCAAAAAGTGAGCAAAGGACAATTAAAGATAATATGTAGTTAAATATCGTAATATTATTTCATGTAAAATATTCAATAATATATTTTTACAAGACATAATAATATAACATTTAACTAAACAGTAGACTATACCACAATGCAACACAAAAGTAAATATCACTTTTAGTTACGGTTCTGCTGCTGTAGAATATGTTCCATGGTGATAATTTCCACAGGAATAATACCAAAAGCTATCCATATCCAATATCGAAAAATCCCAACAAAATGCACAAAATACAACTGTTTGATAATACTCCCGTTGCAATCCTCTCGAATTAGAAACCATACAAAAGTAGATAAATCTTCACGAGTAAAAAAAGTAGAGACCCCGAAAATGCAGGACATTTTCAAAAATATGTACCTGCTTAAAAAAAAAACCGTCACAGTCCATCTGCTCACCAAAACGAAGACCTGTAAATTATCGACAAAATAACAAACCTCAAAACATTGGAAATACGCATAGCCTACACATAGCATATAACACATAAAAACAATCTAAATTCATCCATTAATACAACAGTAAACGTTACTTTTGTTCGAACTACCTCACAAAGTACGCTCTCCATAACGACGCAAAATAACACATAATTCGCACATAATATGTAAAGTACTACACATATCTACACGTACACACTACAACTATCACTAAACTTAAGTTAAATATCTTTAAAAGTAAAGTGAAACAAACTTACCTTCACCAACAAGAAACAGCTCCCAACCGCGAGCTTCCGTTTTCTAAAATGACCCAAACAACGATGTTGATAGAATAAAAAGTGAAGTTCCAAAAAGTGAAATGGCTGCATAATAAAAACTAAAATAGGACAAAATAGCCTTTAACAAAAAAAATAAACAGTATTAAATAGCATAATATATGCAATATGTATTAATAATTTTATTTTTCTTGTTAAAAAACATATGAATATTGTAAAAGAGACATTAATATGTTTAAAAGAGTTATGTATTAATTGTTTTTTATCAAAAAAATGTATTTCATTGTTAAATATTTTTCTCAAATATTACAAAATATAAATTTATGTTATGTACATATCTTGATAAAAAATATGCCATAATAAATATGTAATATATTAAATTTTAATAATAATTATTAAAATTTAATATAATAATTTATGTATAATACAAACAGTATTTATGTAAAAAAATGCTATATAATTTGTGACCAAAAATTATGTTAAATGTTTTTTGAAAAATAGTAATATCTTTGCAATACCAAATTAAACTCTCAATAAAAAAAATTTTTACAAAAATTGTTTCTTAATTTTGACTTGTCATATTAATGTAAAAATGTTATAAAAATGTTTTTAATGTATTTTTATGAAATGAATATTACTACATAACATATATGATTCTTATTAAAAATAATAAATAGATACTGCTGAATTAAAAATAATAATAATTCTGCTGGACAGTAAACCATAATAAATTACTATTCTAACTCCAATTCAACATAACTCAGGGAAAGTCCTGGATAATAAACCATAATAAATTACTATTCTAACTCCAAACATAACTTAACTCAGGGAATGTGCTGGATAGTAAACCATAATAAATTACTATTCTAACTCCAAACATAACTTAACTCAGGGAATGTGCTGGATAGTAAACCATAATAAATTACTATTCTAACTCCAAACATAACTTAACTCAGGGAATGTGCTGGACAGTAAACCATAATAAATTACTATTCTAACTCCAATCCAACAGAAGTCATGGAAAGTGCTGGATAGTAAACCATAATAATTTACTATTCTAACTCCAATCCAACATAACTCAGGGAAAGTGCTGGATAATAAACCATAATAATTTACTATTCTAACTCCAATCCAACATAAGTCAGGGAAAGAGCTGGATAATAAACCATAATAATTTACTATTCTAACTCCAATCCAACATAAGTCAGGGAAAGTGCTGGATAGTAAAGCATAATACATTACTATTCTAACTCCAATCCAACATAAGTCAGAAAAAGTGCTGGATAATAAACCATACTAAATTACTATTCTAACTCCAATCCAACATAAGTCAGGGAAAGTGCTGGATAATAAACCATAATAATTTACTATTCTAACTCCAATCCAACATAATTCAGGGAAAGTGCTGGATAATAAACCATAATAATTTACTATTCTAACTCCAATCCAACATAAGTCAGGGAAAGTGCTGGATAGTAAACCATAATAAATTACTATTCTAACTCCAATCCAACATAAGTCAGGGAAAGTGCTGGATAGTAAAGCATAATAAATTACTATTCTAACTCCAATCCAACATAAGTCAGGAAAAGTGCTGGATAGTAAAGCATAATAAATTACTATTCTAACTCCAATCCAACATAAGTCAAAGAAAGTGCTGGATAATAAACCATACTAAATTACTATTCTAACTCCAAAACAACATAAGTCAGGGAAAGTGCTGGATAATAAACCATAAAAATATACTATTCTAACTCCAATCCAACATAATTCAGGGAATGTGCTGGATAATAAACAATATACATATTACAATTAAAAATTTGTGACAATTTCAAATTTTGATTTGTAAATTTCGAATTCTGATTAAATTTCTAATTTGTTCTTAATTTTCGATTTTTTTAATACATATTATCTAATTTACTACCCACCCTTATCCCCTATTATACCAATAACCCGCTACTAAAATATTTATATGAAATTTTTCACTATCATTACAAAAATAATTTCATTTAAATTTCTAAATTTTATTGTTAAAGTTCTATTTCTAATTTATTTTCGATTTTTTTATTATTTATCTTTTTTTTTTTTAATTTTCAAATTAATACCCACCATTAGCCCCTAAAATACCAATGACCCACTACTAAAATTTAAATATGAATTATTAATTAATGATTACAAATAAAATTTCGTGAAAATTTGTATTTAGAAATTTTAAATTTCGAATTCTGATTAAATTCATAATTTGTTCATATTTTATATTAAATTTTAAATTACTACCCACCCTTATCCCCTATAATACCAATAACCCGCTACTAAAATTTTAACAAATCTTTTGTAAAAAATATTTTTTTTTATTATTATTATTAAAAGTATTTTTCTAAATTTGTAAAAAAAATATTAATTTTTTTTTTTTAAATTTCGTGAAAATTTGTATTTAGAAATTTTAAATTTCGAATTCTGATTAAATTCATAATTTGTTCATATTTTATATTAAATTTTAAATTACTACCCACCCTTATCCCCTATAATACCAATAACCCGCTACTAAAATTTTAACAAATCTTTTGTAAAAAATTTTTTTTTTTATTATTATTATTAAAAGTATTTTTCTAAATTTAAAAAAAAAATATTAATTATATTTTTTTAAATTTCGTGAAAATTTGTATTTAGAAATTTTAAATTTCGAATTCCGATTAAATTCATAATTTGTTCATATTTTATATTAAATTTTAAATTACTACCCACCCTTATCCCCTATAATACCAATAACCCGCTACTAAAATTTTAACAAATCTTTTGTAAAAAATATTTTTTTATAATTATTATTATTAAAAGTATTTTTCTAATTTTTAAAAAAAAATATTAATTATTTTTTTTTTTACACATTATATTTTTTTATCGATATTATGTACAACGATTTTTTAGTCAACGATATTCTATTCATCGATATTTTTGTTTGACGATATTTATGTCATTCTAACAAAACGATATTTTTTACAACGATATTTACTACGACGATATTTTTTTTTTTCGATATTCTTACCACGATATTAATGCTAGTCGATATTTTCCCGTCGATATTCTATCTTAATACCATTCTTCGTGTAATGCGTGTGCTAGAAATATTCTATGAATATTAATACAGTAATTCTCTTACATGGAGACGTAAAGACTAGACTATGACTGAAACTGTTTATGCGGATCAGTAGCTTAGGAATGCAAAGACGAGGAGCCTTTGCATTCCTAAGCTACTGATCCGCATAAACAGATAACTAGAAGCATAACATACTCTTGGCAGACAGGCCAAGAGTATGTTATGCTTCTAGTTATCTGTTTATGCGGATCAGTAGCTTAGGAATGCAAAGGCTCCTCGTCTTTGCATTCCTAAGCTACTGATCCGCATAAACAGTTTCAGTCATAGTCTAGTCTTTATGGATAACTAGAAGCATAACATACTCTTGGCAGACAGGCAGGCAGAGCCAGGCCGGGCCGGGTACTGCGAGGCAGGAAGTAAGTGAAGGGTCAGGGATGCAGGTGGGGGCTGTATCGCTCCTCGGAGCGGGGTTCAGGAGACTGGAGCTGAATCTGGTGTCCGGGCCCTTTTGAGGCCTAGAAACGGGGACAATGTAATGAATTAACGTGCACACTGTAAAACGGGGCAACATAGGCCTAATACTCGTTGCTTTCACGAGAACTGGAAACTGACATACTAGAGTTGGACACAACTATAATTGCGTCTTTAATCGATCATAGGGGGATACATATGCATATTAATCATGCACATATAACATAGGATGTGGAACACGTAGGGACACAGAACATGGCAAAATTTACTTTTCCACATTCCCTCCTTGTCACTACGTTTCCATCAGGAAACATCAATATTCACCATACCATCTATCATTTCATACAGTATCATCTGCTCGTCTCGAATCTTCTTGGAACGGGACTTAGGACTAGGAATACAAGATGTAGCACAAATGCCGCAAATCGCAGGGCCACATTGTAAACAGAGGCAGCAACTGAATATGATCATTACTGCTATACCCAGGAATGACAATACTTTCCATCCCCATGCAGATATAATACTCCAGAGCCAACCGGACCATGTCCAGGTGCCTGGATCTTGGTGTAACTGATGGGCAATTTTATGAAGTCTGGTTATAGCTGAATAAACAGACGGCGCGTTATTAGGAATGAAAATGCAGCAACTAGATCCGATGACTCTACAAGCTCCTCCTCTATCGGCCAGTATGACGTCAAGGACGAGACGATTTTGGAGCACGACAAATCTCATAGCAGATTGCTCTTCAGTTAAGTTACCTAGAGCGGAAGTAGTCTCATTCACTACTGCTTCAAGTGTTCTGGTTAACCTACGTATTAACTTACTATTCTGGACAGGACCTATAAAGAAAAAGAAACCTTTATTTAAGTCTTGATATTGTTCTAGGGCAGTTTCAGTTTGATCGACAATTGGGGACTCGATCTCCCTTCTATGTCTAACGTGTACTAGATGTGTATTTCTGTGATAATCAGATGGGGCTAAAAAAACTGGTGGCAGTAGGAAGGCAATGTAACATGTACCATCCCAATCGAGGGGCAGGCGTATATATGCGGTCTGACCACAAACAAAATAAGAATTACGTGAGGCTTTGAAAATAGATTTCCCACTGTCACTATACTCAACAATAGTAGTACAATCACTATGTCCTACATGTGTGGAACCATTCTTTCTGACACATAATTCGCCTTTGACTGGTAGTACTGAAATAGCAGGCAAATCTGGAGTAGTATCGGACTGAACATTCAAGACCATGAAATTCGAGGAATAATTACCTAAATCATATACTTCATTTTCTAGATCTAACCCTGTTCTATAGGTGAGACCTTGCTTGTCTGGGAAACATGTTCTATTCAGAAGGGACATATCAGTTGAGGATGACGTTAACGTGGACCATGCTCCACACGAACCATTATGTGAAAACGGATAAGGAAAGAGTGGCAGAACTCCCTTCGGTGTCTGGAAAGGGGGGAGTCGACCACACACCCAACAATTAGTGGCATTGCTGGTCTGGTGTGAATAGTGTAACATTCTGATAAATGTGTTATTACGCATAGCAAGATGATAGGATAACTCGTGAGGAGGCAGATCACTAAATGTGTGCTCTACTGTAACGTTAGAAAACATATGTACATGTGAAATAGGAAAACATAAATGTAAAGCATAACTTATGCATGTAACCATAAGACTCAAAAATAATAAAAAGAATAGAACGATAATACATCTTTTAGAGTTTTGACTAACTCTCTCACTGTGTGGGTCTGTCTCATACATGTCAGGAACCTGTCTAACCGTTTCACCCGAGAGGGACTTAGACAATTAAACTGGCTGACTTATTTTACTAGACGGGAGCTTTGCTTTATACTCCTGCTGCGGAGTTTTCTCTAACAGGGGAAGTTTTGATTCAGAGTCTGTGTCTGGCAGTCCTTAAGAATAGGGCAGTCTTTAACAAATGTCCTTTGCCGTAATCCATGGAATTTCTTGATGTGACTGGTGTGGACCCACCCCTTGCGGCCCTCAAGCTTGACCGCAGTCCTTGTTGTTAATAACACCAGCTGGGGTTCCTTCCAACGGGGCTCCAACGGACTTGAACGATCAAAATTGCGAACCAGAACATATTCTCCCGGAACGACTTCATGCGGTTTCACCTCAGTGTTGTCTGGAAATGCAGCGGCAACCTGTGAACGACAAGAGTGTAGGGCAGACATCAAGGAAGCTAGGTAATCTGTCAGCATATTACTGGAAACATCGGTAATCTTTCGGGGTCTAGGTGTACACCACATGTTTGGAGGACGGCCGAATACGACCTCATACGGGGACAGACCTGATCTGGAGTGTGCAACCATTCTCATATAGAAAAGAGCAATTGGCAGGGCTACTAACCAATCTACACCTTTCTCTGCGCATACTTTAGCAAGGCGGATTTTCAATGTCTGGTTATGTCTCTCTACGAGACCGGCTGCTTCAGGATGGCGTACACAATGGAACTTCCACTGGTACCCTAACAGAAGGGAAACTTGTTTCATAAGCTCGGATGAGAATGGCTGGCCGTTATCTGAATACACGACCCTAGGTAATCCATAGCGGGGGAAAAACTCACGAACCAACTGCCTGGCAGTGGTCGCAGCTGTGTAATCTGGAACTGGATATGCTTCTGTCCACCTGGACAAAGCGCATACAACTACGAGGACATACTTGAAACCTCGACATCGCTCCATCTGAATATAATCCATCTGGAGGACTTCAAAAGGGTGGTCAGGAGGTTGGAATCCCCCTTGTTCCACCGGGACGCTTTTACCTGGATTGAACTGACAACAGATCATACAGGTACGGACTTTCTGCTTGGCTGCAGCTCGTAAATGCTTGTTAAACCAAATGTTCTGGATGCTGTCTAGCATGGCTTTTTCTCCTAAGTGTGCTGGACTATGTGCGGTATTAATAATGACTTGAACCATTGAGTCGGGGAGGAACCATGTGGCTTTTCCCTTCGTCAACCATCCTTGATCTGTCTGGACCCCTCCTTGTTCGGACCATTTCTTGATTTCATCGGGAGTGGCATGTGACTGTATGTCTATGACATCTTGTGTAGGGTCCTTAACTGTCATACAAGTAGTCTGATCTGGAATGAGTGTCAGTGTCTTGTTAACTGGAATGTCTGGAGTCTGAGCTGTGAGCTTGGCTGTTCGATCTGCTAGATCGTTACCTTGCGAAATGATGTCAGTGACTTTCGTATGTGCCTTGCACTTCATGATAGCGATAGCTGTCGGTAAATGTATTGCATCTAGCAGAGCTTGAATGAGGAGGCCATGCTGAATCTTGGTTCCATGAGAAGTCATGAAACCTCTCTCCTGCCAGAGCACTCCGAAGTCGTGTACGACTCCGAATGCATAACGTGAATCTGTATATATGTTAACTTTCAGGTTCTTGGCACGTATGCAGGCTTGGGTCAGAGCAACTAGCTCTGCTGCTTGAGCAGACAGGGTATCAATACGGTGTGTTTCTATAACTTCGGTCTCAGTAGTCACTGCATACGCGGCTACTAGTTCTCCTGTACTTGTTCTCATACAAGAACCATCCACATAAAGTGTCAGGTCGGGATCAGGTAATGCAATATCTGTCAGGTCTTGTCTTGGCTTTGTCATGGTGTTAACTACTTCCACACAGTCATGTGTGGCAGGATTAGAGGTAACTGAGGGTAACAGTGTAGCGGGATTTAAAACGTTGCAGCATCTGATTTCTATGTGTGGCTGGAATAATGCCAGTTCATAACCTGTTAAACGTGCAATTGTCAAGTGCTGAGTCTGTGTTCGATTTAAAAGAACTTCCACGGAGTGTGGAACTTGTACTGTCAGGGAATGTCCTAACACTATGGAATCACTTTGTCTGATGGCTAGAGCTGTGGCTGCAACTGACTTGAGGCACGCAGGCAGAGCCTGGGCTACTGGATCTAATGTGCTGGAAAAATAAGCACAGGGCTTGTATTGTCCTGCTTGATCTTGTGTGAGAACAGATAATGCGGTACCATCACGTTCTGTAACAAAAAGTGTAAAAGGCTTACTGTAGTTCGGTGTTGCTAAAACAGGAGCTTGGCATAAAGCTTTCTTTAACTTATTGAAAACGAGTGTATGTTCGGATGTCCAAGGGAGGACAGTCGATGTGGCTGCCTCCTGTGTCGTTAACTGTATCAGTGGCTTGGCTAGAAATGCATACTGAGGAATCCATTGTCTGCAGTAAGAAGTGAGGCCGATAAAAGCTCGTACCTCCTTCTGAGTCTTGGGCTGTGGAAGATGTGCTATTAACTGGATACGGTCAGGTGTCAACTGCCTACCCCTCTTGGACAGTAAGTGTCCTAAGTAGACCACTTGCTGGACACAGAATTGAAGCTTCGAAGGGGACACCTTGTGCCCCATCTCGGCTAGGAAATACAGAACTGTAAGTGACGCACGTTCGCAGTCACGTTCAGAACGGGCTGTGATCAATAGATCATCGACATACTGGAGTAGGGCAGTGTCAGTTGGCATGCGGACATTGTCTAGCTGTCTCTTAAGTGCTTGACTGTAAATACTAGGACTTTCTGTGAAACCTTGAGGTGCTCGTGTAAATTTATAGCTCCTTCCATTTAAACAGAATCCGAAAAGGAACTGGCTGTCTGGATGAATGGGGACACTGAAAAATGCGTTTTTTAGATCGATAACTGTGAAGAACGTAGCTTCAGAATCAATTGCTGTCAATAGGGAAGAAATATCTGGGACTACTGGGTACTGCGGGATGATACATTTATTAAGTTCTCGAAGGTCAATCACTAATCGATATACTGGAGGTGCATTTGGATCAGTACGTTTCATGACTGGAATGATAGGAGAATTACATACATTGGAGTCAGTTTCTACTACTACTCCTTGAGCTATGAGCTCGTCAATAATTTTGGATAAGGCTGCTTCAGCCTCAGGTGGCAATTTGTACTGTCTGATTCGTGGTAAAACAACACCTTGCTTTAAAGTCACACGATGGGGTGTGATATGCATACAACCTACATCAGTTGGACCTTGCGCCCATAAATGCTGTGGTACATTCAATAATCTTGGATCAAAATCACGTAATACATAATGACCCTTAAAATCTCGAAGGAACAGGCGGACCCCTTCTGGGGAACAGCAAATGACTGCTCCTAATTCTTTTAATGTTTTAATGCCTAGTAAATTTTCTGGACATGACTTTGTAAGTAACAAATCTGTAGTTCGGGACAGTGGACCAACTTCTAGAGTAACTGGTTTCGATATTTCGTTAACAATAGGTTTTCCTGAGAATCCAAGGGAAACATTTCTAGAGCCTGAGAGCGGAGCCCCTGGAACCTCGTCATGACTGATGGTAGTCCTACTTGCCCCTGTATCAATCAGAAACTTTCTGTCTTTCCCTAATACTTGACTGTGTACATAGGGACCCTCTTGATCTACAGGTATCTCGATGAGAGGCAAACCTACCTCCCTCTCTAGGCTGTTTCATGAATATGGCTGATAATCTGGATACTCTGACTGTGCGTACTGGTACATTTGCTGAGTAACGTGCTGTGTCGCAGCGATAGGCTGCGGTACTGTAACTGTCTGTTGTGCATTCTGCGGTGGCTGGAAAGTCTGTGAAACTTGTTCTTGTCTAGGCGGACGCGGTCTTTCTTTGGTCTTCCCAGTATCTATGTTATGTTTCAGAACTGCACATTCGTTTATAAAATGACCTGGCTGTTTACAGTAATTGCATGTCCCTTTAACGGGAACTGCAGGATGACTGGCTTGATTCGTACCCCTTTTCTGACTGTCTTGCGGAACAGACTGTGCAACTAATACTTTCATTTTCGTGTCTTTCATACGTCTTCTTTCATGTTCCTGCTCTTCCCTGATTCTGTTCTGGTGATACTGGAGCATCTGGAGCATTTGTGACGGAGTATTTGCTTGCCAAGAACTCTCGACTTTCAGTACTCGATTTTTAACTTGTGGACTTGAATTCTCGACTAGTTTAGTAACAAAAAGATGAGGATACGATTCACTACTTGTTTTCAGACCACTATTAATAATAAAACATTTTTCGAATCTAGAATAAAAATCACTAGTATCTTCGTCTTGTTTCTGTTTACAGGCTGAGATAGCATCCCAGTCTTCCTTTTTCATGGCTAGTAGTCTTGGCAAAACTTGTATTAACAGTTCGGGCAAAGCTTTGGCTTTATCCCCTAGACCGGTACCTGGTACTCGTGTGTTATCTTCGGCTTCTAATGCGGACCAATCTATCTTATTTTCTCCCACCTCCCATTCTTTTTCCTTGAGTTTCTCATATATGCCCGCAGGCAACAGGACCTTTAACATTTTAATGATATCAGGATACGTGTATTCTCCCATACGGAGCATGTCTTTCAATTCACGGTGGAACCCTGCTGGATCTTTATCATGACAGGGAATTAACTTTTTCATTTCTAAGAGTTCCATTTTTGTGATGGGGGTGTAAACAAATACTCGTTCTAGACCACCACCCTCTTTCTTGACTGGATGTACTTCTCGTAACGGATTCTGTCTATCTATGTAGAATGATTTACTTTCTGGAGGTGAGACGTGAACAAAATGTGGATTCAGGAACGTTCGGTATTTATGGCGCTGTTCTAGAATGACACTAATTAAATCGGTACCTAGACCTTTCCATCTATACTGTAGTAACTCGTTTAATACATCGTGCAAAGGACCTGGATCGGAATGCTGATCCTCATACAGTGTGATGAGGTGCTGGATCATATACATACCCACCAGTCGCTGCTCGGCTGGGGGCAGTTTCAGAAACATTTGTGCCACTATTTCGTCTTGGAAAGTGGTAGAATCAGTAGTCCATCGGACTGCTGATCGAACTAGTTCTTGTTCGTGCATAGTACTAAGTTCACTATAACCTATTCGTGATTTCAGAATATGATCGGTAGCTTGGAATACTTGTCCGAGGGAACACTGTTCTGGTACTGGAGTAGGAAAACTTTTCTTGTAGTCTGGGCGTGAATGTCTGTCGGAAAGTCTAGTTCTACCTACATACGCTATTCTGGAGGGATTCTCGTCGTCTACCTCTTCCGTAGAAGAGTCACTCTCTTTCTCGGACGCTTGTTTTGTTTCTCGTTTCTCGTGTAACTTTATTATTTCCTTACGAATTTTCTTGTACATACTCTCTATACAACCTTGTGTCTTGTGTTTTCCTTTGGCTATATTGTCACTCCACCTGGTCAGGACTTTCATTTCTTCTTGATCTTTTTCTGGATAATCTTGCTCTCTAATTAAACAGTTAATTAAAAACTTTAAAATCATGAGCAGTGTCTCGACTTTTCTTTGAACCATGGCTTCGTGAATACTTTCTGGATTCGCTCCTGTACGGATAAAACGATATATTCTGTCTAGGTGTTCTCTCATATCGGGCAGGGTGTCCAAATAATCGGTCACCCGTCTTAAACGTAATGAATATATAACCATGTTACCATCGCCTGGAACTGGATCATAACGGCATTCGGTAAGTGCTCGCTTGATCTCTCCGTATGTAGTTACTTTTGGCGTACGCTGTAACGCTAGTTCATGTAGTGTCATACGTCTGGGTTGAGGCGGGGTACGAGGAGAACCTCCCCCCGCCGCTCCTAAACTAGAATCGTCAGTGTGTACTGTACGTGCTGGTAGAGCGACTGGTAAAACGGGTACATGTAGTGTGGACTGGGCCGGGGGTGCTGTAACATTAACTGGACCCACGAGACCAGTGGCTGGAGGAACAGGAATTACATTATTTACGGGAGCAGGCGGAACAGGATTTGCATATTCTGGGACTGTGTCGTCCAAATAGGATGAAAGAAAAATATCAGCTGCGGTCGGTTTATGACGTAGCTTAGTCGGAACTAATAATGGTGGAAAATTACTGGATGCTTCCGGGGTTGCCTTCGGCAAGCCCTCGGCAAGAAGAGGATACATACCCTTAATAAGGGCATTTCTCTGTCTGTCTGACTGTTCTGCTTTAACTCGTTCACCTACTTCGATTAATTCCCTTTCTTGGGCTCTTTCTGAGGATTCTCTACTTAATTCTGTTTTTCTGATTACTTTTTCGGTTCTTCTATGAGATTCTTTGCGCCATAACTCGATGGCATCTTTCTGGGACTGTCTGGCTTTCTTTTTCCATAATGCTTCTTCTACTCGCATGATGCACTCGGCATCCCATGTACCTGATACAGGCCATCTATATTTCTCTTCGAGATGTCTAGTATAATCAACCCATAAATCTAAATACAATATGGCGCTTAAGCCATGCTTATGATACATAAAATGTCCTGGACTGTCCCTAGGCGGGACAGGAACTGACTCTTCGAGCAACCCTTTTCTGGTTTTTAACTGACGTAACTTAGAAAATAGAGGCATTCTAGACTTGAATCGAGACACAATACAATACACGGTAAACACAGTGATGAATAACAATAACAAATCACTCATACCACGACATTGAAAACACATTAAATAACATTAGAATGACAGTTCGGACAGAATATTACCTGGTACATATACACATGAATTTCTCGAGAACGGACTTACTAGAAATACTGGATGCACTGCTAAACAGTACAGAACATACCGGTCCCATAAAGAGACACGTCAGGACCCGCATCCACCTAAGTGGACACTTCGTGTTGGATCTGCGTACCCAAACCCATCGGACCAGAGACAAATTAATGACTCTGTCTAGATACTACCCCAGCAACGGTACTCACCGGGCAGCAAGAACGGAAGGCCTCGGACTGGACTGGACTGCTACGACGTCGGACTACGAACTTCGGACTTCAGTTACAGGTGGGCCTCTGGATACCTCGGACCTTGTACTCTCGGCTTGGGCTCTGGTCGGGACTCGCCGCGTTCCTCACCGCCTCGTCTGGATGCTGGACCGCAACCTCCGTCTCCTCCGTGGGCCTGAGGGATACTTGAAGCAGAAATATCTGCACGTGCACGGTATGGTTCCGTCACGGCTGCAGAGGGTCAGGGGGCTTGCGTGGCTTCGCCGGCGCGTGGGGAAAGGGCAAGTCCCTATTCGGGCGCCATTATGTGGTAAATAAATAATTAATTACCGGTACTATTTTTCACGATACTATATAAACAGATAGCTCAATAAATAAGAGTCAGGATTCGAGGTATCTTGAGTCTGACAGGCTTTAATAAGGCATAAGGGAAGGGACAGGAACGGGACAGCCTGTACGGGATTAGGATGGATGGCAGCTGCACACGCAAAAAGTAACGGTACGGTGTATATATACATTACATTTACAATAGCATTCAATACAGTAGGCGTAGCAGTAGGCGTAACTCGTAGCAGTCGCTAAAGATAAGGACAAAGTGGGTGTAACAAGAGGCGTGTACAGGGCGTATACATAGACATGTGATGTGGACGTCACAGAAGTGTCATAAAATGGGCGGAAACATGAAGGGGGCTACCTGAGCAGCTGGGACCTTTAACCTAGTGGTGCGCGCAAACGGACAATGACGTGTGACTAGGGAGAACTGGGGGCTATGACTTCTGCACTAGAAGAGGAGACTAAAGTCTGCGGTGTCAGGACGACATGTGCCTATATCATATCTGGTATCTGGTGTTTGGAGGTACATGTTGATAGAAACTAAAAGTCAGGAGGGGAAAGGCTACTTGACTCTAAGGCTGGTGGATGCATATATTCTTCGTGTAATGCGTGTGCTAGAAATATTCTATGAATATTAATACAGTAATTCTCTTACATGGAGACGTAAAGACTAGACTATGACTGAAACTGTTTATGCGGATCAGTAGCTTAGGAATGCAAAGACGAGGAGCTGGACTGATAACTAGAAGCATAACATACTCTTGGCAGACAGGCAGGCAGAGCCAGGCCGGGCCGGGTACTGCGAGGCAGGAAGTAAGTGAAGGGTCAGGGATGCAGGTGGGGGCTGTATCGCTCCTCGGAGCGGGGTTCAGGAGACTGGAGCTGAATCTGGTGTCCGGGCCCTTTTGAGGCCTAGAAATGGGGACAATGTAATGAATTAACGTGCACACTGTAAAACGGGGCAACATAGGCCTAATACTCGTTGCTTTCACGAGAACTGGAAACTGACATACTAGAGTTGGACACAACTATAATTGCGTCTTTAATCGATCATAGGGGGATACATATGCATATTAATCATGCACATATAACATAGGATGTGGAACACGTAGGGACACAGAACATGGCAAAATTTACTTTTCCACAAGTCATACAGCAATGCAATCACCAACACAAAATACCATATAAACAAATGCCTAAACAACCATCCGGATGAGACCTAGTGGGTCCTCACTGGATTGTCCGTAGGACAAAGCCTGGATCACTAAATCCAAGAGAAGAAGGTGTGCCATGCGCCCAACAAAGGAAAGAGAGGGAGAGAGACGGAGTGAAATTGCACAAGCAGTGCAAGGCCTTGCAGGGCACCTGGCTCCACATGCCAACATGTGTGTGTGCATCGCCATCCATACAACATGAGCCCAAGGCTGCGTCCCAATCTCAGCGCCAAAGCCACATCACATTCCGAAACCGCAAGTAGAAGGCATGCAAACATCAGGGATGAAAGCTCCATTGTCCCAATGCAGAAGGGGGGAGTACACCTGCACCTCTGACCTTGGTCCAGAACGCGCCTTGAACACCCTGAGAGAGATGCCATGGCAGCTGTGGATGACTCCCACACCACCCATCACAAGGAAATACAAGGGAACCCTACTCACAGAGGAACCAGGGCGCGTACTTTATCTAGAAAACAGTGGTTCCTGTGGTGCAATAAATGCACGGTCATAAATCAGTACATAGCATAATAGCAATCACAGTTTGGAGGGATTTAAGAGGGATGTAAGAGGGAGAAACAAGGCTCATAATACCAGATGTTATATCAATTATATACATCTTACACATAGTATTCATGAAAAAGTGCAGAGTGTCCCATGTGTAAAGTGAGAACCAAAGAACAGTTAAGTGACAGCAAGTGAGTTATATACAGGTTTCTACTGGGGATATTTTACAAGGAAAGAGAAAGCGACCATGAAGCAATTATTTTACACAATGGTTTTGCAGTGGCTATCTACAATCATAGGCACTGTTTGAATGGTTCATTTCCATAGGGCGTCAACGGCGTTTCGACCCGGAAGGTGAATGACGGGTCTCGTCAGGACCAAGGTATTGCGGGACATCTGGGTAACATGTGCTTGATATTCAAGAAGTAAGTGCCAACCATGCGTGAAATAGGAGCATTAAAGCCGGGCTCTCAGTCGGATCCAGACAGACTGAAAGACACGATTGCGCTCTGATTTCCCGATCTACAGGCATTTTCCTGTCAGATCCCACCTGGCTCTATACACATCACCGGCGGCCTCGGTCACTCGAATTCATTTCAGCCCTGTGAGGGCAGAGACCCCACACCTTATCCTACGATGGGTCAATCCTTAATCATCTTCAACACTTCCACCCACAGTGTACCCGGCCGGGTTCACTGTAAGTTACTTTAATGCTCCTATTTCACAATAAAATCCCACACCTCCCATAGTTTAAATGAAATATCAGACTCATCCACACCCCACACACAGAAGCCTCTGTCAGAGGTACCCCCGCATGGGATGCCCTTGACACTCACGGAAACCGCAACCCATTCAGCCCAATGTTGCACACACATTCGAATCATTGCCCCTAGCTGTGGCATATCATCCACACAACTGCAGCAGTTCAGAGGAGTGCTGGTTCCACGAGACGCACCAAGGCAATGGCAGGCCATACCTGGCACATGCACAACCCCCATCACGTGGAACACTACTGTGCATGTATGCTGCATTTACTGGGCGCAGTGCCACTGGCAGTGCTGCCGATCAGTTACCGGCTCAGCTTCCACATTGCCTATGTCACCTGCGTCCAGCCCTGGTTCCACTGCCGAACATGCACATTTGAATGTCCCAAGGAAGTCTGCCTATCCAACACAACTGTAGATGAATTGGACTATGACTTGTGTCTGCGCCCCCTGTTGGATCACGAACAGGAGTGTAACCAAGACAGCCGTGCATGGGATGCCTTGACATACAGCGTATGTATTGGCAGTTGTGTATGGGAGGTTGCGCAATTCCTCGTGTGCAGTGACCACATAGAGGCGCTCTCCTATTGGGCTGTATTGCGGATTGGTGAAACGGCGTGGGTTGAGCACACCTGCCCGGACCAGTTAATGGATTCGGTCACCCTGGTGTTCCTTGAACAGGACAACGACGTACTATTGGAACACATTGCACATGAAGCAGTGCTGGCATTCATGGACGAGTAACTACGTCCCTGCAGCCACATCCGATTGTCACCCACAGCACATGTCCCAGAAACTTGTTGCATTGTGGGGATTGCTCACATATCGCACCAAAGCAGAGGACACCTCTGCCATCGTCCGGACTCTGGATGCATGTCTGTAGCACAACGCGTGTGTACACGCACCAATGTAAGGTGATGCAGGCCCATGGTCGGAGCAACACAGCGTCGTTTTGCATCGTTGCCATTTCGGACACACTGCTGAGGGAGAGCACACACATGGCAATGTAGCACGACATGTGAACCTGTCGGACCCTTTCACCAGAGCAGACAATCGGAGCACTCTGGTGGCAGAGCACCATGCAGATCCGACGGGCGGTGAGTCGTGCCCCCTCACACGAGGCAATGGGCAGACGCCAAACAACACGACTCATCCAGCAAGGTAAGGTGGACTGCGAGCCTTGCCATCTGTGACGATTGCTGTACATTTTGCACCACCATTTCCTGAACCTCGACATGCACCAATGCTGCGTGCAAGAGTCTTAAGCATGTCCCTGACTGTTGTGGCCATTACGCCGTCCACACTGACACACACATCCCAATAAAGTCTATACCACCCCTTTGGTGCCTAACTGTGAGGTGTGTTGATTTGATTGTCCACTTGTGTGCCACAAGGAGCATCATCCCTACACTGGGAGGAACTGACTGATGCATGTGCAATGGGGGGATGTCCCTTTTGCAAGTTCAACCTCTGTGAGCCAGACATTGTTTTGGGATAGGTACTGGCCGACGTGTGCACTTACGTAACTTCAGCAATGTGAGTATGGTGTCCAACCTCTGACCATGTGGAGCAATGTCATATATCATAACAGTATGTGTCCACACTGATGTGTGTAAGTAGGTATGCGGCGTGAACTTCTGTTGTCACATGTGATGTAGGACACCACTCCAGGCCTGCTACCAAATTGGTCACTCATACACATAGCCCCATTCAACACATGGACGTGTGCCTACGTTGGGGGTTTGTGAGATTGTTGTTGATGTGAAATGGGGCCACAGCTAGTACTCACCTTCACATTCATCCAATTTGCCATGTGTCTCAGGAATACGCATGCGCATAGATGTCAGATACCATGGTGTACTTTAATGTGCAATAATTGTCACTACATCCAGCCATACATCCATACGTGAGTGAACATAGTAATGACACATCTGTGTTTTATTCACATTCAGGTGATTGACGGAGCTGGAGCTATACATGGCCATCCAAGCCCAAATCGCATGGAAGCCCAGTGGTGGGCAAACCACAGTCCTTTGGGGATTGAGAGGTGGTTAGGACATGGGAGGGTACTGTCCGCAGCAGTATTGCTGTGTAATTGGCCAGCAGTGATGAAATGAGAGTCGTTGAATGTTCTAGGGGTCAGTAGGAGGCGTTTCCCAGGGCATGCAGCTTACGTTATCACCGGGCAGGGACAGGGCATATGGCGGTGATGGATGCTACTGCCTCCTTCCTCACACAGTAATTCCCATCCCCTTTTTACTCCCCTGATACAGGTTCTGTGTCTGGTGTGTGTGGCGGGGTGATGGCTGCACCACTGTGTGCCACTGACACAACAGACTGCGAGGGTGATGGGGCAGCATCAATGTGTGCCACGGACACATCAGGGGTCAGAGCTGTGTGCGTCGATGTTCCCGCAGCAGTCATCTGGGAGTGGCTCAGTGGTAGCAATGGCAAGATGAAGTAATGCAGGGCATTGACGTTCCCAGTTACTACTCGCTGGTGTCCAGCCATTGGAGACATACTTCCAGGCTGTATCTGCTCCATGGACTCAATTGGCCTCCGCATCGGTGTCAACTCTGTGCTGTAATCGCTGGCGCCTGTCTGATCAGGCAGTTCATTTTTTTTTATTTTTTTTTTTTATATTTATTATTTGCAATGTTGCACACACTTTATACATTATACGTTGTTCAGCATTGATATATCATGCCTCATAGATATACAAACATTTCATTACACATTTCCGCAAACATTATTTATATTTCTTACTTTACCACTAATAAACGTTAAGGCCTTTTTGGGTCTACATGCGGCCCAAATCCTTCTTTCCACATACTTATGGGTTGCCATATTCTTAAACCTAGTGTCCTTCCCCTTTTCCCTTTTCGTGCATACATATTCTTCTCCATATTATATGCATTCAACAGATTAGCCAGCCAGGTTTGTAGTGTCGGTGGATTTTTGTCAAGCCATGCCCTTGCTAAAGTCAATCTATATACTGACATTGCCACGAACAGGAATTCCTGCTGTGTATCGTCTCCTTTCGTACCCAGACCTAAGATTATCCGAGCTGGGCTAAGTTTGGTTTGAATACCCAATGATCTGTCTAAAAATCCCTCGATGTCTCTAACTAGCGTATGTAGTTGAGGGCAGGTAGCAAATATGTGAATAATATCAGCTTCGCTAGCGTTGCATCGGGGACAGTTTGTACCCATGGTCCCGCCCCATTTAGCTATCTTAGCGGGGGTATGATATAATGAATACAGAGTTTTATAGTGTTGTGACTGCATGGAGGATGAACACAGTATAGTATGACCTAAGTCCAGTGATTTCTTGAGCCACCCTGCTTCCACGTTAAGTTTTTCTGCCCATTTATTACCCACTTTCCCTAAATCATCAGTCTTCCCTTTAACCAAACCGGCATAAAATGACCTAATGGTGCGATCCCACATAAGTCTAATTTTTTCCAGTATCTCATTCTTACTTACTCCAACTGTCCTCCCTGTTTTATTATTTAAAAAACTCCTGACCTGGAGATACTTGAAAAAGCCTCTGTTATCAATACCATACTTAGTTCTTAGATCTGCAAACTGTATCATCCCCTCTGCCTCAAATAAGTCCCCAATCTGGACAATACCTTTGTTTGCCCATTCTGACATTACTTCATCTGCAAAGATAGCTTGAGGAAAAGACCTGTTTTTATAGAGTCTGATATATCTATTACATTTCACCAGTTTACTTCTTTTCAAGAAGGTGATCCAAATCTTAACAGCTGCAGAAAGTGTCTTAAACCTGGTTCTTTTAAAGTACCCAAAATCGATACAATTTAAGAAACAATTTCCCGCCTCTGTCCCTAACACTGTAGCATATACTTTCGTAGACAGGTTATTAACTCTTTGATCCAAATCTGTTCCTCCTATTAACCCTTGCATGTACTGTAGGGCAGCTGCCATGTAGTATAACCTAAAGTCCGGTGCTCCCCACCCCCCCCCCTTTCTCTTGGTAGCGTGATGTATCTGTATGCCCTACGCGTCTTCCCATGTGTCCAGATAAATCTATCGCATGTTGCCTCTAGTGTATTAAACCAACTGTTCTCAAAGAATAAAGTGATCGATCTGAAAAAATAAAGTAATTTGGGGAGAATCAGCATCCTAATAACGTTGGTACAGCCCATCAACGATAGGTGTAAGTTGTTCATCCTTGTTAGATCCTTTGATCAGGCAGTTCTTGTAGTAGATTCATGGCCCCAGGGAGGTCAGCCAAGGTCTGTTGCGGGGCATGGTGCTTGCAGGGGGTGTCCGATAGGGACAGGGCGTGGTACCTGATTGGACTCAGACACCCACGTATGGCATTGAGCTTGGCTGCCACAAGTTCAAAACCCACCCACAGCTGTTCAGCCAACTCCACCTGGCAACTCCACACACGTTGTTGGAACTCCATGTATTGGTCGGGGGTGCTGGGAGACAGCTGTGGTGGTGTGTGTTTCCTGCTGTGTGGTCTGTGCAGGTGGTGGGCTCACCTCGGGGCAGCTGGCCTGCCCTGCTCCTGGAGATGGGGTGTGGAGGCTGTCCATTATCCTTTGGAGGGTGTCTTGACTTATGTGCAGGTTGTCCTCTTTGTCATCATTGAAGTCAAGTGTGGTGAACCCTGCATGAGGTGTTGTTTGTTCCTCTGCAATGTGAAAGGTCACTGGGATACAAGAGCTGGCACAGTGGACCCTCGTACGTCACTGGGATACAAGAGCTGGCACAGTGGACCCTCGTACGTCACTGGGATACAAGAGCTGGCACAGTGGACCCTCGTACGTAACTGGGATACAAGAGCTGGCACAGTGGACCCTCGTGTGTCAGTGAGATACAAGAGCTGGCACAGTGGACCCTCGTACGTCACAAAGATACAAGAGCTGGCACAGTGGACCCTCGTACGTCACTGGGATACAAGAGCTGGCACAGTGGACCCTCGTGTGTCAGTGAGATACAAGAGCTGGCACAGTGGACCCTCGTACGTCACAAAGATACAAGAGCTGGCACAGTGGACCCTCGTACGTCACTGAGATACAAGAGCTGGCACAGTGGACCCTCGTACGTCACTGGGATACAAGAGCTGGCACCGTGGACTCTCGTACGTCACTGGGATACAAGAGCTGGCACCGTGGACCCTCGTACGTCACTGAGATACAAGAGCTGGCACAGTGGACCCTTGTATGTCAGTGAGATAGGTGATGTAGGTGAGTTACTGTATGGTATTGTCATTCTCTGTGGTACCGTCGATGCCAGTATCTATGATGAGGGCTTAAATTCTCAGCCGTGGCTCCAAAAGCTTCTCTCACGGCGCAGTGTGTGGCACTATCGATGCGATCTGTACAAGGCACCCGATACAAACCTCCTCGTCTGCCGAGACTAAGCCGGATTTATTTCCTGTGACTTTAGGGTGCTGCGTGTGGCTGACCAGAAGCCGCATAGAGCGCCTGATGATGATTGAGATTTATAAAGCGCATGCATACTCCAAGGGGTGTCCCAGTGCTCAATGTAGGCCGCTTGCTGTAGTGCACCTCCACTGGGCTCCAGTGGCTGCTGAGGTCACTGGAGGAAAAACACAGGGAGGTCTTGGAATGATCAAGCACCAGGTAGCACAGCATCGAAATGTCGTTGAGCGAACTTTGGTACCAACATTCAAGCAGTAAAAGTCAAAGATCGGAATGGCGCAGTTGTGTGCGAAGACTTGCCTGGGGTGGTCCGCTGTCCTTGTACGCTTAGGAAGAGGGGGCTTCACCGTGAAATAAACTGACTGGGAACATGCAGACCAACGTCAAGCGACCCAGGGATGGCATGGGTTTGCAGGGACTCCAGTTTACTGGAAATGCCCCAGTTGTGTATGTCTCTCTCCCATTCTCTTGGCATTTGTGATTACTGCTTCACTGTGTTTTTTTTACATTGCCTGGCACTGGGATCATCAAAACCGATATAGGACTTGACTTCCCCACCCTCCCACCTTACCAGCAAAATAGAAACTGGACTTACTTGCTCAGCCCCTGATGGAAGGCGAAACTGGACAGCACCCCCTCTCTCAACTCATGAAAACATACAGTGACTAAATAGCTATTCTCTATCTCTCCTAATGAGTCGGCCATCTTAGACTAGTCACCCCTCATTACTTAAACATGCCTAATGAGTCGGCCATTTTAGACTAGTCACCCCTCACTATTTAACCATGCCCACTTTTTAAATTGAACCACCCACACCCTACTCGCAAATAAAGTAGCCCTGATTCAACACTGTCGTCAGCCAGCTGGAAGTCCTAGCCTACATTACAACACCCTCCCCTCACACCTACACCTCAGTTCACAACATGGAACTCACAGGCATGCACACTTACAAAATCAGTTAACCCCCCCCGAGCTCTCTAAAAAATCCGCCAAACGCTTTAAACACAACTTGTTAAAGTCCCACCCAGAAACCCCCTTTGCGGACCCTTACGTCTCTCTACACAATGGGGTCAAGACCACCGATATAATTTTCTTCACTAAACGTAGAGCGCAATGGAGGAAAGCCTTCCTAACCTTACTCACGATCTCCGCCACTAGGAAGTCCGCTCATTGTCTAGCGCTTTCCATTGCACCATCACAACTCTTCCCAGCGACCGCAACCAGCACTATTGATGACAACGGTACTATCCTCACTCAATCCACGGACCGTTGCCTAAACCTGTTCGATAACTTGTTTCCCACTTTCAAAGAACATGTCTCCAATCCTTCGACTCCTGAACAACTGACCTCCACTCCTAGCACCCAAGACACCACAGCGCCTTCCCACTTAGCAACCGCCCACCTCCAACCTCACTGCCAGCTAGGTACTCAGAACCTCATGCCACCCTCCACCCTACTACCCCACCCCACAACAAGACCTTTCCCCCTCCGACCCGGAGTCCCCACTCCCACACCTCCACCCCCCCACCCCAAGTCACCCCTCCTCCCCCACCATCCCTCCATCTACCCTAGCACTGCATCATACCGACACACCCCTCCTCCCTCACCCCAGTATTCTAGACACGCACTCACCTGCTATAGTAACCTCACCTTCTCCTTTTCCAGGCAGAGGTCACTCCTCTTCTTACAACGCCCCCACCCTCACTCCCCATTCCTTTTCCCATACACCTTCCCTACCACTGCCAGTTGGGCACCTCACACCTCCCTCAACCCTACTCGCCCACCCCACAACAGGACAATTTCCCCTCCCAGGACCTTTTCCCCCTCCCACCCCCAGTCCCCACTCCCACATCACCACCTCCGCCACCCCTGGGTCCCACTCCTCCCCACCCCCCCACCACCACTCCCCCCACCCTAGCACCGCCTCATAACGACACACCCCTCCTCCCTCACTCCAGTATCTTGGACACTTACTTATCCTCTTTAGAAACCTCACCCTCTCTGTTTCCAGGCAGAGATCACTCCCCTTCTTACAACACTCCTACCCCCACTCTCCCTTCCCTTTCCCATACACCTTCCTTACCCCACTTGCTCACCTCGTACTCTGAACCCCCCGATTCCAGCCAACCCCCCAATGCTCCCATCCCCAACACCACCATCCTTAACACAACTTTGGACACGATTATGTCCACCCTTCTTCTCCAAATCAAAGAGGATCTTCATACTTTCAAAGAGTTGTTCTCTAATCAACCCAACCACCCCTCACCCACCAGTACTCTGTCACCTAACAAGTCCCCCACCCATCCTACACACCCTCGCAAACAAAACTCTCCATACTGGACCTCAATCCCCGCCCGTAATTCCGCCACCCGTCCTCGACGAACCATCAATCCACTCTCGGGGTATGACATTCGCTCCCTCCTACGCTCTTATGATCCCGGTCTCCTGACCCAAATAGCCACCACACACATTCCCATCCCCACTATCCACTCAAACCCGCATAGGTCCCCCACACAACAATAGAGGTGCCGTCCCCAATAACTTTTAAAAAGTCTCCCTCACTCTAGACCCCTCCTCCTCCCTCGTCACCCCGCGGCTCAAGTGCACACTACTCAACTTCAGATCTGCCCCTAGACATGCTTCTGACATAGCCGACCTCATCAACGCACTGGACCTTGACCTGACCATTCTCACTGAAACCTGGCTAACAGAATCCTCATCGCCACTCGTTGACATTCTAGTAACCCCCCCCCCCGCCCCCAACTACCACATCATCAGATTGGATAGGACTGGCAAGACAGGCAGTGGAATCGCATGCATTTATCGGTAACTAGAGCCACTTCCCCTATATTCTCCTCTTGTGAACACTTTTGCCTCGACGTCTTTAGCGAGGGCAAACCAGTATGCTTTCTACATACCATTTACCACCCACCAGGGTACAACCTCACCTTCACCCAACAACTCATGGACATGATCACAACTAACGCCGGTCGTCAAAACACTCAAATATTCCTTGGTGATTTCAACCTCCACTGGAATGATCACAATGACGCGGTGGTAAATAGTCTCAAAAACTTCCTCAACACTCTAGACCTCACCCAAATCTGCAACAGCCCCACTCATGACAAAGGATCTATCCTTGATCTCATCATCTCCAAAGAGGAATCTACCCAACTTAGGTAAATCCAACCGTGTGACTGGTCAGACCACCACATTATCACATTCTTTATCAACGAAAATGTTAAACTCAACCCGGTTCAATCCACCAAACTTAAGGTCTGGAAAAGAGACCTGAAGAAACTCAACCCCAACTCATTACCTTCCCCCAGCTACAATCTTCTCCTACCCCCTTCCGGTGTGTCAGACGTTCAGGCTCTCACCGACCACTACCTCAACTCAATGACCTCCATAATCCATGAGGTCGACCCCCTGCAACTTAAGAGAGTCTCCGCTAAGAACTCAGAACCGTGGTACGATGGTAGGCTCAATGAAGATAGACGAGCCATGAGACTGGCAGAACGCAATTGGAGATCAGCCCCCTCGGCTCTGCACCTTAAAACACTTAAGAAAAAGAGAAACGCCTACTTTAGGAAAATCAAATGCTCGAAAGCAGATTTCTTTAGCCACCAGCTTGACCAAGCAAAAAAAAACTGTCTGAGTTAATCAAAACCCAATCCAAGGAACAACCTCAACAATCACATAACACGACTAGCACTCTGCCGTCATGTGAAGAATTCTCTACTTACTTTAACCTAAAGACAGATAACATCAGGAACGATCTTCTCAATGATCTAAGCCTTTACTCCAGCCCCCGCAGCATAACACCCATTGAATAAAAAAACAATGCTACATGGTCGTCCTATGACACCTACACAGAAGAAACGATAGGCAAAATGCTCAGTATCCTGAAACCCTCTAATCATCTCATGGACCCCCTCCCTGCAAACGCTGTAAAGGACTTCATCCCACTGCTTCTCCCACTTTGGACCAAAATTATTAACAGCTCACTTCAACAAGGACTCATCCCCGACTCCCTCAAAGTGGGAAAAGTTTCGCTCATACTTAGGAAACCCATAGCAGACCCTACGGACCTAAACAGCTACCGTCCTATATCCAATATTCCTACCCTGGCCAAATTGCTGGAAAAATGTGTACACCTCCAATTGACAAAACACATCGATCAGTTTGACCTCCTCAACTCGCACCAATCAGGATTCCGAGCAGGACACAGCATGGAATCAGCCTTGGCACACATAATTGATGACGCACTTCAAATCTTAGATCAGAACGATACCTGCCTCCTCATCCTACTTGATCTCTCATCAGCCTTTGACACCATCAAACAAGAGAACTTACTCGAGTTGTTGAATATCAGAATGGGTCTATCAGGGACTGTACTCAAGTGGCTTACCTCCTTTCTGCATAACCGGACTCAGAAATTCAAGATCAACAACACGATGTCCTCTCGCGTTCCTGTCACACTAGGTGTCCCACAAGGATCCTCCTTATCCCCAACATTGTTCAATCTAGTCATGGAGCCACTCACCACACTGCTGCAAGCTTCTGATGTACAATTTCACATGTACGCAGATGACACCCAACTCAACCTCAAAATACAATCCCCCGAAGACATCAAACTACTCAACACAAAGCTCAGGAACACACAGACATGGCTGGCCGAGAATCATCTCAAACTTAACACTCTAAAAACGGAATTCCTTCTAATAGCACCTCCTGCTAAAATTCCCATCACTCAGGCATGGCTTAAATACCTAACCGCACTCAACGTCCAACCTACCATCGTGGACTCAGCGAAATCTTTAATAATAATAATAATAATAATCCACATTTGTAAAGCGCACAATCACCCGTAAGGGTCTCTAGGCGCTGGGGGCCGTCGGGAAGATTAAGCAAGCTATTGCCCAGAGTCACATGGTGCTGGGCTAACCTGCCGCCGGAGCCGGGGATCGAACCGTGGTCCCCAGATTCCAGCGTCAGTCGCCCTGGCCGCGGCGCCACACCTCTCCCACGTAACCCTTGACGCCAATCCATATGCAACATCATATCAGCAAGACAACTAAGGGAGCTAATTTCCAACTCAATACTCTGAGGAAGCTTAAACCCTTCCTCCCAGCCAAGGACTTCCAAACCGCAGTACAAGCCCTAGTTATTCCTCGGATAGACTATGGAAGTGTCGCCCTCTGTGGTCTCCCCATATCAACAACCGCACCACTGAGAGCCTCTATGAATGCCGCAGCGAGACTTATCACTGGATCAAAAGAGCACTCGCACATTTCTCCTGACTTAAAATCCCTGAACTGGCTGCCTTACGAAGCTAGAGTCCATCTAAAAATCGCTTGCATGACACACAGGGCTGTACACCACAACTCGCCCAGCTACCTCACTCAGAAATTGACAATCTCAGGCGGTTCAAGAGCCACAAGAAGCACACAAAATCTTCTCCTGAAACCACAAAGATTCCACAAGGAAAAAACTTATAAACGCTCTTCTCAGGGATGGCACCCAGGATCTGGAACGCCCTCCCTCCAGAAACCAGACTTCTCTCCTCCACGGCATCTTTCAAAAAAGAAGTAAAATCGATCTACATGGCTAAATTCAACTGAATATAAGCCATGGAACTCTCAAAACTCTCCATCTTTCCTTTCACTACATGTCTGGACTGATCTACTATGTACCTCCTTACCTTATTTTTCTCTCCCTGATAACCTTCTGCTCCTCTTTGCACAAAACCTTTGTTAATGACTCTCTTGTTTTTCTGATCCCATATATGTGTACAGCGCTCTGATATCTGCAAGGATCTTGTTCGCGCTATATAAAACTTTCAAAATAAATAAATAAATAAATGTCAGAGTGTAATGTGCTCATTTACAGAGGTGATCCAGACTGGGCTACCTCCATGTCGATTCGTGGGCCATCTCATGTTTTTGGGCTGCTGCCATGCTATCGGGTGTTGGAAATGGGATCCCTGGCTGGCCAGGGCTTTCGCCAAAGTCAGTCAGAGACCACCACCCCAAGTCAGGGCAAGGGAGTTACACGCCAAGATAACCCCTGCTCACCCTCTAGGTAACGTGGCGCGAGCAGCAAGGCTAAACTTGGAGGCGATGTAAGTTAAGTATTTGCGCACGCACCCCAGCAACAACACCCAAAGGCCCACCACAAAGGAAACTCCACACAAGGTTATATAAAAAATAGCCTTTGTATTACAACACAACACATTAGATAAAACACACTTTACAATGTGCCAGAGGCACGGGCAGAATTTACAGGGGATATGTACCAGACAGGGCCACCTGGACCACTGTCAGGAATCAGAAGTAGCACTTTCAGAAATAGCACTTAGTACATAGAATATAGCACAAAATAGCACACAACCAGTAATCACTGGTAACCAGGATCTCACTAGCACCACCTGCACTAGGGAGAAAACAACCACCTATGTATCACAATACCTGTAGGGGTGTAAGAACATACACATGATGCAATGCATGACATTCATTCAGAGGTGTAAAGGCACATGACGCATAAACAATACATTCAGAGGTGCATAGAAAGTACAATTGCGCCAAACTCACGTAAGTCACCACCTGTGACTGTCCCTAGGCCCTCTGGCCTTGTTGGGTCTAGGACGCCCTGTGTCCAGTGTCAGGGTCCTAAACATAGCAGTTGCCCACAAAGTGCTGGGCAACTGGTGCAATTGAGGTTTGAGCCTTCCAGGGCTCAAGAACAACACGGGGGCCAATGTGGGAACCTCGCTGGGCTCTCAGAACACTGGTGGGGCGAACACGATGTGGGAGCCTCACAGGCTCTGCAGCAACAAAATGTCCCCCTGAGCCTCTCTGGGCTCCTTAACACTGGGGCGCCTTGAGCCTCTCAGGGCTCGTGAAATAATTGCCCCCGAGCCTCTCCGGGCTCAAAGCAACAATGGCCCTCCCAGAGCCCCTCAGGGCTCTTGACCACAGAAATGGGGGCACTCAGGGTTAAAGAAATGCCCCGTCGTTGGAGCCTCGCTGGGCTCGGAACACAGGCAGCACTGCCCCCGGATGGAGCCTCTCAGGCTCTGGTGAGATGCCCCTGCGATCTAGGGGCCCCGCTCTGGGGAACACTGTGTTGAGGGGGGGGCCCTTGGGCTTCTAAACACCCTGGACCTCGCACTGGGGGGGGGGGTGCGGGCACCGGCAATGTGCCCCGACGCCTCCCCCTCCTCTCGAACCCTCACGCCTCCCACTCACCGGGTGCTGCAGCTCTCGCTCCTCGGCTTCCTCGGGACGGGCGGGGCTCTCCTCTTCTCACGGGAGCCTCGCTCCCTGCAGCACTTCTCCCCGGGGCTCTCCCTTCACATGGGAGCCCCGGCAGGCAGCAGCTTCCGCCTGCCTCTCTGTCCTCTCGGCTGCGGTGGGCGGGACTTCCGGTCGGCCGCGCACCGATTGGCCGGCCGGACAACCACTTCCGGGTCGTCGCGGGCAGCGCGGCGGCCCGGCTCAGGCACTGCAGGCGGGGGATGAATTTACCGAGGGGTGGCCTCCCTCGAGGTAAATTATAATTCAGAAACAGCGGCAATGTCCCGGGCAGGGTGGGCACCTGCCAGGGGACTCTGAAATCAGCAAAAGCGGTGTGGGCAGCCGCGGAAGGGCAATGACAGCGCTCCCAGCGCTTAGCCGATAAGTAAAGCGCTTCTAAGCGCTAGGGCCGCAAATAAAGCGCTCCCCATCGCTACAAGCCACAAGAAAGCGCTCCAACGCGATATAGCAGAACAAAAGCGCTCCCAGGCGCTAGGAGGAATCTGCAAGCGCTTCCAAGCGCTAAGAGGCAATTCCAGCGCTCCCAGCGCTAGAGGACAGCCCAAAGTCCAGCAAAAGTCCTTTCAAGGGGCAGGGGGCAAGGCTGGGCCCAGAGCCAGCACACTGGGTCTCCAGGCAGGGAGACACCCCAAGTGGCGGTCCTCTGGCCCAGCAGCAGCAGCAACAGCCCCCTCAGGATCCTGGAAGAGAACAACTTCAGTGGGGACACAGCCCCATTTTTATACAGTACATTCCTTTGTCTGAAGGTGCAGAGTGGGGGCGGAACCAGTCGCAGCTGGTTCTTGAGTACTCTGTTTACCTCAACCACCCTCTCTATTCACTGGCAGGGCTTGGGTCATTAGACGCACCACAGGGGGGCGGAGCCAGCATTGTGTGGGGAAAACCCAGCCCATCCAGGACACAGGTACACTCCTCCCACACATCACTCATGCTAATCTCCCACTCACCACCGGGCAGACCCATCCAGACTTCCTGGAGCCTGGCATGCCAGCCAGCTCCAGCCAATCACATGCCAGCACCCTCACAGCACACGTACAGCCATGTCTAGAAATGGCGCTTCCCTACTAGACATATACATGCTGCATACACCATCTCGCAGCATTCACTCTCACGAGTTCACACATACCAGACTCAAGCCTGTACACCCCACGCATCAGGAACTACCAGGGATACATACATTCCCCATGCATTCCTATGGGTGGGCAGGCCTAGCTCAGCACATGCACTCAGAGTGCGCACGCACTTTCCACTGGGACACAGTGAAAGTGCGCAGAATCCCAAAAATCACCATCTCCAGGTCACCATTTCACGCAAAAAGTCTAGGGGTGAACCTGCCCTAAGGGCCAAAGTCCAACACAACCCCCTTCCAGCCAAAATGCAGGGGAGACCAATCACCACCGTGATGGACTTCCCTGCTTGGGGCGATAGAACACGGACGCAGGCCCGCAACTGCAGGGACACCCTCCTGTTCTATGCCACGGTGAACCCATGGGATTCCTTCTAAACACACTGTCTGGACCAACTGGGCTACCCCACTGGTACTCCCAAGCTGTCCACGGCCAGGACCAGGCCCTGGGCCACCCAGGTGCCACTGGTCCATGCCAATTCGCAGAGCGGGGGGTAGTAACCCCTGGCCCATAGGAGCCATTCTCCACTCTTCCTGTCTGCAAGACAGGACTAGACTGCCACTGGTTCTCCAGCCTAGGGCCTACAACCTCAGGCGGACCAGGAGTCTCGGGGAAGGCTCTCCTCCCCCTACCTCTTCTTCTAGGGTTCCGCCTCCTCTGACGAGGGGTACACCTAGAACGCCATTCCAACCCAGGGCTTATCCACTCAGGTTGCACCGGGGTCAGAGGTGGGCTCTCCCACCCTCTGCACCCCCTTCCAGAGGTCTGCCCTCTCCCACCTGGAGGAGTTCCTCTGGAAGAAGAACCGGTCAGGACACTGGTTACAGTCATCCTACCGTTCAGGTCAGGCTGATCCTGAACCTGATCTTCCAACCTCTGGTCTAAAACCTTCGGTGGAACAATTGCCTGGCACTCCAGGACTTCTGGGGACTCACACACAATCCCCCTGAGGCTAACAAATGACACATCTGTTGTGTGACTGTCTGTCTGGCGCAGATCTCCCGCCCTCTGTCCACCTGACAGTGCGTGACGATCCCCCAGACCAGAAGTGGCGCCACCCGGGTCCCCCCAAGAAGATCTAGCCCAACTGGCTAGTCCCTGGTCCACTGGTGCATCCACTGGGAAACTCATCCCCCAATCACTCCTCACGCTGGACTCCTGTACCCTCCCTACCGGAGCGGTACTGCCAGCCTCTAGAACCACAGGAGCTCTGGTTACAGACGCTCCAGGTCCTCTACTCACTAGGAGATCTTCCTCAAGTGGACTAATAGGACAGCCTAGGTCCCCAACCTGGTGTTCCCTCAAGAAACCATCCAAGTCCTGAGGCAGGGCTTCGGGCGTCTGGGGAACCTCGGTCTCCCCCTCACTCCTGCTCCACTGAGCCAGGCAGTGAGCCCCTACACCCTCCTCGCTATCCTGGGACCTAACTGGGCTACACTGAGCCTCTTCCACCACGCTGGGCTGGAAGATCCCAGAACCACTACTTTTGGAATCCCTCACCAATGATTCTGCAGAACCTCGAGCCCTTTCCCAGCTGTCTGCTTCCTCCGCCAGCTCATCAGGATCAGCGCATTCCAAACTCAACAGGTGCTGGCGCAACTCTAGACAACAAACACCAAGGAACTGCTCTCTGAGAACCATGTCGAACAATATGTCCCAATCACATTTCGTGGGCTCCCGTACCCAATCACACAGGGCTACACAACAGTCATCCACAAAATCTTCCCAAGACTGATGAGACGGTTTCCTAAGGTTCCTAAACCTCAACCTATTCTCCTCCTCTGGGGAAACAGGAACCATACTCTGGGAACTGGGACTTTCTACACTGTGATTTAAATAGCTGCCACCACTGGACCCAACCCTCCCTGGGGGATCCAGACACTCAACACTGCGCGCAGGGGATAGTCTACCCTCCAGAGCTACTTTGCTCTGGTGGCGGCCCTCTCAGCCTCCTCTATCCTGTCCTGCGCTAAGACCCTCTCGGCCTCCAGCTGTTGCTTCTTAACCTCCAGCTGTTGCTTTCTAATGCCCAGCTGTGCCATAGCCTGGGCATGCTCCAACCTGAGCTTCTCTAAAGCCAGCTGGTGCTCCCTTTCTCTCCTCCTATCTTCCAGCTCCTCTGGGGACAGGGAAAGGGATGAGGCGCTGCCTCCTAAACTGGACCCAGCAAGGGACTCCCTATCTATGGGGTCCTCCCTCTCTACTGGCATCCATGTGCTGACATCTTCTTCCTCCTCTTCTGAATCTTCAGGGCACCCCACAGACCAACCACCCTCCTGGTGTGAAGCCCGGGCCCTTTCCTCACTGCGCTCAAGGTCCCACTGACACTTTTGCCATAGGATCAGGCTGCTCCTAAGTTCGGACTGAGTGTCTAACTCATCCACCCCTATGTCTCTCTCTTCACAGAACCTTACCAACTCTCCCATACTGTATCTAAACAGAACACAGAAATCAAAAGCAGGCTCCATTCTGGCGGACGTTCTAGAGAAGAGATCACACAGGGAACCTAGGGGTCTGAGCTAACACAGGAGTACACAATTCACAAGGTATCAGCAAGCTCTCTACCCTAGAGAACTCACACTCACTTGCCTAGTGCCACACACCATTCATCCACACACAACCCCCCCCTCGGACTAGTAAGGCAGTTTCTACCACCCCTGACTTCTCAACCTGACCACAAGTGACACAGGTACCAGACTCTGGGCGCGGGGTGGGGGACAAATGCACTGGACACAATTGCACAATGATACCTTCAGGAGAAAAAAATATGAAACTTCAAAAACAATCCCATAAAATGTGGTCATCTAAAATGCAGAGTTTTGTGGTGCAGCCAGCTGCTACTAAGGTACAAGGCAAACACAAATCCTTATCCTCACCGCTTGCCGCCAATGTTGGAAATGGGATCCCTGGCTGGCCAGGGCTTTCGCCAAAGTCAGTCAGAGACCACCACCCCCAAGTCAGGGCAAGGGAGTTACACGCCAAGATAACCCCTGCTCACCCTCTAGGTAACGTGGCGCGAGCAGCAAGGCTAAACTTGGAGGCGATATAAGTTAAGTATTTGCGCACGCACCCCAGCAACAACACCCAAAGGCCCACCACAAAGGAAACTCCACACAAGGTTATATAAAAAATAGCCTTTGTATTACAACACAACACATTAGATAAAACACACTTTACAATGTGCCAGAGGCACGGGCAGAATTTACAGGGGATATGTACCAGACAGGGCCACCTGGACCACTGTCAGGAATCAGAAGTAGCACTTTCAGAAATAGCACTTAGTACATAGAATATAGCACAAAATAGCACACAACCAGTAATCACTGGTAACCAGGATCTCACTAGCACCACCTGCACTAGGGAGAAAACAACCACCTATGTATCACAATACCTGTAGGGGTGTAAGAACATACACATGATGCAATGCATGACATTCATTCAGAGGTGTAAAGGCACATGACGCATAAACAATACATTCAGAGGTGCATAGAAAGTACAATTGCGCCAAACTCACGTAAGTCACCACCTGTGACTGTCCCTAGGCCCTCTGGCCTTGTTGGGGCTAGGACGCCCTGTGTCCAGTGTCAGGGTCCTAAACGTAGCAGTTGCCCACAAAGTGCTGGGCAACTGGTGCAATTGAGGTTTGAGCCTTCCAGGGCTCAAGAACAACACGGGGGCCAATGTGGGAACCTCGCTGGGCTCTCAGAACACTGGTGGGGCGAACACGATGTGGGAGCCTCACAGGCTCTGCAGCAACAAAATGTCCCCCTGAGCCTCTCTGGGCTCCTTAACACTGGGGCGCCTTGAGCCTCTCAGGGCTCGTGAAATAATTGCCCCCGAGCCTCTCCGGGCTCAAAGCAACAATGGCCCTCCCAGAGCCCCTCAGGGCTCTTGACCACAGAAATGGGGGCACTCAGGGTTAAAGAAATGCCCCGTCGTTGGAGCCTCGCTGGGCTCGGAACACAGGCAGCACTGCCCCCGGATGGAGCCTCTCAGGCTCTGGTGAGATGCCCCTGCGATCTAGGGGCCCCGCTCTGGGGAACACTGTGTTGAGGGGGGGGCTCTTGGGCTTCTAAACACCCTGGACCTCGCACTGGGGGGGGGGTGCGGGCACCGGCAATGTGCCCCGACGCCTCCCCCTCCTCTCGAACCCTCACGCCTCCCACTCACCGGGTGCTGCAGCTCTCGCTCCTCGGCTTCCTCGGGACGGGCGGGGCTCTCCTCTTCTCACGGGAGCCTCGCTCCCTGCAGCACTTATCCCCGGGGCTCTCCCTTCACATGGGAGCCCCGGCAGGCAGCAGCTTCCGCCTGCCTCTCTGTCCTCTCGGCTGCGGTGGGCGGGACTTCCGGTCGGCCGCGCACCGATTGGCCGGCCGGACAACCACTTCCGGGTCGTCGCGGGCAGCGCGGCGGCCCGGCTCAGGCACTGCAGGCGGGGGATGAATTTACCGAGGGGTGGCCTCCCTCGAGGTAAATTATAATTCAGAAACAGCGGCAATGTCCCGGGCAGGGTGGGCACCTGCCAGGGGACTCTGAAATCAGCAAAAGCGGCGTGGGCAGCCGCGGAAGGGCAATGACAGCGCTCCCAGCGCTTAGCCGATAAGTAAAGCGCTTCTAAGCGCTAGGGCCGCAAATAAAGCACTCCCCAGCGCTACAAGCCACAAGAAAGCGCTCCAACGTGATATAGCAGAACAAAAGCGCTCCCAGGCGCTAGGAGGAATCTGCAAGCGCTTCCAAGCGCTAAGAGGCAATTCCAGTGCTCCCAGCGCTAGAGGACAGCCCAAAGTCCAGCAAAAGTCCTTTCAAGGGGCAGGGGGCAAGGCTGGGCCCAGAGCCAGCACACTGGGTCTCCAGGCAGGGAGACACCCCAAGTGGCGGTCCTCTGGCCCAGCAGCAGCAGCAACAGCCCCCTCAGGATCCTGGAAGAGAACAACTTCAGTGGGGACACAGCCCCATTTTTATACAGTACATTCCTTTGTCTGAAGGTGCAGAGTGGGGGCGGAACCAGTCGCAGCTGGTTCTTGAGTACTCTGTTTACCTCAACCACCCTCTCTATTCACTGGCAGGGCTTGGGTCATTAGACGCACCACAGGGGGGCGGAGCCAGCATTGTGTGGGGAAAACCCAGCCCATCCAGGACACAGGTACACTCCTCCCACACATCACTCATGCTAATCTCCCACTCACCACCGGGCAGACCCATCCAGACTTCCTGGAGCCTGGCATGCCAGCCAGCTCCAGCCAATCACATGCCAGCACCCTCACAGCACACGTACAGCCATGTCTAGAAATGGCGCTTCCCTACTAGACACATACATGCTGCATACACCATCTCGCAGCATTCACTCTCACGAGTTCACACATACCAGACTCAAGCCTGTACACCCCACGCATCAGGAACTACCAGGGACACATACATTCCCCATGCATTCCTATGGGCGGGCAGGCCTAGCTCAGCACATGCACTCAGAGTGCGCACGCACTTTCCACTGGGACACAGTGAAAGTGCGCAGAATCCCAAAAATCACCATCTCCAGGTCATCATTTCACGCAAAAAGTCTAGGGGTGAACCTGCCCTAAGGGCCAAAGTCCAACACCGGGCATGCAGTGTTACTTGCATAGTCAGTGTGGGACACAGAGCCGCTGCTTTGCAGGATTCAGCACATGTGCATGGGTCAGGTTGTGTCATTGGTGATCTGGAGGGGGCCCCGATGTGCACATTGTGGACGGGGGCCTACTTGGCATTTCTATGTGTGCTGCAGTGTGCCAAGTCTATCAGTGACATGTTCCCTGATTATTGTGGGTGTGCAGTGTACTACACATAATTGTGCATGTGTGCCATTGTGATCATCTCCCTCCGTTTCCTCCGTCCCCCCGTACCTGGTCGTTACTCATCCTGTTGCTCTTGGGTCAGGTCGTATCGTGCTGTGTCCAGGCCCCCAATTCCTTCCAACTTCTCCACACTGCTGACTGTGGCCACCATTTCCTCCAGGTCATCCAGCTCCTCCTGTGTTGCAGGACTCCCACCTCCAGTCGCCCTTGCTGCCTTCCTGTTGGCAGAGAGCTTCTTCTTGGTTTGGCTGTGCACTTCATGTTAGCGCCTCTTGACCTCCTCCAATGACCTCCTCGCCACTCCGACTGCATTGACATTGGTGATGATGGCCTGCCATATTTCCATTTGGGTTGCCAGTGCCGCAGTGGAGGTGTCGAACAGTTGTTGATGATGTCCTATGACCTCCGTGACGATGATCCGGTCTTCCTGCGGACTGAACCCCGTCTTCCTCTTCTCCTTGCCTTTCCCCGAACACGGGGTTGCATGCTGGTCCTCCGTGGGGCTTGTGGGGTTCGGCTTAAGCTCTGCACTCGGTCCGGGTGCATCCATGGAGCTACGCAGTTAGAATTGGTTCTTTTCTTTTTTTCTTTCTTTTATAGTGCATTTTCCTGCAAGACATGTGGGATTTGCAGGGCTGTGGCTGGTTTTCTCAGATTTTTGTCCCACGATTTGCCTCATCGCATGTATTTTTACGTTCGCGTATCCCAATTAGCGGCGTGGTGTTGATTTTCACACGGTCATTTCACACGTTATCTGGTGTCTATTGTATGCTACTGCGTTCTGAATTCCACGTTGCCGCGGGTTTTTTTCCGTGATAGGCTACGATGTTGAAAGTTGGGTTATGCTACTCTTGCGGTAGTTATCACACCTTCTTGTGAATATACCCCTCCACCTGCCCCACCACCCTTTGTATATGGCGGACACCAGTAGCGTTAAAGGCACCTGAACCATCTTCGGCAATTCAGCTAAAGTAAGACGTGGCCCAGAAGGGTCCCCTAGATTTGATTCGGAGGGGGCAGTTGGAGGGGGGCAGGGGGGGGGGGGGGGGTTCTCGCCTTCCAAGTTTGCTGTTTTTGAGCTCACTTCTTTGGCCCCGCCCTGCTCAATCTCACCGGTGCCAGGAATGCATCCTCGTCACTTCCTGATATGGTGTTTATAATCAACACTGTCCTAATCAGAGCACCACACCGCGAACTCACACTCATTCTGCCTCAAACACTTCCTGAAGCTGTGCTGCTAAGCAACACTTAACCAATCATGGCGCAGCCTTACTGCAATCAATAGGTCATTGCAAAAAACAACAAGTGATGGACTGAATGTGGATCAATGTCACACACTCCCCCAGTCAAAAGATCTGGGCCCAAATCCATCGTTTTTTTGCACTCCACACCACCCTGGGTCAGATAATGGCTTTATGCAAATCAGCTCTGACCCTGTTGCCCCATGGGAACAGTCCAGTCCGAACTACAACAGCCATATCTTTCCCAGACCGGAATCAAGCATCCGAGGACCGGACCGGTTTCGAGGTAACACCTCTCTTCAGCCCGGCTAGCTTGACTCCAAGTGGTGTGGAGTGCCTGGGACCCACGTCTGGGCATCCCCAGCGCACTTAGGGCGGCAATTGCAAAAAACAACAAGTGATGGACTGAATGTGGATCAATGTCACACACTCCCCCAGTCAAAAGATCTGGGCCCAAATCCATCGTTTTTTTGCACTCCACACCACCCTGGGTCAGATAATGGCTTTATGCAAATCAGCTCTGACCCTGTTGCCCCATGGGAACAGTCCAGTCCGAACTACAACAGCCATATCTTTCCCAGACCGGAATCAAGCATCCGAGGACCGGACCGGTTTCGAGGTAACACCTCTCTTCAGCCCGGCTAGCTTGACTCCAAGTGGTGTGGAGTGCCTGGGACCCACGTCTGGGCATCCCCAGCGCACTTAGGGCGGCAATTGCAAAAAACAACAAGTGATGGACTGAATGTGGATCAATGTCACACACTCCCCCAGTCAAAAGATCTGGGCCCAAATCCATCGTTTTTTTGCACTCCACACCACCCTGGGTCAGATAATGGCCGGTCTGGGAAAGATATGGCTGTTGTAGTTCGGACTGGACTGTTCCCATGGGGCAACAGGGTCAGAGCTGATTTGCATAAAGCCATTATCTGACCCAGGGTGGTGTGGAGTGCAAAAAAACGATGGATTTGGGCCCAGATCCTTTGACTGGGGGAGTGTGTGACATTGATCCACATTCAGTCCATCACTTGTTCTTTTTTGCAATTGCCGCCCTAAGTGCGCTGGGGATGCCCAGACGTGGGTCCCAGGCACTCCACACCACTTGGAGTCAAGCTAGCCGGGCTGAAGAGAGGTGTTACCTCGAAACCGGTCCGGTCCTCGGATGCTTGATTCCGGTCTGGGAAAGATATGGCTGTTGTAGTTCGGACTGGACTGTTCCCATGGGGCAACAGGGTCAGAGCTGATTTGCATAAAGCCATTATCTGACCCAGGGTGGTGTGGAGTGCAAAAAAACGATGGATTTGGGCCCAGATCTTTTGACTGGGGGAGTGTGTGACATTGATCCACATTCATTCCATCACTTGTTCTTTTTTGCAATTGCCGCCCTAAGTGCGCTGGGGATGCCCAGACGTGGGTCCCAGGCACTCCACACCACTTGGAGTCAAGCTAGCCGGGCTGAAGAGAGGTATTACCTCGAAACCGGTCCGGTCCTCGGATGCTTGATTCCGGTCTGGGAAAGATATGGCTGTTGTAGTTCGGACTGGACTGTTCCCATGGGGCAACAGGGTCAGAGCTGATTTGCATAAAGCCATTATCTGACCCAGGGTGGTGTGGAGTGCAAAAAAACGATGGATTTGGGCCCAGATCTTTTGACTGGGGGAGTGTGTGACATTGATCCACATTCAGTCCATCACTTGTTCTTTTTAGGTCTCGCCTGTCGATGCGCATGCGCATCGAGCAAGCGAGACTATAGGGGCTCATCGACTCTTTATCTAACTTGCAAGGAATCGTGGCGATTCCTTGCAGTGCCCGTGACTTTTAAGCTCAATGCGAATGTGCATTGAGCTTAAAAGCGCGTGCACAGCCGCCCGCATTCCTCCGACACCTTTGAAGTGAAGCTTAGCTTCACTTCAAAGGCCCGGCTTCTTCACACCCACATGCCGCTCTGCCCCGCTCCGCCCCCTCCCCTGAGTCATCCTGCCTGCCCTCGACGTTCCCCCCGCCCCCTCCCGCCACGCAATGCCGAGAGCTTGTTTGTTTTTCTTTTCTTTTTTTGACAAAGGAGGAACAACATCAGCGGAAGACTTTAGCAATGCCAAAACTTCAGGTAAAGCCATTGACCGGTGAAGCCTATTGGTTTTCCAATGCCTGTTGACTTGGTGACTGTTCTATCGAGTGGAGGGGTTTCCTCGCAGCTGAAAGGGCAATTGGAGCTATACATCGCCTTCTAAGTTCAGTAGCGTATAATAATATAGTCCGAACGGTACCCGAACCCAAACATCCGCCTGTGTTTACCAGTAACACGTCAGAGCACCTCAAAGCGCTCTAGCGCGGGATTTCACCTCAAAGCGCTCTGGCACGGGATTTCACCTCAAAGCGCTCTGGCACGGGATTTCACCTCAAAGCGCTCTGGCGCGGGATTTCACCTCAAAGCGCTCTGGCGCGGGATTTCACCTCAAAGCGCTCTGGCGCGGGATTTCACCTCAAAGCGCTCTGGCGCAGGATTTCGCCTCAAAGCGCTCTGGCACGGGATTTCACCTCAAAATCTTGACTCAAGCAGCAGTTGAAGGCCAGTAGTATATTCCCGAATGAGTAGAGCATACACGAGTCTGTCCCAGAAGTCGATTCCACACAGGTAGCTGGAAGCAGTCCCAGTCCTCTTTCGATGTCGCAACGTTTGTGCTTTGTGGAATTTCGGGCCCTCGAGACACTGCGCGCGACCGGCCATGTAATAAAGGCTTGCTAGGAATTCCCTTCCCCTAGGGGTTGGAATTTATTGCGCCTCGCCCCCACTGCCTGGGCGCGTCAACACAACACATGTCACACAAGTTACTCACGCGTCAGACCAAGGGCACTCCTGAGCACCTATAGCTATGTAAGGGCGGGAGCTCGCTCTGACCAAATGTGCTATGCAGTGATGGAGTTCACAACCATTTCATCACTTTTCTTAATTATTGGTGAGGTCGAGTAAACACAAAGGTTTTTTTTGTTTGAGATATTACATCCTTGTTCGTGAAAAAATACAAAATGAGCTCAGTTCCGCGTATGTATTTACTGTTTTAGCTTTATTCCCTGATCTCTCGTTTTCCTTATACTGTTACACCTGTATCGCTTTGTAATCACGTCTGCACTTCAGAGCGGGCGTGTGGGAATTAAGCAGAGTTAGTTTGTAGAATCAAATCTCGAATTTTTCCTGGTATCTCGTTATTTTGGCCCATATCGCAGAAATATCGAGTAATAATTTGCAGTTACTCCCTTCGTATGTAAATATTTTCGTTCATTATTTTGGAGAAATCCTTTTCTAGTTTAAGACTAATATTTTTTTTCTTTTAGTGGTATTTTTTCCTTTTATTCGCCGTTTTACTTGTTTTTTCTTTTTTAAGGCTTTCATCCATTTTGGGGTACCGTTTTTGCCTCTACTTTTGAGAGTGTGTGTTGCAGGTGCCCAGGACAACCTCATTGCTGCATTGTAGCAGATACCTAGCATTGGTGTATGACTAATTAACTCTACCCCTCTTTCCTGAATAGCAACCCCTTGAAGACGAAGTTTTACCACTGCTAGACTTGTATTAAGGGGACAGCAGCGCCTCCTAGCTGTGGGCGATAGTCGCCTTCTATAAAACAGAGGACAGACTCGACACTGCCTGCAGGAGCCCATGGATGTCTGGTCGGCCATTGCAACGTCTTCCTTTTATTAATGGTTCACCCTCAACCCCTCACCCTCACTCACCCTCACCCTCACTTACCCTCAACCCTTCACCCTCAAACCCTCACTCACCCTCACCCTCACTCACCCTCAACCCCTCAGCATCACACTCACTCACCCTCACCCTCACTCACCCTCAACCCCTCACCTACCCTCACCCTCAACCACTCACCCTCACCCTCACTCACCCTCAACACCTCACTCGCCCTCACCCTCACTCACCCTCAACACCTCAACCTCAACCCCTCACCCTCACTCACCCTCACCCACCCTCACTCACCCTCACTCTCACTCACCCTCAACCCCTCACCCTCACTCACCCTCACTCACCCTCAACCCCTCACCCTCACCCACCCTCAACCCCTCACCCTAACTCACACTCACCCTCACTCACCCTCACCCTCACTCACCCTCACTCACCCTCACTCTCACTCACCCTCACTCACCCTCACTCTCACTCACCCTCAACCCCTCACTCACCCTCACTCACTCACCCTCACTCACCCTCACCCACCCTCACCCACCCTCACTCTCACTCTCACTCACCCTCACCCTCACTCACCCTCAACCCCTCACCCTCACACAGTGCAATAGGTCTCGGAGCATTTGAGTTAGAGCTTTTACATTTGTTTATGGCTTTTTTTCTTTGTAATTCTTTAGCATTGCCTACAGGAAACAAAAATGCTAAAGATTTACAAAAAAAACCCATAAACAATTCTAAAAGCACTAACTCTAATGCTGCGAGACCTATTGCATTTCCAATGCTTGTTTGCAATTGCCGCCCTAAGTGCGCTGGGGATGCCCAGACGTGGGTCCCAGGCACTCCACACCACTTGGAGTCAAGCTAGCCGGGCTGAAGAGAGGTGTTACCTCGAAACCGGTCCGGTCCTCGGATGCTTGATTCCGGTCTGGGAAAGATATGGCTGTTGTAGTTCGGACTGGACTGTTCCCATGGGGCAACAGGGTCAGAGCTGATTTGCATAAAGCCATTATCTGACCCAGGGTGGTGTGGAGTGCGAAAAAACGATGGATTTGGGCCCAGATCCTTTGACTGGGGGAGTGTGTGACATTGATCCACATTCAGTCCATCACTTGTTCTTTTTTGCAATTGCCGCCCTAAGTGCGCTGGGGATGCCCAGACGTGGGTCCCAGGCACTCCACACCACTTGGAGTCAAGCTAGCCGGGCTGAAGAGAGGTGTTACCTCGAAACCGGTCCGGTCCTCGGATGCTTGATTCCGGTCTGGGAAAGATATGGCTGTTGTAGTTCGGACTGGACTGTTCCCATGGGGCAACAGGGTCAGAGCTGATTTGCATAAAGCTATTATCTGACCCAGGGTGGTGTGGAGTGCAAAAAAACGATGGATTTGGGCCCAGATCCTTTGACTGGGGGAGTGTGTGACATTGATCCACATTCAGTCCATCACTTGTTCTTTTTTGCAATTGCCGCCCTAAGTGCGCTGGGGATGCCCAGACGTGGGTCCCAGGCACTCCACACCACTTGGAGTCAAGCTAGCCGGGCTGAAGAGAGGTGTTACCTCGAAACCGGTCCGGTCCTCGGATGCTTGATTCCGGTCTGGGAAAGATATGGCTGTTGTAGTTCGGACTGGACTGTTCCCATGGGGCAACAGGGTCAGAGCTGATTTGCATAAAGCCATTATCTGACCCAGGGTGGTGTGGAGTGCAAAAAAACGATGGATTTGGGCCCAGATCTTTTGACTGGGGGAGTGTGTGACATTGATCCACATTCAGTCCATCACTTGTTCTTTTTTGCAATCAATAGGTCAGCCAATCTTTTTTGCCAAATATAAAAATACGGAATGGTGTAAAAGAAGGAAACTTACCTGTGCCTGTCGACTATACCTGAAGCAGGAAAAAACAGGATATAAACCCTGAAGTCAGTATGTTTCCCATCTTAAGTCAGATGACAGAAGGGGAGGGGTGAGGAATATATCGTTTGAAGCTTTGTGACTTGTGGTGACTTCACTCGTAGAATAAGGGCTGTGACCGGGAAGACCTATGAGGAGGTAATGTCTAGTGGCTGTTTAGCAGACTTCTGCATCAGGAAACAGGGCTTAGATCTCTGGTGTTTATTTGACGGAACTGTGTGATCCTGGGCAAATTACCCACGCTTCTTATGTGTTAGATACATATCTACCTCTAGTCATTCTCCTCAATTGCTCTGTAATCTCAGAGGATTTATCTTCAAAGTGTTTGTAAAACAAGCTTTACCAGGGTCTGGTCACTGTACGCATCACTGAAAGCGCAAAACCTAAAGTTTTCACTTTGAAATCTGGACTTTCACATTTCCACCCACAGCACCAAGTGCCTTATAGGCCAGGTACTCTGCCAGGACTCCTGCTGAAGGCTGGTAGGTCTCGTCTGAGACAGCACACGCTGCGTCACTTTCAACAAACTATTGTTTCTAAAAAACACTAAAGGAGAAGATACATTTAGCCCGCCCATTACTTGCCATTGGTTGGCTTCATTGTGACTCTTATTTTCTTTGCTTTCATTGGTGAGCGCCTCAGAATGTCTGGACTTCACTTTGTCTCCATGTGTCGATTTTTCCTTTCCTGGAGCATGGAGCAAGTATTGATTGATTTATTGATTAGTGTTCTTCCGCGCTGCTTGTGCCCAGATTGTGGTATTTTTGTTTTAACTTTTCCTTGCAAGACAACTTCACACATCAGCTTTAAGCAGGTACTTCCTGGTATTTCTAAGAGCTGAACTCAAGCAATTGAATGAATGAATGAATGAATATACTTGTAGAGTGTACGGCTTCTCAAGAGTGTTCCGGCTCTTAGGCAAACCGAGGTCTAGTGCACCATGCAATAGGCTTAACAAGTAGGTTTTTAACATCTTCCGGAAGGAAGATTCATTAGGCTGGACTACTGCAATGCCTTGCTACTGGAGTCCCCAAAATATCTGCTGAAGAGACTCCAGAGACCACTGAGGCTCTGGTCTGAGGGGGTAGTACTTGTAGCACCTTCCGCAACTCTCTAATAAGATTAGAGTTGTTTCCCACCTGCTTGTTGACATGAGATTCTAGGTTCAGCTTCTCGTTAAAGCTGACCCCCAGGTTTCGCACAGTCCCCACCGGTACCAGAGGCACCTCCGTGGGAATAGGCCAGAAGTTGGTAGGAAGTGCTGGCGGCACTCTACCCACTCCACAGTGCATTGACTCTTTTTTAAAGCGATCGTGGGACCACCGACAGATGTGCGTCCACTGAGCACGAGGCCCTTGGAGGGGAGTATTCTCGGATCCTGGCATTGATAGTTTGGCCAGACTCCATAGAAGGCTCTGATGCAAATGTTTGGGATTTAAATGTGATTCTTTTGCTCACCAGCAACCAGTTTAGCTGTTTTTGGTAACTAGACACAGGGGACCGCCTTGTGAGTTTAAACAGACGGTGGGCTGTGGGGTTCTGTATCACTTGGAGCCAGTGTACTAAATGCTCCGGTAGACCCAGATAGAGAGCATTGGAACATTCCAGCCTGAATTCAATCCGCACCTGGACCCCTCTTTTCTGAGCTTCCCAGGGGAGAATTTGTGAGAAGTTGGCCTAGTATGTGATGTCCACTATTCTAGTGGGCACCCTGCACCAGTCCAAACAACCCTTATGGTGATGGTTGTAAAGTCAACGTTATAGACCAGCTATCCTAGTGGTAGCATGAACCAGCAGTCTTAGGCTAAGGTCTCTGAGAGCATGTGAAGCCAGCTGTTTCACCATATATGCACCCACATGCATCAAGTGATTTTGGAGTCGCAAACGGTGCGAATCGCAAAATTCGGCCGTTTGCGATTCCAAAATCACTTTTTGGGATGCATGAAACAATTTTGTAAAAATCGCATTTTATTGCGATTTCTTAAAATGCGATTGCATTTAAGGAATCGCATTTTTTGCGATTCCATATATGCAATGCATGAATGTTTTTAAAATTGCGAATTCGCAAATAGGAGGAGCAAATTAACACGAGGTTGACCCTCGTGTTAATTTGTGAAATCTTTCAAAAATGCTCAAAAAAGCATTTTTGAAAGTGTCATGTTACACACACACGTGTCCTTTGGACATGTGTGTGTGAAACTTGCACTTTAAAAAACATTTCAAAATGTTAATTTCTTCCCATTGAATCCTATGGGCCTTTTGGCCCATAGGAATCAACGGGAAGGTTTTCCTTAATTGCGATTCGCAAAATGTGAATCGCAATAAAGGAAAATTAAGGAATTGCTAAAATATTTGCGAATTGTTGATGCATAGGTATTTGCGACTTCTAGTTACTTCCATTACAAGTGAGTGGTGGGATATAGTGAAGATTTAAAAAGTACCTGGCACATGAGTGTATGGAAAATGTATTCTAAACTCTGGCTGGTACTATTAAAAAAGGTGCAGTGTGAGGTCGAATCTGTTGTATTAAAGAACAGGACCTCTGGTGTGCGTCAACATGTTTCGGAGGCAAGCTCCTTCTTCAGGACGGGGGTGTTGCTTTTGCAATAGGATCGGGACCCAGTAATCACCGTCTTACCCCTACACACTGCTCCGCTGAAGTGAACACTATATATATATACTATATCCCACCACTCACTTGTAAAAACACCCCACACACACGCACCACATATAGTCATTAACTATAAGTGCTCCCGCATATTCGTTGGTCGCAGCACGCCACATCCCGTTAGAGGGGTGCGAAGACCCCGATGATGAAGCATGACACCAAGGGGCCTTTTGGTGTGTGAGGGGTATTTTACAAAACACTGAATGCTTCAACATTTGTTGAAACACTTCACCCCACTTTTGTGTTGGAATCTCTTTGTTTATTAAGATATCTCTGTGGAGCAAGAATCCAATCCCTATTTTGCTCTACCTCCCTCTTGTGTTTTTTGTATAGCCCTTCCAACAGTCCAGCGCTTGGTTGAAGCGGCGCTTTGCAGGCACACACAGCAGGCAGTACAGTTCAGGCACTTCAGGACTACCCAGGGTTTCTGCGACACAGCGCTTCCAGGATTACAGCGCTTGGCACGCAGCGCCTCCTCCAGGCCCAGCACGTCCAGGAGCACAGCGAAAGGGGGGCGGACAGTCCCAGCAGCAGGCTCAAGGTAACACTCCTCACCTCCTGGGGGGGTCCCAGATGCTCCTTCCCTTCTGGGCGCTTCTTTTGCGCAGCACTTGCGTAGCGCAGGGTCCTAGGGGGGCCCTCTTCCTCAGGGGCCCGGCGGACAGAGCAGTAGGCACTACTGGGCCAGGTCAGCAGGTAGTGGGGGCATCATCAAAGCAGGGTGGTAGGCTTTCACCATCCCCACTGCAGCGTGGCCCTCCTCCCACACGGCAGCCTGAACTCCTGAAGTGGGGCTTCACAAGCCCTGGGGACAGTAGGGGGGTCCTAGATGGGTGCAGGGTCTAGCACACAGGCCCAAGTGGTGGTATCCCCTGGCAGCAGGTCCCCTCACATTCCTGTCCCAGCTCTGTCTCTGCACATCACATCTCTACTGCTCTCCCTATACCAGAAAACCTGGAAGCTTCTAGAAGGTCCCTCCAAATGCTGGGATGGCTGGGTACCAGACAACTAGACCGCTAACCCACCTCAGACCGGCGAACTAGTTCTAACTGGCTCAGGGGGAGGAGTAGAGCACCTTAGGTGCCAGGCTTTCCCTCCAAATGCAGGGGTGGCTGGGTACCTAACAACTAGACTGCTAATCTCCTGCAGTCAGGTGGCACAACGCACAGCCTTGGCAGCCATTTTAAAAGCAAAACACAAATGCAGCATTTCACCAGGGTACATGTTTACAATGGGGGAAAATAAATGTACACACCATTGCATTGCATTTAACATTAACATGGCGTCTCACACCACACATGGCCTATTCAGTAACCTTTACCATGGGGGAGACATCCTACATGTTGGGGGGTAAAAGCAAAACATTCGGGGGAAAAGGGCCAAGTCCAACACCAATTGTCCCCTGTCCGCACGCATTCGGAGATCGTCCCGGGTGGTTATCAGAGCAGTTTCCGTCCCATGACCTGGGCATAACCCAAATTGCTCCTCCTCCAGCTTGTTGTTACTCTCCAGGAATTGGGACAGTGACCTGCTAACCAGGCGCCCCACTATCTTCACTGGCTGTGGGAGCAGAGAGATGGGCCTGTAGTTTTTTAGGCATTTAGGGTCTGCTGTTGTTTTTTCAGAAGGGTAGTTACTATTACCTGCTTCCAGCAGGATGGAGCTAACCCGCTGCCGAAAGATTGGTCGCACAGCTGGCGAAGAACTTGAAATAGTTCCGAAGCAAGTTTCATCCACATTTTATGAGGGAGGGTGTCCAGGGGTGAGCCAGATGTAACTCCTAAAGCTACCCTTATCAATTCTTCATCTGAGGGCAATACAACGTGGTCCAGGGTGGCGTCCTGCTTTGATAGCATCGCCCCCCTGTCCCTAACCCCACTGACCTTTGATATTTGTCAGTCCTCCTGCTTTACAGTGCTAGATGTGTCCTCCGTCTTCAGCCCTTTGATAATTTTGCTTCTCTTCTCCTGGAAGAAGTAATCTAGACTATCACATAATTCCTGTGTATGCAAGATCCTATTTTTTACACATTCAGGGTTGACCAGGTTTTTTACTGTTCTGAAGATGCTTTTAGTACTATTAGTTGACTTCGAACTTATGTCGGGGTAGTATTCTGCTTTGGTCGTAACAATAGCTTTTTTATCAATGGCTATTTTCTCCTTCCAGATAGCTTTTTTGTCCTCTGCATAAAGCTTCCTCCATTGCCTCTCTGCATGTTTAAATGCCAGCGTATGGGTAATTAAGGTTTCATTGTACCATGGGGCAGATGGTTTTCCAACCATCCTCATATTCTTGAGAGGAGCAATCTGATCTAGCTTTTTGTTTATACATCCACAGAGGGCTGTATAGTTCTCAATGTTCTAAATGTGTAGCACTTACCTGGGTGGCAAAAGCTGCTTGGTAAAGTCTGCGTGGAAAAGGCTATTTCAGGCAGGACTCTGCCAAACCCGAACCTTCTGGAAACACACTCCTGCTTTCACTCTAGCATCCCTAAATGTTGTTTCTCTTATTGTTTTATGAACTGCAGTATGTTTAATGGGTACCTTAATTTCTTAGCAGCTTGCCCCCTCCCTCCTGCCTGTCCACCACACTCTATACTTGTGGAATCAACTGAGACAGCACCCAACATGTTGTTTACAACAAAAAAAAATTTCACTTACAAGGGCTTAGAGCGAGCCCATTGCTTACCATGGCTTACCATTTGTCGGCTTCATCATCACTCTCATTTCCTTGCTTCTGCTTGGTAAATAAGTGCCAGCTTCACCTCCTCAACGTGTGTTTATCCCTAACCTAGAGCACGGTCCAAGCAGTGCCCAGTGTCCTTCCACTGCTCGCCACTTATAGAGGTACTTTCTTTCCCCGATTTACTGCAAGACTGCCTTTCCCCGCCTGCATTGTTGCCTGCCTGCCAGGTCCACCCTTGCCCCTACCCCCTTGTTGCTTGCCCCTCCACTCCACACCCCCCTTTGTCGCTTGCCCCTCCCCTTCCATCTGAAAAAGTACCCAAAAGTCACGCCAACAGGTTCAAGGTGCTACAAATATGCAGACGGCGTTCTGAAGGCAAAGTGTAGGAAGTTGGCTCTTTTTATGACATATCAAAATGAGATATATTGTGCAGAGTCTAGGGGTTCCCTTATGAGTGGACAAGGACTTGCTCTAGCAATTCCTAGGTGATCTTGTAGAGGGGAGTGCGGTCGAGCATCCTTAGGCTTATCAGTAGGCCTGGGGGGGGAGTTTGGGGAGGTCTGCTACCCGGAACTCTTCGAAGTATCAAAAAAACTCTGCCAAGCTACGCGGAGTTCTGCGTGCGGCAGAGTGCGTTACTTTGCGCCGTTCGTGCTGATTTTTCATGCCAGGTGTTTGTCTTGCACTGTAAAATCAGCACAAACAACATCAAGCAGCACGCAAGAGAGCAAGAGCGCTTTGCTTCTTTCTGCCCACTTGAGTAGAAGTACTTCTTAAGTGGCAGCTTCCTCAACGTGAACGGAATGTTTCTCAAAGCGAGCTGTAGTGACCATCCGCGGCTGTCCGTGTTGAGAAATCTAGCTGGGAAGTGTTCTTGTGCTGGATTTTCCACGCTCGCCAACGGTAAGTTGGCATGCGTGAGCAAGGAAAAAACTTGCTCCACATTTTGGAATTCCGAAAGCTCCACGGAGCTTAGGCCCACATGCATCAATGTGACATTTTGCACTTCCTAATTTGCGAAAAATAAGGAATCGCAAATTAAGAAGTGCAAAATGCTATGCATCATTATTTTCGGTATTCATTTGTGATTCGGTAAAAATCGCAATTTTTACCGAATCCCAAATGAATACCGAATTCTTAAGTTAATTTTCGCAATTCCCATTGATTCCTATGGGCCAAAAGGCCCATAGGAGTCAATGGGAATTGCGAGTGGCACTTAGAAAATTTCATGGGTGCAGGGGGGGGTCCAAAGGACCCCCCCATGCACCCCTGAAATGTATTTTTCGCATCATGTTTCACACACACATGTCCTAAGGACATGTGTGTGTTAAACATGAATGTTGAAAAAAATACTTTTTCACCATTTTAAACACTTTTTCCAAATTTACCGAGTGGTTCAACCACTCGGTAAATTTGGCACCCTAATTGCGAATTTCAACTTGTCAAAGTAATGATGCATTGCTTTTAAGAAGTCGCACATCTGCGACTTCTTAAAAGCACCCGCAATTTTAGAACTCGCAAAAATATTACGAATTCTAAAATTGCTTCATGCATCCCAAAAAGCACTTTTGCATTCGCAAACGGCCGATTTTAAGGAATCGCACCGTTTGCGACTACAAAAATGCTTGATGCATGTGGGCCTTAGAGTGCGAAAAACTCAGCAACCTCCGTGAAGAGTTTGGAGTTCACCACCCAGGCCTACTTATCAGAAAGGAGTGCAAGACATCTGCAAATACAGACAATAGTCTATAATGATACACACAACTCAATATGGAGATCCCCACCAATATATAGAAATAACGGGTCTCTTTATATATGTTAAGGCACCAGGACCAATTCGTTCAGGTAAGTCTGCTTTTCAAGAAAAGTACTTTTGAGTTCAAAAAGTCGACAGTGCAATTTTATTATTTTTTTTAACTCACCAGACGGGTCTCAGGTCCCAGTGTGCTCTTTACAAGAGTGGTGTGTCACCTGAACTCACCGGAGGGGGCTCAGGTCCCAGTGTGCACTATAGTAGAGTCGTGTTTCACCTGAACTCACCGGAGGGGACTGGGGTCCCAGTGTGCACTATGCAAGAGTCTTGTGTCACCTGAACTCACCGGAGGGGACTGGGGTCCCAGTGTGCTCTTTACAAGAGTGGTGTGTCACCTGAACTCACCGGAGGGGGCTCAGGTCCCAGTGTGCACTATAGTAGAGTCGTGTTTCACCTGAACTCACCGGAGGGGACTGGGGTCCCAGTGTGCTATTTACAAGAGTTGTGTGTCAGCTGAACTAACCGAGGGGACTGGGGTCCCAGTGTGCACTATGCAAGACACTTGTGTCAGCTGAACTAACCGGAGGGGACTGGGGTCCCAGTGTGCACTATGCAAGAGTCTTGTGTCAGCTGAACTAACCGGAGGGGACTGGGGTCCCAGTGTGCACTATGCAAGAGTCGTGTGTCACCTGAAGTCGCCCAGAGGGGGCTCAGGTCCCAGTGTGCACTATGCAAGAGTCATGTGTCACCTGAACTCTCCGGAGGGGACTGGGGTCCCAGTGTGTTCTTTACAAGAGTCGTGTGTCACCTGAACTCTCCGGAGGGGACTGGGGTCCCAGTGTGCACTATGCAAGAGTCTTGTGTCAGCTGAACTAACCGGAGGGGACTGGGGTCCCAGTGTGCACTATGCAAGAGTCTTGTGTCAGCTGAACTAACCGGAGGGGACTGGGGTCCCAGTGTGCACTATGCAAGAGTCGTGTGTCACCTGAAGTCGCCCAGAGGGGGCTCAGGTCCCAGTGTGCACTATGCAAGAGTCATGTGTCACCTGAACTCTCCAGATGGGACTGGGGTCCCAGTGTGTTCTTTACAAGAGTCGTGGGGCACCTGAACTCTCCGGAGGGGACTGGGGTCCCAGTGTGCACTATGCAAGAGTTGTGTGTCACCTGAACTCACCGGAGGGGACTGGGGTCCCAGTGTGCACTATGCAAGAATCGTGTGTCACCTGAACTCACCGGAGGGGACTGGGGTCCCAGTGTGCACTATGCAAGAGTCATGTGTCACCTGAACTCTCCGGAGGGGACTGGGGTCCCAGTGAGCTCTTTACAAGAGTCTTGTGTTCCCTGAACTCTCCGGAGGGGACTGGGGTCCCAGTGTGTTCTTTACAAGAGTCGTGTGTCACCTGAACTCTCCGGAGGGGACTGGGGTCCCAGTGTGCACTATGCAAGAGTCTTGTGTCAGCTGAACTAACCGGAGGGGACTGGGGTCCCAGTGTGCACTATGCAAGAGTCTTGTGTCACCTGAACTCACCGGAGGGGACTTGGGTCCCACTGTGCACTATGCAAGAGTCATGTGTCACCTGAACTCACCAGAGGGGACACAGGTCCCAGTGTGCACTATGCAAGAGTCATGTGTCACCTGAACTCTCCGGAGGGGACTGGGGTCCCAGTGTGTTCTTTACAAGAGTCGTGTGTCACCTGAACTCTCCGGAGGGGACTGGGGTCCCAGGGTGCACTATGCAAGAGTCTTGTGTCACCTGAACTCACCGGAGGGGACTGGGGTCCCAGTGTGCACTATGCAAGAGTCGTGTGTCACCTAAACTCACTGGAGGGGACTGGTGTCCCAGTGTGCACTATGCAAGAGTCGTGTGTCACCTGAACTCACCAGAGGGGGCGCAGGTCCCAGTGTGCACTATGCAAGAGTCGTGTGTCACCTGAACTCACCAGAGGGGACTCAGGTCCCAGTGTGCACTATGCAAGAGTCGTGTGTCACCTGAACTCACCAGAGGGGGCTCGGGTCCCAGTGTGTATTATATAATAGTCTTGTGTTAGATGAAAAAACTGCTGAAACACACCTTCTGGAAACAGTAAATAATGTCAGGAATGCCAAATGCAGTCTGTCATGTGAGGTGTCAGCAGGGACTGCACTGCTGGCCTGCATTGCATCAAGGGTTTTTACAATCATTGTTAGAAACCAATCAGGGTGTTTCCGGTAAAGTGAAGGATATGAATATAAGGCCCAGCTCCAGAGTTGGCTTAGAGGCAACTAAAAGTCATGTACACACACCCTAGGGTGTGACTTCCCCTGTGTTAGGGCATTGGGGCCACTAGAATGACGTGATTCTGCCCCCCTGGCGTTATCTGCATAGTTATGAATTTTCCGCATTTGCCACATTATTCATCATCTGCTTCATAATCTGTAGATTTTAATAATAAGAAAATAGTTTCAGATCAAACAGATCAAAAGTTCCTAATAAAGTAACAACACTGTTTGCCGCGCAGTGCAAAGCTGTTCGCAAATGTTGGCAGGGCACCTTTCAGTTGCTTGCTGCAGAGTTAAACTAGTATTAATTAGGTAAACCTTCGCTCATAGAGTGCTTATGTGCACAGATGACAAAATAATGATGTAATACTATTGAAATATGTGTTGCATTATGCCACATAGTTTGCCTTTTCTTGCCGCATAATTTTGCCAAACGTGCGCTATAATTTGGGTCTCCCGTGCCGCATAATTTGAGTGGCGCTGTCGATTGGTTTTGCCAATGCTTGTCTTAACTTTCTCCCACTCTCTCATCCCTCTCTCTTCTAATCTACTCCTGTCCTTCTCTCACCACCGATTTGTCTGCATTTCGATTGACAGACCAAGCCAGATGCAAATTGTAATTTTGCTTTTCCTAAACGCTCATTTTGCATTTAGGAAATGCTTTGTACATTTGCTGAGGAAATCGCAAATAAGAAATCCCTGTTTGTGATTTCCGATTTAGAAATCGTAAAGTGAGATTTCTACTGGGTGGGAATCGCTTTTTGTGCTTCTCAGAGGCCCTTGTAAATCTGGAGCGGCCACTTAGCGATTCTTAACGGCCGGAAAAGAAATGCTAAATGCTTTGGTACATCCGGCCCCGTCGCTTCCTTTCCTCCCCTCGTCTCTTTCCCTCTTTCTTCTCTCCTCGGTTCTCAACTCTTCAGTCTCTTCTCATCTCTCGTCCTCCTCCTCCTCTTGTTTTTCCCCGCCCCCCCTTCCCGCCCCTCTTGTTATCTCTCCCCTCTCCCGCTCTTCTCTCCGCTGTCCTACCCCCCCCTCCCCCCTCACTCCTGCCTCATGTTCATTCTTCCTTCCTCACTCTTCCCTCTCCCCCTCCCCCCCTCCCTCCCTCCCTCCCCCCCTCTCTCCCCCCCTCCCTCCCTCCCCCCTCCCTCCTGCCTCCAGTGTTGCCAGATTGGGCTAGATCACGCACAATTGGGCTATATTTTTCCGGCTGTGTGGTAAAATGTTGGTTGGTGCTAGTTGCCAGATTATAAATGTATATACAACGCTCCAGCAAAGTAGTATGTTAAAAGGCTTTATTTGACAAATATTTATTTGGCATACTGCTGCAACATCAATTCCAATGCATTCACCGCCTGATTGACGCTGTCCCTGCCCCTCCTTCCCTAAAGTAGAAATATTGAGCTTATTTGGGCTACTTTTTAGTTGGCTTTGGGCTATCGAAAGCTGAAAAAATCTGACCACACTGCCTGCCTCATGTTCATTCTTCCTTCCTCACTCTTCCCTCTCGTCCTCCTTCTCCTTATGCTTATCCTCGCGCCCCCTCTCTGTCTCTCTCCGTCTCCCCTCCACTGTCCTCCCTCTCCCCCTCCCCCCCTCCCTCCCTCCCTCCCCCCCTCCCTCCCTCCCTCCCTCCCTCATGCTCACTCTTACTCACTCTTGCCTCTCATCTTCTCGCTCCTCCTCCTCCTCCTCTCCCTTTCTTTTCTTCGGTTTCCCCCCCGGGGGTCTCTTTATAATCCGGGGGTGATTTTCCCGCCGTGACAGGAGTTATTGAGCCGCAGACAGAGCGGGGTCTCCTCTAAGAGAGGGGGGTCTGGGGGAGTGGGGGCAGAGTGAGAAACACTAGGAGGGAAAGAGAGTGAAGGGAAAGGAAGTACGCAGTAAATAAGAGAAAGGAAACAAGAAGAAAACGAAAAGAAATGAAACACAAGGAGAGAGTGAAGGGAAGGAAATGGTGAGAGAAAAACACACGCAGAGAAAAAGAGTGATGGAAAAGAAGGGACGAGTGAGAGGAGACGGGAGAGAGGGAAGAAAACCACAGGAGAGGGAAGAAAACCACAAGAGAGGGAAGAAAACCACGGGAGAGGGAAGAAAACCACGGGAGAGGGAAGAAAACCACGGGAGAGGGAAGAAAACCACGGGAGAGGGAAGAAAACCACGGGAGAGGGAAGAAAACCACAAGAGAGGGAAGAATACCACAGGAGAGTGAAGTAAACCACGGGAGAGGGAAGAAAACCACAGGAGAGTGAAGAAAACCACAAGAGACGGAAGAAAACCACAGGAGAGTGAACAAAACCACAGGAGAGTGAAGAAAACCCACGAGAGAGTGAAGAAAACCACGGGAGAGTGAAGAAAACAACAGGAGAGGGAAGAAAACCACGGGAGAGGGAAGAAAACCACAGGAGAGGGAAGAAAACCACAGGAGAGTGAAGAAAACCACGGGAGAGGGAAGAAAACCACGGGAGAGGGAAGAAAACCACAAGAGAGGGAAGAAAACCACAGGAGAGGGAAGAAAACCACAAGAGAGAGAAGAAAACCACAGGAGAGGGAAGAAAACCACAGGAGAGTGAAGAAAACCACGGGAGAGTGAAGAAAACCACAGGAGAGTGAAGAAAACCACGGGAGAGGGAAGAAAACCACAGGAGAGTGAAGAAAACCACAAGAGAGGGAAGAAAACCACAGGAGAGTAAAGAAAACCATGGGAGAGTGAAGAAAACAACAGGAGAGGAGAGAAAACCACGGGAGAGAGAAGAAACCCCACGAGAGAGGGAAGAAAACCACGGGAGAGGGAAGAAAAGCACAAGAGAGGGAAGAAAACCACAGGAGAGCGAAGAAAACCACAGGAGAGGGAAGCAAACCCACGAGAGAGGGAAGAAAACCACAGGAGAGCGAAGAAAACCACAGAGAGAGAAGAAAACCACAGGAGAGGGAAGAAAACCACAGGAGAGTGAAGAAAACCACGGGAGAGTGAAGAAAACCACAGGAGAGTGAAGAAAACCACGGGAGAGGGAAGAAAACCACAGGAGAGTGAAGAAAACCACAAGAGAGGGAAGAAAACCACAGGAGAGTAAAGAAAACCATGGGAGAGTGAAGAAAACAACAGGAGAGGAGAGAAAACCACGGGAGAGAGAAGAAACCCCACGAGAGAGGGAAGAAAACCACGGGAGAGGGAAGAAAAGCACAAGAGAGGGAAGAAAACCACAGGAGAGCGAAGAAAACCACAGGAGAGGGAAGCAAACCCACGAGAGAGGGAAGAAAACCACAGGAGAGCGAAGAAAACCACAGGAGAGGGAAGCAAACCCACGAGAGAGGGAAGAAAACCACGGGAGAGGGAAGAAAACCACGGGAGAGGGAAGAAAACCACGGGAGAGGGAAGAAAACCACAGGAGAGCGAAGAAAACCACAGGAGAGGGAAGCAAACCCACCAGAGAGTGCGTGAGGGAAGCAGAGGAGCGTGACAGCGGAGGGAGTCAAACATGAGAGGGGATAAACCCGAGGAAACAGGAGAAGGGGAGGGAGGCTGAGACTGGATACGTTCACCAGGAAGAGAGAGCTGAGCATATAAGAGACACCTTCAGAGCTGCGGTCCCATGAATAAGACACTCACTCCCTTACTCACTCACTCACTCACCCATCGGACTCACGGAGTGAGGGAGGGAGGGAGGGAGAGGGGGGAGCGATAGTACCAAGGATAGAGTGAGTAAAAACACAAGTGGAGAGAGGTGAGGCCAAGGGTCTGAGACAGACAGACAGAGGGGACGAGGAGATAGGAGAGGCCCTGCGGCGGCTCTGTTGAGGGTCAGGGGGGGGGGGGGGGGGCGAGGGCAGAGTTGAGGCTATGATGAGGGCCAGGGACAGGGGGGGGGTGAGGGGGAGGTGAGGCTCTGGTGAGGGCAGAGACAGGGGGCGAGGGCAGAGTTGAGGCTATGATGAGGGCCAGGGACAGGGGGGGGCGAGGGGAGAGGTGAGGCTTTGATGAGGGTCAGAGACAGGGGGGCGAGGGGGAGGTGAGGCTCTGGTGAGGGCAGAGACAGGGGGGGGAGGAGAATGGTGAGGCTCTGGTGAGGTTCAGAGGGGGGGGGCGAGGGGGAGGTGAGGCTCTGGTGAGGGCCAGGGACAGGGGGGCGTGGAGAGAGGAGGCCACGCAGGTATCAAGAATCCCACTTTCCAGGTCTGGCTCAAGGTTCACACCGCGCCCAGGTATCTCACGTGGGGCACAGACGGGCAGAAAAGTATTGTTGGCTTTGCCAGTGTTTGTTTATTATTGCAGATGTTTGTTGTATGGGTTGTTGCTCTCTGCTGTGATTGGTGGTGACCTCTGACCTCTGCTTCTCTCCTGCAGCTGCGGTGACCCTGGATCCGGACACCGCTCACCCCTGGCTGGTCCTGTCCGAGGACGGACGGAGCGTGAGGGACGGAGACGAAGACCAGGGCCGGCCGGACACGGAGCGGAGATTCGATCCTCTCGTCGCTGTCCTGGGTCGGGAGCGGCTGAGCTCCGGGAGGCATAACTGGGAGGTGGAGGTGGGGGGCAAGACGGGCTGGGCCCTGGGGGTCTGTGACGAGGCCGCGAGCAGGAAGGGGCGGATCGCACTAACACCTGAGAATGGATTCTGGACAGTGCGGCTCAGAGATGGTGAATACTTGGCTGGCACCTCCCTGACCCCCCGGGTGCCCCCCAGGGCTGTGGGTCTCTTCCTGGACTATGAGGCGCGCAGGCTCTCGGTCTACAATGTGACTGACCGCTCTCTGCTCTACACCTTCCAGGGGGCCCCCTTCCCCCCCACCCTGAGGCCCTTCTTCTGTCCAGGACTCAGCGACGGAGGGAGGAATGCGGGGGCGCTGCGGGTCCTGCCCGCGACAGGGCGGGAGTGAGAGGGGGGACCCCACAGAGGAGGGGAGATCACTGGCGGGGGCAGGGGGTACAGTCCTGTTTTGAGGGGGGTCGGGGTGTTTTCTGCAGGGGGGGCTGGAGTCTGAATATCTTTATTCTGGGCGCTGGGGGGTGTTGTCCTCTACAGTGGGGGGTTCACCGACAGGAATATTACAAATATGACACAAATGAGCTCCGCCCCCTGAGACATTGAACCAATGAGCGACGGATCCCGCGCAGCGCGAGAAGCAGAACCATTCAGACCCCCCCCCCCCCCTCCAACCCCCCCCCCCCCACTGACTCCCGCTAAGAGCCGAGGGGAGGGGGGGGGAACCGAGCAACTAATCACAAATGACGTCATTATACACCTCAGGACCCACGCTGACATCATCAAAGGAACATTCTGGAACGCCCATTGTTGGTGACAATGACGCAGGACCAGCAAATAGAAGGCTCACCAATACAAACAAGCCTTGGCAAAGCCAAAAGCTCTTTCTTGCAAATATAACGTTTCTTTTCTCTTCACTGGAGCGCGCTTTAAAAATATTAACTTGTAAATTGGGGGCTAAAAATGAAGTTGTATCCTCATTGAATCATGGAAACAGTGCAGACTCACCAAACAGAATATAGTATGGGGAGCCTATTGATTTTAGAAACACTCCAACTTTCCCATTAAAGCGAACATTTTGTTTTATAATATTTGTTTATGAATTAAATAGAAGGATATAATTGATGTGGTTCAGATCATCAAAACTGCTTAGGCCGGGTTCTCTTATTCCAATAATGACTCAGTGGGGTCCCTGGGTTCTAGAAATGATTATCTGAGGGTCCACAGAAGGCAGAAGGATTCGAGTCAGCCAAGTCAAAGGACGGCAACGAGGCCGTGTGTTGTACCTGCTGCTCAGCCAGTATGAGTGTGGAGTGGATGCTGCTGTGGATCGATTATTGGATGTCTGTGAGTGTCAGTTGGGTATGGGCTGAGCAGCGGGGAGGCTGCTCCTGGTGGGGTTTCTCCTTCTAACTACTTAATAAAGAACCTTAACTAATCTACGCTAGACGTCCGGACCATCATTTGATTACAACATTTGGCGATGATCCTGTAGAAGTATCCACATGTGCCACCAATTGGAAACTGAAGATTACCTCAAAGAAACATTGACAGAAACAGGGGAGGGACACACAAGACGGAGCAAAAATCCATCCTGTATGAAGCAAGAAATAAGAGTGACAGTAAAGTCATCCAATGGTAAGCAGTGGGCCGGCTGTAAGTCCACTCTGAGCTCCTGGTAAGCTCCCAATAGATGTTTTCCCACTGAGCAGCTTGTGCTGTGTACACACACACACACACACACACATACACACACCTGAGAAAAAGTGACGCCTTTTGACAATCTTTAGTAATGTCTTTAAGCATAGAATTATCAAGTGCTAGCTGTCTCAATTGACATCATTGATGACATCACTGATCACATCATCCCCACTACAGCTGCTGAAATGGAAACAGTGTAGTTCTGGAGACGAGTCTCATTCAGTATGGTAAAAGCTATATTGTGCACACTTTAGTGAACAGTGAGGTTTTACGTGCAGGCAGAACTTCTTTAAAGCAAGTCACAGACTTTACGTAACAAGTGTGAGAAGTGAGAGAAGTTAAGGATTCTCCTTCATTGGTTTCTAGCGGATACTCCTCCACTGATGGTGCGTGCCCTACTTGTGCCCGCCTGCCCCACCCATTCGCTGCTGCCCTTTTTCATGTCGAGAGAAATGGTCTCAGTACTCAGTACGCTTCAGGCTCAGGCTCCAGGGTTGTTTTTGCCTTCATTCCGTGCTTTTTACTAAAAAATTGCCGGCACAGTCCTTTGCTTTACAGGAGTATCCTGATTCTGCTGCACTGCAAGGCTCTGATTCTGATGGATTCTCTGTGTCTTCGAGAGTACCACAAACCCAGTCTGAATATTACCATCTTCAAAACATGTTGCGGTATTATCGGCTCTATTACCATTATCTCTGGCTAGAGTAGTTTTACTAACGGTCCCTCCAACACTACCTCTTGTCGCATTCACATTAGCTTTAGCACAAGCAGCATTGTCCGCATTGCCCGCATTGCTAGCATTAACACTGCGCCCCGCAGCTTGCTCGGACACCCCTCCTGTGGGTGTATTCGCAGGTGCTCCACCTCGATTCCTTGTACCGCCGCTGCCCTTCGGCGCCATCGCTTACAGGCAATATTCGTCCGGAGTACACGCTAACGCTGTTTATAAGCTGAGCGATACCCCTGAGATTGCCTCGGGCTCCTCACAGAACCTCACACGAAAAGTTCGGCCGAGAATCCACAGAGCCCGGAGACCACCAAGAAACAGTATGAGCTGTGCGATAGCGCGGTCAGAGCGGAGCGTCCACCTCCACACCTCGCCTCACCTCGCCTCACCTCCACACCTCGCCTCGCCTCACCTCCACACCTCGCCTCACCTCGCCTCACCTCCACACCTCACCTCACCTCGCCTCACCTCCACACCTCGCCTCGCCTCACCTCCACACCTCGCCTCACCTCCACACCTCACCTCCACACCTCGCCTCATCTCCACACCTCGCCTCACCTCGCCTCACCTCGCCTCACCTCCACACCTCGCCTCACCTCCACACCTCATCTCCACACCTCGCCTCACCTCCACACCTCGCCACACCTCCACACCTCGTCTCACCTCCACACCTCACCTCGCCTCACCTCCACACCTCGCCTCACCTCGCCTCACCTCGCCTCACCTCCACACCTCGCCTCACCTCCACACCTCACCTCACCTCCACACCTCACCTCCACACCTCGCCTCACCTCCACACCTCGCCACACCTCCACACCTCGCCTCACCTCAACACCTCGCCTCACCTCCACACCTCGCCTCACCTCGCCTCACCTCGCCTCACCTCCACACCTCACCTCCACACCTCGCCTCACCTCCACACCTCGCCACACCTCCACACCTCGCCTCACCTCCACACCTCACCTCACCTCGCCTCACCTCCACACCTCGCCTCACCTCGCCTCACCTCGCCTCACCTCCACACCTCGTCTCACCTCCACACCTCACCTCGCCTCACCTCCACACCTCGCCTCACCTCGCCTCACCTCGCCTCACCTCCACACCTCGCCTCACCTCCACACCTCACCTCACCTCCACACCTCACCTCCACACCTCGCCTCACCTCCACACCTCGCCACACCTCCACACCTCGCCTCACCTCAACACCTCGCCTCACCTCCACACCTCGCCTCACCTCGCCTCACCTCGCCTCACCTCCACACCTCACCTCCACACCTCGCCTCACCTCCACACCTCGCCACACCTCCACACCTCGCCTCACCTCCACACCTCACCTCACCTCGCCTCACCTCCACACCTCGCCTCACCTCGCCTCACCTCGCCTCACCTCCACACCTCGCCTCACCTCGCCTCACCTCGCCTCACCTCCACACCTCGCCTCACCTCCACACCTCGCATCACCTCGCCTCACCTCCACACCTCGCCTCACCTCCACACCTCGCCTCACCTCCACACCTCGCCTCACCTCGCCTCACCTCCACACCTCGCCTCACCTCGCCTCACCTCACCTCGCCTCACCTCCACACCTCGCCTCACCTCGCCTCACCTCCACACCTCGCCTCACCTCGCCTCACCTCACCTCGCCTCACCTCCACACCTCGCCTCACCTCGCCTCACCTCGCTCCCACCCAGCTGGAGTCAATCAGGCCCGTTAGGTCAGCGTGAGGCTGTGCTTTGAACGCCGAAGCAGCACAGAGCAGGCAGCATAACAAAAGTAGCTGCGGATGGCTGAATCTCTCGAAGAATAGACGGTAAGGCACACCACTGCTGAAGCCGTTGAAGACACTCTAGTGTTGGGCGGGGAATCAGTAGAGTTCATGGACAGAGCACCTCACACGGCCACCACTGCGGCGGCCATCTTGCCTCCAGATATCTATCAAGAGGGCCAGGCCTTCTAAAGTTAATTTCGACAAAGTTTGCCAATGATGTCTGTATAATTACGACTCATTGTGATTGGGTGCCAGTGTGCCCAGTAGATTTGTACAAAGGTTCCTCTGCTATTAATATTTTGTTATTGTGCAGCTGACCCTCGGTTTGGATACTTATAGTGCTAAACAAATGCAGATGCTCAGCAAAGATCTGTCTACTTTAGGGGGTCAGTTCCAATCTTTGCCTAGAGTTATCCGGGGTGACTTTAACCTGAGGCTTACCCCGGCCTTGGTTGATGATAACCAAATGGAAAGTCTCAAAGCCTATAAGATCCCACAGGCAATATTCCCAAATTGTCAATTGAAAACAAAGACACAGTCCTCTTCAGGTGTCTAGTGGGGGCTGATTTTGTACGTTTAAATGTTCATTTTAGGGGTGACACCCCTGTGTCCCAAACATTTATACATGAAAATCAAAAGTGTCCAGTAGAATACACATGTATTCAATCTTGATTCTTTGAACTTTGCTAGGTGTTTTGTGTTGGGTATTAGCGGGAGTGACCACTGGGCGTTCATAGCTTTGTCTTCACCTTCTCCAAAGGTAAACTGTGATGCCGTTGAAACTTCATTCTCTGGACATAGGACAAGGCGGACCCATGATAAGTATGTTGGAGTGTTGACGCACCATCAGACCACCCGGGGAGCCCGGAAAATGATGAGGATGTTCAGATGTGGAATAATCGGATTATATCAGCGATGGTAAACTGTGTGACACCTTTAGTTAGGAAGTTAATGTAAGGATTCCAAGACAGGGGTCTTAATGGTGAAAGGTTCGCCTTGGTCTGATTCACAGTGTCCGGCACTGAAGAAGCACACAGATATGAAGACATAAAAAGGAAGTCTTAACTTGTCATGAGGTGGGGAAATCTTGCGCAAGATAAATTAATATGCAGATCTGATAAAGGAAAAGAAAAATGAATATTATTAGAACACATTAGCATGAAATGTTAGAATGTTATCTGAGAAAGATATGAAAACATTCTGGAAATTAGTACAGATGGTGTAAAAAAAGATATGATCAGGTGTATGGCCTCAGAAGAAAATGTGTTTGTTTATCTAACGGAGACATATGTCAGCTGATATTCCGTGTGGAGGAGTTTGGATGCGTCCTGATGACTTTCTTCTTTTATTAAGGTATTTGAAGGAATCTTTGCTGGAAAGGATAATATTGTCCCACAGTTTTTCTAGGGCAGCAGACCTATATAATCTACCTACAGCTATCATAAAAACAAATTCTGACTGTTGTTTGTTCTCAAGAATATTTATTGCAGCTAGGGAAACCGGAGCCTTTCTGGATATTTGGAAAGGAGCGGATATAAAGACTATTCATAAAAAATGATCCTTCAGACCCCCAAATTGACCATCTGATGCGTCTGATAGATGTCACTTTACAGTGTAAAGATATTTTGCTGTATATGAAGGATTGGCCAGCGAAAAAATGACTTTGTCCTATCAAACAGGGAGGCTTTAAAGAGGGTCAGTCGACGAATGACCACTGCTTCAGTTTGTGGGCAGTCGGCAGGAAAACCTTAGAAACTTCAGCTAATCTGTTCAATGGTTTTAAGATTTTCACTCAGCCTTTGATTTAGCCAATTGAAAGATTTTGAGAAAGAAATATGAGAATTCCCGCTTGTCTCATGACTATTCTAAAAGAGCGATGATGGATTCAACCCAGATCTGTGACTGGGGTCAGTGTCTGAAAGCCTCAGCGCTCCGTCCATCGTCTCCTTGTGTTTACTTTGTTCACCCTAACCTGGCAGGGTATGGCCAGACCATGGTACCTTTCTCACTTTGCCACTGGATTCAAGCGAGCCTGGCTGATGAAGGGTGTTACCCCAAAACCGGTCCCAGGATGCTTTTTTCCGGTTCAGGGAAGACTTGGCTTGGCCGTTCGGTCTGGACTGCTCCCATGAGGCACAGGGCCAAGACTGATTTGCATACGGCTGGGTCTGAACTGGGAACACAAAGGGAGCTAAAGCACGATGATGGATTCAACCCAGATCTGTGACAGGGGGGGAGTGTCTGAAAAGTTTCATTGCTTCATCCATCATCTTCTTGTGTTTGTTTTATTCTAAAAGAACTCAATAGCAAAAATTGGGCAGTGGGGGAACTGGACACAAACGGGTGTCTATCTAGGAAAATTCCAATAGAGAACTGTCCAAGACATGGATGCATGTTAGCACCAATCTTATTCCATATACCTCGCGTATATTCCATCTATCCTGAGGGAGGCAGATGCCTTCTTCCCAAAAATACGGGAAATACACGTATCATACCTCATATATGTAGATGATTTGGCACTTGTTGATTTGACACAGTTGGGTTTACAAAGAAAACTTGAGGTTTTGTAGCAAGTATTGTAACACTAACGATCTGACCATTAATATGGAAAAACGAATATGGTGATATTTGTGAGGACCTGGGGTGGCTGGTGTTAAAGGGCACAAGGGGCGTTGCCTTGCCATCACGTGGGAGGGGGAGAAAAACCTATGAGCAGGTCTATTAACAAAACAAATGGTTGCTTTTGACTCGAGCTGCTCGCAGGTTTTTCTATCCTTCCCAGGGATGGCAGAGCAACGTGCTCTTTTATGAAGGATTTTTTGTTTGCTTGGCAGGAGTACCAAACTGTGCATGTGCCGAGCGAGTGTGAAGCATTGTCGCCATCAATGCACAAATCAGGACAGTGACATCACTGTAGAGAGAGTGTAGAGTTTTAGTGGCAATGCATAGGCTTTATTTAGGGCGTATTCTGCTCTGGCCCAGGACGAGGTATGAAGAGCTCCATTCATTTATTGGTGAAGGGCCGGGCAGACTCAGGGGGTTGATGCTGGAGCGGGCGTCAACCATGGAACGCAGTCTTCACTCCTCCAGTGATGGTGTGTCTTGTATTAGAAAGGGCGGGGCAGACTCAGGGGGTTGATGCTGGAGCGGGCGTCAACCATGGAACGCAGTCTTCACTCCTCCAGTGATGGTGTGTCTTGTATTAGAAAGGGCGGGGCAGACTCAGGGGGTTGATGCTGGAGCGGGCGTCAACCATGGAACGCAGTCTTCACTCCTCCAGTGATGGTGTGTCTTGTATTAGAAAGGGCGGGGCAGACTCAGGGGGTTGATGCTGGAGCGGGTGTCAACCATGGAACGCAGCCTTCTCTCCTCCAGTGCTGGTGTGTCTTGTATTAAAAAGGGCCGGGCAGACTCAGGGCGTTGATGCTGGAGCGGGTGTCAACCATGAACCGCAGCCTTCTCTCCTCCAGTGCTGGTGTGTCTTGTATTAGAAAGGGCGGGGCAGACTCCGGGGGTTGATGCTGGAGTGGGTGTCGACCATGGAACGCAGCCTTCACTCCTCCAGTGATGGTGTGTCTTGTAATAGAAAGGGCGGGGCAGACTCCGGGGGTTGATGCTGGAGTGGGTGTCAACCATGGACCGCAGCCTTCTCTCCTCCAGTGCTGGTGTGTCTTGTATTAGAAAGGGCGGGGCAGACTCCGGGGGTTGATGCTGGAGTGGGTGTCGACCATGGAACGCAGCCTTCTCTCCTCCAGTGCTGGTGTGTCTTGTAATAGAAAGGGCGGGGCAGACTCCGGGGGTTGATGCTGGAGTGGGTGTCAACCATGGAACGCAGCCTTCTCTCCTCCAGTGCTGGTGTTTCTTGTATTAGAAAGGGCGGGGCAGACTCAGGGCATTGATGCTGGAGCGGGTGTCAACCATGGAACGCAGTCTTCACTCCTCCAGTGCTGGTGTGTCTTGTATTAGAAAGGGCGGGGCAGACTCCGGGGGTTGATGCTGGAGCGGGTGTCGACCATGGAACGCAGCCTTCACTCCTCCAGTGATGGTGTGTCTTGTAATAGAAAGGGCGGGGCAGACTCCGGGGGTTGATGCTGGAGCGGGTGTCGACCATGGAACGCAGCCTTCACTCCTCCAGTGATGGTGTGTCTTGTAATAGAAAGGGCGGGGCAGACTCCGGGGGTTGATGCTGGAGCGGGTGTCGACCATGGAACGCAGTCTTCACTCCTCCAATGCTGGTGTGTCTTATATTAGAAAGGGCGGGGCAGACTCAGGAGGTTGATGCTGGAGTGGGTGTCAACCATGGAACGCAGCCTTCTCTCCTCCAGTGCTGGTGTGTCTTGTAATAGAAAGGGCGGGGCAGACTCCGGGGGTTGATGCTGGAGCGGGTGTCGACCATGGAACGCAGCCTTCTCTCCTCCAATGCTGGTGTGTCTTGTAATAGAAAGGGCGGGGCAGACTCCGGGGGTTGATGCTGGAGTGGGTGTCAACCATGGAACGCAGCCTTCTCTCCTCCAGTGCTGGTGTGTCTTGTAATAGAAAGGGCGGGGCAGACTCCGGGGGTTGATGCTGGAGCAGGTGTCAACCATGGACCGCAGCCTTCTCTCCTCCAGTGCTGGTGTGTCTTGTATTAGAAAGGGCGGGGCAGACTCCGGGGGTTGATGCTGGAGCGGGTGTCGACCATGGAACGCAGCCTTCTCTCCTCCAGTGCTGGTGTGTCTTGTATTAGAAAGGGCGGGGCAGACTCCGGGGGTTGATGCTGGAGTGGGTGTCGACCATGGAACGCAGCCTTCACTCCTCCAGTGATGGTGTGTCTTGTAATAGAAAGGGCGGGGCAGACTCCGGGGGTTGATGCTGGAGTGGGTGTCAACCATGGAACGCAGCCTTCTCTCCTCCAGTGCTGGTGTGTCTTGTAATAGAAAGGGCGGGGCAGACTCCGGGGGTTGATGCTGGAGTGGGTGTCAACCATGGAACGCAGCCTTCTCTCCTCCAGTGCTGGTGTGTCTTGTAATAGAAAGGGCGGGGCAGACTCCGGGGGTTGATGCTGGAGCAGGTGTCAACCATGGAACGCAGTCTTCACTCCTCCAATGCTGGTGTGTCTTGTATTAGAAAGGGCCGGGCAGACTCAGGGGGTTGATGCTGGAGCGGGTGTCAACCATGGAACGCAGCCTTCACTCCTCCAGTGATGGTGTGTCTTGTATTAGAAAGGGCCGAGCAGACTCAGGGGATGATGCTGGAGTGGGTGTCAACCATGGAACGCAGTCTTCACTCCTCCAGTGCTGGTGTGTCTTGTATTAGAAAGGGCGGGGCAGACTCAGGGCGTTGATGCTGGAGCAGGTGTCAACCATGGAACGCAGCTTCTCTCCTCCAGTGCTGGTGTGTCTTGTATTAGAAAGGGCGGGGCAGACTCAGGGGGTTGATGCTGGAGCAGGTGTCAACCATGGAACGCAGCCTTCTCTCCTCCAGTGCTGGTGTGTCTTGTATTAGAAAGGGCGGGGCAGACTCAGGGGGTTGATGCTGGAGCAGGTGTCAACCATGGAACGCAGCTTCTCTCCTCCAGTGCTGGTGTGTCTTGTATTAGAAAGGGCGGGGCAGACTCCGGGGGTTGATGCTGGAGCGGGTGTCAACCATGGAACGCAGTCTTCACTCCTCCAGTGCTGGTGTGTCTTGTATTAGAAAGGGCGGGGCAGACTCAGGGCGTTGATGCTGGAGCGGGTCTCAACCATGGACCGCAGCCTTCTCTCCTCCAGTGCTGGTGTGTCTTGTAATAGAAAGGGCGGGGCAGACTCCGGGGGTTGATGCTGGAGTGGGTGTCGACCATGGAACGCAGCCTTCACTCCTCCAGTGATGGTGTGTCTTGTAATAGAAAGGGCGGGGCAGACTCCGGGGGTTGATGCTGGAGTGGGTGTCAACCATGGAACGCAGCCTTCTCTCCTCCAGTGCTGGTGTGTCTTGTAATAGAAAGGGCGGGGCAGACTCCGGGGGTTGATGCTGGAGTGGGTGTCAACCATGGACCGCAGCCTTCTCTCCTCCAGTGCTGGTGTGTCTTGTAATAGAAAGGGCGGGGCAGACTCCGGGGGTTGATGCTGGAGTGGGTGTCGACCATGGAACGCAGCCTTCACTCCTCCAGTGATGGTGTGTCTTGTAATAGAAAGGGCGGGGCAGACTCCGGGGGTTGATGCTGGATCGGGTGTCAACCATGGAACGCAGTCCTCACTCCTCCAATGCTGGTGTGTCTTGTATTAGAAAGGGCGGGGCAGACTCAGGGGGTTGATGCTGGAGCGGGTGTCAACCATGGAACGCAGCCTTCTCTCCTCCAGTGCTGGTGTGTCTTGTATTAGAAAGGGCGGGGCAGACTCCGGGGGTTGATGCTGGATCGGGTGTCAACCATGGAACGCAGTCTTCACTCCTCCAATGCTGGTGTGTCTTGTATTAGAAAGGGCGGGGCAGACTCCGAGGGTTGATGCTGGAGCGGGTGTGAACCATGGAACACAGCCTTCACTCCTCCAGTGCTGGTGTGTCTTGTATTAGAAAGGGCGGGGCAGACTCAGGGCGTTGATGCTGGAGCGGGTGTCAACCATGGAACGCAGCCTTCACTCCTCCAGTGCTGGTGTGTCTTGTAATAGAAAGGGCGGGGCAGACTCCGGGGGTTGATGCTGGAGTGGGTGTCAACCATGGAACGCAGTCTTCACTCCTCCAATGCTGGTGTGTCTTGTATTAGAAAGGGCGGGGCAGACTCAGGGGGTTGATGCTGGAGTGGGTGTCAACCATGGAACGCAGTCTTCACTCCTCCAATGCTGGTGTGTCTTGTATTAGAAAGGGCGGGGAAGACTGTGGAAAAGTAAATTTTGCCATGTTCTGTGTCCCTACGTGTCCTCCGTCTCATGTTATGTGTGCATGATTAATATGCATATGTATTCCCCATGTTTGATTAAAGACGCAATTACAGTTGTGTCCATCTCTAGTATGTCAGTTTCCCGTTCTCGTGAATAATACGAGTATTAGGCCTATGTAAAGTTATGTTGCCACGTTTCACAGTGTGCACGTTAATGCATTGAAAAGTCCCCGTTTCTAGGCCTCAAAAGGGCCCGGACATGAGATTCAGCTCCTGTCTCCTGAGCCCTCGCTAAGGAGCGATGCGGCCCCCACCTGCATTCCTGACCCTTCACTTACTTCCTGCCTCACAGTGCCCGGTTCAGCCTGGCTCTGCCTTCGAGTCTGCCAAGAGTATGTTATGATTCTAGTTATCAGTCCAGCCCTCCTTCTCTGCATTCCTAAAGCTACTGAATCGCATCAATAGTTTCCGTCATTGTCTAGCCTTTACGTCTCCATGTAAGAGAAATACTGTATTAATGGTCATTTAATATTCTTCATCACGCACTACATGTAGAATAATGCATGCTCCAGTCTTAGTGTCTGTTAGCTTTTCCCCTCCTGACTTCTAGTTTATATCAACATGTTCCCTAAACATCAGATACTAGATAGGGTTTAGGTACATGTCGCCCTGACTCTCCAGACTTCAGTCTCTACTCCTAGCACAGAGTTCATAGCCCCCAGCTTCTCCTAGTAACACGTCATTGCCAGTTTGCGCGCACCATTAGGTTAGAGGTCCCGGCTCCTTAGGTAGCCCCCTCCATGGTTTCCGCCCCATCCATGACATATTCTGTTACGTTTGCATCACATGTCTATGTATACGCCCTGTTACACCCTCTTTCACCCTTATCTTTCGCGACTGCTACGCGTCACACCTTCTGCTCCACCCACTGCTACGCCTACTGTATTCGCTGTAATGCTATTGTTTTAGTATATATATGTTGTACATTGTTATTAAAAGAGAGCCATTCCAGATCCTGCCCCCGGCAGCGCTGCCATCCTATTCCTGTGCAGGTTGTCCTGTTCCTGTCCTTTATGCTGTATTAAAACCTGCAAACTCCTACTACCTCGAATCTTGACTCTTATTTATTGAGCTATCTGTTATTGCTATGTCCAGACAAACCTAGATCCGGTATTATTTATTTATATACCACATAATGGCGCCCGAATAGGGACCTGCCCTTTCCCCACGCGCCGGTGAAGCCACGCCGGCCCCCTGACCCTCTGCAGCCGTGACGGAACCATACCGTGCACGTGCAGATATTTCTGCTTCAAGTATCCCTCAGGCCCACGGAGGAGACGGAGGAGGCGGTCCAGCATACAGACGAGGCGGTGGAGGAACGCGGCGAGTCCCGACCAGAGCCCAAGCCGAGAGTCCAAGGTCCGAGGTATCCGGAGGCCCACCCGTAACTGAAGTCCGAAGTTCGTCGTCCGTCGTCGTAGCAGTCCAGTCCAGTCAGAGGCCTTCCGTTCTTGCTGCCCGGTGAGTACCGTTGCTGGGGTAGTATCTAGACAGGGTCAATCTAAATTGTCTCTGGTCCGATGGGTCTGGGTACGCAGATCCGAAACAAAGTGTTCACCTAGGTGGATACGGGTCTTGATGCGTCCCTTTATGGGACCGGTATGTTCCGTACTGTTTCAGCAGTGCATCCAGTAACTCTAGTCTGTTCCGTTCTCGAGAAATTCATGTGTTTCTGTTCTCAGTATTCCAGGTAATATTCTGTCCGAACTGTTATGTTATAATGTTGTTCAATGTATTTTCAATGTCGTGGTATGCCTGAATTGTTCTCCCAATTGTTATTGTTCCTCGTGTATTGTATTTTGTTCCGATTCAAGTTTACAATGTCTCTCTTTTCGAGATTACGTCAGTTAAAAACTAGAAAGGGTCTGTTAGAAGAAGCAGTTCCTGTCCCGCCTAGGGACAGTCCAGGTCATTTTATGTATCAGAAGTATGGCATAAGTGCCATATTATATCTAGATTTATGGGTAGAGTATACCAAAGAGTTGGAAGAAAAGTATAGATGGCCCGTATCAGGTACGTGGGATGCCGAGTGCATCATGAGAGTAGAAGAAGCATTATGGAAAAAGAAAGCCAGACAGTCACAGAAAGATGCCTACCGAAAATGAAAGAAGATCTAGACAGAATATATCGTTTCATCCGTACAGGGGATGATCCAGAAAGCATTGGCGAAGCCATGTCTCAAAGGAAAGCTGAGATCCAGCTCATGTTATTGAAGTTTCTGATCAATTGTTTAATAAGAGAACAAGATTACCCGTCCAAAGATCCGGCCGAAATGAAAGCCCTGACAAAGTGGAGTGATAATATAGCCGAGGGTAAGCACAAGACCATCAGTAGTATAGAGAGTATGTACAAGAAAATCCGTAAAGAAATAATAAGGTTACACGAACAACGTAAAGCAGCACAAGTAAGCGAGAAAGAGAATGACTCTCCTACGGAAGAGGTAGACGACGAGAATCCCGCCAGAATAGCGTATGTAGGAAAATCTAGATTTCCAGACCGACATTCACGTCTAGAACACAAGAAAGTGTTCCATCATCCAGCACCAGAACAAGGTTCTCTAGAACAAGTATTTCAAGCTACCGATCACATTCTGAAATCACGAATCGGTTACAGTGAGTTAAGTACTATGCATGAACAAGAACTAGCCCGATCAGCAGTCCGATGGATTACTGATTCTACCACTTTTCCAGACGAAATAGTGGCACAAATGTTTCTGAAACTGCCCCCAGCCGAGCAGCGACTGGTGGGTATGTATATGATCCAGTACCTCATTACTCTGTATGAGGGTCAGCACTCCGATCCAGGTCCGTTACATGATATCCTGAACGAGTTACTCCAGTATAGATGGAAAGGTCTAGGTACCGATTTAATTAGTGACATTCTAGAACAGCGCCACAAATATAGAACGTTTTTGAACCCGCATTTTGTTCATGTCTCACCCCCAGAAAGTAAACCCTTTTACATAGACAGACAGAATCCGTTACGAGAAGTCCACCCAGTTAGAGGAACGGGTGGCGAACTAGAACGAGTGTTTGTTTACACCCCGATTACAAAGATGGAACTCTTAGAGATGAAGAAATTAATTCCCTGTCATGATAAAGATCCAGCAGGGTTCCATAGAGAATTAAAAGACATGCTCCGTATGGGAGAATACACGTATCCAGATATAATTAAAATGTTAAAGGTCCTGTTGCCCGCAGGGGTATATGAAAAGCTCAAGGAAAAAGAATGGGAGGTGGGAGAGAAAAAGATCGATTGGGCAGTTCTAGAAGCTGAAGATAAGGCACGAGTACCAGGTACCGGTCTTGGAGATAAATGTAAAGAATTACCAGAATTATTGATTCAAGTTTTGCCCAGATTGTTAACAACGAAAAAGGAAGACTGGGATGCAATCTCAGCCTGTAAACAGAAACAAGACGAAGACATTAGTGATTTTTATTCTAGATTCGAGAAATGTTTTAGTATAAACAGTGGCCTCAAGACAAGTAGCGAGTCATACCCTCATCTCTTTGTTACTAAATTAGTCGAGAATTCAAGTCCCCAGGTTAAAAATCGAGTTTTGAAAGTCGAAAGTACCTGGCAAGCTAATACTCCGTCCCAGATGTTACAGATGCTTCAATATCACCAGAATAGAATCAGAGAAGAACAAGATCACGAAAGGAAACGTATGAAAGACACGAAAATGAAAGTATTAGTTGCACAATCTATTCCACAAGACAGCCAGAAGAGGGGTCCGAATCAAGCCAGTCATCCTGCAGCTCCCGTTAAAGGGACCTGCAACTATTGTAAACAGCCAGGTCATTATATAAACGAGTGCGCAGTTCTGAAACACAACATAGCTACCGGTAAGACTAAAGAAAGACCACGTCCACCTAGACAAGAACAAGTTTCACAGACTCCTCAGCCACAGAATGCACCACAGACAGTTACAGTACCGCAGCCTATTGCTGCAACACAGCATGTTACACAGCAGATGTACCAGTATGCACAGTCAGAGTATCCAGAGTATCAGCCATATTCATGAAACAGCCTAGAGAGGGAGGTAGGCTTGCCTCTCATCGAGATACCTGTAGATCAAGAAGGTCCCTATGTTCACAGTCAAGTATTAGGGAAAGACAGAAAGTTTTTGATTGATACAGGGGCAAGTAGGACCACAATTAGTCACGCTGAAGTTCCAGGGGCTCCGCTCTCAGGCTCTAGAAATGTTTCCCTTGGATTTTCAGGAAAACCAATAGTTAATGAAATTTCAAAACCAGTTACTCTAGAAGTAGGTCCATTGTCCCGTACTACTGACCTGTTACTTACGAAGTCATGCCCAGAAAACTTATTAGGCATTAAAACACTGAAAGAATTAGGTGCAGTCATTTGCTGTTCCCCAGAGGGAATACGTCTGTTCCTACGTGACTTTAAGGGTCACTATGTGTTACGAGATTTTGATTCAAGATTGTCTAATGTTCCGCAGCATCTATGGGCGCAAGGTCCGACTGATGTTGGCTATATGCAAATCACACCCCATCGTGTGACTCTCAAGCCAGGTGTAGTGTTACCCCGAATCAGACAGTACAGATTGCCACCTGAGGCTGTAGCAGCCTTATCCAAAATTATTGACGAGCTTATCGCTCAAGGAGTAGTTGTAGAAACTGACTCCAATGTATGTAATTCTCCTATCATTCCAGTCATGAAACGTACTGATCCAAATGCACCCCCAGTATATCGATTAGTGATTGACTTACGAGAACTTAATAAATGTATAATTCCCCAGTACCCAGTCGTTCCAGATATCTCTTCCCTATTAACAGCCATTGATTCCGAAGCCACGTTCTTTACTGTAATCGACCTCAAGAACACATTTTTCAGTGTTCCCATTCATCCAGACAGCCAGTTTCTTTTCGGATTCTGTTTAAATGGAAGGAGCTACCAGTTCACACGAGCTCCTCAAGGTTTCACAGAAAGTCCTAGTATTTACAGTCAAGCACTTAAGAGACAACTAGATAATGTTCACATGCCAACTGACACTGCCCTGCTCCAGTATGTCGATGATCTACTGATCACAGCCCGTTCTGAACGTGACTGCGAGCGAGCGTCACTGACGGTTCTGTATTTCCTAGCCGAGATGGGACACAAGGTGTCCCCTTCGAAGCTTCAATTCTGTGTCCAGCAAGTGGTCTACTTAGGACACTTACTGTCCAAGAGGGGTAGGCAGTTGACACCTGACCGTATCCAGTTGATAGCGAGTCTTCCTCAGCCCAAGACCCAGAAGGAGGTACGTGCTTTTATCGGCCTCACTTCTTATTGTAGACAATGGATTCCTCAGTATGCATTTCTAGCCAAGCCACTGATACAGTTAACGACACAGGAGGCAGCCGCACCGACTGTTCTCCCTTGGACATCTGAACATACACTTAGTTTCAATGAGTTAAAGAAAGCTTTATGTCAAGCTCCAGTTCTAGCTACACCGAACTACAGTAAGCCTTTTACACTTTTCGTTACTGAACGTGAAGGTACAGCATTATCTGTTCTCACACAAGATCAAGCAGGACAATACAAGCCTTGTGCTTATTTTTCGAGCACATTAGATCCTGTAGCCCAGGCTCTGCCAGCGTGCCTCAAGTCAGTTGCAGCCACAGCACTAGCTATCAGACAAAGTGATTCCATAGTATTAGGACACTCCCTGACAGTACAAGTTCCACACTCCGTGGAAGTTCTTTTAAACCGAACACAGACTCAGCACTTGACAATTGCACGTTTAACAGGTTATGAATTGACACTGTTCCAGCCACACATAGAAATCAGACGCTGCAACGTCTTAAATCCTGCTACACTGTTACCATAAGTTACTTCGAATCCTGCCACACATGACTGTGTGGAAGTAGTTAACACTATGACTAAGCCAAGACAAGATCTGACCGATATTCCATTACCAGACCCTGACCTGACACTTTATGTGGATGGATCATGTATGAGAACAAGTACAGGAGATCTAGTAGCCGCGTATGCAGTGACTACTGACACTGAAGTTATAGAGACACACCGTATTGATACTCTGTCCGCTCAAGCAGCAGAGCTAGTTGCTCTGACACAAGCCTGCATACGTGCCAAGAACCTGAAAGTTAACATTTACACAGATTCACGCTACGCATTTGGAGTCGTACACGACTTTGGAGTGCTCTGGCAGGAGAGAGGTTTCATGACTTCTCATGGAACCAAGATTCAGCATGGTCTCCTCATTCAAGCTCTGTTAGATGCAATACATTTACCGACAGCTATCGCCATCATGAAGTGCAAGGCACATACGAAAGTCACTGACATTATTTCTCAAGGTAACGATCTAGCAGATCGCACGGCCAAGTTCACAGCTCAGACTCCAGACATTCCAGTTAACATGACACACACTCCAGATCCGACTACATGTATGACAGTTAAGGACCCTACTCAAGATGTCATAGATATCCAGTTACATGCTACTCCCGAGGAAATCAAGAAGTGGTCCGAACAAGGAGGGGTCCAGACAGATCAAGGATGGGTGACGAAGGGAAAAGCCACATGGTTTCTCCCCGACTCTATGGTTCAGGTCATCATCAATACCGCACATAGTCCAGCACATTTAGGAGAAAAAGCTACGTTAGACAGTATCCAGAACATTTGGTTCAACAAGCATTTACGAGCTGCAGCCAAGCAGAAAGTCCGTACCTGTATGATATGTTGTCAGTTTAATCCAGGTAAAAGTGTCCCGGTGGAACAAGGGGGATTCCAGCCTCCTGACCACCCTTTTGAAGTCCTCCAGATGGATTATATTCAGATGGAGCGATGTCGAAGTTTCAAGTATGTTCTTGTAGTTGTATGCGCTTTGTCCAGGTGGACAGAGGCATATCCAGTCCCAGATTATACAGCCGCGACCACTGCCAAGCAGCTGGTTCGTGAGTTCTTCCCCCGTTACGGACTCCCTAGGGTCTTATATTCTGATAACGGCCAGCCATTCTCATCTGAGTTGATGAAACATGTTTCCCTTTTGTTAGGGTACCAGTGGAAGTTCCATTGTGTACGCCACCCTGAAGCAGCAGGTCTCGTAGAGAGACATAACCAGACCCTGAAAATCCGCATCGCCAAAGTATGTAAAGAGAAAGGTGTGGACTGGCTTGTAGCCCTGCCAGTCGCTTTGTTCTATATGCGCATGGTCGCACATTCCAGATCAGGTCTGTCCCCGTACGAGGTCGTATTCGGCCGCCCCCCTAATATGTGGGGTACACCTAGACCCCGAAGTATTACCGATGTTTCAAGTAATATGCTGACAGATTACCTAGCTTCCTTGATGTCTGCCCTCAACTCTTGTCGTTCACAGGTTGCCGCCGCATTTCCAGACAATACCGAGGTGGCACTGCATGAAATCGTTCCCGGATCCATGGTACTAGTGAGAAATTTTGACCGATCAAGTCCGCTGGAGCCTCGCTGGAAGGAACCCCGACAGGTCCTCCTAACCACCCGTACAGCCGTGAAGTTGGAGGGACGAAAAGGCTGGGTGCATCTTTCGCATATCAAAATTTTTTATGGATTAAAGCCCGTTTCAAAGAACATTTCCGAGCATTTGAAGGACTGCCAAAGTATTGTTCTCAAGGACTGTCCCGCAAAAGACAATGATACTGAACCCTCCCTGTTAGAGAAAACTCCGCAGCAGGAGTATAAATTGAAACTCCGGTCTAGTAAAATAAGTCAGCCAGTTTGATTGTCTAAGTCCTCCCCTAGGTGAAACGGTTAGACTGTTTCTGACATGTATAAAATAGACCCCCATAGTGAGAGAGTTAGTCAAAACTCAATCCGATGTATCGTTTTCCTAAGTTTCATATTGTTTCTCAGCATTATGATTTCCTGTACAAGTTATGCATTTTATCTGTATTTTCCAGTTTCTCATGTAAATAAGTCTACTAATGTTACGGTAGAGCACACGTTTAGTGATCTGCCCCCTCATGAACTCTCTTACCGCCTTGCTATGCGCAATAATTCTTTTATCCGCATGTTTCATTACTCACACCAGACCAGCAATGCCACTAATTGTTGGGTATGTGGTCGACTCCCCCCTTTCCAGACACCGAAGGGAGTTCTGCCACTCTTTCCTTATCCTTTTTCACATAATGGTTCGTGTGGAGCATGGTCTACGTTAACGTCATCTTCAACAGATATGTCCCTTCTAAACAGTACCTGTTTTCCAGACAAGCAAGGTCTTTCCCATAGAACCGGGTTAGATCTAGAAAATGAAGTGTATAATTTAGGTAATTATTCTTCGAATTTTATGGTCCTGAATGTTCAGTCTGATACTACTCCAGACTTACCTGCAATTTCAGTACTACCAGTCAAAGGCGAATTATGTGTCCGAAAGAATGGTTCTGCACATGTAGGACATAGTGATTGTACTACTATTGTCAGTTATAGTGACAGTGGGAAATCTATTTTCAAAGCTTCACGTCATTCATATTTTATTTGTGGTCAGACCGCATATATTCGTCTGCCCCTCGATTGGGAGGGTACATGTTACATTGCCTTCCTACTGCCACCAGTTTTTCTAGCCCCATCTGATTATCATAGAAACACACATCTAGTACACATTAGACATAGAAGGGAGATCGAGTCCCCGATTGTCGATCAAACTGAAACCACTCTAGAACAGTATACAGACTTTAATAAAGGATTCTTCTTCTTTATAGGACCTATCCAGAATAGTAAGCTAATCCGTAGATTAACAAGAACTCTTGAAGTAGTAGTGAATGAGACTACTTCTGCTCTAGGTAACTTAACCGAAGAGCAATCTGCTATGAGATTTGTAGTTTTGCAGAATCGTCTCGTCCTTGACGTCATACTGGCCGATAGGGGCGGGGCATGTAGAGTCATCGGATCTAGTTGCTGCATTTTCATTCCAAATAACGCGCCGTCTGTTTATTCAGCTATAACCAGACTTCATAAAATTGCCCATATGTTACACCAGAATCCAGGCACCTGGACATGGTCCGGTTGGCTCTGGAGTATAATTTCCGCCTGGGGATGGAAAGTATTGTCATTTCTAGGTATTGCAGTAGCGATCATATTCAGTTGCTGCCTCTGTATACAATGTGGCCCTGCGATTTGCAGCATTTGTGCTACATCCTGTATTCCTAATATAATTCCTAGTCCCAAGTCCCGTTCTAAATCCCGTTCAAAAAGAATTCGAGACAAGCAAATGATACTGTATGAAATGATAGATGGTATCATGAATATTGATGTTTCCTGATGGAAACGTAGTGACAAGGAGGGAATGTGGAAAAGTAAATTTTGCCATGTTCTGTGTCCCTACGTGTCCTCCGTCTCATGTTATGTGTGCATGATTAATATGCATATGTATTCCCCATGTTTGATTAAAGACGCAATTACAGTTGTGTCCATCTCTAGTATGTCAGTTTCCCGTTCTCGTGAATAATACGAGTATTAGGCCTATGTAAAGTTATGTTGCCACGTTTCACAGTGTGCACGTTAATGCATTGAAAAGTCCCCGTTTCTAGGCCTCAAAAGGGCCCGGACATGAGATTCAGCTCCTGTCTCCTGAGCCCTCGCTAAGGAGCGATGCGGCCCCCACCTGCATTCCTGACCCTTCACTTACTTCCTGCCTCACAGTGCCCGGTTCAGCCTGGCTCTGCCTTCGAGTCTGCCGAGAGTATGTTATGATTCTAGTTATCAGTCCAGCCCTCCTTCTCTGCATTCCTAAAGCTACTGAATCGCATCAATAGTTTCCGTCATTGTCTAGCCTTTACGTCTCCATGTAAGAGAAATACTGTATTAATGGTCATTTAATATTCTTCATCACGCACTACATGTAGAATAATGCATGCTCCAGTCTTAGTGTCTGTTAGCTTTTCCCCTCCTGACTTCTAGTTTATATCAACATGTTCCCTAAACATCAGATACTAGATAGGGTTTAGGTACATGTCGCCCTGACTCTCCAGACTTCAGTCTCTACTCCTAGCACAGAGTTCATAGCCCCCAGCTTCTCCTAGTAACACGTCATTGCCAGTTTGCGCGCACCATTAGGTTAGAGGTCCCGGCTCCTTAGGTAGCCCCCTCCATGGTTTCCGCCCCATCCATGACATATTCTGTTACGTTTGCATCACATGTCTATGTATACGCCCTGTTACACCCTCTTTCACCCTTATCTTTCGCGACTGCTACGCGTCACACCTTCTGCTCCACCCACTGCTACGCCTACTGTATTCGCTGTAATGCTATTGTTTTAGTATATATATGTTGTACATTGTTATTAAAAGAGAGCCATTCCAGATCCTGCCCCCGGCAGCGCTGCCATCCTATTCCTGTGCAGGTTGTCCTGTTCCTGTCCTTTATGCTGTATTAAAACCTGCAAACTCCTACTACCTCGAATCTTGACTCTTATTTATTGAGCTATCTGTTATTGCTATGTCCAGACAAACCTAGATCCGGTATTATTTATTTATATACCACATGGTATCCGAGGGTTGATGCTGGAGCGGGTGTGAACCATGGAACACTGCCTTCACTCCTCCAGTGATGGTGTGTCTTGTAATAGAAAGGGCGGGGCAGACTCAGGGCGTTGATGCTGGAGCGGGTGTCAACCATGGACCGCAGTCTTCACTCCTCCAGTGCTGGTGTGTCTTGTAATAGAAAGGGCGGGGCAGACTCAGGGCGTTGATGCTGGAGCGGGTGTCAACCATGGAACGCAGCCTTCTCTCCTCCAGTGCTGGTGTGTCTTGTATTAGAAAGGGCGGGGCAGACTCAGGGCGTTGATGCTGGAGTGGGTGTCAACCATGGAACGCAGCCTTCTCTCCTCCAGTGCTGGTGTGTCTTGTATTAGAAAGGGCGGGGCAGACTCAGGGGGTTGATGCTGGAGCGGGTGTCAACCATGGAACGCAGCTTCACTCCTCCAATGTTGGTGTGTCTTGTATTAGAAAGGGCGGGGCAGACTCAGGGCGTTGATGCTGGAGCGGGTGTTAACCATGGAACGCAGTCTTCACTCCTCCAATGCTGGTGTGTCTTATATTAGAAAGGGCGGGGCAGACTCCGGGGGTTGATGCTGGAGTGGGTGTCAACCATGGAAAGCAGTCTTCACTCCTCCAATGCTGGTGTGTCTTATATTAGAAAGGGCGGGGCAGACTCCGGGGGTTGATGCTGGAGCGGGTGTCGACCATGGAACGCAGTCTTCACTCCTCCAATGCTGGTGTGTCTTATATTAGAAAGGGCCGGGCAGACTCAGTGCGTTGATGCTGGAGTGGGTGTCAACCATGGAACGCAGTCTTCACTCCTCCAGTGCTGGTGTGTCTTGTAATAGAAAGGGCGGGGCAGACTCAGGGGGTTGATGCTGGAGTGGGTGTCAACCATGGACCGCAGCCTTCTCTCCTCCAGTGCTGGTGTGTCTTGTATTAGAAAGGGGCCGGGCAGACTCAGGGGGTTGATGCTGGAGCGGGTGTCGACCATGGAACGCAGCCTTCACTCCTCCAATGCTGGTGTGTCTTGTATTAGAAAGGGGCCGGGCAGACTCAGGGGTTGATGCTGGAGTGGGTGTCAACCATGGACCGCAACCTTCTCTCCTCCAGTGCTGGTGTGTCTTGTAATAGAAAGGGCGGGGCAGACTCCGGGGGTTGATGCTGGAGTGGGTGTCAACCATGGAACGCAGTCTTCACTCCTCCAGTGCTGGTGTGTCTTGTATTAGAAAGGGCGGGGCAGACTCAGGGGGTTGATGCTGGAGCGGGTGTCAACCATGGAACGCAGCTTCACTCCTCCACTGCTGGTGTGTCTTGTATTAGAAAGGGCGGGGCAGACTCAGGGCGTTGATGCTGGAGCGGGTGTTAACCATGGAACGCAGTCTTCACTCCTCCAATGCTGGTGTGTCTTGTATTAGAAAGGGCGGGGCAGACTCCGGGGGTTGATGCTGGAGTGGGTGTCAACCATGGAAAGCAGTCTTCACTCCTCCAATGCTGGTGTGTCTTGTATTAGAAAGGGCGGGGCAGACTCCGCGGGTTGATGCTGGAGTGGGTGTCAACCATGGAACGCAGTCTTCACTCCTCCAATGCTGGTGTGTCTTGTATTAGAAAGGGCCGGGCAGACTCAGGGGGTTGATGCTGGAGCGGGTGTCAACCATGGACCGCAGCCTTCTCTCCTCCAGTGCTGGTGTGTCTTGTATTAGAAAGGGGCCGGGCAGACTCAGGGGGTTGATGCTGGAGCGGGTGTCGACCATGGAACGCAGTCTTCACTCCTCCAATGCTGGTGTGTCTTGTATTAGAAAGGGCGGGGCAGACTCCGGGGGTTGATGCTGGAGCGGGTGTCAACCATGGACCGCAGCCTTCTCTCCTCCAGTGCTGGTGTGTCTTGTAATAGAAAGGGCGGGGCAGACTTCGGGGGTTGATGCTGGAGTGGGTGTCAACCATGGAACGCAGCCTTCTCTCCTCCAGTGCTGGTGTGTCTTGTAATAGAAAGGGCGGGGCAGACTTCGGGGGTTGATGCTGGAGTGGGTGTCAACCATGGAACGCAGCCTTCTCTCCTCCAGTGCTGGTGTGTCTTGTAATAGAAAGGGCGGGGCAGACTCCGGGGGTTGATGCTGGAGCGGGTGTCAAGCATGGACCGCAGCCTTCTCTCCTCCAGTGCTGGTGTGTCTTGTATTAGAAAGGGCGGGGCAGACTTCGGGGGTTGATGCTGGAGTGGGTGTCAACCATGGACCGCAGCCTTCTCTCCTCCAGTGCTGGTGTGTCTTGTAATAGAAAGGGCGGGGCAGACTTCGGGGGTTGATGCTGGAGTGGGTGTCAACCATGGAACGCAGCCTTCTCTCCTCCAGTGCTGGTGTGTCTTGTAATAGAAAGGGCGGGGCAGACTCCGGGGGTTGATGCTGGAGCGGGTGTCAACCATGGACCGCAGCCTTCTCTCCTCCAGTGCTGGTGTGTCTTGTATTAGAAAGGGCGGGGCAGACTCCGGGGGTTGATGCTGGAGTGGGTGTCAACCATGGACCGCAGCCTTCACTCCTCCAATGCTGGTGTGTCTTGTATTAGAAAGGGCGGGGCAGACTCCGAGGGTTGATGCTGGAGCGGGTGTCAACCATGGAACGCAGTCTTCACTCCTCCAATGCTGGTGTGTCTTGTATTAGAAAGGGCGGGGCAGACTCAGTGCGTTGATGCTGGAGCGGGTGTCAACCATGGAACGCAGCCTTCTCTCCTCCAGTGCTGGTGTGTCTTGTATTAGAAAGGGCGGGGCAGACTCCGGGGGTTGATGCTGGAGCGGGTGTCAACCATGGAACGCAGTCTTCACTCCTCCAATGCTGGTGTGTCTTGTATTAGAAAGGGCGGGGCAGACTCCGGGGGTTGATGCTGGAGCGGGTGTCAACCATGGAACGCAGTCTTCACTCCTCCAATGCTGGTGTGTCTTGTATTAGAAAGGGCGGGGCAGACTCAGGGCGTTGATGCTGGAGTGGGTGTCAACCATGGAACGCAGTCTTCACTCCTCCAATGCTGGTGTGTCTTGTATTAGAAAGGGCGGGGCAGACTCCGGGGGTTGATGCTGGAGCGGGTGTCAACCATGGACCGCAGTCTTCACTCCTCCAATGCTGGTGTGTCTTGTATTAGAAAGGGCGGGGCAGACTCAGGGCGTTGATGCTGGAGCGGGTGTCAACCATGGAACGCAGTCTTCACTCCTCCAATGCTGGTGTGTCTTGTATTAGAAAGGGCGGGGCAGACTCAGGGCATTGATGCTGGAGCGGGTGTCAACCATGGAACGCAGCCTTCTCTCCTCCAGTGCTGGTGTGTCTTGTATTAGAAAGGGCGGGGCAGACTCCGGGGGTTGATGCTGGATCGGGTGTCAACCATGGAACGCAGTCCTCACTCCTCCAATGCTGGTGTGTCTTGTATTAGAAAGGGCGGGGCAGACTCAGGGCGTTGATGCTGGAGCGGGTGTCAACCATGGAACGCAGCCTTCTCTCCTCCAGTGCTGGTGTGTCTTGTATTAGAAAGGGCGGGGCAGACTCAGGGCGTTGATGCTGGAGCGGGTGTCAACCATGGACCGCAGCCTTCTCTCCTCCAGTGCTGGTGTGTCTTGTATTAGAAAGGGCGGGGCAGACTCAGGGCGTTGATGCTGGAGTGGGTGTCAACCATGGAACGCAGTCTTCACTCCTACAGTGATGGTGTGTCTTGTAATAGAAAGGGCGGGGCAGACTCAGGGCGTTGATGCTGGAGCAGGCGTCAACCATGGAACTGTTTGTTTTGTATTGGCTGTGGAGTCCTGAGGGGTGGAGTCCAGCAGCTTTCGATCCGAAGTCAAGGAGTCCTGAGGGGTGAAGTCCAGCAACTTTCGATCTGAAGTCAAGGAGTGCTGAGGGGAGGAGTCCAGCAGCTTTCGATCTGAAGTCAAGGAGTCCTGAGGGGTGGAGTCCAGCAGCTTTCGATCTGAAGTCAAGGAGTGCTGAGGAGTGGAGTCCAGCAGCTTTCGATCTGAAGTCAAGGAGTGCTAAGGGGTGGAGTCCAGCAGCTTTTGATCCGAAGTCAAGGAGTGCTAAGGGGTGGAGTCCAGCAGCTTTCGATTCAAAGTCAAGGAGTCCTGAGGGGTGGAGTCCAGCAGCTTTTGATCCGAAGTCAAGGAGCGCTGAGGAGTGGAGTCCAGCAGCTTTCGATCTGAAGTCAAGGAGTGCTGAGGAGTGGAGTCCAGCAGCTTTCGATCTCAAGTCAAGGAGTGCTGAGGGGTGGAGTCCAGCAGCTTTCGATATGAAGTCAAGGAGTGCTGAGGAGTGGAGTCCAGCAGCCTTCGATCCGAAGTCAAGGAGTGCTGAGGGGTGGAGTCCAGCAGCTTTCGATCCGAAGTCAAGGAGTGCTGAGGGGTGGAGTCCAGCAGCTTTCGATCTGAAGTCAAGGAGTGCTGAGGGGTGGAGTCCAGCAGCTTTCGATCTGAAGTCAAGGAGTCCTGTGGGGTGGAGTCCAGCAGCTTTCGATCCGAAGTCAAGGAGTCCTGAGGGGTGGAGTCCAGCAGCTTTCGATCCGAAGTCAAGGAGTGCTGAGGGGTGGAGTCCAGCAGCTTTCGATCCGAAGTCAAGGAGTGCTGAGGAGTGGAGTCCAGCAGCTTTCGATCTCAAGTCAAGGAGTGCTGAGGGGTGGAGTCCAGCAGCTTTCGATATGAAGTCAAGGAGTGCTGAGGAGTGGAGTCCAGCAGCTTTGGATCCGAAGTCAAGGAGTGCTGAGGGGTGGAGTCCAACAGCTTTCGATCTGAAGTCAAGGAGTGCTGAGGGGTGGAGTCCAGCAGCTTTCGATCTGAAGTCAAGGAGTGCTGAGGGGTGGAGTCCAGCAGCTTTCGATCTGAAGTCAAGGAGTCCTGTGGGGTGGAGTCCAGCAGCTTTCGATCCGAAGTCAAGGAGTCCTGAGGGGTGGAGTCCAGCAGCTTTCGATCCGAAGTCAAGGAGTGCTGAGGGGTGGAGTCCAGCAGCTTTCGATCCGAAGTCAAGGAGTGCTGCAGTGCATGTGCTCTGGTGCTGTAGCAGAGCTACTCCTCGTAGTCCGTTAGCTGGGCTGGATCACTAGTAAGTTTTAGATTTACCTCATTAAATTAAACTCTTTCTAGTGCCTTGACTAACTGCGCACATGTCTTCAGTGTGCTCGGTACTTTAGTGATTGCAGCAGCAATCCCAGCAAGACACAGGCCAATGCCCATCTCAAGAGGCACCCTTTCCCCACTGACGTAGGCTAAGTGGGTACCTTTCCACTCTCCACACCACCAGTTCCCGGTCTGTAAATACCAGTGTTAGAAATGGGGGTCTGTAGTTAGCAGAGGGAGGTACCCCTTGACCAAATAGAGACCCTTGCTTCTAGTCAGGGTAAGGGGGAAACACACTGTAGACAACCCCTGCTCGCCCCCTTTGCTAGCTTGGTAGGAGCCGACAGGCTTATCCCCAAGGCAATGTGTAAAGTATTTGCACCAACACCCACAGTAACACAGTGAAACACCTCAAATGGACACCACACAGGTTGTTAAAAATATAGATATCTTTATCTCAATTAGGCAAGACCACAATCATAAAAATCCAACATACACAATTAGCTTTTCTTTAGAATTGTCTAGGTTTTCTTGGTTCTTGGTAAGAAAACGAAAAATAGCTGGCAGGTTCTGTATCTTGTAGGTATTATCACACAAAATGATATGGTAGGTATAGTATCTCTTTAGGAAAACGTAAGGGGATTAAAGGACAGTCTCAGGATAAAGAAATAAAGGATTCATAGAGACTGTCAGGCACATGCATCAAGGTAGGATTTTGCGAGTCCTTAATTGCGATAATTAAGGAATCGCAATTAAGGACTCGCAAAAGCCTATGCATGTAGGAATCGCTGTACAAATAGCGATTCCTACACATTCTTTATTTGCGAGTCGTAAATTGCAAGTCGCAAATAAGGAATGGCTTCCCATTCATTCCTATTGGCGTGCAGGCCCATAGGAATGAATGGGAAATTGCATGTGCAATTTGCGAGTACCAATAGGTCCTCGCAAATTGCGCATGCAATTTCAGTGTGCAAGGGTCTCACAAGGATACCCTGTTTCACCCCTAAAATTGATGTGTGCACATATGTTGCGCACACACAGGCCCTGAGGGCATGTGTGTGAGCAACATGAAACTTTGAAAAATGCCCAAAAGGGCATTTTCCAAAGTTTTTGCAAATTACCATGAAGTTCAACTGTGAAAATTGTGTTTTATTATATTTGTTTATGAATTAAATAAAAGGCCATCATGTCTGTGGTTCAGATCATCAAAACTGCGTCGGCCGGATTCTCTTATTCCAATAAAGACTCAGTGGGGGTCTCTGGGTTCTAGTAATGATTAAATGGGGGGGCCACACAAGTCAAAAGGATGAGGAAGGACACACAAGATGGAGCAAAAATCCATCCTGTAAGAAGCAAGAAATAAGAGTGACAAAAAAGTCAAGCAATCGTAAGCAGTGGGCGGGCTGTAAGTCCACTCTGAGCTCTTGTAAGCTCCCAATAGGTCTTTTCCCTCTAGGCAGATTGTGCTGTACGCACAAGCACACACACCTGAGCAAAAGTAACAAAGCCTTTTGACATACTTTAGTAATGTCTAAGTATAGAATTATCAAGTGGTAGCTGTTTCAATTGACATTATTGATGACATCACTGATCACATCATCACCACTACGGCTCCTCAAATGGAAACAGTGTAGTACTGGAGACAAGTCTCATTCAGTATGGTAAAAGCTATATAGTGCACACTTCAGTGAACAGTGAGTTTTTACGTGCAGGCAGAACTTCTTTAAAGCAAGTCAGAGTCTTTACACAACAAGTGTGATAAGTGAGAGAAATGAAGGCTCTTCCTTCATTGGATTCTAGCGGATACTCCTCCTCTGACGCTGCGTGCCCTACTTGTGCCCACCTGCCCCGCCCATTCGCTGCTGTCAGTTGTTTGCTGTTGAGCTGTATACACTATGCCCATGAAAGCTTGAGTTCGGAATTGTAATCGAACGAACCAATGCTGTGTGCTGTGTCCCCCCCCCCCCCACTGTCACCCTGTGTAGAAGTCATTTGAACGGCACAAGGAATTGTAAAGGCCTGAGCCCCTTGGAGCCATTGGATACTGACTGTGGCTTGGAGTGGAGACTCTAACTGGACTGTACTGTTGCCGTGACGTCTACCACTATCTACAGGCACTTAGGTATCCGCGCCTGTGGGTGCGAGCAGGCGCCTGCAGGGACATCTTTGCACTCGCTTGTGGTCTCACCTCTTCACCACTGCGCCTCACCTAGGGGAGCTGGGGTGCAGGTGTGCATCAGGGTTTGGTGTCACCGCCTCCTCTGACCCATAAGCCTCAGTTACATCGCAAGAGCGTCAGCGACAGGATCTAGTTGACAAGCGACAATGATAGGTTGATTCTTCGTGGAGCCGCCATCAGACACCATTGGATTGAGTGGCTGTAGGATGGCAGCGGCTGTACGTGCAGCGATCCAGGAAGGGGAAGGAGCTTTATTTTCGTTTTTTGTTTGGTGGTGATCTTACAATATAGTATGACATATCTCTCGGAGAGGTAAGTAATTAGAGAAGCTGACAGTGCTCACAGCATTGCATTGTGCTGCTGCGGTGCAGTAACTCGTCCAGTGATGCCTGCCCAAAGAAAAAAGCCCCAGAAAGGGGAAAAAAGCTCAGTGAAAAGGGAGAAATAGACCAGCATGCTTATCGAAGGAGGACAGGGAAGAAAAGAGCTTCCGGAGCCTGGAGAGTGCGTGCGGTCGTGATGCTCATCAGAAGGAAGCTTCTTCTACGCCTGCCCCCCCCCCCCAAGCTCGTACATCAGGTGTATCCCCAGGATCGTGAATAAAGGACTCCATGGGCAGACACTTTAAAAGCAAAAATGTGGGTGAGTCGCCCGCTTCTTCTGTTATAGGCTGCGGATAGGTCTCCAACACCACAGTTGACTTTGCCATTTAAAGGCCCTTGGGTGACGAGCAGGAAGGTTTGAAGTCTCCGGTGTTGTTTTTGCGGGTCCTCGATTATCTTCCTCGCCATAATTTTCTCAATGGCCCAGATGAGCCTCTTTCCTTTGCAGAGTGGAAGCGTCCACGCTTCTGGGAGACTGTTGTACAGTGCTTCTCTCTCCTCTGACTAGCACTCTAGAATACTATGGGGTTCCTTGTTCTGGAGTTTCCATCTGCCCTGTTGGCAGTTGGAGCTCTGGTCATATAGGGGATGGTCCTACCTACTCTGTGCTGCAATAAAGCTGGCTTCTACAAGTACTCTGCTTCCAGACCTCGTTCATACTTACTACATTTGGCGACTTGGACTTGGATATCGCATCTGGCCACAGCTTTATTCCGTGGCTCTGCAGCAGAAGAAATTACAGAGAGGTAGCGCTTCCATCAACCCACGAACCCTGTGCAACGAGCGAGGCGAGGCGGATCTCCAGCTGATCGTTGTAGGTGTTGTCCTGCAGGGAGAGTAGTCGCAACCCAGGATTTGGCCCGGTGTCGTCATGGAGAGGTATGGCGTTTGCCTAAGAGATTCAAAGGCCTTGCGACGACGTTATTGCGGCTGTGGCGTAGACAGCGTTCTACAGGTAGCACAGCAACCAAAAAATGGCGTCAGTATCCTAGCAACCGCTGAGACGCAACAGTGGAACGCAGCGTCTGACTACGCAGCGGTCTTAGTCCTGAAGCGAGCATACGTCTGGGTGCGTTAGCACACGCCTGGCCGTGCTGACGCAGGAAGTAGACGGCCATTTTGTGGGACCGAAGTAATGTCTGTCAAAGTTGCGTAGGAGACGCGACTCACCCAAGTCTCTCTAGCAGCACTGTGGCATCAGCTGTTCGAGTCGCGCATGAGAGGCGACCCAAGTATCTCTGTCAACACCGGAGCATTGACAGTTAGAGTCGCATAAGAGACGTGGCTCATCTGTATCCGCCTAGCTACCCTGAAGGTGAATCACTTATGCGGTAAGCGCTTTTGTCAGGATCCTTTTGCGAGGAAACTATTCTCTGTATAATCATTACCCTGTTGCTCATTATCCTTAGTACTCATCAGCTGAGAGCTATTGCATCGCGGTGCAACTGAGGTAGGAGTGTGTTTCACGTTATAGATTACCTGACTCCTGTTAGTGCGCTATACTGCTAGCATGACACAGCCAATTAATGTTGCCCTCCCTCCCCAATTTTTGCCTGAGCCAGGGAATCCGTCTATGGCATGGGAGGATTGGATTATGATGTTCTACAATTACATAGAGGCTTTGGATGGAGAGGATTTCTCACCTAAGAGAAAGAAAGCCCTACTAATGACTACATTAGGAAAGGAGGGGCAACGTGTGTTTAAATTTTTGCCGCAAGTTCTATCTTCAGGATCCACGTCACAAGTTGATGAATTCAAGGAAGCAATAGCGAGACTGGAGACTAGATTTGGGAAAGAGGAAAATCGTGTCTTACAGAGATATACGTTTTATAAAAACAAGCAGTTGGAGGGTGAGAGCATTGACGACTTTGTCGCGCGTTTACGCGAACTGTCAGTAAAGTGCAGAGACCAACTTATTGTCCAAGCGAACAATAGGAAAGTCCAAGAACGGTTGTGGGCAGCAAAGAATCCAACGTTAAAGGTAGCCATAGATTTGGCCAAAGTTGTAGAAGAAAGCGAAAAATGCATGAAGGAGTTGCAGAAGAGTGGTTTAGAACCAAGAATCGCAGAAATCTCCAGCAAAGTGGTGAATAGTGACAATAGTGACGAAGAAGCGGCAGCTATTGCCATTGTTAGAAAAAAAGGATATGTACTCCAGAAGAAGAATGTACAGCCCAACAACAAGAACAGCTCTAAAATGTGCATGAAGTGTGGGAGTTATTCACATACTTCCGATGCAAAATTTTGTTTTGCAAGTAATAAGGAGTGTTTACGATGTGGGAAAATAGGGCATTTCGCCAAAATGTGTAGAAACAAAAACAGTTCGAAAGTGACAGTGGTCAGTGAGTATGGTGAACTGAAGCGTGATGTGAATAAGATTTTGGTGTTATGTGACTCCATTTGTTCTTGTGAGGAACGAAGAGGGAGAATTTTAAAAACAGATTTTACTATTGATGGGGAGTCTGTCAAACTAATGGTTGACACAGGTTCGAAATGGACTATTATTCCTATATCCCTGATGAGGAGTGTGTGGGGTGATAGGACCTTAAGAGAGTGTGACATCTTTCCCTCTGGTTATCAAGGTGAAAAAATAGATCTCTTGGGCTACTTTGATGGTAAAATTGAATTCAGGAATAGGTCAGCATTGGGTAAAGTGTACATATCTATTGATGGACCAGCCATTCTGGGACGCTACCAGCAATACGACCTACACATTGTGGTCAATCCCAGGGCTGATGATCCCGTCTCAATTGTTGACAGCTCTTCATTGAATGAGATTCTGGAAAGGTTCAAAAATGTATTTAGGGATCAACTAGGAGAACTGGTAGGCTACTCTCACCATATAATTCTCAAGGAAGGTAGTACTCCCGTTCAACACAAGGTTAGACGAGTCCCTTTTGCTTTGCGGAAGGAGGTTAAAGCCACGTTAGAGGAAATGCTCCAAGGAGGCATCATCGAGCCCGTTGAAGCGTCTCCGTGGGTTTCACCTGTTGTGATTTCCCAAAAACCTGATAATAAGATTAGGTTTTGTGTAGACCTGCGTTCGTTGAACAAATGTGTAGTGGCGGATGTGTTCCCGCTACCAAATATTGGTGAGCTGGTGTCAACACTTAAAGGAGCCAGGTTTTTCAGTAAGCTAGACCTAAAGCATGCCTACCATCAGATTTGTCTGGATGATGTTTCCAAGCACTTAACTGCTTTCATTACTAGTGAGGGAACCTTCCAATTCACGCGATTACCGTTTGGCCTTGTCTCTGCGGCCAGCGTGTTCCAGAGATCGGTCTCGGAGGTTTTTAAGGGTCTAGACAAAGTTTTGTATTTTCAAGATGACGTCTTGATCTACGGAGATTCACTTGAAGAACATAATGGAATCTTGCAGAGTGTATTACGAAGAATAGATGATGCTGGGCTCACTTTGAGGAAAGAGAAGTGTGCGTTCCTTTTGAAGGAAATTGAATACTTAGGGTTTTCTTTGTCTGAGGAGGGCATAAAGCCTAAGAGGAACCTATTAGAGGCTATTGAGTTAGCTCCCTCACCTGTTGATAAAGATCAACTTCGGTCCTTCATGGGCTTAATTGAATTTTGCTCAAAGTTTGTGAGGGATTTTTCATCTAAGACCACACCTCTGAGATGTTTGTTGAAAAAAAGTGTCAAATTTAATTGGACCACTGAGCATGAATCGTGCGTTAATCTGATAAAAAGAGAGCTTAAATATGCTGGTGTGCTTACCCCTTTCGATACTGGTCGTTCCTCAGTCTTGATGGTTGATGCGAGTGGAGTGGGGCTCGGTGCGGTGCTTTTGCAGAAGCATGGAGGAGAGGAGAAGACCATTGCTTTTGCTTCCAGGCCTCTGTCCGCCTCGGAATCCAATTATTCAGTCATAGAGCGTGAGGCTCTTGCAGCTGTTTGGGGCACGAGCTATTTTAGAACATACTTATGGGGCTACAAATTTGTTCTGCGCACAGACCATAAACCACTTGTCAATGTTTTGGCCCCGGGTGGCGCTGGAAAGGGGTCTCCCAGGTTGGCGAGGCTGGCTTCTCGCTTACAAGATTACCAATACGAGATTGAGTTTGTTCACGGTTGGAAGAACATCCAGGCGGATTGCTTGTCCCGACTTCCAGCACGCTCTGGGGAGTGTAGCAAATATAGTAGCAATGTCTTGGATGATTTTGCTGTAGCAGCAGTAGTGGAGGATGTGCTATTTTTAGGAGGTGGTTCTTTCACTCGTGATGACTGGGTGAGGGGTATGGAGGAGGATCAAGTTCTACAGTCTGTTATTGACCTTGTTTCTAAAGGGGCTAGAAGAGAAAGCACTGTTATGCCTGAGGTTAGACCCTTTTTGAGAATCTTGGATGAACTTTCCCTAGAAGGGGAGAATGTGTTGATGCGAGGTGATCGTTTCATCCCTCCCAGTTTATTGCGGGGTAGAATTCTCAGTTTGGGTCATGAGGGCCATTTGGGTCAAACCCTCACTCAGCGTTGTGTTAAAGAGAACTTCTGGTGGCCGACGGTTGATAATGACGCTGTGGATTGTGTGGTGAGGTGTGATTATTGCAAAGAAGGAGAGAAACGTTTAAAGGTTGTGGGGTCACACTCACCTCAAAAAATTGGGTTTGAGAACTTACCTTGGCACAGCATCTGCCTAGATTTCATAGGCCCTATGAATGAGTTACCTGTGAATCAACGGTTTGCCATTGTGGTGATTGATTGTTTCTCAAAATGGCTCTGTGTGCAATTTGTGAAAGAGATTGACACTGACACTACTATTGCCTTTTTGAAGGGTGTTTTTTTGAATGAGGGTTATCCATCTGTTCTCATCTCTGATAATGGCACTCAGTTGACGTCCTTGAAGATGGCTTCATTTATACGTGAGTGTGGCATCAGACATCAGAGGACAAGCCTGTACAACCCGCAGGGGAATGGTCTCTGCGAGAGAGTGAATCGTCTGGTGAAGGGGGTGATTCAAATGTTTGTGCAAAGTGGTTGTTTTTCGCATGAGCGGGTGCAAGAGCTTGTGTGGGCCTACCGATCAACACCTCATAAAAGTGGAGAGAAATCTCCGTTTGAATTGATGCGTGGACGCACACCAGTCTCAAGGTTGACTCCTGCATGGTTGAGATGTGCGGGGGGTGAGGTTTTACCCCCTACTGATAATTCCCTACCCATTGTAGTGGGTGACCTGGTCAAGGTTAAACCAGGTAGGTTTTCTAAGGGTCTTAGCAAGTATAGGGGTCCTTTTAAAGTCAAAAAAGCTTCTCCACATTTTGTTGTATTGGAAAACGGAGAAACTTGGAACTATAGGAGGGTGGCTCTGTTCCAAAGAGAGGAGGTTGGTTCTTCTGATTGTTCAGAGGGTGGTGGTTCTGGAGGCTGTAATGGTTACTTGTTAGCTCCTGATGGTGGGTCGTTTCTCCCTTCTCTTTCCATTGGACGGGGGGAGGTGGGTAGTGGTGATGCTCCTGCTTCCATGTCCGTACACGGTGGTGCCCTGGTTGACTCAGTTCCTGCTTCTTCTTCTCCGTCTTCCTCTAGGGAGATCACAATAAGGAGTTCTCGCCCTCGGCGCCCACCCACTTATCTAGATGATTATATACATTGATTTTATACTATGTTCTAACAGTGATTATTATTTCTGTTTTCTTTTATTTGTTAAGGGGGGTAGATATGTTGTACAGTGCTTTTCTCTCTCCTCTGACTAGCACTCTAGAATACTATGGGGTTCCTTGTTCTGGAGTTTCCATCTGCCCTGTTGGCAGTTGGAGCTCTGGTCAGATAGGGGATGGTCCTACCTACTCTGTGCTGCAATAAAGCTGGCTTCTACAAGTACTCTGCTTCCAGACCTCGTTCATACTTACTACAGAGACTCCCTTCTAAAAGTAACGGAGAGTATTAGCGGCTGCCGGAGAGAGGCAACACTGCAATGAATGAGAAATCTTCAAAGATTGTTCAGCAACAGAGTCTCCTCCTAACTTCGAGCAGAGAGACTTCGGCTTCTAGTCCGTCGCTCATGTTAGATGTCCTCCTCTTGGTGCAAAGAACTCTTCACAGCATCCTTGAAGCAACAGTGTTGGCAAAAGACCAAACAGAACAGCAGACTGGCTCATTAAAAGAAACACCCCAGGAACTGAAATCGATCAACTCACGAGTGCCTGCCTTAGATAGGTCGATACAGAGCCCAGAGGGCGGGGCTGCTGATAGTGTAAATGAAAATGTGAAGGGGGTGGGGGGTCCTTGTCCGTTTACGTTACAAGGTGGCGATTGCTGGTAAAAAGAAGATGTACTCCATTCGTTTCTAAGCATGAAAAGCGTGTGAAAAGATGGAAATGTGTTGAAAGTTCCAAAGGGAATGTTGAAAATTTGATGAGACCTACCAGTAGTAATCCTGCAGATGGTAGATGTAGAAGGAAAGAGGAGTTCAGTGCTTAATTTGTGCCAGTGGTTTCCGACGCTCGGCACCTGCACTTAATTGTCTACACCGGGACTTATGGCAGTCTGCCACATGGTGGCACTACAGGTCTGGTTTAGAGTTGAGCACAACAACAGTTGTTTACTAATTCAAAATACATTAAAATGGCTAATAATTGGTGCCCAAGCCATTCTTATAGCTTTGGGGTGCTGGAATAGTCTGAAATGTCACACTTGTTGGGGTGTGAGGGTTAGTAGTTGTGTTGGTTGTGTCATTGATAGCACTGGCCGCGGCAGTGGGTAGAGCGAGCTGTGGCAGCCTCTTGACAAGGGCCCTGGCACAAATTAAGCACTGCAGGAGTTAAATGGTCAGTTACAGGTATCAGGGGCAAAAGGACTACAACTTACAAAGGAACCAGAGGACATGAAGGGAGAGCAGTTAAAGGGAAATCAAACAAGGAATGTAGAGATTACAGCGAGGTAGCTGAGCTCTCCATCATGTGCAAAAGGCCCCCTTGGGTAGTGATAAACGAAGAGGTGTTTCTTGGGAGGACCCTGTAAATAGAATGTATGCTAAAGAAAATCCAAAGGGGTCGCCTAAACCCCAGTGGTTGGAACAGAAAGACATTCATATCTATCTAGATGTCCGAAGGGAAGGGAAACAACACAACAAATAGAATCCCTTGAATAGATCTATCCTCTTGTGGGGGTTTTGGAACTGCCCCTCCCCAAGGTATATCTCATCAAGGGATTTAAAGCAAGTGGCCTTTCAGAAAAGGAAGTGTGCCAAGGATGTTACCAAAGTCTGTGTTTGTTCCCACTTGATTGTAACCTTGATTGAGATGCTGAGTCAGAGCTTTCCAGAATAGGTTTAAGACTCCAGCGAGAGCAGGAGAGCGAAGAACCTTTGGCAAAAACACTTAAAAAACATCATTCCGGCCCGAGTGAGCTTTTAATAAGCTCAGCCTTGAGTGTTGAGGCTGGATTACCTCGAAAGAGATCTGTGGGATGCAACCAACGCAGCTTTGAACGAACAGAACCAGCAAAAAACAGAATAGAAAAACAAGAAAGAGCCCATTATACACGTTTACGTTCGATCCATGAGGATTACTGTATTTGTGGCTGGCCCGTGTGGATTCGGTGTCGTTGCACCAGGAAACCTGGGTGTTTGCTCTTGGAACATACCTGGGGTAAACTGGTTGTTAAAAACAGTTGAACTCACGAAGGTGTGGGATGAAAATGAAATATTTGTTTTCAGGACTCCTGGTTGACTGGTGAAACCTGACGTTAAATGATTGTATACAATTCAGAGAAGATGCAAGTAAAATAGGGATTATCAGGTGACCTTCTAAACTTAATTTTGCCTGAGATGCCAGGATAGTTGCGGCTTACTGTGATTGGGTGCTAGTGTGCCTAGTCGATTATTATACCTGTTCTTCTGCTGTTGATACTTTGCTTATGTGTTTGTGACCCTCGGGTTGGACAGTTATAATGCTAAACAAATGCAGATGCTCAGCAAAGATTTGTCCAGTTTGGGAGGTCAGTTCCAATCTTCTCTCATAGTTATCCGGGGTGATTTTAATTTGCGGATTACCCCGGCCTCGGTTGATGATAACCAAATGGAAATTTTCGAAGCCTATAAGATCCCACAGGCAATATTCGCAATTTATCAATTGCAAAGAGAGACACAGTCCTCTTAAAGTGTCTTGTGGAAGATAATTCTCTATGTTCAAATGGCCGTTCTAGGGGTGACACCCCTGCGTTCGAAACTTTTATACATGGAAATCAAAAGTGTCCAATAAAATACATATTTATTCAATCATGATTCGTTGAACTTTGTCATAGTTTTTTTGTGTTAGGTATTAGCGGGAGTGACCATTGTGCATTAAGAGCCATGCTTTGTCTTGATCTTCTCCAAAGGTAAACTGTGATGCCATTAAAACTTTGTTCCCTGGACGTAGGACAAGTCAGACCTATGATGAGTATGTTGGAGTATTGACACACTATCAAACCACCCAGGTATCATGGAAAATGGTGAGGATGTTCGGATGTGGTATAGTTAGATTATATCAGAGATGGTAAAATGTTTGGCACCGATAGTTAAGAAGTGTAATGTAATAATTCCGAGAAGGGAGTCTTTGGTATGATTCACGGTGTCACACTGAAAAAAAAATACAAATATTAAGGCATATAAAAAGAGTTTTAAATTGCAGTGTGGGGGGAATCTTGAGCAAGATAAACATTTTATATGCAGCTCTGATAAAGGTAAATGAAAATGAATATTATAGAACATATTGGGATGAAATGCTAGTACTGTTATCTGCAAAATATAGGACAAAATTCTGGAATTTAGTATAGACAGTGTAAGAAATGGGGTTACCCAAATCTCCAAGGGGGTAGCATGGAACCAAGCGGGCAGGCCAAACTTCAGAGGACGTGTGAAGCACTCATGCAGTACCCACAGACGACACACCAGGCATACCACAGAAGAGGCAGGACACCATTTTGAGTTGGAAAATTAAGAAGTTTAGTATCTCCAACCTGCAAGGCAAAAATGCATCAACAGTGGTATCATAACACAGCGCCAACTGGCACCAGAGCCAAGTGTATCAGCGGGGATTATTTACATGGGAAGTGAGGGCTGAGTCCGTAAGTCCATCTGTAATATAACATTGAACCTGGGGCCAATATGGCGGGGCCAACTCAGGCTCTCATCCTTAGTGATAGGCTGTATTTGCAAAATACACCATCAGCATGAGTACACACCGTGCACTATAACTCCAGCCCGAACCCTGTAAAGGAAAACTTCATGGCATCACAGTAAATCCCAACATGCAGGAACACCTGCAATAAATCAGCAATGGGATATCACCAGGGGCCTGGAATGACACGTCAGGCCAGCACAGGGGCAGGACACCTATAATAAAAGGGCACATCAACCTTAGATATCGGTCTCTTCACCTTAGGCCAGGGAGATGACCATCTCATCAGGGTAGTAGGCACCTTGTATGCAATTGAACCTTAGGCATACACATTACGCTGTGACATTAGGTATTTAACCATAAGCATTTCTACACTGGCGCATTATTCCTGAGCAATACCCTGGCATCTAACACATTGCGCTCCTCACCAGTGCGTACATTAGGCTCACTTAGGCAGGTAAATAACGTCCGCAGGGGCCCACAACCTTAGTTGTATAACAGCCTGGAATCAGCGTACGATTACCTAACAGGCGTGACACATCAACATACACTAGTAACAGGTCACAACCATTCATGGGCAGGGATAATCAAGCATTTCCTCTAACCCGGTCACTGTGCAGGAATAAACATTTCATTAGGGCAACCCAAAGGTCTCCTCAGGCGAATAACGCATGGGGGGTGCCTACCATTAACAGGGGCATTAACCCTAGGCCATAAGCACTCTGGGCGCGAAATTCAGCAAAAGCACTGCCTTACGCCACACTAACACAAACACAAGGGCCTACACAGGTAGGGGTTAACTAATGTCTTGGCCCAGTTCAGAGGCCTGGCAGTTCCAAAGGTACTTCTCTCTGGGGGCTCTGGTGTGCAATTAGGACCAACGAGCTCCAGTACAATGTCTCCCGGGGGGCGGGGGGGGCAAGCTCCTCCTTTAGGCAGAACTCCCAGAAGATAGGGAGGAGCGAGCACCGACCCTGTGCCCCGCCATACACCCCCCCAACTCCCCTACAAGCAGCCCCACTCACCGGCTGCTGCTAGACTCTTTCCTCCCACGGACCTCAGCAGGCGCGAGGCTTCAATGAGGAAGGGCAGGCACCGGCAATGTGCCTCGAGGCCCATTCCTCCTTGTACTCCAGTCTGGCCTGGGCTCCGCTTTCCCCCTCGGGGCTCCCTCGACTCCACGAGGGCCCTCTGGAGCTCTCTTTAGATGCAGGGGAGGGACCGTAGAATGTTGGCAAAGCTGGCCTAAACTGGCTCAAGGGGAGGGGTTGAACACCCTGGGTGCCAGGCTTTCCCTACAAAAGCTAGGGGTGGCTGGGTAATATTATCTAGACCGCTGACCTATGGCAGTCCAGTGGCAAAACCCATGGCCATGGCATCCATTTTAAACATGGAACATTTCAGTCAGGTGCATTTTACAATGGGGGGAATTTACAAGTGCTCACACCATTACATAGCATTACAATTTAACAAGGTGTCTCACACCACTCATGGCCTATACAGGTTTAATCCCATGGGGGAGGCATTCCAAATTAGGGGGCAAAAGCGAAAAATTTCAGGGGACAGGCCAAGTCAAACAGACAGGTTGTAACAAAAATATATTATTAGGTGTATGGTCTCAGAAGAAAGTTTGGCTGTTTAGCAAACCAACATATATGTCCGGTGATATTACATGTGGAGGAGCTTGGATGCGTCCTGATGACTTTCTTCTCATCAAGTTATTTGAAAGAACATTTGCTGGAAAGGATAATATTGTTCCACAGTTTTTCTAGGGTAGCTGGCCTATATAATCTACCCGCAGTTATCATAAAAATAAATTCTGACTCTTGGGCAAGTTTATTCTCAAGAGTATTTATTGCAGTTAGGGAAACCTGAACCTTTCTGGATAGTTGGAAAGGAGCGGATATAAAGACTATTCATAAGAAAAATGATCCTTCAGACCCCAAGAGTTACCATCCGATGGGTCTGATAGATGTCTGGGTCACTTTATAGTGTAAAGATATTTTGCTGTATATGAAGGATTGGCCAGCAAAAAATGACCTCGTCCTATCGCACAGGGAGGCTTTAAAGAGGGTCAGTCGATAAAATGACCACTGCTTTAGTTTGCGGGCAATGGGCAATAAAACCTTAGAAACTTCAACTAATCTGTTCTATTGTTTTTAGATTTTTATTCACCCTTTAAGGTAGTAAATCGAAAGATTTTGAGAAAGAAATGAAGGAATATGGGACTTTACACTTGTCTCCTTGCTATTTTAAAAGAAATCCATAGCAAAAATTGGGCTGTGGTAGAACTGGACACACACAGGTCTGTATCTAGGAAAATCCCAACAGAGAACTGTCCAAGACAAGGATGCGTGTTAGCACCAATCTTAGTTTCCTTATGTCTTGATATTCTGTCTAGTCTGCAGGAAGCAGATGCCTTCTCCCCCAAAATTGGGGAAAGACACCTATCATGCCTCACATATGTAGATGATTTGGCAATAGTTGATTTGATACAAGTGGGTTTACAAAGAAAACTTGAGGTATTTAGCAAGTATTGTAAGGTTAATGGTCTAACTATTAATATGGAAAAAACTAATATTGTGATATTTGTGATGAAGACTAAGCCCTTTACCTGGGATTAAGGTGATAACGTTGTGGAAGTTTTCTTCATATAAGTACTTGGGCATGACATTTACCAGAAATTTAACCTGGGATCTGTATCTGGATCCTATAGAATCTTGAGTTCTGTCAACAATAGGTCGCCTAATGAAGATCCGAAGAGAGTTTGATGGACCTTCCCTGTCCCCGCTATATACAGCTTACAGGGTAATGGGGCCCCCACAATGTCTATATGAGATGGAACCTTTGTGTCTGCATGCAAACTATAACCGGGAAAAGAGGAAGGGGAATGTTTAAAAACAGTGCTTGGTCTTCCTAAAGGGGTAATGATCAGGCAGTAACAATGGAATCTAATCAACAACCGTGGAATTTTCTGGCACGTAAATTAACCAGGCATTTCTGGTATAAACCACTATGGGCTCCGGATTATAAAATATCTACCTTGTGTGCTTTGAACATCTGCAATCGAGAGTTGCAATGGGCAAAAGAGTCAAGCGCTCAATTGATGGACATGGCTGAAACTTGAATATTGGGGATTGTTAGCCCTTGTTCTATTAAAAAAAAAATTCAATGAAATTTGTTCGAGGGAGTTGAGCTTTGCTGATCTATGTTATTTTACCTCAAAGAAATCCACCCGCGACGTAATTGAATCATTAAAATCACAGAAAGGTGTCATGGGAGGTTTATTTTAAATATTCGCGATAAACCTGAGACCACTAATTCTGAGGTTTTGGAGCATTTATTCTGCTTAGTTTTGATAATTCAAAAAGACATTCATAAATCAATTGGACATGTTTTTTAAAAGGAAACACCACATTAGTAAATCACACAATTGCAACACATTTGTATGCGTGCTGCCGGTTTGAAAGAGAGAAGCCAGATGATTTTCTAACTGCCTTCGCATGGCTGAAATGAAAAGAAACAGTCAATATTATTGCAGAAGAAATTCACGGCGATGCCCCCGTGAGCTCTAACTACATTTCACGAGTCTCAAGATCCTGGACCGTTTTTAAATCATTATCAAGAATTTCCACACGCCCAGAAAATGTAAGCCTCGATTAACACTATGAATTGAAGAACAGATAATGGACATCTGTCTGCAGCACAATTGAGAGCCCAAACCAAACCAAGTCCGAGTCCTGAAGAGAATCCCAGAATTGTTGGGGATTTGAAACGCGTTGGCTGTGGAGTGTGGGGGAAGGTAGAACAGGGTGTGCCACGAGGAGACTGAATAGAAATGATTTCCCCCTTGTTCTAGGTTGTCAACACCCTCAAGTAGGATTTGCATTCCCACCCTCCCAAAGGCAGGACAGTAGACATGTGTCTTTGAAGGAGCCTTGTGTTTCCAGTGCAAATGCAGGACTGGTTTAATTTTAGGCTGGCACAAATAATTTATAGATGTTTGTATTGTGATCATTGATTTGTTGTATATATTTTTGTCACAAATAACTTTTGGTATTATGTATGTATGTGTTGTATATATTGTCTCACAAAAGAAATGGTTCTAAATCACGCATTACAAGTGTGTTGCAATTGTATGATTTACTAATGTGGTGTTTCCTTTTAACCCCTTCCCTGCTGCCGTCGTAGTGCCGCGCACGTCCAACGGCCGACGCGGCCCCGCCCGCGCAAGAAAACGCCCGTACCGCGGTGGAATTAACGCTGCGGTTAACGGGTTAAAAGACATGTCCAATTGATTTATGAATGTCTTTTTGAATTATCAAAACTAGGCAGAATAAATACTCCAAAACCTCAGAAATAGTGGTCTCAGGTTTATCGCGAATATTTAAAATAAACCTCCCTTGACACTTTGATTTGTCGGTGTTCAGGCGGGTTATTTAATGAACAGTTTAATGTTCATCTAGTGTTTTGATTGTATTTTTTATCAATAAGATTTCAAATCAATTTTTGAAGTATGGCACATGGCACAGAAGTGAAGCAATTAGGCTGTTGTAAAATATGGAAATGTTTCATGTAACATGTGCAATGGGCAGGTTCCTAAAGGAAGTACCTAGTTATCAGAACTGTAGGTCTTAATTGTTTTTATGTAATGTACTCTTTTATGAAATTGTATTTACATGAATTTATAGATGATGGTCTAAATAAAAAATATTTTTTCTCTTTCTCTGTCTTTCTTACAGTACATTATGCACCTGTAGATATCGTTCTACATGCTGGTGTTACAGTGTTGTCATGTGGTGCTACAGAGGATTTCTATGTACTCTGGAGATTTATAAAGTGCAGATACTTATTCTCAAAAGTTCTGTGAAAATCCTGAGACATTTTGTTGTTGTAGAATCTACACTTTATGGGTGACTCACTTACATACGAATCAAGTTGCAGTTTGATTGTATGTGTTGTTAAAATAGGTTACGCTATTCTGCTTATTTCAGGACCATGCATTGCTACTTGCACTGAGTCACACGCCGTAACATTGGCCCACCCCTGTTCGGATGTCGCGGATCCACAGCTCGAGTCCCCACTCAGTGGTTCTCTCGCTGGGGTCTCACAGCGGGTCGCCAGGTCCTTGAGAGCCCCAGAGGACCTTAGGGCCCTGGAAAGACGTGGGGATCTGCGCACCTGGAGCACTACAGGGATTTCTTAAGTGTTCCAGGGGCTCAGTTAGACCCCAGAAGCAGTCAGGGCGCCTGTGCTGTAGCCATAGATTTCAGCCCAGTTTAGGGGTCCTACCCTGCTCCAACGTGTGCTGTTCCTTTGCATCCTGCTGTCCCTCTCTGAGGATTGTAGCCAGCTCTGAAGACCACGGGTCAGTTCCTGGGGAGAGTGTGGGTGTGTGCAGTGGGGTGGACTGTACAGCACTGAGCTTGGAAGGTGCAGGGCTGGCTGAATCTCACAGAGGTGGTCGTTGGGTGGCTGGCGGCCATGGAGCGACTGGTGGCTAGAAGCCCAAAGCTGGAAGATGGTAAAATAGGCCAGTAAACACAGGCCAACACAGCAATATCAAAGACAAGTGGCTGAATCCCAGTTTAAAATTGAGGGCCTCATTTATCGGGGTAGAGTGGAGACACTTGGCGTCCAATACTCTACACACTATTTTATATTCGGCCCCCATAAGTAGGACCCTACCATCCGCTACAAGGGTGGTGTTTCAGGTGTGGCGGCGGGCTCTGCGAAGGATGGGGTGGTGGGGCAAGCTGACAAAGGAGACTCCCCTTTGGTCCAATGGTAGGGTGCCGCAACTGTCCAGCTAGGCGGGTTTCAGAGGCTGGGACAATATTGGGATCTCTACTCTGGGGGACGTAATACGAGGCACGTTTCTAAAGTCTTTCCAGGAGCTCCAGCATGAGTTTCAGACGCCAAAAACACAATTTTACAAATACCTGAAGTTTAGGCGTGCCATCCTTACCAGCGTTACGGACTTGGAGTCCCTCCCTGATTTTAGTCCCATCGAGGCTAAGCTGTGTATGGGTGACCTCCAGGACCATAACATTTCCAAGAGTTACCAGTCCCTGGTGACGAACTGACCAACTGCACTAGAAAAACTTAGGGAAACATGGGAGGAAGGCCTGGGTCATCTGGACGGAGATGACAGGACGGAGGCACTGGCCTCCCCTCGAGGGGCTGCAATAGCAATGCGCCTCCGGCTGATACAATTCAGTTATCTACACCGGATTTACTACACTCGCGTTAGGCTGTGGAAGGCAGGTCTGGTAGAGTCCCCGCTCTGTTTGCGATGTTTCAAGGGCAAATTGGCACAACTAACTATAAAAAAATATTTTGGAATGTGGAAAACAAAGAAGTAATGAACGAGCAGATAGAAAGGCTCATCGAAACAAGTTTTAAAGATACTCCACTTGAATCAGGAATTGAGCAATGGGAATATTTCACTGGATTACTAATCAAGACTCAAAATGAATGGCAAACAAACAAGAACCGAAGTAGGAATGACTTACCTAGGAACAAAGGTCAGCAGTTAAACCTACCGTATACAATTACAAAGTTAAAGAAAGAACGCAACAAGATTATTAGATCAATGAAGAAACCAGAAGTAAATGCAGAAAATATGGGAATTTTAAAGCAACTAAATCAAAATCTAAAAAAATTAATTTGGTGTGAGAAAAATAAAGCAAAACAAGAAAGCTGGGCAAAACTGCTTTTCGCCAGTAATCAGAAGAACCAAAGAGAATTCTGGAAAATTATCAATCAACTGGCTAGGCCCAATAAGCAAATAGTGTCATCACCGCTAACTGAGCAGGAATGGGATACCTACCTGAGGAACCATCTAAATCAGGATATAACTCAAACTATCGCGTCGGATAAGTCCTATGAAGATAAAAACGATAACAACAGGGAATCTTCCACTCATTGTAAAGATCTGGATATGCAAATACTAGTCGAGAAAGAAGAGATAATTAAATTAATAAAAAAACAGAAAAACGGTGCACCCGGACCAAACGGGTTACCATTTGCACTTTTTAGGGAAAACCCCGAACTTTGGGCGCCTATCCTAGAGAAATTATTCTCAGAGGTCATACTAACAGGAACTGTCCCCAGGTCATGGCGAGGATCCCTAATAACCCCAATTTTCAAAAAAGGGGACTGGGCACTGGCAGAAAACTATAGGCTAATCACCCTACAAGACGCTGACGCCAAGCTGTTTGCCAGAATCTTGTTGACTAAACTAACAGAATGGGTGTCGGACAATAAGAAATTGCCTTTAAATCAAACAGGCTTCATTCAAGGTTTGGGTACAACCACAAATATTCTTATTCTCACCCTTCTTATGGACAAGTCAATTAGACGGAAGCTACCCTTATATTTATGTTTCATAGACTTTAAATCCGCATTTGATTGTGTTGGCAGGAATCTACTTTGGGAAAAACTCGAGACAATGAAAATACCATCCTCACTACTAAAACTGATCCGTCTCTTGTACACAGACACATGGGTAAGCGTGAGGATGGGGGACGGCAGAACATTGTCCAATGAAATTCCAGCAAATGAAGGCCTGAAACAAGGATGTGTTTTGGCTCCCCTCCTTTTTAATTTGTTTCTTGCTGACCTGACGCCAATATTGGACAATGAAAATGCGCACCCCCCAAAGTTAGCAGATAAGCGGCTCACAAACCTATTATACGCAGATGACGTGATATTATTGAGCCATACCAAAGTGGGTTTACAGCGATTAATTAGGAGGACTCTTACGTACTCTAAGGCAAATGGTATGGTCATAAATGATACAAAAACCAAGATTATGGTAGTTACTAAAAATAAGACAAAAAAACACACTATTAAGATGTATATGGATAACATCGAGCTGGAGCAAGTGGAGTCCTATAAATATCTGGGGGTCCTATTTGATTCAAAAGGCAATTTTCAACTACAAAAAAGGGACATCCAAAGGAAAACAAATGCACTCACTGCTGCTTTCAGAATTGTGCAGAAATCACTTCCCAATCTAACTTATGGCCCTCTCCTCAGTATTATTTCTGCAAGACTTGAACCGACTACCACATACGGTAGCGAAGCAGCGATGGGTAGGGATACTGAATCCCTGAATAAAAACATAACCAGAGTATATCGGGCGTTATTCCGGCTTCCAGTAAACGCTTCTCCGGCGCAAGTAAGGTTGGAGTTTGGACTAATTAATCAACAATATACAAGGCAAGCACATTTCATAAAAGTTTGGAATCAGATAAAAACCGACCACCAAAATGAAATATCGCAACTTTTATGGAAGGAATTAAGTAATGACACAAACTCATTGGCAGGGCTGTACCTAATGAAAGCGATAAATGAGTTTGAGGTGACGTCAATATGGGATACAAATATTACCAAGACATCATTTAAGAGGATAATTAACAAAACTGCAAGCTTTCTATCTATTCTCAATGATAAAGCTATCCTTACCAAAAGAAAACATGCTTGGACAATAATAAATGGTTACAAAAAGAAAGAAATCCAACAATATTTGGTGACTCCATGGACGGAAACAAATAAACACGTGCTCCTCAACGCAAGATTTGGCAATACTCCAGGCCTATGCCATCGCCCTCCCTGGGCAAGATCAGTAACGCAAACCAAATGTAGATTGTGCAATGCCTGTGAGGAGGATATCCTCCATCTTCTTTGTACTTGTCCGGAACTCTCCCAAGAGAGAAAAACCTTGCTTAAGATTCCTCTTAATGCACGAGGCATAAGGACATGCAGGCAGGCCCTAATAAGGTGTTTGGATTCAAATGACATTATTTTAAATGCTGCTTTTGTAAAATTTCTTAAGATTGTCAAAGGGAAACTAGGAGATGCAACTATTTTAACTTTTTAAATCTGTATTGTTTTTTAATTGTTTGCTGCATGTATATAGCTTTTATATGACCTTTTCCTATCGAACGTGCAATATTGTAAGATTTTAAATAATCAACACAATAAACTTTACTTTACTTACTTACTTACTGTTTGCGATGTGGTCAGGAGGATGGCACCCTGTTTCACACAATCTGACAGTATACGGGGCTCGTGAGATTCTGGCGGGGAGTACTACTGGCCTGCCTTGCTGAAGGTTTGGGGTGGGAGCTCCCCTCTTCACCTAAATTGGTGGTGCTGCATATAAAGGAGGGGGTAGGGGGAAGCATTTATAAGCACCACCTGATGCTATTGGGGTTCATGATAGCCAAACGAGACATTGCACGGAAGTGGAAGGCAGAGGCTCCGCCTTTGTTCTCAGCATGGAAAAACGGCCTTGATTTAAGATGGGTCTGAAGGCTCCTGTTTTTAAAGCTCGAGGGTGTCCACAAAGGCATTTTAAGATCTGGAAGAGGTGGGCGGACTATAGAGGCCTCCACTTGGAGCCCTGCTCTGTGGGAGATGTGTCTCTCCGGGGTTAATGGGGCTGATTAGTGGTGCAGGGATCTAAAGGTCCATCGGGATTTAGTATCTATGTGGTGGGTAGGTACTCGCTGTTTATTGTGTGTCGCAAAGACAGTGCATTGGGGGGAGTTTTGTTTACATTATTATTATTTGATTATGTTTAATGCATATATTAAATGTCAACGCACTCTTCGTAATGTACATGCAGCCGTCAGCCTCTGGGTCACAGAGCTCTGCATTGGATTTGACAATTGACGCAATAAATATTGTTTTAAAAAAACAAAACACCTGAAGAACAATTAATATGATTGAGCGGGGTTCAATCGAACTATTGCACTTCAGTTTAGTACCAAGAAAGGCCCAATAGAACAAACACGTGAGGAAGGTGAGTTAAAGAGGCTGTTACTGGACTGGGTTTGAACACCATGGCTTGGCAGAAATTGATACAGCTGCTAAGATAACATCAATAAAGTCACTCAATTGGTATAGAAACCAAGAGAGCCCCTAGATCAGCAGTCCTGATGGCAGTCTTTCCTGGCAGCCCCACAGTCACCTTGCAGAGCAGAGTTATGGAATAGCTGGCAACAGGTCAACAAGCAGAAGAGCAATCCAGAGAGTTTTGGTATGGAGAAACCACCCCAGAGGGCGCAGACCAACATTGAGTAATTTTGGTTTCTTTGGTAGATTGGTTCACTATCAGAACATTGAGTGCATCACCGCTGTTTTATGTCTTTACTTTTTGAAAGTGGCCATTATTCTGTGATTATAACTCTAGTGCTTTGCACCCTGACTCCAATCCATGTCTGGGCCTGGTTGACAGCTGCACTTTGTGCATACTTTTCAGATATCCATCACACAGGAAGGTTTGTGTGTGAGAGGGGTACATTTCCATACAGATAGTTTTCCTGGGCTGGGAGAGAGGGATGTTCACACTTCACATTTCTATAGGTTGTGTCCTGTCCTCACACACAGGGCTGATTTGCCCAATAATGTTGTTTGAAGCTAGGACTGGGTTGAAAGGGGTTTGTGTTACACTTGAAAGGGTTCCTTTCAAGTGTAACACAAACCCCTTTCAACCCAGTCCTAGCTTCATTGGGCAAATTATTATATAACAAATGGTGCAAACATCAACACAATTATCAAATACACAAAAATCTTTAAGTATTGAAGAAATGAAAGAAGTAGGGGCTGCTCTCATCACGGGGAGACCGTCGCACATTGGATCCCACCTGGGGGCTTGCTGTGTTCCAGTTTTGGTGCCGCCCTCGCCACCAACATCACTACGCCATTCCTGCAACCAGGGGGTAAGGACTACAAGTCCCAGTACTCCCCCTGCGGCGCTTGCACCGACAGCAGCAGGAAGCGCCTGGAAGCGCTTGAAAAGCGGAGGGCTACTTCCGCCCTGCAGAACGTGCGCTGGAGCGCGCCGGGAGAAGCCCGGGACAAGGGCTGGACGGTCTTAGGCCGGAGGAGGCCGGGCTGGGCCACCTCCCTACATTTTTTAATGGATTGGGACTGGACACTTAAAAAGGTACTGAAGTTGTGTTGTTGGGGTATGGCTACTAAATTGTATTATTGCTGTTCCAGGCCCATACTATCCTGGGTTTTAAGCCAAGTTAATATATTGTGGACTGAGAACTGCCCATCCCCTACAATGGCAAGGAGACGAGCAAAACCCCTGATGGAAAAAACATGCACTACTATAGATATATACTTAGTAAAAGCAGTTAGTGCCCTATCTGAGGAAATTAATCGCACTGAGAGGCGCCTATACAGGGGGTCTAGTTTCGTGTTTGGAGACCAGGTTAGCGAAGAGTGTATTTTGGCTAGCGAAGATAGACTGAACATTTGTGTGTTAGCTGCCACTCCTGAAGATGTAACTGGCTTAACTGATGGTGCGATTAACATTGATGAAGAGCATTCTTGTATCTCTAATACAACTACACTATCTATCCTGGCCATCTCCCCACACCCTTCACCTGTCTCCCCAATCAAAACAAAGGGATAGAAAAAGAAAACAACAGGCCAGGGAAACACAAAGGCTAAAAAAGACAAAAGAACTTCCACACTGGGGGATATGGCAACCACAAGCATTAAGCAAGGCAGATTAAGGGCAGATGTAAATAGTGACATAAACAGCGAGGCAATTACTCTGGATACTAATAGCAGTAGCATTTCATTGGTACCCAAAATGAACAACTATCATATAGAAAGGCCATCTATAGAAAATCTAGGCCCCAGAGAAAAACCAAAGGAACATTCTACGTTAACCAGAGTAATGCCAGCTACTGAGTCCAACCCTTGCCTGAATCAAAGGGAGAAATCAACCCCAGGGGCTAGTAAACTTCTAGCAAAGGAAGCTACTAAACCAGGCTATTTAGACCCTATGCCCCCCACTATAAATAAGATAACTGCATTTATTAACCTGCCGTCTGAATGTGGTGCTTATGTAGCGGTCCTTGTGAATGTGCCTAAGCTATGGAAAGACCAGATGGAAAACCACGAAACACTCAAGAATAAAACTATACACTGGTTGTCTAATAATTGTGGCTTCCCAATGGCTGGGGCAAACCAGGTACTGCTAACTCAAAGGGTGGGGTGGATCAGTCCCCTCAAGAAAAGTTTTGAGGGAGACCGTATAATTATTAATTTTAGGACTCCTGGGTGGGCACGGAATACTCTTGCGAGAGCCCCTTCCCCGTCACGTTGGGGGTATAATACGACCCTCCTGCCCTTAGGATATTTTTACAGACATCTGATGGTGATTAATAACTATGACAGCCCAAATTATAATTATAATTTTAACAAAATGCCAGCTTCACTAATACCGCCACCTTGTATTACCGTCCCAATATACAATAGATTTCAGGCACTAAGTTCCTTAGAGGACAATGACTGATTTATGATAGATTATGGTGCAACTCAGAAATATAATCCAACAGGGACTTTGCACAAGGATGCTGATGGAGTAGCACTAGAGGTTTGGTCATCTTTTTCTTTAACATCGCATGACTGTAGGAAACCCCATACAGAAATGGCCACTACTACTATTAGAGAAACAAACAGCATACTCCCAGGGGGGCCAATAGAAACCCCGATAATAACGAATGGGGAAACAATTGATACTTCCCATAAGGAGAGCTCAGACAACCCCCTATGCAAGCCTGTAAACGACAACTTAAATTAAGGTTACAGCATTGTAACGTGGAATATTGCAGGCCTTAGTAAGAAACTAGATACACTGTTCTGGAGGGATTTTATCACCTCAGAATATTATATAATCTGCTTGCAGGAAACCTGGTGCAGAGAATCGATTTTTGTAGAGGGTTATACCTTGCACTGGTTAAATGCTGTTAACTCTGTGGCAGGAAGAGCAAAGGGCAGCCTTTTGCTTCTTGTTTCTAATAAACTAACCATATGCAAAATTAAAAGTTGTACAACTGTAGACACTCATTGCCAGGTGATGAGGCTTGATTTCCATAGGGGAAAAGATTTGGTTTTAGTTAAATACTATAATAACATTTTTGATAACAGTAGGGGATTTATAGTCCAGGCACTGGAAAAAGAAATCGAAAGGGTGTTGGCACTGTCAAGCAAGCTAGCCATTACCCTTTGGGTTGGCGATTTTAACATTCAAGCATGCCCGCTGGCACCAAACTATGATATGTGGATTTACGAAGGGTCATAGTGTTGATGACAATGTTGACCACATGCATTTCCTCCATTCTGAATATGGCACAGCTTTAAATACGCTAATAGCAACATTTGATCTTGAATTATTAAGCTGTACCATGACAAGGGGAAATATTAAATGCCAACCTTTACCGGCAGGAATGCCGCCACCAACATCGATCACATCCTGATCTCATGTAACAGTGATTATTCCAACTTATGGATTACAGAACAAGTCGTAAGTGATCATAACAGTATCTCTTTATCACTGTTATGTTGGGGGAATAAACAACCCGATAACAATGACCGTATCTCCAATATTGCCCCTATAAGACCAAATCGCATGAGGATAAAATGGGCTGGTGTTGACCCCCAAAAGATTCAAAGGGATGTGGTAACAAAATGCAGAAGAGAAATAGATCACTGTCTTAGTGATGAGGCTAATTCAAACACATTGATTTCTAGTTTTTTTAAGATGAATAAAATAATAGGTCTACTAACTAAGAGCCATAGAGTAAAAAAACAGGTGCATGCTGGATGGTTTGATACAAATTGCACTCAAGCTCTACACAGTCTGAAACAGGCCCTAGGTACCAAACCTCGAAACACAGTACATATCTAAGATTTACATTATATATATAAGCTAACTATCAAGGCCCGAAAAAGAGAACTTCAGGCTGAAGCATGGGATAAACTTAGTCTAGCACCAGATACAAACATTAGCAAATTATTTTATGAGACAATAAATAGTCCCTTCAAAAGAATGATTGTGTACCAGAATTAACTTCGCATGTATATTGTAATGCTTGGATCGAACATTTTACAAACATTTTTAATCCAGATAGGGAGGCTTTAGATTTATCACTAACTAATGATTCTATATGGCCCAAATTACCCTTGCTAATAAACATAGAAGAAGTGCATGAAGGGTTAGTTAATAGCAAGGGGGGCAAAGCACCGGGCCCCAATGGGGTGCCGATTGACCTGTATAAAAGTGAAATTAATTTATGGGCCCCGATTTTAGCCATGATTTTTAACGCCGCGGCAGTGGGCCAATCTCCGTCATCCTGGGGCCAGTCATTAATTATCCCACTTTTTAAAAAAGGCTCAAAATCAGAAGCATGTAATTACTGTCCAATATCATTGTTGGATTCGTCTATCAAGGTTATGAGCAGGATTTTGTTAAAAAGGTTGGAAATTTGGGCTTCAGAAAATAATATCCTTTCTCAAGCACAATACGTGTTTGGAAAGGGCTTAGGAACCCTGGAACAGTGCGTCAATCTTGACCTCCTCATTAGTAAGTATATATTAGTGAAAGGGGGCAACATATTTTTATGTTTCGCAGACTTGAGTAGTGCTTTTGACCTTGTGGATCACTCAATTTTGTGGTCTACATTACTTGGCTCTGGTGCCCCTAAGGAAATTGTTTACTTTTTAGCAAGAGTTTATGAGAGGTTATCAAGCAGAGTGCAATATGGGCCCGCAGGCAAATGCACCCCTTTTTTCAATGTAAAGAGAGGCATTCGTAAGGGTTGCGTCCTGGCTCCACTTTTGTTTTCACTATTTATTAACCAAGTTGATGCAACATTAAGACAGATACCTGCGAACCCACCATTGATAGACGGAAAGGTTGTACTAATTTTATTATATGCAGACGATGCCGTTTTATTATCACATACCCCAATTGGTCTCCAGCGACTTATTAATAATTTTATACTGTTTATTAATGGGAGAAAACTTTTAATTAATAAATCGAAGACATATGTTATGACATGTGGGAAGAAAGTTAAATCAACTAGGACTTTTTATTTAGAAAATACTAAAGTGCAATCGGTCAAATCGTTTTGATACCTGGGTGTAACATTTGCAGGAAATGGGAAATGGTCATGTGAACACGAAAATGTGCATTATAAAATGAGCAGGATTACCAACAGTATTTTTAGATTTTCTACAAAATTGGGGGAATGACAATTAAAAGATATGGTGGCCATTTATAATGCCAGGTGTGTATCTTCTGCACTTTATGGGGCAGGAGTCTGGGGTCATTACTGTGAAAAGTCACTCCAGCAAGATGAAAATACTTTTCTTAAATGTTTGCTGAGTGTGCCAATATCGGCTTAAACTGAATTAATACATCAGGAAGTGGGAATCAATTATATTTCAGACTTAGCTGCCCTACGCCCATTGTTATTATGGCAATCTATTTGGTCCAAGCATGAAACACTATTTACGCAAATAATTATTAAGGATTGCCTGAAGTTGGACCACTGTTCCCGCATTCCCTGGCTAAGTTTTATCCACCATTGGTACAGTCTTCTGTTTAATTGCAACATCTACGTGGAGCCAGAGTATGCAGCCTCGATTGCAAAAACGGAGCTAAAAGTAAGTTTCCTAGCTTATAAAAGGGAGGTCCGAGGGAGATCAATTGGGGAACAACCTACCCTTGTATTTTACCGGCAATTAAATCTTAGAATTGGCTTTCGGGCATACCTGACTGAATGACAAGAACTTCCCATCGCTTTGTACTGACACGAATTAGGTTGGGGATTGTTCACCATCTCGTGGTTTTACCGATTTTGCAAAAAAGTACTAATTCTGTATGCCCATGTGATAAAATATCTAAACAAAGCTGCTGTCATTTTTAAATGTTTTGTACATGTTATTCCTTTTTAAGGAAGTTTTATCTGAAACCTATCTTTTTAAAATATAATGTACGATCCACTAAAAATGCCATAAAGTTAATGTCTTCCCTGGAAGGTCCGGATATTTGTTTTTATGTTGCATCTTACATTTTAAAATGTACTGCTGCTAGGAAATCTATCGTTCTCTGAGTTTACATATTTATATGCCTCGATTTAATCAACTAAGTTAGCACGTTAGCTCCGCCTTTCACGTGGCGCTTCCCCCCGTACTCCCTACTGGATGACCAATTCAGGGGTGACCTAGCTGGGGAGATAGAGAAGTTCTTCGAAACTAACATAGGGTCGGTGGATAGATTCCAGACAGTATGGGAGGCGTTTAAAGTTTACATTCGAGGCATAGCTATGGCAAAACATTCGTGTGTACTCAAGTCTATACGACAAAGGTTGCTACACTTGGAGAAGCAGCTAGCAGAGTTAGAGAAGAAACAGCGAGAAGACTTAGATACAGACGTGACGGAGGTCATCAAGTCCCTCATAGTGGAATACAATGAGGAAGCAGATAGGGAAGTCCAGCACATGGGGAAGTATGCGACTGCCCGTACGTATGGCTAGGGAGAACGTCCAAGCTCCCTCCTGGCCAGGATACTGAAAAACTCCAGGCGCCCTCAGGTGATATCAGAACTGGAGACGCCAGCCGGTCTACTCCTCACGGAGGAGGACGAGATAGTAGATGAGTGCAGGACTTACTATTCAGCCCTTTACACTTCTAGGACTGAGGATAACGAGGAGGCCATAGATGACTATCTATGTCATATACAGTTGCCTTTCCTATCGAATACTCACAGAGAATTCCTGATGCAGCCCATTCACAAGGATGAGATAGCAGGTGCGCTAGCGAGTAGGCGCTCAGATAGTGCCCCCAGGACAGATGGGCTCACAGTGGGCTTTTATAAAGCATTTAAAGATAAGCTGATTCCACACTTATCCACACTATTTGATGACGTCTGCATTGAGGGAAGTAGGCCCCGATCCATGAGGGAAGCGCTGATAGTGACTATTCTTAAACCAGGCAAACCCCCGAATGCATGTGGCTCTTACAGGCCGCTGTCCCTCCTGAATGTAGATGCCAAGTTGTATGCCAAGGTACTGGCGACACGATTGGCGTTACTGGCCTCGGAGTTGGTGGCGCCGGAACAAGCGGGGTTCATTCCCAACAGGAATCTCACTTATAATATTAGAACCGTACTGGGAACCATGCAGCATGTCAGGCAGGACACTAAGGCCATAGCTATCTGATATGGAAAAGGCCTTCGATTCAGTAGAGTGACCCTTTATGTCGCGTGTTCTACGAAGGCTGGGACTGGGCGAGCCTTTTTGCAAATGATAGGGGCGCTATATCACCACCCTACGGTTAGACTCCGCATAGGTGATCGAGTCTCGGACTCTTTCATGATTGGCAAGGGCACTAGGCAGGGCTGCCCACTATCGCCACTACTCTATGCGCTGGTGGCTGAGCCGCTGGCATGCGCTCTCAGGGAATACCATAGTAACAAAGGAATAAACTTCCCAACGTACAAAATTGTCATATCGATGTATGCGGATGACACTTTACTGTATGTTCGCGACCCTGAGACGAATCTTTCCTCGGTGCTGAGAGAGGTGGTACGTTATGGTGCACTTTCCGGCCTCAGGTTAAATTGGTCCAAATCGGTGGCTTTTCCATTGACCCCAACGACGGCACAATTTGACATGGACTACCCGCTGCAATGGACGACGGAACCAGTCAGGTATCTAGGGGTTATGCTCCATACTGACCCGGACATTCTTGTACGCGAAAACTATGGTGTTGCGTATAGCAAACTAGAAGATGACGTAGAGAGGTGGTGCAAATTGCCATTGTCCTTGATGGGACGTATAGCAATTATGAAAATGGTGGTACTACCCAGATTCGTATTCCTATTTAACAACATACCGATCGTGCTATCAAAATCCTTCTTCAAAAACCTGACGCAACTATTGATTAAACTCGCTTGGGGAGGCAAACAGCCCAGAGTGAAATGGACGACTCTTATGCTCCCGTACGAGTTGGGGGGACTGAGCGCTCCAGACCTGGAACGATACTACAGAGTGGCGCAAGCGGCTCACATGCACATGTGGATACACGGCTCATTGACAATACCACATGTATGTTTGGAACGACTTTTTGCGGATACGACTCTGCTTCCCGCCACAGTATTTCAACCGGTAGAACGCAGAATTGGCATATTGGACTCGATTAAGTCCACTAATCATGCATGGAATGCGCTGCTGCAAGCGCAGAATGGCGTATTACTATACTCCCCTCTCATGCCCATTGAATGGACAGTATGGCTTTCACCTATAGCGGAGGAGGGAGTGACTCTAGCGTTGCAAAAGGTGGGCATCGCCACTGTAGGAGACTTGTTCTCGAATGGCACAGTGAAAACTTGGGAGCAGGTAGCATCGGTCCCTGGGGAGGCCCCACTACTACTTCGATTTCAATATCATAGTACCCGCAGCGCATTACTGGACCTCTTGGGCACGGACCTGGCGGAACCGCCGGAGGTGCCGGAATTTACTTATGTTATCAAATCCTCCTCCTCCCACAAATTAGTCACAAATCTTTAAAGACTGAACGGAGTGCACAGGGAGCAGCAACACTCGAAAGCTAGGATAGCCTGGCAGAGAGACCTGCAAATTACGATGCCATGTGGACATACTGCTGTGCAAGTACCAGGAAACTGTCGTTAAATGGCAGGCACAGATTGATTCATTTCAAATTTGTCCTACGAGTGTATTACACCCCGGAGATGCTGCATAGATACGGCCTTAGACAGACAGCCGAATCCGAAAGATGCCATGAACCGATGGCGGACTTCATGCATCTCTCGTGGTGGTGCCCGGGAATCGGCAAATTCTGGGTTGGCATATTCACTGAAATGAGCTCGATTCTGCAAATGGAGCTGGTTGCCGATCCCGCTTTAGCACTCCTTGGCTACTCCAGGGGCCTTCCTGTCGCGGTGAGACGACTAACAGATATGGGCATGCTGATGGCCAGACGAGTTGTTGCAATGTGCTGGATGAGGGGCCCGTTGCCAACCATGAAGAGGTGGGCATATGACATGTTGTACTGCTGTACGCAGACAGAATGCTATAGTGAGCTATTCCCTCCTACGAATCGCCCAAAGAATTTCTTGGGCCTATATCGGGAACACCTGAGAGTAAAGGACGCTGAGAGGGAGGAACGGACAGAAGCAGTTGAGGGACATGCACACCTAGACGAGGCTGACTTGGGAGGCAGGAAGTAATGGACGCAGTACTGACACTAATAGATAGTACGGAAGTGGACCCGGACGAGAGGTGGTGCAGCGGACCAGGTTAGATGGTGACACAACCTGACGCAGCACAGGAAAGGGAACGTGAGACCTCATATTACTGCGTGAATGGACTGGTGGTAGACCTACTTCATGTGCAACGGATTGAGACTCCCGCTGAGCTAAGGATCCCATTGGGTGGGCGAGGGCGAATGGCAGAGCGTAGTTTAGAGCAAGTGTTGATTCAGGGCAGGAGGAGGGGTGGCGATGGGATAGGGGAGTGGGCTGTTGGGGGATTGTTTAGATAAGAGTCTTCTTAGGGAACATAGGACTGTACACATCAGCCGAGTACCCCTAGAGGTACAAGTCGCGAGGAGTAGATACTCCCCCTGCATCTGGAGTGCAGCGCATAGGATGTAGTAGAGAGGCCAAATACTACTGGTTGTGCATACATGACTGCTAGATAGACCGACAGGGCAGTTCTTCTGTTATTCCGCTGCCGGCCTCCGAGTTGTGGCTGCAAGCTGTGTACGACATTGTAAGAATAATAAAGGTTTTCAGAATTTTTTTTTTTAAAGTTAGCACGTTAGCACTTTATGAAACTTCTGGTGAAAGGCTTTGTATATGCGACTTACATTCAACAACTTATATGATTAACATAGGTCACAATGTACTTACTGGTTACCTAACTTAGTACCAGAAGCACATTGCACTTTCTGCAAAATTTGCACGAAATGTATATTGGCGGCATATGGCACTTAATCGCGAAATTTGCACATAATGTATAAATTGTTAGCACTTGTCACTTTGGTAAAAATCTGTATGAAATGTAAATTAATTACACATGGTACTGTATTGCGACATTTGCACATTATGCAATATAGAGAGCACTTGGCACTTATTTGCGATTTTGCACGAATATTTTTTGCCTATGTTGTACATAAAGTTAACCATGATGTTTAGGAAATATTTGTGAATTTAATGTGGGCTGTCAATAATATTATTGTATTTTAATGATTGCTTATATGGTTGTTATTCACAAACCGAATAAAGCTTTTTGAACTTTGAAAGAAATATGTTTCCATTTGAATGCAAGTCTTCAACTTATTTTATTCACAGATGAAAACTTCAGCTAACTTCCAAGTTAGTTCATGTATTCAGTATTGCATTCTGACGTGGCTATCAACTCTCCCAAAGCATTTCGGCTGAAAAAACTGTAGTGTAGTTCCTATATTCCCAATAGGCTCTGCGCATTGGAATAATATATCCTATAGATATGACGTAGGACTTAGGTCAGTAGGTCTCTATGGAATATACTAAACCTAATAGTGAGTGCCAGCTAGCTCAGAGGTCATTAGAAACTTTCTCGAATTCACAAGAAGGGATTAGTTTCTGACAACCACAAAAACATGACAACTTCGTTTCCCTAGGACTGGAATAACTATCTTCAGAGTCGTGGAAACAATAGATAAGTATTTCACTCAGTCAATCGTGCATGCTCCGTTAATACAGAGAGTGCACCAAAAATAGTGAAACGGGCGTTTCAATAAAAAGGGTTTATTGAACAGTCTTCTTTCTCATGCAAGAGAGGTGAACTGCTACAAACGTTAGGCAGACTGCAAAGTATAATGCGTACAGCGTAAACAGTAATATGAAATAATACTATAAGAGCATTGTATGGTTTCTAAGCCATATAAAAATACATACATAAATACCAAAGACTTAAATACTCAACTGGTGCTTCTAAAATACGCCTACCCTAATGTACCTAACCTAAGTCTAGTACAAGGGAAGAAGTAAGTATGGTCTTTAGCATAGGTTTAGTTTTGCCAAGAATCTACCTAATGTTTCTCTAGGTTCTAATCAGCTCCATACCTTTAAATGACGGAGTTCTGGTATCTCTGTCTCGGGACTCGATTTTCCAACACCACGCAAGGGGAGTCAGAAACACTGGAGCAGGATTTCTCAGCAGAGGAGGGCAGCTTCCCGATCAGTGCATCAGCTGAAGAGTCGGCTTCCCTTGGCACTTGCTGTAGCGAGCTGCGTCGTGCAAGTAGGTCGTTGAACTGCTCCGAACCATCGTGCTTTGCCATAGCAAGTGAAGGTATATTTATACCTTGAAGGTCTTTAGGAATGCCATGTTTGACGTAAAGTCGGGCATATGAACGTCATGAATGAACCCCTAGGGAATAGTTGTTCATTGTAAACTAACTGAGTTCTTGGAGAAATAAATATTCAAGCAAGGGGAAGTCCCTAACGGCTTAAGCTGGTTTTCCAAGAAATCGTTGTGACGATTGGTGAACGGATGGAAGTAGCCATGCCTGTATTTGGTTATCATGGGCTATGCCTAAATAAGGTCTGGAGTTCTATGCCTATATAAGAGCACAGCGAATTGTACCTATATAAGGGCATGAATCGGGAAAGTCCATACGGAATCTAAAACGCCATACAACACCCACTCCACTTTCATATGTACGACTTCTACTAAATACTAAGTTCTAAACATGTATAAACGTATCTAAAAACTATCTATAATAAGTTTTTAAAACCCACCCAAAATACATAAAAATGCATTGGTACCGGTTGTACACGAAAAGAGCATTTGTGCTGTACGCATTTAAAGCAATGTTTCATTCCAAGCATATAGTTGACATTTCAAAATGCTGTCTGAATGAATCACGAAAATACATTAATGAAATGGCTCGTAAATACAGAAGAAAAAGGTGCCGAAACCATTTCATGTCATAGAAAAATAACTGTTGGTATGAGGACAAGGTCAAATATTGTCTCTGGAAGTTTTTCAAAGAATCCTAGTTCTCTATGAATAGTTCTACTTCAAGCAGATTACCTGTGCCAAAAACGAAAAAATACAAATTTTGGAAAACAAATTAATCATAGGAAAAAGAGTTCCAAAGTTAGAACTTTGTTTTGAAAAAATTAAGGTCAAATTCAGAGTCTCTCAGAACACTGTGTGCCAAATCAAAAGTCAGTGTTGGTATTTGGAGAAAACATGAAATCTTCTAAGTCTGTAAAAAATGTGTCTACCATTGTAGGGGATAGTTGGATTACCTCGTTAACAAGATCAACTGCACATAGATGTGAAGCATCGCCATCAGCATTGGTCGCATTAGCAAGAATCGAATCAGATGGTACCTGTGCGCCTGTCATTTCTCGAACCTCAGCAGTAGCATTTTGCGTCTGTGAGATCTCAATGAATGCTGTCATCAGAATTGGTAACCGCTGGGGACAAAACAGTGCATGAACCGTCACTGGTCCAAGCAAAGTATCAACAATCATTGGCATGACTGATGGGAGTGTCAGACATGTGTCTAGCATGCATTCTTCTCCGCATAGCAGACATCGTAGAACAGGTAAGATGTAATCTTGCCAAATTGGTCTGAATCATAGAAACCATGTGGTATTCAACTCTTTTAGACGAGGTAGTCCCAAAATTTGGACGATGCGTTCACGACACTTCATTACCAGCAGAGTTGTCTCTACGGTGAACTGGGTGTCGCTGGTGAATTGACTTGCCATATCGCAGTAATAGGAGCAAAAATAGTATCCCTGCAGCGAGTCCCAAAATGAGAGGCAATCCGCCAAACACAGAGTGCACAAATTTTGGAAATATTCCTAGGACTGCTTCAAAAGGTGCTAACAGTCCTGAAAATACTGTCTTAAATACATGTACAATACCACTTGTATCAGACATGTTTAAGATATGACTTAATATTTTTGAGAAATGTATAGGGCAATTTGTAGTTAAGAGGGCATGTATCTCTTCAGAAGTCCTTATGACTTACAGAACATACGTTTCTTTGGTCGAGGTCAGTGGCACAGTTTTTTTGTAAAATAATGGCTTTCATTCTGCTTAAAGTATCAATTCGTATAGAAGAGATGTTCAGTGAAGGCCAAAGTGGTCTTGGTTTTAGGAAACAATACTTGCATACAGCAAGTGACCCTGGCTGACACAGTTACTAGATATGGTACTCCTTGCAGCATGCCACAGCAGCTGTGATCGTTCAACATGATGGAACTTCCATTTGAAAGTTGTCCAAAAAGTGGATCACTCACCAGAGCTGGAGAACCTTTCAGGTGGCAGGATAAGTTGTTAGAGGATCCATCACAGGCCCCGTGTTGGCTTATTCCCTGACAAAGGAGGGAACCGGTTAGTGCGTTTTCACAGTTTTTCCAGCTAAGAAACACTTCACGACCCCCACTCCAACTGTAAGTGTATGGTATTTCCCAGGATGTCTTGATGTACTCTTTACCCAACCTTTCATATGTGCCTGTTGGTATGTGTTTTAGGCAATACTGAAAATGGAAATTTGTAACAGGCAGAGTGATTGTTCCGTGTATTATCCATTCTGTTGCTAGTTTTTCAGTGACAGTAAATGGCAATCTTTCCAGTTTTTCAATGCTCAGCAACGTATAGTCTGCTCCCCTCTGTGCCAGTTTGATCTATTTATCAGTGAGATTAAATTCTGAAAACAGTGACGTGCTGTTGATTAGACGCCAAGGCACATAGCCTGAATGAAGAGTCCTGTTCCATGATGTCTATGGCAGAAGATACTATGCTTTCCAAAGAATATATCCTGGACGACAGAGTCGTTAACCCATTGTCAACCACAGAGAGAGATTTCTCTAAGTTAATACAATCAATTTCTTGTATTCTTTCTACAGTCTCTGATTGTGTAATCTTCCATATTTCATTATATGCAGCATATATACCGGCATATATAAAATGTTTATGACGCGGTGTTCTTGGTCCTAACAAGAATTCTCTAAGATCAGCACCATCTTTAAGTTGTTTAACATCCATAAGTGTAGATCTTTGTAGCCATTCAAGGCATAGTTTCACTACACTGTATGTTGTTACTATTCCTGGATGCTGTCTCTGAACATATCTTGGATCTGGCCTATTGGATTTGAACTCCTGTGTTTTATTCAGGAATTTATCTTGACAGATGAACCATTTTTTTGAAATCTGGATCTGTTCTGTTGTAATGCAAAATAGTATGTACGTCGACCTCCCCCTCTGAAGTGTTATCACTAACTTGTATAGGTGTAGGTATGAATGTTTTTTTTAGATCTTTTATGTTGGCTAACCCAAGGCAAGATGTCTGTTGGACAGTGTCATTCAAAAACATAATTTGCTCTGGGATGATGCAGGCTCTAAATAAAGCTTCTATCCCCTGAACTTGCCAATCTTTCGTGCCCCAGACTGTTTTTGTCTCAATGTTGTCTTTCCAAAAGTCAAAACCTAATGAAGACAGCTGAGCATAAAATGGCTGCAGAATAAATTTGCTTGGTATTTGTCAACATACTTTTCATTCCTGTCTTATTAACATTTTTAAAGTAAAATTATTCTGGATTGGATAACATTGAAGCCTGAAAAGTATGGAAACTTGCCATTAAATGTTTTTGAGCTACCCTTTGGTGGTGTTGGACAATGTTCCCATTGGTTATACATTAATACATTTCTAAGATTTGCAGATTGGTGCAAGAAATGATGACCATAATGATTATAAAAATACATTTGTTCATAGTCTGATGAACCTTCTAAATATCCATGATTTGAACATACTACAGACATTTCTAAGTCTGACATCATATTGTTAACAGTCTCGAAGTCCCACTCATCAGAAAAAGGTATTAGATGAAACAAAGTCATTCAAGGAAATATTGAACTGGTGTGGAATATTCAACTGCTCTGCAGGGCCAAAAATGTCATAACCAGTTCTGTCCCAAGCCATACCCCCAGGTATAGGAACGGCTGTGATGTTCACTGATGACAAGTCTCTTTGTTCACGATGAGATGATTTGTGTGGCTTGAGGAGTAAGTTGAAGTTGTTACTTGCTGTGTCCTTTTGTACAAATCTTCCATTTATCAGCATTCCCAAAGTTATTAACAGAGTCAACCAATGTAGAAGAAAAAGCACACTCAACACAATCCAAAGTTTAATCCATGGTGCAACCAGATAAGTCTTTTTCAGGTGATGAAAAAGGCCTGTTGCTTGTTCTTCCAAAGTAATTTTTACTGGCGTAGTTTTAGGCTCGCTGGGATCCTCGGAATACGTATCAAAGTTAATGAAATAGCCAGAGGCAGTTCTGTCAATTTTTGGGATTGCATCAGGATTGGTTACAATCGCTGGAACCACTTTATCACTTGTTACATTTGTATAGTCAGATGCTATTTCATTGTAAACAGTAACCCTGGGCGAAGCACTATGCTACGCTCGTGGAGTTTGCGAAGTTTGCGCAACTTCGCACTACGCGAGCTGTACGTAGCACAGTGCGAACACGCGTAGTGCAGCGTAGCGTAGTACAGCGCTAATTTTTTGCTTGTTCGCGGTCCTGAACGTCATGTTCGCGACCGCGAGCAAGCAAAATGACATCCCGGCAAGATTCTCAACGCGGAGAGGTAAGGTTTCTCATTGTGAGTGGTTGCGCATGCTTGCGACCGCTCTCAATGAGAAACTACCAGTTCGCGTTGAGAAAGCTGCCGCTCGAGTAATAATCTACTCGAGCAGTAGAAAACTACAGCTCGCACTGTGCAAGATGCCGTTTTCAATGATTGCACAGTGCCGGATGCTTGTCCGCACTGTGCAATCATTGAAAACGCATCTTGCACAGTGCGAACATGCTACTACGCACCTCGCGTAGTGCTACGTGAAGTTCGCATAGTGCGAAGTGCACTTCGCGTAGCTTCGCGTAGCGCTACTTCGCGAACTACGCCCACCCTTAGTAAACAGGCATTTCTTGACGAACTATTATTTGGGTTTCAAGAGGTACAAGTTCCATAGCTTTGTTGCATAGTCCTTCATTTTGCACTGCAGATTCTTCAAAAGTGATTAGTCTTTCAGTTGGAACCTCTTGGATAGTAGCCAGAAATGGGCGTCTGCTACACTGTTGGAGTCCACTTCGCCTACTGCTTATGATCAGCCACATGATGTGGTTTGACCAGGTTGATAGACACAAACCTGTTCTCCTTTTTTCCAGCAAGGGGCGGTAGTAATACTGTTCTCGATCCATGGATGGCTAGGACAGGTACTGGTTGACTGTAAGAAGGCCAAATTCCTTCTTGTCCGCGATCTTCTCTCTGACTAGATCCCCAATCTTTGGGACCCAGATAGGCCTTGCTGGAACGGTCGGTTTCTCTTCAGTGGTTGTTGGCTTCAGGAACATGTTACTTTGTTTTGTTCTTATTTCATTTAAGTCTTGTAAAACAGCCAAACAATCTTTAATATCAAAGGGTTTTCAGGTCTACCACTGAAGTGTGACAATCGAGGTCCGATACTATCATTCTGGTTCCAAAAAGGACTTCATATGGAGTGAAAACCCCTAGAGAACTTCTTGACAGATTGTTAAGACTACGTCGGACACTTATTAGATGTTTGACCCACCCGTCACCCGAACCTAATACCCTAGCTGTTATAGACTGCTTTATGTCCCGTTTTTTTCTCTCCACTACCGAATTTCCCTCAGGATGGAATGGGCCAGAGTACTGCAATGCAACGCCCAGATTGGCCGTGGCCTCCTTGTAAGCTCGAGAGCTAAACGCAGGACCCTGGTCAGAATGTAGCGTGCCAACTGCGCATATGCCGATAAAGACTCGCAAATCTTTTTTTTTTGGTTTACATTTTTATTGCATTTCAAGAAATAAAACACAAAACAAGGCAGACAGTGCAATTATCGGGGAGCACCCCCGGTCGCCGATCCCTGCCCCCCCCGCCCCTCGGCTAATCAAAGTGTGAACAGGAGCGGGAAATGTGTCCGTGCGAGCAGGCGTGGGCTCGGTGCTGAGCGGCAGTGCCTCAAACAAACGCAACTGAACAGTCCCTCCTCCCCCCGTCGCCCCCCTCCCGCCCTGGATCCCCCCCTCCGGTGTGGGCAGTACGCTGATGGACATTGTGATCGCTAGTGACTGTAAAAGCTCTAGGTGGATGAGGCAGCTGGTCTGTGAAAATCGTCAGCGAGGCGGAGAACCTTGAGGTATTTAGGGCAGGTTAACTCATTAAATTCCTCGGATTAAAGGTCTACTAGGGGTTGCCAGGTGTCAAGGAATGTGTCTTGTGTTTGGGTGAGGGTGGCCTGTATTCTTTCCATGCCCATTGTGTACCAAAGCCTGTGAAGCCACCCCGTGTGTGTGGGTTTCCGTGTGGAGCCCCATAGCGAAAGAATGTGTTGCGTCGCTGCCCCCATCGCCAGCCCCATTTGGTTACCCCCGAGGGATTTGAGCGGAAAGGTGATTTTGTGGGGTAGGCCCAGCAGTGTATAAGCTGGGAAGCGAGGTATTTCTGTATCAAAGTATTTATCTATGTCCCTTAGTACTTGCTCCCAAAATTCCTGTACCTCTACACAATCCCAAAGTATGTGGGTTAAGGTGCCTATTTGTCCGCAGCCCCTCCAGCACTGAGGATCACGGCGAGGGTTACTTTGGTGAAGCCGTGCTGGCATCAAGTGCCAATAGTAAGCTACCTTGACCGCCGATTCCTTGCTAGCCATGTTCCTCGCGGTGTGGTGGGCCCTATAATAAATATCTTGCCACTCCTTGTCGGTGAGGGATCGACCTAGTTCCCGTTCCCATCTTTTTTGACCTGCTGAACGTGAGTCGGGAAGCGGCGGGCATAGCATTTTGTACAGATCTGTTATTGCTTGCTTATCTGTCTTCTTGGTGTGAAGCCATTTTTCAAAAGGTGTGAGTTGCCTACTGACCTGCGGTAACACGTCTTTGCTCGTGAGCCAGTGACGGATTTGAAAATATTGGAAGCATGGGAGCCGTGGGAGTGCATATGTCTCCTGCAGGGTTTGCATCGGCATAAATCCTTCCAGGTCAAACAGGTGACCAGCTGACCTGCAGTCCGAAGACCTCCAGTGAGGGAAGGAACCATGGACCGTGCCCGGCTCAAACGCCGGGTTGTCGAACAAAGGAGTCATCGGTGAAGGATATGTAGTGAGACCCCTAGAGACGTCCACCCTGTCCCACACCTGCAAAATAGTTCGCGTGATAGGAGATTTCGTCATGTATGCTGGGCGGTCTTGACGCCTCAGGAAAGGGACTCTCCACAGTGGCATTTGGGCCATTGCGCGGTCTTGGAACAGCCACCTCTTTTCAGATTTGGGGCGGTGCCATTCCAGGAGATATCTGAGTTGCGTAGCCTGAAAATATCTCCGTAGGTCTGGGACACCCAGCCGGCCGACATAGCCTGTCCGGTGAGGTCTCTACAAAGCCGTGGTCATTCCCAGCCCAGACAAACTGACGGATGGCATCCTGTAGCTTTTTAAGCAGGCCCAGTGGGGGGGTGACTGGCAGTGTCTGGAATAAATATAGGACCCTCGGCAGCAAGGACATTTTTACCGCCGCCACTCGCCCCAACCACGATAGTGAGTGTTGGCGCCATTTCGCCAGGTCGCCTAGGAGCCGACCTAGGAGATCTGAGTAGTTCTGTTCAATCAATCAATCAATCCCAAAACTTTGTATAGCGCGCTACTCACCCGTAAGGGTCCGAAGGCGCTTGAGGGGGGGTCGCTACTGCTGGAACAGCCAGGTCTTGAGTTGTTTCCTGAAGGCGAGATGGTCTGGGGTCAGCTGTAGGCGAGTGGGGAGGGAGTTCCATGTCTTGGCTGCAAGGTAGGAGAAGGATCTTCCTCCGACGGTGGATTTCGAAATCGTGGGACGGCGGCGAGGGCGAGGCTGGCGGATCGGAGCTGGCGGGTCGGTGTGTAGAAAGTGAGGCGGCTGTTGAGGTACTTCAGGCCCGCGTCGTGTAGAGCCTTGTGTGCATGGGTGAGGAGTCTGAACGTGATCCTCTTGCTAACGGGGAGCCAGTTCAGGTCTTTCAGGTGGGCAGAGATGTGGCTGTGGCGAGGGATGTCCAGGATGAGTCGTGCTGAGGTGTTCTGAATGCGCTGGAGTCTTTTCTGGAGTTTGGCTGTGGTTCCAGCGTAGAGGGTGTTCCCGTAGTCCAGACGGCTGGTGACGAGGGCCTGGGTGACCGTCTTCCTGGTTTCGATGGGGATCCATCGGAAGATCTTTCGGAGCATGCGCAGGGTGTTGAAGCAGGTGGACGAGACGGCATTGACTTGCTTGGTCATCGTGAGGGAGGAGTCCAGGATGAAGCCCAGGTTGCGTGTGTGGTCCGTTGGCTTGGGTGCGGTTCCCAGGCAGGGGGCCACCAGGAGTCGTCCCAGGCAGAGGAGATGGTCCGAGGATGAGGACTTCCGTCTTGTCTGAGTTCAGTTTCAGGCGGCTGATCTTCATCCATCATGCAACGTCTTTCATTCCTTCCTGGAGGCTGGCTTTGGTGGTGGAGGGGTCGTTGGTGAGGGAGAGGATCAGCTGGGTGTCATCGGCGTAGGAGATGATGTTGAGGTTGTGTTGGCGAGCGATGGCTGCGAGAGGGCTCATGTAGATGGGGTGGGGCTGAGTGAGGATCCTTGCGAAACGCCGCAGATGACTTCGGTGGCCTCGGATCAGATTGGGGGAGGCGGACTCTCTGGGTTCTTCCGGCGAGGGACGAGATGATCCACTCCAGTGCCGCTCCTTGGATTCCGGTGTTGCTGAGGCGCTGTATCAGGGTGCGGTGGCATACGGTGTCAAAGGCTGCTGAGAGGTCCAGGAGGATGAGGGCAGCAGTTTCCCCGTTGTCGAGCAGGGACCTGATGTCGTCGGTGGCTGCGATGAGGGCGGTCTCGGTGCTGTGGTTTGCTCGGAAACCGGACTGTGAGGGGTCGAGGGATCCGTTGGTCTCGAGGAAGGTGGAGAGCTGTCTGTTGATGGTCTTCTCGATGACTTTGGCTGGAAAGGGGAAGAAGTTCTTGAGGTCCTTGGGGTCCGCGGTGGGTTTCTTCAGGAGGGCGGTCAGCTTGGCATGTTTCCAGCTCTCCGGAAAGGTGGCAGATGCGAAGGAGCTGTTGGTGATGTTCCGGAGTTGGGGTGCGATGATGGTGTCGGCTTTGTTGAAGATGTGGTGAGGGCAGGGGTCAGCAGGGGATCCGGAGTGGATGGTGTTCATCAGGCGGGTGGTGTCTTCGGTGCTAACAGGGGTCCAGGTGCAGAGGGTGGTGGTGGGGGGTGCTGGTTCAGTGGTTGGGTGCGTGGTTTGTGTGCCGAAGCTGTTGTGTATGTCGGCGATCTTTCGGTGAAAGAACGAGGCGAGTGAGTCGCAGAGGTCTTGCAAGGGTGTGATGTCGTTGTTGCAGGCGCTGGGGTTGGAGAGCTCCTTAACGATGCTGAAGAGTTCCTTGCTGTTGTGGCTGTTGTTGTCCAGTCGTTCTTTGAATGCTGTCTTCTTGGTGGTGCGGATCCGCTGGTGGTGTTTGCGGGTGGCGTTCTTGAGGGCTGTCATGTGTTCTGTGTTCTGCTGTCTGGTCGCGGTGCCAGGCTTTCTCGCGGTTGCGGCAGGTTTTCTTGGAGTTGTGGTAAATAAATAATTAATTACTGGTACTATTTTTGAATACATTAATGAAAACAGATAGCTCAATAAATAAGAGGCAGGATCCGAGGAATCTGAGTTGAACAGGCTTTAATCAGGTACAAGAGAAGGGACAGGATCGGGATAGCCTGGCATGAAATGGACGGCAGCTGCCGGGGCAGGGGAGAGAGGGACAGCAGGACAGCCAGCCTCATATTAACAGTACACAAGTATATATAGTAAAACATTATAATTACATTGCATACAGTAGGCGTAACAAGTGACAAATCGAAAGATAAGAACACATGGGCGTGAAAAGAAGGCGTGCACAGGGCGTGCACGAAGACATGTGATGAGAACGTCACAGAAGTGTCATGAATGGGTGGATACATGGAGGGGGCTACCTGGGCAGCTGGAACCTTTAACCTAGTGGTGCGCGCAAACGGGCTATGACGTGTATCTGGGGAGAACTGGGGGCTCTGACTCTTGCACTAGAAGAGGAGACTAAAGTCTGCGGTGTCAGGACGACATGTACCTATAGCATATCTGGTATCGGGTGTTTGGAGTACATGTTGATAGAATCTAAAAGTCATCAGGGGAAAGGCTACTTGACACTAAGACTGGTGCATGCATATATTCCTCATGTATTGCGTGTGCTATGAATCTTCTATGGACATAAATTCAGTAATTCACTTGCATGGAGACAGAAAGACTAGACTATAGCTGAAGATGTTTATGCAGTTCGTTAGCTAGGAATGTGAAGACGGAGAGCTGCACTGATAACTGTACGCATAACATATTCTTGGCAGGCAGGCAGACAGAGCCAGGCCGGGCACCGCGCTGCGCGGCAGGAAGTAAGTGAAGGGTCAGGGATACGGGAGGGGCTGCATCGCTCCTCGGAGCAGGTTCAGGAGACTGGAGCTTAAATCTGGTGTCCGGGCCCTCATGAGGCCTAGAAACGGGGACAATTCGATGAATTAACGTGCACAATGTAAAACGTCGGCAACATAGGCCTAATACTCGTTGCTTTCAGGAGGACTAGATAACTGGCATACTAACGTTGGACACAACTATAAGTGCGTCTTTATTCAGTCACAGGGAACATATGCATATTAATCATGCACATATAACATAGGATGGGGAACACGTAGGCACACATGACAAGGCAAAATTCAATTTTCCTCATTCCCTCCTTGTGCCCTACGTTTCCATCAGGAAACATCAATATTCATGATACCGTCTATCATTTCATATAGCATCATTTGCTCGTCTCGAATCTTCTTGGAGCGGGACTTTGGACTAGGAATACAAGAGGTAGCGCACAAGCCGCAAATCGCAGGGCCACATTGTAAACAAAGACAGCAACTGAATATGATCATTACTGCTATACCCAGGAATGACAATACTTTCCATCCCCAGGCAGATATAATACTCCAGAGCCAACCGGACCATGTCCAGGTGCCTGGATTTTGGTGCAACTGATGGGCAATTTTATGAAGTCTAGTTATAGCTGAATAAACAGACGGTGCGTTATTAGGAATGAAAATGCAGCAACTAGATCCGATGACTCTACAAGCTCCGCCCCTATCGGCCAGTATGACGTCAAGGACGAGACGATTTTGGAGCACGACAAATCTCATAGCAGATTGCTCTTCAGTTAAGTTACCTAGAGCGGAAGTAGTCTCATTCACTACTGCTTCAAGGGTTCTAGTTAACCTACGTATTAACTTACTATTCTGGACAGGTCCTATGAAGAAAAAGAAACCTTTATTGAAGTCTTGATACTGTTCTAGAGCAGTTTCAGTAAATGTAAATGTAAATGTGCTGGACTTGTAAAGCGCACAGCTGCCCGTGAGCGTCCCGGCGCTTGCTTAGGGAACCCGTCCTGGTATTCCCCTGTGAGAAACCCCAGCAGGGTGTCCACAAGGTGAAAGCCAGGCATCCCGCCGCGAGGGGCCGTAGTGGAGATTAAGCAAGCTATTGCCCAGAGTCACAGAGTGTGAGCCCGTGAGTTGAGTAGGCACAAGAGCGAGAATTGTTGAGTCTGTGGAATTTTGAGCCCGAGACCAGGAATCGAACCCTGGTCCACAGTCGATCTCAGCTTCTGGGTCTGCCGCCTCTAACCACTGAGCCACGCTTCTCTGATTGACAATTGGGGACTCGATCTCCCTTCTATGTCTGACGTGTACTAAATGTGTGTTTCTGTGATAATCGGATGGGGCTAGAAAAACTGGTGGCAGTAGGAAGGCAATATAACATGTTCCATCCCAATCAAGGGGCAGACGTACATATGCGGTCTGACCACATACAAAATACGAATGACGTGAGGCTTTGAAATTAGATTTCCCACTGTCACTATACTCGACCACAGTAGTACAATCACTGTGTCCTAGATGTACAGAACCATTCTTTCTGACACATAATTCGCCTTTCATTGGTAGAACTGTAATAGCAGGCAAATCTGGAGTAGTCTCGGACTGAACATTCAGGACCATGAAATTCGAGGAATAATTACCTAGATCATATACTTCATTTTCTAGATCTAACCCTGTTCTATGGGAAAGACCCTCCTTGTCTGGGAAACATGTTCTGTTCAAAAGGGACATATCGTTTGAGGATGACGTTAACGTGGACCATGCTCCACACGAACCATTGTGTGAAAACGGATAGGGAAAGAGTGGCAGAACTCCCTTCGGTGTCTGGAAAGGGGGGAGTCGACCACACACCCAGCAATTAGTGGCATTGCTGGTCTGGTGTGAATAGTGTAACATACGGATGAAAGAATTGTTGCGCATGGCAAGTCGATAGGATAATTCGTGAGGAGGCAGTTCACTAAAAGTGTGCTCTACTGTATCATTAGAGGAAAAATGTATATGTGAATCGAGAGGAGGAAAATATATATATAGAACATAACTTGTGCCTGTAATCATAAAACTCAGAAAAAATAAGATTGACAGAGTAACAATGCATCGGCTTCGGATATTCTTACAATAACGGATTCTCTTAGAGTTTTGACTAACTCTCTCACTATGTGGGTCTATCTCATACATGTCAGGAACCTGTCTAACCGCTTCACCCGAGAGGGACTTAGACAATTAAACTGGCTGACTTACTAGACCTTAATTTTTCTTTATACTCCTGCTGCGGAGTTTTCTCTAACAGGGAAAGTTTAGAGTCAGTATCTGGGCAGTCCTTGAGAACAGGGCAGTCTTTGAAAAAAGGTTTTGGATGGAGTCCATGGAATCGCTTCACGTGACTGGAATGCACCCAGCCTTTTCTTCCTTCGACCTTGATTGCAGTCCTTGTGGTCATCAAGACCAGTCTTGGCTCCTTCCAGCGGGGCTCCAGCGGACTTGAACGATCAAAATTTCGGATCAACACCAGATCCCCAGGAACGACCTCTCGTGCGGTTTCACCTGGGTGTTGTCTGGAAAAGCGGCGGCAACCTGTGAACGACAAGAGAGTAGTGCAGACATCAAGGAAGCCAGGTAATCTGTCAGCATATTACTGTCAACATCAGTTATCTTACGGGGCCTAGGTGTACCCCACATGTTTGGGGGACGGCCGAAAACTACCTCAAAAGGTGACAGACCTGAACGGGAGTGAGCGACCATTCTCATGTAAAAAAGGGCGACTGGCAGTGCTACCATCCAATCTACGCCTTTCTCTGCGCAAACCTTGGCAATGCGGATTTTTAAAGTCTGATTATGTCTCTCGACGAGACCTGCTGCTTCGGGATGTCGTACACAGTGGAACTTCCACTGGTACCCTAACAGAAGGGATACTTGTTTCATGAGTTTGGCCGTTGTCTGAATACACGACCCTGGGCAATCCATAGCGGGGAAAATACTCACAAACCAACTGCCTGGCAGTGGTCGCGGCAGTGTAATCTGGGACTGGATATGCTTCTGTCCATCTGGACAAAGCGCATACAACTACGAGGACATACTTGAAACCTCGACATCGCTCCATCTGGATATAATCCATCTGGAGGACTTCAAAAGGGTGGTCAGGAGGATGGAATCCACCTTGCTCCACCGGGACACCTTTACCTGGATTGAACTGACAACAGATCATACAGGTACGTACTTTCTGTTTGGCTGCTGCTCGTAAATGCTTGTTGAACCAGAGGTTCTGAATACTGTCTAACATGGCTTTTTCTCCTAAGTGTGCTGGACTATGTGCAGTATTAATAATGACTTGAACCATTGAGTCGGGGAGAAACCATGTGGCTTTTCCCTTTGTTAACCATCCCTGATCTGTCCGGACCCCTCCTTGTTCAGACCATTTCTTGATTTCGTCGGGAGTAGCATGTGACTGAATGTCTAGTACGTCTTGCGTAGGGTCCTTAACTGTCATACAAGTAGTCTGAACTGGAACGTCTGTCTGTGTCGTGTTAACTGGAATGTCTGGAGTCTGAGCTGTAAGCTTGGCTGTTCGATCTGCCAGGTCGTTACCCTGGGAAATGATATCAGTGACTTTCGTATGTGCCTTGCACTTCATGATAGCGATAGCTGTCGGTAAATGGATTGCTTCTAACAGAGCTTGAATGAGGGGGCCATGCTGAATCTTGGTTCCATGAGAAGTCATGAAACCTCTCTCTTGCCAGAGTACTCCGAAGTCGTGTACGACTCCGAATGCATAACGTGAATCTGTATATATGTTTACTTTCAGGTTCTTGGCTCGTATGCAGGCTTGGGTCAGAGCGACGAGCTCTGCTGCTTGAGCAGACAGGGTGTCAATACGATGTGTTTCTATAACTTCAGTTTCAGTAGTCACTGCATACGCGGCTACTAGTTCTCCTGTACTTGTTCTCATACATGAACCATCCACATAGAGTGTCAGGTCGGGATCAGGTAATGCAATGTCTGTCAAATCTTGTCTTGGCTTTGTCATGGTGTTAACAACTTCCACACAGTCATGTGTGGCAGGATCTGGAACAGTCGAGGGTAACAGTGTAGCGGGATTTAAAATGTTGCAGCGTCTGATTTCTATGTGTGGCTGGAACAGTGTCAGTTCATAACCTGTTAAACGTGCGATTGTCAAGTGCTGAGTCTGTGTTCGGTTTAAAAGAACTTCCACGGAGTGTGGAACTTGTACTGTCAAGGAGTGTCCTAACACTATGGAATCACTTTGTCTGATAGCTAGAGCTGTGGCTGCAACTGACTTGAGGCACGCAGGCAAAGCCTGGGCCACTGGATCTAATGTGCTAGAAAAATAAGCACAAGGCTTGTATTGTCCTGCTTGATCTTGTGTGAGAACAGATAATGCAGTACCATCACGTTTAGTGACAAAAAGTGTAAAAGGCTTACTGTAGTTCGGTGTTGCTAGAACAGGTGCTTGGCATAAAGCTTTCTTTAACTCATTGAAAACAAGTGTATGTTCTTGGGTCCAAGGGAGGACAGTCAATGTGGCTGCCTCCTGTGTCGTTAACTGTATCAGTGGCTTGGCTAGGTATGCGTACTGAGGGATCCATTGTCTGCAGTAAGAAGTGAGGCCGATAAAAGCTCGTACCTCCTTCTGAGTCTTGGGCTGTGGAAGACGTGCTATTAACTGGATACGGTCTGGTGTCAACTGCCTACCCCTCTTGGACAGTAAGTGTCCAAGGTAGACCACTTGCTGGACACAGAATTGCAGTTTCGAAGGGGACACCTTGTGCCCCATCTCGGCCAGGAAATACAGGACTGTCAGTGACGCACGTTCGCAGTCACGTTCAGAACGGGCTGTGATCAATAGATCATCGACATACTGGATCAGGGCAGTGTCAGTTGGCATGTGAATATTATCTAGTTGTCTTTTAAGTGCTTGACTGTAAATACTTGGACTTTCTGTAAAACCTTGAGGAGCTCGTGTGAATTTATAGCTTCTTCCATTTAAACAGAAACCGAAAAGAAACTGGCTGTCTGGATGAATGGGGACACTAAAGAATGCGTTCTTGAGATCAATAACAGTAAAGAACGTAGCTTCGGAATCAATGGCAGTCAATAGGGAAGAAATATCTGGAACGGTACACAGACATAATATCGACTCCAAAATATCGTTTGGACAGAATATCGAGTTGAAAATATCGTTTGGAGAAAATATCGACTGGACAGAATATAGACAGCCAAAATATCGTTTTTAAGGTAAGTGAAGTAATATCGTTTTTAAGGTAAGTGAAGTAATATCGATTTTTATTTTTAGGGTTCAGGGTCAGTTTTGGGTTTTTGGGTAAAGGGGTATTTTTAGGGTTCAGGGTCAGTTTTCAGTTTTTGGGTAAAGGGGTATTTTTAGGGTTCAGGGTCAGTTTTCAGTTTTTGGGTAAAGGGGTATTTTTAGGGTTCAGGGTCAGTTTTCAGTTTTTGGGTAAAGGGGTATTTTTAGGGTTCAGGGTCAGTTTTCAGTTTTTGGGTAAAGGGGTATTTTTAGGGTTCAGGGTCAGTTTTCAGTTTTTGGGCAAAGGGGTATTTTTAGGGTTCAGGGTCAGTTTTCAGTTTTTGGGTATTATTTTATTATATTTTATTACTATATATATATGTTTAATAAATATGAAATAATTTTTTTTAATTTAACTTTCATTAATTATTTATTTATCATAAGTTAATTTAAGTAATTTTAAGTATATTTTAGTAATTAATTATTAATATTAATTTAATTTAACACTGTTTCTAGTAAATACGATATTTTTTACAACTATATTTTTGTTAACGATATTTTAAACTCGATATTTTTGTACTTACCTGTTTGTAGATAGAAACTCGATATTTTGACTGTCGATATTTTCTCAACGATATTTTTGAAGGTCGATATTCTCTCCGTCGATATTCTTTCAGTGATCCATCTGGAACCACTGGGTACTGGGGTATGATACATTTATTAAGTTCTCGAAGGTCAATCACTAATCGATAAACTGGAGGTGCATTTGGATCAGTACGTTTAAGAATCGGAATGATAGGAGAATTACATACATTGGAGTCAGTTTCTACAACCACTCCTTGAGCAATGAGCTCGTCAATAATTTTGGATAAGGCTGCTACAGCCTCGGGTGGCAATTTATACTGTCGGATTCGTGGTAATACAACACCTTGTTTCAGAGTGACACGATAGGGTGTAATGTGCATACAACCTACATCAGTTGGACCTTGCGCCCATAAATGCTGAGGTACATTCACTAATCTTGGATCAAAATCACGTAATACATAATGACCTTTAAAATCTCGTAAAAACAATCTCACTCCTTCTGGGGAGCAACAAATTACTGCTCCTAACTCTTTCAGTGTCTTAATACCCAATACATTTTCTGGACAAGATTTCGTAAGTAACAAGTCTGTAGTTCGGGACAATGGACCAACTTCTAGGGAAACTGGTTTCGATATTTCATTAACAATAGGCTTTCCTGAAAATCCAAGGGAAACATTTCTAGAGCCTGAGAGTGGAGCCCCTGGAACCTCGTCATGACTGATGGTAGTCCTACTTGCCCTAGTATCAATCAGAAACTTTCTGTCTTTCCCCAATACCTGACTGTGTACATAGGGACCCTCTTGATCTACAGGAATCTCGATGAGAGGCAAGCCAACCTCCCTCTCTAGGCTGTTTCATGAATACTGCTGATATTCTGGATAATCTGACTGTGCATACTGGTACATCTGTTGTGTAACGTGTTGTGTGGCAGCTATAGGCTGCGGTACTGTAACTGTCTGTTGTGCGTTCTGCAGTGCTTGCGTGTTCTGCGGAACATGTTCTGGTCTAGGCGGACGTGGTCTCTCTTTCGTCTTACCAGTAGCTATGTTGTGTTTCAGAACTGCACATTCGTTTATATAATGACCTGGCTGTTTACAATAATTGCATGTCCCTTTAACGGGAACTGCAGAATGACTGGTCTGATTCGTACCCCTCTTCTGACTGTCTTGGGGAACAGACTGTGCAACCAATACTTTCATTTTCGTGTCTTTCATACGTCTTCTTTCGTGTTCTTGCTCTTCCCTGATTCTGTTCTGGTGATACTGGAGCATCTGAAGCATCTGTGACGGAGTATTAGCTTGCCAAGTACTCTCGACTTTCAGTACTCGATTTTTAACTTGTGGTAAAGAATTTTCAACTAGTTTAGTAACAAAAAGATGTGGATATGACTCACTACTTGTTTTCAGACCGCTATTAATAATGAAACATTTCTCAAATCTGGAATAAAAATCACTAGTGTCTTCATCTTGTTTCTGTTTACAGGCTGAGATAGCATCCCAGTCCTCCTTTTTCGTGGCTAGTCATCTTGGCAAGACTTGTATTAACAACTCGGGCAATGCTTTAGCTTTTTCCCCAAGACCGGTACCTGGAACTCGTGTGTTATCTTCAGTCTCTAATGCGGTCCAATCTATCTTTTTCTCTCCCACCTCCCATTCTTTTTCTTTGAGTTTTTCATATATGCCCGCAGGCAACAGGACCTTTAACATTTTAATGATATCAGGATACGTGTATTCTCCCATACGGAGCATGTCTTTTAATTCACGGTGGAACCCTGCTGGATCTTTATCGTGACAGGGTATTAACTTTTTCATTTCCAAGAGTTCTATTTTCGTGATAGGGGTGTAAACAAATACTCGTTCTAGATCACCCCCCGCTCCCTTAACTGGATGTACTTCTCGTAACGGATTCTGTCTATCTATATAGAATGATTTTCTTACTGGGGGTGGAACAGGAACAAAATGCGGATTCAGGAACGTTCTGTATTTGTGGCGCTGTTCTAGAATGACACTAATTAAATCAGTACCTAGACCTTTCCATCTGTTTAGGAGTAACTCGTTCAGGACATCATACAAAGGACCTGGATCAGAATGCTGATCCTCATACAGTGTGATGAGGTGCTGGATCATGTACATACCCACCAGTCGCTGTTCGGCTGGGGGCAGCTTCAGAAACATTTGAGCCACCATTTCGTCTGGAAACGTGGCGGAGTCACTAACCCATCGGACTGCTGATCGGGCTAGTTCTTGTTCATGCATGGTACTAAGCTCACTATAACCTATTCGTAATTTCAGAATTTTATCTGTAGCCTGGAATACTTGTTCCAGAGAACACTGTTCTGGTACGGGAGGAGGAAAAACTTTCTTGTAATCTAGGCGTGAATATCTGTCAGAAAATCTAGTTCTACCTACATACGCTATTCTGTCGGGATTCTCGCTGTCTACCTCTTCACTGGAAGAGTCATTCTCTTTCTCGGTTGCTCTTTTTGCTTTCTCCTTCTCGTGTATACATAGAATTTCTTTACGAATTTTCCTGTACATACTTTCTATACTACCTTGTGTCTTGTGTTTTCCCTCGGCTATATTGTCACTCCATCTCGTCAGGGCTTTCATCTCGTCTTTATCTTTATCAGGGTAATCCTGTTCTCTTATTAAACAGTTAATCATAAATTGCAGAATCATACTTTGAATCTCGACCTTTCTGTGTGCCATAGCTTCGTGAATACTTTCTGAATTCTCCCCTGTACGGATAAAATGATATATTCTGTCTAGATGTTCCTTCATATCGGGCAGGGTGGCCAAAAAGTTGGTAACTCGTCTTAAACGTACTGAATACAATATCATGTGATCTTCACCTGGTACTGAATCATATATGCAGTCAGTAAGGTGTCGCTTGAGGTCTGCGTATGTAGTCACTTTTAGCGTGCGTTGTAACGCTGCGTCTCTCAGCGTCAGTCGTTTTACTTGAGGCGGGGTGGTAGGAGCACCTCCCCCCGCTCCTCCTGAACTAGAATCGTCAATTAATACTGAATGTGCTGGTAAAGTGACTGGCAAAACACGTGGCGTGGACTGGTCCGGGGGTACTGGCACATGGACAGGGTTCCCGGGACCAGTGACTGGAGGAACAGGAATTACATTATTAACAGGGTGCTGAGGTTGAGCAGGCGGAATAGGATTTGCATATTCTGGGACTGTATCGTCCAAATAGGACGAAAGAAAAATTTCAGCTGCAGTCGGTTTATGACGTAGCTTAGTCGGGACCAAGGGTGGCGGTAAATTACAGGGTGCTTCCGGGGTTGCCTTCGGCAAGCCCTCGGCAAGAAGAGGATACATACCTTTAATAAGGGCATTTCTCTGTCTATCTGACTGTTCTGCTCTAACTCGTTCACCTTCTTCTAGAAGTTCCCTTTCTTGGGCTTTTTCTGAGGATTCCCTACTTAATTCTGCTTTTCTGAATTCTTTCTCGGATCTCCTATGCGATTCTTTACGCCATAATTCTATGGCTTCTTTCTGGGACTGTCTGGCTTTCTTTTTCCATAATGCTTCTTCTACTCGCATGATGCACTCGGCATCCCATGTACCTGATACAGGCCATCTATATTTCTCTTCAAGATTCTTGGTATATTCCACCCATAAGTCTAGATATAATATGGCATCTAAGCCATGCTTGTGATACATAAAATGACCAGGACTGTCCCTAGGAGGGACAGGAACTGCTTCTTCGAGTAACCCTTTTCTAGTCTTTATCTGACGTAACTTAGAAAACAGCGGCATCTTGAACATGTACTTAAATTTAAACACAATACACGATAAACACAGTAATGAAATAGCAAACAAATCACTCATACCACGACATAAAAATACATGAATAACAGTTCGAACAGAATACTACCTGCTACACTGAAAACATAATACTTGAATTTCTCGAGAACAGACTTAATAGAAATACTGGATGCACTGCTAAAACAGTACAGAACATACCGGTCTCATAAAGAGACACGTCATACCGTATCCACCTAGGTGAATACTTCGGACTGGATCTGTGTACCCAAACCCATCGGACCAGGGACAAATTAATGAACCTGTCTAGATACTTCCCCCACAACGGTACTCACCGGGAAGCAGAAACTGAAGGCCTCGGACTGGACTGGACTGCTACGACGTCTGGTTACTACGCATGCGCTTCGAACTTCGGGCTTCGGTTACAGGTGGGCCTCCGGATACCTCGGACCTTGCTCTCTCGGCTTGGGCTCTGGTCGGGACGAACCGCATTCCTCACCGCCTCGTCTGGATGCCGGAACGCAGTCTCCGTCTCCTCCGTGGGCCTGAGGGAGACTTGAAGCAGAAATATCTGCACGTGCACGGTAGAGTTCCGTCACGGCTGTAGAAGGGTCAGGGGGCCTGCGTTACATCGCCGGCGCGTGGGGAAAGGGCTCGTCCCTGTTCGGGCGCCATTTTGTGGTAAATAAAGAATTAATTACCGGTACTATTTTTGAATACATTAATGAAAACAGATAGCTCAATAAATAAGAGGCAGGATCCGAGGAATCTGAGTTGAACAGGCTTTAATCAGGTACAAGAGAAGGGACAGGATCGGGATAGCCTGGCATGAAATGGACGGCAGCTGCCGGGGCAGGGGAGAGAGGGACAGCAGGACAGCCAGCCTCATATTAACAGTACACAAGTATATATAGTAAAACATTATAATTACATTGCATACAGTAGACGTAACAAGTGACAAATCGAAAGATAAGAACACATGGGCGTGAAAAGAAGGCGTGCACAGGGCGTGCACGAAGACATGTGATGAGAACGTCACAGAAGTGTCATGAATGGGTGGATACATGGAGGGGGCTACCTGGGCAGCTGGAACCTTTAACCTAGTGGTGCGCGCAAACGGGCTATGACGTGTATCTGGGGAGAACTGGGGGCTCTGACTCTTGCACTAGAAGAGGAGACTAAAGTCTGCGGTGTCAGGACGACATGTACCTATAGCATATCTGGTATCGCGTGTTTGGAGTACATGTTGATAGAATCTAAAAGTCATCAGGGGAAAGGCTACTTGACACTAAGACTGGTGCATGCATATATTCCTCATGTATTGCGTGTGCTATGAATCTTCTATGGACATAAATTCAGTAATTCACTTGCATGGAGACAGAAAGACTAGACTATAGCTGAAGATGTTTATGCAGTTCGTTAGCTAGGAATGTGAAGACGGAGAGCTGCACTGATAACTGTACGCATAACATATTCTTGGCAGGCAGGCAGACAGAGCCAGGCCGAGCACCGCGCTGCGCGGCAGGAAGTAAGCGAAGGGTCAGGGATACGGGAGGGGCTGCATCGCTCCTCGGAGCAGGTTCAGGAGACTGGAGCTTAAATCTGGTGTCCGGGCCCTCATGAGGCCTAGAAACGGGGACAATTCGATGAATTAACGTGCACAATGTAAAACGTCGGCAACATAGGCCTAATACTCGTTGCTTGCAGGAGGACTAGATAACTGGCATACTAACGTTGGACACAACTATAAGTGCGTCTTTATTCAGTCACAGGGAACATATGCATATTAATCATGCACATATAACATAGGATGGGGAACACGTAGGCACACATGACAAGGCAAAATTCAATTTTCCTCAGAGTTCTTGAGGTGGTTGGTGAACCAGGAGGCTTTCTTGCTGCCGGGTCTGCTGGGAGGGTTCTTCGGTGGTGCGAGTTCGTCGGCGCAGTTGGTGAGCCACTGTGTGAGGTGTGGGCTGCTTCGCTGGGGTCCGTTGTGTAGGTGGGCGGGTTTTGGCTGAGGGTGGTGGTGAGCTGGTCGGTGGTGATCTTGCTCCAGCTTCTGCGGAGAACCTGTTGCGGGTGGTGGTTCCACTGTCTGCACAGTGCTGGGTGTCAGGGATATGCCCAGGTAGGGTACCGATAAGCTGAAGGCGAGCCCCCCGAGGTTGTGAGGTAGTGTGCTAGACGCACGGGCATTGCGCCCAGTGGGAGTACCAAAGAGTTCCCAATGTTCATTTTAAACCCGGAGACTTTCCTGAACTCCTCCATTTCTTTTAAGAACGCTGGGATTGATTTGATAGGGTCCTCCACAGCCGCGAGGATGTCGTCCGCATAAAGGCTTATGGTCTCTGCTTCCCCCCCAAATGTGACTCGGACAATCGCTGGGTTGTCCCTGACCTTTTGTGCGAACGGCTCGATGTAAAGAGCGAAAAGTAATGGGGAGAGTGGGCACCCCTGTCTAGCCCCACGTTGGATGTCAAATGGTTTGAAACACACACCCGTTAACCCGAATGACCGCTTGTGGGGCAGTGTAGCAGCTGGCAACCTAGGTACGGAAGCGTTCTACCACCTCAAAGCGAGGTAGTGTGGATTCCAGGTACCCCCAGTCAACCCGGTCAAACGCCTTTTCCGCGTCGACGGAGACGAGGGACGCGTCCGAGTCATTGAAGTGGGTCTTGTCAATAACATGCAGCAGACGTTTTGTGTTGTCCGCACATTGCCTATTCGGGATAAATCCCGCTTGATCAGGTTCAATGACGCCCGGCAGGCAGGGGCCTAGCCTTGCAGCCAGTATGCCTGTGAACAGCTTCAGGTCCAGGTTAAGTAGTGATATGGGTCTATATGCTGCTCAGTTGGTCTTGTCTTTCCCCGGTTGCGGCAGGACAATGACGTCAGCCTCTAGCATGTCGTGCGGAATGGAGCCTGGCCCCTGAAAAGAGTTAAATAATCTAGTCAGCAAGGGGGCTAGCAGATGGCAAAATGTTTTATAGAAGCCCGCCGAAAAGCCGTACGGGCCTGGTGCCTTGAGCGGCTTGATGCGCGCTATTGCCATGGTTACCTCGTCTGTTCTGATCGGTGCATCAAGAGAACGCGCGTTCGCCTTGTTAAGGGCTGTGACCGTCGACGTTCGCAAGTACAAGTCTGCTTCCCCTTTGTCCAGCTTGGGCTCTGCCATGTATAGCGATGCATAAAATGCCCGAAACGATTCAGCGATCTGCTCATCTTCCTGCAGCTCCCGCCCGTCTCTGTCCTGGATGGCCGTGATCTTGGATTGTAGAACCATAGCCTTGAGTTTACTGGCGAGCAGGCGGCCTGTTCTGTCTCCGCAATCTCAGCGCCGCATATTCCGCTCTGTCCAAATCAAAGCTCGCCAGCTGGGCCCTTGCCGCTTTAAGCTTGCGCCATATCCTGGGGGCCCCTGTTCTGCTATGGACCCGCTCCAGTTCGAGCACTTGGTCGGACAGCGTCTGTCTTTTATCTCGGCGTTCCCTAGCTTCAGCTGCCGCTACTGCGATCAGTTCTCCGCACACGACCGCCTTCAAAGCCCCCCACAATACTGTAAGTGTAACATCTGCCGTATCGTTTGTGGTTAAATAATCCGTGATGCTTGTGCTGAGCTGCTGTATGTCCACAAACCCTCTGCTCTCCAACCATTGCTCCCCTTCCTTAGATATCGCCCCCGTATCACCAAGCCTTTGGCCTGACCTGTCTTTTGTGGAGTCCATCACAAGGTTAATGTCGCCCCCCACTAACGTTGAATTAGTGTCGTGGGACAGCGTGTCCACCAGAGCCCCTATGAGAAAGGGTTCTTGTTTGGTATTGGGTGCATAAATTGACCCGACGGCAGCTGACCACCCTCCCAGTTGTACTTTATAAGCCAGGAGCCTCCCCTTGATGTCCGCGACTTTGTCTCCCACCCGTCCCTTGAAATGGCGTGCTAATAGAATGGCCATCCCTGCTTCCTTCTCGGCTGTGGAAGAATAGTATGGTGTTGGGAACGCCCTGGAACGCATACGGTGCCAGTCTCTAGGTAGTAGATGCGTTTCTTGCAAAAGGCATACTTCCGCCCTGGTGTGCTCTAGGAATGACAAGACAGCTCTACGTTTGATGGGGTTGTTGAGCCCATTGACATTAAGGGAAACAATTTGCAGTGTGGGTTCAGTCGTTTGGGCACCATAAGCAGAGTCCCCTCACTTCCGAGCATCACTGATCGGACAATCAATCCTGCGCTTTCCGTATTGCACCACACCGGAGCCCCCCCTTCAACCCGCTAATATCCCCCCTGTCCCAAATCCCCGCCCTCCCCGAGCCCCCCGTGCCCCCTCCCACTCTTAGGACCCCCCAGCAACAATCACCCCCCAACACCCAAACTGTGATACTTCAATGTCCCAGCCTTGCCAGTCCATCGCAGGGCTGTGGTAACGTTACCTAGTGGAGCGTATCCAAGTGACGGCCAGTGTGGCCCCCCAGCCGCCCCCCCCCCCGCACCTGTAAAGTAGAAGCGATGAGCTGTCCCCCCTTGTAGGAACTCATTCAGTTGGCGACGTTTCTTTGGCCACTTCACGAATGGCTGTGGCCCTTTCTTGCAAGATGATGTGGGCCTCTGGCTTAGATTGGGGCTTGGGTGATCGTCTGTGTCCCACTCTCCGGCATCCCCCTGGGGTTTGCCCCTGGGATTGTAGCATTGGCATCTGGTCCTCTGGTTGCTCTATGCCTAGAAGTGCGCAAGTGTCCTGCAGTGAGCGCAGTTGCTGCAAGGCCCCGTTCCAATTAAAAATCAATCTGAATGGGTGGCCCCAGGAGTATGGAATCTCCTCCTTTCGTAGGAAGTCCGTAGCTGCCTTGAATGATTTCCGCTTCTGCAGAGTAATCGCTGACTGGTCTTGATATAGTGCTATAGGGCAGTTACAGAATTGGAGTGGCTGTTTCCGTCTCGCTTCCTTGAGGATCCTTTCCTTAAGGGGGAAGTCCGGCAAGAAAGCCAAGATGTCTGGTGGAGGGGCAGGCGAACGTCTATGGAGTCCTACTCTGTGCGCTCTGTCAATCCTGATCTCAAAGTCTGATGGTTCCCCCAAGACGTCGCGGAAGAGAGCTTGTAAATAGGCTGTGATGTCCGTCCCAGCCTCCTTCAAAGGGACCCCCGGACCCGAATGTTGTTTCAACGGGACCGGTTTTCCAAGTCCTCCGCATGCGCCTGTAGGTCCAGTTGTTGGTATCTCAAGCAGGTGACCTCCTGTTGTAGTTGGTCTATTTCCTTGCTCCTAGCCTGGTCCGTCTCTTCGATGGCCATCACTCGTTCTCCGAGGCCGTCCACGTCTCGTCTGATCTCCTTGACCTCTCCCGCCACTTCCTGTTGCAACGTTTTAAAGTCATCCCTGAGCGAGTTGAAAAGCTATTCCAGGAAGGACTTGGTGATCTGCATTTCTGCTCCGGGTGGGCTAGGCTGCGATTTCGTGGACTCAGGTGTGGGTGGCCCTCTTTCATTCCTTGTCTGGCCCTTCGCAAGCATCTCTGGGAGTGTGCAGTCCCCTTTCTTATGTTGGCCCGCCATTGTTCCCCCCTCAGACCTTGTGCAGGCCCTCCCCAGACGTCCCCCTAGCTCTGCTCTTGCCTCTAGCCTGGCGGGTCGGTTGGCCGTTGGTCTTCTTGTTTGTTATGGGGCCCGGTCAGGACTCGCGCGTGTGAAGCACTGCTCACCCCTTGGCCTCTACTGATAAGAGCTACACACGTGGCGACGACCTGCTGCAAGGTCTGTGGCTCCGGACCCCCGGGGAGAGGCCGGGTCGCGTGGGCTCTCCTTCGCCTACCGCCGTCTTCGTTGTGGACCCCCCGCGTTTGCTGACCTGGCTCCACAAGGCCCTCCCGCTCAGACCCACGGTTCGCCCCTGCTCTGTCTCAGCGGCCGTCTGGTGGTTGTCTCATTGGGACCCCGCTGTCTGTGGCACCCTGCGCCACCGGGCAGTCGTTTCCGTCCCAGGGCGTGATGGTGTTTGTGTCTCCCCTGCTCTGCGCTGCCTCTCTATGCCCGCGCTGAAGTTGTGTGGCTGGTAGGCCCCACTAGGCCCAACGACGGGGGCTCGATTATGCCCCCCAAGCTGTCAGCTCCCACCAGCCTTGCGCCGCACTCCTCACCTCTTTGGGGGCCTTGGGGGGCCTCAGCTCGACCGTCTCTCCCACGTGCTGCTAGGACCCAGTTTCCACTGTCCTCCGCCCTCCGAGTTGCCTGAGGGCTCGCACGGCGGCCCCCGCGCAGGCCTGAAGCTGGGACCTCGATTTCTGCTCCTCCCGGCCGGCTCCTTCTCCTGCTGCTGAGAATGTCACGGCGGCAGCCGCTCACTCTGCCCGCTGCCGACACTCGCCTCTGCCTCTGATCAAGCGGGCGAAGATCGCGGGTGGCCTGCGGCAGGGGATCTGGTCGGCCGCTATCACTCGGCGGGACAGACCACCATTTCCTTCGCCCACGGTCCGGGCAAGTCTCCCGCGGCTTGGAAGGAGTCCGGAGGTCTTGCTGGTCGAATCCTGGGCACACCGGGGCAATCACAAAACGCCCCATAAAGGTAGCCGGGCTTCAAGGTGCTTGGGGGGGTCGATCAGTTATAGAAAGGGGCGGGACGGGGAGCCTCTGAACCAAACGTCTACGCAGGCCACCATCTTGGCCACGCCCCCCGCCATCTTGGCCACGCCCCCGCAAATCTTTTATAACAGTTTGAGCGTCAGCCAAGCGCTGAGGCCACATTCAAATGAATCTTGTCTTAAGACTTGTGGGACCGCATTTGTCCACAAGGACGTCTGCGTGTAGAAAGTCTAATGCTGTCTAACAATGGTGTCTGTACTGGGCTGGCTATGCCATAGTCAGGTATCTGGCGGCGTTCTGTGCTGCGATCTCGATTGCAGTCTATGTGGTCAATCACAAACATGTGAATGTGAGCATTCATTCCTGGCCAACAGTACGTCTCCTTAACAGATAATATTGTTTTTGAGATCCCTTGATGTATCATACCCTCTCCCAAATGTGCTTCATGTATCAAAGCTACTCTATGTTTCCTGTTCGAAATCAATTATGTATGAGTATTTGAGTGGAAACTTATTAGGTAACGCCGCACCGCTGCCTTTGCTTGTGACATTGACAGCTAGCATTATTTTGCCGCCTATTTTCGTTTTTGAACGAGTGATTGCAGCTATGGAGCCATTTGCATAGCTGCCTTTGCAGCTTCATCAGCCAATAAATTCCCTGCAACGTGAACGCCATCGCGTTGATGACTCTGTGTACGTATCACATGAGTGTTTTGTAGTTCCTGTCGTAACTGAACTACTTGTTCACATAGTGTCTTATGCTTGATTGTGCCAGTTCTGCAAGTATTCATTGTAAGATTGAAAACAATAATACAAATTGCACACTATGAGTGTGGGGAATTCGCAATCAGTATATTCAAGCGCATCTTAAATTCTTTTAGTTCAGCTCGCTGAGCTGTACAATCTCCTAGAGATTGAGGTTTAGTGACCATTGGTCGCAATTTGCCATCTCGCCAACGACCTTTAACGATCGCGCACGCAGTGCTATAAGCTTGTTTACCCCCCATAGCAGGCTGTACTGATCCGTCAGTATAAATTATACATTCATACTGCTCTAGAGGCAGAATTTCAGTAGGCAGAGGACATTGTTGTTCATATTGTAGAAATTCTTGTGTTTTCAGAAAAGGATCGAAAACGTATTCAACATCTGTTGCAGCAAGAGAATTAACCCATTTTATCCATCTTGGATGTAATGCTTTGGCATTTGGAATGCTCGCTTGCGTTACTGCCTCTAAGGCAGGTACAGGTGTAACGATCATAATGCATTTACCCTGTGCGAGGGCTCTCTCTTTTGCTACAGCAGTCTGAACCACTGTCAGAATTTTTTTATGTAGAAGTGAATTTCATTTCTGCTTGTGTGTACAAATGTGATTTGTAAGCAATTGGTACTTTTTCACCTTTGTTAAAAGTTAAGTACATGAATCCGCATCGTCCTGGAATGATTCGGATCACTAAATTGCGTACATTTACGCGTGTTTGCAAATGTTTAGTTGCTTACTTGTCTGTTTGGACTGAACGCAAAATTTCTGTGTGTTTTTGTGTCCAATTAACTGTTTTAAAATCAGGTTTGATTAATTCGTAGAGAGGTTTAACCATTTCTGCGTAATTTAGAATGTATGTTCTTCCGAAATCAGGAAACCTAGAATCGACTACGTTTTTTAGCATTTTTGGAGGTTTGAGCAGCACACACTTTTCTAAAAAGTTTGCTGCCAGGCTTTTGCCTTCAGTTGATAACTCATATCCAAGGAACAGGACGTTGAGGTGGGCAATTCTTGATTTCTTAAAATTGAATTTATACCCTTCAGAGGCGAAGCCCAGTATAATTGTGTTCACCCTGTTCAAGTGCCTATCCAAGTCATCGTCTGTTAGATAGATGTCATCCACATATGACAACGCTTCGTCATCATATGTTTGTAGTAACTCTGTTACTCTCGCTGAGAATAACCCAGGACTATTCTTGAATCCCTGAGGGAGACGACAGAAGTGACGCTGTGTCCCCATGATTGAGAAAGAGGTCAAAAAACCTACTTTCATGTGCAATGTTTTGACAGAAAAAAATGTTAGAAATATCTAAAGTGGTTTTATATTTTTTACGCGCAATGTTATTCATTAATGCTGCACTATGTGCATTTTGTACTGCAAAAGTTTTGCAACAAGAGTTTAGATGTCAGTAATCCAAAACTAGACGATATGCATTGTCTGGTTTGGAGACAGGAAACAAAGGATTGTTCATTGAGGAGGTGCATGTTTCAATCACCCCTTGGTATTCAAGTTGATCTAATATCTCCCTGACCTGTTTTTTTGCTTCTTGCTTAACTGGATTCTGCCGTTGTGCAGTTGGTTGATTTTTCAACTGGATTTTATGGTGAGGAGAATCCTCATCCCATCCTACATGATTTTTGTATAAAGCAGGAGCTTGGGCGACTGCCCATTTCCTGGCATAGGTATATTTTAAATGTATCGGAATGTGGTTGGAGAAGGCTGGCATAATGATGTCCTCGCCATGTGGGCACTCCCTGACAAATTCTGGTGGCCAGTCTTGTTCAGCGAGAAGAATGTCATAACCCTGAGAAAGTTGCTCCCAAAAGAGTGCTCTCACTTTTCTTGTTATATCTCCCTCCATCCGGACTGTTAGTTCATATAACTTATGTGGACAACTAACCCTGGTATCTGCATTTTCAACTTGAATGAATTCATTGAAGTCCACTGTCTCCAGATGATCCTTCAAGTTCTTGCAAGCTATGGTGACTTCTGTTGTGCTGTCCAACATTGTCTGAGCCTACTCCCTGTTCTTGAGTTGGGTCCTCATGATCCTCGGCATATCTGATCTTTAGACCTGCTACCTTCTTTTTGGTGAATTGAGGTTTCTTGTTTTTCTGAATGTGTTGACCGTCTTTGGACTTCACGCGTTCTTCCTTGTTTTCTGACCGACTTCTTCTTTCGGATTTCTCTGACGAAGTCTGAAAGGTACGAGAGGAACGTGTATCAGTATCTTGATATCTGTTAGGTTTTCTTAAATTATCCCTATTCCTGATGTTGTACCTCCTTTCAGAGGGCTCTTTTTGAGGATATCTACCCCTGGAATGAGAACGTTTCTCTTTTGAAGTTTGTTTAAGGTTTTCCCACTGCTTTTTAGGAAGAGTAGGAGTGTTTTTAGTACAGACCTTTTCAGGACTTTCAGACAGTTGAGGTTTCACTGGTTTCCCTCCCAGACTGTCTCTGCCTAATTCTTCATAGGATTTTTCAATTATTCTGGCTAGTACTTGTGGTTGCTCAGTTACATCAAATTCCCTTAATTTTTGGCAGATTACATTATTACATTATTGTTGAGACCTGTTTGAAATCTTTCAGTAGTTTCATACCTAGTTTTAAAGCAGGCTCTGTCGCGTATTCATTTTGAATCTGTTTCAGGACATCTGGTATTACCGCCATAGACGGAACACCATGTGTTTTAGTGTAAATTGCAGCAAATACTGTAACCCAAGTGTCGCAGTCCTCAAGATGTGGTGTGATTCCCATTGGTAAACAGATTGTTAGAATTCTGTGTTTCTCTTGAGGTCTAGTATTAGGAAATACTGCTTCAATTTGAGTAATCTTTTGAGCTATCGAGAATGGAATTTCTTCCCGTTTATCGGGTAATTTACCAACGACTGAATGTAGAGTCTGTGGTGTAATTTTATTTGTGTTCCCCTGGTAAGGGGGGTGTTGTGGAATCATTATTACCGGTTGGACTGTAAGAGTCCGCATGACATATTGAACCAATTGTCTAAAGATTTTGATTAGCTCTTTGAGTTGAGCAAGTAGTTTCACATCTGTAATTTCATTGATTTCAGGATGTGGTGTGTAGCTGGCTAATACCGGCCATGTTGCTCCAGGTCTACCTAGTGGACCGAGCCTGGTAATGTGATTTATATGTTTTAGGGCACCTTTAAACCAGCTCTTGGTATGTTAGTGGAATTTCAATATCCTCGAAAGGAATGTATTCCGTTGGTGGATCATATTCTTTGTAGAAGTAAAACACATGTGTTACTGGATTTGCTTCAGGGAAGATTATCCTTGAGTAGAATACCTCTGTCTGGTGATATTCATGTGCCTCTATCACAAAAACTACCCTACCACTTCTTGCTTTTAGGCCATTTTTTATAAGTTTTATAGTAATGGTTTTCCTTAAACTTATAGGAATGCATATAGCATCCGCGTCGGTTTCATTAACACCTGTTGTGCCAAAGACAGCTGGATCAGCCATAGCTCCACCGTTTTCGGTGTTAATGTCGTCCGACAATTTGTTGACTGAAGGTTTGCAGAGCAAGTTTCAAGGAAACAAAGATAAGGTGTGTAGGAGAGTAGGGTCTGCTTCCTATGGTCACGCCCACTTTTTGCTGTGATTTTCTGGTTTTTCGACTTTAGTGTGGCTGTGGACCTACTAATCAGACCCACAGCCCAGCTGTCCTCTCTCTAAATTGATACCATGTACTTTAAGTACATACCAGATTGGTTACTGGGTCACCTTTGTGAGCCCCTGTATAGTGTACCATAGGTACCCAGGGCATAGGTGCATCCAAGGCCTACCAGGGGCTGAAGCATGTATTATGCCACCCCTGGCTGGCCAGCTAAACTGACACCACAGGCTGCTCACTCAGCTTGGGTAAGGTGGTGTAATCACCCCTTACTTAGATATAGTATACCTATATCTACCTTATATATAGACACATAGTCACCTATAAGCCACTCCTATGGCAGGCCTTAACAATCCTGCAGGCAGAGTGCTTGGTTTTATGTGAGAGGGTGCCATACCATGAGCTGAGCCCCTCTGCAGCTTTTGGAACCATCTCCTTATAGCTGTTATATGATATAGCCATACCATATACTCTTAAGTGCATTATAATCCTCGCGGTTAATGCTAACTTTGGTTTGGCTTTATCAAAACATGTTGTGTAAGGTGTCAATCACTTTGGAATACTACCCCCCCACCAGGTACAGGATTAGGAGGGTGGACTTGCGTAGTTACGTGTTCCATGGCTGCCAGGCAAGAAGCTCAACCCGGGTTGGAGCCTGGAACAATGGCCCAACCCAATGCCGGTCCAGAGGAGAGTGTTGTGGAAGACACCCCCCGTGTGATAGATGGGGAGCCTGCGGAGGTAACCCCGGAGTCCGTGGAGGTGGATGTCGTTCCCGTGGGGGACTTGCCGACCCTTGCCGACCCTTGCCGAGTGGCATGTGGAAGGAGGGCCTACCCGGGAGGAATTCTGTCGGGCACAGAAGGAGTGCCCCATGCTTGAAGGCATGCGGCGACAGGCCAAAGCCCAAGTGGTCAACCAAGAGACCGGCAGTTACCACGTGTATTGGGAGGATGGCCTCCTGTACAGTGAGCCAAGGGTTCCAGTGCATGGATCATCGAGGGCCTTAGTGGTCCCCCAGTGTTACCGGGCCTTTTTATTGGAACTGGCGCATGAGATACCCTTAGCTGGACACCTGGGCCAGGACAAGACCTTTGCAAGGCTCGTCCCACATTTTTATTGGCCTAGGATGAGGGTTGCCTCTGACACCTATTGCAAGACCTGCAAGACTTGCCAGGCCAGTGGCAAGACGGGGACCAAAGTAAAGGCCCCGTTGGAACCACTACCAGTGGTCGGGACCCCTTTCAAGCGGGTCGGTATGGACATCGTTGGGCCGTTGGACCCTCTGACCTCTGCGGGACATCGGTTCATCTTGGTATTGGTGGACCACGCCACTCGGTACCCGGAGGCCATCCCTCTGAGGACCGTTACTGCACCTGTGGTGGCGCAGGCCCTGATGAGGATATTCACCCGAGTGGGATTCCCCAAGGTCGTGGTGTCGGACAGAGGCACAAATTTCATGTTGGCCTACATGCAGGCCATGTGGAAGGAGTGCGGAGTGACCTATTGGTTCTCCACTCCTTATCACCCCCAGACTAACGGGCTCGTAGAGCGCTTCAACAAGCCCTTGAAGGGGATGATCCGGAGTCTGCCAGAAGACCTGAGGCGGAAGTGGGACATCCTCCTCCCTTGCTTGCTGTTCTCATACCGCGAGGTACCACAATAGGTAGTCGGGTTCAGCCCCTTCGAATTGCTCTATGGCCATCCCGTTAGGGGACCCCTCAGTCTGGTCAAAGAGGGGTGGGAGAAGACTTCGAAGATGTTGTCAGCTACATGCTGGCATTCCGCAGCCAGATGGACAATTTGTGGAAAGAAGCCTCAGACAACTTAGAGGCTAGCCAGCCGTCATGAAGGAGTGGTATGACCACAACGCTCGGACGGTAGAGTTGGACGCTGGACAGAAGGTGTGGGTCATGGAACCTGAGGAGCTTAGTGCCCTCCAGGACCGGTGGACTGGTCCGTACGAGATTGTGGAGCGTCAAGGCCAGACCACCTACCTAGTTGACTTGAAGACCCCCCGTCAGCCCCATCGGTGCTCCACGTCAACCGCCTGAAGCCTCACCATGAGTGATCGGAGCTTGCTCTCCTCATGGTGACGGATGGGAGCAAGGAGGAGGAAAGTGAGCCTCTTCCTGACCTTCTAGCGGCTCAGGAAAAGGATGGTTCAGTGGAGGGAGTTGTCCTCTCCCCATCCTTGACCTCAGAACAACAGAGGGACTGCCGCCAGGTATTGGCGCAGCACGCCTCGTTGTTCTCCCTCACTCCTGGAATTACCCATCTGTGTACCCATGATGTGGACACAGGGGACAGTCCGCCAGTAAAAACCAAGTCTTACCGGCTGTCCGATAAAGTAAAGAACAGCATCCAGGGTGAGGTGACCAAGATGCTGGAGCTGGGAGTGATCGAACCCTCCAGCAGCCCGTGGGCTAGTCCGGTTGTGCTGGTGCCGAAAGCGGCTCCACCGAGCACCACACCAGAGCTTCGGTTCTGTGTGGACTATCGGGGGTTGAACTCTGTCACCAAGACAGATGCTCACCCGATACCACGGGCAGACGAGCTGTTTGACCGGCTGGGAGCAGCCAAGTACCTCAGCACCATCGACTTGACATCAGGGTACTGGCAGATTGCCATGTAAATGTAAATGTATTTCGATTTATATAGCGCACTAATCACCCAGGGGTCTCAAGGCGCTTGCTTAGGGAACCCGTCCTGGTATTCCCCTGTGAGATACCCCGGCAGGGTATTCACAAGGTGAAAGCCAGGCATCCCGCCGCGAGGGGCCGTAGTGGAGATTAAGCAAGCTATTGCCCAGAGTCGCAGAGTGTGACCCCGTGAGTCGAGTAGGCACCGGAGCGAGAATTGTCGAGTCCGTGGAATTTTTGAGCCCGAGACCCGCCGAGGCGGGGAATCGAACCCTGGTCCACGGCTGATCTCAGCTTCCGGGTCTGCCGCCTCTAACCACTGAGCCACGCTTCTCCTCCATGGCCAATGGAGCGAAGGAGAAGACGGCGTTCTCCACTCCCGAGGGTCACTTCCAATTTCGAGTGATGCCCTTCGGGCTCAAGAATGCTCCGGCCACCTTCCAGCGGTTGGTAAACCAGGTGCTATCTGGCCAGGAGTCCTTCTCAGCGGCGTACCTGGATGACATAGCTGTCTTCAGTAGCACCTGGGAGGACCATCTGCAGCATCTCCAGGAGGTGCTGCAGGCTTTGCGACGTGCTGGCTTGACCATCAAGGCTAGCAAGTGCCAGATTGGACAGGGCTCTGTCGTGTACCTGGGACACCTGGTGGGCGGGGGTAAGGTGCAACCCCTCCAGGCCAACATTGAGACCATCATGGCCTGGGAGCCCCCCAAACCTCAGACTGAGGTCCGAGCTTCCCCCGGCCTCACTGGCTATTACCGCAGGTTCGTCAAGGGATATGGCACCATCGTGGCCCCCTTGACCGAGTTGACACCCAAAAAGCAGCCACGCAAGGTCATCTGCACGACTGCTTGCCAGGAGGCATTTGAAACACTGAAGCGCGCGATGTGCACCGCTCCGGTGCTGGCCACTCCGGACTTCCAAAAAGAATTCGTCGTGCAGACAGATGCCTCAGAGCATGGCATAGGCGCCGTGCTGTCGCAACTCAACGATGATGGCCAAGACCAACCTGTGGCCTTCATCTCCAGAAGACTCCTCCCTCGGGAACGGCGATGGAGTACCATCGAGCGAGAAGCCTTCTCTGTGGTCTGGGCTTTGAAGAAGTTGAGGCCATACCTTTTTGGTTCTCACTTCCTAGTTCAAACCGACCACCGTCCCCTTCGCTGGCTCATGCAGATGAGAGGCGAAAACCCCAAGTTGCTAAGGTGGTCCATTTCCCTACAGGGGATGGACTTTAGGGTGGAACATCGGCCCGGAGATGACCACGACAATGCTGACGGTCTCTCCCGGTTTTTCCGCCTTAGTGACGAGTACTCCCTAGAGGTTGGGTAGCTCTCCCCACTTTCAGCTGGGGGGGACGCATGTTAGACCTGTCAGCCCTCGGGTGGTCTTTCCCGATGATTTTTTTGCCCTTGCCTCATTTTTCCCACCTACTTTTTGTTGGCCCATAGGTCTTCAGGCACCTTTTCATGGCTAATCTGTGTTAGGGTGCAGGTGCTCTCTACTTCAAACATGGCTGCCACTGGCCCCTGCTACTGCAGTGTGGTCTTTTAGTGTAGCACCCTAGCTGCCAGGAGCAGGCTGGATCCCCATACAATGTTGCACTGCCAGCCACGCCTCCCCTGTCCATAGGTAGAGTGGGGAAGCTCCTGGAACCTTCCAGAAGGAAGGCAGCCCTGCTTTGTGCCGCCTTAGAGAGTGGTCACCTGACCTGGGCATACTTAAGCAAGGGAGGGAACTTTTTCTAGTCAGTTGGGGCATCACTGACCTGGGAAACCCACGCAGGAGTTTTAGGCGGGAGGGCCTAGTTAGGAACTTATGTTACTGGGAGTGACAGGATTTAGGTGCTGCCTCTTAAGCTGAGTGAGGTGTCCTAGACTAGCCCCCTGATCTGGCCCAACGGTAGGGAACCCCAGGGTCCATCTGCAGTGACTGAGGAAAAACTCATCAAGCCTTCAAGACACTTTCCCCCCTATATTGTTCTGCCTGCCGGTTTCCGGCCTGAAACGTTCATGTTTACACCCTACGTACAAGCCTGCTAATGTAATGGTGATCTATTTCACGGTACTGCATTTCTTGCAGGGGCGGGCTTCTACAGTTCCTGATGGGGCCGACCTGTGACACTTATTGATTCATTCTAATGTTATTCTGACGATCTGCTTCTGGTCGTAAAGCTGTTGATATTTACAAGGGGAAACGCTTATGATTGCTTCCTCCAGGTTCGTCCATGGTTTATGAAACTACCTTCAAGCCGGCTGCATAGTGTAACGCGACAGGCTGTGTTATTTTGGAGTTTTCTGCTGTACAGGAAGTAATTCATGGCATGTGTTATCATTTTACAGGAAAGTGCATTTTGAAAGGCGTTCATGAAATGTTTTAAAGGGATACGTTAATGAAATGATAATGCTTCTCTAATGCCCTAATTGCTTTGATCTAAAGCCTACATAAAAGATCTTGATTTTCAAACACAACTACTGGTGTGGTCTCCATTATTGCGCCCACTTCTTGTCTCAGTGGATGAGTGTGTCAAGTAGCTGCTTTATACGCAAGCCCCTGGCTGCCTTCCTGCTCGAGCCATGCTACCCCCCGGAGAACTGGTGGTCCCAGTTCTTACATTGGTGGCAGCGGTGGAGCTGGGAGTGATCGAACCCTCCAGCAGCCCGTGGGCTAGTCCGGTTGTGCTGATGCCGAAAGCGGCTCCACCGGGCACCACACCAGAGCTTCGGTTCTGTGTGGACTATCGGGGGTTGAACTCTGTCACTAAGACAGATGCTCACCCAATACCACGGGCAGACGAGCTAATTGACCGGCTGGGAGCAGCCAAGTACCTCAGTACCATCGACTTGACATCAGGGTACTGGCAAATTGTCATGGCCGATGGAGCGAAGGAGAAGACGGCGTTCTCCACCCCCGAGGGTCACTTCCAATTTCAAGTGATGCCCTTCGGGCTCAAGAATGCTCCGGCCACCTTCCAGCGGTTGGTGAACCAGGTGCTATCTGGCCTGGAGTCCTTCTCAGCGGCGTACCTGGATGACATAGCTGTCTTCAGTAACACCTGGGAGGACCATCTGCAGCATCTCCAGGAGGTGCTGCAGGCTTTGCGACGTGCTGGCTTGACCATCAAGGCTAGCAAGTGCCAGATTGGACAGGGCTCTGTCGTGTACCTGGGACACCTGGTGGGCGGGGGTAAGGTGCAACCCCTCCAGGCCAAAATTGAGACCATCATGGCCTGGGAGCCCCCCAAAACTCAGACTGAGGTCCGAGCTTTCCTCGGCCTCACTGGCTATTACCGCAGGTTCGTCAAGGAATATGGCACCATCGTGGCCCCCTTGACCGAGTTGACGTCCAAAAAGCAGCCACGCAAGGTCATCTGGATGGTTGCTTGCCAGGTGGCATTTGAAACACTGAAGCGCGCAATGTGCACCGCTCTGGTGCTGGCCACTCCGGACTTCCAAAAAGAATTTGTCATGCAGACAGATGCCTCAGAGCATGGCGTAGGCACCGTGCTGTCGCAACTCAACGATGATGGCCAAGACCAACCTGTGGCCTTCATCTCCAGAAGACTCCTCCCTCGGGAACGGCGATGGAGTACCATCGAGCGAGAAGCCTTCGCTGTGGTCTGGGCTTTGAAGAAGTTGAGGTCATACCTTTTTGGTTCTCACTTCCTAGTTCAAACCAACCACCGTCCCCTTCGCTGGCTCATGCAGATGAGAGGCGAAAACCCCAAGTTGCTAAGGTGGTCCATTTCCCTACAGGGGATGGACTTTAGGGTGGAACATCGGCCCGGAGCTGACCACGCCAATGCTGACGGTCTCTCCCGTTTTTTCTGCCTTAGTGACTAGAACTCCCTAGAGGTTGGGTAGCTCTCCCCACTTTCAGCTGGGGGGGACGCATGTTAGACCTGTCAGCCCTAGGGTGGTCTTTCCCGGTGATTTTTTTGCCCTTGCCTCATTTTTCCCACCTACTTTTTGTTGGCCCATAGGTCTTCGGGCACCTTTTCATGGCTAATCTGTGTTAGGGTGCAGGTGCTCTCTACTTCAAACATGGCTGCCACTGGCCCCTGCTACTGCAGCGTGGTCTTTTAGTGTAGCACCCTAGCTGCCAGGAGCAGGCTGGATCCCCATACAATGTTGCACTGCCAGCCACCCCTCCCCTGTCCATAGGTAGATTGGGGAAGCTCCTGGAACCTTCCAGAAGGAAGGCAGACCTGCTTTTTGCCGCCTTAGAGAGTGGTCACCTGACCTGGGCATACTTAAGCAAGGGAGGGAACTTTTTCTAGTCAGTTGGGGCATCACTGACCTGGGGAACCCACGCAGGAGTTTTAGGCGGGAGGGCCTAGTTAGGAACTTATGCTACTGGGAGTGACAGGATTTAGGTGCTGCCTCTTAAGCTGAGTGAGGTGTCCTAGACTAGCCCCCTGATCTGGCCCAGCGGTAGGGAACCCCAGGGTCCATCTGCAGTGACTGAGGAAAAACTCATCAAGCCTTCAACTCACACCCCCCCATTTCAACTTCAAGAAACTAACATCTAAGGGCGCAGAACGATCCAAGCGCCAAGGAAGCTCTTTTCCTTTGACCAGAGACTGCTGGGGGATCGACCAGGTACTGGACTGGGCTGCCCTGCGCCCCCCTGCCTTCATCTGGGTCCATCTTGCCCTGCCTGTCTCCTCCTGATTGACTTGCTCTGCTCACCCTCCGGCCTGCCTTGCTGGCTGCATAACTTGAAAAGCGCTATACGTGGTCCCTTCCGCAAACGCTATGTTAGAGACTGCCTGCTTGTCAAAACCTGTGGTGAAAATACCCCTCAAGCGCTTGGCTGCCCTCACGCTGAAGCCCTGTGTGAGCGCTGACTGCGAGTGCCCCGTAGCGCTTTTGAAACAGAGCGCGTTGGCCCGGAGCCGTCTGTGCCCACCTGTAGCGCCGAGAACCATCCACCGGTGGCCGCGGCATCAGCGCCGACATCGAGTCCCCGCCGGCGGCCCCCGGTTGCCGGGAGAGGGCCGCCGGAATCCTCCTCAGGCCTCGTTAGGCCTCCAGTTACCCACCTCCTGGCCCCGGCGATCTGGTGTCCCCGCACCCGCTGCGTGACTTCCTCGGCGCCCCGCCCCCCCAGATCTCAAGTGAGGGCCGCCGCTCGTCACGCACTAGGCCTGAAGCCGGGCTGTCTCCCATCGCGGGAGCACCGCCGCATCATCGGCCGCGCCCCGCTCAAGCTGCTCCCTCATTGGCTGACACCGCCGGGCCCCACCGACACGGCCCGGCGCCCAAAGAAAGCTGTGCCTCACCGCGGAGGGGGCCGCTGAGCCTGAGAGCCCCCTCCGGTTGACCCCCAAACGCTGGTCTAGCCTCGTCCCGGCTCCGAGGCTCCAGAACGGCCTCTGCATCGCACAGGGCCGGGTGAGGCCCCGGGAGGGCTGGAGCTCTTCCTCCTGCCCCAGAATCTACGCAAGGGCCCAGGAGGGCCGAAGAACCCAAGGAGGAGGGCGGAAGGCCGAGTAAGGCCCGAGGTCGCCCCTCCCCCGGGGTGTACTGAGACTGGGCCCGATGGCCCCCCCTTAATGTGCCTCGAGAATTAGGAGGTTTGGGGACAGACACTTTCCCCCCTATATTGTTCTGCCTGCCGGTTTCCGGCCTGAAACGTTCATGTTTACACCCTATGTACAAGCCTGCTAATGTAATGGTGATCTATTTCACGGTACTGCATTTCTTGCAGGGGCGGGCTTCTACAGTTCCTGATGGGGCCGAGCTGTGACACTTATTGATTCATTCTAATGTTATTCTGACGATCTGCTTCTGGTCGTAAAGCTGTTGATATTTACAAGGGGAAACGCTTATGATTGCTTCCTCCAGGTTCGTCCATGGTTTATGAAACTACCTTCAAGCCGGCTGCATAGTGTAACGCGACAGGCTGTGTTATTTTGGAGTTTTCTGCTGTACAGGAAGTAATTCATGGCATGTGTTATCATTTTACAGGAAAGTGCATTTTGAAAGGCGTTCATGAAATGTTTTAAAGGGATACTTTAATGAAATGCTAATGCTTCGCTAATGCCCTAATTGCTTTGATCTAAAGCCTACATAAAAGATCTTGATTTTCAAACACAACTACTGGTGTGGTCTCCATTATTGCGCCCACTTCTTGTCTCAGTGGATGAGTGTGTTAAGTAGCTGCTTTACACGCAAGCCCCTGGCTGCCTTCCTGCTCGAGCCATGCTAGCCTCCGTAGAACTGGTGGTCCCAGTTCTTACAGAAACATTAGGAGAAAGTTGTTTCTTTATGAGGCCCTCAAAAGGGGGGAGCCCTTAAAGATCGGTGGGGACCTGTCTGATTACCCTCCCGAGTATTTGAAGGGTGGATTCGGTAGAAGCCAGTGGGAGGGCTCCCAATCTATGACCCCGGAGGGTAATTACCCCGATGAAGAGGAGGAAGAGTTTGATAGGGCGGAGATGCCAGGAGCTGATGAGGACACGATAGAGAGGGAGTCCCGCCCTGGGTCCATTCCCGGGGGCATTGCCCCATCCCTTTCCCTGTCCCCAGAAGAGTGGGTAGATTGAGGGAAGAAAGGGAGCATCAGCTAGCGCTGGAGGAGCTCAGGTTCGAACAGGCCAAGGAGTTGGCGCAGCTGAGGGTGCAAGAGCAGCGGCTAGAGACAGAAATGGTCCTAGCCCAGGAGAGGATGGCGGAGGCAGAGAGGGCCTTTGCCAGAGAGAGAGTAGCTCAGGTGGGTAGGCTGTCCCCTGAGAGTGGTTTTAGGAGCCTGGATACACCGGTGAGGGTGGGATCCAGTGGTGGCAGCGAGTGTAGGTCCAGTGCAAGGAGTCCCTTTCCCGAAGCCCACGAGACCGTGCCTGATTCCCAGGAAGAGGGGGACGGGTTAGTGTTCAGGGGCAGGGGAAAACTGTCCCACCAGTCCTGGGGAGAGTTTGAGGAGGAGTGTTGGACTGCATTGGAGAATTGGGTGGTGAGGAGAGCAGTGGAGGATTGGGAAGGGCTGTGCCATGCCGTTATCCGGGAGCACATGCTGAGGAGTTGTTTCCCAAGTCTGCGTCACCATCTGTTGCAGCGTGGGTTCTCAGACCCCAGGGAACTTGCACGGGAGGCAGACCTCTGCGTAAGTGCCAGAGAGTCTGAGAGGACATTCGGGAGTGATCCTGCAAGGAGTGGTGCAGGGATCTTCCGACCCAGCGTGGCGGGAGAGGTGAGGAAAAGCCCAGATAGGTCCCAGGATAGTGAGAGGGTTGTAGGGCCTCACATCCCATCTACAGGAGGGAGTGAGACAGGGAGGTGTCCCGAGGTGCCCCAACTGCAGTCACAGGGCCTGGAGAGTTCTTTTAGGGGACCCCAGGTTGGGAGCCTAGGCTGTCCTGATGTGCCTTCTCGTGAAGGGCATCCCCTAGTGTCAGGAGAACCCGGAGCATCAGTAATCGGCGCTCCAGAAGTTCGGGGGTCTGACCAGTCACAGGGTTTAGATCCTGGACTGGGGTTCCAGGTTCAGGGGTTGCCTGACCTGGAGGGTGGGGTACCTGAAATTAAGGTCCCTACCAGTTTGACTCCCAGGGGTACTTCTCCTGGTGGGAGGGTGCGGAACTCTGGGAGGGGGTGCAGAGGGAGGAAGGTCTCTCCTCTGTCACCGGCTCAGCCAAAGGGCGCAGATCCCGGGTTGGGTGGCCAGGTTGAGGGTTTGCCAGACCTGGCGGGTGGGACATCTGTAATCAGAGTCCCCCCAGATTTGGCTCTCAGGGGTACTACTCCAGTTAGGAGGGTGCGGAACTCTGGGAGGGGGTGCAGGGGGAGGGAGGACTCTCCCCTGTCACCGGTTCACCCTGAGGGTTTCGACTCCAGGTTGGGGAGAGAGTGGTTGTGTGAGGGTGTCCCCGGGAGAAGGAGATGGAGGAACCCTAGGAGGAGAGGTAGGGGGAGGAGAGCCTCGCCCCTGAGAGCTGGTCAGCCTGAGGGTGTAGACCCCAGGTGGGTGGACCAGTGGCAAGTTGGAAAGAGGAGAGTGGTCCAAGGGTACTATGAGCCTGAGGCTAGAGCCTCCCACTCTAGGAAGAAACAAGGGCCAGAGACTTCTGGATGGCCTAGAGGCCAGACCTGGCCACATCCCACTAGGGAACACCAGTGGGGTGGTTTTGTTGGAGAAGGGAGGGTTGCGAGAGAGAACCATCGGGTTCCAGAGTGGAGAAGAGACTGCAGGTGCTCCTGTAGTTGCAGGCCTGCGTCTACCTTTTTCTGCCCCAAGCAGGGAAGCCCATCAAGGTATTGAACGGTCTACCCTGGCTTTTGGCTGGGGGGGGAGTTGTGTTGGACTAGGCCTTTTCCCTCCAAATTTTTCGCTTTTGACCCCCTTGTCTAGGATGTCTCCCCCATGGTAATAAACCTGTATAGGCCATGTGTGGTGTGAGACACCTTGTTAATATGTGAAGTCATGTAATGGTGTGAGCACTTGTAAATTCCCCCCATTGTAAAATGCACCTGACTGAAATGTTTTGTGTTTAAAATGGATGCCATGGCCATGGGTTTTGCCGCCGGACTGGCACAGGTCAGCGGTCTAGATAATATTACCCAGCCACCCCAGCTTTTGGAGGGAAAGCCTGGCACCCAGGGTGCTCAACCCCTCCCCTTGAGCCAGTTTAGGCCAGCTTTGCCAACATTCTAAAAGGTTCTGGCACTGCCTGGGAGGAGGGTATAAGTAAGGGGGATGTGCCACCAGAGAGTCAGTCAGAGCTGGGACAAGAAAGAGAGGGGACCTGCTGTGAGGTGCTACTGTCACATGGTCCTGTGAGCTGGGCCTTGCACCCCTAAACCCCCCATCTGCTGTCCCCCGGGCCTCTGACAAGGGAGGGCCCCTACCCAGGTCGCTGACGCTGTTTGGACCGGGTACCACGCCAGCGCTGCGTGGAAGAAGCACCCAGGAGGTGATAAGTGGGACTGTCTACCCCCCTCTTGTGAAGCTGTGGCCCCTTTGGAAGTGCTGGGTCGTGAGGAGCTGTTGTGGGACTGTCTGCCCCCCCAGGGTGAAGCTGTGGCCCCTTTGGAAGCACTGGGCTGTGAGGTGCCTATGGTGAAGGGCTGTGGACTGCTGACTGGCGTAAACTGAAGTATTGCCCCCTAAGCGCTGTAAGTCCAAAGACTGTTGCTGCCTGGGGAGGATTGTGCCCCCAAGGGACTGTGCCCTGTGATTGGTGTGGCCCCCGAAGTGCTGTTGGCCCTGAGAACTGTGTGGGTTGAGGGAGGAGCTGTCCTCCGAGAAAAGTGCCCCTTTTTCTGTGGATAATAGCGCCAGATAAATAATTAATTAAAAGGGAGCCTACCCCATATTGCCGCCGATATCACCGCCGCAGCCCGAGGAGTGTGGGCGCTGCCTTGCGCCGGTTGTAAATTGGCGAATATCACCGCCGCGGCCCGGCGCCGCCTTGAAGGGACCCCCACTGCTGTGGGCATCTTCTCCCGGTGTCAGGAGAGGGCCGATGCAGTGAAGAAAGGGCCGCGTTAGGCCCTGAGGCCGCCGTCACCCGCATCACGTGACGGGGGCCCGGCCGGCGCCGCGCACGGATTGGCCTGCGCGTCCGTGCCCCTGGAAGGCCGCGCAGGGATTGGCTGCCGGCCGGCAGCAAGAGGAGCCGGCGCGAAGCCCTGGGTCCCCGTGAGGGAGGGAGACCCGGGTGAAGTACCGGTGCGGGGCCCCCGTGGTCGAGGGGGAGCCTCGATTGGGAGCGACCGGAGCGGGAGCCCACCCCGCCGGTCTGGGCCCTGGAGTGAGGGGCCGGTGAAATAGGCGGGGCCGGGGCACACTGTCGGTGCCAGCCCCGCCTTCCCGAAAGAAGTGACCCGACGGCATTGCGGGGCTCCCGTGAAGACGAGGGAGCCCTGATCGTGCTGCAGAAGCCTTGTGAGGTGGGAGGAAAGCCAGGCGGGCTTCCCCCCCATGTGTGCCCAGAAACCGCGTGTGTCCCCTGAGGCCTCTCCGAGGCAATGTTGAAACCCCCGGGCCCCTGTGAGGAAGGGAGGCCCAGGTGAGGCAAGTGTGGCTGCCCAGAGGCCGTTCTGAACCCCCGGACCCCCATGAGGAGGAGGGGCCCGGGTGACGCCGCGGAAAGGGGGGGCCTCGAGGCACATTGCCTGCCCCCCCCGCCTCGAAACTGCTGAGGGCCCTGTTTGAGTGGCATAGGCCTGAGTGAGGCCTTGCGGGCCCCGAGTGACCGGTGCAGGTCTAAGGAGAGCCCCAGCGACGAGAGTGCTGTGCGGCAGGGGCCTCAAGGCACATTGTCGGTGCCTGGCCCCTACTGAGAAGGAGACCTCCCCAGAACCCCGGTGAGTGGGGCCTACGTTAGACTGTGTGGAGTGTAGAGTGGGCAACGGGGCACAGGGTCGGTGTCCGCCCCCCCCCATGACTTGCTTGGGATGGTAATCATACCCTGAACTGGGCGACGGCCTGAAGTGCCAACTGGTGTAGGCTGGAGGTCATTTAACAAAAAAACAGGAAATTTTAAAGCCCCAAGATCTAGGGCCAGGACTTGTGCTTTTGCTGAATTTCGCGCCCAGTGGGCTTATGGCCTAGTGTTAATGCCCCTGTTAATGGTAGGCACCCCCATGTGTTAGTCCCCTGAGGAGATATTTAGGGTTCCTTTTAACAGTACTCACCAAGAAACAATTCACACACTTCAGAAAGGGTTTTGTGTTTACGTGCAAGGATTGTATCCACTAGATCTCATCATTGAGGACCCAGGGCCACAGGTGTATTCCACAAGATGGTAGCCTCATCATCCCTTACAGCTAAGGGTCCTATAAAAATGTTAAAGACTCAACCCTCCAAGCCGGAGCGTCTGGGGCACAGACACAACCGGTGACTGTCCCGTTCTGGATGGCAACTGGAACAATGTGTGGGGTTGGGATTTTTAGAGGCATATATAAGAAACAACCATCTGGTATTGCTGGATCATCCAAATCGTACATACAAGCCCAATAAATAAATTACTCAGCGGTTTTCAAAGCCTCTGATGGTTGCAGGTATGCAGTAACAGGCAGCCAGCAGGTAACATTATACACAGCTGACTCTCAGTGGCTGGTTTATGTGTATCGGTTGATAACATTTGAAATTCATGCAGTTGTACACTGGGGACCAATATCTCATCTCCGCTGGTGTGTGTGTGTGTTTTTTTGACTTTACTACAGGTCGAGTGAACTGAGAAAAGCAAAAATTGATATCAGAATTTGCTGAAGTTATAGCAATGAAACATGTCGGCATCATACAAATATGGTATAATATGAACCATTTTTAATTCTGGACCACTTGCAGCAGCAGAATAAAGTTACTAAAGCCAGCAAGTTGCTCCACATTTTAGCAGTGGTGGCCATTTCGCCTTTTGGCTATCACAGGGGTTTCAGGTGCACATTCCCACTTTGTTACTTTCAACTTAGATGAGTGGACAGATAGGGTGTTCATTTACACGGCACCTTTACTAGTTGGGTATTCACCTTTATTTTGTTTGTGTTTTTCTCTGTTCTTTATTCACTACTAAGAGAGAGTGACCGATGATGAGAAGTGGGTAAACTGGCAATTGCGTGCCAGGAACCCCCTCGGGTGTTGCTACCGTGAGGCACTCTCTCTTTGTTCACACATTTTTTCACTTGGTTCACTATTGGGAGCTAGATTAGACCTGGGTAATCTTTTAGTAAACACACCACGACCCACAGATTAGTGTTAAGTAACGCATCTGGGGCGGAAGAAAGACTGATTGTGCAATTCTGCCATTTGTTATACAACGAACTGGTGTGTGGTGGAGGAGGCATTTATTGCTGAGTACCACCAGTAACTTGCCAGTCTGCTTTGTCAACGCTCCCGCCGGAACCCAAAGATACAGCAACTCAAGACTGGACTTCCAGACTTCTCAGACACCGACCCACATCCACAGTTAAGCCGAGACCCGTGGCGGCCACGAGAGACGTGGGACCAGACACCCTGGGCATCCTGAATTTTGCTAACTGCATTGACTCCTGAGGTAACTCGAAGTTGTGTATTGGGGTAAAAGAAGCCCCGGACCCGAGCACCATTTGCACTGAAGCTCAGCCCTCCACACTCCACGAGTGCTGCGTGGGGCCCGCTCTTGCATTTCAGCTTGATGCGTCTTCCCAGTTCCTAGTCTGTTGGCTAGTGAGCCCCCTGAAGGCAAACCTTTGAATTCACACTACTTGCCTGGTTGCTCCAGGCTTGCCCCAGCTTCCCTCCAAAGGAGAAGTGCCCCAGACCTTGCTGGTCTGACTCGAAGCCAATCGTCACTTCCTGCATGGCTTGCATTTGCCAAGGCTTGTTGGGTCCAATCCAGATACCGACACCGCAGTTAACTAGATCCATTGTGGGACTGCTCGAATCCAGCTCCTGGTTGTCGTCGACGCCTTCTGCTCCTCGTGGCTGAAGAGACAATCTTCACCTTCTTCGCCCGAAATCACCCGACATCGCCTGGTTCCTTCCTGGTACCTTCCTGGTCACTTGCTAGTGACCCAGACTCTGTCCCCTCTACTTTCAGGTTCTTCAGATCTTCAGATCTTTGATCCACCCTTGGATCCACCGGACACTTTTCCTCTGGTCGCCTGCAGCACTTCTTTGCAGAGCTCTATAGAAAACATTGAAGAAACCCGACACCACTGTCAGTCACTCATTGTCAGTGAAATTGCTCTCCCACCCTCGCAGCTCCACCATTAAGTGAGGTGCCCCTGCCCCTGCACTCTTGAGTGTTGGTGATCGAGGCCCTCCTCCACCCGCAGGTTTCCCTGCGCCTCATCCCTGGTGGTCCAGTGGACCTCTGACTCCTTTCTTTCTTTCTGCTCCTTCACTCGTTTTTCTCCCCTTTCTATCTTTCACCTTTCTGCACCTCTGCTCTTTTGCGCCTTATTTCTGCCCATTTCCCTTTCTCTCCCTCTGCTCCTTCACTCGTTTTCACTAGTTTTTTTCCCTTTTCTATCTTTCACCTTTCTGCACCTCTGCTCTTTTGTGCCTTATTTCTGCCCATTTTCCCTTTCTCTCCCTCTGCTCCTTCACTCGTCTTCACTCGTTTTTTTTACCCTTTCTATCTTTCACCTTTCTGCTCTTTTCTGCATCTCTGCTCTTTTGTGCCTTATTTCTGCTTATTTTCCCTTTTTTCTTATCGCTTCTTTCCTCCCTTTACCTTTCCCCGCCGCTGCTGCCCCCGCGGCCCCTCCCCCCCAGCACGACCGGCCCAATCCAGCTCCCCTCCCCGCTCCCGCCTCCCAGCTGTCCAGCCCTCCCTGACCTCTACATAATGGCGGCCACTGCGGGGACAGGCGAGCAAGACCACTGACTCATTGTCAGTGAAATTGCTCTCCCACCCTCGCAGCTCCACCATTAAGTGAGGTGCCCCTGCCCCTGCACTCTTGAGTGTTGGTGATCGAGGCCCTCCTCCACCCGCAGATTTCCCTGCGCCTCATCCCTGGTGGTCCAGTGGACCTCTGACTCCTTTCTTTCTTTCTGCTCCTTCACTCGTTTTTCTCCCCTTTCTATCTTTCACCTTTCTGCACCTCTGCTCTTTTGTGCCTTATTTCTGCCCATTTTCCCTTTCTCTCCCTCAGCTCCTTCACTCGTCTTCACTCGTTTTTTTTACCCTTTCTATCTTTCACCTTTCTGCTCTTTTCTGCATCTCTGCTCTTTTGTGCCTTATTTCTGCTTATTTTCCCTTTTTTCTTATCGCTTCTTTCCTCCCTTTACCTTTCCCCGCCGCTGCTGCCCCCGCGGCCCCTCCCCCCCAGCACGACCGGCCCAATCCAGCTCCCCTCCCTGCTCCCGTCTCCCAGCTGTCCAGCCCTCCCCGACCCCTACTTAATGGCGGCCACTGCGGGGACAGGCGAGCAAGACCACTGACTCATTGTCAGTGAAATTGCTCTCCCACCCTCGCAGCTCCACCATTAAGTGAGGTGCCCCTGCCCCTGCACTCTTGAGTGTTGGTGATCGAGGCCCTCCTCCACCCGCAGGTTTCCCTGCGCCTCATCCCTGGTGGTCCAGTGGACCTCTGACTCCTTTCTTTCTTTCTGCTCCTTCACTCGTTTTTCTCCCCTTTCTATCTTTCACCTTTCTGCACCTCTGCTCTTTTGCGCCTTATTTCTGCCCATTTTCCCTTTCTCTCCCTCTGCTCCTTCACTCGTTTTCACTCGTTTTTTTTCCCCTTTCTATCCTTCACCTTTCTGCACCTCTGCTCTTTTGTGCCTTATTTCTGCCCATTTTCCCTTTCTCTCCCTCTGCTCCTTCACTCGTTTTCACTCGTTTTTTTTACCCTTTCTATCTTTCACCTTTCTGCTCTTTTCTGCATCTCTGCTCTTTTGTGCCTTATTTCTGCTTATTTTCCCTTTTTTCTTTATCCCTTCTTTCCTCCCTTTACCTTTCCCCGCCGCTGCTGCCCCCGCGGCCCCTCCCCCCCCAGCACGACCGGCCCAATCCAGCTCCCCTCCCCGCTCCCGCCTCCCAGCTGTCCTGCCCTCCCCGACCCCTACTTAATGGCGGCCACTGCGGGGACAGGCGAGCAAGACCACTGACTCATTGTCAGTGAAATTGCTCTCCCACCCTCGCAGCTCCACCATTAAGTGAGGTGCCCCTGCCCCTGCACTCTTGAGTGTTGGTGATCGAGGCCCTCCTCCACCCGCAGGTTTCCCTGCGCCTCATCCCTGGTGGTCCAGTGGACCTCTGACTCCTTTCTTTCTTTCTGCTCCTTCACTCGTTTTTCTCCCCTTTCTATCTTTCACCTTTCTGCACCTCTGCTCTTTTGCGCCTTATTTCTGCCCATTTCCCTTTCTCTCCCTCTGCTCCTTCACTCGTTTTCACTCGTTTTTTTCCCCTTTCTATCTTTCACCTTTCTGCACCTCTGCTCTTTTGTGCCTTATTTCTGCCCATTTTCCCTTTCTCTCCCTCTGCTCCTTCACTCGTCTTCACTCGTTTTTTTTACCCTTTCTATCTTTCACCTTTCTGCTCTTTTCTGCATCTCTGCTCTTTTGTGCCTCATTTCTGCTTATTTTCCCTTTTTTCTTTATCCCTTCTTTCCTCCCTTTACCTTTCCCCGCCGCTGCTGCCCCGCGGCCCCTCCCCCCCCAGTACGACCGGCCCAATCCAGCTCCCCTCCCTGCTCCCGCCTCCCAGCTGTCCAGCCCTCCCCGACCCCTACTTAATGGCGGCCACTGCGGGGACAGGAGAGCAAGACCACTGACTCATTGTCAGTGAAATAGCTCTCCCACCCTCGCAGCTCCACCATTAAGTGAGGTGCCCCTGCCCCTGCACTCTTGAGTGTTGGTGATCGAGGCCCTCCTCCACCCGCAGGTTTCCCTGCGCCTCATCCCTGGTGGTCCAGTGGACCTCTGACTCCTTTCTTTCTTTCTGCTCCTTCACTCGTTTTTCTCCCCTTTCTATCTTTCACCTTTCTGCACCTCTGCTCTTTTGCGCCTTATTTCTGCCCATTTCCCTTTCTCTCCCTCTGCTCCTTCACTCGTTTTCACTAGTTTTTTTCCCCTTTCTATCCTTCACCTTTCTGCACCTCTGCTCTTTTGTGCCTTATTTCTGCCCATTTCCCTTTCTCTCCCTCTGCTCCTTCACTCGTTTTCACTAGTTTTTTTCCCCTTTCTATCCTTCACCTTTCTGCACCTCTGCTCTTTTGCGCCTTATTTCTGCCCATTTCCCTTTCTCTCCCTCTGCTCCTTCACTCGTTTTCACTCGTTCTTTTCCCCTTTCTATCTTTCACCTTTCTGCACCTCTGCTCTTTTGTGCCTTATTTCTGCCCATTTTCCCTTTCTCACCCTCTGCTCCTTCACTCGTCTTCACTCGTTTTTTTTACCCTTTCTATCTTTCACCTTTCTGCTCTTTTCTGCATCTCTGCTCTTTTGTGCCTTATTTCTGCTTATTTTCCCTTTTTTCTTTATCCCTTCTTTCCTCCCTTTACCTTTCCCCGCCGCTGCTGCCCCCGCGGCCCCTCCCCCCCCAGCACGACCGGCCCAATCCAGCTCCCCTCCCTGCTCCCCCCTCCCAGCTGTCCAGCCCTCCCCGACCCCTATTTAATGGCGGCCACTGCGGGGACAGGCGAGCAAGACCACTGACTCATTGTCAGTGAAATTGCTCTCCCACCCTCGCAGCTCCACCATTAAGTGAGGTGCCCCTGCCCCTGCACTCTTGAGTGTTGGTGATCGAGGCCCTCCTCCACCCGCAGGTTTCCCTGCGCCTCATCCCTGGTGGTCCAGTGGACCTCTGACTCCTTTCTTTCTTTCTGCTCCTTCACTCGTTTTTCTCCCCTTTCTATCTTTCACCTTTCTGCACCTCTGCTCTTTTGCGCCTTATTTCTGCCCATTTTCCCTTTCTCTCCCTCTGCTCCTTCACTCGTTTTCACTCGTTTTTTTCCCCTTTCTATCCTTCACCTTTCTGCACCTCTGCTCTTTTGTGCCTTATTTCTGCCCATTTTCCCTTTCTCTCCCTCTGCTCCTTCACTCGTTTTCACTCGTTTTTTTTACCCTTTCTATCTTTCACCTTTCTGCTCTTTTCTGCATCTCTGCTCTTTTGTGCCTTATTTCTGCTTATTTTCCCTTTTTTCTTTATCCCTTCTTTCCTCCCTTTACCTTTCCCCGCCGCTGCTGCCCCCGCGGCCCCTCCCCCCCAGCACGACCGGCCCAATCCACCTCCCCTCCCCGCTCCCGCCTCCCAGCTGTCCAGCCCTCCCCGACCCCTACTTAATGGCGGCCACTGCGGGGACAGGCGAGCAAGACCACTGACTCATTGTCAGTGAAATTGCTCTCCCACCCTCGCAGCTCCACCATTAAGTGAGGTGCCCCTGCCCCTGCACTCTTGAGTGTTGGTGATCGAGGCCCTCCTCCACACGCAGGTTTCCCTGCGCCTCATCCCTGGTGGTCCAGTGGACCTCTGTCTCCTTTCTTTCTTTCTGCTCCTTCACTCGTTTTTCTCCCCTTTCTATCTTTCACCTTTCTGCACCTCTGCTCTTTTGCGCCTTATTTCTGCCCATTTCCCTTTCTCTCCCTCTGCTCCTTCACTCGTTTTCACTAGTTTTTTTCCCCTTTCTATCTTTCACCTTTCTGCACCTCTGCTCTTTTGTGCCTTATTTCTGCCCATTTTCCCTTTCTCTCCCTCTGCTCCTTCACTCGTCTTCACTCGTTTTTTTACCCTTTCTATCTTTCACCTTTCTGCTCTTTTCTGCATCTCTGCTCTTTTGCACCTTATTTCTGCTTATTTTCCCTTTTTTCTTTATCCCTTCTTTCCTCCCTTTACCTTTCCCCGCCGCTGCTGCCCCCGCGGCCCCTCCCCCCCCAGCACGACCGGCCCAATCCAGCTCCCCTCCCCGCTCCCGCCTCCCAGCTGTCCAGCCCTCCCCGACCCCTACTTAATGGCGGCCACTGCGGGGACAGGCGAGCAAGACCACTGACTCATTGTCAGTGAAATTGCTCTCCCACCCTCGCAGCTCCGCCATTAAGTGAGGTGCCCCTGCCCCTGCACTCTTGAGTGTTGGTGATCGAGGCCCTCCTCCACCCGCAGGTTTCCCTACGCCTTATCCCTGGTGGTCCAGTGGACCTCTGACTCCTTTCTTTCTTTCTGCTCCTTCACTCGTTTTTCTCCCCTTTCTATCTTTCACCTTTCTGCACCTCTGCTCTTTTGCGCCTTATTTCTGCCCATTTCCCTTTCTCTCCCTCTGCTCCTTCACTCGTTTTCACTAGTTTTTTTCCCCTTTCTATCTTTCACCTTTCTGCACCTCTGCTCTTTTGTGCCTTATTTCTGCCCATTTTCCCTTTCTCTCCCTCTGCTCCTTCACTCTTCTTCACTCGCTTTTTTTACCCTTTCTATCTTTCACCTTTCTGCTCTTTTCTGCATCTCTGCTCTTTTCTGCCTTATTTCTGCTTATTTCCCCTTTTTTCTTTATCCCTTCATTCCTCCCTTTACCTTTCCCCGCCGCTGCTGCCCCCGCGGCCCCTCCCCCCCAGCACGACCGACCTAATCCAGCTCCCCTCCCCGCTCCCGCCTCCCAGCTGTCCAGCCCTCCCCGACCCCTACTTAATGGCGGACACTGCGGGGACAGGCGAGCAAGACCACTGACTCATTGTCAGTGAAATTGCTCTCCCACCCTCGCAGCTCCACCATTAAGTGAGGTGCCCCTGCCCCTGCACTCTTGAGTGTTGGTGATCGAGGCCCTCCTCCACCCGCAGGTTTCCCTGCGCCTCATCCCTGGTGGTCCAGTGGACCTCTGACTCCTTTCTTTCTTTCTGCTCCTTCACTCGTTTTTCTCCCCTTTCTATCTTTCACCTTTCTGCACCTCTGCTCTTTTGCGCCTTATTTCTGCCCATTTCCCTTTCTCTCCCTCTGCTCCTTCACTCGTTTTCACTAGTTTTTTTCCCCTTTCTATCTTTCACCTTTCTGCACCTCTGCTCTTTTGTGCCTTATTTCTGCCCATTTTCCCTTTCTCTCCCTCTGCTCCTTCACTCGTCTTCACTCGTTTTTTTTACCCTTTCTATCTTTCACCTTTCTGCTCTTTTCTGCATCTCTGCTCTTTTGTGCCTTATTTCTGCTTATTTTCCCTTTTTTCTTTATCCCTTCTTTCCTCCCTTTACCTTTCCCCGCCGCTGCTGCCCCGCGGCCCCTCCCCCCCCAGCACGACCGGCCCAATCCAGCTCCCCTCCCTGCTCCCGCCTCCCAGCTGTCCAGCCCTCCCCGACCCCTACTTAATGGCGGCCACTGCGGGGACAGGCGAGCAAGACCACTGACTCATTGTCAGTGAAATTGCTCTCCCACCCTCGCAGCTCCACCATTAAGTGAGGTGCCCCTGCCCCTGCACTCTTGAGTGTTGGTGATCGAGGCCCTCCTCCACCCGCAGGTTTCCCTGCGCCTCATCCCTGGTGGTCCAGTGGACCTCTGACTCCTTTCTTTCTTTCTGCTCCTTCACTCGTTTTTCTCCCCTTTCTATCTTTCACCTTTCTGCACCTCTGCTCTTTTGCGCCTTATTTCTGCCCATTTTCCCTTTCTCTCCCTCTGCTCCTTCACTCGTTTTCACTCGTTTTTTTCCCCCTTTCTATCCTTCACCTTTCTGCACCTCTGCTCTTTTGTGCCTTATTTCTGCCCATTTTCCCTTTCTCTCCCTCTGCTCCTTCACTCGTTTTCACTCGTTTTTTTTACCCTTTCTATCTTTCACCTTTCTGCTCTTTTCTGCATCTCTGCTCTTTTGTGCCTTATTTCTGCTTATTTTCCCTTTTTTCTTTATCCCTTCTTTCCTCCCTTTACCTTTCCCCGCCGCTGCTGCCCCCGCGGCCCCTCCCCCCCCAGCACGACCGGCCCAATCCAGCTCCCCTCCCCGCTCCCGCCTCCCAGCTGTCCTGCCCTCCCCGACCCCTACTTAATGGCGGCCACTGCGGGGACAGGAGAGCAAGACCACTGACTCATTGTCAGTGAAATTGCTCTCCCACCCTCGCAGCTCCACCATTAAGTGAGGTGCCCCTGCCCCTGCACTCTTGAGTGTTGGTGATCGAGGCCCTCCTCCACCCGCAGGTTTCCCTGCGCCTCATCCCTGGTGGTCCAGTGGACCTCTGACTCCTTTCTTTCTTTCTGCTCCTTCACTCGTTTTTCTCCCCTTTCTATCTTTCACCTTTCTGCACCTCTGCTCTTTTGCGCCTTATTTCTGCCCATTTCCCTTTCTCTCCCTCTGCTCCTTCACTCGTTTTCACTAGTTTTTTTCCCCTTTCTATCTTTCACCTTTCTGCACCTCTGCTCTTTTGTGCCTTATTTCTGCCCATTTTCCCTTTCTCACCCTCTGCTCCTTCACTCGTCTTCACTCGTTTTTTTTACCCTTTCTATCTTTCACCTTTCTGCTCTTTTCTGCATCTCTGCTCTTTTGTGCCTTATTTCTGCTTATTTTCCCTTTTTTCTTTATCGCTTCTTTCCTCCCTTTACCTTTCCCTGCCGCTGCTGCCCCCGCGGCCCCTCCCCCCCCAGCACGACCGGCCCAATCCAGCTCCCCTCCCCGCTCCCGCCTCCCAGCTGTCCAGCCCTCCCTGACCCCTACTTAATGGCGGCCACTGCGGGGACAGGCGAGCAAGACCACTGACTCATTGTCAGTGAAATTGCTCTCCCACCCTCTCAGCTCCACCATTAAGTGAGGTGCCCCTGCCCCTGCACTCTTGAGTGTTGGTGATCGAGGCCCTCCTCCACCCGCAGATTTCCCTGCGCCTCATCCCTGGTGGTCCAGTGGACCTCTGACTCCTTTCTTTCTTTCTGCTCCTTCACTCGTTTTTCTCCCCTTTCTATCTTTCACCTTTCTGCACCTCTGCTCTTTTGTGCCTATTTCTGCCCATTTTCCCTTTCTCTCCCTCTGCTCCTTCACTCGTCTTCACTCGTTTTTTTTACCCTTTCTATCTTTCACCTTTCTGCTCTTTTCTGCATCTCTGCTCTTTTGTGCCTTATTTCTGCTTATTTTCCCTTTTTTCTTTATCCCTTCTTTCCTCCCTTTACCTTTCCCCGCCGCTGCTGCCCCCGCGGCCCCTCCCCCCCCAGCACGACCGGCCCAATCCAGCTCCCCTCCCTGCTCCCGCCTCCCAGCTGTCAGCCCTCCCCGACCCCTATTTAATGGCGGCCACTGCGGGGACAGGCGAGCAAGACCACTGACTCATTGTCAGTGAAATTGCTCTCCCACCCTCGCAGCTCCACCATTAAGTGAGGTGCCCCTGCCCCTGCACTCTTGAGTGTTGGTGATCGAGGCCCTCCTCCACCCGCAGGTTTCCCTGCGCCTCATCCCTGGTGGTACAGTGGACCTCTGACTCCTTTCTTTCTTTCTGCTCCTTCACTCGTTTTTCTCCCCTTTCTATCTTTCACCTTTCTGCACCTCTGCTCTTTTGCGCCTTATTTCTGCCCATTTTCCCATTCTCTCCCTCTGCTCCTTCACTCGTTTTCACTCGTTTTTTTCCCCTTTCTATCCTTCACCTTTCTGCACCTCTGCTCTTTTGTGCCTTATTTCTGCCCATTTTCCCTTTCTCTCCCTCTGCTCCTTCACTCGTTTTCACTCGTTTTTTTTACCCTTTCTATCTTTCACCTTTCTGCTCTTTTCTGCATCTCTGCTCTTTTGTGCCTTATTTCTGCTTATTTTCCCTTTTTTCTTTATCCCTTCTTTCCTCCCTTTACCTTTCCCCGCCGCTGCTGCCCCCGCGGCCCCTCCCCCCCCAGCACGACCGGCCCAATCCACCTCCCCTCCCCGCTCCCGCCTCCCAGCTGTCCAGCCCTCCCCGACCCCTACTTAATGGCGGCCACTGCGGGGACAGGCGAGCAAGACCACTGACTCATTGTCAGTGAAATTGCTCTCCCACCCTCGCAGCTCCACCATTAAGTGAGGTGCCCCTGCCCCTGCACTCTTGAGTGTTGGTGATCGAGGCCCTCCTCCACACGCAGGTTTCCCTGCGCCTCATCCCTGGTGGTCCAGTGGACCTCTGTCTCCTTTCTTTCTTTCTGCTCCTTCACTCGTTTTTCTCCCCTTTCTATCTTTCACCTTTCTGCACCTCTGCTCTTTTGCGCCTTATTTCTGCCCATTTCCCTTTCTCTCCCTCTGCTCCTTCACTCGTTTTCACTAGTTTTTTCCCCCTTTCTATCTTTCACCTTTCTGCACCTCTGCTCTTTTGTGCCTTATTTCTGCCCATTTTCCCTTTCTCTCCCTCTGCTCCTTCACTCGTCTTCACTCGTTTTTTTTACCCTTTCTATCTTTCACCTTTCTGCTCTTTTCTGCATCTCTGCTCTTTTGCACCTTATTTCTGCTTATTTTCCCTTTTTTCTTTATCCCTTCTTTCCTCCCTTTACCTTTCCCCGCCGCTGCTGCCCCCGCGGCCCCTCCCCCCCCAGCACGACCGGCCCAATCCAGCTCCCCTCCCCGCTCCCGCCTCCCAGCTGTCCAGCCCTCCCCAACCCTTACTTAATGGCGGCCACTGCGGGGACAGGCGAGCAAGACCACTGACTCATTGTCAGTGAAATTGCTCTCCCACCCTCGCAGCTCCACCATTAAGTGAGGTGCCCCTGCCCCTGCACTCTTGAGTGTTGGTGATCGAGGCCCTCCTCCACCCGCAGGTTTCCCTACGCCTTATCCCTGGTGGTCCAGTGGACCTCTGACTCCTTTCTTTCTTTCTGCTCCTTCACTCGTTTTTCTCCCCTTTCTATCTTTCACCTTTCTGCACCTCTGCTCTTTTGCGCCTTATTTCTGCCCATTTCCCTTTCTCTCCCTCTGCTCCTTCACTCGTTTTCACTAGTTTTTTTCCCCTTTCTATCTTTCACCTTTCTGCACCTCTGCTCTTTTGTGCCTTATTTCTGCCCATTTTCCCTTTCTCTCCCTCTGCTCCTTCACTCTTCTTCACTCGCTTTTTTTACCCTTTCTATCTTTCACCTTTCTGCTCTTTTCTGCATCTCTGCTCTTTTGTGCCTTATTTCTGCTTATTTCCCCTTTTTTCTTTATCCCTTCATTCCTCCCTTTACCTTTCCCCGCCGCTGCTGCCCCCGCGGCCCCTCCCCCCCAGCACGACCGACCCAATCCAGCTCCCCTCCCCGCTCCCGCCTCCCAGCTGTCCAGCCCTCCCCGACCCCTACTTAATGGCGGACACTGCGGGGACAGGCGAGCAAGACCACTGACTCATTGTCAGTGAAATTGCTCTCCCACCCTCGCAGCTCCACCATTAAGTGAGGTGCCCCTGCCCCTGCACTCTTGAGTGTTGGTGATCGAGGCCCTCCTCCACCCGCAGGTTTCCCTGCGCCTCATCCCTGGTGGTCCAGTGGACCTCTGACTCCTTTCTTTCTCTCTGCTCCTTCACTCGTTTTTCTCCCCTTTCTATCTTTCACCTTTCTGCACCTCTGCTCTTTTGCGCCTTATTTCTGCCCATTTCCCTTTCTCTCCCTCTGCTCCTTCACTCGTTTTCACTAGTTTTTTTCCCCTTTCTATCTTTCACCTTTCTGCACCTCTGCTCTTTTGTGCCTTATTTCTGCCCATTTTCCCTTTCTCTCCCTCTGCTCCTTCACTCGTCTTCACTCATTTTTTTTACCCTTTCTATCTTTCACCTTTCTGCTCTTTTCTGCATCTCTGCTCTTTTATGCCTTATTTCTGCTCATTTTCCCTTTTTTCTTTATCCCTTCTTTCCTCACTTTACCTTTCCCCGCCGCTGCTGCCCCCGCGGCCCCTACCCCCCCAGCACATCCGGCCCAATCCAGCTCCCCTCCCCGCTCCCGCCTCCCAGCTGTCCAGCCCTCCCCGACCCCTACTTAATGGCGGCCACGGGTGCACCGAAGGCGCGTCAAAGGCAAGCACGTCTGCGCCCGTCTGCAACCCGTCCACGACCAGCACCAGGAACCCTGGACCTCCGCCCCGCCAACGCTACGACCCAGCAGAGCTCCACGCACTCAACCCAGGCTGCAACAACAACTGCAAGCTAGCATCACCAGCCGACACCCATGGACCCTTCAGCTGTCACCGCTGCCGGCACACCTGCAGCACCGCCAAGAACACGGATCCAGCACAACCCGCCCACTAGAACACAACCGAACCGAAGACCCTGCAATGCATCCTCCTCAACGTCCGATCCCTCCACAAACACGCCACAGAAATCTGGGACCTCCTCGACAGCACAACTCCAGACGTAGCATTCTTCACCAAAACCTGGACCAACACCACCTCGGGACCGGACATCGCCATCGCCATCCCCCAAGGATACAATATCTCCAGGAAGGACCGCCCCATCCACCCAGGAGGAGGAATCGCCATCGTCCACAAATCCAGCCTCTGCCTGAGCACACTCCCTGACGAGTCCACAGAACTGATGGAACACCTTCACTTCAAGATACTGGCCAGCCCCACCGCCGCCCTCCGAGGAACCCTCATCTACCGACCCCCTGGACCCCGTGGACCCTTCGCCAACTCCATCACGGACATTATCTCCCTGCAGGCCATCGCATCCACCTACTACACCCTACTGGGAGACCTCAACTTCCACCTCGACAATCAACTGGACCCCAACACCACATCCCTCCTGGACAACCTCCACAACATTGGACTCCGCCAGATCGTGACCGAGCCCACGCACTCAGCAGGACACACCCTCGACCCCCTCTTCACTACAGGAAACTCCATCACCTTCAGCCACACCACCGAACTCCCATGGACCGACCATCGTTGCGTCCACTTCACCTTCAGAACACCCACCACCCACAGACACCAGCACCTGCTTCCACAAAGAAACTGGACCAAAATCACCGATGACCAGCTCACCTCCTCACTCAACAACTCCACCCCAACCATCGCGGAAAACGACGACCCCAACACCGCAGCCCGAACCCTGCATAGATGGATCTCGGACAGCACCAACACCATAGCCCCCCTCAAGAAAAACAACAATACCCGTGCCAAGAAAGCCAGATGGTTTACCACCGAACTTCGAGAGTCCAGGCGCACATGCCGCCGCCTCAAAAAGGCGAAACACTAAATCCACAGAAGCCCACAACAACTTCAGAGCCGCCACCAACGCCCACCATTAACTCATCAGAGAAACAAGGAAAAAAGCCATTGAAGACAGAATCTCCACCCACGCACACAACAGCAAGGAACTCTTCAGCATCATCAAGGAGTTCGCCCAACCCACCAGCGAGTCTACCGACATCCCTCCCTCACAAGGGCTCTGCGACAAACTCAGCATCTTTTTCCACCACAAAATCAAGAGCATCTACGACAACTTCGACGAAGACAACCAACACACTGAACCCTCACCAACCACCCCTGACACCCGGAAACCAGAGATTGATGACTGGACAGCCCTCACCACCGAAGACACACTGAAGACAATGAAGTCAATCCACTCAGGGGCCCCCACGGACCCCTGCCCCCACCACATCTTCAACAGAGCCGCCAACACCATCGCACCCATGCTCCGCTAAACCATCAACCGCTCCCTGGCGACCGCCTCATTCCCCGACGACTGGAAACACGCCGAGGTCAACCCCCTCCTAAAGAAACCCTCAGCGGACCCCACCGACCTCAAAAACTACAGACCCATCTCCCTGCTCCCGATCCCAGCGAAAGTCATCGAGAAATCCATCAACAGCCAACTCGCCACATTCATTGAAGAACACAACATCCTCGACTCCTCCCAATCCGGCTTCAGAAAAAACCACAGTACGGAAACCGCCCTCCTCGCCGCAACAGACGACATCCGCACCTTACTGGACAAAGGAGAAACAGTAGCCCTCATCCTCCTCGACCTATGAGCGGCGTTCGACACAGTCTCCCACCGCACCCTAATACGCAGACTCTATGATGCAGGAATCCAGCACAAGGCCCTCGACTGGATCTGCTCCTTCCTCTCCAGCAGGACGCAGTGGGTCAGACTCCCCCCTTTCCTCTTGGACCCCACACCTATCACCTGCGGAGTCCCCCAGGGCTCCTCCCTCAGCCCGACGCTCTTCAACGTCTACATGGCTCCACTTGCCCCTGTCGTCAGAACCTACGGACTCAACATCGTGTCATATGCAGACGACACCCAGCTCATCCTCTCCCTATCCAACGAGCCCAACACCGCCAGACGCAACTTTCGAGAAGGCATGGACGCCGTCGCCAAATGGATGAAAAACAGCTGCCTACAACTAAACACCAACAAAACAGAAGTACTCATCATGGGCCCAAACCCCGACGCCTGGAGTGACACCTGGTGGCCCAACGCCCTCGGAAACCCGCCAACCCCCACAGACCACGCACACAACCTGGGAATCATCCTGGACTCCGAGCTCAAAATGGACCGCCAGATCCACTCTGTCTCATCTTCCTGCTTCCACACCCTCCGCCTCCTTCGTAAGACCTTCAAATGGATCCCCCTCGAACACCGAAAGACAGTCACGCCCTGGTCACCAGCAGACTCGACTACGGCAACGCACTCTACGCCGGAATAAACAAAAACCTCATCCGCAAGCTACAGAACATCCAGAACGCCGCCGCAAGACTGGTCCTCAACCTTCCAAAACACTGCCACATCTCCCAGCACCTGCGCACACTCCACTGGCTCCCCGTCGAGGCGAGAATCACCTTTAAGATGCTCACCCACGCACACAAGGCCCTCCACTGCACCGGACCAGCATACCTGAACAGCCGACTCAAATTCCACGCACCCCAAAGGACCCTACGATCAGCCCAGCTTTCCTACGCTGTGGTCCCCCGCTCCAGAAAGACCAGAGGCCGCTCCTTCTCCTTCCTCGCGGCCAAAGCATGGAACGCCCTTCCGCTCCACCTCAGACAGACAACATCGCTCCCCATCTTCGCAAGAAACCTCAAAACCTGGCTCTTCGACAGACCCCCCCCTTAATGGAATGGAACCTGCACCCCCCCCAACCACCCCCCCACCCCTAGCGCCTTGAGACCCTTACGGGTGAGTAGTCGCGCTTTAACAAACTCCTGATTGATTGATTGATTGATTGACACCAAAAGTCACTTATGCACCTGGCTTCCCTGGGTGAGGTAACTCGAGTATTCCAGTGCTCCCGTGGGTATTGACTATCCAAGTGTCCTAGTCTAAAGTGGTTTTGTCGTAGCCAATTCGGAAGTGCCCTTAATCAGTAACTTTGTAACTTTTACGTTCTCCATTATAAGTCAACGGCAACTCGCGACTGTGTTTAGACACTGCACGTGCCTCCCGTGGGCCTTCTACTCCCTAACCCTTGGTTGTTTAGTGTAGCCCCAGTGATTCCCTAGGCCCTATGCCTAGTCACTATTCCTGTAGCGGCTCTTATACCACTATTTTAGTATATGGTTTGTGAGACCCCTAGGGCAAAACTGTATTTGTGCAACTTATCGTATGCTTATTAAGTAACTTGTTATGTACTTTTGCCTCTGACCTCATAAAGAGTTCATAGGGGTTGTGTTAGCAATAAATGCATATATATTTGATATATACCTTGTGTGGTGTCCTTTCATTTGGTATTCAAGGGATTATAATTGGTAAATCAAACAGCTTCACATGCTCTTTGGAGTTTAGCCTAAGACTGCTGGTCCATGCTACCACTAGGATAGCTTGTCTATAAGGTTGACTTTCCAACCACCATCAATAAGGATCAATGTACACTGGTGCAAGGTGCCACTAGAACTAGTGACATCATATGCCAGGCTAACTTCTCACAAGGTGCACAGTATTATGGAACACTGTATCCTTCAACATTGAACAAACCAAAAAGCTAATACATAGGATTTTTGTCCTACTCAGTTATTGGCGGATATTTTATCCTTTTACCAACTCCAGACGTCTATTGGAGTATTTACCGAAAAAGGGGTCTCTGAGAAAAGCACGACTGAGTTACTTTAGTATCTAGCGTTAAATTAGTGCCTTACCAAACTTTGGGCGCCATGTAGTGTGGTTCCTATATTCCTACTAGGCTCTGCGCATTGGAATAATATATCCTATAGATATGACGTAGGTCTTAGGTCAGTAGGTCTCTATCGAATATACTAAACCTAATAGTGAGTGCCAGCTAGCTCAGAGGTCACTTGAAACTTTCTCGAATTCACAAGAAGGGATTCGTTTCTGACAACCGCATAAACATGAGAACTTTGGGGCATATTACCAACAACTAGCGATAATGTTTGTCTCTAACTTGTTTAGAGACAAAAATGATCGCCGGACATCGGCGATTTTTATCGCAGATAAACCTTGCTATTAGCAAGGTTTATCGCAAATGCGATAAAAAACGGCCGCAATGCATGAATATCGCTGAAAAGTCAGCGATATTCATGCATTATTGAGCAAATGCTCTTAGCCATGTTATCCACCTCCCATTGGATAACATGGTGAAGAACTGCTCAGGGCAGGTGTTAGCTTTTGGAGATATTCGCGCTTAGCGCGAATATCTCCAAAAGTTGGTAATAGGAGATAGCGATTGCACGCCCACTTTGCATGTCATTAATGATAAATATCACTGACATGCAAAGCGGGGCCCAAGATGGTCGCTATCTCCTATTAGCTGTCACTAACTGGTGTTAGCGACAGCTTGGTAATAGGGAGATAATTTTATCTCCGCTTTCTTGGCTTTTAAAGCCAAAAAAGCGGAGATAAACCCCCTTGATAATATGCCCCTTTGTTTCCCTAGGACTGGAATAACTATCTTCAGAGTTGTGGAAACAATAGATAAATATTTCACTCTGTCAATCGTGCATGCTTCGTTTCTACAGAGAATGCACAGAAAATAGAGAGGCAGGCGTTTCAATAAAAAGGGTTTATTGAACAGTCTTCTTTCTCATGCAAGGGAGGTGAACTGCTACAAACGTTAGGCAGACTGCAAAGTATAATGCGTACAGCGTAAACAGTAATATGAAATAATACCGTAAGAGCATTGTATGGTTTCTAAGCCATATAAACATACATACATAAATACCATAGACTAAAATAGTCAACTGGTGCTTCTAAAATGCGCCTACCCCAATGTACCTAACCTAAGTCTAATATGAGGGAGGAAGTAAGTATGGTCTTTAGCAAAGGTTTAGTTTTGCCCAGAATCTACCAAAGGTTTCTCTAGGTACTAATCATCTCCATACCTTAGAATGAAGGAGGTCAGGTATCTCTGTCTCGGGACTCGATTTCCCAACACCCCCCAAGGGGAGTTAGAAATACTGGAGCTGGATTTCTCGGCTGAGGAGGGCAGCTTCCTGATCAGTGAGTCAGTTGGAGAGTCCGCTTCCTTCGGCACTTGCTTTAGCGAGCTGCGTCGGGCAAGTAGGACGTCGAACTGCTCCGAACCACCGTGCTTTGCCATAGCAAGTGAAGGTATATTTATTAACCCTGGGCAAAGCACTACGCTATGCTCACGTAGATTACGAAGTTGGCGCAACTTCGCACTACGTGAATTGCACGTAGCACAGTGCGAACACGCGTAGTGTAGTGCAGCAGTAATTTTTTGCTTGCTCGTGGTCCTCAATGTCAAGTTGGCAACCGCGAGCAAGCAAAATGACATCCTGGTGAGACTTTTTCCTTGTTCGTGATCATCATCATCAAGTTGCTGATTGCGAGCGTGAAAAAAAAAACTCCTGGCGAGCTTCTCAATGCGGGGAGGTCAGATTTCTCATTGCGAATGGTCCCGTATGCTCACGATGAGAAACTACCAGTCTGCGTTGAGAAAGCTGTCGCTCGAGTAAAAATCTACGAGAGCGGGAGAAAACTACAGCTCGCACTGTGCAAGATGCTGTTTTCAATGATTGCATAGGCTGGATGCTTGTCCGCACTGTGCAATAATTGAAAACAGCATCTTACACAGTGCGAACGGGGTACTACGCAGTTCGCGTAGTGCTATGCGTAGCTCGCGTAGTGCAAAGTGCACTTCACGTAGCTACGCGTAGCGCTACTACATGAACTAAGCCCAGGGTTAATATTTATACCTTGAAGGTGTTTAGGAATGCCATGTTTGACGTAAAGCCGGGCATATGAACGTCATGAATGAACTCCTAGGGAATAGTTGTTCATTGTAAAGTAACTGAGTTCTTGGAGAAATCAATATTCAAGCAAGGGGATGTCCCTAACCGCTTAATCTGGTTTTCCAAGAAATCGTTGTGACATTTGGTGAATGGATGGAAGTAGCCATGCCTGTATTTGGTTAGCATGGGCTATGCCTAAATAAGGTGTGGAACAAATTGTACATATATAAGGGCATGAATTGGAAAAATTCATACAGAATCTAAAATGCCATACAACAAAACTACCCTTCTTCAGGGGAAATCTACAATTAAGCAAATATACACCGAAGCAATTATGTTGACTATTTACAAAGATAATAGTGGGGGGGGAGGGTGCCCAAAGTACATTTCCTTTTGTTCAATTTAATTTTATGTATGTGACTTTAGCTGGATACGCGCCTGTTGAATCACCTTGTTAAGTCGTATGTTCCACAGCAACAGTCGGTTGACAGCTAAACATACATGGTTGTATATGTGTGTTGCAAATTCAATAAAGAAATTTAAACCATAAAACACAAGACTTGTGTTACAGCGTACAGCACAAGACTTGTGTGAGCGCCTTAGCCGTTAGGCCAACCCCTCTCCCCTTACAAGGGGAGAGGGGTTGGCCTAACGGCTAAGGCGCTCGACCTCGGACCTGGGGAACTCGGTTCGAGTCTCGGTAACGACGCCAAAAACCCCCTGTGATTCTGGGCAAATCACTTAGTCTCCCCGTGCCTAAAAAAAAAAAAAAATGAAAGTGTCCTCATGTAACGTAACTGGTGCTATGTAAAGCGCTCTGATAACTGATTCGGTTCCGTTCTAGTTCGCGCTATATAAAACTCTGCAAAAAAAAAAAAAATGTGAAAACATTACTTTGGAAGGATCATATCAAAAATGCATTGCAGAAAGGTAGTGTGGTGCAGAAAAAATGTGACTTGAATATGGCAGATAGAGCAGGATAGACCTGCGAAACTGAAAACCTGATTATCAAAACAGTGTAACACCACAAACAAAAAGTGCCTAGATGACCATGTGAACCCAAGCCAAAGAACATACCATAAAAGTAAAACATTATACCTCCAGTTAGATGCAGGCAAGTACTAAAAACAGACTCTTGCCGTTCCTGATAAAATACTGTCCCGATACCCGGGGTAACAAATGTACCCAAGGAAACCTGTAAAACAAAGAATGAGCGATGTGTGTAACCACTTAAGCTACTACTCAGGGGATATTAAGCTAAAATACCGATACGGGACACAGAACTTGCCTCTTATTCGGAAGGATGGGAATTGCGGGAAACCATGCCAGTGCCAGAAAGCTAATAGGAAAATAGATGTCGCTCTTCTTGATCGTTCACTACCAGTTGCGTAAACAAAATAACAAGAAAATAGCTGGTACTGTCATAAGAACTTGGGTACATTAAACGCTTACCAGAAAGCCAGGGTGAAAAAGCCTAAAGGGATGTCTGTCAGCCAAACCAAAGCTGTAGAAAAAGTATTTCCTTGTTGGCGCGCGTCGCATACTATAAGGAAAGACCATCCATGTGACCTCTGCCCTATTCCATAGAAAACATCCCGCGGTCATTAATCAATAGTGTCTTACCAAGCTCAAGTGCAGACCGTGTCCCGAACATGTAAGAAAAGCGAGTATGTTAGTACAACCTCCACCCAATATATTTTAAAACCACAGCACGTCCCCTCTCAATTACGTTACACGTACCGAAAACATATGCAAGAAATAAGACTGCGCAAAAGGGTTAGTTTCGTGAGTGCTCACACCAACGTGGGTGATAATTGGTTAATGTAAAGAAATAAAGTACAGGTGTTCGGAACATGGTGTGTGATTAGTGCCGCAAACTAATGTCAAAAATGAGCAAGAAAGAATATTGACAAATGAATAAAAATCAACGTGATACTGGTGAACAGATCCCAATATCATGCAATGGAATATTACAAAAGCAGTGTGAAACATGCAGAACAAGCCACATACAATGAACTGACATGATTCCTATGTATACAATCTCGTAACAAACGATTCGGAATTGCGAAATGTAACAGTGTTATACCGGAAGAACCTAACATGTTAATCTTGATGATGAACAAGATTATTGGGCTTTCTTAATCTCGGTGTGCAAAGCACAATACCAATAATTAGCATTCCATTGAATCAAAATGAGTGAAACACTGCTTTAATGACATAACTTGCTATTCTAAATAACGATCAGACTGCATAAAAATCTGAGCCTAAAAATGAACGATTAGGTGAATCTCAAAATTCCAAGGATAATAAAATACATGAAGTTTAGCATAGAAAATTAAGCACCATCATGATGAACAAATCTGGTGCAGCAACATATTTCAGAATCATGATCATATAACAGGTTTTGAATGTAAGAAATTAATCCTAACAATAAACGCTTGTATTTATGACTTGTGTCTAGCTCAATGCTCTATCACATATCTAAACATAATCATCTCACGTGTGTGTACAAAAAACAGTCATGAAAGTAACTACTGTAAACATAATATGTAGACAAATATGGTGCCACAACAGGTTTTAAATGTAAGTAATCAATCTTTACAATGAACACTTCTTTTTATAACTTGTGTCTAACACTATGCTCTGTCACATATCTAAACATAACTCCTGTGTGTGTAAAGACAATAATGGAAATAAATGCTGTACACATGATCTGAGTGAACACCAATGTGAATAACAATAACAAAAATTCAAAAACCTAAATGTACCATGTTTCAAACTTAATATAACAGTGATCACACCTACTCTCCGTGCTTTATGATCATGTCAGTTACAGATATGGGGGCTGATTCACAGATCTAACTTAAGAAAAAATCCTAAACTTACTACTCTTGGTATTCACAGAAGGTATTTAGTAGTCTTAAATTAGGATTCCCTCCTAAATTAGGATTTTGTCCAAAGTTAGGATTTTGTTTTAAGTTAGGATTTTGTCCTAGGTTAGGATTTTGTCTTAAATTAGGATTATTTCATAAATTAGGATTTTTCCTTAAATTAGGATGTTGTCTTCAATTAGGATTTTGGCCTAAATTAGGATTTTGTATTAAATTAGGATTTTGTCTTAAATTAGGATTTTGTCTTAAGTTAAATTTAAGACCTACTTTAGTTAAACTTAAGTGTAATTTAAGACATGATCCTAATTTAAGACAAAATCCTAAATTAGGACAAAATCCTGATTTAAGACAAAATCCTAATTTAGGACAAAATCCCAATTTAAGACAAAATCCTAATTTAGGACAAAATCCTAATTTAGGACAAAATGCTAATTTAAGACAAAATCCTAATTTAGGACAAAATCTTAACTCAGACAAAATCCAAACTTAAGACAAAATCCTAATTTAAGACTACTAAATGCCTTGTGAATACCAAAAGTAGTAAGTTTAAGATTTTGTCTTAAGTTAGTTCTGTGAATCGGGCCCACTGATCCCAACATAGACCAATTACTCTAACAAAATGGCATCATCAAAGGAAACAAGACATTTCCAGTTTATCATTCAGACCCTTTGGTGTTAGAGTGTCCAAATACCAAATCCAAAATGTCTCACGCTGCGTGATACACTTGCTAGGTATGTTAGGTAAGCAAACCTACCTAGGCGCGCACTGTTCACTTAGTGTGTGTACACCTAAACAACTTAATACATTTTCATTTTTACTCCAACCTCTTTTGACATTTTTAATATTTGTTTTTCATTTTGAATTGTTAATTGTTTTATACATTGAATGATTACTTCATCATATCAACAAGTACAATGTACTTGTTGATATGATGAAGTAATCATTCAATGTATAAAACTAAGTGCACAGTGCGCGCCTAGGTAGGTTTGCTTACCTACCATACCTTGTCATTTGAAACCAGGACTGACTAACCTGATTAGGCGCAGCACCAGTTATAAAGCTTGAGAAACTAGTCAAACCGGAGTGCTCCTCGCGCACCCACATAACTCTGCGTGATAAACTTGGACATATCCCTATCATTTCAACTCTTGACAACTTCAAGTACTGTAAATCTTAATTGAGCAATGGTATGATGTGATTCTAACCAATGATTGGCTAGTGGAGAGGCAGTCACGCGAGTTCTTATTCTGCTCTTGTGTTCAGTTATACGAGTGCGGAGAAATCTCTCTGTCTTGCCCACATAGTATAAACCACATGGACAAAGTATGGCATAAATTACGTTAGAGGAATTACAATTGACAGTGAATAGTAACTTGATTGGTTTACCAGACCATGAGTGTGAGATTAAAGTCCCCACTAAAACATTGTTACAATGTGAGCAATTATGACATTTTTGCATTCCTCTGTGATCTCTCATCTCGACTACATCTCTCTTTTTTAGTATTTCTCTGATGTTCTTCAATCTTTTGTAAGCGAAAATTGGAGAATCTCAAAAAAGATCGCCAAAATCTGGTCCTGCTTGTAGCAACTCCCATCAATTTAAATTCACCTTCTTAATGGCCGTTGCCTGTGTGGAAAAGGTGGAAACAAACACCTCCCTTCTGTCTTTGACTTTATCTTTCTTAATAAGCAGATCAGTTCTAGGGATTTCATCTGCTTGCCTCACTGCTGCTTCCACAATCTCATCAGGGTAACCTTTTTCAAGGTAACCCTTCTTGAATCTTTGTAAAGTTGCTAAATACTGAATGTTATCAGAGGTGATACGTTTGATGCGCAAAAACTGCGAGAAAGGAAGATGCATTCTTCAGTATGAAAACTGGCATACAACAATGTGTTCTTACGATCTGTGGGTTTTGTAAAAACCTTTGTGCTGATTTGCGAGCCTCTCAACTCGATCTCCACATCTAGGTAAGGGATGTTCTTCTCATGTATAGTATGTGTGAACTGAATCCTGGGATTTTTGTCCTTTAACTGTTTGAGTTTGCTCTTCAACTTGTGTGCCGTTCCCTACCATTTAATGAATATATCATTGATGTATGGACGATATAAAATCAAATGATCCGTCCAGCTTGAGTCAATCACATGTTCTTGTTCAAATTTCATCATAAACACATTCGCATAACTGGGAGCCCCAGAAAAACCCACAGAGGTTCCAGTCGCCTATAAAAAATACCTATCTTGCCACTTAAAATAACTGTGAAAGAGGCAGAAATGCAAAGTTCTAGAAGAAAAACTTAATTGGCTTGTATCTCTCCATACTAGAGGAGTGCCCACTCAATGGCCTCAAGTTCTTCTGTGTGAGGTATGGATGTATAGAGTGCCACCACGTCTACCGTACATAGCAAGGTCTCTATTCCCGTTGGCAAAGTTATTTCGCTTAACAGTTTCAAAAAATGCGTGGTGTCATGAACATATGTGGATCCAGATTGTACTATGGGTTGAAGAAACGTGTCAAGATAATGCCCTAAGGGCTCATGTATCGACCCACAGCCCGATACAATGGGGCAAAACGGGGGATCTTTAAGATGCTTATGTATTCTAGTTAACATGTAGATCTCTGGTCTACGTGGGAACATGGAGTGCAAAAATTCAGCAGTTTTATCAGAAATCCAAGCCATGTCTTTAACCACTTGGCTGCTAAGGGGTTTTCCCCTCCTGTGCTGCATATTTATGAATCCCATTATACATGACGAGTTGACCTTGTCCTGAGCACAGCTCCAGTGTGCCTCATGACGAGTTCACCTTGTCATTAGCATGCAAGTGGTTAACATGGGATAACATTTTTAAGATAACCTCCCGAAACTCTCTAGTGGGATCTTGATTCGTGGGTAGATATGTGGTCTCATCAGACAGCATAATTTCTACCTTAGTTACATAGAAATTCCGATCCATGACAACAAGAGCACCTCCCTTGTCTGCTGGCGAAAAAAATGTATGGAATCATTATCTCGCAAAGTTTTGAGTGCCTTTCTGTCTTTGATAGATAGATTACATCTCTTCCTCGGTGAAGCTGGTAACTGTGTTAGGTCGTTTTTTACTAATGTTTCAAAAGAGTCTAGGACCTTGTGCGTGGTAGGGGCAGTGAAAGTACTTTTTGGTCTAAACTCCTTGTAATGAGATGTCCCCAACTTTGTTTGTGTAATCTCTTTATTGAGAAAGAAATCGCGTAATCTAAGCTTTCCCATACATTTGTACAAATCAACCTCTGTGTTTAATGCATTAGCATGAAAAGTAGGTACAAATGCCATTCCTTTGTTCAAAAGTGCAGATTGAGCATCTGTTAGTTGAACCGATGAAACAGATGAAATGTTGACCACTAGTATTTCTTGCCTCTGCGGCCCCCACTTGTTGTTTTTGTTCCCACCACAGCCTCTGCGGGTTTTGTCACGTCGGATTGTACAACAAGTTGTGCTGATGGCGGATTGTTGGCTGCTTGACTTATTTCTAAAAAATAAACCTTTGCAGCAGATGCCGCCGAGGCTTCAGAATTTACTATGTCATTTGTAGATGGAACTGGGGTTCTAGTCATGAGTGTGTCACTAACCGATGCTTTGCTCTCTTCTGACGAAGTGCGGTATTTTCTCTTGCTTGGGTTCACATGGTCATCTAGGCACTTTTTGCTTGTGGTGTTACACTGTTTGATGATCAGGTTTAAGTTCCACAGGCCTTTCCTCCTCTATCGGCCACATTAAAGTCACACTTCTTTCTACATCACGCTACCTTTCTGCAAAGCGTTTTTGATACGGTCCTTCTAGACCGGAGGTCTTCAATCTGTGGGGCACGACCCCAGGGGGGTCGTGGAGTCCTTGGAAGGGGGTCGCATATTCTGTCAGAGCATGCAGTTCCTGGCGTTGGGCTGATTGAGGGTGCTCACGGCGGAGGCCTAATTCACACCGAGGGGTGAAAAACATCAAAGCCTCATTAGAAGTAAAAGATCTTTTATAGACCTGTGAAGTACTCGGCTGTGGCTGTGTGTGTGTGTCCCTGAAGCTGCTTCAGTCGGGCTCACATACACGAGCGGGGGGGGCTGGGGGAGGAGGCTGTAGTGTAGCCCTTTGAGTTCAATGGACGTTGCGCCCCTGGAGCTGTGAGTCCCGTGACACCTCCCATAAATAATTGGTTCAAGTCCCAGGAGCCCTCATACCTGCCGCCTGTGTGGAAGAAATGTGCCTGAGAGTCTGTTCGTCATGGTGAGATGTTGTTACAGCCTATCTGCCCCCTCCATCCCCCTCACCCCCAGTAGGGAGGCAAAGGGAGATGCCCTCCCATGAGCCGGAAAGAAGACGCAGAAAGATACTGCCCCTCCCGCCCCCCAGGAGAGAGGCACAGAAAAGGTGGCTGGATTAACGATGGGTGGGTGGATGGATGAAAGGGTGGACTGATGAAGGATGGATGGATGTAAGGATGAAGGATGAATATATGTGTGAAAAGGTGGGTGGATGAATGATGAGTGGATGGATGGATAAAAGGTTGCATGCATGAATGATGGATGGATGGATGTGTGAAAAGATGGGTGGATGAATGATGGATTAATTTATTTATTTTTATTTATTTATTTATTTAGCACATTTGTAGAGCGCTCTGTTACCCGGAGGTGTCCTGGCGCTGGTATGATAGAGTTGGCGTGGGTGAGCAGGCTTACTGAGTGAAGAGCCAAGTCTTGAGTCCTTTTCTAAAGACCATCAGGTCCTGAGTTTGTCTGAGCACCAGTGGGAGTTTGTTCCAGGCCTCTGCCGCCCTAAGGGAGAAGCTCCTACCTCCCCAGTGAGCTCTTTTAATTCTGGGGACCGTGACCAGAGCCAGTTCTCCTGACCTCAGGGTTCGTGCCGGTTTGTGCCAGCGAAAAAGCAGTTTCATGTGTCTAGGGCCAATGTCATGAAGGGCTTTGAAGACCATGCATAGTGCCTTGAATGCAATTCTCTTACGAATTGGCAGCCAGTGTAGTGCCACCAAGTCCTGAGTTACCGATGTGAATTTGGGAGTATCGGTGATCAGGCGGGCGGCTGCATTTTGCAATAGTTGGAGTTTATTAAGTACACTCTGCTGGGCGTTTAGCATCAGGCTGTTACAATAGTCCAAGCGTGAAAGCACTAGGCCAGTAACTATCGTTTTCCTGTGTTTCTTCTCCAAATACGGGGGAGAATTTTCCTAATGGTTCTGAGGGTATAATGCAGAGAAGAAGAGAGTGCATTAATCTGGGGTTTAAAGGACAGAGAGCTGTCCACCAGTATGCCCAGGTTTTTTACTTTGTCAACCGGCACGGGGAGCGGTCCCATTTCGTCTGGCCACCATCTAGGGGACCAGAAGTTCTCCCTTGCTCCAAAGAGCAGGACCTCTGTCTTCGAGGAGTTCAGTTTGAGGCAGCTTTGTGCCATCCAGCAACCCACTTCGTGCATACAGTTTTTGAATCTGTCTGCTGTATTATCAGTGTTGCCGGGTAAGAGGGATACCACAATCTGTGTGTCGTCGGCATAAGCCGTGAGTTGAAAACCGAACAATCGAATCACCGGTGCAAGGGTCGACACATAAACATTAAAAAGGGTGGGGCTAAGCGAAGATCCCTGGGGGACTCCGCAGGGTAATACAAATGAATGTGATTCATGGCCTCCTAGCGCCACTGTCTGAGTTCTATCGGACAGGAAAGCTTGTAGGATTTTTAGAGCCTTTCCCTGGATTCCACATGCCCTCAACCGATCCACCAGCAAGTTGTGGTGGACCGTGTCGAAGGCCGCGGAAAGATCTAACAAAATCAGGGCCGCTCTGCCTCCTGCATCCATCACCTGCCTAATGTCTTCCATGGATTTGATCAGAGCGGATTCCGTGCTATGTTCCGCACGAAAACCGTGTTGGGAAGAGTCAAGATGGTCCCCTGTTCTTAAAAAAGCGCTGAGTTGCGCATTCAGGCTGCCTTCCATTATTTTGGCCGGGAGGGGGAGTCCGGCAATCGGGCGATAGTTATTCATCTCAGTGGTGTCTAAATTAGTTTTTTTTAGCAGGGGTAGAATGGAGGGTCGCTTCCATCTGGCGGGATATTCCCCTTTCTCTAGCATCTGATTAAAAATGGGGGTGAGTCCTCTGGCAATGGCCTCTGGGGCTAGTTGGATGAAGGATGGATGTATGGATGGAAGGATGAAAGGGTGGATGGATGAAGGATAGATGTATGTATGGAAGGATGAAGGATGGATGAATGGAAGGATGAAAGGGTGGATGGATGAAGGATGGATGTATGGATGGATAAAAGGTTGCTTGGATGAATGATGCATGGATGGATGTGTGAAAAGGTGGGGGATGAATGAATGGTGGATGGATGGATGAAAGGGTGGATGGATGGATGTATGGATGAAAGGGTGGATGATGAAGGATGGATGTATGGATGGATGAAAGCGTGGATGGATGAAGGATAGATGTATGGATGGAAGGATGAAAGGGTGGATGGAAGAAGGATGGATGGATGGATGGATGGATAAAAGGTTGCATGGATGAATGATGCATGGATGGATTTGTGAAAAGGTGGGGGGATGAATGATGGGTGGATGGATGGATGAAAGGGTGGGTGGATGGATGGATGAAAGGGTGGGTGGATGAAGGATGGATGTATGGAAGGATGAAAGGGTGGATGGATGAATGATGCATGTATGGACGGATAAAAGGTTGCATGGACGAATGATGGATGGATGTGTGAAAAGGTGGGTGGGTGAATGATGGGTGGATGGATGGAAGGGTGGATGGGTAAAGGATGGATGTATGGATGGAAGGATGAAAGGGGGGATGGATGAAGGATGGATGGATGGATGAAAGGATGGATGGAGGTGTGAAAGTGTGGGTGGATGAATGATGGATGGATGGATAGATGTGATGAGGTCTAACAGGCGCATTTATGGTTGTCAAAAGTTGATGATGAGGAGTACCAGTTTCTAGAAACTTTTGTCGGAAAAGTTTGAAGACCTCTGTTCTAGACTATTGTTTTCACTTGTGACACAAGTCTTGTGTTTTAAGAATTTTAGTCACCACAGTATTCCCGGAGATTAAAGGCTTGTACATGCAATATTGTCTCTGTAAAAAGTCAACATAATTGCTTCATTGTAAATTTGCTTAATTGCAGATTTCCCCTGATGAAGGGTGGTTTTTCACCCAAAATGCATTGGGAGAGTTGATATCCACGTCAGATTGCAATACTGAATACATAAACTAACTTGGAAGTTAGCTGACGTTTTCATCTGTGAATAAAACAAGTTAAACACTCACATTCAAATGGAAACATATTTCTTTCATTTCTTCAACACCTAAAGATTTTTGTGTTTTGATAATTGTGTTGATGTTTGCAACATTTGTTATATTAACCCCTTCGCTCCAAGGCCTTTCCCTCCCTCTGCTAAGCCTTTTTTTTGGCTATTTGGGGTAGTTCACGCTTTGTTCCCAGTATCTTTTTGACTACATAAGGTATCCACACCAAATTTGCTCCCTTTTATTCCAACATCCTGGGGATTCTAAAGGTACCCAGGGTTTGTGTATTGTCCTGGAGAGGACCCATAAATTAGCCAAAATACAGCTAATTTTTTTTTTGTTGGGATAAATGGGCAATAAAATGCTGCAAATTAAAGTGTCTGGGTTTTTCCCTACAAATGGTACAAAAAAGAGTTTGTGGGGCTGAAATCACCATTCTCCCAGCTTTTAGGGAATTGCAGACTTTTTTCAGAAAACCAAAATGTTTTACACAGTTTTGGCATTTTTCTGGGACATAGCCTATTGTTGCTATTTTTTGTGCTTTCAACCTCCTTCCAGTTAATGGTAGACATGGGTATGAAAGCAACAATAGAGCCTGGAAATGTATACATTTTTAAAAGTAGACAAAATACTAAATTCAGCAAGGGGTCATTTGTGTAGATCCTTCAAGGTTTCTTTATAGAAACTAACAGTTAAATATAGGAAAAATTGAAAATTTGTTGAAAAAAACAGCATTTTGTGTTAACGTTTTCACCTGTAACTTCTTATAATTATGACAGTTCTTTGAAATCAATAAACCATTACATTTGCTGGACCGTACTGGTTATGGTGATATATAGGACTTGTAGGTTCACTAAAAATCCAACACCCCCAGAGCCAAAAACTGAGCAGCGACTTGCAATGTTTTTTTATTATGTACCGGGTATATGGTAATTATTCTGCGAAAATGTATAAAAATTGGTATGAAAGACTCCTATGTATTTCTGAAATGGGAATAAAATATAGAGTTTGGAAACAGTAGATATTTGCACATTTCGGAATTTGGGAATACTCATACTAGCATGAGAATTAACTGATCATTTTTCAAAATGACTTCTTTTTTACACATTGTCTTTCATTTGGAAGGCAGAAATGCATCGAAAGTCAATAGCTAATAACAGTTGATTTACAAATCTGAATTACCCTAAGTCTCGCGATCAAAATGGTACCTTACTAGTGTGGGTAGGCATAGTGCCCACAAGAGGAAACGGCTCAAAACGCAACGTGAACACACCACATTTTCACAATGAAAAATTACCCTTTTATCGCAAAGTGCCTAGCTGTAGTTTTTTAACTCTAGCTTTGCCGGTACCTAGGGAAACCTAGCAAACCTATACATTTTTTTAAACTAAACACCCAGGTAAATACAGGATGGGGTGACTTGACTGGCTCTCACCAGGTTCTGTTACCCAGAATCCCTTGCAAACCTAAACATTTTTTTTAAACACATTTCCGCACATTTCTGTGGTGGAAAGTTCTGGAATCTGCAAGGATCCACAAATGTCCACCTGCCTCGCATTCCCCAAAGTCTTCAAAGAAAATTGGTACCTCACTTGCATGGGTAGGCCTAGTGCCAGCGACAGGAAACGGCGCAAAACGCAACGTGGACACACCACAATTTCACAGTGAAAAATGACCCTTTTTTGGCAAAGTGCCTAGCTGTAGTTTTTGAACCCAAGCTCTACTGGCACCTAGGGAAACCTAGGAAACATATACATTCTTGAAAGAAACACACCTAGGGGAATCCAGGATGGGGTGACTTGACTGGCTCTCACCAGGTTCTGTTTCCCAGAATCCCTTGCAAACCTAAAAAGAAGTCTAAATAAATATATTTTCCTCACTTTTCTGTGGGAGAAAGTTCTGGAATCTGTGTGGATCCACAAATTTCCACCCACCCCGCATTTGCCGTAGTCTTATAAGAAAAATGGTACCTCACTTGCGTGGGTAGGCCTAGTGCCAGTGACTGGAAACGGCACAAAACGTAACGTGGACACACCACAGTTTCACAGTGAAAAATTACCCTTTTTTGGCAAAGTGCCCAACTGTAGTTTTTGAACCCTAGTTCCGCCGGCACCTAAGAAAAACTAGCAAACCTATACATTTTGAAAACTAGACACCCAGGGGAATCCAGTATGGGGTGACTTGACTGCCTCTCACCAGGTTCTGTTACCCAGAATCCCTTGCAAACCAAACAAATTGTAAAAAAAAAGCCACATTTTCCTCACATTTCTGTGATGGAAAGTTCAGGAATCTGTGTGGATCCACAAATTTCCACCCACTCCGCGTTCCCCAAAGTCTTCCGAGAAACATGGTACCTCACTTGTGTGGGTAAGCCTAGTGCCCGCAGCAGGAAACGGCGCAAAATGCAACATGGACACACCACAATTTCACAGTGAAAAATGACCCTTTTTTTGCAAAGTGCCTAGCTGTAGTATATGAACCCTAGCTCTGCTGGCACCTATGGAAACCTAGCAAACCTATGAATTTTTTAAAACACCAGACACCCGGGGGTTTCCAGGGAGGTATGGCTGGCGTGGATCCCCCATCATTTCCTTACCCAGAATCCCCTGCAAACCTCAAATTTAGCTGAAAAAAATCACCTTTTTCACACATTTTTGTGTGGGAAAGTTATGACATCACCTGTCGTACACAAATTTCCTACCACTCTGTATTCCCCCGGGTCTCCCGATAAGTATGGTGCCTCAGTTGTGTGGGATGCCCAAGTACACGCGGCAGACAAGGGCCCAAAACGTATTGAGGCGTCATCAAAACTGCTTATCTCAAAACGACCTGGTTTCGCCAGTGGAGTCACCTGGGTTTTTGGCCCTATTCTCGGTGTCCATCTTGGGAAACCTACCAAACCTACACATTTCTGAAAATTAGACACACGGGGAATTCCAGGGAGGTAAGGCTTGCGTGGATTCCCCAACGTTTCCTTAACCAGAATCCTCTGCGAACCTCAATTTTAGCTGAAAAAAATCCCTTTTTTCTAACCCTGGGCGTAGTACGCGTAGTTGCGCTACGCGAAGCTACGCGAAGACGTTATCGCACTACGTGAGCTTCGCGTAGCTTCGCAAGCGTGCGTAGTAGCTTTCTGGACCCGTTCGCGAGCTGTTTTTCTTGCTTGGGAGCGCGTTGTGCGTGTTCGCGGCGCTGTCTGCGTGTTCGGGGGATTGTAGCGTGCGACCTTACCCATGTGCTGAGCTATGGGCGCGGCCATCTTGTTTTTTCAATTGTCCTGCCCGCTCGCGTCCCCTATTTCCTCTTCCGGGTCGCGTATAACGTGTTCGCGTGGTGCACGTCATGTTCGGGAACACAACTACTTGTTCACGCTGACAAAGTGCGTGTTCGCGTGAAATCGCTTGCAAACGTACCCACGTGGTCGCAACGGGCGCGGCCATCTTGTTTTTCACACTTTATGCTATGGTTCTGTGCTAGTTTTCTATCCACCTTATATCTGTGCAATCTTTACCTATTTTCACAGTTGTTCTTACTTTTTTTTACTTATCATCTATCTCTCTCTGTCCCTAAGTTTATATTTTGCATTTTATTTCTACTTTTCCACCTTTTTTTTTACTTTTCTACTGTTTTATTTTACTTCTTTATTTAAGCTCCTACTTCTTCCCTCAAACATTTTTTCCTTTTGTTCTAACTTTTCTTTTTCACCTCCACCTCCACCCCAGAACCATGGCAAAGGGGAGCAGCAGAACCGGCTCGAAGGGCAAGGCGCCTGCGCCCAAGAGCCAGCTGCCTTGCGGCAGAATGAGACCTGCAGGGATGCATGCCCGGAATCTTTTCAGGGAGGCGGAGGTGGCTGCCCTGATTTTTTTCATCCAGCGCCACCTCCCCTTGACCTTGGCAGCAGGCGGCAGGCCAGGCTCCGGTTACCTCCAAGAGGAGCGTCACCGCCGGTGGGCGAAGGTGCGCCGGGCAGTCTACCGTCGCTCGGATATCCGGCGCACCCACCAGCAGCTGGCCCACCGGTGGGCAGACATTCTGGACAGGGAGCAGGACCTGTTGGAGCTGCTAGGTGTCGAGGTCGTGGGGCTTGGAGAGTAGCTAGTAATATTAATAATTTAATATATAATCTGGTAGTATAAGTATTGTGTATAATTCTTGGACGAATAAGTAACACGATTACTGGTGCGCTTAGTTACATTGCAGATCAATTCCGTCTCAAAATCTTCTGTTATTGTATGACACAGGTGCTGCTCGCCACTTCTCTTACTGGTTTGTAACTTTGCGCTAGCTTGGGCTGGTGATTATTGGTGTTAGAGTTTTTAGAGAACTGAAGTTAGTTAATGCTATTGCTAGAGTCTAGTCCTTACATTGTCCTTTAGTGAAATAGTGGTGGATGGATAGTATTAGTTCATATTTTTTTAACGGTCTGCATGACGCCTCCTCTGTCACTGAATGCTTAGTTAGTTTTTATTCATCCCACCCCTCCATAGAACCGGTTTGAAGTTTGCTTACTGAGTGGTAGGCTTAGCAGCAATAGCATGGTCACGTCAGTCAGCAGCAGTTCATATGACGCAAGCAACCAACAATTCTGTGTATGCACAAATTTATGCATGTGTCCTCCATCTTATCTATGCATGTTTGCGGGCAAAAATAAAATGGAAATGCCGACTTACTGAACAATTGGCCTGTCTGGATTCTTGAATAGGTGGTGTAGGTCAGGTGGTACTGACTTCGTTAGTATATTCTGCAATCAGAATGTTTATGGAACATTTGATTAGTGTTCTATAAGTAGACGGTCTGTGAATCCTGCAAGCCAGTAGTCATTTATACTTCAAAGTCAATTTTATTGGAATTGTTGTTTCCAAAAATGATGTATTGTTTCACAGCACTTAATGTTTCTCTTTCTTTATTATTTCTTACATGATCAGCACCACCCAGGGGCAAGAAGACAGGGTCCGAGTTGGCGGGACAGCCACAAGAGGAGCGCTCCTCTACCGAGGATCCTGCTGCTGGCCCCAGTAAGTCCTACAGTGCTTATATTATTAACAAATTATATTTCCCTAACTTTTGAACGCACCTTATTTCCAACCTATTAAGCCTCCTCCCCAATTCAATGTTAGCAAAACCTTCTTTGGTCTTAAATTTGTTTTCCAAATTTTGGGTATCCACTATCCAATGCCATCCCTGACATTCAGTTCCTTCAAACTGCCTCTGCCCTATGACTCTCTATGCTACTACTATTAGACTGTGTGTAGCTAAGCTTGCCCTGTTGGCCACTCTTTAGTTAAGGTATTTTTAAAGAGTATTCTTTTGAATAAAGCTGTGGTAGAATAGCTGTAGCCACTGGGTCCACTCCTGTCTTTTGTGTTGTCCTCTGTAATCTCCAGTCTTTGTCAATTCCCACCAACAAAATGAACAACCAGATGTTTGCTTACTAATTTTTGTTCGGTTACTATATTACTACTACTGTTGTGGTTATTATTCTCTGCACATGCACATACAGAACTATGCACAAGAAAATAGGATGTTGATGTTGGTGATAGGGAGGTTGGACCTTATACCTTACACCCTAGTCACAGAACTCATTCAGAAGAACCCACAATCCAATGACCATCTACCTACCTAAGTGTCTCGGTCATAGTCATTTGTCCCATTCCCGACCCCCACACAAAGATAGTTAGATATATATACCCAATGATTTTAGTACACAACCCAGAACAGAAGAACACCCTTTCGCTCACTCACTCGTTTCAGTCCACAACACCCCAGACACTCAAAATATACCACAGAGTCTATGTGCAAGTTCAAAAACTTTATTTTTTTAATAACAAGCTTTGTATCGTTGTAACTTGTAAGTATTTCCATGAAAAACATCCTGCTCCACCTTGCAAAATGAAGAAGATTAAATACTATACATTTTGTACATCTAGTGCACGATAGAGAAATGTGTGAATTGTGGGAGACCCCTCACCGTTGAACGTATACTGGTTTTACATGCATCTTTCGAAAGCTCTGCAAATCTCTGGTTCGTAGAAGGCAATCTTCTCATCTGCCTATGAGAAAAATGTTGCACGTTAGACAGTGAATACAACTATGCCAGTTTTTAGCAGTCATGGCAAAAAGTGCAACATAAGCAAAAGGGACTAACAATACTGGTTTGTCAACCTCTTATGCCACACTCATGTGGCCTCAAAGGTGTCTTTCTTACTGTGCAACAAGCTGCGAGGTAACATGGGCAAAGCAGTAGACCCGGATCTAAAATGGTTATATGGCTCAGGCTAACTTTCTAAAGACTAGAGTAGGAGTAGAGAATAGATGACCCTAGGGACCATCTAATAAATTAAAACTAAACTCTGTCTAATGTGACTGCTGTACAGTAGGACGCAATTTGGACTAGTTACAACGATTTATGTTGTACCTAACTGTTTTTTCAATCTTCCTTCCTGGTGAAAAAAGTACAACTAGTAAAATAGGGGGAGGTGTGCAGGCATCTAAAAAGGTGTACTTGCTTTTGTAGGTGCACAATCACTACCAACCACCAGTGCCGACGGGGCCAGCGGCGATGCGATTGCCATCCAGGAGGGGACAGTGGCTGCGGCACCTGCAGGAGCATCAGTGGGGGAGGAAACTACAGCGGTGGGCGGTGGTAAGTTATATTCATTACTTATTTGCATTTCTAGGTGGAAGGGAAACATTTCCCTCACTGTGCTATTAGACTTATTAAGAAAGTATGAATTTGAAGTTGTACTCGACAATATACAATGGTTGAAGAAGACACTCTTTGCAGCATTACCAGTGTGAGTTGAGTAAACAAGGCCTCTTCTAGTAGACTACAACTCAGCAGTGAAAGTTATGGAGAAGACTAAAAGTCAGATCAGATGACCTTGAGGGATGTGTTGAACAAAAAGGGAAAGAACAGAAGTGAACTAGGGTGGAAGGAGGAAGGACTAAAGAGATGTAATAATAAGACTACCATAGAAGGATACTTTGGAAGGTTCATGCACGTGGCTGATATGAATCCGATGCATGGGTTGTTGAAGGATGGGTAGAAGAGGAAGGTGAAAGAAAATGCTGGCCTGGTTGGGCAAAACAATATGGATGCATGGATATAGTGGATAGCAAGAATCATGAGCGGAGTTTGTGTCAATGAAACCCAAGGAAGGAGTAGACGCATGGGTGGTTGCTGGTGAAAGTGAAACCAGCTAAGGCGATAATAAAGAATGATAGACATTTGCTTTTAATGGGTTGATGCCCCCTAAATGTATTGTATTCATCAGAGGTGGAGACTGTCACTGGAAGCAGAGTCTTACTTTGAAAATATAAAAGGAGATACAAAAAAGACTGGTGTTCTTCTGTGTACTCAAGTCCACCCATAGTACTAGGGCAAGTATAATGCCAGAAAAAACTTCAACAAATGCTACAGGCAGGGGAAGCAGGAGGATAGATTAGATAGATACTAAAAGTTGACACCAGTTGTATGTACTGCGCTTGGTAGTGCTACTATGCCACAATGTACTGTTGAATTAATTTTGAAGAGTTTCAGTTACAATTCTGTTTCTTTTTTTTATAGATACTCAAACTCCTTCCCAAAAACCATCACGAAAGGAGTTGGCAGCCAGGGCCCGGCAAAGGAAACTGTAGGCCATTGTGGAAGAGTACCGCCAGCTGGTGGCTGAGGCAGAGGAGGAGGAGGAAGAGGCGGCGGCAGCAGCCGCTTCCTCTTCCAATGTGCCCGGCCCCAGCAAGGCCCCACCTGCAGGAGTACGGCGCCACAGCAAGGCAGCCACTCACCGCCGGCATTTAACATCTGCCACCCCCTCACAGCATGGATGCAAATGTAGGTGCCGTGCATTTCGGCAACAACTTCTCCTCCAGGTGGCCAAGCTGGAGGACCAATTAGAGGAGCACGTCAAGATAATAGTGGACAAACACCTCAAAGCCCGCCAATTGTAATGGACCCTGTTGATTAACCCCTTTTTTAATTACTTTTGTTGGTGAGTGGGAATTGGGTGTTGGGGTTATTTTTGTGGGACATTCTTTGGACTTGTACATTGGTTGGGGTTAGGGTGGGGATAGGGATGGGATAGGAGGACTAGGAGGATATTTTGGTACATGAATAAATGTTATTTATTTTCAACTTACACATATGATGTTGTTTTGTGGTGGGGTTACTGTTGTACGTCACAAGGTTTACTCTAGATGCAGGGCAGCGGCCAGTGTTTGATTGATATACTTTATTAATTGACCACATGTGTAACATGCAAACAGATAGATGCGGTACCCCTCACTCAGTTATATTTGTCCTATTAGTACTACTAACAGCCTCTCCTCCATTATACCTCCCAGCAAACTTCTCTTCTTACCTGTGATTGATGATGATTAAGTTTGGCACCGCAAGGGCTGCATGGTTTCCCAAGACAATGGAGAATATGCCGTGGTTGTGTGATGGTAGTAGTAGACTAGACACTGGCACTAGCATTTGCAAACAAAAACAAAGATACAGTCATTTCCCTGAGAGAGAGTGTGGGAGAAGTAGAAAATTACAGTACATAATACTGACAAAAAAATACAAACAATATTGCAACTTCTAAACAAACTCAAAGAAATCAATGGTGTCGGGGACTGCCAAGTACAAGAAGATAACTGTAGTTGCGTTGGAGTCATTAAAACACAATACACATTGTAAACTTAAAGGCTCTAAAATTAAATTCAAACAATGGCAGCAATTATTTAGATTTATTCGTTGGGTCACTTTGGGAAATGAATTGCCTTGTACACTAGTACATAAAGTGAGCTTGGGTGGGCAAGCAGAAGAAGATCCTCGCCCTGCCTCGTTGACATTTGATTTCATTGGTGTTGCTTTCACCACATCTGCCCCAGCAAGTGTGTGATCAATTGTTGGTGTAGATTTAATGTAGTAACATCACACCTCAATATAAAACCACACAGCCCAGGGGAAGAGGGTTAGGTGAATGGATGGGAACGGGGGTTTGGGGAAAGGTTTGACAAAGAAAAACAGTATGCATGGAGACAACAAAAGCAAAACAATGAAGATGAAGATTGCTGATCCACTACTACCCAATAAATGTAAAGTCAAGTAAGAAAAACTAAATGGATGCATGATGAAGGTTTATTATTAACTTGATGGTTAATAATAAGTGGTACTTACTTAACTACTACTACACAATTCAAAGGAAGTATTTCTTATACATGATATGAATATGACTTTTGCCTAGGCTGAAAGCCCTCTGAGAAACCGTAATACCTGATGTAGCGGGCTGAAAGCTAGCAAAGAAAATTAAGAGATAGTTTAAGTGAACAATCAATTACCAAACACAAGCATAAAATAAATGAAGAGGAAAAAGGAATCAAAGAAAAATATGAAAATGATACTAAAGTTAATGTATTATCCAGGGCCAAATGTGTAGTTGTATATCGTCATTCATCTTTGTCTTCCCTTCCATGGACACTGTGATATCATTCTTGGGCGCCTCTGGCTGGATGATGAGGAGGATTGGTAAGGTAAGTGTGAGTTGTTGCTCCACGTATAATAGCGCTGGGTGAAAGGCCGGCCTGTAAGTGTTGATGAAAGAAGAAATGGGGTATTATAAAATAAGTTAACTGAATGAAAACATAAAAATCAACTACGGTGTAGTGCAAAAAAGGCAAGACTCATGAGCGACAAGATTTTCAGACTGAGGCTGCTTGGATACATTGATTAACTCTACTCTTCTAGTTGCACAGCAGTCATCGAAAATAACAATAAGATAGGAGGCAGCACAGAACAGTTACAGGACCCCACCACAACACCGGGCCGTGAGTATGTGGCCCAAAGTCCATTTACCTACATTTTTCACAGTTTCAGACAAAAGGCATATACATCAACCTAGCAGTTCCCAAAACAAGTGATTAAATCAATGCGCCAATGTCAGTCAAACATATCACTATTCTATTCCACCACTGCACACACATGTAGCCTAGGTCTGCTGTGGTTCTCTTGTTGATTGGTTGTGTGTTTTCCTTGTATTCCACTTCCTGAACATATTCCATCAATCATCTCAGATCAAACTGACTGACAGCGTGCAAAGATGGTATGGTGGTCATCATAATCATCTGGTGTGGCAAGTGTACGTGTTCACCAACAGACTACCAACAGCAACTCAGTCTGTAGTGAGTGACAACGATTAAGTCCAGACTGCACCTGCAGTAGTAGGAGTACAATTGGATACATATTATTAAACATGGAAACATTGACCATCACTTGAGACACAAGAACTTTGTTATTATATTAAACTACTAGTATAGTTCTACTTCATGCACATTTGCTCTGAGTCAGCAAGCATCCAATGCAATGTATGGCATCATTCATTTCATATACCTGTCTTTCTCTTCTTTGTGGCTGTCAGATCACAGATGCAGCAGAGCCTTCTGAAAGTGATGACGAGTTTACTTTAATTTAGGAGCCCTGCTCAAGTTCTGACATTGAAGAGTTGTGTATGCATGCAGACAGAGGTGTAGCCTTAAGACAGTGATGCATTTCAGATTGGAAACAAAACAGAAGATGGCTATAGTCACGTACGTTTCACTTGTTATGGAGGGACTGATAGAGGCTACATTATTGCACTATTGTCGATCTCCATCCAATGTATGGCAAGATGGAAATGTATTTAGGGTGAGTCAGGAAGATGGAGCAGGACTCTGATGAGTGGAGTGCACAGTAAATGCTCAGATGTGCAACTCCAATAGGTAATTAAAAGAGAAAGGGGGATGGTGTTGCTTTTGATGTTTGAGCTAGAAAGACAGATACACACAAATAAGGAAGGGAGAAATAAAGGAAGGGAGAATGTAACAATTTAAAAGCCTAGTTGTCAGGGAAGAGGAGCTTGTCCTCAAACCCTGGTGGTTCTTCTGACGGAAGTAGGTCATTTAACCCACTAGTTATATCTTCCGACTCGCTCTCACTTTCCAGCTCTGATTCACGTATTTTGTAGTCTGGTGGTATGAAGTGCTGATTTATTTTGATCATGGTTAACCTCTCCACACTTTTGGGCGAGAGACTGGTCCTTTTCACAGCCACAATGGCACCAGCAGCACTGAAAACACGCTCAGAAAAGACACTTGCAACAGGGCAAGCTAGATACTTTATCGCCAGCCTGCTGAGCACTGGCCATTGGCTTCTTGTCCTATACCAATACACCAATGGGCTTCGCTCCATGAACACCTCTGTGTGTCATCCAGATAGGCCTGGACCAACCGCTAAATGTTCATTGGTGCTCGGGTTTGCTCGTCCTCTTTTTGCTTTGCAACGGACTTACCCATCCCTTTCTGTAGAAACCAAGCAGCTATTTTTTTGCTTGTGTCTGATGAATCAGATCCTGTTGGTGCGGTTGTTGTTATTGGTTGTGTTGGTGACTGCTGGGAAGCAAACGCACTGCTCACATGCTGTGAAGAAGTACTTGACTCTGTAGGATGCTCAGTACTACTTGCACTGTCCTGGGCTGGCGCTGGCAGGCCTCTAATTGAGAGCCGTTCGTTTTCTAAATCAGTGGCTTCATCGGCTATTAAAGTTTTGTACTTGGCAACATCCCCTTCTGAAAAAGGAATTACTGCATTACTGTTCACAAATAATTTATACCGTGGATCCAAAATTGTGGCAGTAATGTAATGTTGATGTGACACAATCTTATTTTGAATCCTTGTATTCTCAGATAAGCGGCCGGCTAAGGACTTTGCCAAATTACATGCTTCAAGTTTTCCTTCAACACCTTCGTATGTTTCAGACACCTCCTTCAGCTCTTGCTCTAGCATGTACAACAATGGGATAGCTTGGCCCATAGTACAGTCCTCCCTGCTGACTGCACGTGTGAAGACCTCAAAAGGAAGTAGCATCTCTGTCAGGCATTTAATGAGGTCCCATTGAGACATCTCAACTGTCATGGCTTTAATAACAGTTGGATCCCCTGATCTTCTTGACATTGTCATGACATAAGCATTAAGTGGTATGTACTGCTCAAACAGCCGATCAAGCATGTAATAAGTAGAGTTCCAACGTGCCAAATGCCAGAAACCGGTCCCTGGAAGCTTGTTTCCTTTCCAGTAAAGAATTGGCTTGGTAGTTTGGTCTGCCCTGTTCCCATGATGCACTGGGCCAGGGACAGACTAATTTGCATGTAGCCAGGTTCTGAACTGGGATTGTGCAGTGAGCTAAAAAACGGTGATGGATCAAGCCCTGATCTCTTGACTGGGTAGGAGTGTTCTGCTTAATTCAGATGCTCTGTCCATCACCACCCCCTTTATGAATCGTTTTGGCCACTATAGGAGTGGAAGGGTATGCTCAGACATGAGTCCCTTGCTCACTGCACCATCAGGATTCAAGCAAGTCGGGCCGAAGACGGCGGTAATGCCAGAAACCGGTCCCCGGAAGCTTGTTTCCTTTCCAGTAAAGAATTGGCTTGGTAGTTTGGTCTGCCCTGTTCCCATGATGCACTGGGCCAGGCACAGACTAATTTGCATGTAGCCAGGTTCTGAACTGGGATGGTGCAGTGAGCTAAAAAACGGTGATGGATCAAGCCCTGATCTTTTGACTGGGTAGGAGTGTTCTGCTTAATTCAGATGCTCTGTCCATCACCACCCCCTTTATGAATCGTTTTGGCCACTATAGGAGTGGAAGGGTATGCTCAGACATGAGTCCCTTGCTCACTGCACCATCAGGATTCAAGCAAGCCGGGCCGAAGATGGCTGTAATGCCAGAAACCAGTCCCCGGAAGCTTGTTTCCTTTCCAGTAAAGAATTGGCTTGGTAGTTTGGTCTGCCCTGTTCCCATGATGCACTGGGCCAGGGTCAGACTAATTTGCATGTAGCCAGGTTCTGAGCTGGGATGGTGCAGTGAGCTAAAAAACGGTGATGGATCAAGCCCTGATCTTTTGACTGGGTAGGAGTGTTCTGCTTAATTCAGATACTCTGTCCATCACCACCCCCTTTATGAATCGTTTTGGCCACCACAAGTGTGGAAGGGTATACTCAGATGTGAGTCCCTTGCTCACTGCACCATCAGGATTCAAGCAAGCCGGGCCGAAGACGGTGGTAATGCCAGAAACCGGTCCCCGGAAGCTTGTTTCCTTTCCAGTAAAGAATTGGCTTGGTAGTTTGGTCTGCCCTGTTCCCATGATGCACTGGGCCAGGGTCAGACTAATTTGCATGTAGCCAGGTTCTGAGCTGGGATGGTGCAGTGAGCTAAAAAACGGTGATGGATCAAGCCCTGATCTTTTGACTGGGTAGGAGTGTTCTGCTTAATTCAGATACTCTGTCCATCACCACCCCCTTTATGAATCGTTTTGGCCACTACAAGTGTGGAAGGGTATACTCAGATGTGAGTCCCTTGCTCACTGCACCATCAGGATTCAAGCAAGCCGGGCCGAAGACGGCTGTAATGCCAGAAACCGGTCCCCGGAAGCTTGTTTCCTTTCCAGTAAAGAATTGGCTTGGTAGTTTGGTCTGCCCTGTTCCCATAATGCACTGGGCTAGGGTCAGACTAATTTGCATGTAGCCAGGTTCTGAGCTGGGATGGTGCAGTGAGCTAAAAAACGGTGATGGATCAAGCCCTGATCTTTTGACTGGGTAGGAGTGTTCTGCTTAATTCAGATACTCTGTCCATCACCACCCCCTTTATGAATCGTTTTGGCCACCACAAGTGTGGAAGGGTATACTCAGATGTGAGTCCTTTGCTCACTGCACCATCAGGATTCAAGCAAGCCGGGCTGAAGACGGCTGTAATGCCAGAAACCGGTCCCCGGAAGCTTGCTTCCTTTCCAGTAAAGAATTGGCTTGGTAGTTTGGTCTGCCCTGTTCCCATGATGCACTGGGCCAGGGTCAGACTAATTTGCATTTAAACAGGTTCTGAGCTGGGATGGTGCAGTGAGCTAAAAAAAGGTGATGGATCAAGCCCTGATCTTTTGACTGGGTAGGAGTGTTCTGCTTAATTCAGATACTCTGTCCATCACCACCCCCTTTATGAAACATCCCTAGTCGCAGCCATTTTTGCTAGGGTTAAAATGTTGGTCTCCGTGTTCTCAGGGCCAGGAGTAATGCTTGTGATGACTGGGTCTGACTCGTCATCACCATCATTATCCGGCTGTTCAACATCACACTCCATAAGTGCTAGGCTTCCTGGGACCTTCCTTTTCCCTAGCCTGGTCTTCTTGGGATGCCTCTCCCTCTAATGCTCAGATTGTTGTGGCTCTCAATTGAGATCAAGATCATCAGAAGGGATGCTTGGCGAAGAACTCGATGGACTACCCTCCTTTTCCTTGGTGGGGATTTGGAAAACAATAGATCTTCTGCATGAGGTGCTTCCTCTTCTTGCTCTGCATCAGGCTCAATTTCCTGTACTGCCCCGACTTCGGGAGGAACAACAACTACTATTGCCGGTGGTGGTTCTTGAACAACAACTATTGCAGGCGGTGGTTGTTGTTTTCGTTGAACATCTACTATTGCGGGCGGTGGTTGTGGAACAACTACTATTGCAGGTGGTGGTTGTGGTTGTTCTTTTCGTTGAGCATCTACTATTGCCGGCGGTGGTTGTTCAACAACTACTATTGCGGGCGGTGGCTCAGGTTGAACATCTACTATTGCGGGCGGTGGTTGTTGTTCACCACTTTTCTGCTGTGTTCCCTCTTGCGTGGAATGTGTACTACTTTGAGATAGCGATAAGTTCAGGTCAGGCTCAGTATCACTGCTTTCCACCATTAGGCTGGCTACCTCTTCCCCACTCATATGCTTGGGCCTGGGTTGGTGGCTTGGGCCCACTGATGCGGAGGTGCTGGCCCCAGCTTGGACCCCGGTCACTGCTGCTGCAGGCGTTTTTTTTTTTCCCAAAAAAGGTTTTCGGGTCAACACCAGACTTAAGTGTCACTTCCTTCTTCTGTTCTTCCTTCTTCTCCGCAGCAACTTTCTTGGTCTTGGAGGACCTGGTACCTGCTTTCTTTGGGCCCATCTTCTTCAGATGTCAGCAGCAGCACTCAGTTGCACAAGTTGCTGAGAATGATGTCTGGTCAGGTTAGTCACACCACACGTGACGTAGTACAGAAGGACGTCCGTCTGGCAGTAGAACAGGCGATTAATGATGACAGACACCTCCTCTTCAGTCTTTTGTGCACCTACAAGCAATGAAGGCAGAACAACATCGGTCGAATGTGGATTTTTGTTAGCTTTAATTTTAATTACTACTAGAAGTATTAGTACACTCAGTAAGAGTAAGAATAGCAAAGAACTAAAATGCAAATGTAGTGGAAGTGGAACTTGTTTATCCTTAATTTGTGCATCATTTCGGATGGATGCAGCATCAGTGACTTGCAGCAGATAGCAATGGGGATGTGAACAGTAGTAAGCCAACAGGAACAATGGCAAGACACAGGCCAATTTGTCAAAAACAAAACAGCACACTACTACTACCACCACAGCTCCACATGGGCACTCTCATCACAGGTACATGGGTAAAGGCCAGAAAACAATAAACTCAAGCAGGCCTACATCCCTATATGGCCAGAAAAAGGAGAATGTCTGTTACACATCACAGCTTAATGCAAAAAAGAAAATCCCCATGGCTAAAAGGTTTGAAAGTTACGCAACAACACAAACAACAAAGGCATTTACCGTTTACACCCAAACAGTTAAATACACCCCAAACACCACATTTGAAAATTCAATGCATTGCCACCCATGCCCTAAATGATGTTAAATTCAACAGACAAAATGGAAACCGCTACATCAAGCATCCCCGCTGACTACCTCTGGCACTCTAGGTCTACTGGCAGAAAAAATCACAAGTTTGTAGGCCTGCGACAAAAAAACTAAAGCACGATGGAAGGTCACACAAAATGGCCGCCCCCACATGGCCTGGCCACCCCCAAAAACATTAAAAGAAAGAGAAGACAGACAATACATGCCTATGGCAAAAGGACAATGCTTGGCTTGACAAAATGGCCGCCCTGCCGCCCACATGGTCAGGCCACCCTCAAAAACAACAAAGTACATAGAGGACAGAAACAGTAAGTGGTCCATGCTCCAAAAACTACTAGCAAATGACAACCTGAGGAGTTTCTTTAGCAAAATGAACAGCATCTACATTTTCGGGAAGGTTTTAGGCAACTCGAGAGATATTGCTCGCGAGAATTCGGCGTGTTCGGCAGAGCGAACTGTACAAAACATCGTTATCGCAAGCCCGAGCACGCACATTGAGCGCGCGAAGAAGAGAAAAACTGTAAGGTCGCGTTGTAGCACTGTGCAAAGTTACCAAAACTACGCGAGCTGAATTCTAGGGTTACCTAGTGCGCAGAAAAAGTCATATTATTCAACACACACCCAGAACCTGCAATTCAACACCAAAAACACATTTTGCTAATCAGTCCAAAGCCATCCATGACCTACATGATGTTACACTTACAACTTAAACACCCCAATAACAGTTGAACAACTTTCATGCACCCATGATGAGTACGCTAGTAGCACCCTTGGGCCTACTGGCAGAGTAGGCCACAAGCTTGGAGGCCTATGGCAAAAACACAGTGGCTTACAACACAAAATGGCCGCCACCATCTGGCCAAGCCACCCACAGAAAGTAAATGAACTCAAGCAGGCCTACACTAACTACATGAACTACTAGGGTTACCTAATTTTATTAAAAAAAAAAAATTCCACTACAACAGAGTATGCAATTAAATCCAATGCCATCCATGATGTTTTACAGACACCACAGAAACATGGGTGGACCCTGGGGTACCTCCAGGCCTACTGGATGAAATTTCAAACACATACAACTTGGCCCCTCATGAAAGTACAGGCCTCCCTCAATAATAATTTTTAAGAAAGATTGAGAAGCACAGAAAACTGTAGTTAAAAAAAACCCAAACCAAACAAACAGATACAGTACACTAATTCTCAATTCTCAAACTTACTTGTAAAAGAAAAGTTCAAATCCAAAATTCCTCAATAAATGGAGAAGTGTGGCTCAATGGTTAGAGCGGCAGACCCTGATGCAGAGGTCTAGCCCGGGACCAGGGTTCAATTCCCCGCCTCGGCGGGTCTTGGGCTCAAAATTCCACGGACCTGATAATTCTCGCCTTGGTGCCGATTCCAATGATGGAGTCCCACTCTGCAACTCTGGGCAATAGCTTGCTTAATCTCCACAACGGCCCCCACAACGCTAAGGATGCCTGGCCTCCACCTTTGGGGTGCTCAGGAGTGGACACCTCACAGGGAAAGCCAGGATGAGTTCCACAGCGGTATTCGTACAAGCGCTATACAAGTATCAATTTACATTTTACAATTTACATAAATGCTATGATGCAGCAGACATACACAAAGAGTGATCCTTCCAGCTCCAAATCCAAATGAAAGTGAACACCACATGGACAAAGCACTGGGAGGAGCCTGGTGGACAGGAACAGAAAGTTGGAGACTCAGGGGCACTTCCTTTCTCTTGAAAAAAAGAGTAGAAACAAAAATAGGACTCCTAGCCCAAAACAAATACAGCCAAATCACAATCTGAGGGGTTAAATGAACAGTTTTTGAGAAGATTTTAACATGCTCGAGAGATATTCTGTGCCAGATTGCAGTTTCTTCGTGTTCGGAAAGGCGATCTTACCAACATGGTGCTGCAAGGAGGATTGCGCGTCCTAATGACCCGTTCACGTGTCCCAATGACGTTATCGCGTTCTCACAGTCGCATGGGATTGTGCGGCCGGATTCCAAACATCGTAGCGAACGCGACCGGGATAGAAAAGCGAGAAAGCGAACGCAGAACCACGGTAAGTCATTACAGCGCACGCGAGAATGCTATTGAGCGAAAGAAAATCTACTACGGTACGCTGTAGATTGCGAAGTAGTCGACAACTTCGCGCTTGCTGCGAAGTTGCCGAAAATTTGCCAACTCTGCGAAAGGAGCGTAGTTCTACGCCCAGGGTTACTTTTTTCACACATTTTTGTGTGGGAAAGATGTGGCATCACTGGCCTGACATAAATTTCCTACCACCCAGCGTTCTCCCAGGTCTCTTGATAAAAATGGTGCCTCGCTTGTGTGGGAGGCCCAAGTCCCCGAGACAGGCAAGGGCCCAAAACATATAGAGGCTACATCAAATTTGCCTATCACAAAATGTTTTGGGCCCTTGCCTGTCGCGGTTAATTGGGCCTCCCACATGAATGAGGCACCATTTTTATCGGGAGACCAGGGGGAATGCTTGGTGGTTCTGCCCCCATCTGACCCGGGGGGGGGAATGCCTAAAGGCTGTAATGGTGGCGGGGTGGGGGCATTGGTATGCCCCTTTTTGGCAGCCCCCACCCTAAAACAAATTGTGCAAAAAGCAAAAAAAAAATCCCTGGCATTTAGTGGGTTTTCTGCCACCCCGGGGGGCAGATTGGTGGCTACTGCCCCATCTGCCCCCCCAGGGGGGCAGAACGGCTGTAATGTTGGCAAGGCAAATTGGCGTTCCTGATTCGGGCAGCCCCCACCTTAATAAAAAAATTGCAAAAAAAAATCCCTGGTGTTTAGTGGGCTTTCTGCCCCCCACCAGGGGAGCAGAATGGGGTCTACTGCCCCCATCAGCCCCCCAGGGTATGGGCAGAAATGCTGTAATGATTAAAGGGGTGGGGGCATGGGCATGCCCATTTAGGGCAGCCCCCACCCTTATTTTGATATCCTAAAAAAAATCCCTGGTGTCTAGTGGGCTTTTTGTCCCACCGTGGACGCAGATTGTGGGCTACTGCCCCCATCTGCCCACCAGGGGTGGCAAAAAGACTAAATTGTGCCAAATTTTATTGATGGGAGCAAAGGCCCTTGTCCAAGGGCCCCCCTCCCTGGTGTCCAGTGGGTGGATCCCTGCTTGGGGATCAGAGCGTCAGAGCGACATGCGCGCAGATTGTCAGTTCCGGGAAACTGAGGGGGGGGGGGAGCTGGGGAAGCTCTTCCCCAGCTCCCGAGGTTCCTAGGGTGTAAAGGGAATCCCTCTGGTGCCCGCACCAGAGGGATTTCCGGGGCCATGTGTCATGACGGCCAGGAGCCGTCATGAGCACAGAAGGGGTTACTTACTTTGAGTGCTTAGGTAGTGCGTTCTCTGTCCTAGACTCACTGTCCTAGATTTGTTCTTTCTATGTTGAATAGGTGGTATGGTGAAAGCACCATAGAGGGCGCAGACCAACATTGAGTAATTTAGTTTTTTTTGGTAGATTGGCTCACTATTAGAATATTGAGTGCATCACCGCTGTTGTATTTCTTTACTTTATACTTTTTTCACCAAAAACAGCACTTAGTTGCACCGCAGTATGTCATTTGAAGATATTGTGCACCTCACAGATAATAAGGCAGAAACAAAAGCATACAGTGCAAATGAAGCACAAGACATATATGGCCTTATTCAGAAGGTTAGGTCATTTGATATGACACAAGGTCCAGTTACACAGCAGTTAAGAAAATTAGAATACCAAATGCGACGAGAAATTAATCAGAGGTTGCATGCTACGACTCTAATTCAGTATCACAAGGCCTGCAGGATACCGAGATGATTAAGATTACCATTGAAACCCATGATGTTCAAGACCAATAAAAAGTTCATGGACAAATGGTATTCGATCCTTAATAAATGTTCACTTGATCTTATACTTTTAATAGTGGAAGAACTATCCACAGTTCTAATCGGTTTGGAACAAGAGATTAAGGCATTACAAGACACCATCAAACAACGTAGTGATACCAAGCTAGATGTTTACGCAAAAGAGATTCATGAGCGTAAGGTGCGTAAGTTCCGGATGGACACAATAAATTACAAGCTTGATGAGGTGTACTCCTGGGTGGAAGTATACGCCCAGAAACGTACATTCCATAAATCAGGAACCACTTCGTCAGAAGAGAGCATAGAATCGGTTAGTGACACACTCATGACTAGAACCCCAGTTCCATCTACAAATGACATAGTAAATTCTGAAGCCTCGGCGGCATCTGCTGCAAAGGTTTATTTTTTAGAAATAAGTCAAGCAGCCAACAATCCGCCATCAGCACAACTTGTTGTACAATCCGACGTGACAAAACCCGCAGAGGCTGTGGTGGGAACAAAAACAACAAGTGGGGGCCGCAGAGGCAAGAAATACTAGTGGTCAACATTTCATCTGTTTCATCGGTTCAACTAACAGATGCTCAATCTGCACTTTTGAAAAAAGGAATGGCATTTGTACCTACTTTTCATGCTAATGCATTAAACACAGAGGTTGATTTGTACAAATTTATGAGAAAGTTTAGATTACGCTATTTCTTTCTCAATAAAGAGATTACACAAACAAAGTTGGGGACATCTCATTACAAGGAGTTTAGACCAAAAAGTACTTTCACCGCCCCTACCACGCACAAGGTCCTAGACTCTTTTGAAACATTAGTAAAAAACGACCTAACACAGTTACCAGCTTCACCGAGGAAGAGATGTAATCTATCTATCAAAGACAGAAAGGCACTCAAAACTTTGCGAGATAATGATTCCATACATTTTTTTCGCCAGCAGACAAGGGAGGTGCTCTTGTTGTCATGGATCGGAATTTCTATGTAACTAAGGTAGAAATGATGCTGTCTGATGAGACCACATATCTACCCACGAATCAAGATCCCACTAGAGAGTTTCGGGAGGTTATCTTAAAAATGTTATCCAATGGGTTGGATTTCTGATAAAACTGCTGAATTTTTGCACTCCAGTTTCCCACGTAGACCAGAGATCTACATGTTTCCTAAAATACATAAGCATCTTAAAGATCCCCCGTTTTGCCCCATTGTATTGGGCTGTGGGTCGATACATGAGCCCTTGACAACGGGAATAGAGACCTTGCTATGTACGGTAGACGTGGTGGCACTCTATACATCCATACCTCACACAGAAGGACTTGAGGCCATTGAGTGGGCACTCCTCTAGTATGGAGAGATACAAGCCAATTAAGTTTTTCTTCTAGAACTTTGCATTTCTGCCTCTTTCACAGTTATTTTAAGTGGCAAGATAGGTAATTTTTTATAGGCGACTGGAACCTCTGTGGGTTTTTCTGGGGCTCCCAGTTATGCGAATGTGTTTATGATGAAATTTGAGCAAGAACATGTGATTGACTCAAGCTGGATGGATCATTTGATTTTATATCGTCCATACAGCAATGATATATTCATTAAATGGTAGGGAACGGCACACAAGTTGGAGAGCAAACTCAAACAGTTAAAGGACAAAAATCCCAGGATTCAGTTCACACATACTATACATGAGAAGAACATCCCTTACCTAGATGTGGAGATCGAGTTGAGAGGCTCGCAAATCAGCACAAAGGTTTTTACAAAACCCACAGATCGTAAGAACACATTGTTGTATGCCAGTTTTCATACTGAAGAATGCATCTTCCTTTCTCGCAGTTTTTGCGCATCAAACGTATCACCTCTGATAACATTCAGTATTTAGCAACTTTACAAAGATTCAAGAAGGGTTACCTTGAAAAAGGTTACCCTGATGAGATTGTGGAAGCAGCAGTGAGGCAAGCAGATGAAATCCCTAGAACTGATCTGCTTATTAAGAAAGATAAAGTCAAAGACAGAAGGGAGGTGTTTGTTTCCACCTTTTCCACACAGGCAACGGCCATTAAGAAGGTTAATTTAAATTGATGGGAGTTGCTACAAGCAGGACCAGATTTTGGTGATCTTTTTCGAGATTCTCCAATTTTCGCTTACAAAAGATCGAAGAGCATCAGAGAAATTCTAAAAAAGAGAGATGTAGTCGAGATGAGAGATCACAGAGGAATGCAAAATGTCATAATTGCTCACATTGTAACAATGTTTTAGTGGGGACTTTAATCTCACACTCATGGTCTGGTAAACCAATCAAGTTACTATTCACTGCCAATTGTAATTCCTCTACCGTAATTTATGCCATACTTTGTCCATGTGGTTTATACTATGTGGGTAAGACAGAGAGATTTCTCCGCACTCGTATAACTGAACACAAGAGCAGAATAAGAACTCGCGTGACTGCCTCTCCACTAGCCAATCATTGGTTAGAATCACATCATACCATTGCTCAATTAAGATTTACAGTCCTTTAAGTTGTCAAGAGTTGAAATGATAGGGACATGTCCAAGTTCATCACGCAGCGTGAGACATTTTGGATTAGGTATTTGGACACTCTCAATCAATCAATCAAAGCATTTATATAGCGCGCTACTCACCCGGAGGGTCTCAAGGCGCTGGGGGGAGGGGGTCCGCTACTGCTCGAACAGCCAGGTCTTGAGCTGCTTCCTGAAGGCGAGATGGTCCTGGGTCAGGCGGAGGTGGGTCGGAAGGGAGTTCCAAGTCTTGGCGGCCAGGTGGGAGAAGGACCTTCCTCCTGTGGTGGCTCTTCGGATGCGGGGGACGGCGGCGAGGGCGTGGTTGGTCGATCGAAGCTGGCATTTGGGAACGTAGAAGTTGAGGCGGCTGTTGAGGTATCCTGGGCCTTGGTTGTGTAGGGCTTTGTGTGCGTGGGTGAGGAGCCGGTAGGTGATTCTCTTGTTGACCGGGAGCCAGTGCAGGTCTCTCAGGTGTCCGGAGATGTGGCTGCGGCGGGGGATGTCCAGGATGAGTCGTGCTGAGGTGTTCTGGATCCACTGGAGTCTCTTCTGGAGTTTGGCGGTGGTTCCGGCGTAGAGGGAGTTGCCGTAGTCCAGACGGCTGGTGACGAGGGCCTGGGTGACCGTCTTCCTGGTCTCGGTGGGGATCCATCGGAAGATCTTACGTAGCATGCGCAGGATGTTGAAGCACGACGAGGAGACGGCGTTGACTTGTCTGGTCATGGAGAGGGAGGAGTCCAGGATGAAGCCCAGGTTGCGTGCGTGGTCTGTGGGTTTGGGTGCGCTGCCCAGGGCGGGGGGCCACCAGGAGTCGTCCCAGGCGGAGGGTGAAGATCCCAGGATGAGGACTTCCGTCTTGTCCGAGTTCAGTTTCAGGCGACTGTTCTTCATCCACTTGGCAACGTCTGTCATCCCTTCGTGTAGGTTGGCTCTGGCGGTGGCGGGGTCGTTGGTGAGGGAGAGGATCAGCTGGGTGTCGTCGGCGTAGGAGATGATGTTGAGGTTGTGCTGGCGTGCGATGGCTGCGAGGGGGCTCATGTAGATGTTGAAGAGTGTTGGGCTGAGCGAGGAGCCTTGAGGGACGCCGCAGATGACTTCGGTGGCCTCCGATCTGAACGGGGGGAGGCGGACTCTCTGTGTCCTTCCGGCGAGGAAGGAGATGATCCGCTCTAGTGCCTTCTCCTGGATTCCGACGTTGCTGAGGCGCTGTGCTAGGGTACGGTGGCAGACAGTGTCGAAGGCCGCGGATAGGTCCAGGAGGATGAGGGCCGCTGTTTCTCCGTTGTCGAGCAGGGCTCGGATGTCATCGGTAGCTGCGATCAGGGCGGTCTCGGTGCTGTGGTTGGCCCGGAAGCCAGACTGCGAGAGGTCGAGGGAGCCGTTCGTCTCGAGGAAGGTGGCCAGTTGCTTGTTGACTGTCTCCTCGATGACTTTTGCCGGAAACGGGAGCAGCGAGATGGGGCGGTAGTTCTTGAGGTCGGTGGGGTCGGCTGATGGCTTCTTAAGTAGGGCGCTGAGTTCGGCGTGCTTCCAGCTCTCCGGGAAGGTCGCGGTGTCGAAGGAGGTGTTGATGATGTCCCGCAGGTGGGGTGCGATGACAGCGTCGGCCTTGTTGAAGACGTGGTGAGGGCAGGGGTCTGTCGGAGATCCGGAGTGGATGGAGTTCATCGTGTGGACGGTGTCTTCGGTGCTGATCGGGGTCCAGGCGCGGAGGGTGGTTGTGGGGGCGGTGGTTCGGTCGTCGCGTGCATCGGTTGAGTGCTGAAGCTGTTGTGTATGTCCGCGATCTTGTTGTGGAAGTAGGAGGCGAGGGAGTTGCAGAGGTCTTGCGAAGGGGTGATGTCGTTATTTCCGGCGTTGGGGTTGGAGAGCTCTTTCACGATGTTGAAGAGTTCCTTGCTGTTGTGCTCTAACACCAAAGGGTCTGAATGATAAACTGGACATGTCTTGTTTCCTTTGATGATGCCATTTTGTTAGAGTAATTGGTCTATGTTGGGATCAGTGGGCCAGATTCACAGAACTAACTTAAGACACAATCTTAAACTTACTACTTTTGGTATTCACAAGGCATTTAGTAGTCTTAAATTAGGATTTTGTCTTAAGTTAGGATTTTGTTCCAAATTTGGATTTTGGCTGAGTTAAGATTTTGTCCTAAATTAGGATTTTGTCTTAAATCAGCATTTTGTCCTAAATTAGGATTTTGTCCTAAATTAGGATTTTGTCTTAAATTGGGATTTTGTCCTAAATTAGGATTTTGTCTTAAATCAGGATTTTGTCCTAATTCAGGATTTTTTCTTAAGTTAGGATCATGTCTTAAGTTACACTTAAGTTTAACTAAAGTTTGTCTTAAATTTAACTTAATACAAAATCCTAATTTAGGCCAAAATCCTAATTGAAGACAACATCCTAATTTAAGAATAAATCCTAATTTAGGAAATAAACCTAATTTAAGACAAAATCCTAACCTAGGACAAAATCCTAGCTTAAAACAAAATCCTAACTTTGGACAAAATCCTAATTTAGGAGGAAATCCTAATTTAAGACTACTAAATACCTTCTGTGAATACCAAAAGTAGTACGTTTAGGATTTTGTCTTAAGTTAGATCTGTGAATCGGCCCCCATATCTGTAACTGACATGATCATAAAGCACGGAGAGTAGGTGTGATCCCTGTTTTATTAAGTTTGAAACATGGTCCATTTAGGTTTTTGAATTTTTGTTATTGTTATTCACATTGGTGTTCACTCAGATCATGTGTACAGCATTTATTTCCATTATTGTCTTTACACACACAGGAGTTATGTTTAGATATGTGACAGAGTATAGTGTTAGACACAAGTTATAAAAAGAAGTGTTCATTGTAAAGATTGATTACTTACATTTAAAACCTGCTGTGGCACCATATTTGTCTACATATTATGTTTACAGTAGTTACTTTCATGACTGTTTTTTGTACCCACACGTGAGATGATTTTGTTTAGATATGTGATAGAGCATTGAGCTAGACACAAGTCATAAATACAAGCGTTTATTGTTAGGATTAATTTCTTACATTCAAAACCTGTTATATGATCATGATTCTGAAATATGTTGCTGCACCAGATTTGTTCATCATGATGGTTCCTAATTTTCTATGCTAAACTTCATGTATTTTATTATCCTAGGAATTTTGAGATTCACCTAATTGTTCATTTTTAGGCTCAGATTTTTATGCAGTCTGATCGTTATTTAGAATAGCAAGTTATGTCATTGATGCAGTGTTTCACTCATTTTGATTCAATGGAATGCTAATTATTGGTATTGTGCTTTGCACACCGAGATTAAGAAAGTCCAATAATCTTGTTCATCATCAAGATTAACATGTTAGGTTCTTCCGGTATAACACTGGCCCGCAAGTTTCTGCTGTGGCAGGATCTTGCATAGGTGTGTTGAGGCAATTGCGAAAGCTAGTCCCCATCTTATCTGCCTCCACCTTGCAATCGATTGTATCCGCCACAGTCATTTCGAGACTTGATTATGGGAATGCCTTATACCTAGGCCTACCACAGAAGCTGTTGAGGAAGCTGCAGGTAATACAAAACGATGCGGCCAGGCTGATCCATTCTTTGCCTAGAAACGCGCATGTAACCCCACTGCTTCAGAAGCTGCACTGGCTCCCAGTGAAATTCCGAGTGCAATTCAAATGTCTCTGTATGGCCCATAAGGCACTCTTTGGGAAAGCCCCAGAGTACATTAAGCAACGTCTAAAGAGGTACACTCCGGGGAGGCTACTGCACTCAGGAACAACCTCCAACCTGTTTCAACCTAGGTTCAAATTAAAGACCAAAGGAGGCAGGGCCCTGTCCGTGCTACTTCCACAACTGTGGAACGAGCTTCCACCTACCTTGAAAGCGGAATCGCAACTTCTACCTTTCAGAAAGAAACTAAAAACTTATCTTTATAGAAAGGCTTTCATGACATCATAGGAGGTGAAACAACTGAGGTTCTAGGGTCATCAGTGTGTTATGTTCTTTCTGGTTAAGCGCTTAGAGACCGGCGGTGATAGGCGCTATACAAGCAATCCCTATTATTATTATTATTATTTATTTTGTAGAGCGCGTAGTCACCCTAAGGTATCCCAGCGCTAGGCACCCTATCTCTTTAGTTTAGGCCGGTTCGAGGGCGGCTGAAGGAGGGAAGGGGGGGACCGAAGATCAGTGTTTAGAGTGGGCATGAATCATTGGGGAAAAAGATGAGTTTTGAGCCGCTTCCTGAAGTGAAGGTATTGTGTTTCTAGTCTCAGGTCGCGGGGGAGCGAGTTCCAAAGGCGTGCAGTTTGGACTGAGAAACGTCTTCCACCTGAGCGGGTTTTCTTAAATCTGGGGGTGGTGATGAGATTTTCTGTGTCCGACCGGAGGGATCTCGTGGGTCTATAGGGTGTGATGAGTTTACTGAGAACGGGGGGGCCTTGCTTTTGTAGTAGTTTGTGGGCTAGGCACAAGGCCTTGAATTTGACCCGCTCCCTTATGGGAAGCCAGTGGAGGAGTTTTAGGGCTGGTTTGGCGGAGGTTCTGGCATGGGTATTTGTGATAATCCGGGCCGCAGTATTCTGGATTCTTTGTAGCTTGGTGAGGGTCGCTTCAGGGGCACCTAGATAGATCACATTGCTATAGTCAAGCCTTGACAGTATCAAGCCTTGAATAAGCAATTTTTGGGAGTTGAAAGGCAAGAGGGGCAGGACTTTCCTCAGTGATTTCAGGAGCCCGAAGCAGGTCCCGGCTACTTTGTTTGCCTGCACAGTAAATGAGAGGTCCGAGTCGAGCCACACACCCAGACTTTTTACCTCTTCTTTTGGGTCAGGGGGGGGGCCCATGCAGGCTGGCCAGATGTTTGGGGAGAGTGTGAGCCCTTTTGGGCCGAGGAGCAAAACTTCAGTTTTTGTCCCATTTAATTTTAGGGCTGAGTTGTTCATCCAGAAATGGACCTGCGTAAGGCAGTTAAATAGGTCTGCTGATTGTTGTCTGGGGTGAGACAGAGACACCACTAGTTGTGTGTCGTCGGCGTAGCTGATGACGCTCACTCCGAATGGGGTGATAGCCTCCTCCAATGTGGACATATAGATATTAAATAGAGTGGGGCTCAGGGAGGAGCCCTGAGGCACGCCACATTGGAGGGGAATTTCGGAGGAGCGGGCGGACTTCTCCCAGATCTGATAGGTCCGTTGAGCTAAGAAGGATGAGATCCAGGAAAGGGCTGAGCCTTCCACACCTACTCTCTTGAGTCTTTTGATGAGAAGTTGGTGGTTGACGGTGTCGAATGCCGCGCTAAGGTCGAGGAGGATCACTGCCACTGATCCTCCCCGTCCAGTAGAGTTCTGGCTTCCTCAACCGCGGCCAGGAGGGCGATGTCAGTGCCCTGCCCTGGACGAAAGCCCGTCTGGGAACTTTTTAGTTTGTTGTTACTCTCCAAGAACTGGGAGAGTTTCCTGTTAACCAACTTTTCAGCGATCTTGCTGACTCCCGGGAGTAGGGAGATAGGCCTGTAGTTGGCCAAATTTTCGGGGTCGAGGGAAGGTTTCTTCAGTAAAGCTTTTACAACGGCCATCTTCCAGCTCGGGGGTACAACTCCCTAACATAACATAACATAACACTGTTACATTTCGCAATTCCGAATCATTTGTTACGAGATTGTATACATAGGAATCATGTCAGTTCATTGTATGTGGCTTGTTCTGCATGTTTCACACTACTTTTGTAATATTCCATTGCATGATATTGTGATCTGTTCACCAGTATCACGTTGATTTTTATTCATTTGTCAATATTCTTTCTTGCTCATTTTTGACATTAGTTTGCGGCACTAATCACACACCATGTTCCCGAACACCTGTACTTTATTTCTTTACATTAACCAATTATCACCCACGTTGGTGTGAGCACTCACGAAACTAACCCTTTTGCGCAGTCTTATTTCTTGCATATGTTTTCGGTACGTGTAACGTAATTGAGAGGGGACGTGCTGTGGTTTTAAAATATATTGCGTGGAGGTTGTACTAACATACTCGCTTTTCTTACATGTTCGGGACACGGTCTGCGCTTGAGCTTGGTAAGACACTATTGATTAATGACCGCGGGATGTTTTCTATGGAATAGGGCAGAGGTCACATGGATGGTCTTTCCTTATAGTATGCGACGCGCGCCAACAAGGAAATACTTTTTCTACAGCTTTGGTTTGGCTGACAGACATCCCTTTAGGCTTTTTCACCTTGGCTTTCTGGTAAGCGTTTAATGTACCCAAGTTCTTATGACAGTACCAGCTATTTTCTTGTTATTTTGTTTACGCAACTGGTAGTGAACGATCAAGAAGAGCGACATCTATTTTCCTATTAGCTTTCTGGCACTGGCATGGTTTCCCGCAATTCCCATCCTTCCGAATAAGTTCTGTGTCCCATATCGGTATTTTAGCTTAATATACCCTGAGTAGTAGCTTAAGTGGTTACACACATCGCTCATTCTTTGTTTTACCGGTTTCCTTGGGTACATTTGTTACCCCGGGTATCGGGACAGTATTTTATCAGGAACGGCAAGAGACTGTTTTTAGTACTTGCCTGCATCTAAGTGGAGGTATAATGTTTTACTTTTATGGTATTTTCTTTGGCTTGGGTTTATTTATTTATTTATTTAAGGTTTTTGTAGAGCGCGTAGTAACCCGTGAGCATCCCAGTGCTAGAACCTAGAGAATCAAGAGGGAGCAGCAGCGGAGGAAGAGGGAGATCATGGAAAAGGGAGGGTTTTTAAAGCTTTTCTAAAATGGAGAATGTTTGGTTCGGTTCTTAGTTTGCGAGGGAGACTATTCCAGTGCTTTGGTTCAGTGCTGTGGTTCACATGGTTCACATGGTCATCTAGGCACTTTTTGTTTGTGGTGTTACACTGTTTTGATAATCAGGTTTTCAGTTTCGCAGGTCTATCCTGCTCTATCTGCCATATTCAAGTCACATTTTTTCTGCACCACACTACCTTTCTGCAATGCATTTTTGATATGATCCTTCCAGACTAATGTTTTCACTTGTAACACAAGTCTTGTGTTTTATGGTTTAAATTTCTTTATTGAATTTGCAACACACATATACAACCATGTATGTTTAGCTGTCAACCGACTGTTGCTGTGGAACATACGACTTAACAAGGCGATTCAACAGGCGCGTATCCGGCTAAAGTCACATACATAAAATTAAATTGAACAAAAGGAAAGGTACTTTGGGCACCCTCCACCCCCCACTATTGTCTCTGTAAATAGTCAACATAATTGCTTCGGTGTATATTTGCTTAATTGTAGATTTCCCCTGAAGAAGGATAGTTTTGTTGTATGGCATTTTAGATTCTGTATGGATTTTCCCAATTCATGCCCTTATATATGTACAATTTGTTCCACACCTTATTTAGGCATAGCCCATGCTAATCAAATACAGGCATGGCTACTTCCATCCATTCACCAAATGTCACAACGATTTCTTGGAAAACCAGATTAAGCGGTAAGGGACATCCCCTTGCTTGAATATTGATTTCTCCAAGAACTCAGTTACTTTACAATGAACAACTATTCCCTAGGAGTTCATTCATGACGTTCATATGCCCGGCTTTACGTCAAACATGGCATTCCTAAACACCTTCAAGGTATAAATATTAACCCTGGGCTTAGTTCATGTAGTAGCGCTACGCGTAGCTACGTGAAGTGCACTTTGCACTACGCGAGCTACGCATAGCACTACGCGAACTGCGTAGTACCCCGTTCGCACTGTGTAAGATGCTGTTTTCAATTATTGCACAGTGCGGACAAGCATCCAGCCTATGCAATCATTGAAAACAGCATCTTGCACAGTGCGAGCTGTAGTTTTCTCCCACTCTCGTAGATTTTTACTCGAGCGACAGCTTTCTCAACGCAGACTGGTAGTTTCTCATCGTGAGCATACGGGACCATTCGCAATGAGAACTCTGACCTCCCCGCATTGAGAAGCTTGCCGGGAGGTTTTTTTTTCACGCTCGCGATCAGCAACTTGATGATGTTGATCACGAACAAGGAAAAAGTCTCACCAGGATGTCATTTTGCTTGCTCGCGGTCGCCAACTTGACATTGAGGACCACGAGCAAGCAAAAAATGACTGCTGCACTACACTACACGTGTTTGCACTGTGCTACGTGCAGTTCACGTAGTGCGAAGTTGCGCCAACTTCGTAATCTACGTGAGCATAGCATAGTGCTTTGCCAAGGGTTAATAAATATACCTTCACTTGCTATGGCAAAGCACGGTGGTTCGGAGCAGTTCGACGACCTACTTGCCCGACGCAGCTCGCTAAAGCAAGTGCCGAAGGAAGCGGACTCTCCAACTGACGCACTGATCAGGAAGCTGCCCTCCTCAGCCGAGAAATCCAGCTCCACCCTTGGGGGGTGTTGGGAAATCGAGTCCCGAGACAGAGATACCAGACCTCCTTCATTCTAAGGTATGGAGATGATTAGAACCTAAAGAAACCTTTGGTAGATTCTGGGCAAAACTAAACCTATGCTAAAGACCATACTTACTTCCTCCCTCATATTAGACTTAGGTTAGGTACATTGTGGTAGGCGCATTTTAGAAGCAGCAGTTGACTATTTTAGTCTATGGTATTTATGTATGTATTTTTATATGGCTTAGAAACCATACAATGCTCTTACGGTATTATTTCATATTACTGTTTACGCTGTACGCATTATACTTTGCAGTCTGCCTAACGTTTGTAGCAGTTCACCTCTCTTGCATGAGAAAGAAGACTGTTCAATAAACCCTTTTTATTGAAACGCCTGTCTCTCTATTTTCTGTGCATTCTCTGTAGAAACGAAGCATGCACGATTGACAGAGTGAAATATTTATCTATTGTTTCCGCAACTCTGAAGATAGTTATTCCAGTCCTAGGGAAACATAGTTCTCATGTTTATGTGGTTGTCAGAAACTAATCCCTTCTTGTGAATTCGAGAAAGTTTCAAGTGACCTCTGAGCTAGCTGGCACTCACTATTAAGTTTAGTATATTCGATAGAGACCTACTGACCTAAGACCTATGTCATATCTATAGGATATATTATTCCAATGCGCAGAGCCTATTAGGAATATAGGAACTACACTACATGGCGCCCAAAGTTTGGTAAGGCATTAATTTAACGCTAGATACTAAAGTAACTCAGTCGTGCTTTTCTCAGAGACCCCTTTTTCCGTAAATACTCCAATAGACGTCTGGAGTGGGTAAAAGGATAAAATATCCGCCATAACTGAGTAGGACAAAAATCCTATGTATTAGCTTTTTGGTTTGTTCAATGTTGAGGGATACAGTGTTCCATAATACTGTGCACCTTGTGAGTAGTTAGCCTGGAATATGATGTCACTAGTTCTAGTGGCACCTTGCACCAGTGTACATTGACCCTTATTGATGGTGGTTGGAAAGTCAACCTTATAGACAAGCTATCCTAGTGGTAGCGTGGACCAGCAGTCTTAGGCTAAACTCCAAAGAGCATGTGAAGCTGTTTGATTTACCAATTATAATCCCTTGAATACCAAATGAAAGGACACCACACAAAGGTATATATCAAATATATATGTATTTATTGCTAACACAACCCCTATGAACTCTTTATGAGGTCAGAGGCAAAAGTACATAACAAGTTACTTAATAAGCATACGATAAGTTGCACAAATACAGTTTTGCCCTAGGGGTCTCACAAACCATATACTAAAATAGTGGTATAAGAGCCGCTACAGGAGTAGTGACTAGGCATAGGGCCTAGGGAATCACTGGGGCTACACTAAACAACCAAGGGTTAGGGAGTAGAAGGCCCACGGGAGGCGCGTGCAGTGTCTAAACACAATCGCGAGTTGCCATTGACTTATAATGGAGAACGTAAAAGTTACAAAGTTACTGATTAAGGGCACTTCCGAATTGGCTACGAAAAAACCACTTTAGACTAGGACACTTGGATAGTCAATACCCACGGGAGCACCGGAGTACTCGAGTTACCTCGCCCAGGGAAGCCAGGTGCATAAGTGACTTTTGGTGTCGGGTTTCTTCAATGTTTTCTATAGAGATCTGCAAAGAAGTGCTGCAGGCGACCAGGGGAAAAGTGTCCGGTGGATCCAAGGGTGGATCAAAGATATGAAGAACCTGAAAGCAGAGGGGACAGAGTCTGGGTCACTAGCAAGTGACCAGGAAGGTACCAGGTAGGAACCAGGCGAAGTCGGGTGATTTCGGGCGAAGAAGGTGAAGATTGTCTCTTCAGCCACGAGGAGCAGGAGGCGTCGACGACAACCAGGAGCTGGATTAGAGCTGTCCTGCAAAGGATCTAGTTAACTGCGGTGTCGGTATCTGGATTGGACCCAACAAGCCTTGGCAAATGCAATCCATGCAGGAAGTGAAGATTGGCTTTGAGTCAGACCAGCAAGGTCTGGGGCACTTCTCCTTTGGAGGGAAGCTGCGGCAAGCCTGGAGCAACCAGGGAAGTAGAGTAAATTGAAAGATTTGCCTTCAGGGGGCTCACTAGCCAACAGACTAGGAACCGGGAAGACGCATCAAGCTGAAATGCAAGAGCGGGCCCCACGCAACACTGGGACTTGAACCAATTATTTATGGGAGGTGTCACGGGACTCACAGCTCCAGGCGCGCAACGTCCATTGAACTCAAAGGGCTACACTACAGCCTCCTCCCCCAGCCCCCCCGCTCGTGTATGTGAGCCTGACTGAAACAGCTTCAAGGACACACACAGCCACAGCCGAGTACTTCACAGGTCTATAAAAGATCTTTTACTTCTAATGAGGCTTTGATGTTTTTCACCCCTCGGTGTGAATTAGGCCTCCGCAGTGAGCACCCTCAATCAGCCCAACGCCAGGAACTGCATGCTCTGACAGAATCTGCGACCCCCTTTCAAGGACTCCACGACCCCCCTGGGGTCGTGCCCCACAGATTGAAGACCTCCGGTCTAGAAGGACCGTATCAAAAATGCTTTGCAGAAAGGTAGCGTGATGTAGAAAGAAGTGTGACTTTAATGTGGCCGATAGAGGAGGAAAGGCCTGTGGAACTTAAACCTGATCATCAAACAGTGTAACACCACAAGCAAAAAGTGCCTAGATGACCATGTGAACCCAAGCAAGAGAAAATACCGCACTTCGTCAGAAGAGAGCATAGAATCGGTTAGTGACACACTCATGACTAGAACCCCAGTTCCATCTACAAATGACATAGTAAATTCTGAAGCCTCGGCGGCATCTGCTGCAAAGGTTTATTTTTTAGAAATAAGTCAAGCAGCCAACAATCCGCCATCAGCACAACTTGTTGTACAATCTGACGTGACAAAACCCGCAGAGGCTGTGGTGGGAACAAAAACAACAAGTGGGGGCCGCAGAGGCAAGAAATACTAGTGGTCAACATTTCATCTGTTTCATCGGTTCAACTAACAGATGCTCAATCTGCACTTTTGAACAAAGGAATGGCATTTGTACCTACTTTTCATGCTAATGCATTAAACACAGAGGTTGATTTGTACAAATGTATGGGAAAGCTTAGATTACGCAAAGTTGGGGACATCTCATTACAAGGAGTTTAGACCAAAAAGTACTTTCACTGCCCCTACCACGCACAAGGTCCTAGACTCTTTTGAAACATTAGTAAAAAACGACCTAACACAGTTACCAGCTTCACCGAGGAAGAGATGTAATCTATCTATCAAAGACAGAAAGGCACTCAAAACTTTGCGAGATAATGATTCCATACATTTTTTTCGCCAGCAGACAAGGGAGGTGCTCTTGTTGTCATGGATCGGAATTTCTATGTAACTAAGGTAGAAATGATGCTGTCTGATGAGACCACATATCTACCCACGAATCAAGATCCCACTAGAGAGTTTCGGGAGGTTATCTTAAAAATGTTATCCCATGTTAACCACTTGCATGCTAATGACAAGGTGAACTCGTCATGAGGCACACTGGAGCTGTGCTCAGGACAAGGTCAACTCGTCATGTATAATGGGATTCATAAATATGCAGCACAGGAGGGGAAAACCCCTTAGCAGCCAAGTGGTTAAAGACATGGCTTGGATTTCTGATAAAACTGCTGAATTTTTGCACTCCATGTTCCCACGTAGACCAGAGATCTTCGTGTTAACTAGAATACATAAGCATCTTAAAGATCCCCCGTTTTGCCCCATTGTATCGGGCTGTGGGTCGATACATGAGCCCTTAGGGCATTATCTTGACACGTTTCTTCAACCCATAGTACAATCTGGATCCACATATGTTCATGACACCACGCATTTTTTGAAATTGTTAAGCGAAATAACTTTGCCAAGGGGAATAGAGATCTTGCTATGTACGGTAGACGTGGTGGCACTCTATACATCCATACCTCACACAGAAGGACTTGAGGCCATTGAGTGGGCACTCCTCTAGTATGGAGAGATACAAGCCAATTAAGTTTTTCTTCTAGAACTTTGCAATTCTGCCTCTTTCACAGTTATTTTAAGTGGCAAGATAGGTAATTTTTTATAGGCGACTGGAACCTCTGTCGGTTTTTCTGGGGCTCCCAGTTATGCGAATGTGTTTATGATGAAATTTGAACAAGAACATGTGATTGACTCAAGCTGGACGGATCATTTGATTTTATATCGTCCATACATCAATGATATATTCATTAAATGGTAGGGAACGGCACACAAGTTGAAGAGCAAACTCAAACAGTTAAAGGACAAAAATCCCAGGATTCAGTTCACACATACTATACATGAGAAGAACATCCCTTACCTAGATGTGGAGATCGAGTTGAGAGGCTCGCAAATCAGCACAAAGGTTTTTACAAAACCCACAGATCGTAAGAACACATTGTTGTATGCCAGTTTTCATACTGAAGAATGCATCTTCCTTTCTCGCAGTTTTTGCGCATCAAACGTATCACCTCTGATAACATTCAGTATTTAGCAACTTTACAAAGATTCAAGAAGGGTTACCTTGAAAAAGGTTACCCTGATGAGATTGTGGAAGCTGCAGTGAGGCAAGCAGATGAAATCCCTAGAACTGATCTGCTTATTAAGAAAGATAAAGTCAAAGACAGAAGGGAGGTGTTTGTTTCCACCTTTTCCACACAGGCAACGGCCATTAAGAAGGTGAATTTAAATTGATGGGAGTTGGTACAAGCAGGACTAGATTTTGGCGATCTTTTTCGAGAACCTCCAATTTTCGCTTACAAAAGATCCAAGAACATTAGAGTAACTAAAAAAGAGAGACGTAGTCGAGATGAGAGATCACAAAGGAATGCAAAGATGTCATAATTGCTCACATTGTAACAATGTTTTAGTGGGTACTTCGATCTCACACCCATGGTCTGGTAAACCAATCAAGTTAAGATTCACTGCCAATTGGAACTTTGTTTGTTGCTGGGGCCACAACTGCGCAACTCGCCCACCAGACGCCCGGACATCGCGCTCCTTGCTCTGCTCTTCCCCTCCGCCACACCTGACAATGCGGCCGCTGTGAGGGGGGAGTGTCACCAGACTACATCTCCCAGCGTCCCCTGAGCAGGACACGGGGACGCCGCCTGTATCGTCACTTTCCCGCGCCCGTAGGCGCATAAGGCAGACCCGATCCTCCCGCGTCGCGGGACGCGCGCGGGTGACGCCGGGCTGAGCCCGGGCAGAGGGCGGGCCGTCTGTGGCCATCCGGGGATGACCAGGGACGGGACGGGCCACCCCCCTTGACTTTGACTAACCCTACAGGTACTTTCCATTTGGATCGGCATTTTGCTATTTGACTGGGCTATTCAACACGCTGATATCTAACTGCTTGAGACGGAGAAGTGGGTGAAGGGCAAATATAGTTTATTTCAGGCCCACGGAGTTCTTTACAAGAAGGAAGACAGGATCGATAGATAGGGTCGGGAAAGAGTTAATTAAAACCCTACTATGTCAAATCCCCCTAAAACACGCTCAGCTACGAGCAAAGCACATTTAGCTGGAACTCCAAAACAAACTATGGCCGAAACAAACATTTCTCCTGCTAACAAAGTAAAAAAACCTACTGCAATTGATTTGATGTTGAGGAAGGTATCTGGGGAGATAGAACGTATGGAAAGGAGTTTGTCCGCCTCTCCAAGCCCTATATTAGTTACCCCAACGCAATCCAGGGATCATACATTATCTGAAAGCCCCAATATGACTGGGAATATAGTTTTAGCAAGTAACTCAATTGAAGGCATTCCCTGTGCTCAACATGTACTACAATCTGGGGAAGAGAATCTAGGGCACAGCAACCTTTCCGCTCTTAGTAAATCTAAACAACAGGGGGTGGCAAGGGCCAGCGTAAGAAAAATAAATTAAATATAGGAGCTTGCCGATCTAAAAACAGACAAGAGGTCATCCCTGTAGACGATAGTGTGCCAACCAACGTAAAACCTCCAGGGTGGATAGAGGAGGTTATTGGAGAACTTAAAAAACATCTGGAAGCTTTTATTATTACCCAGTTAAAACCGATTGTAAGCAGGATGGATAAAATGGCCAATGAATTGACAAAACAGGGCAAGATATTGGACCCGACAAGCAAGAAACCTTCCTCAGCCCCCAATCAACCTATAAGTGTGGCCTCTGATAATATAGCGACTAATAATAACTGTGTCAGTAACATCCAACACACGATCGCCCAGGTACATGACTCTCCTAAAGCTCCTCAACACCCTGAGAGGGAATCAATTCATAAGACTGGCCCCAAAATTATCAATAAAGTCCAACAGTAACCAATCACACAAATGGGGCAGGAAGGCCGTTACTCAAGTCAATGCCCATCTAGCTCATCCCAAATGGACTTTGACCCATTCCATAGCCCAGAAAGTCCTCCTCCACATATATATCTACCACCGGAAGCTAGCCCCTATGTTATAGTACTTGCAGGGGTGCCGGAACTCAGGGCCGCAGAAAAGGAATCACACTCACAACTACATTCAAAAATCGCAAAGCGGTTGAATATCCATAGGCCCTTGAACACCGGGGAAAGGGGGGAGATACTACATGTAAGAAGAGTGAACTGGCTAGGAGACAGGAGAAAAGATATAAGAGGGAACTGCATTGTGGCAAATTTTAGAGATATCAATCTGGTGGAATATATATTGAGAAACTCAAATAGAAATCACACCAGCACAATTCGCACTCTCCCCCTGGGGTATTTTTAGCCAAGGAGACGGAGCATTAATAACCCAAATTATCCGATGTGGAGTACTGGAAGGTTACCAATTAACCAAAGGGATAGAATTCTGAATCACCCGACCAGTTTTTATCTGCACGAGATTTCCCACAGTGGAGAAACAGATTTGCCCCCCTACAGTCGCTCGATGAAAATGACAGACTACCCCCTATAGACAATGAGCAAACAAGTACTGTAATAGGGGACGGAACTGCTCATAGAATGAAAGGGATAGGAGGAAGTGCGGTAGCCATGAGGACAGAGGATCCCCCAATGCAGAGGGAGGAGACTGATAGTGCCTTAAAGAATGGCAAACAAAGAGTGTGTAGACTGAACGACCAGACCGCAGAGGGAAGGAAAGCTTCTAGGGCAGGGTTAGTCTTTCTGTCCTGGAACATAGCGGGCCTGGGGGGTAAATTCGAAAATAAGGAGTGGAGGGAGTACATAACGGGCTTACATATTATAGCCTTACAGGAGACATGGGCACGAGACCCTGATTCCTGTCAACTGGAGGACTATAAATGTTTCTTTAGGCCAGCACAGGAAGGCAGATCGGGGAGGGCGAAGGGAGGGCTAGTCATATATGTTGACCTAGATTTAAAAGGCACATGGTCACAACCCACATGGGTATCAGACACCATACAAGCAGTGGCATTCCAGGGACAGGGACAGAGGTTCCTAATATTACATTTTTAAAACTCAGGTCCAATTGAGGGAAACTACCCGGTGATACAAGAGCTAGAGGTTAGATAAAATGACGAAACAGACCTAAGGCAGGGGGGCCCTGAACCAACTATTTTGCTGATGGGTGACTTTAATTGCCACCTGTGTCCAAAACTACTCCCCATGTCCCCTGATTGGTCATCCTGCCCTGAAGAAAGTGGACCACACTTCGGACACAACATAGAGGGAACACTCCTTATGAAGCTACTTGATAGGTTCACCCTCACCCATACAATGGACCTGTTGGCACTGAAAACAGGGGACACTCTCATACCAACATTTAAGGGAAGAGGCTGCTCTTCCATTATAGATTTTATTCTAATATCTGCTTTTGCCAAAGAGCAGATTAAAGAGGTAAGAACGGAGTGGAGCCCCTTCAGCGATCACAACCCCCTAACCCTTGAAATACCATATAATGGCCTGCCTGTAGGACTTGCCGGGAAGACACTGGAATCTGCCCAACTGACCAGGGGAGGCGCCTAAGATGGGCAGAGATTAATGCACAAGAATTCTACAGCACCCTAGTGGAAAGAGGGAAAGAACATATAGAGGCCTGCCTCGATCTCACAACTAGAGGGCAAAGATGTGGTCCTGGCATTCGAGTCCTAAACTAGGGTGGTTGATGGATTATTAAAAACCAAGCGACCCATAAAGGATTCACCAACCCCAAGATGGTTTGACTCTAACTGCTCGCGGGCACTGAGGGAGTTAAAACTGAGCCTTAAGAAGTCCCCGAGAATGAAGAATGAAATTGCCCTATGTAGACGTAACTATAAAATGCAGGTTAAGCAGAGAAAGAGCACACTACAAAAGGAAGTCTGGGCAGATCTGAGGGAAGCAGGTGTAAACAGTGACTTTACCCAATTTTGGAGAATTATAAATAGACCCTTCTACCAAGACTCTAGCTCCCCTGTAATTAGTACCAACATACTGCCAGAACAATGGATTAACCATTTTAAGAGTCTTTATAACCAACAGGGGGAGACAGTTAGGGACGGAGTGTGGGAGGGTGCTAGAGCAACCGAATTAGAATTCTCTTTACTGGAAATCTCAAAGGCAATTCAAGGCCTGACTCGCAATAAGGCACCAGGCCCGGATGGCACCCCCCAGACCTCTACTTAAGCAACATTGAATTATGGGCACCGATTATGACCAGAGTACTAAACGCAGCAATAAAATCTGGGCTCCCGCAATCTTGGTCAACAGCGTTGATTGTCCCCATCTACAAGAAAGGGTGCAGGGATAATCCGCAATGCTACAGACCAATCTCGCTGATTGTTGTGTCAGCTAAACTACTAGGCAGGGCAATTTTAAATCGCCTTGTTGAGTGGACTGAAGCACACCACACCCTAGCAGACACCCAGTATGGGTTCAGAGTAGGCAAATCAACTAGTGACCAATGCCCTACTCTTTATCTACTAGTTGCCAAGTACACGAAATCTGATAATGGAACAATGTATATGGGGTTCATGGACCTGGCAGCTGCGTTCGATAACGTAAATAGAACTAAACACTCGGCACTCATGTTCAAATTGGGAATTGATCCAGATCTCATAAACATTCTAAAGAAACTCCACTGGAACCCCACTGCCAAAGTCCGCTATAGCACGGGGGGGTGAGTACCGATCCCTTCCCGTGCACTGGCGGATTGAGGCAGGGGTGTATCCTGGCCCCCTTTTTATTTTCCCTTTATATAAATGACTTGGAGAGCTCACTGATGGCTTTGAAGACTGACAGCCCTAGAGTAGGATCGCGTCACATACCAGTACTGTTGTACGCGGATGACGCGGTCCTGCTGGCACGAACAGCAGTGAGCCTGCAACACTTGGTCAGCGGATTCGTAAGGTTCATGGAGAATCTGGATCTTTCAGTAGACCTGACCAAGTCATATGTCATGGTAGCAGGGAAAAAAAAACAAGAGATTTGTGTTTAAAATAGGATCACATCCCTTAGAAACTGTGTACACATTCTCGTATCTGGGTCTTTTGTTTGACGGAGATATTAGGTTTGCCCCTCTGTTGGAGGAAAGGTGCAGGAAACAGATCTCAGCAAATGGTGCCATTTTAAACTTTGCACGCAGGATGGGCCGTTGGTCACCAGAGCAAGTAATCACGTTGTATAGAGCGGCTAGCACTGCCAAAGCCACGTATGGGGCAGAGGTGTGGGGCTTTAGGGATGCACACCAGATACAAGTAGAGGAAGACAAATTCCTAAGAAAATTGCTGAAGTTACCACAGAGCATCCCAGCAGCAATTGTACACAAGGAGCTTGGTATTCCGTATATCTCTGACCTGATTAAAGTGAGACCGATCCTGACCTGGCTCCGTATCTGGTTAAACCCAGATGCGGAACTCAGTAGACAAATAATTAAAGATTGCCTCCAGAGAGATAGGTGCCTACAAATCCCCTGGCTTAAATACGTGAAAGAAACTCTAGAGTGCATAGACCATCAAACACTACTCACTCACCCGTCAATGATTGACACCTCATGTAAATACCGTATTCATAAGCAGCTACTTGACAAATACGATTGTAGTAGGAAACAATTTGACTCTACTAAAACATCTGTAGTAGCGCACTCTTTAGTGAGCAACGGAGAGGGCATGGAACCATATTTATTTTTAATGCATAGTCTACATGAGAGGTTTTTAATGTGTCGTTTCAGGCTCAATTTGTTACCTAATATTGTAGCTTATCCTTCTGGTTTTACCTTAACAATTGATCAGAAGGGTGCCTGCGGCTGCGACAATAGGTCTCCGCAGGACACCCTTCATTTTGTACTATTATGTTCCTTTTATAGAACCCCTCGCCGTACATTTCTTGTAGATATTTTAAAGGAGTCAAAAATCTATCACGCTAAATCTGCTTTAATATTTTTGCAAAGAGCAACTGATATGCGTACTCTGTGCTCTATCATGAGTTTTTAAAAAATTGCTGTTAAATTAAGAAATACTAGGGGCTGATTTAGGATGAAATGAACTAAATGCTTTTTTTTAACTCATAATAATCTCATTTTTAATACTGTCAAGTTCAGGAATATAATGTATTTGATGATTGTTGATTTGTACTATGTATTTTTTTATTTTATGATGGTTTTTATGATGGTTTTTTATCATCGAAATAAAGATTTACTGAACTGAACTGAACACTGCCAATTGTAATTCCTCTTACTTAATTTATGCAATACGTTGTCCATGTGGTTTATACTACGTGGGCAAGAGAGAGAGATTTCTCCGCACTCGGATAACTGAACACTAGAGCAGAATAAGTACTCGCATGACTACCTCTCCATTAGCCAATCATTGGTTAGATTCACATCATACCATTGCTCAATTAAGATTTACAGTACTTGAAGTTGTCAAGAGTCGCAATGATAGGGACATGTCCAGGTTTATCACGCAGTGGGAGACATTTTGGATTAGGCAGTTGGACACTAACACCAAAGGGTCTGAATGATAAACTGGAACTGTCTTGTTTCCTTTGATGACGCCATTCTGTTAGAGTAATTGCTCTATGATGAGATCCATTACTGTAACTGACATGAACATAAAGCACGGAGAATAGGTGTGATCACTGTTTTATTAAGTTTGAAATATGGTCCATTTAGGTTTTTGAATTTTTGTTATTGTTATCACATTGGGGTTCACTCAGATCATGTGTACAGCATTTATTTCCATTATTGTCTTTACACACACACAGGAGTTGTTATGTTTAGATATGTGACAGAGCATAGTGTTATACACAAGTTATAAAAACAAGTGTTCGTTGTATAGATTGGTTACTTACATTTAAAACCTGTTATGGCACCATATTTGTCTACATATTATGTTTACAGTAGTTACTTCCATGATTTTTGATACACAAACGTGAGATGATTATGTTTAGATATGTGATAGAGCATTGAGCCAGACACAAGTCATAAATACAAGCGTTTATTGTTAGGATTCATTTCTTACATTCAAAACCTGTTATATGATCATGATTCTGAAATATGTTGCTGCACCAGATTTGTTCATCATGATGGTGCTTAATTTTCTATGCTAAACTTCATGTATTTTATTATCCTAGGAATTTTGAGAATCATCTAATTGTTAATTTTTAAGCTCAGATTTTTATGCAGTCTGATCGTTATTTAGAATAGCAAGTTATGTCATTGATGCAGTGTTTCACTCATTTTGATTCAATGGAATGCTAATTATTGGTATTGTGCTTTGTACACCGAGATTAAGAAATAACCCTGGGCGGAGAACTACGCTCCGTTCGCAGAGTTTGCGAATTTTTGGCAACTTCGCACTTTGCTGCGAGCGCGAAGCTGTCGACTACTTCGCAATCTACAGCATAGCGTATTAGTTTTTCTTCCTCGCGCGCTCAATAGCATTCTCGCGTGCGCGGTAATGACTTACCGTGGTTCTGCGTTCGCTTTCTCGCTTTTCTTTCCCGTTCGCGTTCGCTACGATGTTTGGAATCCGGTCGCACAATCCAACCCCACTGTGAGAACGCGATAACGTCATGCGGACGCGCGAACACGTCATTAGGACGTGCGATCTTCCTTACAGCGCTATGTAGGTAAGATCGCGTTTCCGAACACGCAGAAACTGCAATCTGGCACAGAATATCTCTTGAGCATGTTAAAACCTTATCAAAAATGATCATTTTGCTCAGGAAAACCCCACAGATTGTGATTTGGCTCTCTTTTTTTGGGCAAGGAGTCCTCTTTTTGTTTCTACTTTTTTTTTCAAGAGAAAGGAAGTGCCCCTGAGTCTCCAACTTCCTCTTCCTGTCCACCAGGCTCCTCCCAGTGCTCTGTCCATGTGCTGTTCACTTTCATCTGGATTTGGAGCTGGAAGGATCACTCTTTGTGTATGTCTGCTGCATCATAGCATTTGATTGGATTTATTGAGGACTTTTGGATTTGAACTTTTCTTTTACAAGTAAGTTTGAGAAGTGGTGTACTGTAAATGTTTTTTTTTAACTACAGTTTTCTGTGCTTCTCAATCTTTCTTAAAAATTATTATTGAGGGAGGCCTGTACTTTCATGAGGGGCCAAGTTGTATGTCTTTGAAATTTCATCCAGTAGGCCTAGAGGTACCCACGGGTCCAACCATGTTTCTGTGGTGTCTGTAAAACATCATGGGTGGCATTGGATTCAATTGCAAACTCTGTTTTAGTGGAATATTTTTTTTTTTAGTAAAATTAGGTAACCCTAGTAGATTATGTAGTTAGTGTAGGCCTGCTTGAGTTCATTTACTTTCTGTGGCTGGCTTAGCCAGGTTGTGGCGGCCATTTTGTGTTTTAAGCCACTGTGTTTTTGCCATAGGCCTCCAAGCTTGTGGCCTACTCTGCCAGTAGGCCCAAGGGTACTACTAGAGTCATCATCTTGGGTGCATGAAAGTTGTTTAACTGTTAATGTGGTGTTTAAGTTGTAAGTGTAACACCATGTAGGTCATGGATGGCTTTGGATTGATTAGCAAAATGTGTGTTTGGTGTTGAGTTGCAGGTTTTGGGAGTGTGTTGAATAATATGGCTTTTTCTGCGCACTAAGTAACCCTAGAAATCAGCTCGCGTAGTTTTGGTAACTTTGCACAGTGTGACAGCGCGGACTTACAGTTTTTGTCTTGTTCGCGCGCTCAATGTGCGTGCTCGGGCACGCGATAACGACGTTTTGTACAATTCGTGCTGCCGAACACGCCGATTTTGCAATCTCGCGAGCAATATGTCTCGAGTTGCATAAAACCTTCTCGAAAATGTTGATGCTGTTCATTTTGCTAAAGAAACTCCCCAGGTTGTCATTTGGTTGTAGTTTTTGGAGCATGGACCACTTACTGTTCCTGTCCTCTATGTACTTTGTTGTTTGAGGGTGGCCTGACCATGTGGGTGGCGGGGCGGCAATTTTGTGAAGCCAAGCATTTTCCTTTTGCCGTAGGCATGTATTGTCTGTCTTCTCTTTCTTTTCATGTTGTTGAGGATGGCAAGGCCATGTGGGGGCGGCCATTTTGTGAAGCAATGCATTGTCCTTTAGCCGTAGGCATGTATTGTCTGTCTTCTCTTTCTTTTCATTTTGTTGGGGATGGCCAGGCCATGTGGGGGCGGCCATTTTGTTTGACCTCCCATGTGGTGGTGGCCATTTTTAGGTGCTATTAGCCACTGTGTTTTTGCCATAGGCCTCCAAGCTTGTGGCCTACTCTGCCAGTAGGCCCAAGGGTGCCACTAGAGTCATCATCATGGGTGCATGAAAGTTGTTCAACTGTTATTGTGGTGTTTAAGTTGTAAGTGTAACATCATGTAGGTCATGGATGGCTTTGGATTGATTAGCAAAATGTGCGTTTGGTGTTGAGTTGCAGGTTTTGGGAGTGTGTTGAATAATATGGCTTTTTCTGCGCACTAAGTAACCCTAGAAATCAGCTCGCGTACTTTTGGTAACTTTGCACAGTGTGACAGCACGAACTTACAGTTTTTGTCTTGTTCGCGCGCTCAATATGCGTGCTCGGGCACGCGATAACGACGTTTTGTACAATTCGTGCTGCCGAACACGCCGATTTTGCAATCTCGCGAGCAATATGTCTCGAGTTGCATAAAACCTTCTCGAAAATGTTGATGCTGTTCATTTTGCTAAAGAAACTCCCCAGGTTGTCATTTGGTTGTAGTTTTTGGAGCATGGACCACTTACTGTTCCTGTCCTCTATGTACTTTGTTGTTTGAGGGTGGCCTGACCATGTGGGTAGCGGGGCGGCAATTTTGTGAAGCCAAGCATTTTCCTTTTGCCGTAGGCATGTATTGTCTGTCTTCTCTTTCTTTTCATGTTGTTGAGGATGGCAAGGCCATGTGGGGGCGGCCATTTTGTGAAGCAATGCTTTGTCCTTTTGCCGTAGGCATGTATTGTCTGTCTTCTCTTTCTTTTCATTTTGTTGGGGATGGCCAGGCCATGTGGGGGCGGCCATTTTGTTTGACCTCCCATGTGGTGGTGGCCATTTTCTGGTGCTATTAGCCACTGTGTTTTTGCCATAGGCCTCCAAGCTTGTGGCCTACTCTGCCAGTAGGCCCAAGGGTGCCACTAGAGTCATCATCATGGGTGCATGAAAGTTGTTCAACTGTTATTGTGGTGTTTAAGTTGTAAGTGTAACATCATGTAGGTCATGGATGGGTTTGGGTTGATTAGCAAAATGTATGTTTGGTGTTGAATTGCATGTTTTGGGTGTGTGTTGATAATATGGCTTTTTCTGCGCACTAGGTAACCCTAGAATTTAGCTCGCGTAGTTTTGGTAACTTTGCACAGTGTGACAACGCGACCTTACAGTTTTTGTCTTCTTCGCGCGCTCAATGTGTGTGCTCGGGCACGCAATAACGACGTTTTGTACAATTCGCGCTGCCGAACACGCCGATTTTGCAATCTTGCGAGCAATATGTCTCGAGTTGCATAAAACCTTCTCGAAAATGTTGATGTTGTTCATTTTGCTAAAGAAACTCCTCAAGTTGTCATTTGTTATTAGTTTTTGGAGCATGGACCACTTACTGTTTCTGACCCCTATGTACTTTGTTGTTTGAGGGTGGCCTGACCATGTGGGTGGCGGGGCGGCCATTTTGTGAAGCCAAGCATTGTCCTTTTGCCGTAGGCATGTATTGTCTGTCTTCTCTTTCTTTTCATGTTGTTGAGGATGGCCAGGCCATGTGGGGGCGGCCATTTTGTGTGACCTTCCATCGTGCTTCAGTTTTGTCGCAGGCCTACAAACTTGTGATTTCTTCTGCCAGTAGGCCTAGAGTCCCAGAGGTAGTCAGCGCAGCGGGGGTGCTTGATGTAGCGGTTTCAATTTTGTCTGTTGAATTTAACATCATTTAGGGCGTGGATGGCAATACATTGAATTCCCAAATGTGGTGTTTGGGGTGTAGTTAACTGTTTGGGTATGTGTAAAAAAACTGTAAATGCCTTTCTTGTTTGTGTTGTTGTGTAACTTTCAAACCTTTTAGCCATGGGGATTTTCTTTTTTGTGCATTAAGCTGTGATGTGAAACAGGCATCCTCCTTTTTCTGGCCATATAGGTATACATATAGGCCTGCCTGAGTTTATTGTTTTCTGGCCTTTACCCATGTACCTGTGAATGTGATATCTGCCCATGTGGCTGGTAGCTGTGGTGGTAGTGTGCTGTCTTGTTTTTGACAAATTGGCCTGTGCCTTGCCATTGTTCCTGTTGGCTTACTACTATTCACATCCCCGTTGCTATCTGCTGCAGGTCACTGATGCTGCATCCATCCTAATTTGCACAAATTAAGGATAAACAAGTTCCACTTCCACTACATTTGCTTTTTGCTATTCTTACTCTTACTGAGTGTACTAATAATACTTCTAGTGGTAATTAAAATTAAAGCTAAAAAAATTCCACATTCGACTGATGTTATTCTGCCTTCTTTGCTTGCAGGTGCACAAAAGACTGAAGACTGAGAGGAGGTGTCCGTCATCATTCATTGACTGTTCTACTGCCAGACGGACGTCCTTCTGTACTACGTCACGTGTGGTGTGACGCACCTGACCAGACATCATTCTCAGCAACTTGTGCAACTGAGTGCTGCTGCTGACATCTGAAGAAGATGGGCCCAAAGAAAGCAGGTACCAGGTCCTCCAAGACCAAGAAAGCTGCTGAGAAGAAGGAAGAACAGAAGAAGGAAGCGACACTTAAGTCTGATGTTGACCCGAAAACCTTTTTTGGGAAAAAAAAGTACGCCTGCAGCAGCGCTGACCGGGGTCCTTGCTGGGGCCAGCACCTCCGCATCAGTGGGCCCAAGCCACCAACCCAGGACCAAGCAGATGAGTGTGGAAGAGGTAGCCAGCCTAATGGTGGAAAGCAGTGATACTGAGCCTGACCTAAACTTAGCGCTATCTCAAAGTAGTACACCATCCATGCAAGAGGGAACATAGCAGAAAAGTGGTGAACAACAACCACCGCCCGCAATAGTAGATGTTCAACCTGAGCCACCGCCCGCAATAGTAGTTGTTCAACAACCACCGCCCGCAATAGTAGATGCTCAACGAAAAGAACAACCACAACCACCGTCTGCAATAGTAGTTGTTCCACAACCACCGCCCGCAATAGTAGATGTTCAACGGAAACAACAACCACTGCCTGCAATAGTTGTTGTTCAAGAACCACCACCGGCAATAGTAGTTGTTGTTCCTCCCGAAGTCGGGGCAGTTCAGGAAATTGAGCCTGATGCAGAGCAAGAAGAGGAAGCACCTCATGCAGAAGATCTATTGTTTTCCAAATCCCCACCAAGGAAAAGGAGGGTTAGTCCATTGAGTTCTTCGCCAAGCGTCCCTTCTGATGATCTTGATCTCAATTGGAGCCACAACAATCTGAGCATTAGAGGGAGAGACATCCCAAGAAGACCAGGCTAGGGAAAAGGAAGGTTCCAGGAAGCCTTACACTTATGGAGTGCGATGTTGAACAGCCGGATAATGATGGTGATGACGAGTCAGACCCAGTCATCTGATTACATGTGCATCACTGCACACTGGATCTCTTTTTCAGGTGTTAGAGACAAGGTATCTGCAGGCATTGACACTGCTGAGATTTTTAAAGCTACTCGCGGACATGCAACTGTGGCCATGTTTGCTATGGAGAAATCGCATACTGCTGCAAACATTTTGGCTGAGTTCAACACCAAGGTCTTTGAATGGCTGCGACCAAGAGGCCTTAACATTGGTTTTGTTGCCACCGACAATGGCTTATCTGAGAATACAAGGATTCAAAATAAGATTGTCTCACATCAACATTACATTACTGCCACAATTTTGGATCCACGGTACAAATTATTTGTGAACAGTAATGCAGTAATTCCTTTTTCAGAAGGGGATGTTGCCAAGTACAAAACTGTAATAGCTGAGTAAGCCACTGATTTAGAAAACGAACGGCTCTCAATTAGAGGCCTGCCAGTGCCAGCCCAGGACAGTGCAAGTAATACTGAGCATCCTACAGAGTCAAGTTCCTCTTCACAGCATGAGAGCAGTGAGTTTGCTTCCCAGCAGTCACCAACACTACCAATAACAACAGCACCAACAGGATCTGATTCATCAGACACAACCAAAAAAATAGCTGCTTGGTTTCTACAGAAAGGGATGGGTAAGTCCGTTGCTGTCACCAAGCAAAAAGAGGACAAGCAAACCGGAGCACCACTGAACATTGAGCGGATGGTCCAGGCCTCTCTGGATGACACAACAGAGGTGTTCATGGAGCAAAGCCCATTGGTGTATTGGTATAGGAAAAGAAACGACTGGCCAGTGCTCAGCAGGCTGGCGATAAAGTATCTGGTTGCCCTGTTGCAAGTGTCTCTTCAGAGCATGTTTTCAGTGCTGCTGGTGCCATTGTAACAGTGAAAAGGACCAGTCTCTTGCCCAAAAGCGTGGAGAGGTTAACCATGATCAAAATGAATCAGCACTTCATACCACCAGACTACAAAATACGTGAATCACACCTGGAAGAGGAGAGCGAGCCGGAAGACATAACTACTGGGTTACATGACCTACTTCTGTCAGAAGAACCTCCAGGTTTTGAGGACGAGCTCCTCTTCCCTGACAACTAGACAACTAGACTTTTAAATTGGTACATTCTCCCTTCCTTTATTTGTGTGTATCTGTCTTTCTTGTTCAAACTTCAAAACCAACACCGTCCTTCCTTTTACTTTTTTAATTACCTATTGGAGTTGAACATCTGTGCATTTAACTGTGCACTTCACTCCTCAAAGTAATGCTCCATCTTCCTGACTCACCCTAAATACATTTCCATCTTGCCATACAATGGATGGAGATGGAGAATAGTACAATAATGTAGCGCCTAACAGTCCCTCCATTACAAGTGGAACGTACGTGACTATAGCCATCTTATGTTTTGTTTCCAATCTGAAACGCATCACTGTCTTAAGGCTACCACCTCTGTCTGCACTGGCATACACAACTCTTCAATGTCAGAACTTGAGCAGGGCTCCAAAATTAAAGTAAACTCGTCATCACTTTCAGAAGGCTCTGCTACATCTGTGACTTGACAGGCACAAGGAAGAGAAAGACAGGTATATGAAATGAATGATGCCATACATTAACGTTAGTATCATTTTCGTAATTTTTTGGGATTCCTTTTTCCTCTTCATTTACTTTACGCTTGTGTTTGTTAATTGATTGTTTACTTAAACTATTGCTTACTTTTCTTTGCTACCTTTCAGCCCGCTACAGCAGGTATTACGGTTTCTCAGAGGGCATACAGCCTAGGCAAAAGTCATATTCATATCATATATAAGAAATACTTCCTTTGAATTGTGTAGTAGTAGTTAAGTACCACTTTTTAGTAACCATCAAGTTACAACTTATCTTCATCATGCATGCATTTCGTTTTTCTGAACGTTAGATTTATTGTGTAGTAGTGGATCATCAATCATCGTCTTCATTGTTTTGCTTTTGTTGTCTCCATGCGTACTGTTTTTCTTTGTCAAACCTTTTCCCAAACCCCCGTTCCCATCCATTCATCAAACCCTAACCCTCTTCCCCCGGGCTGTGTGTTTTTTTTATATTCAGGTGTGATGTTACTACATTACATCTACACCAACAAATGATCACACGCTTGCTGGGGCAGATGTGGTGAAAGCAACACCAATGAAATCAAATGTCAATGAGGCAGGGCGAGGATCTTCTTCTGCTTGCCCACCCAAGCTCACTTTATATACTAGTGCACAAGGCAATTAATTTCCCAAAGTGACCCAACGAATAAATCTAAATAATTGCTGGCATTTTTTTAATTTAATTTTAGAGCATTTAAGTTTACGAATTGGATTGTGTTTTACTGACTCCAACACAACTACAGTTATTTTCTTGTACTTGGCAGTCCCCGACACCATTGATTTCTTTGAGTTCGTTTAGCTGTTGCAATATTGTTTGTATTTTTTTGTCAGTCTTATGTACTGTATTTTTCTACTTCTCCCACTTTCTTTCTCAGGTAAATGACTGTCTTTGTTTTTGTTTGCCAATGCTAGTGTCAGTGTCTAGTCTACTACTACCATCACACAACCACGGTCTATTCTCCATTGTCTTGGGAAACCATGCAGCCCTTGCGGTGCCAAACTTAATCATCATCAATCACAGGTAAGAAGAGAAGTTTGCTGGGAAGTATAATGGAGGACAGGCTGTTAGTAGTACTAATAGGACAAATATAACTAAGTGAGGGGTACCGCATCTATCTGTTTGCATGTTACACATGTGGTCAATTAATAAAGTATATCAATCTGGCCGCTGCCCTGCATCTAGAGTAAACCTTGTGACGTACAACAGTAACCCCACCACAAAACAACATCATATGTGTAAGTTGAAAATAAATAACATTTATTCATGTAAAAAAATATCCCTCCTATCCCACCCCTATCCCCACCCTAACCCCAACCAATGTACAAGTCCAAAGAATGTCCCACAAAAATAACCCCAACACCCAAATCCCACCCACCAACAGAAGAATTAAAAAAGGGGCAAATCAACAGGGTTCATTACAAGTGGCGGGCTTTGAGGTGTTTGTCCACACTGATCTTTACGCGCCCCTCTAATTGGTCCTCCAGCTTGGCCACCCGGAGGAGAAGTTGTTGCCGAAATGCATGGCACCTACATTTGCATCCATGCTGTGAGGGGGTGGCAGATGTTAAATGCCGGCGGTGAGTGACTGCCTGGCAGTGGCGCCGTACTCCTGCAGGTGGGGCCTTGCTGGTGCCAGACGCATTGGAAGAGGCAGCAGCTGCTGCCGCCGCCTCTTCCTCCTCCTCCTCCTCGGCCACCAGCCGGCGGTACTCTTCCACAATGGCCTGCAGTTTCCGTTGCCGGGCCCTGGCTGCCAACTCCTTCCTTGATGGTTTTTGGGAAGGAGTATGAGTATCTATAAAAAAGAAACAGAATTGTAAGTGAAACTCTTCAAAATTAATTCAACAGTACATTGTGGCATAGTAGCACTACCAAGCGCAGTACATACAATTGGTGTCAACTTTTAGTATCTATCTAATCTATCCTCCTGCTTCCCCTGCCTGTAGCATTTGTTGAAGTTTTTTCTGGCATTATACTTGCCCTAGTACTATGGGTGGACCTGAGTACACAGAAGAACACCAGTCTTTTTTTGTATCTCCTTTTATATTTTCAAAGTAAGACTCTGCTTCCAGTGACAGTCTCCACCTATGATGAATACAATACATTTAGGGGCATCCACCCATTAAAAGTAAATGTCTATCATTCTTTATGATCACATTAGCTGGTTTCACTTTCACCAGCAACCACCCAGGCATCCACTCCTTCCTTGGGTTTCATTGACACAAACTCCGCTCATGATTCTTGCTATCCACTATATCCATGCACCCATATTGTTTTGCCCAACGAGGCCAGCATTTTCTTTCACCTTCCTCTTCTACCCATCCTTCAACAACCCATGCATCGGATTCATATCAGCCACGTGCATGAACCTTCCAAAGTATCCTTCTATGGTAGTCTTATTAATATTATTACATCTCTTTAGTCCTTCCACCCTAGTTCACTTCTTTCCCTTTTTGTTAAACACATCCCTCAAGGTCATCTGATCTGACTTTTAGTCTTCTCCATAACTTTCACAGCTGAGTTGGAGTCTGCTAGAAGAGGCCTTGTTTACTCAACTCACACTGGTAATGCTGCAAAGGGTGTCTTCTTCAACCATTGTATATTGTCGAGTACAACTTCAAATTCATACTTTCTTAAGTCTCATAGCACAGTGAGGGAAATGTTCCCATTCCACCTAGTAATGCAAATAAGTAATGAATATAACTTACCACCGCCCACCGCTGAACTTTCCTCCCCCACTGATGCTCCTGCAGGTGCCGCAGCCAATGTCCCCTCCTGGATGGCAATCGCATCGCCGCTGGCCCCGCCAGCACTGGCGGTTGGTAGTGATTGTGCACCTATAAAAGCAAGTACACCTTTTGAGATGCCTGCACACCTCCCCCTATTTTACTAGTTGTACTTTTTTCACCAGGAAGGAAGATTGAAAAAACAGTTACATACAACATAAATCGTTGTAACTAGTCCAAATTGCGTCCTACTGTACAGCAGTCACATTAGACCGAGTTTAGTTTTAATTTAGTAGATGGTCCCTAGGGTCATCTAATCTCTACTCCTAATCTCGTTTTTGGAAAGTTAGCCTGAGCCATATAACTATTTTAGATCCGGGTCGACTGCTTTGCCCATGTTACCTCACAGCTTGTTGCAGAGTAAGAAAGACACCTATGAGGCCACATGAGTGTTGCATACAACTAAAGAGGTTGACAAACCAGTATTGTTAGTCCCTTTTGCTAATGTTGCACTTATGTTGCCCTTTTGCTTATGTTGCACTTTTTGCCATGACTGCTAAAAACTGGCATAGTTGTATTCACTGTCTAACGTGCAACATTTTTCTCATAGGCAGATGAGCAGATTGCCTTCTACGCACCAGAGATTTGCAGAGCTTTCGAAAGATGCATGTGTAACCAGTATACGTTCAACGGTGAGGGGTCTCACACAATTCACACATTTCTCTATCGTGCATTAGATGCACAAAATGTATAGTACTTAATCTTCATTTTGCAAGGTGGAGCAGGATGTTTTTCATGGAAATACTTACAAGTTACAAGTCACCAATACAAAGCTTGTTATTAAAAAAATAAAGTTTTTGAACTTGCACATAGACTCTGTGGTTATTTTTTGAGTGTCTAGGGTGTTGTGGACTGAAACGAGTGAGTGAGCGAAAGGGTGTTCTTTAACTCTATTCTGGGTTGTGTGATAAAATCATTGGGTATATGTATCTAACTATCTTCAAATGGGGGTCGGGAGTGGGACAAATGACTATGACTGAGACACTTAGGTAGGTAGAAGGGCATTGGATTGTTGGTTCTTCTGACTGAGTTCTGTGACTAGGGAGTAAGGTGTAAGAAGTAAGGTCCAACCTCCCTATCACCAACATCATATTTTCTTGTGCATAGTTCTATATGTGCAGAGAATAATAACCACAACAGTCGTAGTAGTAGTAGTATACTAACCGAACAAAAATTAGAAGGCAAACATCTGGTTGCGCATTTTGTTGGTGGGAATTGACAAAGACTAGAGATTACAGAGGACAACGCAAAAGTGGACCCAGTGGCTACAGCTATTCTATCACAGCTTTATTCAAAAGAATACCTTAACTAAAGAGTGGCCAACAGGGCAAGCTTAGCTACACACTGTCTAATAGTAGTAGCACAGAGAGTCATAGGGCAGAGGCAGTTTGAAGGAACTGAAAGTCAGGGATGGCATTGGATGGATTGGATACCCAAAATTTGGAAAACCAATTTAAAACCAAAGATGGTTTTGCTAACATTGAATTAGGAAGGAGGCTTAATAGGTTGGAACAAATAAGGTGCGTCAAAAAGTTGGGAAATATAATTGTTAATAATATAAGCACTGTAGGACTTACTGGGGCCAGCAGCAGGATCCTCGGTAGAGGAGCGCTCCTCTTGTGGTTGTCCCGCCGACTCGGACCCCGTCTTATTGCCCCTGGGTGGTGCTGATCATGTAAGAAATAATAAAGAAAGAGAAATGCTGTGAAACAAGGACATCATTCAAAAAATCCTCTCAAACATTTTAGGAAACAACAATTCCAATAAAATTGACTTCGAAGTATAAATGACTACTGGCTTGCAGGACTCACAGACCGTCTACTTATAGAACACTAATCAAATGTTCCATAAACATTCTGATTGCAGAATATACTAACGAAGCTAGTACCACCTGACCTACACCACCTATTCCAGAATCCAGACGGGCCAATTGTTCAGTAAGTCGGCATTTCCATTTTATTTTTGCCCGCAAACATGCATAGATGAGATGGAGGACACATGCATAAATTTATGCATACACGGAATTGTTGGTTGCTTGCATCATATGAACTGCTACTGACTGACGTGACCATGCTATTGCTGCTAAGCCTACCACTCAGTAAACAAACTTCAAACCGGTTCTATGGAGGGGTGGGATGAATAAGAACTAACTAAGCATTCAGTGACAGAGGAGCCGTCATGCAGACCGTTAAAAAAATATGAACTAATACTATCCATCCATCACTATTTCACTAAAGGACAATGTAAGGACTAGACTCTAGCAATAGCAATAACTAACTTCAGTTCTCTAAAAACTCTAACATCAATAATCACCAGCCCAAGCTAGTGCAAAGTTGCAAACCAGTAAGAGAAGTGGCGAGCAGCACCTGTGTCATAAAATAACAAAAGATTTGGAGACGGAATTGATCTGCAATGTAACTAAGCGCACCAGTAATCGTGTTACTTATTCGTCCAAGAATTATACACAATACTTATACTACCAGATTATATATTAAATTATTAATATTAGCTACTCACCAAGCCCCACGACCTCGACACCTAGCAGCTCCAACAGGTCCTGCTCCCTGTCCAGAATGTCTCCCCACCGGTGGGCCAGCTGCTTGTGGGTGTGCCGGATATCCGAGCGACGGTAGACTGCCCGGCGCACCTTCGCCCACTGGCGGTGACGCTCCTCTGGGAGGTAACCAGAGCCTGGCCTGCCGCCTGCTGCCAAGGTCAAGGTGAGGTGGCGCTGGATGAAAAAAACCAGGGCGGCCACCTCCGCCTTCCCGAAAAGATTCCGGGCCTTCACCCCTGAAGGTCGCATTCTGCCGCAAGGCAGCCGGCTCTTGGGCGCAGGTGCCTTGCCCTTTGAGCCGGTTCTGCTGCTCCCCTTTGCAATGGTTCTAGGGTGGAGGTGGAGGTGGAAAAGAAAAGTTAGAACAAAAGGAAAAAAACTAGTTAGGGGGAAGAAGTATGAGCTTAAATAAAGAAGTAAAATAAAACAGTAGAAAAGTTAAAGAAAAAGGTGGAAAAGTAGAAATAAAATGCAAAATATAAACTTAGGGACAGAGAGAGATAGATGATAAGTAAAAAAAGTAAGAACAACTGTGAAAATAGGTAAAGATTGCACAGATATAAGGTGGATAGAAAACTAGCACAGAACCATAGCATAAAGTGTGAAAAACAAGATGGCCGCACCCATAGCGACCACGTGGGTAAGTTTGTGCGTGATTTCACGCGAACACGCACTTTGTCAGCGTGAACAAGTAGTTGTGTTCCCGAACAAGACGTGCACCACGCCAACACGTTATACGTGACCCGGAAGAGGAAATAGGGGACGCGAGCGGGCGGGACAATTGAAAAAACAAGATGGTCGCTCCCATAGCCCACCACATGGGTAAGGTCGCACGCTACAATCCCCCGAACACGCAGACAGCGCCCCAAACACGCACTACGCGCTCCCGAGCAAGAAAAATGGCTCGCGAACCGGTCCAGCAAGCGACTACGCACGCTACGCGAAGCTCGCGTAGTGCGAGAACGTCTTCGCGTAGCTTCGTGTAGCTTTGCGTATCTTCGCGTAGCTCGAATACGTGTACTACGCCCAGGGTTATTAAGAAAGCCCAATAATCTTGTTCATCATCAAGATTAACATGTTGATTTATGTTCATTTGTCAATATTCTTTCTTGCTCATTTTTGGCATTAGTTTGCGGCACTAATCACACACCATGTTCCCGAACACCTGTACTTTATTTACATTAACCAATTATCAACCACGCTGATGTGAGCACTCACGAAACTAACCCTTTTGCGCAGTCTTATTTCTAGCGTATGTTTTCGGTACATGTGACGTAATTGAGAGGGGACACGCTGTGGTTTTAAAATATATTGCGTGGAGGTTGTACTAACATACTCGCTTTTCTTACACGTTCGGGACACGATCTGCGCTTGAGCTTGGTAAGACACTATTGATTTATGACCGCGGGATGTTTTCTATGGAATAGGGCAGAGGACACATGGATGTTCTTTTCTTATAGTATGCGACGCGCGCCAGCAAGGAAATACTTTATCTACAGCTTTGGTTTGGCTGACAGACATCCCTTCAGGCTTTTTCACCCTGACTTTCTGGTAAGCGTTTAATGTACCCAAGTTCTTAGGACAGTACCAGCTATGACTTTATAGGGTGATGAATGTTTTCTTGTTATTTTGTTTACGCAGCTGGTAGTGAACGACCAAGAAGAGCGACATCTTTTTTCCTATTAGCTTTCTGACACTAGCATGGTTTCCCACACTTCCCATTCATTCGATTAAGAGACAATGTTGGATTTGGCCCTTTTTGCTGGGTCACCCCTGAATTTTTTTGCCCTCTTCCAAGTTTCTTTCTAATATGAAGTAGGTGGTTTCAGGACTCTGGGCACTTTAGCGCAGGTTAGCAGTGCAAAGTGCGTGTGCTTTCTGCCTTCCATAGGCTTACATTAGGAATTCTCCTCCCTTAGGGGATATCTCCCCCATGGTAGAAAATATGTATGCCATGTTTGGTATGTATGAGCTGGAAATCTTAAATGCTGTGCAATGATGTGCACAGATTTATTGTCATCATTGTGGAAATGCCACTTTTAAAACCTCTGCATTTCTGTGTGCTGTGTGCCTGCCTTGAGAAGACTGGCCCGCCCCCTGGGGTGTGTCTGTCTCTCAGACCCTAGATCATGAAGAGAGGAGGGAAGTCTGGCAGACAGGGTGCTCTACACCTCCCCCAGAACCAGTTGAGACTGGTTTCCCCAGAGACCCTTCCAGAAGCTTCTGGCCCTTTCTGGTAGGTGGGGTGAGGGGTGTATATATAGAGTAGCTGAGACTCCGTGTGGGTGTGCTTGGACTCTGATTTGGAGGGGACACTGTGCCAGGAGGTACCGCCGTAAGTGCCTGCATGCTGGCCCCTGAGCCCATCTGTACCCCTCTGCTGTCCACAGGGCCAGTGAAAGACCTTTTCTGGAGTGAAGACTGCTGTGCCAAAGTGGAGGGCCACATTATGGGGGTTGACTGTTCCAAGAACTGCTGTCCTGTTCTGATGAGCTGCCCACTGCCTGCTGATCTTGCCCAACATTGCCTGTCTGCCCCCATGGCCCCTAGCGCCTCGTGGGCGCTACTTCACTGTGGGATCCTGAAGCATTTCCAGCTACCTAGCGCCTCGTAAGCGCTGCATCTAACGCCTTCCTAGGAGAATAGGAGAAGAGGAGAACGTGGTTCCTGCAGCGCTGTGCTTCCAGTGTGATACGAGGGAATCCCAGTGTGTGGAATCCCCCCATGGGCTGCTGATCGAAGAGCCGGTGCCCACCCACTTGTATGCTTCAAAATAACGGGAGCCTACCCAGGATTGCCCTCCTTCGCGGGTGCCCACCCCATGTTATTGCCGCATCCGGTGCATATTTTATTAGCAGGGGCCCACGACACGTTTGTGCCGCCCTTTTGCTTATTCAAGCCAGCGGGAGCCCTGCCAATTTAGCGGGAGCCCACCCCGCACTTCAGAACCGCTGAAAAATCACCACCGCCACCCAGGCCAAGAACAAAAGGAGCTGCCAAGATCGCGAGTGCGACCAGGAAGCCAGGCACCCGTGCCAGACTGTGGGCAGGGCCTGTTACCACACCGGAACCTCGTAGGTTCCATTTCCACCCCCCTCTGCCGTGGGGAAGAGATCCAGGAATGGCGATGTGACTGGGAGCCTGGCGGAAGCGAAGCTGAGCCCCGGAAGGCTGAGCACGTCGGCGGCTGCAGAGGGGAAGCCATCCGGAGCCTCACGCCCTCCCTATTGAAGTCCCGGGTCCCAGGAGGGGGCCCGGGTGAAGTCAGGAGAGGCGCCACTGTTGGCGGGGCTCTCGTGAGTAGACAAGAGCCCCATGTGTGCTGAGCCTGCTGCTGGGAGGCCGCCTAGACGCCTGCAGCCTCGTGAGACCAAGTGAGGTTCCAGTCGGGCAAGGACTGCCGAGGCACATCGTCGGTGTCTTACCTGCCCACTGAGATGTCCGGAGCCTACCCTGAGAGCCCGGTGAGTGGGGCATTGGGGAACTGGTGGTGGAGGGGGCAAAGCAGCACATTCAATCAATCAATCAAGTCATTTATAGAGCGCACTACTCACCCGTAGGGTCTCAAGGCGCTGGGATGGGGGGGGTGCCGTTACTGCTCGAACAGCCAGGTCTTGAGCTTCTTCCTGAAGGAGAGGTGATCTTGGGTCAGGCGCAGGTCGGACGGGAGTGAGTTCCAGGTCTTGGCAGCCAGGTAGGAGAAGGACCTTCCTCCTGTTGTCGCTCTTCGGATGCGGGGGACGGCGGCGAGGGCGTGGCTGGTTGATCTGAGGAGGCGCGTGGGAGTGTAGAAGTTGATCCGGTTGTTGAGGTAGCTCGGGCCTTGGTCGTGTAGGGCTTTGTGCGCGTGGGTGAGGAGGCGGAAGGTGATTCTCTTGTTGACCGGGAGCCAGTGCAGGTCTCTCAGGTGTCCGGAGATGTGGCTGCGGCGGGGGATGTCCAGGATGAGTCGTGCTGAGGTGTTCTGGATCCACTGGAGTCTCTTCTGGAGTTTGGCGGTGGTTCCGGCGTAGAGGGCGTTGCCGTAGTCCAGTCGGCTGGTGACGAGGGCCTGGGTGACTGTCTTCCTCGTCTCGGTGGGGATCCACCGGAAGATCTTACGTAGCATGCGTAGGATGTTGAAGCAAGACGAGGAGACGGTGTTTACTTGTCTGGTCATGGAGAGGGAGGAGTCCAGGATGAAGCCCAGGTTGCGTGCGTGGTCCGTCGGTTTGGGTGCGGTGCCCAGGGCGCGGGGCCACCAGGAGTCGTCCCAGGCGGAGGGCGAGGAGCCCAGGATGAGGACCTCCGTCTTGTCTGAGTTCAGTTTCAGGCGGCTGGTCGTCATCCATTCGGCTACATCTCTCATCCCTTCGTGCAGGTTGGCTCTGGCGGCGGCGGGGTCGTTGGTCAGGGAGAGGATCAGCTGGGTGTCGCCGGCGTAGGAGATTATGTTGAGGTTGTGTTGGCGTGCGATGGCCGCGAGGGGGCTCATGTAGACGTTGAAGAGGGTGGGGCTCAGTGAGGATCCCTGGGGGACGCCGCAGATGACTTTGGTGGCCTCTGACTTGTACGGTGGTAGGCGGACTCTCTGTGTTCTTCCGTCGAGGAAGGAGGTGATCCATTCCAGTGCCTTGTCCTGGATTCCGATGTTGCCGAGGCGCTGTACTAGGGTGCGGTGGCAGACAGTGTCGAAAGCCACGGAGAGGTCCAGGAGGATGAGGGCCGCTGTTTCTCCGTTGTCCATCAGAGTTCGTATGTCATCGGTGGCAGCGATGAGGGCGGTCTCGGTGCTGTGGTTCGCTCGGAAGCCAGACTGTGAGGGGTTGAGGGATCCATTCGTCTCGAGGAAGGCGGCCAGTTGTTTGTTGACGGTCTTCTCGATGACTTTGGCCGGGAACGGGAGGAGCGAGATGGGACGGTAGTTCTTGAGGTCGGTGGGGTCTGCTGTGGGTTTCTTGAGAAGGGCGCTGAGTTCGGCGTGCTTCCAGCTCTCAGGGAAGGTGGCGGTGTCGAAGGAGGTGTTGATGATGTCCCGCAGGTGGGGTGCGATGACAGCGTCGGCCTTGTTGAAGACGTGGTGAGGGCAGGGGTCGGTCGGAGATCCGGAGTGGATGGAGTTCATTGTGTGGATGGTGTCTTCGGTGCTGATCGGAGTCCAGGTGCGGAGGGTGGTGGTGGGTGGCGTTGTTGCGGTTGTGGCTTCCGTTGGTTGGTTGCTGAAGCTGTTGTGTATGTCCGCGATCTTGTTGTGGAAGTAGGACGCGAGGGAGTTGCAGAGGTCTTGCGACGGGGTGATGTCGTTGTTTCCGGCGTTGGGGTTGGAGAGCTCTTTCACGATGTTGAAGAGTTCCTTGCAGTTGTGTGCGTTGTTGTCCAGCCGGTCCTTGTATGTATTTTTCTTGGTGGCGCGGATCAGTTGGTGGTGTTTCCAGGTGGCGTGCTTGAGGGTGGTCATGTTGTCCGTAGTCGGTTCCCTTCTCCAGACTTTCTCGAGGGCTCGACAGTTCTTCTTGGAGCTCTTGAGTTCGTCGGTGAACCATGGTGTTTTTCTGCTGCAGGGTCCGCTGGGTGGGGTTCTCAGAGGGGCGAGTTCGTCTGCGCAGTTGTTGATCCACATCGTGAGGTTGTCGGCGGCCTGGCTGGGGTTCGCTGAGCTGGCGGGAGGGTGCTGGCTCAGGGAAGCGGTGAGCTGGTCGGCTGTGATCTTGTTCCAGCTTCTTCGGGCAACCTGTTGCTGGTGGTGGTGGATCGTCGTTCTTTTGAAGGTGAAGTGGACGCAGCTGTGGTCCGTCCAGTGGAGTCCTGTTGCGTGGCTGAAGGTGACGTCTTTGCTGGATGAGAAGACGGCGTCGAGTGTGTGTCCGGCGAGGTGGGTGGGGGAGGTCACCAGTTGCTTGAGTCCGAGGTTGGCGAGGTTGTCGAGCAGGCTGATGGTGTTGCGGTCGCTGTTGTTCTCCAGGTGGAAGTTGAGGTCCCCCAGGAGGATGTAGTCGGCGGAGGGGAGGGCATGCGGGCTGACGAAGTCGGCGATGTCCTCGCTGAATCGTGTGCGTGGTCCCGGGGGTCGGTAGATCAGGGTGCCTCTGAGGGTGGTCTTCGGGTCGGTGTGGATCTGGAAGTGCAGGTGTTCAGCGGTGGTTAGGGTGTCGTCGGTGTTGGTCGTGATGCGGATGGTGTCCCTGTGGATGATGGCGATGCCTCCTCCCGTCTGGTTGGCGGTGCGGTCCCTCCGGATGATCTTGTAGCCCTCTGGGATGGCGATGGCGATGTCTGGGGCTGAGGAGGCGTTCATCCAGGTCTCGGTGAGGAAGGCAACGTCAGGGGCGGTGGTGTCGAGGAGGTTCCAGAGTTCTACGGCGTGTCTGTGGACGGAGCGGGTGTTGAGCAGGAAGCACTTGAGGTGGTTGCTGCTGATGTTTGGCTTGGCGAGTGCTGGTGCAGGGTGAGTCCGGATGCAGGTGAACTCGCAGGCGTGGCAGCTGAAGGGTCCGTGGGTGTGCTTCGGGGCGGCTTGATGACATCCTGGGGTGCGGCCGGTGTTGAGTGCGATGAGATCGGCGGCGTTGTAGGTTCGTCGGGTAGGCTTCCGTCGGTGGGGCCCAGGGGTCCTGGCGCTGGTCGCGATCCGGTCGGGGACGGGCGCAGACGGGCTTACCTTTGGCGCGCCTTCGGCGCACAATCGGCGCGCCCGCTGCGCGTCAACGCTGTGCGTTCGCACGGTCGCCATATAAGGCAAAGTGCGCGGGTGGGCGGAGCAGCTGGGAGGCGGGAGCGGGGAGGGAACAAAAGAGAAAGGGGCGGGGCAACTGGCGGTGGCGGGAAGCGGGGAGGGAGAGCGGCGAGGACGGCGGGAAAAGGGGAAGGAGCGGAGTAGACATTATCGGTGCCCGCCCCCGTGGTCCTTCCCAGAGGACCAGAGTGGTTGTGCTGGCTTTCCCAGCTGCCCCGCTTAGCAGTGGGCAGCTGCAACATGCGGCCAGCTTTGTGTGGGAGTCCACAAGGGGGCATTTTTAAAGCGCAGAGGCTCCAAGTGGGGCCTTAACAGGCCAGTGTCCTTGTGACTGCACAGCGGCGCTGCAGTTGCGGGCCGCTGCTCCATTTGGGGCATTGTTAATTTGAGAGCCCCAGAAAAGGGGCTCCCACGCTGGATGTTGGCCAGGACTGACTGTACGTTACTCAACTGCCCTGCCGGACAGTGGGCGGTTGCCACATTTTGGGTCACATTTGTTTAGAGTTCCAGTGAGGCTCCCCAGGCATGGGAGTGTCAGTGTCTGTTTCCTCCAGCTGCGCAGCAGAGGCGGGCAGCTGCACCGATGGGGGCGATTGTTTTAGGCGTTACCATGTGTGCCCGGCTGATGTTAGGTGTGAAGCCCAGTTACTGAAGTACCTTATGCCTAAGCATGATTCCTGTATAATGCATTTATGCAAATGAAGAGGCCTAATGTTTTCCCTGACTGCCTAAACTGCTGGTTTTATGCATAATGTGAGTTATGTCTAGAGATGTGCATTCATGCCCATGGGATTATGCCCTATGCTAATGTGATTAGGCCTAATGTTATGGATGATGTGATTTATTCTCAGGAGGATGCCTAATGCATGTGATTTTGCCCAATGTCATGCAGAATATGCTACAGGTTTTATGCCTAATGCATCTATGCTAATGAGGTGTTTATGCCTAAGGTTATGCATAAGGTGTTGTTTAGGATGCTACTATGATTATGTATATTGCATTTATATGGTTTTCTTATGATGTTCTAGGTTCATGCTGGATTATGTTCTGACTATTGCAAGGATGCCTTTTGTTTAAGCCTAATGCTTATTGCAGTGTTGCTAAGTGCATGGTCTTGCCAGTAGGTACTGTCTGTTACACATTTACTACTGATGGTTACATTCACTATTTGTGCACTGTGTAAGCATGGGCGTAAAATCCGTTCCGCTCGCGGATTTGGGGGATTTTCTGTAAATTTGCAATCCGCGAACTCTCGCGAATTTGCCGAAAATCCGTCGATTCGCACGCGGCGGATTTTTTTGCTTGGTGATACAATATTGCGGCGCGCGGCGTGGCGCACGGCGTTCACTTTCCGTCATTCAGCGTTTGCCGAGTTGTTTTTCTCGATATTTTGCGAGTGCTGCGCCATTTTGGATCTTGCTGCGGGATCCCGCGGGAGTTGGCGCCCGCGAATACGTAATCGCGGCTTGCCACCTTACCTTGCACAGCACGCATCGCGTGAGTTCGCAATTGCGAACACGTAGGTGCGGCAGGCAGGAACAATCTCGCACTCGCGAAATAGCGATTTTGCAATTCTGCACAAGAAATCCACCGGCAAACAGCATAAACCTTCAGAAAATGATGATTTTTATCAGAATCACTCCTCAGGTTGACATTTGCATGCAATTTTTAGGTCTCGTGACCTACAATGCGCACAAGCGCATTTGGGATCGAGAATTCAAGTGCTCGATCGACTAGTGAAAACATTGCGGTTTCTTCACAGTGCATGTGAGGTCACGTGGCCACAAAAGCGGGTCACGTGACCACACAAGCACGCGCATCTCCCTATTCCGCCTGCATCAACTTCTCCTCCCGTCGCTCGTATTCCCGCCCCCCCACCAGGCTCTCCCGCGCTCCGGCCTCCGAGAGCTTCAAAGCTTCAAAGCTTCCCCGCCCACTGCTTCACACTTCACGGCCGGCAGGCCGTGAGATCCATTCCTTGCTTCCCGTGCTCCGGCCTCCGAGAGCTTCAAAGCTTCAAAGCTTCCCCGCCCACTGCTTCACACTTCATGGCCGGCAGGCCGTGAGATCCATTCCTTTAATACAGTTGGAAAAGCCCAGCCATCTGCAGTTTTACCGTCACCCTAGAGAGAAAAATCATAGTTTACCTTTGCAGCATTTTAGGTTTCAAATTTTATTTGGTTTTTGGGCTATTGTATATTGTGCTAACTCGAACCTAAAGTATTGCACAGTTTTACATAGCCACTAGTTATTTTTTTCCTCTTATTAATCGTTGTGGCTTTGCATTATCTCCCTTAATGCAATGTATTGCTGGTTTTGACTCACTTAATTCCAAGGATATAATTATCACATTGCTTAAACGTTGGGTTTGTGGTGAGCTTACCTTGAAACACTGTTCTTGTTTAATAGGGTCATTTAGTTGTACATAATGTCTTCTGTGTTATATCTACAGTAACAAAAATACTTATAACACTTTTTTATTGCAACCTTTTAGCATGCTGCACAGCAGCCACACTGCTCTACAACACATCTTAAAATAAAAACATTGCCAGAGCCAATAGCTCTGGCTAAACACTTATGAGCACCTAAACACGAGACCTATTGGCAATGCCAATGCTTGTTTTTGCAAGGAGTCCATTTTTTGGGGGGGGGGGGAGGAAGTGCCCCACAGTCTCCAACTTCCTGTTCCTGTCCAGCAGGCTCCTCCCAGTGCTTTCTTCATGTGCTGGTCACTTTCATTTGGACATTGACCTGGAAGGATTACTTTTTGTGGATGCTGCTGGATATTTGGATTTGAGGCCTTTTTGACTTTCTTTGGATCACTTTTGGATTAGAAATCAACTTTCACAAGTAAGTTTGTTTGGGGCATTACAGTTGCTGCAACTAAAATTTTGGAACTTTTTCAGAAAATTAAATAAAATATATTGTGGGTAGCCACAGTATCCAGTAGGACCAGGGTTGGTTATGGGTGCATGATACAACTGTTTTGTTGAATTTAAACATCATTGAGGCCATGGATGGGCTGGGATTGTGCTGAATTTTGTGTTTTTTGTCGATTTTTTGGGGCTGCTGTTGGGGCCTTTTGCCCAGGGGTAGTGAGTGGTGCATGGACTGAGTCTGCCTGTGGGGTCTTTTTAATGTAAACATCCTGGATGGCATTGGATTGTGGTGCTTTTTGTGTGGTTTTCGTTTTTTTTGGGGTGTACTGTTGATTTGGACTGGCCATGTGGGTGGTGGTGGCCATCTTGAGTGCTGGTACAGGCAACATGTGCTTGGGGTGCAAGGGGCCATTTTGAAGAGAGGCAGTGTCTGAGGCCTGCACTTATTTTGCCTAGCTTTCATCCTTTATGCCCAGGGGTAGTGAGTGGTGCATGGGCCTAGTGTTTCTGTGGGGTGTCTTCTTGAATTTAAACACCATTGAGGCCATGGATGGGCTGGGATTGTGCTGAATTTTGTGTTTTTTGGGGGCTGCTGGTGGGGCCCTTTGCCCAGGGGTGGTGAGTGTTGCATGGGCCTAGTCTTTGTGTGGGATGTCTTCTTGAATGTAAACATCATTGAGGCCATGGATGGGCTGGGATTGTGTTGAATTTTGTGTTTTTTGTCATTTTTTTGGGGCTGCTGGTGGGGCCTTTTGCCCAGGGGTAGTGAGTGGTGCATGGGCCTAGTCTTTCTGTGGGGTGTCTTCTTGGATTTAAACATTATTGAGGCCATGGATGGGCTGGGATTGTGCTTAATTTTGTGGTTTTTGTCGATTTTCTTGAGGCTGCTGTTGGGGCCTTTTGCCCAGGGGTAGTGAGTGGTGCATGGACTGAGTCTGCCTGTGGGGTCTCACTCTCTTTAATGTAAACATCCTGGATGGCATTGGATTGTGGTGATTTTTGTGTGTTTTTCGTTTTTTTTGGGGTGTACTGTTGATTTGGACTGGCCATGTGGGTGGTGGTGGTGGCCATCTTGAGTGCTGGTACAGGTAACATGTGCTTGGGGTGCAAGGGGCCATTTTGAAGAGAGGCAGTGTCTGAGGCCTGCACTTATTTTGCCTACTTTTCATCCATTATGCCCAGGGGTAGTGAGTGGTGCATGGGCCTAGTGTTTCTGTGGGGTGTCTTCTTGAATTTAAACACCATTCAGGCCATGGATGGGTTGGGATTGTGCTGAATTTTGTGTTTTTTGTCGTTTTTTCGGGGCTGCTGGTGGGGCCCTTTGCCCAGGGGTGGTGAGTGTTGCATGGGCCTAGTCTTTCTGTGGGGTGTCTTCTTGAATTTAAACACCATTCAGGCCATGGATGGGTTGGGATTGTGCTGAATTTTGTGTTTTTTGTCGTTTTTTTTGGGCTGCTGGTGGGGCCCTTTGCCCAGGGGTGGTGGTGCATGGACTGAGTCTGCTTGTGGGGTCTCACTCTCTTTAATGTAAACATCCTGGATGGCATTGGATTGTGGTGATTTTTGTGTTTTTCGTTTTATTTTGGGGTGTACTGTTGATGTGGACTGGCCATGTGGTTGGTGGTGGTGGCCATCTTGAGTGCTGCTGGTACAGACAACATGTGCTTGGGGTGCAAGGGGCCATTTTGAAGAGAGGCAGTGTCTGAGGCCTACACCTATTTTGCCTACTTTTCATCCATTATGCCCAGGGGTGGTGAGTGGTGCATGGGCCTAGTGTTTCTGTGGGGTGTCTTCTTGAATTTAAACACCATTCAGGCCATGGATGGGTTGGGATTGTGCTGAATTTTGTGGTTTTTGTCGTTTTTTGGGGGCTGCTGGTGGGGCCCTTTGCCCAGGGCTGGTGAGTGTTGCATGGGCCTAGTCTTTCTGTGGGGTGTCTTCTTGAATTTAAACACCATTCAGGCCATGGATGGGCTGGGATTGTGCTGAATTTTGTGTTTTTTGTCGTTTTTTTGGGGCTGCTGGTGGGGCCCTTTGCCCAGGGGTGGTGGTACATGGACTGAGTCTGCTTGTGGGGTCTCACTCTCTTTAATTAAACATCCTGGATGGCATTGGATTGTGGTGATTTTTGTGTGTTTTTCGTTTTATTTTGGGGTGTACTGTTGATGTGGACTGGCCATGTGATTGGTGGTGGTGGCCATCTTGAGTGCTGCTGGTACAGGTAACATGTGCTTGGGGTTCAAGGGGCCATTTTGAAGAGAGGCAGTGTCTGAGGCCTGCACTTATTTTGCCTACTTTTCATCCATTATGCCCAGGGGTGGTGAGTGTTGCATGGGCCTAGTGTTTCTGTGGGGTGTCTTCTTGAATTTAAACACCATTCAGGCCATGGATGGGCTGGGATTGTGCTGAATTTTGTGGATTTTGTTGTTTTTTTGGGGCTGCTGGTGGGGCCCTTTGCCCAGGGGTGGTGAGTGTTGCATGGGCCTAGTCTTTCTGTGGGGTGTCTTCTTGAATTTAAACACCATTCAGGCCATGGATGGGCTGGGATTGTGCTGAATGTTGTGTTTTTTGTCGTTTTTTTGGGGCTGCTGGTGGGGCCCTTTGCCCAGGGGTGGTGGTGCATGGACTGAGTCTGCTTGTGGGGTCTCACTCTCTTTAATGTAAACATCCTGGATGACATTGGATTGTGGTGATTTTTGTGTGTTTTTCGTTTTATTTTGGGGTGTACTGTTGATGTGGACTGGCCATGTGGTTGGTGGTGGTGGCCATCTTGAGTGCTGCTGGTACAGGCAACATGTGCTTGGGGTGCAAGGGGCCATTTTGAAGAGAGGCAGTGTCTGAGGCCTGCACTTATTTTGCCTACTTTTCATCCATTATGCCCAGGGGTGGTGAGTGTTGCACGGGCCTAGTCTTTCTGTGGGGTGTCTTCTTGAATTTAAACACCATTCAGGCCATGGATGGGCTGGGATTGTGCTGAATTTTGTGGTTTTTGTCGCTTTTTTAGGGCGTATAACTAATGTTCCTCTGTCTTCCATTGCTTGTAGGTGCACAAGAGAACCACCAGTGCCAGGAAGAAGTCCTGCTGTGGTGTGTGCAGCACAACGTCACGTGTGGCCACAGACAACTCTGCAACTTGTGCAACAGCGGCCTGCTGTTCAGAGTGACATCTGAAGAAGATGGCCCCAAAAAAAGTTGCCCGTAGCTCCTCTAGCAAGAAAGTTGCCAGTAAGGAGCAGAAGAAGGAAGTGGCGCCACTTACCAAGAACAGTGGTGTGATGACGACCGCCAAATTTTTTGGGATGAAAAAAAGTACGCCTGCAGCAGCAGCGGGATCTGCTGGGGACCAAGCTGGGAGCAGCACCTCCGCTTCATTGGGCTCAGTGCCACCACCACCACGCCAACTTAGGTCCAAGTCCTTGAGTGCTTCAGAGGCAGCCAGTATAGTTCTTCAATCACCATCGACCAGTGATGTTGGCTCATCGCAAGAAAGCAGCAGCAATGTCCCTCAATCAGCACAGGTTGTTGTAGCTCATCTGACGAGTGTTGAACAACCACAGCCGCAACAACAATCACATGTGCAAGTACAAGCCCAAGTACATGTGGAAGGAGAGGCGGCGCAAGGAGAGGCGCAAGGAGAGGAGCAAGCAGAGGTGCATGGAGGGGCACAACAAGTGGCCACAATAGTTGTTCCTCCAGAAGTAGGGGCACATCTGGAAATCGACAATCAAGCCGAGGTATCATTCGAGGAAGCCACTCCTCCTGATGATCATTCATTGTCGTCCACATCCCGAGCAAGGAAAAGATCAAGGGTGTTGGTGTCTACATCTTCTTCAAGCCCACCTCCTTCTGATGATATGGATCTTACTTGGGAACCAGCACCACTGCCGTCTGAGAGTGAGGTTGAGGAGGCACACCATGATCTGGCAAAGGTAGCAAAGCGTAAAAGGAAGGTCGTCGAAACTCTCAAAGTTATGGAGTGTGATGATGACGCTCAACAAGAAGTGGCGTATACTCCTGCTGCTGAAGACTCTCACGACGATGACGCAGTCATCATCACTAACGTCACTGAAGCCCCAGCGGGCATGCAGCAAACAGACATTTTGACCCTAGCCCGACAAGCTGCTGAGCGTGATGATGAAGTCGACGAGGAGGCAATGGGAACACCAGAATCATTGATGTTAACTAGTACACCACAACGTACCGCTTCCATATTTCTTACTCGCCAGAAGGGACCTCCATCCACCTCGACCTCAATTAGTGGTGGTGAAAGTGCACAACATAGTAAAGTTCAGCAATACACATCCTCCACTTCATCTGGCATTAGCAGCACGACCACCACCAGTATCGCTTCCTCCGGCCCCCACAGACATTTAAAGTCCGCAGTTTGGGACTTCTTTAGTGTTAGCACAAAAAGTGAAAACATAGCCATTTGTAGCATTTGTAAGCTTGCAGTTAGTCGTGGTAAGCTTGGTACCAACTATGGGACTGGAGGCCAGAGAGGTCATCTTAAGAGACAGCACACTGTCCAATGGTTGGCGCACCTAAAGCAGATCAAGGAAGCCCGAATTGCAAGTCGAGAAAACGTTGATGTTCCATCTGATGATGACGAGGAGGAAGAAGTGTCACACACTTCACTTACACCCAGTACCCCTGGGAGCCACACTAAGAGTGTGGGACAGAGTGAGACATCAATGCGAAAAAGTTCATCAGCGAGCGTAACTGGGTCGAAGAAGTCATCATCGTCCCGTAAAATGGTCCAGGGCAACGTTAAAACAATGTTGTTTTCAGACGCGCCATATGACCGCAACCACCCAATGGTGCGTCTGTATAACACTAAGCTGGCTAAAATGCTAGCGCTGGATCTTCTCCCTTTTTCTTTTGTCGAAGGGGTTGGTTTTCTCGAATTAGTGGCAGCGCTCTGCCCTAAATGAAAGGTTCCTAGCCGGTACTATTTTGCCCGAGTTGCGGTTTCAGCACTACATGAAGATGTGCTGGAGGTGATTGGGGCAGCTTTGCAGAAGAGTGCTGTTCACACTATACATCTCACAACAGATATGTGGACCAGTGGCGCAGGCACTGATTACATGTGCATCACTGCACACTGGGTCTCTTTTTCAGGGGTTAAAGCAAAGCTAAACGCAGGTGCTGACCTGGATCAAGTTTTTAAAGCTGCTCGGAAACATGCAACACTAGCAATGTTTGGCTTGGAGAGACGTCATACAGCAGAAAACATTTTGAATGAGTTCAACACAAAGGTCTTTCACCGGCTGTCTCCAAAAAACGCGCCATTGGTTATGTTTCCACGGATAATGGCGCCAATGTAGTTAAGGCCATGGAACTGGGTGACTATTTCAGAGTGCCGTGTTTGGCGCACTGTATAAACCTGGTTGTTAAAAAATTCTTGGAGAAAGAAGGTCCAGCATGCCAGTTAGTGGTCACCTGCCGAAAAATGTGCAACCATTTCAGCCATTCTTTTAAGGCCCGGAAGCATCTGAGGAGCCTGCTACATGAACGTCGAATGCCAGTGAAAGCACTCATCCAGGAGGTGCCAACATGTTGGAACTCAACCTTCTACATGCTTGAGCGTCTGTGTGAGCAGTTTGTTGTACTCGATCGGTATTTCTTAACAATGGGTACAGCTGTGAAGGAGGACCTGAGGTTAAATGCGGCGCAATGGGAGCTAGTTAAAAGCCTGACAGACATGCTTCGTCCTTTTGAGTTCTTCACGCGTGCAGTCAGCAGCGAGGACTGTAATTTGGGAAAAGCTATCCCATTGTTGCGCATGCTGGAGCACAAACTGAAGGCGGTGTCTTCAAAGTTTCAAAACGATGAAGAAAAGCAAGACGCTTTTCTTTTGGCGGAGAAATTATTGGAGCGTCTACGTGGCGATGAACGTCTTCAAAAGAACCACTCAGAACAGCATTACATTTGTGCTACTATTCTGCATCCACGCTACAAAAAGCCGCTGGCTGGCTCTGCATTATTTCCTTTTAGTGATGAAGATGCTACAAAGTACAAACGTTGGGTAGCCTGGTCAGCCATCAGGTTTGAAAAAGAACGGAAGCAAATTGAAGGAAAAGGCAGTACATCAGCATCAGCAGGCCATCCCCAGTCAGAAGACTCCACTTCTGCACCTGTGGCTGTGGCAGAAGTGACCTCTCAGCCGTTAAAGACACCGGCAACCGCATCTTCTGCACCAGACACAACAGAAATATCGGGTGATGAAGAGGATTGGCTAGCTGAGATTGGTTATGGTTCTGAAAAGGTCCGAGCGAAAATTCAGCAAAGTGGAGGAAACGTGGAGAACTTTGAGTCGATGGTGCAGGACTATCTGAATGACTCAACAGAGGTCTATGTTAATGCTGACCCATTGGCGTATTGGCATGGGAAAAAAGAATTGTGGCCAGAGATCTCCCGCCTGGCTATACATTACTTGTCTTGCCCACTCGCAAGCGTGTCTTCTGAACGTGTTTTCAGTGCTGCTGGTGGCATTGTAACTTGCAAACGGACCCGCCTCTCGCCCAAAAATGTGGAGATATTGACAATGATCAAGATGAATGAGCACCTCACACCACCAGATTTCAAAGTACCAGATCGCACGACGGAAGAAGACGAGGACGACAGCAACTTAGATGAGGGAATTTCTTCTGCGTTAGGTGACACTGACCTATTCCTGCCTGATGATTTCGCAGAGTATGAGGACGAACTCTTCTTCCCTGACACCGAGGCCTGAAAATGAGCCAATGAATTCAGACATTTTCTTTTTCGTACTTATTGACTTTTATTCCTGTGTTTCTGTCTTTCTTTGTTTTGCACAATTTAATATAATTAAAACTTTAATCACCTGTACTTTTGCTTTTTGGCTGTTTGGGGGTCTTCTACTTGTTTTCGCCTGGGTTGACGGCTCTGGGGCCATTGCTGGGAAGGTCTAATACCGGATAAAACTGCTTTTAACAACATCCATGATGAAAAAGGTTTTGCATTTTCTGACATTTTGCTCAATGTAGCGTTTTCGGGGGCCTGTTTGGGGGCCTTCCTGGTGTTTGTGGGTGGGTTTCGGGGCCTGGGAGCACTACTGGGTATGGATAGTTTAGATAGCAAGAGGTTTGAAGGAAATCCATGGAGGCAGAGGGGAGTTAGGGCCTACATGCAGAGCGCGCGCTGAGTGATTTTGGAAATGTTCACAAAAGTGACAAAGTCCACATTTTTGTACTTTTGCTTTTTGGCTGTTTGGGGGTCTTCTACTTGTTTTCGCCTGGGTTGATGGCTCTGGGGCCATTGCTGGGAAGGTCTAATACCGGATAAAACTGCTTTTAACAACATCCATGATGAAAAAGGTTTTGCATTTTCTGACATTTTGCTCAATGTAGCGTTTTCGGGGGCCTGTTTGGGGGCCTTCCTGGTGTTTGTGGGTGGGTTTCAGGCCCTGGGAGCACTACTGGGTATGGATAGTTTAGATAGCAAGAGGTTTGAAGGAAATCCATGGAGGCAGAGGGTAGTTAGGGCCTAGCTGCAGAGCGCGCGCTCAGTGATTTTGGAAATGTTCACAAAAGTGACAAAGTCCACATTTTTGTACTTTTGCTTTTTGGCTGTTTGGGGGTCTTCTACTTGTTTTCACCTGGGTTGACGGCTCTGGGGCCATTGCTGGGAAGGTCTAATACCGGATAAAACTGGTTTAAACAACATCCATGATGAAAAAGGTTTTGCATTTTCTGACATTTTGCTCAATGTAGCGTTTTCTGGGGCCTGTTTGGGGGCCTTCCTGGTGTTTGTGGGTGGGTTTCGGGGCCTGGGAGCACTACTGGGTATGGATAGTTTAGATAGCAAGAGGTTTGAAGGAAATCCATGGAGGCAGAGGGGAGTTAGGGCCTAGCTGCAGAGCGCGCGCTGAGTGATTTTGGAAATGTTCACAAAAGTGACAAAGTCCACATTTTTGTACTTTTGCTTTTTGGCTGTTTGGGGGTCTTCTACTTGTTTTCGCCTGGGTTGACGGCTCTGGGGCCATTGCTGGGAAGGTCTAATACCGGATAAAACTGCGTTTAACAACATCCATGATGAAAAAGGTTTTGGTACTTTTTGTAACTTAGGGTTCGTTAGGGTTAGCCCTAGCAGCAGGATTGCATGTGTTTCGGGGTGTTCTTGGTTTTTGCAACTGAGTTCTGGGGTTTTAGAGTACTCGTGGGAATGTGTAATTTTTGTTGCAAGCGACTTGAAGAAAATCCATGGTGTGAGAGGGGGGATCACTTACTCTGTGAGAGGCACTTAGTGTTGAAAAGATTTAGCCATTTACACTTAAAGGAAGAAAATGACACAGACTTAAGTTTCAGGGAAACAAACTTACTGTTAAACCACCACCCACCAGATTCAAAAGCAGTAGTATGGTGGGAAAGGGGGGATTTGGCATAGTTTAAGAAAGCCTTTGCCACTATTCTTAACTTAGGGCTCGTTAGGCCGGGTTTCAGTCTGTGCAATGGGGAAAAAAGGATGGAGTCAGGCTTCACATTAGCGAGCCGCAATTCAGCATCCGCCAGGCAGGCAGTGGACAGGGTGTCTTCTGGTCACCAACATTGCTGGACGCAGCGTCAGCTGGAATGGAGGAGTGCCGCTAATAAGAGGAATTGTTTGCTGCATGCAACTTACTTACCAAATTCAACAGGACAACTACAACAACAACATACAGATACAGTATCCATTGTTTTCTTCTCTGAGTGTGACTGCATTTCTTGGATCTCTCTCTGCTTCTAAATTGATCCCTACAGCCATTCTATAGGTTTTACTTCGGCTAATTTTTAAACCTCATTTAATGTAAGAAGTGTTTCTCTGAGTGCAGAGATAGGCAAGTGAAAACGCTGCAGCCCTGTACTGTCGCATTCTAGTACTACTCACTTTTCAGTAACAATGCATGCAGTAGGGCATGCACTTCATTTATGTCACTTAAAAGATTTATAGTTAGCTTTGTACCCAAAGATTTCTTTATCTTCAAATTTTTTTTTTTTAATATATTTTTTTATTTAACAGTAAGACAAGAGTAGGCAATACAAACATCAGGTGTTTCGCAATGAAATACAGAATAAGGACCTGGCGGGGGAAATACACAAACAATATTCACTGTAGGAAGTAAAAGGTCCATCACGGGTATACATAACGGAGACAGGAAATAAGCAATCTGTGAATCGAGCAAAGCAATCCCACCCGCGCGACCTCATCCACAATGTTACAGGATAATTAAGTCAGCGAAGACACCCGGACAATAAAGGATTCGTGAAGATAAACAGCCCATCTCTCGTAGAAGGAAAAGGGAAAACAAAAGGGGCCATAGAACATAAAAAAGGCAAAATAAAAATCCCCACCCCTAACCCCCCACCCTGCACCCCTGCAATGGCTACGGCCTAACCCCACTAGCAGCATGCCTGTCGCCCAAGAACTACCCTAAAGGAAGGGAAAAGAGAGAAGCGGAGGAGGAGAAGCAAACACACTCCCGGTCTCCCATACCCCCGCCAACAGCGACCACCCGGAGACATGATAAAATCAATATTCAGCAAGTATACAAACCAGTCAAGGGAGGATAAACAACAGCCACCCAATTCCCATCACAATATAGGCACAACCCCGGCATTACGAAAAGCTATTATATCGGAGCCCAGCGATAAAGTTCAGCCCTGGCCAGTACGGTCCGTCAGAAGAGTCTTTGCCACTCGAGCCGCCATTGTGATGGAAAAAGCAAAACGTCCACAAAAGTTCTTCTCAGCACAAGAGGATCGAAAACAGGATAAAAGTTCACGGCTCGAACCAGGAAAGGTGTCCAAGAACAGTGAGTATCCGAAACCATCGACAAGGAACTCGTAGCCACATGGAAGACCGTCTATAGATGTGTTAGGTGGCAGCAGGGTCAGGCAAAAGATGCTAGCGAGAAGCATGGGCTGGCCAGCCGGTAATAGGGGACCGTCAAGATTCATAAATTCCGGGTTATGCACAGGGACCTCGACCTCTGAGATGCAATGCACCGCTGGTACCATCTCCAGCTGGAAAACAAACGAGGTATCGTCCTCGGGTGCCAGGATACCGTCCACTTTCACCATCAGTGTCCGGAACACAGCGGCTGTGTGCGAATGGAGCGCTCCAATGGCGGCCACAACGGCCCGTAGCGACGGCGTGCCCTTCGTCCGCTCCATCCCCTCTCAGTAGGAGACAGAGCCGGACTCAAACCCCGGAGGCCGGCTGCTCCGGAGTCACAGGCCACGCAAATCTGATCACAAGTAATGGGCGCTCCCCGTCGTACAAAACACACCTTCGCCATCAGAGAGGACCCCAGCCCGTCGACCCCGAAGGGGCAGCAAGGTCTCCGGGTACCGGGCCCCCACCACAGCAGTCGGCGTGGCACGATGGCGTGTCCCGGGTGTGGATCGGTCAAAGGATTGTCAGAAAAAGTCAACAATTTAGGCACTCTTCGCGAGACCGGGCTCAGTCCAGGTCTCACGGCCGATGTTGTTCAACTCTGACTCGGGTAGTCTAGAAATCGAGGCCCCGGCTTCCACACGTTGTTAGGCCGAGAAAGGAAACACGACGTATCTTCGTCAGCCGATAAGGTAGAAATCTCGGGATTGCACCATTGGAGGCTGTAGACCTTCATAAACAAGGAAATCAGGTGTAAGATCAGGATGAAGGACAGGATAATCGAGCTGCTGGCGGAGGTCGGCGGAGCCGGGAGCTTACGCGGCCATCTTGATTCGTAGCGTAGGTCCTCCTCCTTATCTTCAATTCTTGTTTGTCAATGCTGTGCTTTTTTTTTTCTCTCAACAAAACCTACCCAAAAAGAAACCCCCATTCCCATCCATTTTCCAAACCCTAACCGTCTCCACCCGGGCTGTGTGGTTTTGCTTGATGTGTGACTAAATGACATCAATAATATCACACACTTGCTGGGGAGGATAAGGTCATAGCAACAGGCTGGTGAAGGAATCCGAGGATATATTCTAGACTTACTCAGCTAGCTTCAGTACTATTTCTTGTAGTAGTAGCCAATGTCAAAGAAATTCAACACAAGTACTAGTTATACTTTCTACTTTACCATTTGTTAGGCTCTGTGTGGCACTGTTCTAGTGAACTGTCACCTCCTATATTCTCTATCGTACCGTTGTAATGCTATAGTAAGGACAAACCAGGTTTCATTTTCTTTTTTCCATATGCATGCAACTGCCACTGTGTCACACCACTAGTACCACCGCAATGAGGAAATTTCATCCGCCCAGGATTGCCAACCTTAATCGCCATTTCCTGTGGAGCCAGCCCTGGGACTAGCCCTACTTTCAAACACAAATTACAGGTAAGATAAGCGTTTGGTGGGAGGTAGTATAATGGAGTATTAGGAATAGACGAGAGATTGACGGTAGTACTACTAAAGTCCTACGACTCCTCAGGAAAACAAACTTACTGTTAAACCCCCACCCACTAGACTCAAAAGCAGTAAAAAACAGATATGGTCAGATAAAGTTTCAAAAAGTATATTTTAGTAGCCCTAACAAAATAATCTCCCGCAAGACCCTCCCTAACCCCAACGATTGTCCTTCAAAAGTCCCACAACCCAACTCCCAATTCCCACCCCCCAAAAGTCTCTAAAAAAGGGGCAAGGGACACTACACTACGGGAGGGTGCTGTTGACTTTAGCGGCCAGGGCATCATACTCCTTGCGGAGGGTGGCATGTTCGAAGCGGAGGCCCTCCACCATGTTCTTGTAGGTATGGACCTCCTGCTCCAGGTAGGACACTCTTAGGGATAAGCGGCGCTGGCGTGCCTTGCAACTCCTGTGGGGGGCAGCTGGTGTCTTTGCTGCTCGGCGGTGGCGGTTGGCTTTGGTAGCCCGGCTCCGTACCGCTGGAGCACTGCGCTGGCTGGCAGCCCGTGGGGGCACGGAGGAGGATGCAGCTGTCCCAGTAGATGTTGTTGTTGTCGTACCGGTTGACTGCGTGTCCTCCTCCTCCAGGGCCACCAGCCGCCGATATTCGGCGACAGTGGCATCCAGCCTCCGTTGCCGGGCCATTCGAGCCTGCTCCCTCCGTGATGGTCTAGTTGATTTGGAAGGAGCAACTATATGAAGAAAGAAAGACATAGTCTGTAACCAATGCTCCTTAAGATTAATAATACAAAGTGATTGAGCACAAAGTTGTGTCACAGTACAAGTAGCAAATTGAAAGCACAGTACATAACTATTGAGGACAGTATCTATCTAACCTCCCACTTCTTCATCCTTGCTCTAACATTAGTGGGAGTTTAAGGAACTAATTCTACGAGCACTATGGACTTCCATTACAGTCGACTATGACAGTCCACCAGTCTTATTCTTCTTCTTCTCTCTTGTTTAGGAAAATTGGTAAGTTATCTTATGCAAGCCGGCATAATGCCAGCGCAGTGAACTTGCACCCGAGAAAAACAGACGCACACCATGATGAGTGACACAGACTTGCGTTACTGTACCGGTCCAGTACATGCAGGTGGTGAAGCTCTTCCTTTTCTATTACGGGTGGCACTGAGAATACTCTGTTACAAGGGCTACTGCTTAATTAATTTAGCTTTCACCCTACAGTGCAAATGAGTACTAGAAAAGGAAAATGAAGAAGCTAAATAATTTGATTATCTATCACTTCACATGGGATGTATTTGATGACATATGGGATGACTTTAGGTGCTTTGCTTATTATTGAGTGAACAGTGATACACCCACACATGAATGACGTAGTACTACTAAACTAAAGTTATTAAGAGAGGTAGGGAGGGAGTGTCCACCGTAAGAACCGGATATATGCTGTGCTTGCAGTTGCAATACAAACTACTGCTACTATTTATGGTAGTATTTGGACAAAATTATAACTTCTTTTCCTTGCCTTTCCTACACTGGAACGGACGTGCAGGTGCGGTGTTACATGCTCTTCAAGGTAACACTTAGTTCATCCAGTGACCGTCTACTCTCTCTAGATACACATATGCTATCTAAGAGTCAGATAATACCATGATCCAGGCATCCATCCATTCAAAGTATATGCACACATACAGTTTTTGTTTCACCCACCCAGGCTGTTCTCCTTCCACCCATCCTTGCTTCATCATTCACCTAGCCATGCACCATACCATTTTCTTTCCTTCCCAGCCACCTCGGGGACCAAGCAAACACATATCATTCTTCTTTACCAGCCATCATTAAATTTCTCGTCCTTCCACACTTACTTACACCCTTCTTTCGCTTTTAGTTCATCCCATCCATCAAGTTCATCTCAGATCTTATTGGGATTCTTCTCGCCAAAAACTTCACAGCTAAGTCGAAGTACATTTAGAGGAGGCTACTACCTGGTTGATTTATAATACACCCGTGCAGAAAGCAAACTATGCAGTCTTCAATCTCAATAAGTAAGGAATATATAGCTTACCTCTTCCCGCCACCACCGTGTGAACCCTCACAGGAACGTCCGGCACTTGCACCGCCTCCTCCCCGGAGTCCTCGTCCAACACCACCACCTCCGCGCTGGCCCCGCCACCAGATGTTCCACCTACAAAGTACATTTAAGAATGTTAGAATACACCACTCACTACTATATAATATTTGGTCTAGGAGGAATAAAGAAATGTGAAAAAAACTAAATACAATGTAATAATTTATTGCATTATTTTATGTCCATAGTTCTGTTTGTGCAGATTTGTCCCTGCAACAGTAGTAGAATGGATTGTCCTAGTATCCAAAACAAAAGTAAAGTAGTATCTTATTCTTTGTTGGTGGTCATTCACCTTTTTATTGTTGGCAATTCTGAAAGCATAAACATTTCGGACAATTCCAGAGGACTGCACTCAGTGCATAGAGCTATTGCTGACTAGAATGGGAGTCCAATGGAATTGCCAAATGTGCAATCTTAGTTAGCTACACAAACAGACTAATAAGAATAATCTAGTAATACCACAGGGAGTCATAGTCGAGGCAGGATAAGAATTTAGATCCAGTCTACAAGAAGATCAAAGACGATTTAGAAAAAATCGAATGAGGAACGCTAGGAAAAAATAGGTACTCTATATTAAAATTAAAACTTACTGGGGCCAGCAAAGGAGCCCTCGCCTGCCCGATCCTGGCCCGCATCCTGAACAGCACCCTCCTCCTCCTCCTGTGTCCTCCTCTTGCCCCTGGGGGAAGCTGATGTACAACATGAAAGAAAGAAAGACCAGAAAACATGCATGATATTTGTCAACCAAATCAAACATTTCAAAATAACAATACAAAATATTTTGGCGAAATAGCAAATAGATAGACAACTATTCCAAGGGATATATTGACCGATCTCATGTGGTATACTACGTTATTAGTATTGCTTGATTTGCGGACCGTTGACTTTGAAAGTTCCTATGTAACTCACTAAACAGACTACTAAAAAGGTTTACCTTGGCCTGGCAGGCAGCAGTCTGCAGCACGCGAAGTGACAGACAAAGTCCATCGTGCTTGCAGATCAGTGAATACTCAAACTATAATTCCACCGACCACCACCACTATTTCTTCTTATAGCCATGTGTCTAAAGGAAGGACTGGACTTGAGTCTGTACGGGCTGATTTTGAAGCCCCTTGCGGCTCTTTTGCTCCATTGTTGCGTGACTTTTGTGACGCAGCGGCAGAACAAAAGAGGCGCCATGGTGCGGCATATATTAACAAAGTGACGCATATGGGAGATGCATCACGTTGTAAAGCCCTGCGCCATCAGGGGGCGTTCCGGCGCAAGGGAGGGCGTTCCTGCGCAGGAACGAATCCTAAAAGTGGCTGAGGGAAATCTACAAGATGTCAATCAGTCACTTTTAGGACAATGATGCGTGACTCAAACCCTGCGCCTGCTTGAAGCCGACGTACGGCTTGATGCAGCATTAGGGAGATAGGGCACCCCAGAGCATTGCTGGAGCTGCGCCATCGTTGGCACGCAACTCCAGCAATGCGCCGCTTTTACGGCACAGATGCGTAAGGCTTCTGTGACGTTTTGGGCCCATGGGTGGAGGTGGCATGGCGCACAATTACTGGCGCATCCCTGCTACTTTGCAGGGATGCGCCGGTAATTGAAAATATGACCCTTAGTGTCTAGCATTACGCAGTTCTTTACACTACACTCATACATAATTTCTCAGGCCAATGAAATGAACACAAAATACAAAACAAATAAGCATAGTAGCAAGGCTACTGAGAAGGAGAGCAGTGCACCTGAAATGCATAGAAGATTTTGAAATATAATTTACCTACAATGTAATCGGCAGCATTATTGATCTTGGTAAAAAACAAACATTTGCAAATAACAGAGCCGGATAAAACAGAGTAGTGATGAAATAGCTAGAAATAGCTACTACTACTCACCAAGCCCGGGGATCTCTACGCCAAGCACGTCCAGCAAGTCGCGTTCCCGGTCCATGACATCCGTCCAGCGGTGGGTGGCCTGGTTATTTCTGCGCCGGACCCCAGAGAGTTTAAACATGGCCCGGCACACCTTCTCCCACCGCTTCCGGCGCTCCCGGATGCCGTAGCCGGTTGCGATCTTGCCGCCTCCCATGATGGTCTTGGGGAGGCGGCGCTGGACGTGAAATATTAGTGCGGCCCCCTCCTCCGCACTAAAAATCTCCCGAGCTGTCACTGTCTCCCCCCTCAAACGCCCGCACGGGAGCCGGGCACGGGGTGCGGGACCCTTCCCCTTTGTGGGCTTCTTCCCCGCTCCCTTTACCATGGTCTGGGCAGAAAGGAAGCAAAATAAGAAAGAAGAAATAGAACAAGGAAGAAGAAAATAAAAGCGTTTAAAAAAGTAGTTCAAAATTAACAAAAAGTAGCAGAAAACACAAAAATATAGAGCTAGAAAAATAGAGGGATAGATAATAAGTAAAATAGATTAAAAAAAACTTCAAAAAAGCAAAGGATGGCAGAGATTAAGAAAGGATACAGAGAGCATGCCCAGAACCATAGCAATGAATGAGAAACAACATGGCCGCGCCCGTTCACGACTGCGTGGGTAAGTTCGAGCGAGATTTTCCTCGCGATCACGCGCGAAATTGTACTAGCGAGCCGCACACTTTGCGAGATTACACATAGCGGCCGGAAACGGAATCACGTCACGCAACAAGATGGCCGCGCCCATGTACGACCGCTAGGGTAACTTCGCAAACGTAGCGCTACAAGCGCCTTGCGAACACACACAAAATCACGCGAACATACACGCCGCAAAAAAAACAAATCGTGTATTCGCATGAATTCACGGCTTCCGAAATCGATCTCGCATGGATTCGCGCCCCGCAAATCGCGCGAAATTGCAGAAAAACGATTTTTGCAGAACTGAAAGCAATCAGCAGGTGCAAAAGTTCAATCTTAACATTAGTAACCATTCACTCTAGTGCTTCCTAAGGGACCCTGTTATCTATTTGCAACTATTCTATGACCCTGCTCTGACCCAAACAGCAGGCTCATAGAATAGCTACAAGTAGGCCATAAAGGTCCTGTGAAACAAAAATTGCACTGCAACAGAAAGCAAATTACAGATAAGGAAGGAAGCAGGTGCCAGCCAGACTGGAAGTTTCAAAATCACTGACACATTAATCAACCCCAAATTAATTCATGGCAGTTGAAGCAGGGCAGGTGTGCTTGCTTTTTTTCACCCCCATAATTTACAGTGATAAACCAACCAGAGGGTGGCATTGAGGATGTACCAGAGGGTGGCATGGGTGTACCAAAGGGTGGCAGTGGTGAAACAGAGGGTGCTGTGAACCTTTGATGATGAACCAGACGTAGAAACAACATAGTCGCGGCCGTTGCGAGCCGACAAGTAAGTTCGCAATTGCGAACTGGTACACAAATCCTCGCGAACCCTTGCGAACACAAAAAACACAAAAATCCGCAAATTTGCGAGAGTTTGCGGATCTTGCGGATTGCGAATCCGTAAATACGCAAGTTCGCATATGCCAGATTCGCTAAATCCGCCCATGCTTAGCACTGTGATGGTTCTGGCAGTGACCCAATTGGCGCTGCCCTGTACATTATCCCCTGTAAAGTGCTACCTGGTGCCGGCTGTCACAGTGTTTTATGTACCTGTGATTATGATTCTCATGTGTTTTCCTATTACAAAGGCTAGTTTTACACAACCTGGTGTGGAGTCTCTTTTGTAGTCTGCCTAGTGTGTCGCCTGTGAGTATGGGCTTTGCAGATGCTTTACACATTGCTCCAGAGTTTAGCCTACCCGCTCCGCGCCAAGCTACCCCATTTCTAACATTGGTGTTCAGTGGTGGGATAGGACTTATGTTTGCGCAGTACCACAGCGACAACTGGTTGCACTACAAGCTCTACACATAGAATAATCACAGATTTGGGGATTTTTTTTCTGATTATCTTTCCTCCTAAAAGTGCCACTTTTGAATTGTGTTCCCCTGTTTACTGTGGGCTGTGTATCTCACCGAGATGGGGTTAGTCTATGATGAGGATGAACTTTGGGAGTACACTGAGGAGGAGGTGATGGATTTCTGCAAAGAAAGGGAGATACCGATAGAAGGTGACTTCTGCAGAAAATTGTTCCTCTTTGAAGTCCTTAAAAGAGTAGAACCCTTAGAGCTCTGTGGGGACCTTTCAGATTACCCCTCTGCATATCTAATTGATGGATTTGAGGGAGACCCTGAGGAGGATCCCAGGTGTAGGGAGGACTCTGAGAGCGAGGGTTCCCTGTCCATAACCCTGGAGGGCGGTGGCTCTGAAGAGGAGGAAGAAAATGACAGTAGCTAGTGAGGAGACCATAGATAGGGAGTCCCGTGCTGGGTCCAGTCCCAGGGGCAGTGCCCCATCCCTTTCTCTGTCCCCAGAGGAGTGGGTAGATAGGAGGAAGAAAGGGATCATCAGCTGGGGTTGCAGAGGCTCAGAGTGGAGCTAGCGCAGCAGAGTTTGGAAGAGAAGAGGCTAGAGACCAAGAGGGTCCTAGTGCAGGAAAGGATGACGGAAGCAGAGAGGGCCTTCACAAGGGAGAAACTAGCTCTGGAGGGTAGGTTGTCCCCTGAGAGTGGTTTCATGAGTCGGGACTCACCCGGCTGGGTGGAGTCCAGTGGTGGCAGCAGAAGTGACTCCAGTGTAGGAAGTCCCACTCCCAGCGCGTAAAAGACGGTACCTAGTTCTCAGAAAGAGGGGTACAGGTTAAAGTTCAGGGGCAGTAAAAAACTGTCTCACCAGTCCTGGGGGGAGTTTGTGGATGCGTGTTGCAGTGCATTGGAGGATTGGGTGGTATGTAGCACTGGGAATAATTTTGAAGGGCTGTTCCATTTGATTGTCAGAGAACACATGCTCAGTAATTGTTTTCCAAAGTTGCGCCAACACCTGTTGCAGTGTGGATTCTCTGATCCCAGGGAGCTTGCACGGAAGGCAGACCTCAGGGTGAGCGCCAGATTGTCTGAGGAGGCATTGGGGAGTAATCCTGAAGGGAGTGGTTCAAAGATCTTCTAACCCGGAGAGGTGTGAGAGGTTCAAAGAAGCCCAGTTTGGTCCCGGTGTAGTGGGAGGGTTGTAGGGCCTCACGTCCTTTCTACAAGGAGAAAGAGTGAGACGGGGAGGTGTCCCGAGGTGCCCCAACTGCAGTCTTAGGGCCTGGAGAGTTCCATAAGGGAACCCCAGGTTGGGAGTCTAGGCTGTGCTGATGGCCTTCCATTGTGGGGGATCCCCTAGTGTCAGGAGAACCAGGGGCATCTGTAAACAAAACTCCAGTGGTTCTGATGTCTGCTCAGTCACAGGATTTAGATCCTGGGCTGTGATGCAAGGTTCAGGTACTGCGTGACCTGGAGGGAGGGACATCTGTAATCAGTGTTCCCCCTGATTTGTCTTCCAGGGGTACTTCTTCAGGTGGGAGGTTGCGGAACTCTGAAAGGGGGTGCAGAGGGAGGGAGGACTTACCTCTGGCACCAGCTCAGCCACAGGGTCTAGATCCTGGGTTGGGGGGCCTGGTTCAGGTACTGCCTGACCTTGAGGGAGGGACATCTGTACTCAGTGTCCCCCCCGGTTTGTCTTCCACGGGTACTTCTCCAGCAGGGAGGGTACAGATCTCTGGGAGGAGATGCAGAGGGAGGGAGGACATGCCTCTGGTACCGGATCAACCTAAGGGTTTAGACCCTAGGTTGGTGGATCGGTTGCAGGATCAAGGTCCTGAACTGAGGAGAGAGTTGTGTTCTAAGGGTGCCTCTCAAAAGAGGAGGCTGCGGAAACCCGGTAGGAGAGCCTCGCCCCTGCCTTATGGTCAGCATGAGGGTGCGGTCCCCAGGTGGGAGGACCAGTGGCAGTTTGGAACTGCACTGAGGAGAGGTAGAGTGGCCAAGGGGTACTATGTGCCTGGGGCTGCTGCCCCCCACTTGGTGATACGGCAAGGACCAGTGGCACCTGGGTGGCCTAGGGGCCGGTCCTGGCCGCAGCCAACTAGAGAGTACCAGTGGGGTAGCTCGGGAGTCTTGGTAGCTCTGACGGAGGGACCCACTGGGGTCCAGAATGGCAGAGAACATGTGGGTGCCCCTGCAGTTGCGGGCCCGTGTGCATGTTCTCTCGCCCCAAGCAGGGAAGCCCATCAAGGCATTGATTGGTCTACCCTGGCTTTTGGCTGGGAGGGGGTCGTGTTGGACTTGGCCCTTTTTTCCGGGTCACCCCTGGATTTTTTTGCCCTCTTCCAAGTTTCTTTCTAACATGAAGTAGGTGGTTTCGGGAATCTGATCACTTTAGCGCTGGTTAGCAGTGCAAAGTGCGTGTGATTTCTGCCTTCCATAGGCTTACATTAAGAATTCTCCCCGCTTAGGGGATATCTCCCCATGGTATAAAATATGTATGCCATGTTTAGTATGTGTGAGCTGGAAATCTTAAATGCTATGCAATGATGTGCACAGATTTATTTTCATCATTGTGAAAATGCCACTTTTAAATCCTTTTAAACTCCAAAAAGTTGCCAAAACCTCACTAATACTTCTAGGTCTAAAACATTTAAGCCAAAAGACAAACACTTTTCTTCTGTTTATCTAGCTATATTTAATAGTACCTTTTTACTTTTATATTTTAAGAAAATTGCAATAAAGTTACAAAGAAGAAACATATACTATCACAGTGGTGACACAAACACATTCAAATTGTGCTCATTACACTAATAAAAAAATACTAAAAAAAACAATCAACAAATTACATTATACATAAACACATATTGCCAATAAACAACAACAGTTTTTCAGATTTCAAAATACACTTGTTCACAAGTAATCAATAAAGTTAATTGAAAAAAGAAGAAGAAATCATTTGACACAAATGGAAAAATGACCATAAATCTTCTTGGTCTATTCTATCAGATTGCCTTTATCAAATTGCCGACGCGTTTCGAGTGCTGGTATTTCTTTTCAGAACTCTCTTCAGGGCGGTTTTATTGTTTTAACAGTGGCAAGGATGGACACTATCTGTAATGGACTGTCTATGACAAAAATAATAAAAAAGGAATTAGGGACTCACTCTCTGCATGGTCTCTTAAGAATACCTAATGTTCATATCTTGTACCTGAATCCCGTGTAGGGACACTCGTGCACTGTATTCTCTTGGTGAAAGGGACACACTCTCAGTTGCGGTCCTGCAACATATCTAAATGGGAATGGAAACAATTTCTTGAATGTATTCATCTACCGTGGGGACAAACGCTATATCGTACAAGCGATCAATATATTCAAATATCCTACCTGGTATCAGTGTTTTCTGAATGCGCATAATGGAGGTCATGTTTGATTAATTGTGGAAGCCGTTTAATCCAGCCGGATTTATTGGCCAAAAGGCTTTCTCTAAATAGGCCTGAAATTTGACAAAAATGCACGTTGTGTCATTGACTCGTGCAGCCAGTAACAAAAGTTAGTTGCGATTCTAATTTGTTAATAAACATACACGTGTACCTCTCACTGTCTTCTTTCAGTGTAGTTCGGCGTTTTCAAACCTCCGCATTACAATGCAGTAATCTAAAAATACACAACTTGTTTAGCTGTGGTCTATAAAAGCAGCACTCAGTTGTTTTTAGGTCGAGGCTATGTCGCACTGCGAAGCAGTAGGTGGAGCCGAAGATTTTATGACTTCAACAGTGGGGCTTTAACCCGCCTCTCTCTTCCATTGGCTAGCTCCATAAATGGAGGCTAGCCATTGGCAATCCTTCTCGGAGCAGATTCGTGGGCGTTTTTGTGCTTTTTTTAAGCCCCGCCGCCTTTGTTTCGTCATGAAGAGGTGGCCCATTGTGGGTGTTTCCTTTCTTTTTTTGCCAGGGCTGTATTTTCGTCAGTCTGTGCCAGCTACCCGCCCGCTCGCAGTCTCCTCCCTGTGCTCCCACGGGGGCGGCTTTGACAACGCTTGTTTTTCTTGCCTTCTGATTGTGCCGGTTCCCGCACCCCCTCCCGCTGTCCGTGTCTCCGTTCCCGCCCCCCTCCCGCTGTCCGTGTCTCCTTTTGTCAGTCGGTATTTTTTTTGTTCTTCTCCTTCTTGTTGATAAGGCGGTCAATCGTAGGGGGTGAGTGAGTCACAGGCGGCTACAAGAGCCTGGTCTCCGCTCACGCAAAGAGACTGGTTCCTGGGTGTCCCGGGGAGGCAATCTACATACAGGCGGCGCTTATGCCTTCTGTTGTGATCCGACATGTTCACCTGTCCGAATGTATTTCAAAAGGGATGGTGAAGTGCAGGATCTCGGTGTCGGGCGACCCTCTGAATAAGTGTGCCAGGCTTGTTCTTGACCTGTGAACAAGCGCCCTGCCTCCCGCACACACGGAAGTCGGCGGAGGGGAGGAGCAGACATGGCGCTTCATTGCTGGGCACAAAGGAGCGGGTACCATGCAGCTGCTGCGGCGGTGCCTGTGTGAGCCGTGTTCTAGGGCACGGAATGAGAATCTCTGATTGGTTCTCATTCCCGGAGCTGCCCTTTGATGCTTCACTTTTGAAATGTATATATATCGGTGTTAGTACAAGAGTTTCCCTGGCTCAGCGTGGCCCCCGCTGTTTTACAGATGCAGGGACTACTCCCTCTGCTCTTGCGGGTGCGGGCTCTCCTGGTATTGCCTTTCACACCCTCTCCTCCGGCTCTGCCTAAATGCTGCTTCCCCCTGCTTGTCTAGTTTGTAACCACAAAAAATGTAAACTATTCCAAATATGTAACTCCATGGGGAGTCCTTACTCCGAGCCCGCATGTCACCCATCGGTTCGTGTTTCACCTCAAGGTGGGTCCCTTTTGCAGTGTGGGGGCTAACACACTCAATTTACTTATTTATTGTAGGACGTTTGTAAAGCGTTTACATGCCACCAAGCGGCGACTTCTGAGCGCTGTGAAGATTGGAAGCAAAGAGCAGAAAGGACGGAAAAGGCCAGCGGAGTGGGTGAGGAGGGGGTCGATGATATTAGTAGATGGAAGGAAAGTTTAAAAAGTTTATTATGCTAAGTGGAAACAAGGAAAGAGTGAAACCCTTTGCAAAGATCGCCTTGCAGATAGCGGGTGCAATATCCTGCGAGCGGGACCATTTACAGGTCTCTCCTGGACTGGCGGCGGTTTGTTGACTTCGTACTTCCCTCGATACAAGTTGCCATGTTTCACCCGCTGCACTCCTCACAAGTGTTTCAGTGCCCGGACCTTTCGGGTGTGAAATCTTTAGGCCTGATAATCCATCCCTGAGACACTGCGACCGCTCCGAGAGGCGCTGGGGCTCAAGCCTTGAACCCTGCTGCTACCCACTATGTGCTACAATCAGGCGGGGGACCAGTTAATGCCCCCACCACAGGCACAAGAGGGACCATCATCCTTGCAACCCCATTGGACACCCCCACACCATCATCATCAGACGGTAGACAATGTCAGCATTTCGATTTCCACCAACATGGTGAAAATCTGCTCAGAAAATCAGACAGTAATTCTAGTTGCAAGAGTTATTCCTCATTTCAGGAATACCCCCAGCCCCGTACTCCCATTCCCCCGTCCTGTATCGCCTCTGCACATTGAGCACTGGTACCTCAGTGAAGGTGGAGGATGTTCCGGGGCCGGGACCACAGTCTGGGTTGGGATTGTGCAGTGCTTGTTTTTACTCAGCCCCCACTCGGCAAGGCCCGGGGTACTGCGAGAACTACTGAGGCAGAAGCAGTCTGCCCGCTGCCTCCCTGGGTTCCGCTGGCGCTGGCTGGAGAGGCTCAGGGTCCCGGCCACACTGCCTGGTACCGCTCAGCAGCGCGATGCAGAAGGATGGCAGGAGCAATGCTTAATTTGAGCTGGGATTCCCGGTGCTCAGGCCCGCTAGTAAATAAAGACGAATTTTGAAATGGGTCCCAAATGAACCTTAGATTGATGTCCTTAACTCTAATGGCTAACAACATTGATCAGTTTGTATGAAATGTTAAGGGTTCTCCTGTCAGTGAATTAGTTACTGATTTTGTTGTTGCATTTTTATATAGCGTGGACTCGAGCCGAAGGCATTTGAGCACATTACACAAGAACACATTCATTTCTGGTTTAGGACTTGTGCCCTGTATTTCCCCACTATTCATAGGAAGGGACCATTGCACGTGCTGTTTAGTGAAGTTGTCCCCTGTCATCTGTGTGTGTCACCATCGGATGTTTCTATCTTTTTAGCCGATAGACACATTTCGGGGGGCCTTGAGGGAGGCGGGGGGCGTCTGCGCGGACAATAAGGGAGCGGAGCAGCGGCTGCTGCAGGCACTTGTGATCTGCTGCAAATACCGGGTATGGGAGGGGCTCGCTCAGTGTGAGTCCAGGACGGCTCTCCAAGGGCTCACAATCCGCAGTGCTTCATCCTAGAACAAAGGGGGCACGCCTACTCCCCAGGATTCATAAAGCAATGGATAGAGCACCCCTTTTAGACGGAAATAAGTGTTCGCACCTAATGTGTGACCTGATGCCCCCAGCCTCCCTCAAATCACATGAATATTTATATTACTACTTGACGGTTCGGATTCCTCAGATTTCCTAAAGTGATTCTTTTGCCATCTCACATAGCTGTCTGTCTACAGGCTCAGCATCTCAGAGTTTCACCAGACCGTCCCGTTCTTCAGCCTTCATCAACACCCTATGCTGTGACTTGCAGACACAAACCACAACAAGCATTTGCAATGCAATAAGTCTCGCATTTTTTGTATGTTTATTGCGCTGTGGTAAAAAATACACTCCCGTGTTAGCTGCACTTTGGGGCACTCTGATGCGGGGCATTTGCGCGGTCAGCCTCCCCTGAAGGTCTCCCGCAGCCCCTGCCGCCATCGGGACGAGGAGGCAAACTCTGGCATCAGTGGGAGGAGACATCTTTGGGACGGGATGCCAAGGGAACAGCCCGAAGATGAACAGCACACAGAAAGAGAATGCCCCCAACGAGGTCAACCTGCAGGAGCCGGAGGTAGGTTCATCGCCGTGCCGGCAGAGGGTGCCTCAGGTGCCGGGTATGTCCAGAAGGGGCCAGCTTTTGTATGTGCGCTCCTCTGTTTCTTCTCGGCGCTATATGACTTTTACTCTGAAATGTTTATAGAGGGGGAGAGGTCCACTGATGGGAAGATAAGGAGCTTGAGCAGGACAGGGCAAAGTTCAGGTGAAAGTTCATGGAAGGCAGGAAAAGCGAAATGCAGGCTCACCGACCAACCAGTGTGCCAAGTTTGTGTGTTGTCCAACAGATGTGTGTTGCAGCTTTTGGGAGCACATCACACCAGATTCTGTGGACTTTGAAAAGTGATGTGTAAGAAAGCACAGTTTTTTGTAGGAGTTCAAGCGCTGTTTCTATGTCTCGGCGGGGGTTGTTATTTTCTTCCAAATCCCAGAATAAATAGCTAGTAGTACACAGCTGTGCCGCCACGCTGCGAGACACTGCTTGCCACGTAACTCGACAAATCTTTGGGCCGCATTGAAAATTGTGGATGCAAATTCCAAGAGTCAGGCTGGGTTTGAAAGTTGCAAATTCTGTGCATAATATTCATTTCCACCGTCAATTTGAACCTTTCATAAATATATGCCCTGATGCAAGTTTTACAAAAGTAGTAACCCACAGCAGCTACATGTTTAATTTTATTCCCTTGAAAAGTTAATGCTCTCCTTAACTTTCCATTGACTCCCGATCTGGTTTCCAACAATGAAGAACCAAAGTCGAGTTTAGGAGTGACTGTGGGAATGTAAAACACACTGTTCACACCACAGCCGACTCACCTGGTCACAGACGAAGGCTTAGGGTACCATGCAGTTTATGTGACTAGGTCCTCTGCCGTGAACTCTTCCTGGTTCTACAATACCTTTCATAGCTACTAAAAAAACATCAAGCCATACTCTTAACTCGGCTTGGCACTGCACCAAAAGCAGCTGGAACTGGGAGCAGTGCTTAATTTGTAAAAGAATGAGTGCTAGGGCTCTCCTCAGGAGGCCACTACAGCTTGCACCACCCTGGCCGTGCTTGCTCCCCTGCCCCCTGGCTGTGCTTGCTCCCCTGCCCCCTGGCTGTGCTTGCTCCCCGGCCCCCTGGCTGTGCTTGCTCCCCTGCCCCCTGGCTGTGCTTGCTCTCCTGCCCCCTGGCTGTGCTTGCTCCCCTGCCCCCTGGCTGTGTCATCAGCCGGGAGTATTTAAACTGGCCCGGTGAAGCTATTCGTCCCCCATCCTTCCTGCCGTGACGTCTTGGCTCTTGCAGACCTGCTGACAGTCTTATACCGGTAAGCCTACTTAGGGAACATGTTGCTTTGTTTTGCTTGATGCCTGGATTTTCTAGTCTTTGATGAATTTTGTCGGGTATAATGTCTCTTGCCGGAGCGGCTACCATGTGTATGTATTTCCAAGGGGGAGATTGACTATACTTTAACTCAGGAACACTGCCTTGATTTCATACTTGATGGGTGAGACTCGAGGCTTAATGAGGAGGGCCTAGCCATATGGTCATTACATATATCTATCAGTGATGGCATTATGCCTTTAGTTAGCAGAAGCTTGGATCATAAGTGGCTCTCTCTGTGTGTGGCTCTGTCTGTGTGTGGCTCTGTCTGTGTGTGGCTCTGTCTGTGTGTAGCTCTGTCTGTGTGTGGCTCTGTCTGTGTGTGGCTCTGTCTGTGTGTGGCTCTGTCTGTGTGTGTGGCTCTGTCTATGTGTGGCTCTGTCTGTGTGTGTGTGTGGCTTTGTCTGTGTGTGTGTGGCTTTGTCTGTGTGTGTGTGTGGCTCTGTGTGTGCGGCTCTGTGTGTGTGTGTGTGTGTGTGGCTCTGTGTGTGTGTGTGTGGCTCTGCGTGTATGTGTGGCTCTGTGTGTGTGTGTGTGTGGCTCTGTGTGTGTGTGTGTGGCTCTGTGTGTGTGTGTGTGTGTGGTTCTGTGTGTGTGTGTGGCTGTGTGAGTGTGTGGCTCTGTGTGTGTGGCTCTGTGTGTGTGGCTCTGTGTGTGTTTGTGTGGCTCTGTGTGTTGCTCTGTGTGGATAGCTTTTTTTGTAGGTGGCTCTATGTGTGGGTGGCTCTGTCTGTGTGAGGGTGGCTCTGTGTAGGTGGCTCTATGTGAATGACTCTGTGTAGGTGGCTCTATGTGTGTGTCGGTCGCTCTATGTGTATGTGGGTGGCTTTGTGTGTGTGGCTCTGTGTGGGTGTAAATGCAATAGGTCATGCATTTGCGAGCGATTAAGCTATTGGCATTGTAAATGACAATGCCATTTATTTAACGATTAAGCTATTGGCATTGTAACAATGCCATTTATTTATGATTTTTTTTTAAAAGTCATGAGCAATGCCAATAGCTCTATCTTTAATAATGCCGAGACCATTGCATTGTAAATGCTTGTTTATTTTTTATGCAACAGACTCGCTACTCACCCGGTAAATCACTTGGGCAGTCTGCAGTTTGAACTTTCCGACAGCGGATGAACTGGGGAACGCCATTGACTTAAAAAAGCCGGGTCAAGCTATCTGGGGGCGTGTCATTATGCAACCTACCCGCTCACGCTCTCTTTCAGTACCCGATCGATGCATTATGGGTACTGCTGTTTCTAAGACGTTTTTTGAAACTGGTGCATTTCTATTTTTATCCCGATATTCTAAGATCTAGGAGTTTTATTTTACAAAACACATTGGATGGATAAGGCTGTCATTATTTTGTAGTTCCCCAATATATGTGTATGCATTCGACTTTACTGGCTATACAAGGTTTTCTAAGTACAATGCACAATTAGATATCATATTGTTATCACCACCATATCTCCCATTAAAATTAAAGGAGATATATTGTTCGTATAAACATATGCCTTGATCATATTATAATAACATCATACGAATTTGGGGGTTCATATTGTTCATGTCAATATCATAGTTCTTCACAATATCCTGATGTATTTTTACAAAGCATCTTTGTACAAACGAATCATTTAATGTATCAACAATCTCCCTCATTTTCGCTCCATCATGGAATTTTACATTGATCTGATAACAAAAAGCACTTCATAAATATAATCAATTTTGGGACCAACCCTCCTTTTCTGCACACATTTTTGTAGATCTATGTGGTGCAATTAAATCCTGCTCAGTTCACTCATGCTGTTGAGGCCTGTGGTTATACAGTCAGATTTAAGAATCAAGTATGCTTCCTTCTGTAATAAGGGGTTTTCTATGTCTATAGATTTATTCTTAACATTAACTGCCATTAAGACTGTCCAGTTAAAATCGTTTTCTCCGTGGCTCTTCTTGATGAAGTGATCGACTATTGGTGCAGTGATCACTTTGTTTTTTATTCTGGACTTATGTTGAATTCATAAAGATCATTACTTGCTGGGTTGTTTTGCCTCTATACAGTTTTTGACATGGGCATAAAACAGCATAAATTACATTCTTGGTCCGACAGTTTGTAAAGTCAAAGGGGCATATTACCAAGCAATAGCGATAATATTCGCTATTGCTTGGATAGAGACAACATTTTACCGCTAAGCTGCAGCGATTTTTATCGCAGATAAACCTTGGTATATAAAACGGCCGCCATGCATGAATATCGCTGAAAAGTCAGCGATATTCATGCATTACCGAGCTAATGCTCTTAGCCATGTTATCCACCTCCCATTGGATAACATGGCTAAGAACTGCTCAGGGCAGGTGTTAGCGTTTGGAGATATTCGCGCTTAGTGCGAATATCTCCAAAAGTTGGTAATAGGAGATAGCGATGTTAGCGACTGTTTTCAGTCGCTAACATCTTGGCACGCCCACTTTGCATGTCATTAGTGATAAATATCACTGACATGCAAAGTGGGGCCCAAAATGGTCGCTATCTCCTACTAGCTCTCGCTAACTGGTGTTAGCGACAGCTAGGTAATAGGGAGATCATTTTATCTCCGCTTTCTTGGCTTTTAAAGCCAAAAAAGCGGAGATAAACCCCCTTGATAATATGCCCCAATGTGTTTCCACTTTCTTCCATTGTGGTTAAATTCTGCCCCTTCGATGGTATTCTGGCACGCCACACAGTTACCGCACCTATGGTGGCCCTGTATTGGTTTTAAATTCCATTTAGATCAGCTCAAATAATCTGTTGGCCAATACTGGGTTTCTTTCTCATTTCAAATATTGGTTTTTGAAAGGTCGTCTCCAAGTTTTCAAGGAGGTGCCAATTCTTTAAAATAATTTGTTTGAATTTGTTTGTGTCTGGCCCAAACATAGTAACACACACCAACTTGTCAAGTTCTTTTTGATCTTTTATCTCTAGCAAAGTTTCACGTGATGTGAACTGGGCTCTTTTTATGGAATGCTTCAGTAGTTTCTTTGGATCACCTCTTAGTTTCATTTCGTTACAAAATGTATTTGCATGCTCATCATGATCTGATATTTCAGAACAATTCCTCCTAATACTTAAAAGTTGACCATAGGGGAGGTTCTCTTTTAAACTTTTAGGGTGTGCACTTTTGTGGTGTAAGATCGTGTTCCTATCCATTTCTTTTTGGTACAAGGTGGTTGTCAGCCTCTCATTAGTTGCATGAACCGCAATATCCAAGAAAGTCATCCTGGTGGTGCTGGACTCAATAGAGAACTTGATGTCACTATAGCGTGCATTTAGCCATTGATGGAAAGAGTTCAACTCCACCTGGCTCCCCTCCCACAGGAGCCAGATGTCGTCGATATATCTCATCCACTGTTTTTTTTTTTAAGTTCATTTTTTTTTTAAGTTCATCTCATCCACTGTTTTATCATATCTTTGTAGGGATTGTTATTAAGAATGAAACGTTCCTCATATTGTGCCATCTCCGGTGCATAAGGACATCCCATTGCTGTCCCCTTTGTTTGTACAAAAAATTGTCCCTCAAATTTAAAGTAGTTACTTTTGAGTGAAATACTCACCAATTGCAAAATGAAAGAGGTTGGAACCCTATGCGGGCATTCCCTTTGGTCCAAACAAAGTTCCATAACTTCCAGAGCTTCCTCCTGGGTAATCTGGGAATCTGGGTATAAAGTGAGGTGACGTCTAAGGTCACCATCACTTGAGTACCATCATCAAATGGCATGCCCTCAATCTTTGCTATAAAATCAGTCGTGTCCCGCAAGTACGATTTTACATCTTTCAGGAAAGGTTTAAGAAAAAAATCGGCATATTTGGAAATAGATTCCAAAACAGAGTCACACCCGGAGACGATAGGTCTCCCAGGGGGCTTCTTGTTGTTCTTATGTATCTTCGGCAAGAAGTACAGGATAGGAGTTCGGGGAAATTTCATGTTCAGGAACTCATGTTCTTTTGGACCTAAAAAACCTTATTCAAGACCCAATTGTGTGATTTCAGCAATTTTCGCCTGTATTGGCCAAACTGAATCTTCATTGATCAATCTATACCAAGTTTGGTTGTTAACATGAGACATCCCTTCTTCTAGAAATTCCGGCCCATAATCTGAAATTCAGACGTAGAGCTGGAAATTCCGGCCCGGAAGTGGAAATTCCGGCCTGGGAGCAGACGTAAAGTTAGTAGTCGTAAGTCTATTCTGTGAATACAAAAGTAGTAAGTTCATTCTATGAATACCAAAATAGTAGTAAGTTTAGGATTGAGTCTTAAGTTCATTCTGTGAATCGTGCCCTCTATACTTACTATTAGTTAATAAATGGCAATCTAGGACTATTGAGCTTATCCCACCTCAGATCAGGTAAAAAAGGAAAATAAATAGGACTATGGTCTGAAACTACCCTTGGGCATACAGTACTTTCCATATTATCTACCAACATACATCTAGTAAAAACCATGTCTATCCTTGAGTACTGCTTATGTGGATGAGAATATTATGTATAGCCAGAGTCTAGTGGGTAGAGAGTCTGCCACGTATCACACATACCATGTACCTTAATCAGATCATTGAGGGAGGCCCTGGTTCTAGGTTTACGAGCGGTAGCCCTGCGGTAGGTAGAACCAATGCTATAATTCATTACATAAATAAATCGCCCATTAGAATCAATTCACCCATCCAATCCAATAATTGAAATGAAAGAGTATCAAATATTTCGTGGTCATCAACTTTTGGTCCTTAGATAATGCACAGCACAAATTTAAATGAATGTAGAATCACTTGTGCCAATACCCATCTGCCCCTAGAGTCAGCTGTGCTTTTTAATACATGGCCATGCAATTTTTTAGGAGAGCACAAATTGATGTAGACTGGCTATACAAGCAACCATATTATAATCCAGCTGTTTAAGTAGGGCCCTATCCTTATATGTCAAGTGAGTCTCCGTCAGAGTCAACATATGGGGTTTATAATATCCAATCTCATCTCGGACGATTAGACCCTGCATTAATCCCCGACACATTCCAGCACATACATTTAATCTGGGTCATCCTAGCCATTTATACAATATAAAGAAAATCTAAATTCCCCTATCTTGACATTCCAGTGCAAACTTTGCATATTGGTTAAAAAGTTTGACATACATCCTGTATGAGACCCCTGTCTATGAACAATTTCACCCAGCCCCCCCAGCCCTCCCCAGTTGAGCCAGCATGGTGGCAAAAGACACTCATGGATAGCCAACTTGGCTCTAGCACCCCAAAAAAACCAGCCCAACCCCCCATGCCCTAAGGAAGAAATCACCCTCTAACTGGGCCCGTTGATGAAAGCGGCCTGAGAAAAAGCTCACAGCCCATCCTCCCCAAAAACCCCACCCACCACCCCTCCGATAGAGTGAAGAAAAGTGTACAAATGAGATAACGCAGAGACCAGGCAATAATACGATGACAATATGAGAAAAAAGAAGAGGAAGAGAAAAAAAAGAAGAAAATAAAATAAAATAAGAAAAAGTAAGAATATTATATCCTGCCGTCATCCATCCCCCTTATGGACCATCAGCAATAAGAGAGCACACAGAAAATCCAATCCATTTCCATTTATTGTTAAATTTGAGTATGCTTATTTGTCCCCTTAAACCGAGCAAGAGCCTGTGCTGCATCTTCTTCGGAGAAGCACATCTGGAACCAACCATCCTTAATAATTTTAAGGTAAACAGGTACCTGTAAGAACACTTGCGCACCAGCAGCCTTCAATGGATCAATAAACTACCACAGCTTCCATCTCCGGTCCATTGTAGAGCTACATTAATGTGACCGGGCAACAATCAACATGCTATCCACTGTATCCCATTTAGCTCAACTTAGGATTCAGTTTTTGATCTACCTCTCTTGTCAGTTTTATTTATGCACACTATATCCACATATGTCTGTATTTCTGTACTGTGTATGGCTGAATTATGTTTTATATCTCCTACTGCTTGATATATACTGTTATTGTGTACAGTTTTTGTATAAATTTCATTGCTTGTAAAGCGCTCTGATATCCGCAAGGGTCTGGTTCGCGCTCTATAAAACTTTCAAAATAAATAAATAAAATAAATAGATAAATATATCAGTATAGGCCGAGGTTATACCCCCTTAGAACCAGCAGCATTGCGGTTGAGTGGAAGCCGATGAGCACGCCGTATTTGCGAATCCAAGTCCCAGTCACTCAGATCAAGAAAAGCTCTTCTAAATAATTGTACCATATACTGACGAGGATCAGCGCCTTCCTTACTGGTCGGCCCTTGGAGCCGACCAGTCAGTACCCACAACAGTGGGTATACCACTCCCCCCTGCCCTCGAGCACGACCACCCACCCTCCCGTGGCCAGGCACTTCTGCTTTCTCGCTGTGCGAGAAGCAGAAACATAAAATGGTAGTTTTTTCGATTTTATGTTTCTGCTTCTCGCAGTGGGCGATGCCCAATTGCCCCTATGGAGGAGCCGCCACTGTGGTCTCTAGGCAGATCAGTAATCTTATGACGGATGTGAATGGTCTACAACAAAGAGTAGCTAGTAATGAGGAGAAGGTGGTGATAACAACTAAGTCTGTTCGTTTTTGGGATACGGGATAGTAAGGAAGGCGCTGATCCTCGGCAATATAAGGTACAATTATTTAGAAGAGCCTTTCTGGATCTGAGTGACTGGGACTGGGATTTGCAAATACAGCGTGCTCATCGGCTTCCACTCAACTGCAATGATGCTAGTTCTAAGGGGGTACAACCTCGGCCTATGCTGATATACATCGGGAACTTTGTTTTGAGACAGACCAGTCAGTACCCACAACAGTGGCTAAGCCACTCCCCCCTGCCCTCGAGCACGACCGCCCACTCTCCCTTATTAGGTCTTGTGCATTGCGCACTGTGTAAGAGAGAGACCTTTAACTATTGATGCGCATTTTCATGCCAAAACGTGCACCCGTTCCATTGCCTTCAATGGCAACGTGTGAATGTGTGGCAATTCCCTTGCTGGAGCGAGCTTTGGACACCATGGGGCCCATTAGGATAGCGGGCGGAAAACCACCACGTCCGCCATGGAGGCGGATAACAACCGCCCGCCATGACGGCGGAAAAACCGGCAGACGAATTAGGATCAACCGCCACAAAAAACCCACCGCGACGGTAGCGGCCAAAACAAAACCGCCCGACGCGTGCGGTGATGGCAAAACTCCGACCGCGGTGGCCGGAAAAGCAGCGGAAAAGACAAAACAGTCCACAGGTACAGCGGAGACACCACACGGGAAATTACGATATCCCCGAGGGTGTTGCGGCCGGAATCGCCGACACCAACCGCCGCGGTCGCACCCAGGAGTGAATGGGAGAAATGGCGGTCAAACAGCAGCAAAGCCACCGCTGCGGACGAACATGATAAACATGGCGGTCGATGTGAAAACACCGCAGTGATGCCTAACACTGCATAAACAAAGTTGCCCTGCACCCAAAATACACAACACACATACACAGAAACATAAATAACGAAAATTAATATACAGAACCACAGAACCACTCCCACAACACACCTGACCACCTAAATCCTATTGGACACACCCACACAGCTGAGTACAAAGCCACCCCCTGCACTGACCACAATCCTTTGCATCACTCCAGAAGATAAGGCCATACACCACATCTGACAGTAGAGGCAAAAGAGCACAGCACACCCACCCACCCACCACCACCACCACCACCATCACACCATCACAAACAAACCCCCACCACACAACATACCTCACACATCATCACCACACCCCTGCACCCACACACCCCTGCACCCACAAACACCTCAACCCCCCCACACCATGACATCACAAAAAATGCCCAAATTCACCGAGAGTGAGTTGACAGTCATGGTCATCGAGATTGTAAGAGTAGAGCCACAACTATTTGGTAGCCTGGTCCAACAGACACCATTAGCCACCAGAACATAAATGTGGGAAAGGATAGTCCAAAGGGTGAATGCAGTAGGGGCCACCCCAAGATCCAAGAAGGAGATCCAGAAGCGGTGGCATGATCTCAAGAGGGTTGTCAAGGAGAGGAGGAGCAAGAACTGGACGCTGGCAAACGTGACTGGCAGTGGCCCTCCCATCCCACCAAAGACATTCACACAATGGGAGGAGAAGGTGCTTGCCATCCTGCTTCCTGAGAGTCTCATAGGAGTAGCCGGGGGAGCAGAGGCTGGTAACTATAGACAAATGTTTAACACTACAATGAGAATTACCTCCTTGCAATACCTAAACACCATTACACTGTCCATCCCCACCCAACATGTAGCCAGCCACCCTACTTAGGAGGCCTGTATGGGGGAGGGAGGTCTGTACAACAACTCACACCATACCCCCTGTACCAAAGCTGAGCAGCATGGAGGACAAACAGACTTACAGGTTGGTAGCCATCTTCACTGGGAGGGTGTGTGTGAGAGGGATGGAGGGAGGGAGGCCTGCACTACTACTCCCACCATCCCCCCTGTCCCACACCCCAGCAGCATGGAGGCCTACCACACCCAGGAGCATGTGTCAGCCATTGCACTGTTTGACAAACAGACTTACAGGTTGGTAGCCATCTTGCATTGGAACACTGTTTGGGGGTGGGAGGGTTGTATCACAACTCCCAGCATCCCCCCTGTCCCACACCCCAGCAGCATGGAGATCCCCCCCACCCAGGAGCATGTGTCAGCCATTGCACCCTGCACACTCACCTAACAGGTACGTACCTACCGTAATTCTACATGAAGTGTGAGTGGGGGTCCTGCATCTAGAAAACCAACGACAACTGCAGGCAATGCATCGACATTCAACATGTATGACTTACACGGTGTTGCCATGAATTGTACTACTGATGACTGCATATATAACTAGTGTACAGACAGATGATAACATGCAGATGACACAAACACTGACCACTCCCCATCTACTCCACAGGTGATGAAGAACTCACTGCTGAGGACCACACCAACGACCAGCAGAGCCAGTCTCCACCCCGGCACATGGACTCTCAGATGTGGACTCCCAGGACAGTTTGGATGATGAGCTCCAGGCCGGCCCATCTGGTGTGCCACAGACCCAGAGGTCCCAGGCCCCCATCCTCCCCACCACCACCTCTGCTGCAACAACAACGCAGCAGACCCCTGCTGTCACGGCCTCTGCCTCCACCACAACAACCACCGCCACCACCGCCACTGCCACTGCCACCAACACCACCAGTACCACCAGTACCACCTGCAGCACCCTCCCTGTCCCTAGGGATGACCATCCCACAGCAACACCTGTGGAGGGCAGGGAGAGAGTGCATGGCCCCCCAGTGGCGAGGGAAGATGTCCGTGGCAGCAGAGCAGGTGGGAGGGCCAGGGACAACACCAGACCTCGGGAGGAGTGGACACCATCCCTCGACCACTTCACCAGAGTTGTGCAGGCCTATCAAGAGGTCCAGGGACAAAATGGCCGGTCTGATGAACTATTAAGGGAGCTCATCCTGCTGATGAGGTCCATCGATAACCGCCTGGGACAGATGGTGGACCTCATGGGCCAGCAAGTGGCGTTGCAGAGGGACAGGCCTGTGTCCCAACCATCACCGCCGTCCCCTCCTGTTGTGCAGCAGGATGACAGTCCACCATCCTCCCCTGCGCCAACAGAGAGGGGCGAGTCCTCTGACGCGGCTGGCCATTCAGCAGGCCCCCCACCGCCAAAAAGATATAGGGGGCGTCCAAAGAAGAACCTGGGAGTCTCTGGAGGCAAAGCACCTGCCACACGCCAGTCACGGAGCCAGCCGTGAAGACAACCCTCTCCCCGACTGCATTCACTGTTTGGACTGTCTTTCCCCACATTGCCTTGGCAATGGCACCTCTCTGTTGGACTGGGTCACCACATCCATGTGGTGTCTACTCTTGCATCTCTGCGACCATGACTGTCAACTCACTGCTCATTCCCCACTTTCATGTAAATATTCCTTCACAATTCACATGTCCACTCCCAAAATAAAATACATGACACTCCAGATTTTGTGTAGTGAATTCATTAGTGCAGTATTTACATTGTTGATAATGTCCATGATGTGTAAAAACGATGTACAGTATGCAGGGCAGGAGCACTCTGTAGCACCTAGGGAGACACAACAGAACAACAGTCACTGGTCTCATTGTGGCAACACACACAGATCACTGCACAAAAAATATTCAAGACATCACAGGCATACTACACAATGTCTAGCAGATGTGCACAAATACGGTCCAGCATACATCTCCGTACGGAACATCAATTTCACCAATACCACACATAGGTGACAGAACATGTGCCCATAGGTTACATCCGCGCATAGCCATTCACAACAAAAGCAACCACACCAGACAATGTACACGTTGTACCTCGTCACCCACCTTCAAGTGAAGTAGCGTTCGATGAGCTGCTGGCGCAGGTCAACTCCTTCCTCCTCTCCACTGTCCTCACCACTGGATTCAGGTCCCTGAGCAGGTTGTGGCCTTGGTTCCTCACCATCGTCCAGGAGCAGGGGGATCCCCTTGTGGATGGCCAGGTTGTACAGCATACAGCATGCCATAACGATCTTGCACACCTTCCCAGGCGAGTATGCCAGTGCGCCTCCGGTCCTGTCAAGGCACCGGAACCTTGACTTAAGCAGGCCGAAAGTCCGCTCGATTACCCGTCGGGTCCTGCCATGGGCATCATTGTAGAGGATGTCTGCTGGTGTCCGGGGATTCCGGAGTGGGCTTAACAGCCATGGTCGACTGGGATATGCTGAGTCACCTGTGAATGACAAACACACATTGCAATGTTGTACAACCAGAGTGCAGCAAGTGACATACAGCACGCCATAGCAGTAGTGAAACTCACCCACAATCCAGGCACGTTCGGGATGCAGATTCCCCATCATCCGTGGCACCATGCTGTTCCTCATGATGTACGAATCATGGGCCGAACCGGGATACTTTGCACACACATGTGATATGGTCATGTCCGCAAGGCACACCACCTGCACATTCATGGAGTGGTAGTGTTTGCGGTTCCGATAAATGTGCTCCATCGCCTGCGGTGGCAACAGACCTACATGTGTGCAATCGATGGCATCGACTACATGTGGGATGCACCCAAGGGGATAGAACTCACCCTTCACAGCAGCCAATTCACGTCCCCTGGGGAAATATATGTAGCGATTGCGATATATCATCATGGCCTCAAGAACATCCCTCAGCACCATGCTGAACATGGGCTGCGACATCCCCCCAGCGTTCGCCACGGTCTCCTGGAAGGAACTAGTCGCAAAAAAAGTGGAGTGCTGCCATCACCTTGTAGGTGGGTGTGAATGCCGTAGGATAGTGATGGCGAGGCTGCAGGTGGGACTCCAATAGATCACACAGGATCTTCAGTGTTGGTCTTTCCAGCCTGAATTTTCTGATGATTGCCTCATTCTCCATGTCCTGCAGCACTGTCAGGTGACGGAGTAGATTTGGCCTCCTCCTAGTTGAGGAGTGAAATGAAAATGTCAGTGACAAGCATCATGAGATGGCCATAGCACAAAGCATCAATGATGTAATGTGAAAACAACGAGTTCCAGAGAGATGCATGGCACATCAGGTGACATGGCTGGCCAATAGCTACACACAGAGGGAACGCCTCTCCAGTGACAATACACAAGTGCCACAAACACATCTGGGACAGTGGATGCGGAAATAATGGATGAACAATTCACATGTGCAGACAAGGTGCAGCAAGAGCCGCCAATGTATTGTGACTTACCATGACTATCATACCCATCTGCTGTACCTGCCACACCTCAATGCATCATGTAAAGTCGGAACACATTCATCAACACAATGATCGCAGTAGCAGGGACACTTCCGGTTGTGTGCATGAGCAGTTGTGAATGCACAAGTCTGGTCCGATACAATGCAGTGACACCATCCAGGTCAAGGTCTGCACTGACCCAGAACACATTAAACGTCACAACATCATTTCCACCAGCTGAAGTCTGTCAATCATCATCAGCCATCAAATTTCTTACTAATATGGATGAACAACAGGCCAAAGTGTCTCACACTGAACGTGCGTCCACCTGTGGATGACATGGCTGTGTGGCATCGTGTGTACAATGATGTGCCCTTCACCATGTTGCTGCAGGGTGCTGATACAGTGTCCTTGATTGACATACACAGCAATGTGTACGAACATGTCAGTACCTACCGCCGGTCCCCTGCGGTGTGACCACAGCACCACCCCCTTCACGAGTGCGGTAGCCATTGGCATATGGACATGTGTATATGGCGGTGGTTATGCTCCGCCGCCGGAGTCGCGGTACCTACCGCCTGGCCCCTGCGGTGTGACCACAGCACCACCCCATTCACGAGTGCGGTAGCCATTGGCATATGGACATGTGTATATGGCGGTGGTTATGCTCCGCCGCCTGAGTCGCGGTACCTACCACCTGGCCCCGGCGGTGCATCACCGCCATGAGGCATTGCATACAGCCAATGGCATCGATGATTGCGTTGGCATGATGCAGATTTGAAAATCGCGGAAGGTGTGCTCCGCTACCGCGGAGGCGGTCATTGGATGCTTTAAAATGATGCACCATCACGGTAGCGCACCCCGGGTACCCGCGGTGCGTCACCGCCGTGGAGCATTGCATACAGCCAATGGTATCGATGATTGCGTTGGCATGATGAAGATTTGAAAGTCGCGGAAGGTGTGCTCCGCTACCGCGGAGGCGGTCATTGGATGCTTTTGAATAAGGCAGACCCGTACAACCAATTGTAGCAGCTTTCAAGCTTCCTAACGACCACAGGGGGCTATAAATCTGTAGGAGTGACCCTCACATTCCCACTGCTTCAAGAGCCTGCTGCCTGAGACCATCTCCTGCTGCCTGGGACCCTGTCCTGCTGCCTGAGACCCTATCCTGCTGCCTGGGACCCTGTCCTGCTGCCTGGGACCCTGTCCTGCTGCCTGAGACCCTGTCCTGCTGCCTGAGACCCTGTCCTGCTGCCTGAGACCCTGTCCTGCTGCCTGGGACCCTGTCCTGCTGCCTGGGACCCTGTCCTGCTGCCTGGGACTCTGTCCTACTGCTTCAAGAGCCTGCTGCCTGAGACCCTGTCCTGCTGCTTCAAGAGCCTGCTGCCTGGGACCCTGTCCTGCTGCCTGAGACCCTGTCCTGCTGCTTCAAGAGCCTGCTGCCTGATACCCTGTCCTGCTGCCTGGGACCCTGTCCTGCTGCCTGGGACGCTGTCCTGCTGTCCTGCTGCTGCTGCTTCAAGAGCCTGCTGCCTGGGACCCCTCACAAATCACTTCCGCCACAGGTCTGCCATATCCACAGGGATGTCAAGAACAGATAAGGTCCGTGCCAGTCCATTCACGAGTCCATTCACGAGTGAGGAGCTGGATGTCCTTGTGGACGAGGTGCTGGCACAGTACCCAAGCCTGTTTGGTGGCCCCAATGTCGTGGTAAGTCAACATGAAGGGAGCAGTAGGGCAGGGTGGTGTGAGACATGTAGTCATGATGCTGCAGTATATGCTTTTGGATGTGGGGTGCTCACAAACACTGACAGACAAGATGTTTCCAGGTGGTGGGAGTGTGTGTTTTGCATTGTGACTCTGTCCTAGGCCTATACTTGTATGTGTGAGTGGGATTTGCTACTTTTTCGGGCAGACATAACCAACTGTTGTTTGCCTTGTAGATGCCAGGACAGTGTACGCTTGTGATGAAATGTCAGGGTACACCTGGGGAGAGCACAGGGGCACAGGGACACAACCACCCACCACATCAACCCCAAAACAAAGTACATCGAGGCAAGTGAAGTGCAGCATCTCATGTACTTGCTGTCTCCTCTGCAAAGGACTCTGGACCTGTTGCTCTGCTGTGCTGTACTCTCCCCTGTGCAGCCTCTCATGTACTTGCTGTCTCCCCTGCCAAGGACTCTGGGCCTGTTGCTCTGCTGTGCTGTACTCTCCCCTGTGCAGCCTCTCATGTACTTGCTGTCTCCCCTGCCAAGGACTCTGGGCCTGTTGCTCTGCTGTGCTGTACTCTCCCCTGTGCAGCCTCTCATGTACTTGCTGTCTCACCTGCCAAGGACTCTGGGCCTGTTGCTCTGCTGTGCTGTACTCTCCCCTGTGCAGCCTCTCATGTTCTTGCTGTCTCCCATGCCAAGGACTCTGGGCCTGTTGCTCTGCTGTGCTGTACTCTCCCCTGTGCAGCCTCTCATGTACTTGCTGTCTCCCCTGCCAAGGACTCTGGGCCTGTTGCTCTGCTGTGCTGTCCCCTGTGCAGCCTCTCATGTACTTGCTGTCTCCCCTGCCAAGGATTCTGGGCCTGTTGCTCTGCTGTGCTGTACTCTCCCCTGTGCAGCCTCTCATGTTCTTGCTGTCTCACCTGCCAAGGACTCTGGGCCTGTTGCTCTGCTGTGCTGTACTCTCCCCTGTGCAGCCTCTCATGTACTTGCTGTCTCCTCTGCCAAGGACTCTGGGCCTGTTGCTCTGCTGTGCTGTACTCTCCCCTGTGCAGCCTCTCATGTACTTGCTGTGTCACCTGCCAAGGACTCTGGCCCTGTTGCTCTGCTGTGCTGTACTCTCCCCTGTGCAGCATCTCCTGTACTTGCTGTCTCCTCTGCCAAGGACTCTGGGCCTGTTGCTCTGCTGTGCTGTACTCTCCCCTGTGCAGCCTCTCGTGTACTTGCTGTCTCCTTTGCAAAGGACTCTGGGCCTGTTGCTCTGCTGTGCTGTACTCTCCCCTGTGCATCATTATCATGTACTTGCTGTCTCCCCTGCCAAGGACTCTGGGCCTGTTGCTCTGCTGTGCTGTACTCTCCCCTGTGCAGCATCTCATGTACTTGCTGTCTCCCCTGCCAAGGACTCTGGGCCTGTTGCTCTGCTGTGCTGTACTCTCCCCTGTGCAGCCTCTCATGTACTTGCTGTCTCCTCTGCAAAAGACTCTGGGCCTGTTGCTCTGCTGTGCTGTACTCTCCCCTGTGCAGCCTCCCATGTACTTGCTGTCTCCTCTGCCAAGGACTCTGGGCCTGTTGCTCTGCTGTGCTGTACTCTCCCCTATGCAGCATCTCATGTACTTGCTGTCTCCCCTGCCAAGGACTCTGGGCCTGTTGCTCTGCTGTGCTGTACTCTCCCCTGTGCAGCCTTTCATGTTCTTGCTGTCTCCTCTGCCAAGGACTCTGGGCCTGTTGCTCTGCTGTGCTGTACTCTCCCCTGTGCAGCCTCTCATGTTCTTGCTGTCTCCTCTGCCAAGGACTCTGGGCCTGTTGCTCTGCTGTTCTGTACTCTCCCCTGTGCAGCATCTCATGTACTTGCTGTCTCCCCTGCAAAGGACTCTGGGCCTGTTGCTCTGCTGTGCTGTACTCTCCCCTGTGCAGCCTCTCATGTACTTGCTGTCTCCTCTGCCAAGGACTCTGGGCCTGTTGCTCTGCTGTGCTGTATTCTCCCCTGTGCAGCATCTCATGCACTTGCTCTCTCCCCTGCCAAGGACTCTGGGCCTGTTGCTCTGCTGTGCTGTACTCTCCCCTGTGCAGCCTCTCGTGTATTTGCTGTCTCCCCTGCCAAGGACTCTGGACCTGTTGCTCTGCTGTGCTGTACTCTCCCCTGTGCAGCATCTCATGTACTTGCTGTCTCCTCTGCCAAGGACTCTGGGCCTGTTGCTCTGCTGTGCTGTACTCTCCCCTGTGCAGCCTCTCGTGTATTTGCTGTCTCCCCTGCCAAGGACTCTGGACCTGTTGCTCTGCTGTGCTGTACTCTCCCCTGTGCAGCATCTCATGTACTTGCTGTCTCCTCTGCCAAGGACTCTGGGCCTGTTGCTCTGCTGTGCTGTACTCTTCCCTGTGCAGCATCTCATGTACTTGCTGTCTCCTCTGCAAAGGACTATGGGCCTGTTGCTCTGCTGTGCTGTACTTTCCCCTGTGCAGCCTCTCATGTACTTGCTGTCTCCCCTGCCAAGGACTCTGGGCCTGTTGCCCTGCTGTGCTGTACTCTCCCCTGTGCAGCATTCTCATGTACTTGCTGTCTCCTCTGCAAAGGACTCTGGACCTGTTGCTCTGCTGTGCTGTACTCTCCCCTGTGCAGCATCTCATGTACTTGCTGTCTCCTCTGCCAAGGACTCTGGGCCTGTTGCTCTGCTGTGCTGTACTCTCCCCTGTGCAGCATCTCATGTACTTGCTGTCTCACCTGCCAAGGACTCTGGGCCTGTTGCTCTGCTGTGCTGTACTCTCCCCTGTGCAGCCTCTCATGTACTTGCTGTCTCCTCTGCCAAGGACTCTGGGCCTGTTGCTCTGCTGTGCTGTACTCTCCCCTGTGCAGCCTCTCATGTACTTGCTGTCTCACCTGCCATGGACTCTGGGCCTGTTGCTCTGCTGTGCTGTACTCTCCCCTGTGCAGCATCTCATGTACTTGCTGTCTCCCCTGCCAAGGACTCTGGGCCTGTTGCTCTGCTGTGCTGTACTCTCCCCTGTGCAGCATCTCATGTACTTGCTGTCTCACCTGCCAAGTACTCTGGGCCTGTTGCTCTGCTGTGCTGTACTCTCCCCTGTGCAGCCTCTCATGTACTTGCTGTCTCCTCTGCCAAGGACTCTGGGCCTGTTGCTCTGCTGTGCTGTACTCTCCCCTGTGCAGCCTCTCATGTACTTGCTGTCTCACCTGCCATGGACTCTGGGCCTGTTGCTCTGCTGTGCTGTACTCTCCCCTGTGCAGCATCTCATGTACTTGCTGTCTCCCCTGCCAAGGACTCTGGGCCTGTTGCTCTGCTGTGCTGTACTCTCCCCTGTGCAGCCTCTCATGTACTTGTTGTGCCACCTGCCATGGACTCTGCCCTTCCTGTTTATGTATGACCTCTGCATAGTCTCTGCCATTTGTACATGATTTTGTGGCTTGCTGTTGTCTACTAATGTTGTATTGCTACATCTGTGCAATATATTAATAAATACAGAAACTTCTGGTGTGTGTTTTCTCAGTCTCCTTGCTGATTAAAGTCCTTTTCTTGTTTGCATTTGCTTGACTGTGTACCATGCTCTATTTTTCAGTTCACCATTGCTAGGATCTTTGTGGCCATCTTATTTTTAGACAGGGGTGACGGGGTCTTCAGTCCATTCTGGCCCAGCTGAGGTTGCACTCTGTAATGGCTATTTTACAGGACATGCTATTTTCCTGTTGGTGATTTGCTATTGCTGCATACACTGTTCAAAGGTCACCTTGGGGGACACTGGCAGCACAGGGTGTGCAGCTGTTCAGTGGTTTTGTAGCTGTCTGTGATGTCCTGAGGCATGTGTGTGTTTTCCTTTCTGTGTGCCCAGGCGTGTATGTGTATGGTCATCTTGTGTTGGCCCTTAGTCCAGGTGCCATGGCTTACATGGCATGTGTGGATTTGGGTGTGGCAGAGGTGTGCAGTGTGAGGGGTGTTAGTTTGTGGTGTATGTATGTGTGCCCCTGTATGGTGTGAGACACACATGTGTGAGCCAGGAGTTGTATGCCTGTTTTTTGTTTTGTCTTGCCCTGTGTGGATGATTGTATGCAATTGTGTGGGCTGTGGGGAGTGCACTGGTGTTGTGTGTTCATTGTCAGTCAATCCTGCAGTGCCTGTGTCCCTGGTTGTGTGTTGTGTGTTGCAGTGTGTGTGTATTGTGCTTGCTGTTACAGTGCTTGTTGGTGTGCATGGGGGTGCACGGGATAAGCACCTGGCCTGTGGCTAGCTCGGGTGGTGTGCAGTGTGGTTTGGGGTGGTGTGTTCCTGTGATGTTGGTGCCCTGCCCATGCCTTGGTGTGGCCCTGCCTTCTGCATAGTGCGCATGTGTTGACCGCGGCGGTGACGTGACCGGGACGTTGCTGCTGGTTGGCGGACGTTGTGTGTTCCGGATGGTGTGGGGTGCCTTGTTGTGAGGTGGGTGATGTGTGGGTGCCCATGTGGATGTGTTGTGTCCCCTAGCAGGATGCCAGTGTGGTGCTTGAGCCCTGTGTCGGCATGTGTGTTGTGTGGTGCATATGTGTAGTGGCGTACCTGCGGCAGCGTCCGCGGCGGCCCATCTGGCGATAGTGTTGCAGCAGGTACATGACCGGATGCATGTGGAGGGCTGGGTCCATGGGGTTCATGGCGGGTCTCGGCGTTCGTGTCGACTTTCCGCCTGCTTCAGCTGTGCGGTGTCTCCGCTGCAGTGCGTCTGCTTGTTTAGGCCATCCTAATTTGTCGAGCGGGGCAGATGTCATCGGGCGCGGCGGAGGGTGTCGATAGGCTCCCAACGCCGTGGTGGCGGGCGCACTTTGATGGCGGTCCGCGGCGCTCCGCGGCGCACCGGGAATGACCTGTGTTTACCTATCCTAATGTTGCGGACGTGAGTTCCGCTACTCGCAGGCGGAAAAAGCTGTTTTTCCGCCCCACCACCACCGCAGTGGTGCCACCGCCCGACATCCTAATGGACCCCCATATGTTTGTAATTAACTTGCAAACATATGGTGCCCTGCTCGTTTCCACAAGGGAAACAGGCGCAGGCCCCCTCCTGTCTTCCTTCCTCCTGTTGCCTCCTTTGTTAGCGCGACTTGCTAGCGCGTGTTTGTTTGTTTTTTCTTTAATGGCGGTGAAATAAAGCTGAAATGTCTTCAGCTTTTACATTTGTTTGCGCGCGTGTTTGTTTTCTTTTATGGGCCCTGTTATTCCGGGGCTTGCTTTGTACCGGTGCCACAACATAAAAAGCAAGCCTCGTAATAAGTGTGCCCATTAAAGAAAAAAAACACGCGCGCAAATAACTGTAAAAGCTGAAGACACTTCGGCTTTATTTCACCGCCATTAAAGTTTCAAAATTGTAGTCCGCATTTCTTTCTAACGGTGACACAACGTTGAACAAAATGCTGACTACACCTATACACCTCTTTTACACCATTTCCCATCAAATGTAGCAACAATTCACAAAAACAAGCATTTACAATGCAACGGTTTCGCCTTTGGAAAAGTTAGAGCTATTGGCATTGCAAATGACAAAAATTTTATTTATGTGTTGGTTTTGAAAACAGATAAATAAATGGCATTGTCATTTACATTGCCAATAGCTTAATCTCTCGCAAATGTGAGACCTACTGTACCCTACGGACGAGCTCTGCAGACAGCAATTACTACCACACACACACACCCAGAGCCACACACACACACCCAGAGCCAGCCACACATACCCAGAGCCAGCCACACACACCCAGAGCCAGCCACACACACCCAGAGCCACACACACACACACCCAGAGCCACACACACACAGAGCCACACACACACACACACCCCCAGAACCACACACACACACACACACCCAGAGCCTGAAGAGCACCCCATACCAACTAAAGGCGCTGCAGACCAGCCCCACCGACACCTATCCAACTCGTGAGGGCAGACTGAACTTGAACTGATGCCGGAGCAGTAAATGCAGATAGATTCCTTAGTTCAGCCCAAGGACTACTCATGAATTGCAGCCCAAATGCAACTCTCACCTCACCCCCATCTAAAATACTGCTTGAAGAGATTTAAAACAAAATAAGTCACACACGCCAGAATCAATACTGAGTACAAATATAAATATATTGCATAGAAACACCCCTCAATCATAAGCCGTAGCCCCTTCACGTAAAACACACCCATGAAACGCCGCCCTCCCAGACTGTGTACTACCAATTTTGAAATACACTTATGGACAGAATGCGGGCGTCCACCCATTAAAGACTATCACGTGCGACCACCTCAGTTAATTAATTTAAACTCCCCACTGCATCTCACGCGGTCCACTGTAGGTCACAAGAACTTCTCAGCATCACACTGGCTCCCCCCAGGCGCCCTCGCTCCCCTTCATGACATCCGAGCTGCCGAGTCCCAACAAAGGAAATGCAGGCAGAAATCACAGGCACCCACCTTCACGGAGCCACAGAGCAGCAGCTGGGGTACGAGCCCCCTTTGTATCCTTCCAGAACTTTCCTGCACGCCCCGGGTCAGGGGGGCTCCAAAGGCACGGGCGCTCCTTTCACTGGGGTGAGCAATGAGAAACAGCAAATATAGTAAGATGATGTATGTAGCGCTGAAACTTTTCAGACACACACCCCCAGTCACTTTTAAGTTAAATCCATCATCGTTCTTTTGTTCACTTCACCACTCCAGTTCAGACCCACCCATATGCAAATCAGTCTTGACCCTTCCCCCTCATGGTAACAGTCCAGCCCTAACTGCCAGGCCAGGTCCTTTCTTGACCGGAAACAAGTATCCTAGGACTGGGGGTGAGTGTCGGGAGAGTTTCAGCGCTCCGTCCATCATCTCCTTGTGTTTGCTTTGTTCGCCCCAAGTTGGCAAGGTATGCCCAGGATGCTTGTTTCCTGTCCACAGGGTCACCCAGCAGGAGCTGATAACACAGGGTGAACACTGACATCCATTAAAGAGTGTACAGACACCCCAAGACATTGGTACCAGCCTCAATATCCATTATTTGTTTGGGGGAGGGGTGCTGGAGGCAACATAGCAGTCTGTTTGTTTGATGTACAGTCCTAGCAACAAGGTGCCTGGCTATCAGTATGCTGTGATATATATATATATATATATTACCTACTGGCGATAGCCAGTAGGTATATATAGTTAGGATTTTTTCTCTATGGGATTTCTGAAAATTCTATGTCTAATAACTTTGGCGTTTGTGGACGGAATTGGCTGGAAAATGGCACATTTTGTTTCTGAGCAGCCCCTGAAAATTTGGGGGGGTTTCGTTAAGGGGGGGCCGAGAAAAAAGGGGGGTCCCAAAACGTGTTTTTAACATTGAGTTTTCCATAGGGCGGTTGGCCTCACTTTTAGCTCGAACGGCTGAATGGATTTCCACAAAACTTGGCAAAATTGTAGGGACTGGTAGCCCGATGTGCCTTTGCTATGTCTCAAGATATATGCTCCAGTGGATTTTACGAAAATTAACTTTGAAAAATATATATTGGGCTACATTGGGCTATATATATGTTGGAGCCCAAATGTAGCCCAATGTAGCCCAATGTAGCCCAATGTAGCCCAAAGATGGCCACCAGAGACAAAAGAGCCCAAATGTAGCCCAAATATCAGCCAGATGTAGCCCAACTATAGCCCAGTGACAGAATGTCCCAGAGTGTTCTAAAGAACAACTAGAGCGCTAACAGTCTTACTTATGACAAAAGTATGGCACACCTGAAGTCATCTTGATTGGAATAAAGTGTTACTTAAAACATTTAATTTGCAAAGGAACAAAATGAGGGGGTTCATTTTGCCATAGAAATGTTATATATATATATATAAATATATATATATATATATATATATATATATATATATATTACCTACTGGCGGTCGCCAGTAGGTATATATAGTTAGGATTTTTTCTCTATGGGTTTTTTGAAAATTCTATGTCTAATAACTTTGGCGTTTGTGGACGGAATTGGCTGAAACTTTCAGGAAAATGGAACATTTTGTTTCTGAGCAGCCCTTGAAAATTTGGGGGGGGTTCGTCAAGGGGGGGCTGAGAAAAAAGGGGGGTCCCAAAACGTGTTTTTAACATTGAGTTTTCCATAGGGCGGTTGGACTCACTTTTAGCCCGAACGGGTGAATGGATTTGCACGAAACTTGGCAAAATTGTAGGGACTGGTAGCCCGATGTGCCTTTTGTAGGTCTCAATATATGTGCTACAGTGGATTTTGAGAAATTAACGTTTAAAAAAAGATATATATCTGTAACAGCGGACCGGGCAGCGCTCCAGGACGCGTACTTTTCGCGCAACGGAGCTTTGTGAAGCGAAGCTGATTGGTTCTCCGGCGTCTGTCAACATTCCAAACAGTCCGTAGCGGCCGCCATCTTGTCTCTCGGTAGGATCGAGAGACAAGAGGAGGCCAAAGCGAAGGGGCAAATGACCATAAGGGGGAATAGTAGATCCTCGCTGACCCCCTACGTTTGATGTGGAGGTTTTAAAAGGGCTCCGCGGGGCAAAAAAAAAAAAAAATAATAATAATCGAACGGCTGAATGGATTTGCACGAAACTTGGCAAAATATTAGGGACTGGTAGCCCGATGTGCCTTTGCTAGGTCTCAATATATGTGCTCCAGTGGATTTTGAGAAATTAACGTTCAAAAAAAGATATATATCTGTAACAGCGCTCCGCTTCGCGTACTTTTCGCGTTACGGAGCTTTGCGAAGCTGATTGGTTCTCCGGCGTCTGTCAACATTCCAAACAGTCCGTAGCGGCCGCCATCTTGTCTCTCGGTAGGATTGAGAGACAAGAGGAGGCCAAAGCGAAGGGGGAAATGACCATAAGGGGGCATAGTAGATCCTTCCTGACCTCTTAGGTTTGATGTACCATTTTGTCAAGTTTGGTGTAATTCCGTTCAGCCATTCAGGCTGTAGACGTATGTAAATGTCCTATGGAAAATTGCATGGGGAAAACACATTTGAAAGTGTTGAAATTTAGAACCAATTAAAATGTTACTTTGGTTTTGTATTTGTGTGTGATGAAAGTTAATTGGTTATGTATATATGTCAAATGAGAGGAAACCACAGCCATTTTGTGATACTACTGTCTGAGGTACATTTGTGAGGAATTTTTGGTGGGGAATTTCTGGTGTTTGATTTACACAGTACTAACACTTCTGCTACTTTTAAAAAGGTGAGTTGTTAATTTGTAAGGGGAACTATGTTGTACACTTGAAGATAATTTGAAAAATGTTTTCTGTTATTTATTTGCAGTCCTTCTGTTATACTAAATACTTGATAAAGTTAGTTTTATATTATGTATTACTAAAAACGATAAATGAAAGTGATTATTTTTTTCTGCAATTTACAGCAAGCAATTTCAAAATAAAATGGCTCACAATGAAGAGACCGTGGCAATTTCTTTTGAATTGTCCACTACATTGATTGAAATTGAGAGCACCAATAATGAAATATTGTCACAAGGAGGACATGACTTGTATGATTCCATTAGATTGATTGAAATGGACAGCACCAAGAATGAAATATTGTCACAAGGAGATGACTTGAATGATTCCACTACATTGATTGAAATTGAGAGCACCAATAATGAAATATTGTCACAAGGAGGAGATGACTTGTATGATTCCATTAGATTGATTGAAATGGACAGCACCAATAATGAAATATTGTCACAAGGAGGAGATGACTTGAATGATTCCACTACATTGATTGAAATTGAGAGCACCAATAATGAAATATTGTCACGAGGAGATGACTTGAATGATTCCACTACATTGATTGAAATTGACAGCACCAATAATGAAATATTGTCACAAGGAGGAGATGACTTGAATGATTTTTTTGATCAATCTCTTGATGGCGAATTTATCGAGTGTTTGGAGACCATAGAGTTACAAGAATCATCATTGGAGACTTTTAATGAGGACATTGCTGATGAGGACATGTTACTAGTTCTTTCAAATTTAGAAAATTCTGAAGAATAAATTTATATTTAGAAATCAAAAATTGTTTGAGACATTATTCATTTTTATTTTTAATTTATGAGGTTGTAGCGAAGTGATTGTAGTATAAAATGAGACTTATAGTATAGAGTGCAACATTTTTATGTTACATGGTAAGTTTACTCATATTTACTTCCCTTCTGCCACTATATTATCTCCAATGTGTATTTGACATCTCTTCTTCATCTCCGGCCTCCTTTCTCTCACTGTGTGTCTCCGATGCATCTTATCGCTGCTATTTTGTGTAATTACAGAAGAGAGTAAAATAAAATAGTTCGGAACGTGAAAAGGGGGCAAAGTAGAGTACTCCTCACCCCCTAGGCCTTTTTAGGCGGTCCCAAAAGGATCAGTTTCTGCTTTCCTGAGAGATTATGGTATGAGTTCCATATACCACAATAACTTGCATTACAACATGCAAGATATCTATCTCCTATTACCAACTTTTGGAGATATTCGCGCTAAGCGCGAATATCTCCAAAAAGTAACACCTGCCCTGAGCAGTTCTTAGCCATGTTATCCAATGGGAGGTGGATAACATGGCTAAGAGCATTAGCTCGGTAATGCATGAATATCGCTGAGTTTTTAGCGATATTCATGCATTGCGGCCGTTTATTATCGCATTTGCGATAAACCTTGATAATAGCAAGGTTTATCTTCGATAATTTCTGACGATGCTTAGTGGTAAAAAATTGGTTGGTAAGCATCGTTAGCGATAAATATCGCTTAACTTTGGTAATATGCCCCAACGTCTGTTAACGTTCGATTCGAAGGAAATGAGGAAGTGTTGAAAAACATTGTCTGCGCCATCTTGCCTTTTTTGAAATGCCACACTTTTGTCGTGCACGGCAGCCATTTTAGATGTCTTGACCAGACCCACTCTCTGCACGCTGTCGATTCGTAGCATGGCTCCTCACCCACGCAAGCATCTTCCCTAGGCACTGGTCACCACCGCTCTCTGTCTTATGCATGGGCAATAAACCTCCCCCCATCTGCGCTGCTCTTCCCTGAGAATCACACTCTGTGCCCGCCCGACACCTCCCTTTCGCCCTATTCACTACCGCACCCTCTGACACTCCTCTTTCTCTGTGTCCGATTGTCCAGGCTATCAGCTAGCCCTGCAGATGTAGTTTATGGCCCCAGCTGTAAAGAATCACCCCTCTTCAAAGGAGTTATAGTAGATCAAGGCCCACACCCGATGAGATCCGTCACACCACACGTGTTCCTACTATCTGAAAACCATCCTGTATTGTGATTGGGGAGGGGACCGAGCCTGAAGCGGAAGATTCCAGGAATGACTCTTTGTACATCAAAGTTTTTACAATTATGTGTCACATTAAAAATATATAGCACTCCAACAAAGTAGTAGGAATATAAAACTTTAATAACATATAAATATATACAAGAAAACAAAAACAGTAAAAACATTTAAACAACGAAGAGACCGTGGCAATTTCTTTTGAATTATCCAATAGATTTATTGAAATTGACAGCACCAATAATGAAATATTCTTGTCAGTAGCGGTCTGTTGTGCGAATAGTTCCAAGGCAGCAGAACGCGCTGAAATCTAGATGGCACGAAAGTGATGTCTAGTAAGTTGCCGCCCAGCAAAAAACGGCGTGGGGCGCTGCGGGGGTGAGTGAGTCCAGTAGGCACCACAGCTATTCTTACCGGCATTGCAGAATTACTGCTGGGGACAATGCCTGTGCTGTAGCAGGGTCACAGCAGAAACAAAAAGGATTCTGTTGAAGATGTTGTTGGTTTTCAATTTGAAAACAGTTCTGGTGTCAACTGCTATGCTAATGTAGTGGTTAATGTTTTGTTTTCTCTAGAAAATGTAAAAGAGGGGGAGGCAGTCCAAAGTTCCGTTAAAAGGGCAAAGGAAAGGATCGGTGGTTTGAACTATCAGTCAAAAAGGGGAGGGGGTGCAATAATTTTTCCTACCGGGTCACACTGTGCTTTCACCGGAAGTGAGGTCTGCAGGATTCTAGTAATTCAAAGTGAGGCTGGCGCCAGCATGGGAGCGCCGACGTCCCGCGGATACAGTTTCGTCACTCCACGGGCGATCATGGCAGTCATTCCCCATCGGGGGTCGGAGACTCCCGCGGCTCCTCTAGAATCTTCAAGGTCGTGGAGGACTACGGTGGTGGAGTCAACCAGTGACCGGGCCATTTCTTTATGCTGGGCCCGCTCTTGCCAGGTCGACCGCCATTTTGAGAGTTCGGCAGCTACCGGCGATCGCGGGGTCACATGAGCGGACGGGCTCCACCCTGCCGGGCGAGACGTTGCAGCATGGCCACAGTGGAAGAACCCTTTTCCGGGCGCCTGGAGCGCTGAGGGTGCAGCTGGGAAGCCTCCACCTGGGGAGGCGGGAGAGGCCTGTTCGCACCGTCTCTCCCTCCCAGTGCACCCCACGGCGTCTCGCTTGAGATTTGTTATGGCCGGACCAGGCGATGAGGACGAGGGGGGGGGGGGGGTCGGAGGCATGTGCAAGACATCCCCCCCCAGTGTTGTCGCAGCCATTATAAAAGAAAGAAGTGTCCCGTCCGTCTTCGGGCCGGGCTTCCGGTGGATGTCGGCCGGACGCCCCTGGCTCTGGCCCCATGAACGGGTTTCTTGGTTTATCGGCTGCAGCCGGATCCCGTCGGCCTCGGCCACCCGACCGTTGGTGGCCGGACCGGAAGAGCATGTGGCGGGACTACCTGCAACTCTCAAGGGCCACCGCGGCCGGACTGGGAGAGAGAGGGGAGGGTCGAGGAGACATTCCCCCCCCCTGCAACTGTTCAGCGTTGTAAAGGCAATCCCCTGGTCGGGTCCCGCTGGCCTCGGCCTCTCCTCCGGCTACACCCTACGTTAGGATCTCCTGGCCGAGGCGTGGCAGCAGGACCTGCCTTATATGGGCTGCTCCCGGCTGGGCGTAGCCGGAACCCTGCCCCACCTTGGAAGTTTCCAGAGTGGGGGCGGATGTTCTACTGACTTGCATTTTCCCTAGTCTATCGATTTTTTTGGCGTGGCAGGCGGTGGGACAGCGAGGGGTGATTTGGTTTCTCTTACTGTTTTTCTGGTCTCTCACCACTGGCATATTTTAACGTTTTCTTGTTTCTAGGACATTAATAGGTTTTATCATTACGTTATGTTATCGTTTCTTTGTTCGTTGTTTAATAAAAGTTCATGTTCATCAGTGGCCTACTGATTTTCGTTTTCCTATTTTTTTCTTTCCAGGTTGTTTCATGGTAAAGTTTCTGTTAACAGGATACAGTGATCACTTCGTTATTATTGCATATGTCCTTTTCACTAGGGGTGCTCTCTGGTCGGGCCAGATGACGTATCTCTAGTAAATGGTCCGGGTGAAAAAGGTGCATCAATCAGTGGGGAGTAGATAGGCATGACAGATTACAACGGGGGAGAAAGGTCCGCATTACGTACCCTTTCACTACTTGCAAAGATTTTCCTACGTTTATTTGCAAACAGGGAATACCTCCAAAAAGAACTAATTCCCAAACAGTCAATGTTCGGACAATCAATCAATCAATGAGGAATGAAATAGGTACGACGTGTTAAAGGCTTGCGTTACCTACCCTTCACTATCTGCAAAGGGAGAGAGAATATTCCTATTCTTCCTCGTTTGCAGGTAGAGAAGATCCTTAAGAGAATTAACTTCGAACAATTCAATGCTCGATTGAAACAATCAACAAGGGGTACTGTGAACACAAATGAACGCCGCTTATGTACATACGCATTGCTATTTTCAACAGGTTGTTCCTAATGTTTCTATTTTAGCGAGGTCAAAAAGAGATCCCATTAGTGGCCTACTGATTTTGCTCGATTCCTTTTGTTTTTTTACACGATTTTTCGCTATCTGCAAAGACTAAACAGAGTATTGCGACTCTGTGCTTGTTTGTAAATAGAGAATGAACCAAAGAGAACAATCAATCAAATGGAGAGAGAAGCAGGCACGACGGATTACAAAGGGGGCAAAGGGCTGCGTTAACTACCCTTCACTATCTGCAAAGAGAGAGTACTCCTAATAGAAATGAGGGGTGGGGGGCAGCATTCAAAGCAGATCAGTGTGCATAAACACGAAAATGTTTTTACTTACCACGTACTTGACATTCGACAGCTTATGATATTTGCTATTAAAAAACCATTGAAATTCACTGAAAAAACCATAGGTTATAGACCATATATAGTTAGGAATTAGCATTTACAAAACCTTGAAAATTCACTGAAAAAACCATAGGTTATACACCATATATAGTTAGGAATTAGCATTTAAAAAACCTTATTTTACTCACACAAAACCATTGAAATTCCATATATAGTTAGTTACACTAACTATATATCGCGCACCCGCAATCCACTGCTGATCATGTCACATATTACATCATTCATGACATGGTCAGTGACATCACTGATGACATCACTGATGACATCTCAAATGACATCACTGATGAGATCACTGATGACATCATCCAGTGACTGTGTGTTTCTGTAAAGTTTAAATATGTTTTACATATTGAAGAATGAGTAGATGTATAAGTGTCTGGACGAAGGATTTAGTAGGTGCATGACTGAATGTATGAGTGAGTGATTAAATGTGTCTCACTGAGTGCATGGGTTAGTGACTAAACTGTCTTAATTTGTGCATCATTATGTCTGTTGTTCTGTAAACTGCTGCATGTGTTGATCAGTAGCTATTTGATTAACTATATGGGTTATTGATTGATTGTCCAAGTATTTGTATAGGAGACTGAGTGTGTGTGTGGCTGGCTGGGAGGTGTGTGACTCTGTGCAGATCAATGTGTACTTGTATCAATGATTGTATAAGAAAGTAAGTATGTGTTAGTATATGTTTGAAAATGTAAGGTGCTCTATGTTTAACTGTATAGACAAGAAAATGGAAGTGTGATTGATTCTTTACAGGACTGACTAGGTGTGTGAGTAACTCCATGGATGAGTGGCAGAGTGTAAGTGTCTGTATAGGTGTATGAGTGCATATGATAGTGTTGTAAAGATGAGTGATTGTATGTATGAATGATTGTATGGGTGAATGAGTGAATGTGTGTGTAGACGTAGGAATCAGTGAGTACGTATGTAGTAACTAGTATTGGTGTGTCAATGGTTTCAAAAATTATACTCTGTATTTAACACTGGGTGAAACAGAGGTTATATTAAAACGTGAGGAGATGCATTGTATTGTCACATGAATGATATCATCAGTGATGTGGTCATTGATGTCAAATGAGATGTCATCAGTGATGTCATCAGTGATGTCACTGACCATGTCATGAATGATGTAATATGTGACATGATCAGCAGTGGATTGCGGGTGCGCGATATATAGTTAGTGCAACTAACTATATATGGAATTTCAATGGTTTTGTGTGAGTAAAATAAGGTTTTTTAAATGCTAATTCCTAACTATATATGGTGTATAACCTATGGTTTTTTCAGTGAATATATATATATATATATATATATATTACCTATGGCACATTTTGTTTCTGAGCAGCCCCTGAAAATTGGGGGGGGGTTCGTCCAGGGGGGTTCGAGAAAAAAGGGGGGTCCCAAAACGTGTTTTTAACATTGAGTTTTCCATAGGGCGGTTGGCCTCACTTTTAGCCCGAACGGCTGAATGGATTTGCACGAAACTTGGCAAAATTGTAGGGACTGGTAGCCCGATGTGCCTTTTGTAGGTCTCAATATATGTGCTACAGTGGATTTTGAGAAATTAACGTTTAAAAAAAGATATATATCTGTAACAGCGGACCGGGCAGCGCTCCAGGACGCGTACTTTTCGCGCAACGGAGCTTTGTGAAGCGAAGCTGATTGGTTCTCCGGCGTCTGTCAACATTCCAAACAGTCCGTAGCGGCCGCCATCTTGTCTCTCGGTAGGATCGAGAGACAAGAGGAGGCCAAAGCGAAGGGGCAAATGACCATAAGGGGGAATAGTAGATCCTCGCTGACCCCCTAGGTTTGATGTGGAGGTTTTAAAAGGGCCCCGCGGGGCAAAAAAAAAAAATAATAATAATAATCGAACGGCTGAATGGATTTGCACGAAACTTGGCAAAATTGTAGGGACTGGTAGCCCGATGTGCCTATGCTAGGTCTCAATATATGTGCTTCAGTGGATTTTGAGAAATTAACGTTCAAAAAAAGATATATATCTGTAACAGCGCACCGCTTCGCGTACTTTTCGCGTTACGGAGCTTTGCGAAGCGAAGCTGATTGGCTCTCCGGTGTCTGTAAACATTCCAAACAGTACGTAGCGGCCGCCATCTTGTCTCTCGGTAGGATCGAGAGACAAGAGGAGGCCAAAGCGAAGGGGCAAATGACCATAAGGGGGCATAGTAGATCCTCGCTGACCCCCTAGGTTTGATGTGGAGGTTTAAAAAGGGCCCGCGGGGCAAAAAAAAAAAATAATAATAATAATCGAAAGGCTGAATGGATTTGCACGAAACTTGGTAAAATATTAGGGACTGGTAGCCCGATGTGCCTTTGCTAGGTCTCAATATATGTGCTTCAGTGCATTTTGAGAAATTAACGTTCAAAAACAAGATATATATCTGTAACAGCGCTCCGCTTCGCGGAGATAAAATCATATCTGTATTACCTAGCTGTTGCTAACACCAGTTAGCGACGGCTAGTAGGAGATAGCGACCATCTTGGGCCCCACTTTGCATGTGAGTGATATTTATCACTAATGACATGCAAAGTGGGCATGCCAAGATGTTAGCGACTGGAAACAGTCGCTAACATCGCTATCTCCTATTATCAACTTTTGGAAATATTCGAGATAAGCGCGAATATCTCCAAAAAGTAACAGCTGCCCTGAGCAGTTCTTAGCCATGTTATGCAATGGGAGGTGGATAACATGGCTAAGAGCATTAGCTCGGTAATGCATGAATATCGCTGAGTTTTCAGCGATATTAATGCATTGCGGTCGTTTTTTATCGTATTTGCGATAAACCTTGATAATAGCAAGGTTTATCTGCGATAATTTCTGACGGTAAAAAAATCTTTGCAATGCATCGTTAGGGATAAATATCGCTTAACTTTGGTAATATGCCCCAACGTCTGTTAACGTTCGATTCGAAGGAAATCAGGAAGTGTTGAAAAACATTGTCTGCGCCATCTTGTCTTTTTTCAAATGCCACACTTTTGTCGTGCACGGCAGCCATTTTAGAAGCCTTGACCAGACCCACTCTGTGCACGCTGTCGATCCTTAGCATGGCTCCCCACCCTCGCAAGCATCTCACCCAGGCAGTGGTCACCCCCGCTCTCTGTCTTATGCATGGGTAATAAACCTCCCCCCATCTGCGCTGCTCTTCCCTGAGAATCACACCCTGTGCCCGCCCGACACCTCCCTTTCGCCCTATTCACTACCGCACCCTCTGACACTCCTTTTCCTCTGTGTCCGATTGTCCAGGCCGGTCCTAGGCTATCAGCTAGCCCTGCAGATGTAGTTTATGGCCACAGCTGTAAAGAATCACCCCTCTTCAAAGGAGTTATAGTAGATCAAGGCCCACACTCGATGAGATCCGTCACAGCAGAAGCGTTGCTATTATCTGAAAACCATCCTGTATTGTGATTGGGGAGGGGACCGAGCCTGAAGCGGAAGATTCCAGGGATGACTCTTTGTACATCAAAGTTTTTACAATTATGTGTCACATTAAAAATATATAGCACTCCGACAAAGTAGTAAGATTATAAAACTTTAATAATTTATAAATATATACAAGAAAACAAAAATAGTAATAACATATAAACATTTTTAGGGAAAAACAACGAAGTAGCGGTCGGCTGTGCGAATAGTCCCAATGCAGCACAACGTCCAGATTTCCGGCGTGGGGCGTCGCGGGGGGTGGGTCATCAGTAGCAAACTTTTGTGCGAATAGTTCCAAGGCAGCAGAACGCGCCGAAATCTAGATGACACGAAAGTGATGTCTAGTAAGTTGCCACCCAGCAAATAACGGCGTGGGGCGTCGCGGGGGGTGGGTCATCAGTAGCAAACTGTTGTGCGAATAGTTCCAAGGCAGCAGAACGATGGCACCAAGGTGATGTCCAGTAAGTTGCCGCACTGGTTTTGGTATCCTACAATGCTGCTCCGAATAACGGCGTGGGGCGCCCCGGGGGAGGCGGCGTGAACGGGCCTCTCCAGGTGGAGTGTCATCTGTTGTAGTGGGGCGCCCCTTTACCGTTTCAGTTGCCATTCCGTCCGTTTTTGGTCCACTGTGTCAAAAGCCGCAATTCAGCTGAGTTGCGCCCACTCTTGCGGTGCAGCGATAGGCGGCTGTCACAGGACTCTCAAAATGGCGGCAGGCTCTTTCCTTTTTGGGCCTGGTCCACTGAAATGGCCCTGGGACACCTTGGAAATCGGACGCTTGTCTGCTAGGTCTTGGACCCCATTCTCGAAAGCGTCTCCTCCGCCTTGAGAATTCATCAAAAGTTTTGGGGGCCCCGACTCCTGCAGGCTTCTGGTGGGGAGCGGCTGCCATGATTGCTCGCGGAATGACCACGACGGAGCTACGAGATGGTGGTGCTCTCATGCTGACGCCAGTTTAGTCTGAAACATCCAGAAACAAGGTGGGGCTTTCATCGTTTGGGAAAAAAAAAAAAAGTTTTCATCCAATGAAAAGTGTTGTTTTTAGGTCATATGATCAAGCCTTCCATCATTAGGAAACCAAAAGTAAAATGAACCAATGAAAAGTTTTATAAACAAGTCACATGACCTGTTATGCGGCATAGGGTATAAAATGCGGAGAAAATACTTTGGCACGTGAGGCGGCGTCAGTAGCGGACCGATGTGCGAATAGGCCGAAGGCAATACAACGCGCCAAGATCCGGATGGCACCGAGGTGGTGTCCAGCAAGTTGCAGCACTGGTGTGGCCATCCTACAATGCTGAAAGTCGGTGTGGGGCGCCCCGTTGGCCTGTGAGTTTGCGTCAGTAGCGGACCGATGTGCGAATAGGCCGAAGGCAGCACAACGCGCCAAGATCCGGATGGCACCGAGGTGGTGTCTAGTAAGTTGCCGCACTGGTGTGGCCATCCAACAATGCTGAAAGTCGGCGTGGGGCGCCCCGTTGGCCTGTGAGTTTGCGTCAGTAGCGGACCGATGTGCGAATAGGCCGAAGGCAATACAACGCGCCAAGATCCGGATGGCACCGAGGTGGTGTCCAGCAAGTTGCAGCACTGGTGTGGCCATCCTACAATGCTGAAAGTCGGCGTGGGGCGCCCCGTTGGCCTGTGAGTTTGCGTCAGTAGCGGACCGATGTGCGAATAGGCCGAAGGCAGCACAACGCGCCAAGATCCGGATGGCACCGAGGTGGTGTCTAGTAAGTTGCCGCACTGGTGTGGCCATCCAACAATGCTGAAAGTCGGCGTGGGGCGCCCCGTTGGCCTGTGAGTTTGCGTCAGTAGCGGACCGATGTGCGAATAGGCCGAAGGCAGCACAACGCGCCAAGATCCGGATGGCACCGAGGTGGTGTCTAGTAAGTTGCCGCACTGGTGTGGCCATCCAACAATGCTGAAAGTCGGCGTGGGGCGCCCCGTTGGCCTGTGAGATGGCGTCAGTAGCGGACCGATGTGCGAATAGGCCGAAGGCAGCACAACGCGCCAAGATCCGGATGGCACCGAGGTGGTGTCTAGTAAGTTGTCGCACTTCTGTGGCCATCCTACAATGTTGAAAGTCGGCGTGGGGCGCCCCGTTGGCCTGTGAGATGGCGTCAGTAGCGGACCGATGTGCGAATGGGGCCAAAGGCAGCGCAACAATATTTTCTGACTGACACCACAAGGCGCTGAGATGCCAAGATCCGGATGGCACCGAGGTGATGTCTAAGTTGCGGACTGATGTGCGAATGGGGCCAAAGGCAGCGTAACAATATTTTTTGTATGGAAGATACCACTAGGCGTTGAGATGCCAAGATTTGGATGGCACCGAGGTGATGTCTAGCAAGTTGCTGTACTGGTGTGGTCATCCTACAATGCTGAAACTCGGCGTGGCGCGCCCCATTAGCCTGTGAGATGGCGTCAGTAGCGGACCGATGTGCGAATAGGCCGAAGGCAGCACAACGCGCCAAGATCCGGATGTCACCGTGGTGGTTTCATAGTTGAGAGGCACTTCATCTGCAGTGGGGCGCCGAGATCCGGATGGCACCGAGGTGATGTCTAGCAAGTTGCTGTACTGGTGTGGTCATTCTACAATGCTGAAAGTCGGCGTGGGGCGCCCCATTAGCCTGTGAGATGGCGTCAGTAGCGGACTGATGTGCGAATGGGGCCAAAGGCAGCGCAACAATATTTTCTGAAGAGAAGACACCAAAAGGTGCTGAGATTCCAAGATCCGGATGGCACCGAGGTGGTGTCTAGCAAGCTATGCAGTTGAGTTGTGTGCGCACTTGCGGCGAATAGGTCGAAGGCAGCATAACAATGTTTTTGAATAGAAGACACCACAAGGCGTTGAGATTCGGTTACCACCGAGGTGATGTCTAGCAAGTTGCCGCACTGGTGTGGCCATCCTACAATACTGCTCCGAATAACGGCGTGGGGTGCCCGAAGGGGGGGGAGCCGGCGTGAATGGGCCTTCCTAGGTGGAGGCTCGTCTGCTGTAGTAGGGGGCCCCTTTACCGTTTCAGTTGCCATTCAGCTGAGTTTCGGCTGCTCTTGATGCTACAGCGACAGGCGGCTGCAAGAGGACTCTCAAAATGGCGGCCTGTTCTTTGGATTTGGGCCTGGTCCACTAAAATGGCCCTGGGACACCTTAGAACTCGGACGCTCGATTTTTTTTTCCTTTCCTGTACATGCAAAAAAAGGTAAATGCCCGGTACGTTACACGCTTCATCTGCCACGATGAACTCTCCAGAGGAACCGAAAAAAAATATAGTTGTGGTAACTATACCATGCATCGTCATATGGAGAGGTGGCACCAATTAATTATAGTGCTGCATAAAAGAGAGATTTGGAGGAGAACCCCTGACCTGCTAGTACATTCATCAAAGAAGTGGCACTGAGAGCTTCAGAGGCAAGGGAAACGGTCCCAAATATTTAGAAGAACTTTGGAAAGATTAAAATGACATGTTTAGATTGTGGCAAATTAATTTCATGTGGACAGATGAGTGTTACTCTAATAAATACAGCATATAAACATCATCATAGTCGATGGTTGGTAGAGACATTTTGACTATATCCTGGACCTGCCCGTCCTCGCCCAAAATGGCTCCGGAATAAATGGGACTCGTAACTCCTTGTTGTGTACTGGTTGCAGAACCTTGAAATCACGAGATACGTATGCAGTTTTGAAGCACATGGCGGGCGGGGACGAGAATTGATTGACTATTTCGACATCCCTATTGATATTAAGTTCTGATGTGTTATTGATTACTGTACTGTTGAAAGTTCGAATTAACGTCACCCATGGTACTTGCCCGCAAATGTATATCTAGATAATTTTATTGTAACTGGCCCTGTCGTATTTTAATTATAAAATGTACGTCCACCGATTCCGTAACTGTTAGACACCTTAGTTCTTGCAACCTAATGGCCCGCCCGTTACGTTCCTCTACAGTGTAAATGTCTATTCATCATATACGATTACAGTTTGCTCTGTGGCAGGCCCATGTGGTTATAGGCTCGTATTTGTATAATGAAATTTTCACAATAAAGGTTTTTAAAAGAAAACATGGTAGTAGTATATACATTGGTAAAGTTTTTAATAATAGTGACTGTTTTAGAATCATTAAAAGGCAAGTGAAATAAAGCAGACCAATTACATGAAGGGTAAAAGGTATAATACGAAGGAACGCAGTAAAGATAAATGGTCAAGGGCTGTTGTGTTTTCTATTCCTGCAACATAAAGTGATCGATAAGAATCTCATATTCAGGCGTATCGGCGACTAAGACAGCAGGTCGACCCTCTTTTGCTCAACGGCTCCGTCATGGGACGAAGAAACGCTCTTTTTCTCGAAAAAAGAATATATTTTACTTGCAGGACAGTTGTAAAATTTCCGGGAAAGTACATTAGCCTGGAACATTATAACATATATTTAAGAAAAAATAATGTTCGGAAGTAATGAAAAGCGTAATTTTTAGGTCATATGACCAAGCCTTTCATCATTACAATAAGAAAAGTAAAATGAACCAATGAAAAGTTTTATTAACAAGTCACATGACTTGTTATGCTTACGTTACGCGCTGCGCGCCCCGGATGACTTCCGGATGCGCTAACGCGGCGCGTCATATGACGCATTACGCGACAACGCAGGTCCAGAATATAGTCAAAATGTCTCCACCAACCAGCGGTCGGAACACAACCCCTTTCAGCAGGCTAAATAGTTCTGTTAAATGACAACAGAAGGGACAGGCAACAAGAACCATCAGTCAAAGAGGGGAGGGCTAGTTCTTCTCTACCGGGTTACATTGGGGCGCTACCGGAACTGATCGAATTGGTAGTCTACAGTGTTTCTGGATGTTTCAGACTGAAGCTGGGGTTAGCATGAGAGCAGCACCATTTCGTAGCTCCGTCGTGGTCATTCCGCAACCAATCATGGCAGCCGTTCTTTATCGTTATTTTGGGCGGGGTGGGTGGCGGAGCCGAGCTGTTTTGCAGCCATCATTGTGTGGAGTTCAGTTCATCTCACTAGTTTTGTATTTGTCATGAGGGGTTGTTCCTAATGTTTCTATTTTAGCGAGGTCAAAAAGAGATCCCATTAGTGGCCTACTGATTTTGCTCGATTCCTTTTCTTTTTTTTACACGATTTTTCGTTATCTGCAAAGACTAAACAGAGTATTGCGACTCTGTGTTGGTTTGTAAATAGAGAATGAACCAAAGAGAACTAATTCTAAAACAGTAAATACTTGGATAACAATCAATCAAATGGAGAGAGAAGCAGGCACGACGGATTACAACGGGGGCAAAGGCCTGCGTTAACTACCTTTCACTATCTGCAAAGAGAGAGTACTCCTAATAGAAATGAGGGGGGGGGGGCACCATTCAAAGCAGATCAGTGTGCATAAACACGAAAATGTTTTCACTTACCACGTACTTGACATTCGACAGCTTATGATATTTGCTATTAAAAAACCATTGAAATTCACTGAAAAAACCATAGGTTATAGACCATATATAGTTAGGAATTAGCATTTACAAAACCTTGAAAATTCACTGAAAAAACCATAGGTTATAGACCATATATAGTTAGGAATTAGCATTTAAAAAAACTTATTTTACTCACACAAAACCATTGAAATTCCATATATAGTTAGTTGCACTAACTATATATTGCGCACCCGCAATCCACTGCTGATCATGTCACATATTACATCATTCATGACATGGTCAGTGACATCACTGATGACATCACTGATGACATCTCAAATGACATCACTGATGACATCACTGATGACATCTCATTTGACATCATTCTTGTGCTAATACGATAAACCTCTTCAGACTCTAATATAACCTTAGATACACTCAGTGTATACAGACACTCACACACTGCCACTCATCCATGGAGTTATTCACACACCCAGTCAGTCATGCAAAAAAACAATCTCACCTCCATTTCTTCAACTATACAGTTAAACACACCTTACTTATTGAAACATATACTAACACATATTTACTCTCTTATACAATCCCTGATACAAGTTCACAATGATCGATACAACCACTCACTCATTCAGTGGCTCTCATGCACAGTTATTTATATATGCCAACTCTCACATGTACTGTGTTTTACATATGTACTTACTATGACATGTAGCATTGAGATATCCATTCACTCATCAATACACTCATGCACACAGTCAACTGCCCATGTAGCTGTTTCCACATGCACTCTTGAACTCATACACCTAGTGAATAAACTGCTCACACATCTATGCATAGAGTCACACACCTTCCAGCCACCCCCACACAAACTCAATCTCCCATAGAAATACTTGGGCAACCAATTAATAACACATATAGCCTCTCGTATAGCTAATGATCAACACATGCAGCAGTTTACAGAACAACAGACATAATGATGCACAAATTAAGACAGTTTAGTTACTAACCCATGCATTCAGTGAGACACATTTAATCACTCACTCATACAGTCAGTCACGCACCTACTAAATCCTTCATCCAGACACTTATACATCCACTCATTCTTCAATATGTAAGACATATTTTAACTTTACAGAAACATACAGTCACTGGATGTTGTCATCAGTGATGTCATCAGTGATGTCATTTGAGATGTCATCAGTGATGTCATCAGTGATGTCACTGACCATGTCATGAATGATGTAATATGTGACATGATCAGCAGTGGATTGCGGGTGCGCAATATATAGTTAGTGCAACTAACTATATATGGAATTTCAATGGTTTTGTGTGAGTAAAATAAGGTTTTTTAAATGCTAATTCCTAACTATATATGGTCTATAACCTATGTTTTTTTCAGTGAATTTTCAAGGTTTTGTAAATGCTAATTCCTAACTATATATGGTCTATAACCTATGGTTTTTTCAGTGAATATATATATATATTCACTGAAAAAACCATAGGTTATACACCATATATAGTTAGGAATTAGCATTTAAAAAACCTTATTTTACTCACACAAAACCATTGAAATTCCATATATAGTTAGTTGCACTAACTATATATCGCGCACCCGCAATCCACTGCTGATCGTGTCACATATTACATCATTCATGACATGGTCAGTGACATCACTGATGACATCACTGATGACATCTCAAATGACATCACTGATGACATCTCAAATGACATCACTGATGACATCACTGATGACATCTCAAATGACATCACTGATGAGATCACTGATGACATCATCCAGTGACTGTGTGTTTCTGTAAAGTTTAAATATGTTTTACATATTGAAGAATGAGTAGATGTATAAGTGTCTGGACGAAGGATTAAGTAGGTGCATGACTGAATGTATGAGTGAGTGATTAAATGTGTCTCACTGAGTGCATGGGTTAGTGAGTAAACTGTCTTAATTTGTGCATCATTATGTCTGTTGTTCTGTAAACTGCTGCATGTGTTGATCAGTAGCTATATGATTAACTATATGGGTTATTGATTGATTGTCCAAGTATTTGTATAGGAGACTGAGTGTGTGTGTGGCTGGCTGGGAGGTGTGTGACTCTGTGCAGATCAATGTGTACTTGTATCAATGATTGTATAAGAAAGTAAGTATGTGTTAGTATATGTTTGAAAATGTAAGGTGCTCTATGTTTAACTGTATAGACAAGAAAATGGAAGTGTGATTGATTCTTTACAGGACTGACTAGGTGTGTGAGTAACTCCATGGATGAGTGGCAGAGTGTAAGTGTCTGTATAGGTGTATGAGTGCATATGATAGTGTTGTAAAGATGAGTGATTGTATGTATGAATGATTGTATGGGTGAATGAGTGAATGTGTGTGTAGACGTAGGAATCAGTGAGTACGTATGTAGTAACTAGTATTGGTGTGTCAATGGTTTCAAAAATTATACTCTGTATTTAACACTGGGTGAAACAGAGGTTATATTAAAACGTGAGGAGATGCATTGTATTGTCACATGAATGATATCATCAGTGATGTGGTCATTGATGTCAAATGAGATGTCATCAGTGATCTCATCAGTGATGTCATTTGAGATGTCATCAGTGATGTCATCAGTGATGTCACTGACCATGTCATGAATGATGTAATATGTGACATGATCAGCAGTGGATTGCGGGTGCGCGATATATAGTTAGTGCAACTAACTATATATGGAATTTCAATGGTTTTGTGTGAGTAAAATAAGGTTTTTTAAATGCTAATTCCTAACTATATATGGTGTATAACCTATGGTTTTTTCAGTGAATTTTCAAGGTTTTGTAAATGCTAATTCCTAACTATATATGGTCTATAACCTATGGTTTTTTCAGTGAATTTCAATGGTTTTTTAATAGCAAATATCATAAGCTGTCGAATGTCAAGTACGTGGTAAGTGAAAACATTTTCGTGTTTATGCACACTGATCTGCTTTGAATGGTGCCCCCCCCCCCTCATTTCTATTAGGAGTACTCTCTCTTTGCAGATAGTGAAAGGTAGTTAACGCAGGCCTTTGCCCCCGTTGTAATCCGTCGTGCCTGCTTCTCTCTCCATTTGATTGATTGTTATCCAAGTATTTACTGTTTTAGAATTAGTTCTCTTTGGTTCATTCTCTATTTACAAACAAACACAGAGTCGCAATACTCTGTTTAGTCTTTGCAGATAACGAAAAATCGTTTAAAAAAAAAGAAAAGGAATCGAGCAAAATCAGTAGGCCACTAATGGGATCTCTTTTTGACCTCGCTAAAATAGAAACATTAGGAACAACCCCTCATGACAAATACAAAACTAGTGAGATGAACTGAACTCCACACAATGATGGCTGCAAAACAGCTCGGCTCCGCCACCCACCCCGCCCAAAATAACGATAAAGAGCGGCTGCCATGATTGGTTGCGGAATGGCCACAACGGAGCTACGAAATGGTGCTGCTCTCATGCTAACCCCAGCTGCGGTCTGAAACATCCAGAAACACTGTAGACTACCAATTCGATCAGTTCCGGTAGCGCCCCAATGTAACCCGGTAGAGAAGAACTAGCCCTCCCCTCTTTGACTGATGGTTCTTGTTGCCTGTCCTTTCTGTTGTCATTTAACAGAACTATTTAGCCTGCTGAAAGGGGTTGTGTTTCGACCGCTGGTTGGTGGAGACATTTTGACTATATTCTGGACCTGCGTTGTCGCGTAATGCGTCATATGACGCGCCGCGTTAGCGCATCCGGAAGTCATCCGGGGCGCGCAGCGCGTAACGTAAGCATAACAAGTCATGTGACTTGTTAATAAAACTTTTCATTGGTTCATTTTACTTTTCTTATTCTAATGATGAAAGCCTTGGTCATATCACCTAAAAATTACGCTTTTAATTACTTCCGAACATTATTTTCTCTTAAATATATGTTATAATGTTCCAGGCTAATGTACTTTCCCGGAAATTTTACAACTGTCCTGCAAGTAAAATATATTCTTTTTTCGAGAAAAAGAGCGTTTCTTCGTCCCATGACGGAGCCGTTGAGCAAAAGAGGGTCGACCTGCTGTCTTAGTCGCCGATACGCCTGAATATGAGATTCTTATCGATCACTTTATGTTGCAGGAATAGAAAACACAACAGCCCTTGACCATTTATCTTTACTGCGTTCCTTCGTATTATACCTTTTACCCTTCATGTAATTGGTCTGCTTTATTTCACTTGCCTTTTAATGATTCTAAAACAGTGACTATTATTAAAAACTTTACCAATGTATACACTACTACCATGTTTTCTTTTAAAAACCTTTATTGTGAAAATTTCATTATACAAATACGAGCCTATAACCACGTGGGCCTGCCACGGAGCAAACTGTAATCGTATATGATGAATAGACATTTACACTGTAGAGGAACGTAACGGGCGGGCCATTAGGTTGCAAAAACTAAGGTGTCTAACAGTTACGGAAGCGGTGGACGTACATTTTATAATTAAAATACGACAGGGCCAGTTACAATAAAATTATCTAGATATACATTTGCGGGCAAGTACCATGGGTGACGTTAATTCGAATTTTCAACAGTACAGTAATCAATAACACATCAGAACTTAATATCAATAGGGATGTCGAAATATTCAATCAATTCTCGTCCCCGCCCGCCATGTGCTTCAAAACTGCATACGTATCTCGTGATTTCAAGGTTCTGCAACCAGTACACAACAAGGAGTTACGAGTCCCATTTATTCCGGCGCCATTTTGGGCGAGGACGGGCAGGTCCAGGATATAGTCAAAATGTCTCTACCAACCATCGACTATGATGATGTTCATATGCTGTATTTATTAGAGTAACACTCATCTGCCCACATGAAATTAATTTACCACAATCTAAACATGTCATTTTAATCTTTCCAAAGTTCTTCTAAATATTTGGGACCGTTTCCCTTGCCTCTGAAGCTCTCAGTGCCACTTCTTTGATGAATGTACTAGCAGGTCAGGGGTTCTCCTCCAAATCTCTCTTTTATGCAGCACTATAATTAATTGGTGCCACCTCTCCATATGACGATGCATGGTATAGTTACCACAACTATATATTTTTTCGGTTCCTCTGGAGAGTTCATCGTGGCAGATGAAGCGTGTAACATACCGGGCATTTACCTTTTTTTGCATGTACAGGAAAGGAAAAAAAAATCGAGCGTTCGAGTTCTTAGGTGTCCCAGGGCCATTTTAGTGGACCAGGCCCAAATCCAAAGAACAGCTATCTCACAGGCTAATGGGGCGACCCACGCCGAGTTTCAGCATTGTAGGATGACCACACAAGTACAGCAACTTGCTAGACATCACCTCGGTGCCATCCGGATCTCGGCGCCCCACTGCAGATGAAGTGCCTCTCAACTATGAAACCACCACGGTGACATCCGGATCTTGGCGCGTTGTGCTGCCTTCGGCCTATTCGCACATCGGTCCGCTACTGACGCCATCTCACAGGCTAATGGGGTGACCCACGCCGAGTTTCAGCATTGTAGGATGACCACACCAACTTGCTAGACATCACCTCGGTGCCATCCGAATCTTGGCATCTCAACGCCTAGTGGTATCTTCCATACAGAAAATATTGTTACGCTGCCTTTGGCCCCATTCGCACATCAGTCCGCAACTTAGACATCACCTCGATGCCATCCGGATCTTGGCATCTCAGCGCCTTGTGGTGTCAGTCAGAAAATATTGTTGCGCTGCCTTTGGCCCCATTCGCACATCAGTCCGCTACTGACACCATCTCACAGGGCAATAGGGCGCCCCACGCCGACTTTTACCATTGTACGATGGCCACACCAGTGGCACAACTTCCTAGACATCACCTCGGTGCCATCCGAATCTTGGCATCTCAACGCCTAGTGGTATCTTCCATACAGAAAATCTTGTTACGCTACCTTTGGCCCCATTCGCACATCGGTCCGCAACTTAGACATCACCTCGGTGCCATCCGGATCTTGGCATCTCAGCGCCTTGTGGTGTATTCTCTTCAGAAAATATTGTTGAGCTGCCTTTGGCCCCATTCGCACATCCGTCCGCAACTTACACATCACCTCGGTGCCATCCGGATCTTGGCATCTCAGCGCCTTGTGGTGTCTTCTACTCCGAAAATATAGTAGAAAATATTGTTGCGCTGCCTTTGGCCCCATTCACACATCAGTCCGCTACTGACACCATCTCACAGGCCAACAGGGCGCCCCACGCCGACTTTTACCATTGTACGATGGCCACACCAGTGCCACAACTTGCTAGACACCACCTCGGTGCCATCCGGATCTTGGCATCTCAGCGCCTTGTGGTGTCTTCAAATCAGAAAATATTGTTGCGCTGCCTTTGGCCCCATTCGCACATCGGTCCGCTACTGACGCCATCTCACAGGCCAACGGGGCGCCCCACGCCGACTTTCAACATTGTAGGATGGCCACAGAAGTGCGACAACTTACTAGACACCACCTCGGTGCCATCCGGATCTTGGCGCGTTGTGCTGCCTTCGACCTATTCGCACATCGGTCCGCTACTGACGCAAACTCACAGGCCAACGGGGCGCCCCACGCCGACTTTCAGCATTGTAGGATGGCCACACCAGTGCGGCAACTTACTAGACACCACCTCGGTGCCATCCGGATCTTGGCGCGTTGTGCTGCCTTCGGCCTATTCGCACATCGGTCCGCTACTGACGCAAACTCACAGGCCAACGGGGCGCCCCACGCCGACTTTCAGCATTGTTGGATGGCCACACCAGTGCGACAACTTACTAGACACCACCTCGGTGCCATCCGGATCTTGGCGCGTTGTGCTGCCTTCGGCCTATTCGCACATCGGTCCGCTACTGACGCAAACTCACAGGCCAACGGGGCGCCCCACGCCGACTTTCAGCATTGTAGGATGGCCACACCAGTGCTGCAACTTGCTGGACACCACCTCGGTGCCATCCAGATCTTGGCGCGTTGTGTTGCCTTCGGCCTATTCGCACATCGGTCCGCTACTGACGCCGCCTCACGTGCCAACGTATTTTCTCCTAATTTTACACCCTATGCCGCATAACAGGTCATGTGACTTGTTTATAAAACTTTTCATTGGTTCATTTTACTTTTGGTTTCCTAATGATGGAAGGCTTGATCATGTGACCTAAAAACAACACTTTTCATAGGATGAAAACTTTTTTTTTTCCCCAAACGATGAAAGCCCCACCTTGTTTCTGGATGTTTCAGACTGAAGCTGGTGTCAGCATGAAAGCACCACCATCTCGTAGCTCAGTCGTGGTCATTCCGCGAGCAATCATGGCAGCCGCTCCCCACCAGAAGCCTGCAGGAGTCGGAGCCCCCAAAACTTTTGATGAATTCTCAAGGCGGAGGGGACGCTTTCGAGAATGAGGTCCAAGACCTAGCAGACAAGCGTCCGATTTCCAAGGTGTCCCAGGGCCATTTCAGTGGACCAGGCCCAAAAAGGAAACAGCCTGCCGCCATTTTGAGAGTCCTGTGACAGCCGCCTATCGCTGCACCGCAAGAGTGGGCGCAACTCAGCTGAATTGCGGCTTTTGACACAGTGGACCAAAAACGGACGGAATGGCAACTGAAACGGTAAAGGGGCGCCCCACTACAACAGATGACACTCCACCTGGAGAGGCCCGTTCACGCCGCCTCCCCCGGGGCGCTCCACGCCGTTATTCGGAGCAGCATTGTAGGATACCAAAACCAGTGCGGCAACTTACTGGACATCACCTTGGTGCCATCGTTCTGCTGCCTTGGAACTATTCGCGCAACAGTTTGCTACTGATGACCCACCCCCCGCGACGCCCCATGCCGTTATTTGCTGGGTGGCAACTTACTAGACATCACTTTCGTGTCATCTAGATTTCAACGCGTTCTGCTGCCTTGGAACTATTCGCACAACAGTTTGCTACTGATGACCCACCCCCCGCGACGCCCCACGCCGGAAATCTGGACGTTGTGCTGCGTTGGGACTATTCGCACAGCCGACCGCTACTTCGTTGTTTTTCCCTAAAAATGTTTATATGTTATTACTATTTTTGTTTTCTTGTATATATTTATAAATTATTAAAGTTTTATAATCTTACTACTTTGTCGGAGTGCTATATATTTTTAATGTGACACATAATTGTAAAAACTTTGATGTACAAACAGTCATCCCTGGAATCTTCCGCTTCAGGCTCGGTCCCCTCCCCAATCACAATACAGGATGGTTTTCAGATAATAGCAACGCTTCTGCTGTGACGAATCTCATCGAGTGTGGGCCTTGATCTACTATAACTCCTTTGAAGAGGGGTGATTCTTTACAGCTGTGGCCATAAACTACATCTGCAGGGCTAGCTGATACCCTAGGACCAGCCTGGACAATCGGACACAGAGGAAAAGGAGTGTCAGAGGGTGCGGTAGTGAATAGGGCGAAAGGGAGGTGTCGGGCGGGCACAGGGTGTGATTCTCAGGGAACAGCAGCGCAGATGGGGGAGGTTTATTACCCATGCATAAGACAGAGAGAGGGGGTGACCACTGCCTGGGGGAGATGTTTGCGAGGGTGGGGAGCCATGCTAAGGATCGACAGCGTGCACAGAGTGGGTCTGGTCAAGGCATCTAAAATGGCTGCCGTGCACGACAAAAGTGTGGCATTTGAAAAAAGACAAGATGGCGCAGACAATGTTTTTCAACACTTCCTGATTTCCTTCGAATCGAACGTTAACAGACGTTGGGGCATATTACCAAAGTTAAGCGATATTTATCCCTAACGATGCTTAGCAACGATTTTTTTACCGTCAGAAATTATCGCAGATAAACCTTGCTATTATCAAGGTTTATCGGAAATACGATAAAAAACGACCGCAATGCATTAATATCGCTGAAAACTCAGCGATATTCATGCATTACCGAGCTAATGCTCTTAGCCATGTTATCCACCTCCCATTGGATAACATGGCTAAGAACTGCTCAGGGCAGGTGGTAGCTTTTAGAGATATTCGCCCTTATCTCGAATATTTCCAAAAGTTGATAATAGGAGATAGCGATGTTAGCGACTGTTTCCAGTCGCTAACATCTTGGCATGCCCACTTTGCATGTCATTAGTGATAAATATCACTCACATGCAAAGTGGGGCCCAAGATGGTCGCTATCTTCTACTAGCCGTCGCTAACTGGTGTTAGCAACAGCTAGGTAATACACATATAATTTTATCTCCGCGGAGCGCTGTTACAGATATATATCTTGTTTCTGAACGTTAATTTCTCAAAATGCACTGAAGCACATATATTGAGACCTAGCAAAGGCACATCGGGCTACCAGTCCCTACAATTTTGCCAAGTTTCGTGCAAATCCATTCAGCTGTTCGATCCTACCGAGAGACAAGATGGCGGCCGCTACGGACTGTTTGGAATGTTTACAGACACCGGAGAGCCAATCAGCTTCGCTTCGCAAAGCTCCGTAACGCGAAAAGTACGCGAAGCGGTGCGCTGTTACAGATATATACCTTTTTTTGAACGTTAATTTCTCAAAATCCACTGGAGCACATATATTGAGATCTAGCAAAGGCACATCGGGCTACCAGTCCCTACAATTTTGCCAAGTTTCGTGCAAATCCATTCAGCTGTTCGATTATTATTATTTTTATTTTTTTTTGCCCCGCGGGGCCCTTTTAAAACCTCCACATCAAACCTAGGGGGTGAGTGACAATGTACTATGCCCCCTTATGGTCATTTGCCCCTTCGCTTCGGCCTCCTCTTGTCTCTCGATCCTACCGAGAGACAAGATGGCGGCCGCTACGGACTGTTTGGAATGTTGACAGACGCCGGAGAACCAATCAGCTTCGCTTCACAAAGCTCCGTTGCGCGAAAAGTCCGCGAACCAGAGCGCTGCCCGGTCCGCTGTTACAGATATATATCTTTTTTTAAACGTTAATTTCTCAAAATCCACTGGAGCACATATATTGATACCTACAAAAGGCACATCGGGCTACCAGTCCCTACAATTTTGCCAAGTTTCGTGCAAATCCATTCAGCCGTTCGGGCTAAAAGTGAGGCCAACCGCCCTATGGAAAACTCAATGTTAAAAACACGTTTTGGGACCCCCCTTTTTTCTCGGCCCCCACTGGACGAACCCCCCCCAAATTTTCAAGGGCTGCTCAGAAACAAAATATGCCATTTTCCTGAAAATTTCAGCCAATTCCGTCCACAAACGCCAAAGTTATTAGACATAGAATTTTCAAAAAACCCATAGAGAAAAAATCCTAACTATATATACCTACTGGCGACCGCCAGTAGGTAATATATATATATATATATATATATATATATATATATATATATATATATATATATATATATATATATATATATATATATATATATATATATTACCTACTGGCGATAGCCAGTAGGTATATATAGTTAGGATTTTTTCTCTATGGGATTTCTGAAAATTCTATGTCTAATAACTTTGGCGTTTGTGGACGAAATTGGCTGAAATTTTCAGGAAAATGGCACATTTTGTTTCTGAGCAGCCCCTGAAAATTTGGGGGGGGGGGGTTTGTTAAGGGGGGGCCGAGAAAAAAGGGGGGTCCCAAAACGTGTTTTTAACATTGAGTTTTCCATAGGGCGGTTGGCCTCACTTTTAGCTCGAACGGCTGAATGGATTTCCACAAAACTTGGCAAAATTGTAGGGACTGGTAGCCCGATGTGCCTTTGCTATGTCTCAAGATATATGCTCCAGTGGTTTTTACGAAAATTAACTTTGAAAAATATATATTGGGCTACATTGGGCTATATATATGTTGGAGCCCAAATGTAGCCCAATGTAGCCCAATGTAGCCCAATGTAGCCCAAAGATGGCCACCAGAGACAAAAGAGCCCAAATGTAGCCCAAATATCAGCCAGATGTAGCCCAACTATAGCCCAGTGACAGAATGTCCCAGAGTGTTCTAAAGAACAACTAGAGCGCTAACAGTCTTACTTATGACAAAAGTATGGCACACCTGAAGTCATCTTGATTGGAATAAAGTGTTAACACTTAAAACATTTAATTTGCCTAGGAACAAAATGAGGGTGTTCATTTTGCCATAGAAATGTCATATATATATATATATATATATATTCACTGAAAAAACCATAGGTTATAGACCATATATAGTTAGGAATTAGCATTTACAAAACCTTGAAAATTCACTGAAAAAACCATAGGTTATAGACCATATATAGTTAGGAATTAGCATTTACAAAACCTTGAAAATTCACTGAAAAAACCATAGGTTATAGACCATATATCGTTAGGAATTCGCATTTAAAAAACCTTATTTTACTCACACAAAACCATTGAAATTCCATATATAGTTAGTTGCACTAACTATATATCGCGCACCCGCAATCCACTGCTGATGATGTCACATATTACATCATTCATGACATGGTCAGTGACATCACTGATGACATCACTGATGACATCTCAAATGACATCACTGATAACAACATCCAGTGATTTTTTGTTTCTGTAAAGTTTAAATATGTCTTACATATTGAAGAATGAGTGGATGTGTAAGTGCCTGGACGAAGGATTTAGTAGGTGCATGACTGACTGTATGAGTGAGTGATTAAATGTGTCTCACTGAGTGCATGGGTTAGTGACTAAACTGTCTTAATTTGTGCATCATTATGTCTGTTGTTCTGTAAACTGCTGCATGTGTTGATCAGTAGCTATATGAGTAACTATATGGGTTATTGATTGATTGCCCAAGTATTTGTATGGGAGACTGAGTGTGTGTGTGGCTGGCTGGGAGGTGTGTGACTCTGTGCAGATCAATGTGTACTTGTATCAATGATTGTATAAGAAGGTAAGTATGTGTTAGTATATGTTTGAAAATGTAAGGTGCTCTATGTTTAACTGTATAGACAAGAAAATGGAAGTGTCATTGATTCTTTACAGGACTGACTAGGTGTGTGAGTAACTCCATGGATGAGTGACAGACTGTGAGTGTCTGTATAGGTGTATGAGTGCATATGATAGTGTTGTAAAGATGAGTGATTGTATGTATGAATGATTGTATGGGTGAATGAGTGAAGGTGTGTGTAGACGTAGGAATCAGTGAGTGCGTATGTAGTAACTAGTATTGGTGTGTCAATGGTTTCAAAAATTATACTCTGTATTTAACACTGGGTGAAACAGAGGTTATATTAAAATGTGAGGAGATGCATTGTATTGTCACATGAATGATATCATCAGTGATGTGGTCATTGATGTCAAATGAGATGTCATCAGTGATGTCATCAGTGATGTCATTTGAGATGTCATCAGTGATGTCATCAGTGATGTCACTGACCATGTCATGAATGATGTAATATGTGACATCATCAGCAGTGGATTGCGGGTGCGCGATATATAGTTAGTGCAACTAACTATATATGGAATTTCAATGGTTTTGTGTGAGTAAAATAAGGTTTTTTAAATGCTAATTCCTAACGATATATGGTCTATAACCTATGGTTTTTTCAGTGAATTTTCAAGGTTTTGTAAATGCTAATTCCTAACTATATATGGTCTATAACCTATGGTTTTTTCAGTGAATTTTCAAGGTTTTGTAAATGCTAATTCCTAACTATATATGGTCTATAACCTATGGTTTTTTCAGTGAATTGCAATGGTTTTTTAATAGCAAATATCATAAGCTGTCGAATGTCAAGTACGTGGTAAGTAAAAACATTTTCGTGTTTATGCACACTGATCTGCTTTGAATGCTGCCCCCCCCCCTCATTTCTATTAGGAGTACTCTCTCTTTGCAGATAGTGAAAGGTAGTTAACGCAGGCCTTTGCCCCCGTTGTAATACGTCGTGCCTGCATCTCTCTCCATTTGATTGATTGTTATCCAAGCATTTTCTGTTTTAGAATTGGTTCTCTTTGGTTCATTCTCTATTTACAAACAAACACAGAGTCACAATACTCTGTTTAGTCTTTGCAGATAACGAAAAATCGTGTAAAAAAACAAAAGGAATCGAGCAAAATCAGTAGGCCACTAATGGGATCTCTTTTTGACCTCACTCAAATAGAAACATTAGGAACAACCCCTCATGACAAATACGAAACTAGTGAGATGAACTGAACTCCACACAATGATGGCTGCAAAACAGCTCGGCTCCGCCACCCACCCCGCCCAAAATAACGATAAAGAGCGGCTGCCATGATTGGTTGCGGAATGGCCACGACGGAGCTACGAAATGGTGGTGCTCTCATGCTAACCCCAGCTTCAGTCTGAAACATCCAGAAACACTGTAGACTACCAATTCGATCAGTTCCGGTAGCGCCCCAATGTAACCCGGTAGAGAAGAACTAGCCCTCCCCTCTTTGACTGATGGTTCTTGTTGCCTGTCCCTTCTGTTGTCATTTAACAGAACTATTTAGCCTGCTGAAAGGGGTTGTGTTCCGACCGCTGGTTGGTGGAGACATTTTGACTATATTCTGGACCTGCGTTGTCGCGTAATGCGTCATATGACGCGCCGCGTTAGCGCATCCGGAAGTCATCCGGGGCGCGACGCGCAGCGCGTAACGTAAGCATAACAAGTCATGTGACTTGTTAATAAAACTTTTCATTGGTTCATTTTACTTTTCTTATTCTAATGATGAAAGGCTTGGTCATATGACCTAAAAATTACGCTTTTTATTACTTCCGAACATTATTTTTTCTTCAACATATGTTATAATGTTCCAGGCTAATGTACTTTCCCGGAAAATTTACAACTGTCCTGCAAGTAAAATATATTCTTTTTTCGAGAAAAAGAGCGTTTCTTCGTCCCATGACGGAGCCGTTGAGCAAAAGAGGGTCGACCTGCTGTCTTAGTCGCCGATACGCCTGAATATGAGATTCTTATCGATCACTTTATGTTGCAGGAGTAGAAAACACAACAGCCCTTGACCATTTATCTTTACTGCGTTCCTGCGTATTATACCTTTTACCCTTCATGTAATTGGTCTGCTTTATTTCACTTGCCTTTTAATGATTCTAAAACAGTGACTATTATTAAAAACTTTACCAATGTATATACTACTACCATGTTTTCTTTTAAAAACCTTTATTGTGAAAATTTCATTATACAAATACGAGCCTATAACCACGTGGGCCGGCCACGGAGCAAACTGTAATCGTATATGATGAGTAGACATTTACACTGTAGAGGAACGTAACGGGCGGGCCAGTAGGTTGCAAGAACTAAGGTGTCTAACAGTTGCGGAATTGGTGGACGTACATTTTATAATTAAAATACGACAGGGCCAGTTACAATAAAATTATCTAGATATACATTTGCGGGCAAGTACCATGGGTGACGTTAATTCGAACTTTCAATAGTACAGTAATCAATAACACATCAGAACTTAATATCAATAGGGATGTCGAAATATTCAATCAATTCTCGTCCCCGCCCGCCATGTGCTTCAAAACTGCATACGTATCTCGTGATTTCAAGGTTCTGCAACCAGTACACAACAAGGAGTTACGAGTCCCATTTATTCCGGCGCCATTTTGGGCGAGGACGGGCAGGTCCAGGATATAGTCAAAATGTCTCTAGCAACCATCGACTATGATGATGTTCATATGCTGTATTTATTAGAGTAACACTCATCTGTCCACATGAAATTAATTTGCCACAATCTAAACATGTCATTTTAATCTTTCCAAAGTTCTTCTAAATATTTGGGACTGTTTCCCTTGCCTCTGATGCTGTCAGTGCCACTTCTTTGATGAATGTACTGGCAGGTCGAGGGTTCTCCTCCAAATCTCTCTTTTATGCAGCACTATAATTAATTGGTGCCACCTCTCCATATGACGATGCATGGTATAGTTACCATAACTATATTTTTTTTCGGTTCCTCTGGAGAGTACATCGTGGCAGATGAAGCGTGTAACGTACCGGGCATTTACCTTTTTTTGCATGTACAGGAAAGGAAAAAAAAATCGAGCGTCCGAGTTCTAAGGTGTCCCAGGGCCATTTTAATGGACCAGGCCCAAATCCAAAGAACAGGCCGCCATTTTGAGAGTCCTGTTGCAGCCGCCTGTCGCTGTAGCATCAAGAGCAGCCGAAACTCAGCTGAATGGCAACTGAAACGGTAAAGGGGCGCCCCACTACAGCAGACGAGCCTCCACCTAGGAAGGCCCGTTCACGCCGCCTCCCCCCCACCCCCTTCGGGCACCCCACGCCGTTATTCGGAGCAGTATTGTAGGATGGCCACACCAGTGCGGCAACTTGCTAGACATCACCTCGGTGGTAACCGAATCTCAGCGCCTTGTGGTGTCTTCTATTCAGAAAACATTGTTGCGCTGCCTTTGGCCCCATTCGCACATCGGTCCGCTACTGACGCCATCTCACAGGCTAATGGGGCGCCCCACGCCGAGTTTCAGCATTTTAGGATGGCCACACCAGTACAGCAACTTGCTAGACATCACCTCGGTGCCATCCGGATCTTGGCATCTCAGCGCCTTGTGGTGTCTTCTAGTCAGAAAATATTGTTGCGCTGCCTTTGGCCCCATTCGCACATCGGTCCGCTACTGACACCATCTCACAGGCCAACAGGGCGCCCCACGCCGACTTTTACCATTGTAGGATGGCCACACCAGTGCACCTTACTAGACACCACCTCGGTGCCATCCGGATCTTGGCATCTCAGCGCCTTGTGGTGTCTTCTATTCAGAAAATATTGTTGCGCTGCCTTTGGCCCCATTCGCACATCGGTCCGCTACTGACGCCATCTCACAGGCCAACGGGGCGCCCCACGCCGACTTTCAACATTGTAGGATGGCCACAGCAGTGCGGCAACTTACTAGACACCACCTCGGTGCCATCTGGATCTTGGCGCGTTGTGCTGCCTTCGGCCTATTCGCACATCGGTCCGCTACTGACGCGAACTCACAGGCCAACGGGGCGCCCCACGCCGACTTTCAGCATTGTAGGATGGCCACACCAGTGCTGCAACTTGCTGGACACCACCTCGGTGCCATCCGGATCTTGGAGCGTTGTGCTGCCTTCGGCCTATTCGCACATCGGTCCGCTACTGACGCCGCCTCACGGGGCGCCCCACGCCGACTTTCAGCATTGTAGGATGGCCACACCAGTGCGACAACTTGCTGGACACCACCTCGGTGCCATCCGGATCTTGGCGCGTTGTGCTGCCTTCGGCCTATTCGCACATCGGTCCGCTACTGACGCCGCCTCACGTGCCAACGTATTTTCTCCGCATTTTATACCCTATGCCACATAACAGGTCATGTGACTTGTTTATAAAACTTTTCATTGGTTCATTTTACTTTTGGTTTCCTAATGATGGAAGGCTTGATCATATGACCTAAAAACAACACTTTTCATTGGATGAAAACTTTTTTTTTTTCCCAAACGATGAAAGCCCCACCTTGTTTCTGGATGTTTCAGACTGAAGCTGGAGTCACCATGAAAGCACCACCATCTCGTGGCTCCGTCGTGGTCATTCCGCGAGCAATCATGGCAGCCGCTCCCCACCAGAAGCCTGCAGGAGTCGGGGGCCCCCAAAACTTTTGATGAATCCTCAAGGCGGAGGGGACGCTTTCGAGAATGGGGTCCAAGACCTAGCAGACAAGCGTCCGATTTCCAAGGTGTCCCAGGGCCATTTCAGTGGACCAGGCCCAATAAGGAAACAGCCTGCCGCCATTTTGAGAGTCCTGTGACAGCCGCCTATCGCTGCACCGCAAGAGTGGGCGCAACTCAGCTGAATTGCGGCTTTTGACACAGTGGACCAAAATCGGACGGAATGGCAACTGAAACGGTAAAGGGGCGCCCAATACAACAGACGAGACTCCACCTGCAGAGGCCCGTTCACGCCGCCTCCCCCCCCCCCCCGGGGCGCCCCACGCCGTTATTCGGAGCAGCATTGTAGGATACCAAAACCAGTGCGGCAACTTACTGGACATCACCTTGGTGCCATCGTTCTGCTGCCTTGGAACTATTCACACAACAGTTTGCTACTGATGACCCACCCCCCGCGACGCCCCACGCCGGATGCCGTAATCAGTGCGGCACCCAGGCAACATCACCTGGGTGCCGTCCAGAAATCTGGACGTTGTGCTGCGTTGGGACTATTCGCACAGCCGACCGCTACTTCGTTGTTTTTCCCTAAAAATGTTTATATGTTATTACTGTTTTTGTTTTGTTGTATATATTTATAAGTTATTAAAGTTTTATAATCTTACTACTTTGTTGGAGTGCTATATATTTTTAATGTGACACATAATTGTAAAAACTTTGATGTACAAAGAGTCATCCCTGGAATCTTCCGCTTCAGGCTCGGTCCCCTCCCCAATCACAATACAGGATGGTTTTCAGATAATAGGAACGCGTCTGCTGTGACGGATCTTATCGAGTGTGGGCCTTGATCTACTATAACTCCTTTGAAGAGGGGTGATTCTTTACAGCTGGGGCCATAAACTACATCTGCAGGGCTAGCTGATAGCCTAGGACCGGCCTGGACAATCGGACACAGAGGAAAAGAAGTGTCAGAGGGTGCGGTAGTGAATAGGGCGAAAGGGAGGTGTCGGGCGGGCACAGGGTGTGATTCTCAGGGAAGAGCAGCGCAGATGGGGGGAGGTTTATTACCCATGCATAAGACAGAGAGCGGGGGTGACCACTGCCTGGGGGAGATGCTTGCGAGGGTGGGGAGCCATGCTAAGGCTCGACAGCGTGCAGAGAGTGGGTCTGGTCAAGGCATCTAAAATGACTGCCGTGCACGACAAAAGTGTGGCATTTGAAAAAAGGCAAGATGGCGCAGACAATGTTTTTCAACACTTCCTGATTTCCTTCGAATCGAACGTTAACAGACGTTGGGGCATATTACCAAAGTTAAGCGATATTTATCCCTAACGATGCTTAGCAACAAATTTTTTACCGCTATGCATCGTCAGAAATTATCGCAGATAAACCTTGCTATTATCAAGGTTTATCGCAAATACGATAAAAACGACCGCAATGCATTAATATCGCTGAAAACTCCGCGATATTCATGCATTACCGAGCTAATGCTCTTAGCCATGTTATCCACCTCCCATTGGATAACATGGCTAAGAACTGCTCAGGGCAGATGGTAGCTTTTGGAGATATTCGCGCTTATCGCGAATATTTCCAAAAGTTGGTAATAGGAGATAGCGATGTTAGCGACTGTTTCCAGTCGCTAACATCTTGGCATGCCCACTTTGCATGTCATTAGTGATAAATATCACTCACATGCAAAGTGGGGCCCAAGATGGTCGCTATCTCCTACTAGCGGTCGCTAACTGGTGTTAGCAACAGCTAGGTAATACAGAGATAATTTTATCTCCGCAAAGCGGAGCGCTGTTACAGATATATATCTTTTTTTGAACGTTAATTTCTCAAAATCCACTGAAGCACATATATTAAGACCTAGCAAAGGCACATCGAGCTACCAGTCCCTACAATTTTGCCAAGTTTCGTGCAAATCCATTCAGCCGTTCAATTATTATTATTATTTTATTTTTTTTGCCCCGCGGGGCCCTTTTAAAACCTCCACATCAAACCTAGAGGGTCAGGGAGGATCTACTATGCCCCCTTATGGTCATTTGCCCCTTCGCTTTGGCCTCCTCTTGTCTCTCGATCCTACCGAGAGACAAGATGGCGGCCGCTACGGACTGTTTGGAATGTTTACAGACGCCGGAGAACCAATCAGCTTCGCTTCACAAAGCTCCGTAACGCGTAAAGTCCGCGAACCGGAGCGCTGCCCGGTCCGCTGTTACAGATATATATCTTTTTTTGAACGTTAATTTCTCAAAATCCACTGAAGCACATATATTGAGACCTAGCAAAGGCACATCGGGCTACCAGTCCCTACAATTTTGCCAAGTTTCGTGCAAATCCATTCAGCCGTTCGGGCTAAAAGTGAGGCCAACCGCCCTATGGAAAACTCAATGTTAAAAACACGTTTTGGGACCCCCCTTTTTTCTCGGCCCCCCCCTTTGTTGAATAACTTTGGCGTTGATGGACGGAATTGGCTGAAATTGTCAGGAAAATGGCACATTTTGTTTCTGAGCGTCCCCTGAAAGTTTGGGGGGGTTCGAGAGACAATAGGTGGAAATAAACGAAGGGGGAAATGAATGAAAGGGGCAAGGTAGACCCCTCCTGACCCCCTAGGATTGATGTGGGGGCTATTAAAGGGCCCCGCGGGGCAAAAGAATAAAATAAATTTTTTTTCGATTTTTCGCGGTGGAAGCGCTACCCGGTACGCGAACCGGGTAGCTCACCGGTAGCGTAACGGGAGTCCGCCATCTTGTGTTTCGGACGAATTTAGTCACAAGATGGAGGATAAACAATGTTGGGAATGGGTATAAGGGGGCATGGGAGACATATCCTGACCCCCTAGGTTTTCTGAGGGTGGCTGAGGAGGCCCATATATGTAAAAAAAAAAACACCTTTTTTTTCAAATTTTCGCACGGTTAGCGCCCGGACCGCGCACCGGGTAGGGTTCCGGAAAGCGTAACAAGGAGAAAACCAAGGGAAATAGTAAAATAATATTTTAGAGTGCTTTGAGGTAGGGTAGCTCTGAATAGAGCTGTTGTGTTGTGTGGGTGATGTAAGTACTAACATGTAGGTACCAATGAAGAGTCTAAAATTCAATGTACACCGTCTCCTCTGTAGATATTTTGTATGTTCTAATATGGGTTATTTAAATGTAAATGTGTGGAAAAGCACTTCATGCTTTAAAGCAATTGTATTTTTGAACTGATTGTTCTTTCCTCTTAGTCCTCCTCTTTGTTTTTTTTTCCCCACACTCTTCTTCAGCATGGTAGTTGATAAATTTGTTCCCTCAAAAAATTTATATACATAAAAAAATTATATTAAATAGATATAAAATATATTTTTCCTTTAAAAGAAGAATACATTTTACAGCTTTTGATATTTGCTATTAAAAAACCATTGAAATTCACTGAAAAAACCATAGGTTATAGACCATATATAGTTAGGAATTAGCATTTACAAAACCTTGAAAATTCACTGAAAAAACCATAGGTTATAGACCATATATAGTTAGGAATTAGCATTTACAAAACCTTATTTTACTCACACAAAACCATTGAAATTCCATATATAGTTAGTTGCACTAACTATATATCGCGCACCCGCAATCCACTGCTGATCATGTCACATATTACATCATTCATGACATGGTCAGTGACATCACTGATGACATCACTGATGACATCTCAAATGACATCACTGATGACATCACTGATGACAACATCCAGTGACTGTATGTTTCTGTAAAGTTAAAATTTGTCTTACATATTGAAGAATGAGTGGATGTATAAGTGTCTGGATGAAGGATTTAGTAGGTGCATGACTGACTGTATGAGTGAGTGATTAAATGTGTCTCACTGAGTGCATGGGTTAGTGACTAAACTGTTTTAATTTGTGCATCATTATATCTGTTGTTCTGTAAACTGCTGCATGTGTTGATCAGTAGCTATATGAGTAACTATATGGGTTATTGATTGGTTGCCCAAGTATTTGTATGGGAGACTGAGTGTGTGTGTGGGTGGCTGGGAGGTTTATGACTCTGTGCATAGATGTGTGAGCAGTTGATTCACTAGATGTATGGGTTCAAAAGTGCATGTGGAAACAGCTGTATGGGCGGTTGACTGTGTGCATGAGTGTATTGGTGAGTGAATGGATATCTCAGTGCTACATGTCAAAGTAAGTACATATGTAAAACACAGTACATGTGAGAGTTGACATATATAAATAACTGTGCATAAGAGCCAGTGAATGTGTGAGTGGCTGTATGGATCATTGTGAACTTGTATCAGGGATTGTATAAGAGAGTAAATATGTGTTAGTATATGTTCGAATAAGTAAGGTGTGTATAACTGTATAGTTGAGGAAATGGAGGTGTGATTGATTCTTTGCATGACTGACTAGGTGTGTGAGTAACTCCATGGATGAGTGACAGTCTGTGAGTGTCTGTTTACACTGAGTGTATCTAAGGTTATATTAGAGTCTGAAGAGGTTCATCGTATTATCACATGAATGATGTCATCAGTGATGTGATCAGTAATGTCAAATGAGATGTCATCAGTGATGTCACCAGTGATGTCATTTGAGATGTCATCAGTGATGTCATCAGTGATGTCATTTGAGATGTCATCAGTGATGTCATCAGTGATGTCATTTGAGATGTCATCAGTGATGTCATCAGTGATGTCACTGACCATGTCATGAATGATGTAATATGTGACATGATCAGCAGTGGATTGCGGGTGCGCGATATATAGTTAGTGCAACTAACTATATATGCGAATTTCAATGGTTTTGTGTGAGTAAAATAAGGTTTTGTAAATGCTAATTCCTAACTATATATGGTCTATAACCTATGGTTTTTTCAGTGAATATATATATATATATCACCCGGGTCGTTATAGCAGTACATTTCCTTTAGGCAGCGCAGGCCTGTCAAAGGGTGTTTTGTGCTTCCCAGATGTTCGTTTTGACAGCCCCCGAGCCTGCAGCTGTGCGGGCCAATGCTTCGCCCCTCCCCCGTGTGTTCACCCTGCCCTCTGCACCTAAAATCTCCGTCGTAAACTTGTGTTCTGCAGGGTTGTCTAGCATTGTGGGGGGCTCGTAAGGGAGGCGGGCGATTGCTTCTGTCAGAAAGGCCTCTCTACCAGGGCACGTCGAGGTGGCACCTTGCAGTGTCACCGTTTGGCTTTGTAGACCTGTCCGTGCAGGTTACACCGACTGCTCAGCTGTGCAGCACACGTGCTGGGCCTCCGGACCGAAGGAGGGGGAGGGGGTAAAGGTCAGAGATGAAAGGCTTAGTGTCCGCTCTGCCCATAAATCGCCTTGGAGCCAGGAGCCGGCTGAGAACATCCAGCACGGCAGGAGTCGGAAAGTGGGCTGTGTTGCGCACACCTGAAATGCTCTGACTGGAATATCTCCAACATGTGGCTTCGGTCATGTGAGCCCCTGCCCTGATTCTTTCAGTCATCAACACGTTACATTGTAGCCTAGGACATGTACTTTCGTGTCTTTAGCATCGCAAACCTGAGCTCAAGAGGATGTGGCGTCACGGCCAGAGCTGCCTACTTCGAGCTAGGATACCAAGTTCGAGTCTAGGCGTCGGTTCAACATCCTGTGATTCAGGGCAAATCACAATATCTCCGTGCCTACCAAAATAACAAGCTGCATAAAGGGGTAACAATAAAATGCCACTAGTTATTTGCAGATTCCACCAAAACCAAAGGTAACAATGAAATGCACGCACGGCCCTTCGTGAAATATGAAGCTTTCCTTTCACCTTAAAAAAGTTTTATTTTTAAATAAATGTATTCCTTAACAAATTGGCAGAATGACTCACTGTAACATTCGACAAAACACACCACAAAGGATGTCTGTGACGGGCTCTCGAGAAAACGGTACTCTTGCTAGCTCAGAGGTTAACGTAATTTCGGGGGTTTCAACGATCAGACACGTGACTGAAAATAAAAAAACAAGCCTGGCCAACGACAAATCCTCCTGGGGGTGTCCCGGGCCGGCAGCCAATCACAGCGCGGCCCGGGACAAAGGGGCGGGGCTTAAAAAAACACCGCAAAACGCCCCCGAATCGCGTTTTCAAGAGAAAGCGTGATTGACAGCCTCTGTCTCCCAATGGCTAGCCTCCATTTATGGAGCTAGCCAATGGGAGACCGAGGCGGAACCAAAGTCAATATGTAAGATCATGAGGTTTCGCCGTGGGAGGAGCAACTGCTATGCAGTTGCAACTCCCAGGTCGAAACCTAATAAGGTTACTAGCCATTTTAACCATCAGATTCAGAAAAGGTAATGTGCACATTTATCATGAATGCGTTACAATACTGCCATCTTGTGGTGCCCTGTGGCAAAGGGCGAACCCGTAGTCATAGTACGATGCTCTATAATTAAAGCCCAGATAACCGCAACACTTTTAGTTATGTAATTGTAATGTCTCTTCATGGCATTATGTTTTTATAAACGACACATTATTTTGATAAAGAAAAACGTGTTCATTGTAACTTCCTTTAACACGATAAAGAATGTGTCTGCACAGAACAAGATCCTGTTCAAATCAACCCAAATAAGAGGCCGATTTTCAAAGCAACAAGAATGGATGCACCCGTTGACTAAATGTGGCTCAAACGACTCCTCTAACAAGCATTTGCAATGCATTAGTTCTCGCATTAGCGCTATGTTGTGCTATTGGTATTGTAAATGACAATGCCTTTTATGTATATGTTTAAAAAACTTACAATAATAAAAGGCAGTGTCATTTACAATGCCAATAGCACAAAATCTCGCAAATGCGAGACCTAATTCATTGCAAATGCTTGTTTTATTTATGGTTGGGGGGTAACACAAGCAATGGCAGAGTGAGAGCTGGTTTGAAGAATTAACACAGACAATGGGAGGGTGAGTGGAAAAACGAAAAAAGCCGCATCAGCTGGAAGAAAGAAAGAAGCAGCAGCAATACTGACACTGAGATAGAAGGGGAAGCAAGGTCAATGGACTTGAGAAACTCTGCGATTCTGTGGAACGTTTGGTGACACAAATATGGACATATTCAGAAGATGTTCTGATGCTTTTTATGTTACAATCTGCTGCTGACAGCACAGCCAATCTTGCATTTTAAATGGAAGGACAGGGCCTAGAGGGCTGGTCTTGGAGTCAATCAATCAATCAATCAAGTCATTTGTATAGCGCACTACTCACCCGTAGGGTCTCAAGGCGCTGGGAGGGGGGGGGTGCCGTTACTGCTCGAACAGCCAGGTCTTGAGCTTCTTCCTGAAGGAGAGGTGGTCTTGGGTCAGGCGCAGGTCGGACGGGAGTGAGTTCCAGGTCTTTGCAGCCAGGTGGGAGAAGGACCTTCCTCCTGTTGTCGCTCTTCGGATGCGGGGGACGGCGGCGAGGGCGTGGCTGGTTGATCTGAGGGGGCGCGTGGGAGTGTAGAAGTTGATCCTGTTGTTGAGGTAGCTCGGGCCTTGGTCGTGTAGGGCTTTGTGCGCGTGGGTGAGGAGGCGGAAGGCGGAGTGTGCCCAAAAATATTTAAAAAAATGAAATACTTACTGTCCGCATTTCTTTCTGGCTGCTACCCTCAATAACCTCAGGGGAGTGACTGGCTGCTGCAGGCTGGATGTTGACGTGGCCGCTCTATAGTAAGGGGGACACCTGGTGGCCAGGTCTAGGATTACACCTAAAGTGACAGCACTAAGTGGGAAAGCCAAGTGCTGCGTTCACAATGACACCTCCGCTGGAAAGGGAGAGCTACCATGATAACACGATCCGAGTAAAGAAAAGCAACGCGTCCTTGTAATGGGCCTTTGAGTGTTGGTGATGTAGTATTTATTATATTGATACGTTTTGGCTGGCCTGGGATAGGCTTGGCCTTGCCTTTATGCTCAGTCACGTCCATATTCAATTAGTGTAGGGTCTCACTGCCTGCCCTGCTGCTTCTGTGCGGTCAGTGTTTCATGTCCTATTCAGTAATATTCCAGACTTGCATGATGGTATTTTTGGCCTTGTTTGCCCTCCTCGCTCCCTCCCTGCTGGAGGAAGGGGAGGCCACCGGCTAGTCCAACCAGCCACCCACAGTCACACACTGCTGTCCCGCTGTTCGCAGGGGCTGGGATGAAATGGCCAAAAGGATGAAAAGGCCAAAGACATAAGCCAGCAGCAAGAACGCAATGCAATAAGAGTGTCTCCCAGGGGTTGTCGCGCCTCCCCCTTCTGACACAGAGGGGAGAGAGAGATGGTAAACAGCTGCAGAGATGAAACAGCTGAATAGTTGCTAACATACACCCAAGAATGTCTGCATTTGCAATTAACTTGTGATTAAGGCATTAAATAGCAGTTGATACCATCCACAACGTACCACACATGTGCATCTGACGTCTAATGCGCTTCTTTTAGCAGTTTTGTACACCAATCCCGTCTCCCCCACCCACCAACAATTACAACTGATTTAAGCACACGCACAACCTCCACAAAACCTAATCAGGCTCCGGACTGTGGTGGAGGCATTTGGAAACAGTCACACCATGCGCTGCAGGGATGCCTGAAATCACTGTGCGCTGTACAAGTTTGGTTAAAAGTAAAATTCATTTGTCATAATTCTCACTTCAGACCGGCGCAGCGGCAGCAGTTGTAACCCACCTGTTACCTCCAACAGTTCAAAAGATTGTTATGTATTTATATGTTCGTAGACCTGGACAGGGCCGGTTCTATGATTTGCGAGGCCCTGGCCACAAGGGAAAGCACGAGGCCCCTCTAATTTACTTAAGTGACCCCTTGCAAACCATTCAGAGACACCGTGGGAGGCCCATTGTGCAGGATTGTACCGCCCCCACAGTTTTAACTTTCAGCCCACAAGCAATTCTCACACCCCAATTGCTTGGGGGCTGAGAGGTAACACTGTGGGGGCGCTACAATCCTGTACAATGGGCCTCCCATGGTGTCTCTGAATGGGTCTCCTTGCAATTGGGACTAGGGGAAGCGTCTCCCTCCCCTAGGGCTCCAGACACCATCACTGAGAGGCCCAGTGAGGTGACTCCTCCCATAGACCCTAATTGCAAGGAGACAGGGAAACAACAGGGCACACGATCAGTTCGGGCCCCATGCTGGCGGGCTGAGTACGAGGCCCATAGCGCCGGCCCTGGACCTGGAGGCAACGCAGTACTGCGACCGATAGAAATGGCAAAGTGATTTATGAACAGTTCCGGGGACGCCAGCAAGAGGGAAAAGGTTAGGACCTCATGATTGACTCCAGGTCGGGTAGCATTGAGGATTAATGTAGTAGGCATCTGTAGGCTAGGTTCCATTCCTTCTTTCTATTTCAAGCACATGAACTCATGCAAAGAAGACCTGTGACCTCGAGTTAACCTCCACTCCATTCTCCCGGCCTCCAGCCCTCGTCTCGGGAGCTGCGACAGTCGGCCTCCTTGTAAGAGGCAAGGTGACCACTGGTCTGTGCGCAGACCTGCCTGGTACGGAGGGCTCCGGAGCGGCTCCAAGGTACAAGGAAATAGACCAAAAATGTTACATTGTGAGCTGTGACGTTTCTTGTGAGGAGGCTGACTTCTCATGAAATGGAGGACAGTATGCAACTAATTTGCTCTTAGCACCGGCAGCCGGCCGTAAATCGGGGAGAAAGTGTTTCTGAAACATAAAGCGTGGCGTCTATTATTGGCGTCACACTCGAATCATGCAAGTAACACGGTTGCACCAGGGTGGCCCAAGGAGACACAGTGAAAGAGCTGATAGTGTCTGCGATCTGTTGTCCACGGGTGCTGTGCTAAAACATTAAAACACACAAGATGATGGACGGAATGTTGCACAATGGCAAAACATTCACCCTCAGTCACAGCTCTGAGTTTAATCCATCGTCATTTTGCTCACCAAGCCACCCCAGTTCAGACATGGCCATATGCAAATCAGTCTGACCCTGTGCCTCATGAGAACAGTCCAGCCCGAACTGCCAAGCCATGTCTTCCCTGGACCGGAATCAAGCATCCAAGGACCGGTTTCCTGGTATTCCAGCCGTCTCCAGCTAAAACATTGAGCGCAGCGCCGAGGGCGGGACGGGGATGAGGGGCTGTGAGCCACAGCTGATTATTAATTGGGTGCGCCCATGTTGTGTGAATATAAATGTGGCCGCTGTGTTAAAGATAAAGCACACAGGTGAATAATGTCACCTCTTTCTAAGGTTCTCGGGAAGAAGGACAAGTACCTCAACACACGCGATTGAATAGCCCAAGCAGCAGTTTGCTGGTGTTACATTCCAGCACTAAACATCTTTGCGCATGCACTGCTGCCATGTGTACGGCAGGCAGAGATGCGCGAAACAAATAAAAAGTGTGGCCTTGCGGACGAAAACTGTAGTTAGTGGCCGCTGCTTCCGGACTACACGGAAGTCAGCTTAACATCAACAGCCACTAAAAAGCCAGCTAACAGGAGCTGTGCCAACATTCAGCAAATGGCAAGTGGCCTGAGAAACTACCGGCCTCTTGCCAACACATAGAGATTACTTAATGACTCGTAGAGGCAGCGCATGCGCTGCATAATACGAGACCTAAAAAGTAGCCTCATCTCTCCAACAATGAACACGTAGTCTGTCTGTATCCGTGACTGGAGTTGTAAGAAGTATTCAGCAAGCAGTGAAGAGCTACAAACAGAAGAGCAATCTAGTGAGTGATAGAAGAGATTATGGGTAATATTATCAAGCCTGGGAGATAAAATTATCGCCACTTTATCGGCAGGAAACTGCCGCTAAAGCGTCGATAATGGGCTTGCTAATATGCTCTATTGAATTCTAATCAAAGCTTATGTTATATCTAAGTTTTCTGCCGCCAAAGTGGCGATACTTTTATCGCCTGTCTTGATAATATGCCCCCTGTTTCTTTGAAAGGCTTGTGTGTTGGGTCGAAAGAAGCAAGGGCCAAACCCCATTTGACAGAGGGGATCAAATGCAACAAGAGTGTCAAGCAATATTCAAATGATGAAGGGCACCAGGTTCTTCTGTAGGCTCCCATTGCCACTTTTGGTTGTCTAGTAACTAGTAATGCGTTTCCTGGCACCCACCAGACCATCCCGTGTCTGAAGTAATCCATGCAGGCCAGGGAACCCGGCACTCAAATTCAGAGGTGATGGACACTCTCCTGCTCATGCTAGAAGGGCCAGCCTCAGGGAAGGATGGATGGCTGTTGCAGATGTTAGCCATTTGTTAGATCAGAGCCACTAGATTTTATGGAGGAATCTTGGAATAATGGGGGAAAGACAAAGAAGAAACGTTTCAGCCAATTCAGCACTGAACCTGCCATTGAGTAAGTGACCATGTCATGGGGGAAGTGACTGATTCAGTTCAAAGTCATGGGATGCAGCCGGCTCTTTGATGCAGCACTGCAGAGATACAGGAAAGCATGCACTGCATACCTGGGAGATGTCATTTCACTCAGTGCCATTCACCACGGTTGTGAGAAGTGCCTCTATGTCTGAACAGAAGTGTGTTCTGGTGTTTTGCGTTCTGTCCCTTCACACCCTTGGAACTAATCATGGCCATTTTCACTCCCACAAGGTTTCAGCGGAGTGATGAGTCAGATGTCCAGCAATTGATTTGACTACTCAGCAAAGTGAAGTTGTAGGTTCTCATACACAAAGAAGCATCTCAAATCGGCTGGTGTCATCAATCCCTAGAAGAACCATCTAGATTTGATTCTTATTCTTACTATCATGTCTTTGCTGCCCTCCAAACTAGCCTCTTCGTCTTTTACAGCACTATTCCTTGTCAGCTTGACCAGTAGTCAGACCCAGCAACTGCTCAGTGTTTCTTTTCCCTTCACTTCACACCTGCACCTGTGCTATTGAGACCTCCCTCCCTGCCCATCACTGTGTTCAGAGACATTACCCAGACTGGCCCACAGCTCCCAAACTCTTCTAATCAAACCCTTCTGCAGTCTGAGCACTTAAGTTGGTGGTAAATTGCGAATTCCTTGAAAAATGCACATTTTTGCATTTTTCAAAGTGCCATGTGACGCACATACATGCCCTTAGGGCATGTATGTGCGCCACATGTACACCCATGCTAATTTCAGGGGTGCAACAGGGTGTACTTTGGACACCCCTGCACCCTTAAATTTATTTTCAATTTGCAAATCTCAAATTGCGAATCGCAAATTGAGAATAACTTCCCATTCATTCCTATGGGCCTCCTGGCCCATAGAAATGAATGGGAAAGTATTTCTTAATTGCGATTCGCAATTTGCTAATCACAATTAGGGAAGTTTAAGAAATCACACAAAAAATGCGATTTTCTACGTACATACCAATTTGCAAATCTCAAATAGCGATTTCTAAAAAATCGCTATTTTAGATTCGCAAATCTGGATGTTGAAACATATGGCCCCAAGCTACGTTTCCGCTGTGGATACTGTTAATTTCAGAATGAAAGTAGAGTTGATAGTTTGTATTTGTAGGTTTAACAAGCATTTGCAATGCAATTGGCCTCGCTTTTGGGACCTTATAAGTATTCAGCCATGCAGCACAGACTGGCACAGCTATGGAAAAGGCAATCACGTGAGATGTGTCAGTCACTCATTAGGTCACACACTGACATTACGCAGTAATACATATGCATGGTACTTACCCCAGACTTACTTCTGCAGCTACAATGTGCTGCGTGATGAATCTGACAATGGAATCTTGCGTGTCATACAAGTGGAAGGAAAGTTCAAACTGCACGTGTCCATACAAAATATACTAAAAGTACAGATGGTATTTATAAAACAAGCATGTGTCTTGGGGTCTACTCTGGAAGGGATTGTATGTAAACTTGGAAGATGGGCGCATGGTAACAACAAAACCAGAACAACTTTACTATATGCGAGGTGGCTGCGTCGACACTGCTACAGTAACTCTGGACTGCTCTTTCTGGGCAAGGTGTACTGGAAAGAACTGTATTGTTAAAAAACACTGCACATGTTTAAAAAATAACATAAAAACAATTCCAGTGACTCTGGAATTTAAAGTAAACCCACCTCAGATGGGACAACTTCAGCCATGCTGAGAGCTCCAGAGACACCGGGCCATGGTGTGCATGTTGTGTGCTGATGCCTGGGGGTGGAGTACTGCATTACCCTAATAGTTTTTACAATTATTATACACCCGATCAGTGTTGTTTTGTGTAGAGTTAAGGATATTATTACAACGCACGATAGGGAAACTTTGTGATTACTGTTTTTAATTGCTGCCATGTTTTGAGACTGAGGTGGACCCGACTCACTTAAAACCATGCATGTAAGTACTAGGGTTACTGGGTTTTGAATACTTTTAGTGTAAGCACAGTTCTCAGTAAGCTTGGACTGTTTGTCAGGGAGCCTGGTGTGGTTCAGTCGACTGTTGCCCTAAATCTATCATTAGCCAAGAAAACGTCATGGCGTGAGTCATACTACCTGTGATAAAGACCAGTGCATTTTGGCATCAACAGTACATCGTAGGCGAATTGCCTTTAGTAGATAGGGATCAGACCGAGGCTTTAAGTGGGCCGGGTCCTGCTGGTGCTTAGTACAGGTAGTTTTTAGGTCTCGCCTAGCAGTGCGCATGCGCTGCATAGGCAAAAGACCTTTTGTAATGGCTTAGACTTTTCAGCCAAAAACATGCACACGTTCCATTGCCTTCAATGGCAACGCGTGCACGTTTGGCGATTCCCTTGCGGTAGTAAGCAGCTGGCACCATATGGTATCAATTATCACGCCTTGCACTCGCAAAGGGAATCGCGTAGGCCCTCTCCTCTCTCCCTTCCCCCTGCTGCCGCGAGAGGCACGTGCACTTGTGCTTGTTCTCCTCTTGCGGTCATGCCTTTTGCGCGATAGAGAGACACCGTTCCAGAGATTGGGAAGCAGTGTGAGTGTAGGCGTGAGATTAGAGTGAAGGCTTCAAAGTCCTGTTAGCTGTGGAAGAGGACCCTGGACCTTTGTATTTGTCAGTGCTTTTTTTTTTTTTTTTTAAATTTGTTTTATTGTTGCATCAAAGTATACGGTACAGTGTGAATAAGCCGCTGACGTGGCCTCAACATTCAGCCATGCGTGCAACGTGTTTTTTATTTAACCAACTGGTACAAATATTCATTTCCTCCAGAAACAATACATACCATGCAGCCATGTGTGCAGGTCAGAAGACAATGAACCTGTATAGCTAGGAGGACAGTGCATGAGAACAGGAATATAAAGTCGCGTCTCAAAGGGCGGGGGATCGGGGCGTGTTCAGTCCGTGTAATGGTGTTACCAGAAAACGGGGGGGGACAAAACCGTGGGGGGGAAGCATGTGGGCGCTAGCGCGATGGAAGTATCGGCGATGGGCACCGGGGGGGGAGGGGAATAAACGGGCCCAAGGAACTGTTCAGCCTGCACTCCAGAAGGGCGGGAAGTCAATCAGGATGCAGGGGGTATCCGGACCCCACCTCATGGAGGGGGACAACAGACAGACGTAAACGGTCTCCCCGGGTCGAGGGAGGGGAAGGGGTAGGTGGGTCACCCACTTGCGTGGACTGTCGAAAACTTTAGAGGAGCATGGCCCATTCCATGGATATGGGAAATCTACGCGCACCCCTGGCTTCTTCCTCTCTAAGAGCATCCTCCTCCGCCGCCGCCCATTTACCGACTGCTCCCGTCCATGCTGCTATAGGGGGGCCCTCCGGGGATCGCCAGCGCATGGCTATGCATCTGTTCGCCAGCAGGAGCGCTAAGGACACGAAGCGCCTATGCACTGGGGCTTGCTTAGGGACATGGAAGATGCCTAATGCGCTAGATTCCCAGGTGGATAGTGTAGTGAGACCTGTCAGGTCAGACAGTGTGTTGTGTACCGCTTGCCAAAAGGGGTGAAGGTCCGGACAGCTCCAGAACATGTGGCGAAAGTCTGCAGCAGGGGAGCAGCATCTGGGGCATAAGAATGGTGTGGAGGGATAGAACTTCTGTAATCGCGCTGGGGTGAGGTACGCCCTGTGTAGGATATAGTATTGGATGTTCTTGAAGCGGGCGTTCCTAGATACGCGTTTAGGGGCCTCGAGCGCTCTAGTCCACTCCGAGTCATGCAGTGCGCGACCTATATCCCCCTCCCATGTAGCCCGCAATGTTGTCAGAGGTGCGTGTAAGAGTTCCCGGATGGATTTATACAGCCAGGTAACTAAGTGGCGTCCCACCCCCATACGCAGGACAGCGTGTATTACTGGATGCGTGTCTGGCTCGCCAGTACAGAGATTAAAATGGGGCCGGTATCCGTCAATCAGCTGTCGATATCTGAGGAATTGGCCCGGAGGGAGCCCGTATTCAGCGGTCAAGCGGTCAAGGGATTTTAACTGGCCTTCCTCAAATAGCGATTCCAGATCCGTGATGCCGCAGTGCGACCATTCGGAGAAGAACGGAGCTGTGTAATAGGAGTCTTGCCTGGGGCTGCCTACCAGTGGTAACAACGGGGAATACGGAGGCCTATTAGGGGACATTCGGTGGATCCGCATCATGCACCGGCGCGCTATCGCCACTTGGAGGGGGTACGTACGCCGTGGCTTGGTGCCCGGGAGAAGAAGACGGGTGAGTTCCGGGGTTGCGATTCTGCCAGTCGAAGTGACAGTCTCCTGGGGATAACGGTCCGCCGTCCAGTATGATAGCCATTGGAGTTGTGCCGCAAGGAAATATGACTCGAAGGACGGAGCTCCGAGTCCTCCCAGCGTCGTAGGAAGTTGAAGGGTTTTCAGGGCGACCCTATGGCGGCCCTCGCCCCAGATAAGGGTCCCTAAGAGGGAGTCTACGTCGCGGAAGAAGGATCTGGGTGGTATTACCGGCAAATTCGTGAAGTGGTAAAGGAGTCGGGGGAGCATTATCATTTTGGCTAGAGCTATTCTTCCTATCGGGGCCAGTGGGAGCTTATTCCAAAAAGCGACCGCCGGGCGCAGATTGGCAAGTGCTGTGCGGTGATTCCCCTCGAAAAGGTCAGCCGGGGAGTGATACAAGCGGACACCAAGGTAACGGGGGGCTTCCGCGGACCATGAGAGGGTATGTGCTCCGAGCCTGACTACCCGGGGGGATAGGTTCGGGTGTAAGGGGTAAACCGTGGACTTGTCCCAGTTCACCTGTAGTCCCGAGGCTTCTGCGAAGTCCGCCAGCGTCGTCCCTATAGGGGTTATGTCCGTTTCGATGTCACGGACGTATATGAGAAGATCATCCGCGTACATGGACACGCAGTGCGTGTTGTCTGCAAGTGGAATGCCCCATTCCCTACCTTCCTGACGAAGCCGAATCGCCAGCGGTTCGACTGCTAGCGCAAACAAGAGAGGCGACAGGGGGCACCCTTGTCTCGTACCTCGCCGAACTGCGAATGCTGGTGATATGCGTTTCCCGATACGTACCCGCGTGGTCAAGTCGGTATACAAGAGGCGTGTGTACGCTATGAGCGTTGGGCCAATATTTAGGCGCTGCAAGATTGAGAAGAGATAGGGCCAGGTGAGGGTGTCAAACGCCTTCTCCAGGTCCATAATGAGGCAGGCGGCACGGGGAAATCTGCCACGTATCTGGTCTTGAACGTGGAAGATCCGGCGGAGGTTCTGGGAGGTGTTCCTTCCCGGGACAAAGCCGCATTGATCTGGGTGGACCAGCGGGCGTATAATCTGCACATAACGGTCAGCCAGAATTTTCCCCAGGATTTTACAGTCGGCCGACAGGAGCGTGATGGGGCGATACGACCCCATGTGGAGTGGGTCTCTGTGGGGTTTGGGAAAGGTGACAATCACGGATTCCCGCAGTGACTGGGGTAACCTCCCTAGATGAAGAGACGTCTCAAACACCCGTGATAAATGGGGGACTATTAGTGGCGAGAAAGTCGAGTAGTACTCCAGCGGGAAACCGTCCAGTCCCGGCGCTTTATTCCTGGACATGGCACGTATTGCCTGGGTGATGTCAGAGGGTTTTATCTTGGCGTCGAGGGTGTGCTTGTCTATATCCGAGATCGCGGGCAATGTCAGTGGGTTCAAAAAGCGATCCACAGAGAATGGGGAGGATTGGGCCGGGGTCCCGTACACTTGCGTATAGTGGCGCTGGAACGCTAGGAGGATCTCGGCCTGCGAGTGTACCAATACACCGTCCGGATCGACAATATCCGTGATTGGCTTGATTTCTGTATCCTGCCTTGCCATCCAGGCTAGTAGCGCTCCAGTTTTATCTCTGTCCTTATGCACCCTAGAGGCGTAAGCCCTAAAATTGTATCTGCGGAGGTCAGCGCAGGCAGTCTGATACTCCGTCTTAGTCTTGGCCACGAGCACGGCGTGCTCCTCCGAGTCGTCAGGCCGTTTAGTGAGTGCGGCCAAAGATTGTTCTGAGGCTTGGAGCGCCCGTTCCAAGGTGCGACGCACTCCCACCACCTGTTTGATGCATTCTCCCCGCGCCACCACCTTAAACGCGTCCCATTCCACTAGTACCGACGATGCCGTGTTAGTGTTGTGCGTAAAATAGTCGCGGATACTGGATTCGTGTGTGTCTCTGAATACTGGATCTGAAAGGCAGTCCCTAGGGAGGCGCCAGGTGGGGACCGGTGGGTGCGGGGGGCGCCAAGTTAGGCGAATGATATGTGCATCATGATCCGAGAGGATCCGACCCAGGTAATCTGTGGAAGTGATCTTGGGGAGGATCGGTGTAGAGCAGAGGAAACGGTCCAGGCGGACCCTGAGGTTGTGTGGAATCGAGTGGAAGGAGTAAATGCGAGTCAGTGGGTGTAGGTGTCGCCATGCGTCAGTGAGTGCCCAGTGCGTGGTCCATGCCCTGAAGAGGTCTGCCTGTCGGGGAGCCGGGGAATGTGCGGGGGGAGGATGCGAGCGGTCCAGGGTGGGGTCCAGCGTGCAGTTAAAGTCACCTCCCAACACCCACGGAACTGTAGTGAACTGGGCTAGAACGCCCGTGAGGTGGTCCCAAAATTTGTCCTGATCTGTATTGGGGGCGTAAATGCTGCCAAGGAGTACACTCTGACCATCAAGCATTCCCTCTAGGAGCGCATACCTGCCCTCTCTATCTATCACTCGTCGGAGCTCTCGGAAGGGAGTACCTGGCCTGACCCAAATTAACGCGCCGCGCGCAAACGCTGAATAGTGAGTGGCACAGAAGGTCCCTCGCCATTTGACCTGCAAGCGAGAGAGTTCGGTGGTGTTCATATGCGTCTCTTGCAGGAACGCAATACTGGCTGACATACGTTTAATGTATGAGTATACAGAGTAGCGTTTGCTAGGCGTGTGCAGGCCCCGCACATTCAGTGTAAGGACATTTATGTCTGAGCGTGAGTCCGCCATTCGTACGGTGTCATGAGTGGGAGAGGGACCCCCTTGAAGCCCCCGACGGTCGCCAGTGTGTATGTGTCGCGTGTATGTCTAGTGCGCCATGCTTCCACAATCATGGGGGAGGGACTTGGGGAATTAACAGTAAACAGAACCTTGGGTGGGAAACAGTCCCAATACTGAGGATATCTCACCGGAGGTGGCATATCCAAACAAGTGTCCCACTAGGGGAGAAATACAACGGGTATCTGCGGGGGTGGCAGCATGTGTCGCTGCTGGGCCTGTGCGCGGGTCGGGCTCTGGTAGGATAAGCGTCTATCGCTCGCAAGCGCTCACAATTATTAAACAAAGCAGTCTAGGCTCCTAGACGTCGCGCAATACAATAGGTCACCATGAAAAGGATATAACAGTGGAAAGTTCTGACATCATGAGGAGGTGCCAGGTCATGAAGAGGCGCCAGGTCGGTTGGCCAGGGTAGCGTCCAAGGTGTGCCCCGCAACAAGTGGGGATGAGATCGGCCCTTATCCCTGACATTGTTCCATCACTGTCCCGGTCCTTCTCAGGAGTGAACAGGTGTGGTTGACCCTCCAGATCCGACGTCGTGGGCGACGTGCGCAGTCCGGTCACCGCTTTCAAGGCCTCTCGTCGCTCCTGCATAATTTGTGTGAGGTCGGGTGAGCCCGTGGGGGGTGACTCCCGGTCCCTGGGGCGGCCCGATCGGGCCCGGCTTGCCCCTCGTCGTCTGGATCGTCTAAAGTCGTTGTTGCGAGCTCTTTGGGGTCCAGGGTTAGGGATTATTGGGCAGTGAAACTCGGCCCAATCCTGTGCTTCCTCCGCCGTGTTGAAGAAGAGGGCTTTCCCTTTGTGCAGCACCTTCAGGCGGGCCGGGAACAGCAGGGAGTATTGAAGATCATTTGCGCGGAGGCGTCTCTTGACATCTAGGTAGGTGGAGCGCTGGAGCTGGACTTCTCGTGCATAGTCCGGAAACACCATTACATGTTGGTCCTCCACTTGTAGGGGGCCCGCTGTCCGGGACGCACGGAGCACCGCGTCGCGGTCTCGGAAATGCAGGAATTTAGCCAAAATGGGTCGCGGAGGAAGCTCCGGCTTGGGCGCCCGGGCCGGGACCCTGTGGGCCCTTTCAATGGAGAAGTATGGCGATCTGTCTGCCTCCGGTGTGAAAGATTTGGTCCAGGACTCCATATACGTCAGAGGGTCCGAGTTCTCGATCCCTTCCGGCAGACCGAGGACGCGGATGTTACATCTTCTGGAGCGCCCTTCCAAGTCCACTGTGCGTTCCTCGAGGGCCGCCACGCGGTGTAGGATCTCCTTCAGCTCCGCGTCCTGTGTTTTCATCGCAGGTTGCAGCTCGGACACGACTCGTTCTCCCTCCTTCACTCTGTCCGCCAGCTTGCGATGGTCGTCACGGATTAGACTGATGTCCGTTGTTAGGGCGCCTAATCGTTCCTCCATCGAAAGGCGGGACAATTCGATTGCTGCCAGCACCTGGTCCAGCTTTGCCGACAGTGTAGGGTCGGTTTGCGACGCGTGGGCTTGCGTCCAAGTTCTTGTTTGCGGCATCCTCTCGGGGGCCGTCTCGGGGACAGTCGTCCCTTTCGAGGAATTAGGTTTCCCCATGAGTGCTGTCAAAGATGGAGAGGGGACTCCCAGGTCCCTGTGCACTTTGCGTTCAACGGGTCACCTCCCTTCGTCGCGTTCAGGTAGGCAGCAGCTCAACGCAGGTTAAACGACCAGACCCATGCAATCCCGGGGCAGTCACTGCTCCACGTCTAGAGGACCTCCGCCAGGTCAGGGCGCTTCTCAGTAACTTGTGACTGCAGGGGGCGTCAATCCAGGTAGTAGGAGATGTACAACCGGGGGGCACCACCACCATTGGATGCCCTCAGTGAGACTGGATCTTGCGTCCCCACTTCCCCGGTGCGCAGCGCTGTCTCCCAGGCTACCCCCGGGGGCGGGGGGGGGGGTCAGGGGGTAGGGTCCAGGGAGGTCCCCCCAGGCCGAGAAGTGTTCACGATATGGCGTGCCACCGCCTCAGGGACAGAAGAGCACCACGCCTCCGAGGTAGGTTCCACGTTGATCACGGCGCCCTGGTCTCCTCGGGCGCCATCTTAGGGTCAGGCACCCAGGTCCTCCGGACCACACGAACAGATTGAGGCGTTCTGGCTCCCCCCCCCCCGGGAGCAGGGGTCGGTGCAGTCCGCGATCCCTCAGCAAGCACCAGAGGGGGCAGGGGGGGCCGCCGGTACACGGGAGGAGAAGGGGGGGGGAGAGGGAAGGGCCGACACCTACCGCCTCCAGGGGTCGTGATCGCCCGAGGGGTCCAGCACTACACAGGCGGCACCTCCGCTGGTGTCCTCCGGGCCGCGGCGGTGAGCTGGACAGCCTCGGGGCCGGGCTCTCAGTCGTGAGGAAGCGCCGGTACAGCGCTACTACCTCAGAGCGGCCGCCATTTTGCGCGCCAGGCCGCCTTCACAAGTCGTAGTGGACGTCTGCTGTCCGTCGCTGCGTACCTCACCAGGGCACCGGCGCCGTCCTCAGTCCGCTTCGGCGCGGGGTCGCCCCCCCGGGGGCAGGAGTCCGGCAGCGCCACTAGATGTAGGAGGAGCCGCGCCCGCCACCTCCGGTGCTCGACACTTGGCTCCAGATACGTAGAGGGACCGGTCAGTGTCCGGCGGTCATCCGCTGCTCTCACAATGCAGCCAGAGGGTGCCCCACTGCAGGTAAGCTGCTATGGGGTAGTCGCTGGTAGGCTGAGGCTCCAGGCGATCATCGGAAATGGGCAAGATGCTAGCCCGATCGCGGAGCCTCAGCAGGACACAGCCGCCATCGTGGCTTGCTAAGCCACGCCCACCTTGTATTTGTCAGTGCTATGTTCTTTATTGTTCCTTGTGTGTGATGTGCCAGCGACAGGGATGGATCGGGGTGGATGCAGTGGGTTGCTGGGAGATAGAAGGTGGACTGAATGTCACTTTCAGAACTTGTTCTGCTGGATACACAAGGACATAAGCCTATGGTCGAAATTCATTGGTATCAATATTGCTGTAGGGGTATTTTTTTACACTCTTTAAGATATCCCTTGTTTTAATAAAGTGCACGCAATGGTTTAATTGAAAGGCGCGCCCTATTGCTCTTGTTGTATATTTGCCTGTGCTGTCCATGCTTGTGCGCCTTTGCTCCAATGCCCCAATTTCAGCCGGCCCTATTAACTATAATTAGTGCGATTACTTCTTTTAGTACACATATTGTAAATCCTTGCTATCTGCCTTTCCTAAGATAAGGATTCATGTGTATTCTTTGGCCTCTGATTTAGAACCCACACAGTGGAGACGCGCGTCAGTCCCCTGTGCCTTTAGTACTGGACTCACATACAGCCGGCTGCAGGTAAGAGGGGAGCAGGCCGATGCCCCCAAAACTTGTGCCCCCTGCCGTGGTCCGCCCCCAGCTACGCCACTACTCTAAAAAGACATTGTGCCGTATCCCATCGTCCCTGTCATCTTTACCGACGATCCTGTCTACCGCAAAGGTTTCAGCTTTATTAGTACTAAATGTAGTAGGGACCTGATGGTGCATACAGTGGAAACCGCCCAGAGAATTCTCAAAAAGGAAGAGGAGGAAATCGAAGAACAACTCCAAGCCATCAGGGATAATCATACGGAAATTGAAGCTAAAGCTCTTTTGGAGAAGATCGAAAAAGAGTTGGTGACATTCAGGGATAATACCATCAATTTCAAAACGTCAAAGTTTGAGAAAGATCAAAAGAACTTCAATATCGAGATTGTGTATCCCTATTTGAAAGATGATTTTTATAGTAGACCTGACTCTACTAGATACCTGAATAGCAATCAGGGAAGATCGAAGAGGAGATTTACTACATTCTCTGAGACATCCTCGTCTGAATCAACGGAGGACTCTGATGCAGGAGAGGGTACTTCGAACAGGAACCAACAGAATAGGAATACTCCAAAGAGGCCTTTTTTAGGGCAGGGCCAACAGCAGAAGCGGACGAGATTCAAACCCCAATGGGAGATGACCACCCGCAAGAAACATTACAACTCATGAAATCATCTGCCATCATTAACATCTCGGAAAAAGTACTAACAAGAACTGAACAAGAAGTTCTAGAAATGGGTCTTTCCTTTGTACCGGGGGTCGCCATGCTTTTTACCAAAATCAAACTGGAGGTCACGGAATTTTTCCGCAAAGTCCGTTTGCGATGGTTCTTCAAGGAGTCCAGTGATCAACTCCATTCAGAAGCCTCGGGCCTGAGGAATAAGTCTACCTTTTGTCCACCGAACCACAATGTCTCCAAGAACATCATAGCTTTTGAACGCTCAGTCATGTCTGCCTTGAACTCGTTGGAGAAGAAACGTCCTTTCGTCCCCCTAAACATTACGAAAAAACACAAAGAAGCCATTCAAGAACTCAAGACGCAACAGGAAGCAGTAATAAGGCAAGCAGACAAAGGGGGCGCGGTGGTTCTCTGGTCTAAAAATTTATATCGAACTGAAGGTCGGAATCACGTGTACAACCAGGAGTGGTACCGACGGATCACGCATGATCCCACTGCACAGATCCAGGACGAAATTGGAAGATTGGTCAACACTGCCAGAGAAGCAGGGATACTTGGACCAAAAGAATCTGAATATCTGGTGAAGCGTTATCCACGGACTCCCCATTTGTACTTTCTCCCGAAAGTACATAAGGACCCCTTGACACCTCCAGGACGCCCGATAGTGTCCGGGTGTGACTCTGTGTTTGAACCCATCTCCAAATTCGTGGATGTGTTCTTGAAACCCCTTGTGGTTCAGGTACCATCCTACCTCAGAGACACCATGGATTTTTATAAACAAGGTGGAAGGGCTGCCATTTGATTCCTCATGCCAATTGCTAGCTACCATGGACGTGTCATCTCTGTATACACAGATACCACAGCAAGATGGCCTGGACGTTATGGAATTATACCTGGAGAACCGACCACGTCCACACAGGGTACCGACTGAACTCATCATCTCTTTCGCAACTTTGGCTTTGAAGAAGAACTTCTTCACCTTTGAGGACGAGATGTTCCTACAGATCAAAGGCTCGGCAATGGGCTGTCCATTTGCCCCTGAGATGGCTATTCTGTTCATGGGCCAATTCGAAGAGAAATATGTTTTGAACAACAACCCATACAGAGGTCATATCGCCCAATGGCTCCGTTTCATAGACGACGTGTGGTGTGTGTGGAACGGGACACCGGCACAACTTGAGGAGTTCCACGTGTGGTTGAACGATAGGAGTCCAGATATAAAATTCAGCCTGACGCACAATGAGAAGTCCTTACCATTTCTTGATGTCGAGATATCTGTGAGAAATGATGTGCTCACATGCTCACTTTACCAGAAGAAAACTGACAAGAATAATGCCTTGCATTATAAGAGCTACCACCCGCGGAGTTTAAGAGACAATCTGCCCTATGGACAGTATCGCCGGGTGAGACGGAACTGTTCCACCATTCAACAGTTCGAGTTACATGGACAAGGACTGACTACGAAATTACAGGAACGTGGATACCCTCGCAAGCTCCTAAAACACTCTATGAAGAGAGCGAGATGGACACCAAGGGAACATCTTCTTGAGAAGAGACTGAGACCGACGACGGAAAGGATGGTCTGTGTGTCTACTTTTGGTCCCCATACCAATCAGCTCCAAAAAATAATCAGAAAAAGTTGGCATTTGGTGCAGGAAATAATGCCTGATATAGGCATACCTCTCTTTGCCTTAAAAAAGAACAGGAGCATTGGCCAAATGATTACATCGACCCGCCCTCCTCCAAAAAAGGATTCACAAGGTACGATTTTTGGAGCCAATCCAGTTTTGGGCCATCGGAAGTGCGGTACATGCTCGGTCTGTAACCTAACAATAGAAGGTTCCCTGTTTACAGATGGCAAAAAGTTCTGGCGACACAATGAACACACGAACTGTAAGACAAAATACACTGTGTATGCCATCCAGTGTCCGTGTAAAAAACTGTACATTGGTAAAACCACGCAGGAAGTCCGCCAAAGAATTATTCAACACCGCTCACGGATCAATAACAAGATCTTGACTGCTCCTCTTGTCTCTCATTTTTTGCAACAGAAACACTCCAGCCAGATATAAGATGGACTGTCCTGGCGGTTATCAGGGGTGGCAGTGGAGATCCTGACCTTCGCCTTTCTCAAAAAGAGGCGTATCTTATCCTGAAGTTCGATACATCCAATTCCGGATTGAACGAGATGTCTGAAACTGTCAATTTATGATTCCGCCCTGATGTTGTCCAGTTTGGCTGTGCTGCACTACTATAACTTTCGCTGTGTAATTATTTTCCATTTTCTTCTCACGTTTTTAACAATATCCACTGAGTCGCACAAGGTCTAGTATTGAGTCACCTTGTCTTTTGAGTCATGGCAGTGTCTATGGGTGCAATGCAATTATTGCTGTTCAGAACTCTGAAATGTACAATGAATTCAGAATTTTCATGTGCTAGATGGGTATATTGGCATGTACTACTGTAGTGAAAACAACGTGTATGAGGACGTGTAGTGATATTGTGTAAATATTGCTCATTTCGACTGATGAAAATGTCTTTTTTTAAAGTGGCCTTGTAAATATGCCCATGCGCGGGGAGGAATGTCGCGTTTGGATGTGTATATGTACATGCACCACGTTGGGGAAAACAAGGGATATGATGAAATAGAGTGTTATTGTGTAAATGTGGCTCATGGTATTGACCTTGTAAATATGCCCATGTGCGGGGAGGAAAGTCATGAAAATCAGTTGAGCAAGCAGTTGTATTACGAAAATGGGGTTGCTTCTGGCATGCCTCCAAGCATAATATCAGCCGAGACGCTAGTCTTTAGTTGCATCAAAACTACAGATCCCAGCATTCCTCAGGGGCATCACGGTCACTGTGAACCGGATCCAAAATACCTTCTGGTGTCCAGGCGTCCCATCTACAAATTGCACGCCTGTAGAATTATGAAATTGCGAGGCTTTGGGCAGGCTTCCTTGTATAATATCAGCCGACAGGCCAGTCTTCAGTGTTCCCAAAAACTACAGATCCCAGCATTCTTAGGGGCTCCATTCCGTTTTTTGACCACACCCCCTGTTACTGTGAACTGGATTCAAAACACCCACTGGTGTCCCGGCGCTCCACCTACAGACAGCTTGTTCCTGGGAGAGAGTGAGCAACACGGACCTTCTGTGGCTTGATTACTTCATTCAGAAAAGTAAGCATTGCTATGCGCAGCGGTTTGTAACCAGCTCCGCTGCTGCCTCTTGACCCTGGCGCTCACAAAGGGTTTCTCTCTTTTTTCAGCGGGCCAACTTTAACTGCCGGCCTGAACTGAGGCCAGTGACCGGCCGCTTCCCTCCCTGTGGTCTGCATAGCCAGGTAGGAACCTCGGGCAAGTCGTTCTTGGCGATTGGGGGGGTGTTGTGCTGTGCACCCATGCCTTGAGAGATATATATTCCATACATGATTTTGTATCACCCATCTAGACCTACACGCGCAAAATAATGTGAGCCGCCCTGATACCTGCAAGCTTCTGAAGCCTGACACCACGCCTTAAGTCCTGCTCTGCGCCTATTGCAGGTATGATTCATACATAGGACAGCCCGTTCGCCTTTCCTAGTGCGACCCTTTTAATTCCCGTGCACTAAGCACCTTTATATATGTCTTTTAGGTGTGAACACGACATACCTACGCCACGGCAACCTTTGTGCCCGCGTGCAGGTAAATACTTTCCACTTCTCATGGTGTCTGAGTAGGCATTTCACAGTACGTCAATGTACGTCTGACACCAAATTCTGTACTTTTTTGCAGAATCTGTTTCCCAGTCCCTGTCCTGAAGAGAACCTTGAATACTTAGGTTGGAAACGCGTCGACAATACCACCCTGTGGCTACAACAAAGGGTGCCGCTAGGATGTAAATCATACCACCACTCTGTATCCTAGCCTTGCAACCCTATTTAACATTACACCACAGGCTTTCGTTGACAGGCAGGCTTGTTTTTGATCTCAACCCCGCCTGTCACTTGGTTTTTTCAATCTCTAGGACTGGTTCCCGTTTGTTCGCTTATGGATTAATCTCTGCACTGTATATAATTGCAATTTATTTGAATTATTATACATTTGTGATTGTCTTTTGGTGTGTCTAACCAATCTTTTGTTTGATTCTTTGTTGTAAATTTGTAAATGTGTGCATTTGTAGATACTGTATATATGAACCTTTTGAATTGACAGTGGTTTTGTTTGTGCTTGTGTTTCAAAAAATTGCTGATAAATGTAAAAAAGAAAAATAAACTTGTTTGGAAAATTAAATCCAGTGGTCACACGGTACAGATTGACTGTGTGTCTGGGGAATTGTTTCACGAATAATCCTGTCCAGCCACCCTGTTCTGTTTTTCCTATTGTTGAGATCCGGGTTGGTCAGATGTAGGATCCAATACCTTTACTGTTTCACAGTATCCCATCGGGCAACATCACTCAGAAGAATGCCTAGAAAGTAAGTGCCATATTCAGGTTTACAGTGCACAAAAAGCATATGTAAAATACATACACAAAATAATGCAATACAAATTTTAAATGTAAACCAAATTAATTTATTCAATGTTCCATATTATCCAGTGTCAGTAAGTCAGTCAAAATACTTTATTCGATTTTAGATAAAATCATAAAAAGACATACATTCCCTACAAAAAGTGCAAAAGTGCGTTTCCAAAATTGCTTCCAGTACATTCATATTAAAAAGAGTTTAAAAATACATTTTCAAAGATTATTACAAATACAATCAAATAAAAACAGTTGATGAGGAAACTTGTGCAAAGAGCAAAGAGCCGTGCAAAATATCAATGTAAACTACAGATGGAGAATAGTCATTGAGTGCTATCAGTAATAACATGGCTGGATTTAATGCGTGCTGCTGCTGCCAAATAATTTCCCATACAAAATATGATGCGGATGTTACTCATAGACTGAAGGTAAAGGAGTGCTGGTCTGACTTGTGTAAAGCCAGCCTCCCTCAGAATTGGAAGCAAATATTTATTTCGGGGAGCTGAGAAAAATGAACAAAACATGACGAAGTGCATGGTGTCCTGAGTTGAAAAGTTGTCACAGGAGCAGGGAGGGGCTGACTCTATATCGATGATATTTTGCTTATTTGGGATGTCAACAAAAACCTGACTACGTTCATGGAGTGGTTAAATGGAAGAGACCGATGGCTTAAGTTCACTTTCACTTCAAGCAACCAGCAAATTGATTTCCTGGACCTAACAATCTTTCCTGAAAATGGCAAACTAGAGACTAAGACCTACACAAAACCGACGGCTAAGAATAGTCTCCTATCATATCAGAGCTACCACCCACGACCCCTCCGAGACAACCTCCCATACAGTCAGTTTTTACGACGCAAGCGCAACTGCAGCAAAGACAGTGATTATAGACTACAAGCAAAAGATCTAAGTGACAAACTACGAGCTAGAGATTACACACCTTTAGTAATCTCCAAGTGCAAGAAACGGGCAAATCGTCAGCCTCGAGAATGTCTTCTACAAAGCAACCATAAGGAACCAATTAAAGACCTTGTAACTTGTGTTACCACCTACTGCCCGGCAACCTATGATATCCAAAAATTGATAAGGAAGAATTGGCGGATTATTACATCGGGCAAATACAACTGGCCTAAACCAAGATTCGCAAATAGGAGGACTAAGAATCTAAGAGATGTGCTAGTCCACACACGTCCAAGGAAAAAGTTAATCAAGTCCACCATCAGAGATGTGAATATGGTCCCCGTAACCGGCCATTATCCCTGTGGGACGTGTGGAGTATGTAAATTCACCAACACTACAAAAACATTACAACTCACTGATACCTTGGTTTGGACCCAAAGACAACATACTAACTGTAATTCCACACATGTGGTATACTTAGTCACCTGCCCCTGCCAACAAAAATACGTCGGGATGACCTGTAGAAAGGTGAAATTGCGAATAGGAGAACACAGGAGTAACATTAGACTCAAGAAAAACACAACAAAGCTTTGTACTCATTTTGTTGAAGCAGGACACACATGCGATGAACTAAGATGGACCATCTTGGAAATGCTCCATGATAAAAACAACAATGCAGAACAGATATTGTTCGAAAAGGAACAAAGGTGGGTGAATCGTCTCAGAACCCACTTAACAGGGATGAACGATAACATCAGATGGCATCAGTTCTATTAATTTAGCCTTGCACTTGCTCACCCTGTCAAAGTGAAGGGGAGGATGCACGATCTTTCCACCCAGTTGATACATTCCGTGGTGAGTATGACCACTCAAAGAATATGCAAACGACACATCATATTCCTGTAGATAGTATCTCCACGGGATCATGTGCCTTAACTTATCTCTGTGTTTAAGATCAGCACAAGCGCGATAGTGCCCACGTGTGCAGATTGCATGTACCCACCCCAGACACTTGGTAAAGCTTGATTCGAATGACAATACATTTTATCACACATCGTCTTTTAGATACTGGCGATTACCCAAAATACCTTGCTGGAATTTTGCAATTATAGTACTATCGACAGTCAGTCAACATTTAATTTATGTTAATCATGTTTTATTGTAACATTAGAATGACCTGTCTAAAAGATCTATGAGAGCAACACCACTTTGGCCAACATTTGGGCATAAAACCATTATAAGATGATAAAAAAGACCTTTGGGCACTACGCTTGGGGATGGTATCAATAAAGCTTTCAGTTTTTATTTTAATAGCAACCATCTTTGAGGTACATTTTTTGCTCAAAACGAGTCCCTCGTCTATTTCCATGCTACTAGCTAAAGGCGGGAGGAGTGGCCCCGTCTCAACCAGGGGCAGAGTCAGCACAGGGAGCATAGCGATCTCCCTCACGTGGGTAAGAATGGCGTTTTAAGTAAGAAGACTACCGGTAAGATTTCTTGACTAATAGGCAAAACGGGGCCCTGCTAGCAATATTCTATGTCTTTACTATCCTAGCATGGACCATATAATGCGACCCTAAGCACCCTGATGAGGAGAAATTTACTCCAACAAAAGGTATTTAAAGCTGGGTACGTGTTTGTATTACGCGTGTTGAATTGTTCACTGTTGCAGCGCATTCATTTTGATCCCTGCGTGACTGGTTAACTATGATATGCATGAAGGGCATTTTACGATCTAAAAAGCTCTACCCACTGACACAGTTGCATATTTCAGCAGGCTCTACGATGTGAGAGCACATAGATACAATAACTCACATAACTTACCAGTGAGACCAGTTACCTGTAACCCAGGCTAATATCTAGATTTTGTTTAATTGTGACATACAGTGTCCTTGACTCAGACCCACTTGTTCTTCTCACCTCAATGCTGTTTTAGTGCTCACAATATTTTGCACGTAAAAAAGCTCTATGCAATATAAAATGAGCATTTAATCTGTGCTATATGCAGTTGATACTTACTCATGAAATGGATGATGTTTGTTTATGTTTCCACATTGCAGGAAATTGAGTATGAGAATTTCATACTAAAATTTGGAAACTACACAAGTTGTGTGAGTACCACGATTGTCTTTGTCTTATTTGTCCTGACGAATGCTCCACAGACCCGGTAGGGCCAGAGGGAGCTGAAACATGTCGACCTACTCATAGAGACATATGGTAATCTAGTTACTCGGGTACCCTATATATCGCAGCATCTTTTAACTAATAGTGCCCACCTCTTTAAAATAAATTTCGTGTTTGGTGAGAAACTGTTTTTATTTTTTATCTGCTCTATACACCTTCCCTCTGTTGATGTCCCTGAAATTTCTGGACACTTTTACATTTACCAGAGGTTGCCTCGGGGGAGGCAGGCATATAGCACGTCATTTGATTACCCGATGACTATGCCATGACGCTGGATAAGGGGCGGATAATAGATATATACCACATCATAAAGATCAGAGCGTCTATGAGGGTTTTCAAATATAACCAATGGTTATAGTAGATACCAGTGTCCATTCCAATTTTGATTGTTGGGGCTGACTCTGGTCTGGCTCAAGACTGATAATTGCCCAGATGGTAATGGATCAGAGTGAATCTAAATTTCGTCAAGAGGAACCTGTGAAAAGGTCTAGTGACGATACTAAGATACCGTTCCATGGCAGTGGAGCTTGTTAATACATAATGAGACCTCACCGAGGGCTTCTGAATTTCTTTTTCCTCTCGGGTAGATCTTGCCAGAGTCATAAACTGCCTCTTAACCAAAACTACATCCATGTTTCTAATGCATGAAGAAAATTCAAAAAGTTGCGGTCTCCCTAATTGGGTGAAGGACTTCCTCAGGTAATCCAGCCAGGGGATCTTTTTATAATGATCTAAAGTCATCACGTCGTCCATAATCGAGTGGTTCAGGGTTAACTCCTTGTTGAACCACGTCCTTAACCAGAAGATCAAAGGGGCCAAGTTGAGCCTATCTGTAATATAATCCATACCCACCTCCACATGGATAGAATATGTTGGGGTCGATGATGGAACTGACAATAGAGAGCGTAGGAACCTGTTTTCAGCTCTCTGTATAGTCTCAAGATGTAAATATCCCCAGATTGGGGCACCATACATGGCGATTGGGATGCATTTCGTGCTGTAAACCTTTAATAGGGACTCCATCAGCCTGGCCCCCAATCTTTTTGAAAAGGCCATAAGGGCCGCCGCTGCCCTGGCCACTGATAGGCTCGCAGAATGTTGAGCTGGGACTCGAACTTGGTTCCTCAGCTGCGAAGTCAGCATCTCTGGCAACTAAGCCGTATCTTCTCCCCACTTTCATGCTAAGTAGTTGGTTCTGTTTTAGGCTGGTGCAAGCTGCCCACTTATGAGAGCTTTGGCACATATATATATTTTTTTTTACAAATTAACCACTGGTAGTAGTTTCTCTGTGGACCAAATTTAAAATTACACACAACGCAGTACAGCACCCAAAGAGGCTGCGCTGATTGACAGGGAGGGAGCAGGAGTGTGCCATATCTAGAGAGATATGTCTCTCTCCTCCCCTTTCTGAAGTGCCGCTGTAATTTCAGCTGGCGAGCACCACACACCTTAGCACCATAGCTCTAGGGTGTGTGCGTGAGTCTAGCATAGGTTTTGTACAGGAAGGGTATCTTTCCTGCACAAAATAATATGCCTAGATAACTTTAAAAGCTTTTCCCACTTTTGATGTGTGCTAAACACTGCAGCATGCATGCACAGTCAGAAAAGAAAGAAGAAATAAAAACACTTCTCCTGTTAGCGCCAACTCGGCAATGCAGCAAACGCGAATTAAGTGTTTTTGTTTTTTAAAATGTTATTTTCCCTTGTCGCTACAATTGGGGTTACCATTTCAAGTGCATCATAAATTAGGGAGAGAGCACTGGCACTGTGGCCTGGTTAGCAGGCTCCAGTAAATACCATCAGCACTGGGGAAAAATTGCAGGGTGACCATACAAAAAGGGCAGCTTCCTCAGGGCCTTATCTGCCCACCCTCTAGAGATGCCAGTAGCAGTCAGGCCTGTGGAGTATATGCAGGGAAGCAGTGCAACAGGGAGGTCACGAACAGCGATGCAAAACAAGTACAGCAGGTAAGTGACCGTTACTGCTGTAAATGTGGCCCAAAGGGGGCAGTAGTGTAACTTCAAGTGGCTTAGGAGTTCCAGAGAGCTGCATGAACCAGCGTTGTCGGGGAATAGCCGGTATACTCTATGGCAAATTTAGCTTGGTACTGGCAATCAGTGCTGCACCATTGTTTTCATGGGTGTAACACAGGCCCCCCCAGCTCCTGCGTTGCGGGTGGCCCCCGAGCACCAGGGGCCTCCTCGGCACACAGTACATTCGCTGACAGCAGGGTCTGTCTGGAACGCAGTTTGAAAGTTAAGTCTGCCGACCCGCCTCATAAATTAAATGGTGCGTATGTGCTGCATGGTGCGCTGCACGCAGCTGCATGGTTTTCAGCCTCATGGTGAGGGATAAGGTATGGCAGGGCTGGGCCAGTATTCTCATGCGCAGCGTAAACTGCATTTGAGGTGGCCGGTGGGTTCCAGGCACTGAGACGGTCAGACCATAATTTAATATTTGCTGTCCGTGGTCTTCTGCAGCCCGCCTGTACCAGCCACCGAGTCATAGACAACTAGCAGTAGAAACCTATGCTTGTTTTACTTTTCTGCATAGAGGGAATCTGGGAGTAATGCGCACTAGCGGTCCTAATCGCTACTATTTTCTTTTGTTACCACTTTCTTTTGCGCTACCACCTATTTGTAGAACCAACCTATTGTTTCCTTATAGACAGCTTTCTGAAGTCTGCTTACATTGAAGTGAAAAGAAGTTGATTTTTTTAACAAAATTCTGAGCTATGCCTGAGGACTTGTGTCTTGTTGAGTTGCTCCTGCTTGCATGTTTAGGCTCTTAATATTGCTAGCTAAGCATAAATCTAAGTCTTATTCTGCTAATTTGCCATTGGTCAAGCCAGAGACACTGCCCCAGAAACTCTGTGAAGTTTGGGAACTGAAAGGTGCCTGGCTGCACAAGGTGACTGACTCTCATCCAGCCCCTCTACCCTGCCTGATGGCAAGAGGTTGACTGGAGGCTGGATGCTAATCAAGTAGAAAGAAGCCTCCAGGGCCACTTGTGAACACTATGGAGGAATTAATGGACTGTCCACCTTGACTGGGAATGGTACTTTGCAATGCTGTAACTTTGCAGTGACAAATCCAATGATTGTCGTTTTGTTCCTATTTTAATCATAACATACTTTCCGATGTTACTAAATAGTTCTGGGATCATTTACTGAGAGGTTTTTGATTCTGCTTGTGTTCTAATACTAATACTCGATAAACATTTTCCAAAGTAGTCTTCAAACTCAAATCTGCACTATTAAGGGGTAGACAAAGCTGTCTTAGAGAAACAGTGTTTGCCTGACTATGGGTTAATTTTGAATTGTGGCCTGGAGAATTTTCCCCACCAAATGCCCGGCTTCGTAGACATCTTATACAGGATTAAAGTTCTTGTATCAGCTCTTTTTTTGTCCTTTATGTCATTATGAGTCCTGGGGCTAACACAGTTAATACACAACAGACTGTTGAAAAATAACAACCAATATGTCAGCAGTTGTGTTGTTTTTTTGTATAGTGAAAAGGGTTTTCTGAAGACTCAACAAGTTGCAAACAAATATAATTAACAGTGGAGCAAACTTCTCTCAAACACATAAAAGCAAACGCCTGGCTCGTGAAGTGAGCACCAGGGAGCCTGAGCCATGCACTGGTGGAAGGTCCTGGAAAAAGAAGTTCACAAAACAGCCCTTGAAGTCTTCTTGCTTCTTGCTCCAAGAACAAAGTAGCACACAGAGAGTAGCACACAGAGGGCCAAAGGGCGGAGTGAGGTTTTACCAAACTTTGTGCCAAAGCAAAGCATCCTCAGAAGTGAGGAGAGAGGACCAGAGAGCAGGGCATGGAAAGGTCATGGGTGCAGGAATGGGCAGATGAGCCTGGTTCAAATGAGGCAATGAGCTCATAGCAAAGAACCGAAAATTATAGATAAAGGCCCTCCCTTCTGCATTCAGGTATTAGTGCTCCACTTTACGGAAATGTTATTTTCTTCCACTGCACAGCAACATTTTGGGGGTGGTCTCTCCGTCCAGCTTAGAGTGTAAGAAAACAGCAGTGAAGGGCCTGCATCGTGTCTGCAGAAGCATTTAGAAAGGCTTGCGTTCACAAGAAGGGACGAGGTGACTAGGCACTACTTGAATGAGGCCATGTCTGGCTCCAAGGGCAACGACTAAGCAGCAGCGACCAAAAAGGAGAAGGCAGCAGGAGCACCAGTATTCACAAATAGAGGGACAGCACAACTTTAATTTTCATACAGCAGGAGCACCAGGCCAGTGACGTAATATAGGCACCCGCAGTGTTGGGGGGGGGGGAAGCTCCAAAGGCCCCCTCAGCACAATACCCTGGCTGGAAAGCTCCTGATTCAGTCCAGGGGGCCCCCTCTACATATCTTGCAGGGGGGCCCCCTCAAGTTTGGTTACGCCACTGTATACTCTCAAGGAGAAATGTTAGGAAAATGAGTTAGAAGATTAATGATCTGGAAGTTTACTATTTTATTTATATATTCACAAACTATGAGTTTGATTTCACTAATAGTGATTTTACGACTGCAGAGAGTACACACTTGCAGCAGAGATTACCAGTCACTTTATAGCAGGCTTAAGGCATCGAAACAGCACGCAATTTCTAAGCAAAACTAGATACATCAGCAATGAAAAGGTAGTTGTTCCAGAACATTAAATACATCATTGAATACAGACGTGTTCCGAATACATGCTACATCATGCACATGGGCAGCCTAACAAGCATTGCTTGATGCTGAAATGTTGCCCTTGTGAGGGACCAGAACATTTTACGACACAACAGAGGTATAAAGAACTCGTCGTTATATCGCAGAGGCTGCCATTCCCCCGGCCACTCCCCCGGCCACTCCCCCGGCGCAATAACCCACGCCGAGCCCCAGTGGGAGAACCAGTTCTGGGCACCCAAAAGCGCCCAGAAGCAGCAAGTGAGGCACACCACCCCTTGCGGGAGCACCACGGTGGCCAGGGTCGGATTGGGATCACAATTTGGCCGGGGCAATTGAAGAAAAAAGTGGCCCACATTCAAGGGGCGTGGCCCACAATTAAGGGGCGTGGCCCACATTCAAGGGGTGTGCCCTTTCATGAAACACCATTTGTCACAAAATTACACAAAATTATTCGAGCCCTCCAGGGAAGGAGCACCTAATAAGCAGCGAAGCCCCTGCTATTACTAACCTACTCAGCCCTCCCCAGACCTTCAGCTCAGGGGCACATGAATAGCAGTAAGGCCCCTGCAATTAGTAAATTAATAAGCCCTCCAGGCCTCAGGGCAATGTCCTCGCAGGGGAGCACAAAACGCCAGGGGGAAGCTGAGGTGAAGATGGTGCAACTTGCAAACATCACCTGGCCCCCACAGCGAGACCCATTCTTCCTCGCCCACTGTGCCCTCAATGTGAAGGGCTGTGGGCGAGGTGTTAAAACTAACACCGTTTCTGGGCTGCGTGGGCCCCAGGGGGGCCGAGGTGAAAGTGGCTCAAAGGCCTGAGAAACACCTGGCCCCCAAGGAGGCCGATTTTTGCAAACAATCACCCCCTCCCCAGCCACCCTCAGCGTGATTGCTTTGCAGGGCAGGGGGTGAAGGAGAGGCCACCGCGGATAATCACTGGCTGTACAGTGAAGCTGCATTGATTTCTCTGTCTCCGTGCCCTCTGTGGGCCGTTTTTTTCCCTCCCCTTTCCTAGTCCACAGAGAGCACGGAGACAGAGACAGAGAAATGAATGCAGCTTCACTGTGCGGCTGGGAAAGGGGAGAAAAAAAAAACGGCCCACAGAGGGCACTGAGACACCGGCCCTTCGGCCGATGACCGAATGCCCGCATTGCCAATCCGCCCCTCACGGTGGCGCCAAAAACCCCCCGGACAATGGGGGGGCCCGCTATGTACAAACCCCCCAATGGGGGACCAGCACCTGGGTGGTGGGAAGAGCGAGGGGGGATATAAGCATCCGCTCCCCCAGATAGCTCCTAACTTCGTGGAGCGGGGAAGCGGCGCACCTTCATTTTCTGGAGGACTGCACATTTGCTAGCAGGAGGCGAAGCTCTGCCGAGGAAGACTGAAGAAAAGCCAGAATTTCTTGCCAAGGAAACCAATCGGGTATTACCCATCTAGTGAGGAGGCGAAGCCCTGCCAGTCTGGTTTGGGCTCGGGAACACGACAAAAGCGATGGAGGTGCGCCCGCTCACAGCCCGCACAATAATTTTAGAGCGGGAACCCTCGAGACGCTGCCTGTGGCTGCAGCGAAGCGATGATGCAGTGGCCCTCTCTGTCCGGTGGCAGTAAGGGGACGGGTGGCTAGAACCAACAGAACGGCCCGGGCGGGAGTCTGTGGAGGTCTCCACCCGCAACCAGGAGGTTTGTGGGCCAGGTAGATCATCTCTGGGCCCGCATAGTGCATATCGGAACAGGGCCCCCGAGGCGCAGCCTTTGTTGAGGCCCCCCAAACTTCACGAGGGGAGCAAGCGGCAGGAGAGGAGGGGGAGTCGGGGGAGCATCCCACTGCCGCCTCACGCCCCCAGAAGAGCATGCTGAGGTAGGATGGGGCATCACCGGGCGAGACAAGAGAGCCGAGAGTACTGCTGCAGCCTGTGGGAGAAATGGTGCCCAATCAAGGAAGAAGAACCACCCCCCCCAGGCCCGTGGAACAGCTAAGATAACTGAGCGACATCGGTGGAAGGCCTGAGGCAAAGGGCACGACTCTCCTCGCCACCCAGGGGCAGAGGGAATCCGAATGGCCGAGGACAGCAGCAGTGGCAGCAACATAACTCTGGATGGCCGACCACGGAAACCAGTGACGATGGCATCGCCAAACTCCCACGATCCGAGAAGGAGGCTGTGCCCAGCTGCCCACGGAGAGCACCCATGAAGACGCGGGCGGCGACATGGAGGTGAGTATGAGGTGAGCACTAGCCTGGGTCATGCGCAGAGGGTAATGGCGGAGCATAGGGTGCTAGTGCGAGGTTGCTCCAGGAGCTCTTGGCCTTCCAGCCAGGGTAAATTGTTTGCAAGGCATAACACAGGTGCTGGCAGAACGGGGGGCCATAGCAGGGTCGGCGCACGATCGCTGGTGAACAGAGAGAGCCAGTGGGAGCATCACGTTGGCCAAACATCCAGTGAGAGCTGTGTAATTCCTGGAGGTAATTCCTAATAGAAGAGATGGTGCAACCACGGGGGAAATGCTCACCGCCCCCTCTGCGTTGGTTGCAAAACGGTTAAGAACATTTAACAAAGCGGAGGGCACCGTCCTATAGTGCTTTTTGCTGGTATTTGTGGTCACCGCGAGGCTGGGCGAATCCGGGCAATTTGCATGCACGGAGCGAAAGACAAATGCCGGTAGTTGGATAAGTTATGTCTGGGAGTTTGTGGAACCTCGGTTCCTGAGTACCGTGTTTCGTGTGCTCAATGTATCGTTCCCTGTCGCCTCCGCCCGCTGCATCCCAGGGTAAAGAAAACCAAAATGGCACCTCACAGAAGGCGTAGAGCTGGAGACAGCTAACGCGCGAGAGATGCATTGCAGGCTATCCCACGCCGGGTCCTCCGGCTCCAAATTCGGACCACCATTTAAACGTGGAGCTGGCGACAGGGACGGTGCTTTCGGAGCTCAGCTGCCTAGACAGATCACACTCATGGTCAGGCGGTGCTTGTCCAGTGGAATGGGTATACCAGGCACCGGGTCCGGTGGCTTAGGGGGCCAACTCGCCTACTGCGGGGGTCTGTGCTTGACCCCAAGGACACAGGTTCAATGCCCAGCAAGGCCACCCATCCTTTGACCTGCATGAGGCCGGTAAAAAGGAGTACTGGTTGCAGGTGCACGTTGCGCACCTCACCATTGTTGTAGCCAGCACTGACAGTAATAGGCATGCTCGGGACTGGCCAAGCCTGCACACACATTGCAATCAGTGCTAAGCGAATGCGCGAGGCAACTCGAGAACTATCATCATGCCGGGGGTCGGATGTGAGATGGTCTCAGATCCACTACCCACCTACCTGGGCACACAGGCTCAGGTTTCAACATGCACGTACACGTTTATAGCATCGAAGGGACTGGAGTGGCAACTGGGTGAGAAAAGGGTATTACGAGTATGTAGCAATAAGTGTTAGATGAGTATATAGCGTCGCAGTACTCCAAAGCTTCCAGCAGCTGGAGCCAGGGGTGTGCAGTAATAAATGCCTCCACTGTAGGAAGATCACCCAATGGTTAACTATAAGCAACTTTCGGACGCTCTGTAGAAAGACATACCTGCATACGAATCACCCCCCCCTTTTCAAAGCAGTTAACTTGAAATTAGTGGACTCCGGCTATCCCCAAGAGAAGGCGAGTGAGTCAGCTCACCACCTGCAGGATCATAAGATTGGTTGGGGTTTTTAAGTGGCGAAAGCATTGCATGCAGGGACTCTGTAAGTGTGCGGACATGGCAAGAGACCGAGGCGCATGATTCTAGCTGCACCCAGCCGTGACATCAGACCATCAGCTGCTCCCTGGCCGTGCAGACCACCCAAGTTTCACGCACCACTGGCAAACAGGAGCCCCCCCCCCTTTTCACTACGACACTGGGACGCGGATATCTGGTACTCCCTTTCCTGACAGAGCAAGGAAATAGACATCGCTGCAAAAAACAAAAAAAAAATGTTTTAATTGCTTGCTCAATCCTAAATAATGACTTGCTTGAAGCTCTGTGCTTTCGCTCCAGAAGCCGGTTTTTATGTGGGGAGGTCAGGTTTCTCATTGCGAGTGGTTGCGCATGCTCGCGACCGCTCGCAATGAGAAACTACCAGTTCGCGTTGAGAAAGCTGCTGCTCGAGTAAAAATCTACTCGAACAGCAGAAAACTACAGCTCGCACTGTGCAAGATGCCGTTTCCAATGCTTGCACAGTGCCGGATGCTTGTCCGCACTGTGCAATCATTGAAAACGCATCTTGCACAGTGCGAACATGCTATTATGCATCTCGCGTAGTGCTATGTGAAGTTCGCGTAGTGCGAAGTGCACTTCGCGTAGCTTCGCGTAGCGCTACTTCGCGAACTACGCCCACCCTTATATACTGCATGTCTCAACGAGACAGCGCAAGTGCTGCCTTGGCGAGACCTAAACAATAAAAAGAAAAATTAAATAGTAGGTGAATTGGATTTTACATAATATTAACTTGAAAGGATTTCCATTTTTAAATAAGTTCCAGGTGAAATCTCAAGGTGGGAGTATTTTATGGCTGACAATTTAAAATAAGGATTTAACAGGTTTTTTTATGTAGCCCATTTCTGTTTGTTTTCTAAAGCGTGAATATTTTTGTTGTAACTATACGGTTTGTACAGTAGCTAGTGTACTGTTTGCAATAATGCAGCAGCACTGTCTTGTGTTACCAGATTCATTGCCTTGAATGAAGGCATTTCTGGATCCATACACAAAATGCATTAAGAAAACTACGGTGTTTATAGTTGGTCAGTTACAACGGAGTTCTACAGTATCCGTTGAATCTTGGAGCTAATGCTGGCGTCCGTTGATTTCAGCCGATTATTATTTTTATTTTTTTAACCAGTAGAATTCTGGAGGAATATGATATCACCAGCATTCAGGAGCTTGGTTTAAAATCAAATATTTTTTGCAAGCTAGCATTACCCATTACTATGAGTTGGTTACTTATCCAATGGTTGTGCTCTACTGATAAAGAAAGCATTCAGAAGTGGTTACTGTTTTTCTTACAGTACTGCCAAAATGTACATATAGCTTCATCAAGCCAGGGGATGAGCAACTTCCTTTTCTGAAGACCTTCATGTCCCATCCAAGACATTTCCATCCCTTTGGCTTTGTTTCGGTGCCTTGATGCACTGATGGGTGAGTGTGTTTTTCGCCACTACAACAAGTTAACAAAAAACACGTTTCTGTGTGGTGTTGGTTTATGCCTACAGTTGATTTACTAAAAAGCCTTTGACTCTTGAAGTGGTAGACAAAAACAGTCATTGACAGAGCCCAGTAATACCTCTGATTATCATTTAAAGGTGTGACTCACAAAGGTTTTCTATGAGTAGTTATAGTCCTCCTAGATTAGGTGAATCTTACTGATGAATTTCTCCCAGTAAAACAGTCACTAAAGAAATACAACTTTGTGAATTGACTGCTCTGCCATTAGTGTCAGGGACACATTCTCAAGACTAATTCCTGAAATGAGATATACATGAATCACTTTTCTTTTTGAGGTGCAGTTGAACCCTTATAAACTAGTACTGATGCATCAACTGAAGTCTGTGTCTTATCTGAAGGTCACAGGGTCAAATCTGTGCTAGTTGATTCACTCTCACTCCTGAGGTCGATAGATACCTTATCTTGGGGCTTGGTCGATAAAGCGCCACGCAAGCAATCATTTATTAATAATAATCTATGTGCAGAGTCCAACAGCATTAAAGCAGTGAAACATGTTTACAGTGCTAGCATATCATTTATTTATAATAATCTATGTGCAGAGTCCAACAGCATTAAAGCAGTGAAACATGTTTACAGTGCTAGCATATCATTTATTGATTATAATCTATGTGCAGAGTCCAACAGCATTAAAGCAGTGAAACATGTTTACAGTGCTAGCATATCATTTATTTATAATAATCTATGTGCAGAGTCCAACAGCATTAAAGCAGTGAAACATGTTTACAGTGCTAGCATATCATTTATTTATAATAATCTATGTGCAGAGTCCAACAGCATTAAAGCAGTGAAACATGTTTACAGTGCTAGCATATCATTTATTTATACTAATCTATGTGCAGAGTCCAACAGCATTAAAGCAGTGAAACATGTTTACAGTGCTAGCATATCATTTATTTATACTAATCTATGTGCAGAGTCCAAGAGCATTAAAGCAGTGAAACATGTTTACAGTGCTAGCATATCATTTATTTATAATAATCTATGTGCAGAGTCCAACAGCATTAAAGCAGTGAAACATGTTTACAGTGCTAGCATATCATTTATTTATAATAATCTATGTGCAGAGTTCCAACAGCATTAAATCAGTGAAACATGTTTACAGTGCTAGCATATCATTTATTTATAATAATCTATGTGCGCAGTCCAACAGCATTAAAGCAGTAAAACATGTTTACAGTGCTAGCATATCATTTATTAATCATAATCTATGTGCGCAGTCCAACAGCATTAAAGCAGTAAAACATGTTTACAGTGCTAGCATATCATTTATTTATAATAATCTATGTGCGCAGTCCAACAGCATTAAAGCAGTAAAACATGTTTACAGTGCTAGCATATCATTTATTAATAATAATCTATGTGCGCAGTCCAACAGCATTAAAGCAGTAAAACATGTTTACAGTGCTAGCATATCATTTATTTATAATAATCTATGTGCAGAGTCCAACAGCATTAAAGCAGTAAACATGTTTACAGTGCTAGCATATCATTTATTTATAATAATCTATGTGCGCAGTCCAACAGCATTAAAGCAGTAAACATGTTTACAGTGCTAGCATATCATTTATTTATAATAATCTATGTGCAGAGTCCAACAGCATTAAAGCAGTAAACATGTTTACAGTGCTAGCATATCATTTATTTATAATAATCTATGTGCAGAGTCCAACAGCATTAAAGCAGTAAACATGTTTACAGTGCTAGCATATCATTTATTTATAATAATCTATGTGCAGAGTCCAACAGCATTAAAGCAGTAAACATGTTTACAGTGCTAGCATATCATTTATTTATAATAATCTATGTGCAGAGTCCAACAGCATTAAAGCAGTAAACATGTTTACAGTGCTAGCATATCATTTATTTATAATAATCTATGTGCAGAGTCCAACAGCATTAAAGCAGTGAAACATGTTTACAGTGCTAGCATATCATTTATTTATAATAATCTATGTGCAGAGTCCAACAGCATTAAAGCAGTAAAACATGTTTACAGTGCTAGCATATCATTTATTAATCATAATCTATGTGCAGAGTCCAACAGCATTAAAGCAGTAAAACATGTTTACAGTGCTAGCATATCATTTATTAATCATAATCTATGTGCAGAGTCCAACAGCATTAAAGCAGTAAAACATGTTTACAGTGCTAGCATATCATTTATTTATAATAATCTATGTGCACAGTCCAACAGCATTAAAGCAGTAAACATGTTTACAGTGCTAGCATATCATTTATTTATAATAATCTATGTGCACAGTCCAACAGCATTAAAGCAGTAAAACATGTTTACAGTGCTAGCATATCATTTATTTATAATAATCTATGTGCACAGTCCAACAGCATTAAAGCAGTAAAACATGTTTACAGTGCTAGCATATCATTTATTTATAATAATCTATGTGCACAGTCCAACAGCATTAAAGCAGTAAAACATGTTTACAGTGCTAGCATATCATTTATTTATAATAATCTATGTGCACAGTCCAACAGCATTAAAGCAGTAAACATGTTTACAGTGCTAGCATATCATTTATTTATAATAATCTATGTGCAGAGTCCAACAGCATTAAAGCAGTAAAACATGTTTACAGTGCTAGCATATCATTTATTTATAATAATCTATGTGCAGAGTCCAACAGCATTAAAGCAGTAAACATGTTTACAGTGCTAGCATATCATTTATTTATAATAATCTATGTGCAGAGTCCAACAGCATTAAAGCAGTAAACATGTTTACAGTGCTAGCATATCATTTATTTATAATAATCTATGTGCACAGTCCAACAGCATTAAAGCAGTAAAACATGTTTACAGTGCTAGCATATCATTTATTTATAATAATCTATGTGCAGAGTCCAACAGCATTAAAGCAGTAAAACATGTTTACAGTGCTAGCATATCATTTATTTATAATAATCTATGTGCAGAGTCCAACAGCATTAAAGCAGTAAACATGTTTACAGTGCTAGCATATCATTTATTGATTATAATCTATGTGCAGAGTCCAACAGCATTAAAGCAGTAAACCTGTTTACAGTGCTAGCATATCATTTATTGATTATAATCTATGTGCAGAGTCCAACAGCATTAAAGCAGTAAAACATGTTTACAGTGCTAGCATATCATTTATTTATAATAATCTATGTGCAGAGTCCAACAGCATTAAAGCAGTGAAACATGTTTACAGTGCTAGCATATCATTTATTTATAATAATCTATGTGCAGAGTCCAACAGCATTAAAGCAGTGAAACATGTTTACAGTGCTAGCATATCATTTATTTATAATAATCTATGTGCAGAGTCCAACAGCATGAAAGCAGTGAAACATGTTTACAGTGCTAGCATATCATTTATTTATAATAATCTATGTGCAGAGTCCAACAGCATGAAAGCAGTGAAACATGTTTACAGTGCTAGCATATCATTTATTTATAATAATCTATGTGCAGAGTCCAACAGCATGAAAGCAGTGAAACATGTTTACAGTGCTAGCATATCATTTATTTATAATAATCTATGTGCAGAGTCCAACAGCATTAAAGCAGTGAAACATGTTTACAGTGCTAGCATATCATTTATTTATAATAATCTATGTGCAGAGTCCAACAGCATTAAAGCAGTGAAACATGTTTACAGTGCTAGCATATCATTTATTTATAATAATCTATGTGCAGAGTCCAACAGCATTAAATCAGTAAAACATGTTTACAGTGCTAGCATATCATTTATTTATAATAATCTATGTGCGCAGTCCAACAGCATTAAATCAGTAAAACATGTTTACAGTGCTAGCATATCATTTATTAATCATAATCTATGTGCGCAGTCCAACAGCATTAAAGCAGTAAAACATGTTTACAGTGCTAGCATATCATTTATTTATAATAATCTATGTGCGCAGTCCAACAGCATTAAAGCAGTAAAACATGTTTACAGTGCTAGCATATCATTTATTAATAATAATCTATGTGCACAGTCCAACAGCATTAAAGCAGTAAACATGTTTACAGTGCTAGCATATCATTTATTTATAATAATCTATGTGCAGAGTCCAACAGCATTAAAGCAGTAAACATGTTTACAGTGCTAGCATATCATTTATTTATAATAATCTATGTGCAGAGTCCAACAGCATTAAAGCAGTGAAACATGTTTACAGTGCTAGCATATCATTTATTTATAATAATCTATGTGCAGAGTCCAACAGCATTAAAGCAGTAAAACATGTTTACAGTGCTAGCATATCATTTATTAATCATAATCTATGTGCACAGTCCAACAGCATTAAAGCAGTAAAACATGTTTACAGTGCTAGCATATCATTTATTAATCATAATCTATGTGCACAGTCCAACAGCATTAAAGCAGTAAAACATGTTTACAGTGCTAGCATATCATTTATTTATAATAATCTATGTGCACAGTCCAACAGCATTAAAGCAGTAAAACATGTTTACAGTGCTAGCATATCATTTATTTATAATAATCTATGTGCACAGTCCAACAGCATTAAAGCAGTAAAACATGTTTACAGTGCTAGCATATCATTTATTTATAATAATCTATGTGCACAGTCCAACAGCATTAAAGCAGTAAACATGTTTACAGTGCTAGCATATCATTTATTTATAATAATCTATGTGCAGAGTCCAACAGCATTAAAGCAGTAAAACATGTTTACAGTGCTAGCATATCATTTATTTATAATAATCTATGTGCAGAGTCCAACAGCATTAAAGCAGTAAACATGTTTACAGTGCTAGCATATCATTTATTTATAATAATCTATGTGCAGAGTCCAACAGCATTAAAGCAGTAAACATGTTTACAGTGCTAGCATATCATTTATTTATAATAATCTATGTGCGCAGTCCAACAGCATTAAAGCAGTAAACATGTTTACAGTGCTAGCATATCATTTATTAATAATAATCTATGTGCGCAGTCCAACAGCATTAAAGCAGTGAAACATGTTTACAGTGCTAGCATATCATTTATTTATAATAATCTATGTGCACAGTCCAACAGCATTAAAGCAGTAAACATGTTTACAGTGCTAGCATATCATTTATTTATAATAATCTATGTGCACAGTCCAACAGCATTAAAGCAGTAAACATGTTTACAGTGCTAGCATATCATTTATTTGCTCCAAGTAGAACATTTGACATTCATATCTAATTAAGAAATGTTGAATAGTAAAATTGAACATAAATTACAAGGAGGGGTGCATGTTGAGAAGGAAATCTTACCAAATAAGCCAGTTGTGCTTTGATGATGTGTCCAGTAACCTTTCAGTGCATCAGAGCATGATGGTTGTTGGGATGTGTAGATATGGCCAGCAGTGCACAGATCAGTAGCAAGTCCTTGAGAGTATGTGGCTGCATCTGTGACAACATCATCATAAACAGAAAAACAATTAGAAAGGGTGTAGCAATGGCCTCCTATAGTGACATTTATGCCAAGAGCCCGAAAAAGAGTCAATAACAGATGTATCCTCCTTTTTGTGTTGTTATCCAATACACATTTTGTGAGGATTGTCATCATTGTAACCTTACATTCGCTTTCTTATGATGCTGTTGTTGTATCCTTGGCACCTTTTGGCCAGCTACTACCTCTTCTAAGATTGCCCAGCGGGATGATCCAAGGTTGCCAGGGCGATAGGGGGTGATATCTATGTTGTTTCCAGTTTATAAATGGTCCAAATATATAAAGTACGCGCCTGCTGCATATGATGTCACTCATTACCTTATTGTGCGCAAGGGAGCTACAGAGAGGGCAGGCAAACAGCACTGTGTTGTTCAAAACGTTCAACGTATGGGTCTCCACCACCTACATTTCCTTCTTTCAATTGAGTACCTTGTCCAATGTCGCTGAAAAAGAAGAGATTCCTTTTCTTAGGTTAGACCCTCACCCACTCTAGCGGTGGCATGCTTCATCATCGGGTCTCATCCTGGTCCCTGAAAACCAGGATGGACTCAACCATATTCCAGGGAGCAATTTGAATATTTCCGTGACCGGGAGATCTAGAACTGTATAAAAATACATCAAACCATCCTCGGTTTCCCTTTATTGGTGGTTGTTTAGGTATTGTTAAAGCTGTATTGGGGATGAGGATATTATTGTCCTATGAACCAGTTAAATCCTCAACATGTATAATCCCCTAATGTAGGACAGTAGGATATACTTCTTATGGTTACCCCCACTTTTTGCTTTTGCACCCACTGTTTTTTACTAGTCTGGCTGGGATCCTGCTATTCAGGACCCCAGCCTATCTGCTTTCTCCTCTAAATTGCCATACATATACTTTGGTACACTCCAGATTGGATACTGGGGTACCCTTATCAGTCCCTAGTATATGGTACACCATGTACCTACGGCATAGGTACCTCAGAGGCCTCCCAGGGACTGAAGGATGTATTATGCCACCCCTGAGAGGCTTTGCAAAATAGAACTCTAGGTCTGCTACTGCAGCCTGTGTAAGATGATGCTTGCACCACTTACCTTAGATATAGGTTCACTATATCTATATATCACTGTAGTGTAGTTCCTATATTCCCAATAGGCTCTGCGCATTGGAATAACATAAACGATTGGTTTAGATGAAGGACTGAAGTCGACTAGGTCTCTATTGAATATGTTAGACTTAATTGTGAATGCCAGCTAGCTCAGAGGTCACTAGAAACTTTGTCGAATAAACAAGAACGGATTAGTTTCTGACAACCGCATAAACATGACAACTTTGTTCCCCAAGAATAAGAAATATATCTTCAGAGTTGTGGAAACAATAGATGTTTTTTTCACTCAGTCAATCGTGCATGCTTCCTTTCACCAGAGTTTGCAGAGAAAATAGAGAGACAGGTGTTTTCAATAAAAAGGTTATTTATTGAGCAGTCTTCTTTCTCATGCAAGAGAAGTGAATTGCTACAATCGCAATACTTGCAATAAAGTAAAGTGCGTACAGTAAAAAGAGTATTATGAAATAATACTGTAAAAGCATGATATGGTTTCTAAGCCATAAGATACATAAAATGGATAAAATACATACAATGATAAATAACGACTACAAGTACTCAACTGATGCGTCTAAAATACGCCTACCCCGGTGTACCTAACCTAAGTTTAGTACGAGGGAAGAAGTAAGTGAGGTGTAGCTTAAGTTCAGTAGTTTTTGCCAAGAATCTATCCAAGATTTCTCAAAGGGTCTAATCAGCTCCGTACCTTGGTTCTAGAATGAAGGAGGACTTGTATCTCTCCCTCAGGACTCAATCTCCCAGTAACCCGCAAGGGTAGCAGGGAAACACTGGAGCTGGATTTCTCGGCAAGAGAAAAGACAGCATCTTTCTCAGTGCGTCAGCTGGAGGGTCGGCTTCCTTCGGCACTCGCTACAGCAGGGCGTCGGGCAAGTAGTTAGTCTATCTGCTTCAAACCACCGTGTGTTTGCTAGGGCAGATGCGGGTAAATTTATACCTGGAAGGTGCCGAGTTTGACGTAAGGTTGGACATAATAACATCACTAAGAACTCGCAGTTCTTTGAAAACTCCATGAGTTCTTGGACAAATCAATACTTGAGCAGGGGGATGTCCCGGACTGCTGAAGGTTAGTTTCTCCAAGAATCTGTTGTGGATTCTAGGAACCTGTGGAAGTAGCCATGCCGTATTTGGACTGCATTGGCTAGGTCTAAATATGGTTATGATTGTTATGCGTATATAAGGCTATGATAAGTTATACCTATATAAGGGCATGAATCGGGAAAATTACACTAGAGTCCTAGATTCGTCTACAACACCCATTCCATGTAGACTGTCCATCTTTACTAAATACTAAGCATTATAACATATCTAAGCATGTGTTTACAATCCCACCCCAAAAATACATGAAATGCATTTGAAATGGTTTGTACACAAAAATGAGTATTGTACTGTACGTTTTCTAAGCAGTGGTATCATTCAAAGCATATAGTTTGACATTTGAAATACTGACTGAACGAATCACGAAATTACATTTATGAAATAGCTCTTAATACAGAAGAGAAGGTCGAGACCATTTCATCACAGATTTATATAATACTGTAAATGTGCTAGAGGCTGAGGTCAAATATCGTCTCTAGGTTATCAAAAGAAATCTTGTTCTCTAAGAATAGTTCTACTTTATGCAGATTACTCTGTGCCAAAAACTGTTCAATAGTTTTGGGAAATTAGAAAAATAATTTTGTTGTAGTAAAAATAGTTCCAAAGTTTTTAGACGTTTTGTTTATGAAAAAACTGAAGGCCGAATTCAAAGTTCTGAGAACGCTGTGTGCTTGTGTTTTCAAAAGTTATTCTAGTTGTCAGGAGAAAACATTAAATCATCTAGGCTGGCAAAGAATTTGTCTACCACAGTAGGTGAAAGTTGGATTATGTCTGAAAAAAGATCAATAGTGCATATGTGAGATGCATTGCCGTCAGCGTTGTCCGCATTAGCAACGTTCACAGAAGGTGGTACCTGTGTGCCGCTTTCATCTCGTACCTCACCGTCAGCATGTTGCGTCTGTGAGGTCTCAACGAATGCCGTCATCAGAATAGGTAGCCTCTGGGGACAACACGTTGCATGAGCCGTTACCGAACCAAGCAAAGTATCGACATCCATAGGTACTGCTGATGGGAGTATGAGACATGTCTAACACGCATTCTTCTCCGCAGAGCAGGCATCGAAGAACAGGTAAGATGCAATCTTGCCAGATTGGTCTGAATGATAGAAACCATGTGGTATTCAGATCTCTTAAACGAGCCAAGCCGAGGATCTGTGTAATCCTATCACAGTACCGCATTGCCAGGAGCGCTTGTTCCATGGTAATCTGGGTATCGCTGGTGACTGGACTGCCATATCGGAGCAGAAGAAACAAAAATAGAATTCCTGCTACGAGTCCCAAAATTAGAGGCAGGCCGCCGAACACAGAGTGCACGAAATTTGGAAAAATGCTCAGGACTGCTTCAAAGGGTGCTAACAGTCCCGAAAAAATTGTCTTAAATACATGTGCGATGCCACTAGTATCAGACATGTTAAAAATTTGAACTAACATTTCTACGAAATGTACGGGCAGTTTGTTGATAATAATGCATGTATCTCTGCTAAAGTCCTTGCAACTTGCAGATCATACGTTTCTCTAGACGAGGCCAAAGGCACAGTTTTTTGTAAAAGAATGGCTTTCATCCTGCTTAAAGTATCAGATCGTATAGAAGAGATGTTCAGTGAAGGCCATATTGCCGCCTCCTTGTCTGTCTTGCTTTTTGGATACAATACTTGCATACAACAAGTGACCCTGGATGACACACTCACAAGATGCGCCTTTCCTGGCAACATGCCACAACAGCTGTGGTCATTGAGCATAACGTAGCAGCCCTTGGAAAGCTGCCTGAAAACAGGTTCTATTTGTGTCGCTGGGGTGCCGTGCAGGTGGCAAGAAAGATCATTAGTAGAACCCTCACAGGATCCATGTAAATTAATTCCTTGACACAGAAGTGTACCACTTAGTGAGTTTTTACAATTTTTACCACTAAGAAACACTTTTCTACCCCCACTCCAACAACTGTATGTGTAAGGTAAATTCCAGGTTGACTTAATGTATCCCTTACCCAACCTTTCATACAGGCCAGCTGGTATATGCTTTAGGCAATATTGAAACTGGAATGTTGTTACTGGTATCGTGACGGTGCCATGTATTATCCATTCAATGACAGGCTTCTCGGAAACTGTCAATGGTAATCTTTCTAGTTTTTCAATGCGCAGCACCGTATAGTCTGCTCCTCTTTGTGCCAAAGAGATTTGTTTATCTGTCAGGTTAAATACAGAAAACAATGACGTTGTGTTCATTAGACGCCAGGGCACGTAGCCTGAACCGAGATTTTGTAACGTCCAGCCTAACTGTACTATAGAACGTAATTGGGACTGGCCATGTTTTAACATTAGCAAATCCTATTCTATTATATCAATAGCAGATGATACAATGCTATCCAAAGAATAAATTCTGGAGGACAGAGTCGTTAACCTATTGTCCACTACAGACAGTGTTTTTTCCAAATTTATACGATCAATTTCCCGTATTTTTTCAGCAGTTTCCATTTGCATCACTTTCCAAGCCTCGTTGTAAGCAGCATATATACCGGTGTATATGAAACGTTTTTTACGCTGTTTGCAAAGTCCCATTAAGAAATCTCGCAAGTCAATGCCTTCTTTAAGTAAGGTCAAGTGTTGCTTAATTTCAGGTAGTGTGGATTTTTGTAGCCATTCGAGGCATAGTTTTCCTACACTGTATGTTGTTACTATCCCTGGATGTTGTCTCTGGGAATATCTTTGGTCTGGCCTGTTCTGTTTGAACCCCTGTGATTTGTTCAGGAATCTATCTTGACAGTTATTAGTGTCTGTGGGACAGATCAACCATTTTTTCCAATCAGGAATTGTTCTGTTTTGGTGTAAAATATGGGATACGTCTATCTCCTTATCTGTAATGCTATTACTATCAGGTATAGGCTTTGGTATAGACGGTTTGTTTAAATCTTTTATCTTGGCTAGGCCAAGACAGGTAGTTTGTTGAATTGTATCATTCAAAAACATTATTTGTTCCGGGATCATGTAGGCTCTAAATAAAGATTCTAAACCTTGTACCTGCCAGTCTTTTGTACCCCAGACAGTTTTTGTCTCAATGTTGTCTTTTCAAAATTCAAAACCTAATGTAGACAACTGAGCATAAAAGTTTGCTGAATAAATTTGTTGAGTATTTGTCAACATGTTTTTCATTCCTGTCTTATTCATATTTTTGAAATAAAACGTTTCTGGATCTGTGATATTAAACCCTGAGAAGTATGGGAATTTCTCATAAAATATTCTTGAGCTGCCTTTTGGCGGTGTTGGACAATGTTCCCATTGATTATAAGTAAAAACATATCTAGGATTTGCAGATTTATGCAAATAGTGGTGACCATAATGATTAAAAACAATACATTTGTTCATAATCTGATGAACCTTCTAAGTAATCATGTTCTGTATATTTTGCTGACTTTTCTAAATCTGACATCATGTTATTAATAGTTTCAAAGTCCCAATCATCAGAAAAAGTGTTTGGTGAGACAAAGTCACTTAAAGAAACCTTGAACTGGTGAGGAAACTTCAATAGTTCAACTGGGCCATAGATGTCGTAATCAGTAGCGTCCCATGCTATACCACCAGGTATAGGAAAGGCTTTGATGTTTACCGATGACAGGTCTCTTCGTTCACGATGAGATGATTTGTGTGGTTTCAGGAGCAAGCTGATGTTCTGACTTGCTGTGTCCATTTTACTATATTGTCCATCTATCATTTTTCGAAAACTTAAGACAAGTATGAGCCAGAGCAGGAGGAAAAGTACACCCAACACAATCCAAAATTCAACCCATGGTGAAACCAGATATGTCTTTTCAAGTTGATGAAAGAGTTCTGTAATTTTGTCTTTGAAAGTTTTATTCACTGGCTTATCTTCAAGTTCACTGGGATCCTCAGAATATGTATCAAAGTTAATGAAATAGCCAGAGGCAGTTCTGTCAATTGTTCAAATTGCATCGGGATTCTTTGAAGTCACTGGAGCCGCTTCTTCTTTTGTCATATTAGTGTTGTCCGAGGCTACATCATTGTAGACAGGTGTTTCTTGACGAACTATTGTTATTTGGGTTTCAAGAGGCACAAGTTCCATGGCTTTGTTGCCTAGTCCTTCTTTTATCACTGCAGGTTTATTAAAGGTGATTAGTCTCTCAGTTTGAACCTCTTGAATTGTAGCAAGGTTTGGTCTTCTGCTACATCTTGGGAGTCCACTGGGCCTACTACTTATTATCGGCCACATGATTGTGGTTTTACCAGGTCGATGGATACAACTCTGTTCTCCTTTTTACCAGCAAGGGGCGGTAGTACTACCGATCTTGTTCCGATGATTGGTAAGACAGGTACTGCTTTTCTGTAAGAAGGCCCAAATTCCTTCCTCACCTGCGATCTTTTCTCTGACCAGATCCCCAATCTTTGGAATCCAGACAGGTCTTGCTGGGACAGGTGGTTTTTCTTCAGTGGTCGTTGGCTTTAGCTTTGTGTTACTCAGACTTCTTCTTGTTTCATTTAAGTCCTGTAAAGCAGCCAAACGATCTTTGATATCAAAGGGTTTTTGTTCTACCACTGAAGTTTGACAATGGAGGTCTTTGATTATCATTCTAGTACCAAATAAAAGTTCATACGGAGTGATTCCACCCAGAGAATGTCTTGGCAGATTATTAAGACTACGTTGGACACTTATTAGATGTTTGACCCACCCATCACCCAAACCTAATACCCTAGCTGTTATAGATTGCTTTATGTCACGTTTTTTTCTCTCCACTACCACATTACCCTCAGGATGGAAGGGACTAGAATACCGCAATGCAACGCCCAAGCTGGCCATGGCCTCTTTGTAAGCTCGAGAGCTAAAAGCAGGACCCTGGTCAGAATGCAGCATGCCGATTGCGTATGTGCCGATTAAGACTCGCAAATCTTTTATAACAGTTCTGGCATCAGCCGAGCGCTGGGGCCACATCCAAATAAATCTCTTCTTAATATTTATGGGACCGCATTCGTCCACATGGACGCCTGCGTGTAGATAGTCTAATGCTATCTAATAGAGGTGTCTGGGCTGGTCTGACTGTGCTTGAGTCAGTTATCTGGTCCGGTTCATAACTGCGATCTCTGCTGCAGTTTTGACAATCCATTGCAAAGTTATAAACTTGCACGCTCATTCCCGGCCACCAGTACATCATTTGTAGTTCTGACAGAGATTCCAAGATCCCTTGATGCCACAGACCCATTCCCATATATGCTTCTTGAATCAAGTAAGCCCTCCGTTTCCTGTTTGGAATTACTCTGTCCCCCACTCCAGGGATTTGAGCAAAAGGAACAGAGTTTGCATCAATTATGTATGTATTTCCATGTGGATAATTTAGAGGTAACGCTGCATAGTTGCCTCCCATTGAGGCTTTTACTGTAAAGTGGCATTTCACCGTCTATTCTTTTTTTAGAACACTTGATTGTAGCTACGGAAGCCGTTTGTACATCTGCCTCCGCGGCTTCGTCAGCCAATGAATTCCCTGCAACGTGAACGCCATCACGTTGATGACTCAGTGTATGTATCACATGAGTCTTTTGTAGTTCTATCTGCAAAAAAAACAACTTGTTCCCAAAGCATTTTATGCTTTATTGTGCCACCTTTCGCACTCTTTGAAACCGTTTTGAACCCAGTTCTGCAAGTATTCATTGTAAGATTGGTCGCAGTAATACGAATCGCACACTATTAGTGTGGGGAATTTGCGATCGGTTTTCTCAAGCGCCATCTTGAAAGCCTGTAGTTCAGCTCGCTGAGCTGTACAGTCTCCGAGTGACTGAGTTTTAGTGGCCATTGGTCTGAATTTACCTTCGCGCCAGCGTCCTTTAACAATCGCGCACGCAGCACTATAGGCTTGTTTACCCCCAATTGCGGGCTGTGCTGATCCGTCTGTATATATTATACAGTCGTAATGTTCTAAAGGCAGAATCTCGGTTGGCAGAGGACATTCATACTCGTATTGGAGAAATTCTTGTGTTTTCAAGTTAGGATCAAAAACGTATTCAATGTCTGTTGCAGCAAGAGAATTAACCCATTGTATCCATCTTGGATGTAAAGCTTTAGCATTTGGAATGCTCGCTCTTGTCACTGCCTCTAGGGCAGATAAAGGTGTAACGACCGATATGCGTTTTCCCTGTGCGAGGGCTCTTTCTTTTGCTATAGCAGTTTGAACCGCTGTCAGAATTTTCTCAGTAGAAGTGAATTTTATTTCTGCTTGCGCGTACAAGTGTGATTTGTATGCTATTGGTACCGTTTCACCTTCGTTATAGGTCAGGTACGTGAATCCGCATCTCCCTGGGATGACTCGGATCACAAGATTGCATTCGTTTACGCGTGTCTGTAGCTTTGTTTTAGCTAACATGTCTGTTTGTACTGAACGTAAAATTTCTGTGTGTTTCTGTGTCCAATTAGTTGGTTTGAAATCAGGTTTAATTAATTCGTAGAGAGGTTTAACCCTCTCTGCGTAATTCAGAATGTAAGTTCTTCCAAAATTCAGGAAACCTAGAATTGATTGTAAGTTTTTCTGCGTTTTTGGAGCTTGGAGCAGCGCACACTTCTCTAAGAAGTTGGCTGCCAGGCTTTTGCCTTCACTTGATAACTAATATCCTAAAAATAGGACAGTGAGGTGGGCAATTCGTGATTTTTTAAAGTTGAATTTGTACCCTTCAGATGTGAACCCAAGTATAATGGTGTTCACTCTATCTAAGTGCCTGTCCAAGTTATCGTCCGTTAGATAAATGTCATCGACTTAAGATAATGCCTCATCATCATACATTTGCAGTAACTCTGTTACTCTGGCTGAAAATAATCCTGGGCTATTCTTGAATCCCTGGGGGAGACGGCAAAATTGCCCTGTACCCCCATACTTGAGAAAGCGGTCAAATACCTGCTCTCTGGTGCAATATTTTGACAGAAGAAATATCTAATATTTTTTGCCCACAATGTTATTCATCAGTGCTGCACTGTGTGAATTTTGTACTGCTAAAGTTTTCCAACAAGAATTTAATGTCTGTAGTCCAATACTAGCCAATATGAATTGTCTGGTTTGGAGAAAGGAAACAAAGGATTGTTCATTGGTGAGGTGCATGTTTCAATCACGTCCTGGTACTCAAAATGATCTAACATCTCCCTGGCTTGTTTTTTAGCTTCTTGCTTAACAGGATACTGCCTTTGTGCAGTAGGGTTATTTTTTAACTGGATTTTATGGTGAGACGAATCCTCATCCCATCCTGCGTGATTTTTGTATAATGCTGGACCCTGGGCTACAGCCCATTTCTTAGCATATGTGTATTTTTTATGAATTGGAATATGATTTGAGAAGGCAGGCATAATCATTTCTTCGCCATGTGGGCAATTCAGGTAAACCAGAGAAGAAGGCAGTATCTCGCTTCTTATCAGGGAAATATCCCCTTTTCATCGTACAAACATGATGAAAGCAGCCCTGGCATTTTAACCAAACGGGCCTTACACAACCAGAGAAGTAGGCAGTCCTCTGCGCTTGAATTGAGAACCATAAGCTCACACCGCAAGGACATGACACAGGCGCCTCTGGGTTTTAATAGTTCAAGGAAAGAAGACTGAACGCTTTATGGGGCTTAATTATTTCGGAATGCCCACATTGAGCGTTTAATGTCCTAACACCAGGACGATTTTACTCTTAGCCAGACTTTACGATATTAAATGGATGCATGAAGCTAGCAAATCTCTCTGATATACCGCATTTGGATTTGGATAACAAATGATACCCATCAATTTCCAAAAAGCAAACCCTAAGGGTGATTTTATTGACCCATACACGACGACAGATATTATATGTAGTCTTGACAAAGGTGGAGAATATTGTGGAAAACCACCGAAACGCGTCGACGCACCATTTAGTATAATTCACAACTCGGACATCTTTGTTGATATACTACATTATAGAATACATAATTTAGGTGTCAAAAATAGAGTACGAATATACACCCAGTATTGTACGAATCCAATGTCTTACTTTTTTCTGTCTTTTTGTTTCAATTTTGCTGGTCAATATTGAAATTTAAGTGTATGTTTTATTGTCATTTTCTTGTTTTAATAAGTGGTGAGTGGTCTCTTTACTGTCCACTTTTTTAATTGTTTGCATTATCAATAAACTGTAAGAATTCTTTTTATACACATGAATCTTGGTATTGTTTTTGACTTTTTAGCTTAAGTGTTACTTTGTCCAGCTTAAGGGAATCTCTCCTTTATTTATGATTTTTGTATAATGCTGGACCCTGGGCTACAGCCCATTTCCTAGCATATGTGTACTTTTTTATGAATTGGAATATGATTTGAGAAGGCTGGCATAATCATTTCTTCGCCATGTGGGCAATCCCTAACAAATTCTGGTGGCCAGTCTTTCTCAGCTAGAAGAATATCATAGCCCTTAGCTAGCTTCTCCCAAAAGAGATTTTTTATTTTCCTAGTTATGTTCCCTTCTATACGGAGTGTTATTTCATATAATTTATGGGGTACACTAACTCTGGTATCTGCAGTTTCCACTTTAATGTATTCATTCGTGTCCACTCTCTCCAGAAGATTCATCAGGATCTTGTGAGCTATGTGACTTTTTGCTGCGCAGTCTAGCATTGTCTGGGCCCACTCTCCGTTCTTGAGTTGTGTCCTCAGGATCCTCGGAATGTTTTATCTTTATGCTTGTTACCTTCTTTTTGGAAAATTGAGGGGCATATTACCAAGCAATATCGCTATTGCTTGGTTAGAGACAAAAATTTACCGCTGAGCTGCGGCGATTTTTATCGCAGATAAACCTTGGTATTACCAAGGTTTATCGCAAATGCGATAAAAAACGGCCGCAATGCATGAATATCGCTGAAAAGTCCGCGATATTCATGCATTACCGAGCTAATGCTCTTAGACATGTTATCCACCTACCATTGGATAACATGGCTAAGAACTGCTCAGGGACAGGTGTTAGCTTTTGGAGATATTTGCGCGTAGCGCAAATATCTCCAACAGTTGGTAATAGGAGATAGCGATGTTAGCGACTGATTCCAGCACGCCCACTTTGCATGTAATTAGTGATAAATATCACTGACATGCAAAGCGGGACCCAAGATGGTCGCTATCTCCTACTAGCTGTCGCTAACTTGTGTTAGCGACAGCTAGGTAATAGGGAGATCATTTTATCTCCGCTTTCTTGGCTTTTAAAGCCAAAAAAGCGGAGATAAACCCCCTTGATAATATGCCCCTGAGATTTTTTACTTTGTCAAGTCAAGTCAAGTCAAAAAGATTTATGTAGCGCACTACATACCCATAGGGTCTCAAGGCGCTTGGAGGTGGGTGGGGAATTACTTGTCGAATATCCAAGTTTTAAGTTGCTTTCTGAATGCTAGGTGGTTCTGAGTGAGGCGAAGGTGAGTGGGAAGGGAGTTCCAAGTTTTAGCTGCCAGGTAGGAGAAGGATCTGCCTCCCATGGTTGTTTTGTTGATGCGAGGTACAGTGGCAAGAGCTTGGTTGGAGGATCGCAGCTGACGGGAGGGGGTGTAGAAGGACAGTCGTGTGTTGAGGCATTCGGGTCCCAGTTCGTAGAGTGCTTTGTGTGCGTGGGTTAGGAGGCGGAAAGTAATCCTCTTATTTACGGGGAGCCAGTGGAGGGTTTTCAGATGACCAGAGATGTGTTCTTTACGCGGGATGTCTAAAATGAGCCTGGCAGAGGCGTTCTGGATGCGTTGGAGTTTTTTCTGGAGTTTTGCGGTGGTACCGGCATAGAGGGTGTTTCCGTAGTCCAGGCGGCTAGTGACCAGTGCGTGGGTGACCGTTTTACGAGTTTCGGTGGGGATCCAGCGAAATGTTTTTTTGAGCATGCGAAGAATGTTGAAACAAGAAGATGAAACGGCGTTGACTTGTCTGGTCATCGAGAGTGAGGAGTCCAGGATGATGCCCAGGTTTCGTGCGTGGTCTGTAGGGATGGGGGCCTTTCCGAGGGCCTCTGGCCACCAAGAGTCATCCCAGGCGGAGGGGGAGGTGCCTAAGATGAGGACTTCTGTTTTGTCGGAGTTCAGTTTCAGACGGCTGTGCTTCATCCACTCGGCTACTTCTTTCATTCCTTCGTGTAAGTTGGTTTTGGCGGTGTTAGGGTCTTTTGTGAGTGAGAGGATCAGTTGAGTGTCATCAGCGTAGGAGATGATGTTGAGGTTGTGATGGCGTGCGATGGTCGCGAGGGGGCTCATGTATACGTTGAAGAGGGTGGGGCTGAGAGAAGATCCTTGTGGCACGCCACAAATGACTTCAGTGGACTCTGACTTGAATGGTGGGAGGCGGACTCTCTGGGTTCTTCCGGTGAGGAACGAAGTGATCCATTCCAGTGCTTTTCCTTGGATTCCGATGTTTCTGAGGCGCTGTAAAAGGGTACTATGACAGACCGTGTCGAAGGCTGCGGAGAGGTCGAGGAGGATGAGGGCTACTGTGTCTCCATTGTCCAGTAGAGTTCGAATGTCGTCTGTTGCTGCGATGAGGGCGGTTTCAGTGCTGTGCTTGGCTCGGAAGCCGGATTGTGAGGAGTCGAGGGATTTGTTGGTTTCGAGGAAAGCAGCGAGCTGGTTGTTGACCGCTTTCTCGATGACTTTGGCCGGGAATGGAAGGAGTGAGATAGGGCGGTAGTTTTTGAGTTCGGTGGGGTCAGCTGTGGGTTTCTTCAAGAGGGCGCTGAGTTCGGCATGTTTCCAGCTTTCCGGGAAGGTTGCAGAGTTGAGGGAGCAGTTGATGACGTCTCGGATGTGCGGTGCTATAATGGAGTCTGCTTTGTTAAAAATGTGGTGAGGGCATGGGTCTGTGGGGGATCCTGAGTGGATAGAGTTCATCAGACGGATGGTGTCTTCAGTGGAGATAGGCTTCCAGTCGTTGAGGATGTTCAGGGGGGGTGGGGGTCCTGAAGGGGGTTGGGAGGGTTGGTCTTCGGGTCGGTTGTCGAAGCTGTTGTGGATGTCTGCAATTTTGTTGTGGAAGAATGAGGCTAGGGAGTCGCAGAGGGCTTGAGAGGGGGTGATGTCGTTGGAGTTGGCCGAGGGGTTGGTAAATTCCTTGACGATGTTGAATAATTCCTTACTGTTGTGGGCGTTGTTGTCTAGTCTGTCCTTGAAAGTGGCTTTTTTGGCGGTCCGGATCAGTTGGTGGTGTATGCGGGTGGCGTTTTTAAAGGTGTCCTTGGTGCTGGTAGTTGGGTCTTTTTTCCAGGCCTTCTCAAGGGCGCGGCAGAGTTTCTTGGATTTCTTCAGATCATCGTTGAACCAGGAGGCCTTCTTGCTGCCTAGTTTGATTTGTCGTTTTTTCAGTGGTGCTAAGATGTCGGCGCTGTTGGATAACCATTGTGTGAGGTTGCTGGCTGCTTGGTCTGGGTTTGAAGAGTTTCTTTGCAGAGTGGGTTGGGGGTGGTTGTTGGAAGTGGGTCTGTTGTAGGTGAAGTGAACGCAGCTGTGGTCAGTCCAAAGAAGAGCTGTGGTGTGGCTGAAGGAGACATGTTTGCTGGAGGTGAAGATAGGGTCGAGTGTGTGACCTGCAATGTGGGTGGAGGTGGTGACAAGTTGTCTAAGTCCGAGGTTGGCGAGGTTGTCCAAAAGGGTGGTGGTGTTGCGGTCGTTGTTCTTTTCAAGGTGAAAGTTGAGGTCGCCCAAAAGGATGTAATCCTTGGAGGGGAGCGCGTGTGGAGTGATGAAGTCCGTGATGTCCTCACTAAACTTTGCGCGGGGTCCTGGTGGCCTGTAAAGGAGGGTGCCTCTGAGTGTGGTTTTGGGGTCGATGTGGATCTGGAAGTGAAGGTGTTCAGAGTTGGCGAGGTTGACGTCTGAGCTGGTAGAGATGTGGATGGATTTCTTATGGACGATAGCGATACCTCCTCCAGTGTGGCCGGTACGGTCCTTGCGTATGATCTTATAGTCTTCTGGGATGGCAATGGTGATGTCTGGGGCAGAAGAGGCGTTCATCCATGTTTCTGTTAGGAAGGCGACGTCCGGAGAGATGGTGTCTAGTAGATTCCAGAGGTCAATGGCGTGCCTGTGGACCGAGCGGGTGTTGAGCAAGATGCATTGTAAGTGGTTGGGTACGGATATCTGTTGTGTGATCGTAGCGGAGTTGTTGTCGGTGCCGTTGAATTTGCAGGAGTTGCATGAGAAAGGTCCGTGGGTGTGTCCAGGAGCGGACTTTGATGAACGGGTTCCTTGTCTTTGGACTTGACGCGTTCTTCTTTATGTTCTGACCGTCCTCTTCTTTCTGATTTCTGTGAGGAAGTCTGAAAAGATCGAGAGGGGCGTGTTTCATTATCTTGATATCTATCAGGTTTTTTCAAATTATCCCTATTTCTGAGGTTATATGTTTTCTCAGAGGGTTTCTTTTGGGGAGACCTACCCACCCGTTCTGGAGATCTATCTCTTCGTTGGGGAGACCTTCCTCTGGACTGAAACTGTTTTTCTTTAGGAAGAGTCTGTCTGGTAGTTTCCCATTTATTTTTAGGAGTAGTTACATTATTTTTATTGAAAGCCTTTTCAGGATTTTCTGTCAGTTGGGATTTTTAGTGGTTTTCCACCCAAACTATCTCTACCTAATTCTTCATAGCACTTTTCAATTATTCTGGCAAGTTCAAAACGTTGGTCTGCTATATCTGTTTCTTTTCATTTTTGGCGGATCGCCACAGATGCTGCTTCCCCTCTTATGTTGGCTAGTAGTATAGCCGAGACTTGCTTAAAATCTTTCACTAATTTCATACCTAGATTTAAAGCAGGCTCTGGACCGTATTCATTGTGAATCTGTCTTAGTATGTCTGGTATAACCGCCATAGACGGAACACCATGTGTTTTTGTGTAGATGGAAGCAAAGACTGTTCCCCAAGTGTCACAGTCTTCCACATGTGGTGCGATTCCCATTGGTAAACAGATTGTCAGAATTCGTGTTTGTCATGAGGTGTACTATCAGGAAATACTGCCTCTATTTGAGTAATCTTTTGAGCTAACCAGAACGGAATCTGTTCCCGTTTTGCGGGTAATTTACCAATGACTGATTGTATAGTCTGTGGTGCAATTTTGTTTGTGTTCAGGATGTGGTGTATAGCCAGCTAATACCGGCCATGTAGCATCTGGTCTACCTAGTGGACCGAGCCTGGTATAGTGATTTTGATGTTGTAGGGCGCCATTAAACCAGAGCTGATGCTCCTGGTAAGTTTGTGGTATTGGGTTTCAACAGATCTACATACTCTGCAAAACTCTCGATCACCATAGAATAGAAGTTGGCACGGAAACTGGAAATGCAAAAGACAAGTTTATTAGGACCCCATGGGGTGGTGGTACAATCCTACAGCACCCTTCGGTAATGCAAGAAGTATCACACCGGACATTGGTGCGTGACCTCTTTTATACAGTTTTACATCAATAAAAAGGGTAGGCGGTATACTTTTGCACAGTTTTGGTACATATAAAGACATTTTTGGAACACAGTCAACATGTGGGAGGAGTCTAGTACCACTGGTCAGATTTGGAGAACATTCCTGAAAGGTGACCGTTCACTAATCTAAATGTTCGAGTACGCATGCGTGAGCTTGACCAGTGCTAAAAATAGCCAGTTGCTGGGCAAGTTAAATGGTCATTGGTACAGAGAAAGGACAAACGGGCATGCTGACCACGAGGCAGCATGTTCATTGAAATGGAGGCCAGGAAATACAAAATGGCCTCCTCAAACATGGTCAAGTTAATAATGAAAGTTTGTGTAGCTGAGCTAAATGCTAACATAATCACTGCCAAATTACGACAGACGGCCCTTTTAGCATTTAGCTGAAGCTACCTCATAACGGAAGTAGTCAGGATACTCATCATCAGTATTGATCAACATTATATTCATTATTTCTTTACTAATCATTTGCTCATTTTTGGCAATAGCTCGTTTGGACGGAATGCAGGCAGTAATACATACAGAACATAAGGTAGGGCCACATTGAATACATAAACAAAGGAAGAAGAGTATTCCAATGATCATACACAGGATAGTTAATAGTTTCCAACCCTAAGTACTAAGCAGAGTCCAGAACCAATTTGAGAATGTCCATGTACCATTTTCAGGATGAATTTCAGCAGCAATTTTGTGTAATTTAGAAATGGCATCATACACAGAAGGTGAATTATCTGGGACGTACACACAACAACTACTACCGATAATGCGGCATGCACCCCCACGATCAGCTAATACTACGTCCAGAACCATTCGGTTCTGAAGCGTTACAATTCTGGTAATTTGGAGTTCCTCAGGCAAGTTCCCTAATGCAGAAGCAGTTTTATTAGCAACAGCTTCCACAACACGTGTTAGCCGTCTTATTTTCCTGCTATTTAAGGCAGCACCAACAAAGGAAAACAGGCCTAAATTGAAATCTACATATTGCTGTAAGGAGGTGTCATGTTATCTTAACCCTATTTAATATAAAATCATGATATAATACAAAGTCATTATGATACATGGGCGGGGCAATAAATACAGGGGGTAGTACAAAAGAAATATAACAAGTTCCTAACCACCCAATGGGAAGACGGTGGTATCCCTTATTTCCATAAATAAAGTAAGTATTTCGTGAGGCTACAAAAGCAATACCATTTGGTGTGTCAAATGTTAGAGTAGTAGTACATTCGCCTTTCCCTACCGGAATAGTACCTTTATTTCGTACACATAAGTCAGCTTTGGTATCAATGACAGTAATCACATATAAACTGGACATATTTGCAATTCTTTGATTAGTGAAAATACGAGGTGTAGATACATTGTCCGGTCGATATTCTTCCCATTCAAATTTAGTTCCTTCTGCCTGCGGGTAACCATCTCTATCATTATAACAAACTTTATTAAGCCGAAAAAGTAGTCCACCTTTTGTTGGCCATCTCAAGGTAAAGAGAAGAGTATACCAAGCATTACAAGAACCATTATGAGAGAACGGAAGAGGAATAAGTGGAGTTCCTCCTTTCTTCTGATGTCCAGGCAACATTCCACATACCCAACAGTTCGAAGTGTTCGTCATATTATGGGTATGATGTAGAATTTGAATGAAGCTGTTATTTAAGTAAGTCTGTCTATGTCTCTCTTCATGATAAGGCAGAGTGAAATGAAAATGTTCAGATGGGATTGGAGTGGTAGGCAGTAAATATTCTCTTGCCGGAAGCAATCGTTCTACGATCCAGGCTATTACTTATATTACCACTATAGTCGTAACAAAAAGCACAGCACCAAGAATTCTTCTGTTTCTCGTCGTAGTAGGTGCCATAGTTCAAAAAACAAAATTTTCAAAACAAAGCTAAAAAATAAAAATGAGTGCTTAGCTCCGAGGTAGCCGCTGGTTTCTTCTCCGAGATTCAAGACGGGTGTCACTACACTGGACAGAACCGATCCCCCCCCTTGATATTCTCGGCTTCCGTTTTCACAAACCTCAGAATTGTAACTCAACCAGTCTCGCACAAAACAACTATTTTCTTGGCCGTAGGTTATATTTCGCTCCACCAGAAACAGTGTGGTCTGGGAAGGCTCCCTCCGATTCGTTAGGCGTAGTAGCTGGGCTCTTCTCTGCATCCAAGATGTCTCGATAATCAGACAGCACCGCAGGATTCACCAGATCCGGAGAGACACGACGACAGTGAGTGGAATGCACCCACCGCTTCTTGTTCGTGACTCGCACAGCCGTCCGAGTTGCCAGCAACACTTGTTCAGGGCCACGCCACCTCGGTTCCAAGCTACTGGATCTCTCCAACGATCGGATCATCACATGATCCCCAGGACGAAGATCGAGAGCCTCTCCAATAGAATTATCTGGGAGCGCTTCTCGAACCTGCTGATGAATAGAAAGTAAATCATTTGTTAATCGTGCCAAATAATGGTTCATCATTATCCAAGGCACATCATGTATTAGGCGTGGCTTAGGGACTCCCCAGATATTCATAGGCCTTCCAAACACCACTTCATAAGGTGTGAGGCCAGATCGGGAATGTGGCACTGATCTAATAGACAATAATGCCAAGGGCAGGGCGTTCGGCCATTTCAAAGACGTGGATGCCACGATCTTTGCTAGCTTCAGCTTCAGAGTTGCATTATACCTCTCTACCAAACCTGCTGACTGCGGGTGGAATACAGCGTGGAACTTCTGTTTAATTCCCAATCCTTTCAGGACATACTCCACTATTTTCCCAACAAAATGAGGACAATTGTCATTCCACAAAAATTTACAAACACCAAAGCGCGGGAAGTACTCTTTGAGTAACACCATAGCTGTTGTCAATGCTGTATTATCTTTCGTGGGGTAGGCCTCGATCCATTTACTGAAGGCACACACCACCACTAAGACATACTTGAGATTATTACAGCGCTCAAGCTGGATGTAATCCATTTGCAGTATTTCGAATGGTGCAGTAGGCGGAACGAACCCTCCTTTAGGAGTATAAGTCCCTTTAGCAGGATTGTACTGTAAGCATATCAGACAGGTCTGCACTACTCTTTTAGCCGTGCTGGCAATCTCAGGATGCTCCCAAACTCGTGTAAGCAATTTAGTAATTGCAAGAGCTCCAACATGTGCCAGCCCACGTGTCATTTGAACCATTGTTTGCAAATAAGCGGCAGGCAATTTCCATCTCTCCATATCTTTGCTACGCCAACAACCCTCATCATCCAACATTCCCTCTGTTGCCCAGGTTGTAAGTTCTGCTTCAGATGCTGATTTTTGTATGTCTAATATTTCCTCTCTGGCATCATGCCATCGCTCAGCCTGTGATTTCACCACATACATAGGAGAGAAATTTTGTAACATTGCAGTCTCTCTCGATATGCGATCTGCAAAAGCTTTTCCTTGTCCTATTTTGCCTGTCACCTTCTTATGTGCACTACATTTGACTACTGCCACTTTCCTTGGACATAATAGCGCATTCAGGAGATCACGTACCAATTCTCCATGCATGATGTGTACTCCATGCGAGGTCAGGAACCCTCGTTCCTTCCAGAGTAGGCCGAAATCGTGCACTACTCCAAAAGCGTAATGACTATCAGTGTAGATATTCACACATAATCCAGCACTTAACTCGCATGCTTTCGTTAAGACTATCAATTCAGCTGCTTGGGCCGATTTTTGCGGTATTCGTGCTGTTTCTACCACTGTCTTAAGTGTCGTGATCGCATAAGCTGCGGAAGTCGTACCATCTGGCAACTTTAAACACGATCCATCAACCCACAGTTCCCCATCTACATCTGGAAGTGGCGTATCCTGTAAGTCGATACAACCCTTTGTTTGTTCTTCAGTCAGAAAAACACAATCATGGTGTTCTTCCTTCTGGGTCTCAGCAACAGGATATGGCAATAAAGTAGCAGGGTTCCAAGTGGCACACCTCTTCAGTGTAATATGTGGCGCCAACAGCGTTAGCTCGTATCCTGTTAGACGAGCGCTAGTTAGATACTGTGTTTTCGTTTGGTTCAACAAAGCATCTACCGCATGGGGAACTAACACCAACAATTTGTGTGACAAAACTATTCCCTCACTCTGTCGTATAGCTACTGCTGTTGCTGCGACTGCTCGAAAACACCCAGGCAATCCTCGTGCCACAGGATCGAGTACTGCTGAGAAGTAAGCACAAGGTCGCTGTTTATCTCCGTGTATCTGCACTAAGACTGACAATGCACACCCATCTTTCTCGTGGACATATAATGTAAAGATCTTTGTATAATCTGGTGTACCTAACACTGGTGCAGAACAAAGAGCTTGCCTTAATTGTTCAAAAGCATTCTGACATTCATCTGTCCATTCAAGGGGAATCGGTGTAGTTTTGGACAACAGTGCTAACAAAGGTTTTATAACATGTGAAAACCCTAATATCCACTGTCTACAAAAGGACGTCAAACCTATGAAAGCACGAACATCTTTCTGAGTGCAAGGGACTGGTGTATCTAAAATTGCTTGAATTCGATCTGATGTCAATGCACGTCCCTCCTTAGACAAAAGATGACCGAGGTAGGTCACCTTTGGTCTACAATATTGCAACTTCTTCCTAGAAACCTTGTGATTATTCTTGGCAAGAAAAGAAAGCAGGGAAAGAGTACTCTCCTCACATTGTTCCTGCGTGTCTGCTGCTAATAAAATGTCATCAACATATTGAATAAGAGCCACCCCAGACTGTAAGTCGAAAGAATCAAGCTGTCTTTTTAAAGCCTGGCTATAAATGCTAGGGCTTTCTGTGTAGCCTTGAGGAACCCGACAAAATCTATATGATTTGTTATTTAATGTGAAGCCGAACAGATATCGGCTATCAGGATGAATGGGAATCGAGAAGAAAGCATTCTTCAAATCGATAACTGTGAAGGTAGTGGCTGTAGGTGGAATCAAAGTAAGTAAGGTGGTAATGCCAGACACCACCGGATACTGGGGCACTACTATCTTATTGACTTCCCTCAAATCATTAATAAAAAGATAGATCTTCGTGTCTGTGTCTTTCTTGAGGATCGGAAGAATTGGGCTGTTACAAACATTATAGAGGACTTCCTCCACCACCCCTGCCATAATCAAGTCATTTACGATATGTGTCAAGGCAACGTCACCTTCTCTGGAAATTTTGTACTGTGGTACGCGAGGCAAAGACACTCCCTGCTTTACAGTAATACGTACGGGAGGGATAATCATCTGTCCCACATCAGTATCGGAAGTAGCCCACCAAGTACTTGGAAGAGAGGCTAACGCATCGGCCTCCTGCATGAGGCACAATCTCTCAACCTCTGGATAGTTCTCATTCAAAATAACCCGCACCCCTTCAGGGGCACAGCGTATAGTTGCTCGAAAATGTTTAAGCATATCGAGCCCCACAATATTATCTCGCGTATTTGGAGATAACAAAAACGGGCATGGGGCAGTAAACTTATCAATGTGAAATGTAAGGGGTTGAGACAGTGGGCTAACAGAAGGTGTTCCATCGAACCCTATTGATGTAATCGTTTCGCCAGACAGGGGAGCCCTTGGAACCAAGTGTTTGGACAGAGCGCTACGAGTAGCTCCCGTATCAACCAGAAACTGATCAGTAGAACCCAAAACATGCGCTGATATATATGGACCCCTTTGATCTACTGGTAATTCAACCGATTCCACACCCCATCCTACGCAATCCTATGCATGTGTATTATCCTGAGACTCAAAAGACTCACCCTCAGCTATCTGATACTGATTCAGTCTATCAAAAGTATTATGATCAGCCTGACCACGACCCCTCGCTTCAAACCTACCACGATCATTCGCTCCACCCCTCGACCCTGAATAACTATTCCGAGACCTTCCACTTCCTCGACCACGCTGATTACGCTGTTCTCGAAGCACCGGACAATCTGAAGCCCAATGTCCAAACTGTTTACAGTATGCACACTGATCCTCGGAAATATCGGAACGAGCAGAAGACGTACCATACGATCCACGTCTACCCCTATCATTCCCTCTCGGCTGTGTAGCATAAACCTGAGCCAACATCACCTTCGTCTTCAAATCCTTTGCTTTCTTATCACTACTTTCCTTAGCCTCCAATTCCTGTCGTTCATAATACTGAGCCATAGTCAATAAAGACGTGGTCCATGAACTTTCACTAGTCTTTAAACGTTTTGCAATCTCCGGTAGGAGATTAGCCACGTACTTATCAACGAACAAATGCCTGCCCGTGTCCTCTGTTAATAATTGACCACTGTAATCATGAAACGCTTCCTCGAAACGTGAAAAAAAGTCAGAAACCGATTCATCCAGCTTCTGTTTACAAGAAGCCAACATCGTCCAATCAATTTTCTTAGGGGGAACAAGCGTTTTTAATTTATTCAAAATAGCCACCGGAAGATCTAAAATCAGTTGGCTTGGCCTACATGGGGGTTCTCTATCCAAATCAGCTCGAGCTAATTCCTTTCAATCTGCACCTAAAATCGTTCGATCATCAAACTTACGAATCGCTCTCCACATATCAGGAGGCAATATTAACCCAAAGAAAAGATCAATATCAACTAATGTCATAACACATGAAGAAATAGCACCTTCCACTCCTTCATAGAAAGCTGCCGGATTTTTGCGGGGGTCAGGCAAAGCAGTCTTAAGCGCCATAACATCTGTTCTGTTCCAAGGCGTATAAACCCAATTATATATAAAATAACCCTTTGCATCCGCAGACAACTATCATCTGTACCTTGCCCTTTAGGAGGAACATACAAAGGCGCAGCTTCTCGCAAAGGCATAATATGAACTGTAGCACTCTTATCTGTTCCAAAGATAGGACACTCTTTGGACACATCCGTCGATCCAGACGTAGTCGAACCCGATGCCTTTTTCACCGCCCGTAGTCTTAACGTCTCATCCCGTAGCTGAACCAAACGCTGGAAAAAAGTATCCGCATCTGTAAGAACAAAAACACCTTTCCGTAAATTTTCACGACCAACTGATATATCCTTAGATTGCAACTCAGATGAGTATTTTCTAAACCGTTCAACAACTTCTTCTCCAAAATGGTCTAGAAAATACAATCGTTCTTTTTCAGACCACTTACGCATAAGTTCATCAATCTCTGAAATAGTAATAACATTAAGATTAAGTTTACGAGCCAACCCGCGTAATTCCGCAGCTCGTTCAACACTAATCCTAGTACGAGTATCCCTTCGATCATCCTCGCCTGAGTCCTCATCCGGAGCCGTAGGCAAAACATACGGAGGCGGGCAACGATCTAGTAATGAAAAATCATCAGATTCATTAGTAAGGACAGGATAAAGAGGACATCGAATAGGAAACTGACCATTAACCTGAAAATTACATTCTCGAGTCTCCCTCTCTTTCTGTTCCTGCAATTCTTTCTCCTGCAACTGTAAAGCTTTGTCACGAGCAGCCTTTCGCTGTTCCTTGTCCGCCAAGGCTTGTTCACGCTTCATTCGTTCACGCACCGCTTTCTCCCACATACGCACACACAATCAAACATATCCTGTCTAGACCTGCACTGAAACAAACACTGCTCCACATATTGAACCTTTCGCAAATCAAACGACCCATGTAGTGGCCATTGCAATTCATGATCAGTTTTCGTGTATGTGTGCCATAATGAACTAGACATAATAGGGGGAAGGCCAAATTTTATGTACATTTCACGATTAGGTGTCCCCTCTGGGGGAGCCGGCTGAGATTCATTTAATCGATAACTGGTACCATTTCCAAGACAGCACATTCCTGGAAGTGTGCTTAAAACAGGCATGCCAAAATATCACGAAAACGCGATATTACATAAAATGGCACTTAATATGTTTTACACATGGTGTGTCGTTCAAACAAATACAAAATCAGAGAAATATCTCTACATACCTGCCTATGTGAGGTGCACTCCACATATAACTCACATCATAGGTCCAAATGTTAGCTAACTCAAACAAATCCAAAAAGCCACAGTAAGTGTCAATAGACTACCTTACCAATCACAAGCTTACCAAATATTCTCAAACGTCCAGGTTCCAACTGCCAAGTTCCTTAATCGAATCAGCCAAACGGGCACTGCACGACAACCCAACCGATCAGGATCTCAGTCGAGGACCGGCACCACCTGGAAGGTCAGGTCGGAAGGAAAGGAAAAAACACCGTGGGTGCCAAGACTCGGGTCACTCAGTGGCAGCGTACGCGTCCATGGCGAGTTTCCAATCCTTCGTCGCGACCACTCCTTCCGGCATCCAAGTCGCCGATGAGTCCCTTCGTGGTCGCCAATTTGTGGTATTGGGTTTCAACAGATCTACATACTCTGCAAAAACTCTCGATCACCATAGAATAGAAGTTGACACGGAAACTGGAAATGCAAAAGACAAGTTTATTAGGATCCCATGGGGTGGTGGTACAATCCTACAGCACCCTTCGGTAATGCAAGAAGTATCACACCGGACATCGGTGCGTGACCTCTTTTATACAGTTTTACAGCAATAAAAAGGGTAGGCGGTATACTTTTGCACAGTTTAGGTACATATAAGGACATTTTTGGAACACAGCCAACATGTGGGAGGAGTCTAGTACCACTGGTCAGTTTTGGAGAACATTCCTGAGAGGTGACCATTCACTAATCTAAATGTTCGAGTACGCATGCGTGAGCTTGACCAGTGCTAAAAATAGCCAGTTGCTGGGCAAGTTAAATGGTCATTGGTACAGAGAAAAGACAAAAGGGCATGCTGACCACGAGGCAGCATGTTCATTGAAATGGAAGCCAGGAAATACAAAATGGCCTCCGCAAACATGGTCAAGTTAATAATGAAAGTTCGTGTAGCTGAGCTAAATGCTAACATAATCACTGCCAAATTACGACAAGTTAGTGGAATTTCAACGTCCTCAAAAGGAACGTATTCCTCTGGGGGTTCCTCTGCTTTGTAGTAGTGGAACTCATGTGTTACTGGATTTGCTTGTGGAAAAGTAATCCATGAATAGAATATCTCTGTCTGCCAATATTCATGTGCCCCCTCTCGATGATACTCCATTATTTATAAGTTTGTAAGTTACACAATTTCTTACATCGACCGGGATGATTATAGCATCCGGGTCATTTCGTTGGAGATTCGTGTCATCTAACACTGCTTGAGCTGCTGCTCTAGCTCTCTCCCTTTCTTCGTCACTTTCCGACATTTTGTTGACCGAAAGTTTGCAGAGCAAGTTTCAAGGAAACAAAGATTAGGTGCACAATATTTTGGAACACTGTATCCTTCAACGTTGAATCTAACCCAAAACTAATACATAGGATTCTCGTCCTTAGTTTTAGCGGATACTACCCTTTTACCCACTCCAAACGTCTAGTGGAGTTTTTACGGAAAAAAGGGGTCTGTGTGAAAAGCACGACTGAGTTACTCTAGTATCTAGCGTTAAATTATCGCCTTACCAAATGTTGGGCGCCATGTAGTGCAGTTCCTATATTCCCAATAGGCTCTGCGCATTGGAATAACATAAACGATAGTTTAGACTTAGGACTTAAGTCGACTAGGTCTCTATTGAATATGTTAGACTTAATTGTGAATGCCAGCTAGCTCAGAGGTCACTAGAAACTTTCTCGAATAAACAAGAAGGGATTAGTTTCTGACAACCGCATAAACATGACAACTTTGTTCCCCAAGAATAAGAAATATATCTTCAGAGTCGTGGAAACAATAGATGGCTATTTTACTCAGTCAGTCAGTCAGTCAAAGTACTTTTATTCGATTTTGATGAAAATCATAAAAAGACATTTCATACAAAAATTCATGAATACGTTTACAAATACATCAAGTGCAATCATATTAAAAAAGATTAAAATGCATGACCAAGGCTTTACAATACAACCTTATAAAAAGGAGTTTACATATTTAAAAGTCTAAAAGTATCCGCAATGGCAAGTGCAGTGCAAATAAGCGATTTAGTCTACGACAAAAGAAAGTCATTATATGCTGTCGATTTTACTCAGTCAATCGTGCATGCTTCGTTTCACAGAGAAAATAGAGAGACGGGCGTTTTCAATAAAAAAGTTATTTATTGAGCAGTCTTCTTTCTCATGCAAGAGAAGTGAATTGCTACAATCGCAATACTTGTCATAAATTAAAGTGCATACAGTAAAAAAGAGTATTATGAAATAATACTGTAAAAGCATGATATGGTTTCTAAGCCATAAGATACATAAAATGGATAAAATACATGCATTGATAAATAATGACTAAAAGTACTCAACTGGTGCATCTAAAATACGCCTACTCCGGTGTACGTCTAGTACGAGGGAAGAAGTAAGTGAAGTGTAGCTTAAGTTCAGTAGTTTTTGCCAAGAATCTATCCAAGATTTCTCTACGGGTCTAATCAGCACAGTACCTTGGTTCTAGAATGAAGGAGGTCTTGTATCTCTCTCTCAGGACTCGATCTCCAAGTGCTATGTTCTCACTGCACCTCCTCTACTGTGATGTCATTGCACCTCCTCTCCTGTGATGTCATTGCACCTCCTCTCCTGTGATGTCACTGCACCTCCTCTACTGTGATGTCATTGCACCTCCTCTCCTTTGATGTCATTGCACCTCCTCTTCTGTGTTGTCACTGCCCCCCTCTCCTATGATGTCACTGCACCTCCTCTCTTGTGATGTCATTGCACCTCCTCTCTTGTGATGTCACTGCACCTCCTCTCCTGTGATGTCACTGCACTCCCTCTGCTGTAATGTCATTGCACCTCCTCTCTTGTGATGTCACTGCACCTCCTCTCCTGTGATGTCATTGCACCTCCTCTCTTGTGATGTCATTGCACCTCCTCTCCTGTGATGTCACTGCACCTCCTCTCCTGCTCACCTGTGATGTCACTGCACCTCCTCTCCTGTGATGTCACTGCACCTCCTCTCTTGTGATGTCACTGCACCTCCTCTCTTGTGATGTCACTGCACCTCCTCTCTTGTGATGTCACTGCACCTCCTCTCCTATGATGTCACTGCACCTCCTCTCCTGTGTTGTCTTTGCACCTCCTCTCCTGTGATGTCACTGCACCTCCTCTCCTATGATGTCACTGCACCTCCTCTCCTGTGATGTCACTGCACCTCCTCTCTTGTGATGTCACTGCACCTCCTCTCTTGTGATGTCACTGCACCTCCTCTCCTGTGATGTCACTGCACCTCCTCTCTAGTGATGTCACTGCACCTCCTCTCTTGTGATGTCATTGCACCTCCTCTCTTGTGATGTCACTGCACCTCCTCTCCTGTGATGTCACTGCACCTCCTCTCCTGTGATGTCACTGCACCTCCTCTCTAGTGATGTCACTGCACCTCCTCTCTAGTGATGTCACTGCACCTCCTCTCTTGTGATGTCATTGCACCTCCTCTCTTGTGATGTCACTGCACCTCCTCTCCTGTGATGTCACTGCACCTCCTCTCCTGTGATGTCACTGCACCTCCTCTCCTGTGATGTCACTGCACCTCCTCTCCTGTGATGTCACTGCACCTCCTCTCTTGTGATGTCATTGCACCTCCTCTCTTGTGATGTCACTGCACCTCCTCTCCTGTGATGTCACTGCACCTCCTCTCCTGTGATGTCACTGCACCTCCTCTCTAGTGATGTCACTGCACCTCCTCTCTAGTGATGTCACTGCACCTCCTCTCCTGTGATGTCACTGCACCTCCTCTCCTGTGATGTCACTGCACCTCCTCTCTAGTGATGTCACTGCACCTCCTCTCTAGTGATGTCACTGCACCTCCTCTCCTGTGATGTCACTGCACCTCCTCTCTAGTGATGTCACTGCACCTCCTCTCTAGTGATGTCACTGCACCTCCTCTCTTGTGATGTCATTGCACCTCCTCTCTTGTGATGTCACTGCACCTCCTCTCCTGTGATGTCACTGCACCTCCTCTCCTGTGATGTCACTGCACCTCCTCTCCTGTGATGTCACTGCACCTCCTCTCTTGTGATGTCATTGCACCTCCTCTCTTGTGATGTCACTGCACCTCCTCTCCTGTGATGTCACTGCACCTCCTCTCCTGTGATGTCACTGCACCTCCTCTCTAGTGATGTCACTGCACCTCCTCTCTAGTGATGTCACTGCACCTCCTCTCCTGTGATGTCACTGCACCTCCTCTCCTGTGATGTCACTGCACCTCCTCTCTAGTGATGTCACTGCACCTCCTCTCTAGTGATGTCACTGCACCTCCTCTCCTGTGATGTCACTGCACCTCCTCTCTTGTGATGTCACTGCACCTCCTCTCTTGTGATGTCACTGCACCTCCTCTCCTATGATGTCACTGCACCTCCTCTCCTGTGATGTCACTGCACCTCCTCTCCTGTGATGTCACTGCACCTCCTCTCCTGTGATGTCACTGCACCTCCTCTCCTGTGTTGTCTTTGCACCTCCTCTCCTGTGATGTCACTGCACCTCCTCTCCTATGATGTCACTGCACCTCCTCTCCTGTGATGTCACTGCACCTCCCCCCTCTCCTGTGATGTCATTGCACCTCCTCTCTAGTGATGTCACTGCACCTCCTCTCCTGTGATGTCACTGCACCTCCTCTCTAGTGATGTCACTGCACCTCCTCTCTAGTGATGTCACTGCACCTCCTCTCTAGTGATGTCATTGCACCTCCTCTCTTGTGATGTCACTGCACCTCCTCTCCTGTGATGTCACTGCACCTCCTCTCTAGTGATGTCACTGCACCTCCTCTCCTGTGATGTCACTGCACCTCCTCTCCTGTGATGTCACTGCACCTCCTCTCCTGTGATGTCACTGCACCTCCTCTCTAGTGATGTCACTGCACCTCCTCTCCTGTGATGTCACTGCACCTCCTCTCCTGTGATGTCACTGCACCTCCTCTCTAGTGATGTCACTGCACCTCCTCTCTAGTGATGTCACTGCACCTCCTCTCCTGTGATGTCATTGCACCTCCTCTCTTGTGATGTCACTGCACCTCCTCTCCTGTGATGTCACTGCACCTCCTCTCTTGTGATGTCACTGCACCTCCTCTCTTGTGATGTCACTGCACCTCCTCTCCTGTGATGTCACTGCACCTCCTCTCTAGTGATGTCACTGCACCTCCTCTCTTGTGATGTCACTGCACCTCCTCTCCTGTGATGTCACTGCACCTCCTCTCCTGTGATGTCACTGCACCTCCTCTCTAGTGATGTCACTGCACCTCCTCTCCTGTGATGTCACTGCACCTCCTCTCCTGTGATGTCACTGCACCTCCTCTCCTGTGATGTCACTGCACCTCCTCTCTTGTGATGTCATTGCACCTCCTCTCTTGTGATGTCACTGCACCTCCTCTCCTGTGATGTCACTGCACCTCCTCTCCTGTGATGTCACTGCACCTCCTCTCTAGTGATGTCACTGCACCTCCTCTCCTGTGATGTCACTGCACCTCCTCTCCTGTGATGTCACTGCACCTCCTCTCTAGTGATGTCACTGCACCTCCTCTCTAGTGATGTCACTGCACCTCCTCTCCTGTGATGTCATTGCACCTCCTCTCTTGTGATGTCACTGCACCTCCTCTCCTGTGATGTCACTGCACCTCCTCTCCTATGATGTCACTGCACCTCCTCTCCTGTGATGTCACTGCACCTCCTCTCTAGTGATGTCACTGCACCTCCTCTCTTGTGATGTCACTGCACCTCCTCTCCTGTGATGTCACTGCACCTCCTCTCCTATGATGTCACTGCACCTCCTCTCCTGTGATGTCACTGCACCTCCTCTCTAGTGATGTCACTGCACCTCCTCTCCTGTGATGTCACTGCACCTCCTCTCCTGTGATGTCACTGCACTCCCTCTGCTGTAATGTCATTGCACCTCCTCTCTTGTGATGTCATTGCACCTCCTCTCTTGTGATGTCACTGCACCTCCTCTCCTGTGATGTCACTGCACCTCCTCTCCTGTGATGTCACTGCACCTCCTCTCTAGTGATGTCACTGCACCTCCTCTCTAGTGATGTCACTGCACCTCCTCTCCTGTGATGTCACTGCACCTCCTCTCCTGTGATGTCACTGCACCTCCTCTCCTGTGATGTCACTGCACCTCCTCTCCAGTGATGTCACTGCACCTCCTCTCTAGTGATGTCACTGCACCTCCTCTCCTGTGATGTCACTGCACCTCCTCTCCTGTGATGTCATTGCACCTCCTCTCCTGTGATGTCACTGCACCTCCTCTCTAGTGATGTCACTGCACCTCCTCTCCTGTGATGTCATTGCACCTCCTCTCCTGTGATGTCACTGCACCTCCTCTCCTATGATGTCACTGCACCTCCTCTCCTGTGATGTCACTGCACCTCCTCTCTAGTGATGTCATTGCACCTCCTCTCCTGTGATGTCATTGCACCTCCTCTCTTGTGATGTCACTGCACCTCCTCTCCTGTGATGTCACTGCACCTCCTCTCCTGTGATGTAATTGCACCTCCTCTCTTGTGATGTCATTGCACCTCCTCTCTTGTGATGTCACTGCACCTCCTCTCCTGTGATGTCACTGCACCTCCTCTCCTGTGATGTCACTGCACCTCCTCTCCTGTGATGTCACTGCACCTCCTCTCCTGTGATGTCACTGCACCTCCTCTCCTGTGATGTCACTGCACCTATTTATCAGACAGCTGATCGGTAGATACGTCCCCCCACGGAACCTAAGATCTGCCCACAAAGATCTTCTAGAAGTTCCTCGTTTCAAGAAAAAACGACAAGGCGGCAGCTGTTTTCACTTCCTTGCAGCCACCCTATGGAACTCCTTACCTCTTGCCCTCAGACAGAGTAGAGACCTTCTTGCCTTCAGAAAGGCTTTTAAAACACATCTTTTCATACAAGCTTACCCGAAATAACTCCTCCGCCAGACTCTCCTCCTGTTATGTTTTTTTATCTTACCAGCGCCAAGAAGCCCTCGGGCGTACGCGCGCTTTATAAATTGCCAATAACATAACATAACACCTCCTCTCCTGTGATGTCACTGCACCTCCTCTCTTGTGATGTCACTGCACCTCCTCTCCTGTGATGTCACTGCACCTCCTCTCCTGTGATGTCACTGCACCTCCTCTCTAGTGATGTCATTGCACCTCCTCTCCTGTGATGTCATTGCCTCGAGCATGGATTCAGTTCCAGCTGCTGGGGGGGGGGGGGGCAGCGCCCCTTTCGCCCATGAGTACCCGTCGCCCCCGGTTACTTGTAACAAACACCCAGAGTGAAAGTGAAAGGCACAAACAGGCCTGACCGGTCCGACCCGCTGCACCTGATGCCGGGTGAAGGGCTGTCTGTATTCTGTCCTCCCCCCACCTGCATCGACCCCCACTCAAGGGCCGGTTTATGAAAGACAGACAGACAGAGGATCGACATGAATAGTTTCCCCTGGCAGCGGCTGTGAGTCTTTTGAAATAAACAGGCCTCGTTTTATGAAGGAATCTGAGTCTCACCTCAGAGTGCAGCGGGTGCAGTGACGCCCGGCGCTCATGTCCGGCCTGTGTGCAGACAGCGCCTCGCACTAGCGCCTAGAAGTCTGCATGAGAACAGCCTCTCAGAGAAAGATCAGCACAAACCCGACCCGAGAAAGATGAACCCACAATTTAGAGGCACCTTCAATGCTCGCAGCTCCTCTGAACCCCAACATGATTCTTTCCGGGGGTGCTGCCCCCTTCTCACCCCCACCTCCAGCCCCTGTGATATTACATGAGATGTTTACCAAAGTGGATAGTAGGATTTTTACCACCTGAGAAGGATGAGTGGCTGAATGCACCCACTGGGCTCTGACGCGCGATCTGCACATTAAACACACATTTCTGCATCAAATGTTGTGACCCACGGACCCCTCTTAATTCTGGGGCTTGGTCACGGGGTGACCTGTGAATAACAGTAGAACCAACCCACCCCCCTGCTGAGGGGGCAAACATGTTACCTTATCACTGATTAGTGCAAGTAAATGATAGTGAAAAGCTGCACTCGTGCGTGTTCCAGAACAGGACACCCGCATGTTCACTAGTGCAACGCATGTTCACTGGTGCAACGCATGTTCACTGGTGCAACGCATGTTCACTGGTGCAACGCATGTTCACTAGTGCAACGCATGGAATCCTGCGTGGACACCAGGAGATGCAGAGATATTGATATAAAATCGACTGGAGCCACAGGTAATCAATCACTGGAAACTCCTGCACTCGAAGGATCCCCGGGCTGCGGCCAGGAGCCCCGGAGTGACAGGTCAAGGGTCAGAGGTCACATGGAGGAGTGACAGGCCCAGAGGGAGGAGGTCACATGGAGGAGTGACAGGCCCAGAGGGAGGAGGTCACATGGAGGAGTGAAAGGGCCAGGGTCAGGAGGTCACATGGAGGAGTGACAGGTCCAGGGTCAGGAGGTCACATGGAGGAGTGACAGGCCCAGAGGGAGGAGGTCACATGGAGGAGTGACAGGTCCAGGGTCAGGAGGTCACATGGAGGAGTGACAGACCCAGAGGGAGGAGGTCACATGGAGGAGTGACAAGTCAGAGGGTGGAGGTCATATGGAGGAGTGACAGGTCAGAGGGAGGAGGTCACATAGAGGAGTGACAGGTCCAGGGTCAGGAGGTCACATAGAGGAGTGACAGGTCCAGGGTCAGGAGGTCACATGGAGGAGTGACAGGTCCAGAGGGAGGAGGTCACATGGAGGAGTGACAGGTCCAGGGTCAGGAGGTCACATGGGGGAGTGACAGGCCCAGCGGGAGGAGGTCACATGGAGGAGTGACAGGTGCAGGGTCAGGAGGTCACATGGAGGAGTGACAGGTCCAGGGTCAGCAGGTCACATGGAGGAGTGACAGACCCAGAGGGAGGAGGTCACATGGAGGAGTGACAAGTCAGAGGGTGGAGGTCACATAGAGGAGTGACAGGTCCAGAGGAAGGAGGTCACATAGAGGAGTGACAGGTCAAGAGGGAGGAGGTCACATGGAGGAGTGACAGGTCCAGGGTCAGGAGGTCACATGGAGGAGTGACAGGCCCAGATGGAGGAGGTCACATGGAGGAGTGACAGGCCCAGAGGGAGGAGGTCACATGGAGGAGTGACAGGTCAGAGGGAGGAGGTCACATAGAGGAGTGACAGGTCCAGAGGAAGGAGGTCACAGGGAGGAGTGACAGGTCCAGAGGGAGGAGGTCACAGGGAGGAGTGACAGGTCCAGGAGGTCATATGGAGGAGTGACAGGCCCAGAGGCAGGAGGTCACATGGAGGAGTGACAGGTCCAGGGTCAGGAGGTCACATGGAGGAGTGACAGGCCCAGAGGGAGGAGGTCACATGGAGGAGTGACAGGACCAGAGGCAGGAGGTCATAGGGAGGAGTGACAGGTCCAGAGGCAGGAGGTCACATGAAGGAGTGACAGGTCCAGGGTCAGGAGGTCACAGGGAGGAGTGACAGGTCCAGGGTCAGGAGGTCACAGGGAGGAGTGACAGGTACAGAGGCAGGAGGTCACGGGGAGGAGTGACAGGTCCAAGGTCAGGAGGTCACATGGAGGAGTGACAGGCCCAGAGGCAGGAGGTCACAGGGAGGAGAGACAGGTCTAGAGGCAGGAGGTCACATGGAGGAGTGACAGGTCCAGGGTCAGGAGGTCACAAGGAGGAGTGACAGGTCCAGGGCCAGGAGGTCACAGGGAGGAGTGAGGTCCAGAGGGAGGAGGTCACATGGAGGAGTGACAGGTCCAGGGTCAGGAGGTCACAGGGAGGAGTGACAGGTCAGAGGGAGGAGGTCACATGGAGGAGTGACAGGTCCAGAGGGAGGAGGTCACAAGGAGGAGTGACAGGTCCAGGAGGTCACGTGGAGGAGTGACAGCTCCATGGGCAGGAGGTCACATGGAGGAGTGACAGGCCCAGAGGCAGGAGGTCACATGGAGGAGTGACAGGCCCAGAGGCAGGAGGCCACAATTAGGAGTGACAGGTCCAGAGGGAGGAGGTCACAAGGAGAAGTGACAGGTCCAGGGTCAGGAGGTCACAAGGAGGAGTGACAGGTCCAGGGCCAGGAGGTCACAGGGAGGAGTGAGGTCCAGAGGGAGGAGGTCACATGGAGGAGTGACAGGTCCAGGGTCAGGAGGTCACAGGGAGGAGTGACAGGTCAGAGGGAGGAGGTCACATGGAGGAGTGACAGGTCCAGAGGGAGGAGGTCACAAGGAGGAGTGACAGGTCCAGGAGGTCACGTGGAGGAGTGACAGCTCCAGGGGCAGGAGGTCACATGGAGGAGTGACAGGCCCAGAGGCAGGAGGTCACATGGAGGAGTGACAGGCCCAGAGGCAGGAGGCCACAATTAGGAGTGACAGGTCCAGGGGCAGGAGGTCACAAGGAGGAGTGACAGGTCCAGAGGGAGGAGGTCACAGGGAGGAGTGACAGGTCCAGAGGGAGGAGGTCACATGGAGGAGTGACAAGCCCAGAGGCAGGAGGTCACAGGGAGGAGTGACAGGCCCATAGGGAGGAGGTCACAGGGAGGAGTGACAGGTCCAGGGGCAGGAGGTCACAAGGAGGAGTGACAGGTCCAGAGGGAGGAGGTCACAGGGAGGAGTGACAGGTCCGGAGGGAGGAGGTCACAGGGAGGAGTGACAGGTCCAGAGGGAGGAGGTCACATGGAGGAGTGACAAGCCCAGAGGCAGGAGGTCACAGGGAGGAGTGACAGGCCCATAGGGAGGAGGTCACAGGGAGGAGTGACAGGTCCAGGGTCAGGAGGTCACATGGAGGAGTGACAGGTCCAGAGGCAGGAGGTCACACAGAGGAGTGACAGGTCCAGAGGGAGGAGGTCACATGGAGGAGTGACAGGTCCAGGGTCAGGAGGTCACACAGAGGAGTGACAGGTCCAGAGGCAGGAGGTTACATGGAGGAGTGACAGGTGCAGGGTCAGGAGGTTACATGGAGGAGTGACAGGTCAGAGGGAGGAGGTTATATGGAGGAGTGACAGGTGCAGGGTCAGGAGGTTACATAGAGGAGTGACAGGTGCAGGGTCAGGAGGTCACACAGAGGAGTGACAGGTCCAGAGGGAGGAGGTCACATGGAGGAGTAACAGGTCCAGAGGGAGGAGTGACAGGTCCAGAGGGAGGAGTGACAGGTCCAGGGGCAGGAGGTCACAAGGAGGAGTGACAGGCCCAGAGGGAAGAGGTCACCGGGAGGAGTGACAGGCCCAGAGGGAGGAGGTTATATGGAGGAGTGACAGGTGCAGGGTCAGGAGGTTACATAGAGGAGTGACAGGTGCAGGGTCAGGAGGTCACACAGAGGAGTGACAGGTCCAGAGGGAGGAGGTCACATGGAGGAGTAACAGGTCCAGAGGGAGGAGTGACAGGTCCAGAGGGAGGAGTGACAGGTGCAGGGGCAGGAGGTTACATAGAGGAGTGACAGGTGCAGGGTCAGGAGGTCACACAGAGGAGTGACAGGTCCAGAGGGAGGAGGTCACATGGAGGAGTAACAGGTCCAGAGGGAGGAGTGACAGGTCCAGAGGGAGGAGTGACAGGTCCAGGGGCAGGAGGTCACAGGGAGGAGTGACAGGCCCAGAGGGAGGAGGTCACAGGGAGGAGTGACAGGTGCAGGGTCAGGAGGTCACAAGGAGGAGTGACAGGTCCAGAGCCAGGAGGTCACATGGAGGAGTGACAGGTCCAGAGGGAGGAGGTTACATGGAGGAGTGACAGGTGCAGGGTCAGGAGGTCACAAGGAGGAGTGACAGGTCCAGAGGGAGGAGGTCACATGGAGGAGTGACAGGTCCAGAGGCAGGAGGTCACATGGACGAGTGACAGGTGCAGGGTCAGGAGGTCACAGGGAGGATTGACAGGTGCAGGGTAATGAAGGTCACATGGAGGAGTGACAGGTCCAGGGTCAGGAGGTCACAGGGAGGAGTGACAGGTCCAGAGGGAGGAGGTCACAGGGAGGAGTGACAGGTCCAGGGTCAGGAGGTCAAAGGGAGGAGTGACAGGTCCAGGGCCAGGAGGTCACAGGGAGGAGTGACAGGTCCAGGCTCAGGAGGTCACATCAAAGAGTGACAGGTCTAGAGGCAGGAGGTCACAGGGAGGAGTGACAGGTCCAGGGTCAGGAAGTCACAGGGAGGAGTGACAGGTGCAGGGTCAGGAGGTCACAGGGAGGAGTGACAGGTGCAGGGTCAGGAGGTCACAAGGAGGAGTGACAGGTCCAGAGCCAGGAGGTCACATGGAGGAGTGACAGGTCAGAGGGAGGAGGTTATATGGAGGAGTGACAGGTGCAGGGTCAGGAGGTCACAAGGAGGAGTGACATGTCCAGAGGCAGGAGGTCACATGGACGAGTGACAGGTGCAGGGTCAGGAGGTCACAGGGAGGAGTGACAGGTGCAGGGTCAGGAGGTCACAGGGAGGAGTGACAGGTGTAGGGTCAGGATGTCACAAGGAGGAGTGACAGGTCCAGAGCCAGGAGGTCACATGGAGGAGTGACAGGTCAGAGGGAGGAGGTTATATGGAGGAGTGACAGGTGCAGGGTCAGGAGGTCACAAGGAGGAGTGACAGGTCCAGAGGGAGGAGGTCACACGGAGGAGTGACAGGTCCAGAGGCAGGAGGTCACATGGACGAGTGACAGGTGCAGGGTCAGGAGGTCACAGGGAGGAGTGACAGGTGCAGGGTCAGGAGGTCACAGGGAGCAGTGACAGGTCCAGAGGGAGTAGGTCACAAGGAGGAGTGACAGGTCCAGGGTCAGGAGGTCACAGGGTGGAGTGACAGGCCCAGAGGCAGGAGGTCACATGGAGGAGTGACAGGCCCAGAGGCAGGAGGTCACAGGGAGGAGTGACAGGTCCAGGGTCAGGAGGTCACAAGGAAGAGTGACAGGTCCAGGGTCAGGAGGTCAGAAGGAGGAGTGACAGGTCCACGGTCAGGAGGTCACAGGGAGGAGTGAGGTCCAGAGGGAGGAGGTCACAAGGAGGAGTGACAGGTCCAGAGGGAGGAGTGACAGGTCCAGAGGCAGGAGGTCACATGGACGAGTGACGGGTGCAGGGTCAGGAGGTCACAGGGAGGAGTGACAGGTGCAGGGTCAGGAGGTCACAGGGAGCAGTGACAGGTCCAGAGGGAGTAGCTCACAAGGAGTGACAGGTCCACGGTCAGGAGGTCACAGGGAGGAATGAGGTCCAGAGGGAGGAGGTCACATGGAGGAGGTCACAGGGAGGAGTGACAGGTCAAGAGGGATTAGGTTACAGGGAGGAGTGACAGGTCCAGAGGGAGGAGGTCACAAGGAGGAGTGACAGGTCCAGGAGGTCACATGGAGGAGTGACAGCTCCAGGGGCAGGAGGTCACATGGAGGAGTGACAGGTCCAGAGGCAGGAGGTCACAAGGAGGAGTGACAGCTCCACGGGCAGGAGGTCACAAGGAGGAGTGACAGGTCCAGAGGGAGGGGGTCACAAGGAGGAGTGACAGGTCCGGAGGGAGGAGGTCACAGGGAGGAGTGACAGGTCCAGATGGAGGAGGTCACATGAAGGAGTGACAGGCCCAGAGGCAGGTGGTCACAGGGAGGAGTGACAGGCCCATAGGGAGGAGGTCACAGGGAGGAGTGGCAGGTCCAGGAGGGCACATGGAGGAGTGTCAGGTGCAGGGTCAGGAGGTCACACAGAGGAGTGACAGGTCCAGAGGGAGGAGGTCACATGGAGGAGAAACAGGTCCAGAGGGAGGAGGTCACATGGAGGAGTAACAGGTCCAGAGGGAGGAGTGACAGGTCCAGGGTCAGGAGGTCGCAAGGAGGAGTGACAGGTCCAGAGCCAGGAGGTCACTTGGAGGAGTGACAGGTCCAGAGGCAGGAGGTCACATGGACGAGTGACAGGTGCAGGGTCAGGAGGTCACAGGGAGGAGTGACAGGTGCAGGGTCAGGAGGTCACATGGAGGAGTGACAGGTCCAGGGTCAGGAGGTCACATCAAAGAGTGACAGGTCTAGAGGCAGGAGGTCACAGGGAGGAGTGACAGGTCCAGGGGCAGGAGGTCACAGGGAGGAGTGACAGGTCCAGAGGGAGGAGGTCACAGGGAGGAGTGACAGGTGCAGGGTCAGGATGTCACAAGGAGGAGTGACAGGTCCAGAGCCAGGAGGTCACATGGAGGAGTGACAGGTCAGAGGGAGGAGGTTATATGGAGGAGTGACAGGTGCAGGGTTAGGAGGTCACAAGGAGGAGTGACAGGTCCAGAGGGAGGAGGTCTCACGGAGGAGTGACAGGTCCAGAGGCAGGAGGTCACATGGACGAGTGACAGGTGCAGGGTCAGGAGGTCACAGGGAGGAGTGACAGGTGCAGGGTCAGGGGGTCACAGGGAGCAGTGACAGGTCCAGAGGGAGTAGGTCACAAGGAGGAGTGACAGGTCCAGGGTCAGGAGGTCACAGGGTGGAGTGACAGGCCCAGAGGCAGGAGGTCACATGGAGGAGTGACAGGCCCAGAGGCAGGAGGTCACAGGGAGGAGTGACAGATCCAGGGTCAGGAGGTCACAAGGAAGAGTGACAGGTCCAGGGTCAGGAGGTCAGAAGGAGGAGTGACAGGTCCACGGTCAGGAGGTCACAGGGAGGAGTGAGGTCCAGAGGGAGGAGGTCACAAGGAGGAGTGACAGGTCCAGAGGGAGGAGGTCACACGGAGGAGTGACAGGTCCAGAGGCAGGAGGTCAAATGGACGAGTGACAGGTGCAGGGTCAGGAGGTCACAGGGAGGAGTGACAGGTGCAGGGTCAGGAGGTCCCAGGGAGCAGTGACAGGTCCAGAGGGAGTAGCTCACAAGGAGGAGTGACAGGTCCACGGTCAGGAGGTCACAGGGAGGAATGAGGTCCAGAGGGAGGAGGTCACATGGAGGAGGTCACAGGGAGGAGTGACAGGTCAAGAGGGATTAGGTTACAGGGAGGAGTGACAGGTCCAGAGGGAGGAGGTCACAAGGAGGAGTGACAGGTCCAGGAGGTCACATGGAGGAGTGACAGCTCCAGGGGCAGGAGGTCACATGGAGGAGTGACAGGTCCAGAGGCAGGAGGTCACAAGGAGGAGTGACAGCTCCACGGGCAGGAGGTCACAAGGAGGAGTGACAGGTCCAGAGGGAGGAGGTCACAAGGAGGAGTGACAGGTCCGGAGGGAGGAGGTCACAGGGAGGAGTGCCAGGTCCAGATGGAGGTGGTCACAGGGAGGAGTGACAGGCCCAGAGGCAGGTGGTCACAGGGAGGAGTGACAGGCCCATAGGGAGGAGGTCACAGGGAGGAGTGGCAGGTCCAGTAGGGCACATGGAGGAGTGTCAGGTGCAGGGTCAGGAGGTCACACAGAGGAGTGACAGGTCCAGAGGGAGGAGGTCACATGGAGGAGTGACAGGTCCAGAGGCAGGTGGTCACAGGGAGGAGTGACAGGCCCATAGGGAGGAGGTCACAGGGAGGAGTGGCAGGTCCAGGAGGGCACATGGAGGAGTGTCAGGTGCAGGGTCAGGAGGTCACACAGAGGAGTGACAGGTCCAGAGGGAGGAGGTCACATGGAGGAGTGACAGGTCCAGAGGGAGGAGGTCACATGGAGGAGTAACAGGTCCAGAGGGAGGAGTGACAGGTCCAGGGTCAGGAGGTCGCAAGGAGGAGTGACAGGCCTAGAGGGAAGAGGTCACAGGGAGGAGTGACAGGTGCAGGGTCAGGAGGTCACATGGAGGAGTGACATGTCCGGAGGGAGGAGGTCACCGGGAGGAGTGACAGGCCCAGAGGGAGGAGGTCACAGGGAGGAGTGACAGGCCCAGAGGGAGGAGGTCACAGGGAGGAGTGACAGGTGCAGGGTCAGGAGGTCACAAGGAGGAGTGACAGGTGCAGGGTCAGGAGGTCACACAGAGGAGTGACAGGTCCAGAGGGAGGAGGTCACATGGAGGAGTAACAGGTCCAGAGGGAGGAGTGACAGGTCCAGGGTCAGGAGGTCGCAAGGAGGAGTGACAGGCCTAGAGGGAAGAGGTCACAGGGAGGAGTGACAGGTGCAGGGTCAGGAGGTCACAAGGAGGAGTGACAGGTCCAGAGCCAGGAGGTCACTTGGAGGAGTGACAGGTCCAGAGGCAGGAGGTCACATGGACGAGTGACAGCTCCAGGTTCTGGAGGTCACAGGGAGGAGTGACAGGTGCAGAGGCAGGAGGTCACAGGGAGGAGTGACAGGTCCAGAGGGAGGAGGTCACATGGAGGAGTGACAGGTCCAGAGGGAGGAGGTCACATGGAAGAGTGACAGGTCCAGGGTCAGGAGGTCACAGGGAGGAGTGACAGGCCCAGCGGGAGGAGGTCACATGGAGGAGTGACAGGTCCAGGGTCAGGAGGTCACAGGGAGGAGTGACAGGCCCAGAGGGAGGAGGTCACAGGGAGGAGTGACAGGCCCAGAGGGAGGAGGTCACAGGGAGGAGTGACAGGTGCAGGGTCAGGAGGTCACAAGGAGGAGTGACAGGTGCAGGGTCAGGAGGTCACACAGAGGAGTGACAAGGCCAGAGGGAGGAGGTCACATGGAGGAGTGACAGGTCCAGAGGCAGGAGGTCACATGGACGAGTGACAGGTGCAGGGTCAGGAGGTCACAGGGAGGAGTGACAGTTGCAGGGTCAGGGGGTCACAGGGAGCAGTGACAGGTCCAGAGGGAGTAGGTCACAAGGAGGAGTGACAGGTCCAGGGTCAGGAGGTCACAGGGTGGAGTGACAGGCCCAGAGGCAGGAGGTCACATGGAGGAGTGACAGGCCCAGAGGCAGGAGGTCACAGGGAGGAGTGACAGATCCAGGGTCAGGAGGTCACAAGGAAGAGTGACAGGTCCAGGGTCAGGAGGTCAGAAGGAGGAGTGACAGGTCCACGGTCAGGAGGTCACAGGGAGGAGTGAGGTCCAGAGGGAGGAGGTCACAAGGAGGAGTGACAGGTCCAGAGGGAGGAGGTCACACGGAGGAGTGACAGGTCCAGAGGCAGGAGGTCACATGGACGAGTGACAGGTGCAGGGTCAGGAGGTCACAGGGAGGAGTGACAGGTGCAGGGTCAGGAGGTCACAGGGAGCAGTGACAGGTCCAGAGGGAGTAGCTCACAAGGAGGAGTGACAGGTCCACGGTCAGGAGGTCACAGGGAGGAATGAGGTCCAGAGGGAGGAGGTCACATGGAGGAGGTCACAGGGAGGAGTGACAGGTCAAGAGGGATTAGGTTACAGGGAGGAGTGACAGGTCCAGAGGGAGGAGGTCACAAGGAGGAGTGACAGGTCCAGGAGGTCACATGGAGGAGTGACAGCTCCAGGGGCAGGAGGTCACATGGAGGAGTGACAGGTCCAGAAGCAGGAGGTCACAAGGAGGAGTGACAGCTCCACGGGCAGGAGGTCACAAGGAGGAGTGACAGGTCCGGAGGGAGGAGGTCACAAGGAGGAGTGACAGGTCCGGAGGGAGGAGGTCACAGGGAGGAGTGCCAGGTCCAGATGGAGGTGGTCACAGGGAGGAGTGACAGGCCCATAGGGAGGAGGTCACAGGGAGGAGTGGCAGGTCCAGGAGGGCACATGGAGGAGTGTCAGGTGCAGGGTCAGGAGGTCACACAGAGGAGTGACAGGTCCAGAGGGAGGAGGTCACATGGAGGAGTGACAGGTCCAGAGGGAGGAGGTCACATGGAGGAGTAACAGGTCCAGAGGGAGGAGTGACAGGTCCAGGGTCAGGAGGTCGCAAGGAGGAGTGACAGGCCTAGAGGGAAGAGGTCACAGGGAGGAGTGACAGGTGCAGGGTCAGGAGGTCACATGGAGGAGTGACATGTCCGGAGGGAGGAGGTCACCGGGAGGAGTGACAGGCCCAGAGGGAGGAGGTCACAGGGAGGAGTGACAGGCCCAGAGGGAGGAGGTCACAGGGAGGAGTGACAGGTGCAGGGTCAGGAGGTCACAAGGAGGAGTGACAGGTGCAGGGTCAGGAGGTCACACAGAGGAGTGACAGGTCCAGAGGGAGGAGGTCACATGGAGGAGTAACAGGTCCAGAGGGAGGAGTGACAGGTCCAGGGTCAGGAGGTCGCAAGGAGGAGTGACAGGCCTAGAGGGAAGAGGTCACAGGGAGGAGTGACAGGTGCAGGGTCAGGAGGTCACAAGGAGGAGTGACAGGTCCAGAGCCAGGAGGTCACTTGGAGGAGTGACAGGTCCAGAGGCAGGAGGTCACATGGACGAGTGACAGCTCCAGGTTCAGGAGGTCACAGGGAGGAGTGACAGGTGCAGAGGCAGGAGGTCACATGGAGGAGTGACAGGTCCAGAGGGAGGAGGTCACATGGAGGAGTGACAGGTCCAGAGGGAGGAGGTCACATGGAGGAGTGACAGGTCCAGGGTCAGGAGGTCACAGGGAGGAGTGACAGGTCCAGAGGGAGGAGGTCACATGGAGGAGTGACAGGTCCAGAGGGAGGAGGTCACATGGAGGAGTGACAGGTCCAGGGTCAGGACGTCACAGGGAGGAGTGACAGGCCCAGCGGGAGGAGGTCACATGGAGGAGTGACAGGTCCAGGGTCAGGAGGTCACAGGGAGGAGTGACAGGCCCAGAGGGAGGAGGTCACAGGGAGGAGTGACAGGTGCAGGGTCAGGAGGTCACAAGGAGGAGTGACAGGTGCAGGGTCAGGAGGTCACACAGAGGAGTGACAAGGCCAGAGGGAGGAGGTCACATGGAGGAGTAACAGGTCCCGAGGGAGGAGTGACAGGTCCAGGGTCAGGAGGTCACAAGGAGGAGTGACAGGCCTAGAGGGAAGAGGTCACAGGGAGGAGTGACAGGTGCAGGGTCAGGAGGTCACAAGGAGGAGTGACAGGTCCAGAGCCAGGAGGTCACATGGAGGAGTGACAGGTCCAGAGGCAGGAGGTCACATGGACGAGTGACAGGTGCTGGGTCAGGAGGTCACAGGGAGGAGTGACAGGTGCAGGGTCAGGAGGTCACATGGAGGAGTGACAGGTCCAGGGTCAGGAGGTCACATCAAAGAGTGACAGGTCTAGAGGCAGGAGGTCACAGGGAGGAGTGACAGGTCCAGGGTCAGGAGGTCACAGGGAGGAGTGACAGGTCCAGAGGGAGGAGGTCACTGGAAGGAGTGACAGGTCCAGGGTCAGGAGGTCATTGGAAGGAGTGACAGGTCCAGGGTCAGGAGGTCACAGGGAGGAGTGACAGGTCCAGGGTCAGGAGGTCACAAGGAGGAGTGACAGGTCCAGAGCCAGGAGGTCACATGGAGGAGTGACAGGTCAGAGGGAGAGGTTACATGGAGGAGTGACAGGTGCAGGGTCAGGAGGTCACAAGGAGGAGTGACAGGTCCAGAGGGAGGAGGTCACACGGAGGAGTGACAGGTCCAGAGGCAGGAGGTCACATGGAAGAGTGACAGGTGCAGGGTCAGGAGGTCACAGGGAGGAGTGACAGGTGCAGGGTCAGGAGGTCACAGGGAGGAGTGACAGGTCCAGAGGGAGGAGGTCACAAGGAGTGACAGGTCCAGGGTCAGGAGGTCACAGGGTGAAGTGACAGGCCCAGAGGCAGGAGGTCACAGGGAGGAGCGACAGGTCCAGGGTCAGGAGGTCACAAGGAGGAGTGACAGGTCCAGGGTCAGGAGGTCACAAGGAGGAGTGACAGGTCCAGGAGGCCACAAGGAGGAGTGACAGGTCCAGGGTCAGGAGGTCACAGGGAGGAGTGAGGTCCAGAGGGAGGAGGTCACATGGAGGAGTGACAGCTCCAGGGCAGGAGGTCATAGGGAGTAGTGACAGGGAGGAGTGACAGGTCCAGAGGGGGGAGGTCACAAGGAGGAGTGACAGGTCCAGGAGGTCACATGGAGGAGTGACAGCTCCAGGGGCAGGAGGTCACACAGAGGAGTGACCGGTCCAGAGGCTGGAGGTTACATGGAGGAGTGACAGGTGCAGGGTCAGGAGGTTACTTGGAGGAGTGACAGGTGTAGGGGCAGGAGGTCACACAGAGGAGTGACAGGTCCAGAGGGAGGAGGTCACATTGAGGAGTAACAGGTCCAGAGGGAGGAGTGACAGGTCCAGGGTCAGGAGGTCACAAGGAGGAGTGACAGGCCTAGAGGGAAGAGGTCACAGGGAGGAGTGACAGGTGCAGGGTCAGGAGGTCACATGGAGGAGTGACAGGTCCAGAGGGAGGAGGTCACATGGGGGAGTGACAGGCCCAGAGGGAGGAGGTCACATGGAGGATTGACAGGTCCAGGGTCAGGAGGTCACATGGAGGAGTGACAGGTCCAGGGTCAGGAGGTCACATGGGGGAGTGACAGGCCCAGAGGGAGGAGGTCACATGGAGGAGTGACAGGTCCAGGTTCAGGAGGGTACATGGAGGAGTGACAGGCCCAGAGGCAGGAGGTCACATGGAGGAGTGACAGGTGCAGGGTCAGGAGGTCACATGGAGGAGTTACAGGTCCAGGGTCAGCAGGTCACATGGAGGAGTGACAGACCCAGAGGGAGGAGGTCACATGGAAGAGTGACAAGTCAGAGGGTGGAGGTCATATGGAGGTGTGACAGGTCAGAGGGAGGAGGTCACATAGAGGAGTGACAGGTCCAGAGGAAGGAGGTCACATAGAGGAGTGACAGGCCCAGAGGGAGGAGGTCACATGGAGGAGTGACAGGCCCAGGGTCAGGAGGTCACATGGAGGAGTGACAGGCCCAGAGGGAGGAGGTCACATGGAGGAGTGACAGGCCCAGAGGGAGGAGGTCACATGGAGGAGTGACATGTCAGAGGGAGGAGGTCATATGGAGGAGTGACAGGTCAGAGGGAGGAGGTCACATAGAGGAGTGACAGGTCCAGAGGAAGGAGGTCACAGGGAGGAGTGACAGGTCCAGAGGGAGGAGGTCACAGGGAGGAGTGACAGGTCCAGGAGGTCACATGGAGGAGTGACAGGCCCAGAGGCAGGAGGTCACAGGGAGGAGTGACAGGTGCAGGGTCAGGAGGTCACATGGAGGAGTGACAGGTCCAGGGTCAGGAGGTCACATGGAGGAGTGACAGGCCCAGAGGGAGGAGGTCACATGGAGGAGTGACAGGACCAGAGGCAGGAGGTCATAGGGAGGAGTGACAGGTCCAGAGGCAGGAGGTCACATGAAGGAGTGACAGGTCCAGGGTCAGGAGGTCACAGGGAGGAGTGACAGGTCCAGGGTCAGGAGGTTACAGGGAGGAGTGACAGGTCCAGAGGCAGGAGGTCACGGGGAGGAGTGACAGGTCCAAGGTCAGGAGGTCACATGGAGGTGTGACAGGCCCAGAGGCAGGAGGTCACATGGAGGAGTGACAGGTCCAGGGTCAGGAGGTCACAGGGAGGAGTGACAGGTCCAGGAGGTCACAGGGAGGTGTGACAGGTGCATAGGCAGGAGGTCACTGGGAGGAGTGACAGGTCCAGGAGGTCACAGGGAGGAGTGACAGCTCCAGGGGCAGGAGGTCACACGATGGAGTGACAGGTCCAGAGGGAGGAGGTCACAGGGAGGAGTGACAGGCCCAGAGGGAGGAGGAGTGATAGCCCCAGAGGCAGGAGGTCACATGGAGGAGTGACAGGCCCAGAGGCAGGAGGTCACAAGGAGGAGTGACAGGTCCAGAGGGAGGAGGTCACAGGGAGGAGTGACAGGCCCAGAGGGAGGAGGTCACAGGGAGGAGTGACAGGCCCAGAGTCAGGAGGTCACAGGGAGGAGTGACAGGCCCAGAGGGAGGAGGTCACACGGAGGAGTGACAGGTCCAGAGGGAGGAGGTCACAGGGAGGAGTGACAGGTTCAGAGGGACGAGGTCACAAGGAGGAGTGACAGGTCCAGAGGGAGGAGGTCACATGGAGGAATGACAGGTCCAGGGTCAGGAGGTCACAGGGAGGAGTGACAGGTCCAGAGGGAGGAGGTCACAGGGAGGAGTGACAGGTCCAGAGGGAGGAGGTCACAGGGAGGAGTGACAGGTCCAGGGTCAGGAGGTCACAGGGAGGAGTGACAGGTTCAGAGGGAGGAGGTCACAAGGAGGAGTGACAGGTCCAGGGTCAGTAGGTCACAGGGTGGAGTGACAGGCCCAGAGGCAGGAGGTCACATGGAGGAGTGACAGGCCCAGAGGCAGGAGGTCACAGGGAGGAGTGACAGGTCCAAGGTCAGGAGTTCACAAGGAGGAGTGACAGGTCCAGGGTCAGGAGGTCACAAGGAGGAGTGACAGGTGCAGGGTCAGGAGGTCACAGGGAGGAGTGACAGGTCCAGAGGGAGGAGGTCACAAGGAGTGACAGGTCCAGGGTCAGGAGGTCACAGGGTGAAGTGACAGGCCCAGAGGCAGGAGGTCACAGGGAGGAGCGACAGGTCCAGGGTCAGGAGGTCACAAGGAGGAGTGACAGGTCCAGGGTCAGGAGGTCACAAGGAGGAGTGACAGGTCCAGGAGGCCACAAGGAGGAGTGACAGGTCCAGGGTCAGGAGGTCACAGGGAGGAGTGAGGTCCAGAGGGAGGAGGTCACATGGAGGAGTGACAGCTCCAGGGCAGGAGGTCATAGGGAGTAGTGACAGGGAGGAGTGACAGGTCCAGAGGGGGGAGGTCACAAGGAGGAGTGACAGGTCCAGGAGGTCACATGGAGGAGTGACAGCTCCAGGGGCAGGAGGTCACACAGAGGAGTGACCGGTCCAGAGGCTGGAGGTTACATGGAGGAGTGACAGGTGCAGGGTCAGGAGGTTACTTGGAGGAGTGACAGGTGTAGGGGCAGGAGGTCACACAGAGGAGTGACAGGTCCAGAGGGAGGAGGTCACATTGAGGAGTAACAGGTCCAGAGGGAGGAGTGACAGGTCCAGGGTCAGGAGGTCACAAGGAGGAGTGACAGGCCTAGAGGGAAGAGGTCACAGGGAGGAGTGACAGGTCCAGAGGGAGGAGGTCACAGGGAGGAGTGACAGGTCCAGGGTCAGGAGGTCACAGGGAGGAGTGACAGGTTCAGAGGGAGGAGGTCACAAGGAGGAGTGACAGGTCCAGGGTCAGTAGGTCACAGGGTGGAGTGACAGGCCCAGAGGCAGGAGGTCACATGGAGGAGTGACAGGCCCAGAGGCAGGAGGTCACAGGGAGGAGTGACAGGTCCAGGGTCAGGAGTTCACAAGGAGGAGTGACAGGTCCAGGGTCAGGAGGTCACAAGGAGGAGTGACAGGTGCAGGGTCAGGAGGTCACAGGGAGGAGTGACAGGTCCAGAGGGAGGAGGTCACAAGGAGTGACAGGTCCAGGGTCAGGAGGTCACAGGGTGAAGTGACAGGCCCAGAGGCAGGAGGTCACAGGGAGGAGCGACAGGTCCAGGGTCAGGAGGTCACAAGGAGGAGTGACAGGTCCAGGGTCAGGAGGTCACAAGGAGGAGTGACAGGTCCAGGAGGCCACAAGGAGGAGTGACAGGTCCAGGGTCAGGAGGTCACAGGGAGGAGTGAGGTCCAGAGGGAGGAGGTCACATGGAGGAGTGACAGCTCCAGGGCAGGAGGTCATAGGGAGTAGTGACAGGGAGGAGTGACAGGTCCAGAGGGGGGAGGTCACAAGGAGGAGTGACAGGTCCAGGAGGTCACATGGAGGAGTGACAGCTCCAGGGGCAGGAGGTCACACAGAGGAGTGACCGGTCCAGAGGCTGGAGGTTACATGGAGGAGTGACAGGTGCAGGGTCAGGAGGTTACTTGGAGGAGTGACAGGTGTAGGGGCAGGAGGTCACACAGAGGAGTGACAGGTCCAGAGGGAGGAGGTCACATTGAGGAGTAACAGGTCCAGAGCGAGGAGTGACAGGTCCAGGGTCAGGAGGTCACAAGGAGGAGTGACAGGCCTAGAGGGAAGAGGTCACAGGGAGGAGTGACAGGTGCAGGGTCAGGAGGTCACATGGAGGAGTGACAGGTCCAGAGGGAGGAGGTCACATGGGGGAGTGACAGGCCCAGAGGGAGGAGGTCACATGGAGGATTGACAGGTCCAGGGTCAGGAGGTCACATGGAGGAGTGACAGGTCCAGGGTCAGGAGGTCACATGGGGGAGTGACAGGCCCAGAGGGAGGAGGTCACATGGAGGAGTGACAGGTCCAGGTTCAGGAGGGTACATGTAGGAGTGACAGGCCCAGAGGCAGGAGGTCACATGGAGGAGTGACAGGTGCAGGGTCAGGAGGTCACATGGAGGAGTGACAGGTCCAGGGTCAGCAGGTCACATGGAGGAGTGACAGACCCAGAGGGAGGAGGTCACATGGAAGAGTGACAAGTCAGAGGGTGGAGGTCATATGGAGGAGTGACAGGTCAGAGGGAGGAGGTCACATAGAGGAGTGACAGGTCCAGAGGAAGGAGGTCACATAGAGGAGTGACAGGCCCAGAGGGAGGAGGTCACATGGAGGAGTGACAGGCCCAGGGTCAGGAGGTCACATGGAGGAGTGACAGGCCCAGAGGGAGGAGGTCACATGGAGGAGTGACAGGCCCAGAGGGAGGAGGTCACATGGAGGAGTGACATGTCAGAGGGAGGAGGTCATATGGAGGAGTGACAGGTCAGAGGGAGGAGGTCACATAGAGGAGTGACAGGTCCAGAGGAAGGAGGTCACAGGGAGGAGTGACAGGTCCAGAGGGAGGAGGTCACAGGGAGGAGTGACAGGTCCAGGAGGTCACATGGAGGAGTGACAGGCCCAGAGGCAGGAGGTCACAGGGAGGAGTGACAGGTGCAGGGTCAGGAGGTCACATGGAGGAGTGACAGGTCCAGGGTCAGGAGGTCACATGGAGGAGTGACAGGCCCAGAGGGAGGAGGTCACATGGAGGAGTGACAGGACCAGAGGCAGGAGGTCATAGGGAGGAGTGACAGGTCCAGAGGCAGGAGGTCACATGAAGGAGTGACAGGTCCAGGGTCAGGAGGTCACAGGGAGGAGTGACATGTCCAGGGTCAGGAGGTTACAGGGAGGAGTGACAGGTCCAGAGGCAGGAGGTCACGGGGAGGAGTGACAGGTCCAAGGTCAGGAGGTCACATGGAGGTGTGACAGGCCCAGAGGCAGGAGGTCACATGGAGGAGTGACAGGTCCAGGGTCAGGAGGTCACAGGGAGGAGTGACAGGTCCAGGAGGTCACAGGGAGGTGTGACAGGTGCATAGGCAGGAGGTCACTGGGAGGAG